>NC_142372.1:9939527-11199527 GCF_059441005.1 Hippichthys cyanospilos | reverse complement strand
ACCCAGAACAGTAGAAGCCAAAAACAGGCTCAACGGGAATGAGGGACATGCTGACAGCCAAGGACCTGAAACCTGATGTGGATGCTTGCTCATGCCAAACAATTTGATGGACAAAAGCATAATTGATGACTGTCTTTAGTGCATACACTTAGGATGGACCTCTCTTTTCTATACACTGGATGTGGATGTGCTTGTCGGATAACTCATTTATTTTCACACTTACGCTCTAGTTCACAATTCATATCTCAGTTACACTCCATAAATTGCCAGTGTAACAGTCTACCAGTCTTGTGGTTGAATCATGTTGGTCCAGTCTATTTTCTGCGAGTTTTTCCATTCTGTGACAGCCTGCCTCTCTCTCCTCTATCTCCTGATGTTTCTCTTTTGAGTCTCTTGACCTCCCAGCTGCCTGTCCTCTGTCTGTTATTCTCCCACTATCTCCCTCTTTCTAAAAGTGAGGCGAGTATCCGTTGTCATCTACTTTGTGTTTGGTCTCTCTTCCATCCGGTAGCTGGTATGGCTGAGACAGGCTGGATTTCTCTTGATGGACACAGAGTGAAGATGTCTGAAAAAATAGACACACAAACACAGGATGCACACAAAGTACCATTATTCCACCATTATTATAAGTTTTAAGGACAACGGATCCAGTTTCTCAGCATTTGATGCCCTGCAATGTACACGCAATGCTTTAGACACTGTACTACTTCAATGCAATATCAAACATCGTACTATAATATTGTTGATTTTTAATGTTTCACGCAGACCTTATTGGCCTCTGACATACTGAATTTCGTGCAAATATTGTTACTGCTCTCTCATTTAAAATATCTTCTGACTACCATGTCTAAAATAGACTAAAATTAGTAATCATGTCTACAAGAGAGTGTCATTGGTCTTCAAATATTTCATAATCTTTGCTGTCCGTCCATCCAGCCATCCTTTTTAATTGATTGAGTGTCCGTTACATAAAACTAAATTCACATTTGACCACTTTTTATCTGTTACATACACTACAAGTAAAACGCATGGTTTAGCTGAACTTTGTTTACTAGACAATGCCTTTGTTAGGGAATTTAAAAGCTTCTAGCTTGCATTTCCTGGCTAAGAGCCAGAGTGAGTGTCGCGTTGCGATGTTCCCATTGGTTACTTGAATGTAAAGGTACACCAGGATGCTTTGCTCGTTGTGCAAGCTATTTATTGAATGAACTCATATTTAAAAAGTAAAATCACATGAAAATCTCTCAATACTTACAGTAACTCTGAACATTGCTTTTTACTTTAGGTCTGTACAATGAATGCGTCCAGCAAGGTTGTGAGTGGTATGCATTTCAGTTCATGAAACCAACAGTCCCATAAGGGGATTTGAATGGCCCTTTGTGAATTCCGTGGATCCCCGTGAAGACCCAAGTGATAGCACAATCATATAAGGGGGAGGGGGGGTGGGGGGGTTCAACAACAACAACAAGACCATATACCATTATTTGATGTGACACTAGCCTTGAAGACCTTGCAACCTGTAGGGCGTGTACACAGAAAATTATAGATGCTACCCAGAGAGGCAGGCCAGCCAGAGGCCCAAACTCATGATGATTCCCTTCCTGGGTTGCCTTGCTGCCTGTCGTGGCCCGAAGTCCCTGCAGCCCTCACCCTCTTTGCTACATTAGCGCTTTGAGGCTGTGGTGCTCACATACACACACAAGAAGGCACGCATGGTAGCCTGCCACTGACCTGGTAGTGGAATCAAAAGGGGAGAGATGAATCTGTCCTGAACTGACCTCTAATTAACACTCTTGGCAAAGTAGTCCCTTGGAAACACATATACAGTGACACGCACAATTACACTAAAAAGCACACACACCAGAGGCTGAAAATGTGCAAATAAGTTGGCTGGTAAATATAGCATGTAGTGCACATCCAATTCCAAGCAAAATATACCATTGAATTATGTAGGGGCATGCATTTTGTATTATTTTAATCTGTATTATGTGGGTTTTTTTAAAAGGTTAAAAATTATGTTTTTGGCATTAAATGAGTTAGTAATGATAAAAATGTTTCACAAAACTCGAAAGTTGTTTGAATAATTTGCAAAACTGCTCTTAAGAAAAAAAAAAAAACATTTCAAGCCTTTTGTAAAGTATGCGCTTACATTCTTAATTAGCTTTTTTTTCTTTGCGTAGTACGTCATATCATCATGATTGTTTCCAAATAGTAATTGTAAAATTGTAATTACTTGTGTTCTTGAAAGGTTGAAACAAGCTAGTGCTCTGTCTCTGATGAAAGTTACTTTATGTTACTGTTAATTGACAAACTGCTAAATCAAATATACTGTCACAATTGAGTGTCTTGTACATCTTAACAGACACACAGAGGAGTGATTGAGTATTTTAATTTGACTAGCAGGCATGACAGGGAGCTTGTGAAAGTCTATAAGTCATCACTCTACGAACACAAAGCCACTTTCTCCCCCACTATGTAATCTCGACCAGGGACAGGGCCTGTCGTCACCGTTGAGGTCCATCCATGTTATGTATTCATTGGAAAAAAAAAAAAAAAGAAAAAAAAACACAGCTTAAAGTAAGAAGCAGTGTTAAGGGCAAAAACTTCAGATTGTTTATTGATTTTTATTTGTGTTGTTGAATAAGTCTGTCTGAGCATCATGTCCCAGAGGGAGCTTGGCTTGGGGCATTGCATTAGGCACACTTGTGCCGAGACGGATCTACAAGAACATGTGAGTGGACAGCTGCATGTACTTACTGTAAGGAACCGCTCCTCTGCCTTGGAAAGGTGTCTTAAATAAACCAGTCACCTTGACATTTGAAATTGGTGTCAGTGGTGCAGAATTTAAATTTCTTCCCGTTTTGCATTCAAGCTGCAGTCATAAAATGATGTAAAAAGTTTAAAAGGTTAGATGGCGTTCCTATGGGGCCCTTGGGACACGCAGTGTAAACATAATGGACTGACCGTATTTTTTATTCTGGATAAAGTAAGCGGCTTTTGACTCTCAAGCATATTTTGTGTTAAAAAATCATTAACTTTGTTAAAAAATCATTAACTAACTAAACAATGCACCAACTTCTGAACTTTTTTGTTTTTCAAATCTACGTAGTTACGTGAGTACGTAGCTATCTACAAAGTTACTAGGCTAAAATAACAAGCAGATCTGATCACATTTGGCAAAAATGATGGTGACTTTATTTGTTTTTATTTTGTTTTTTTAATGTTAGTTGTATTTGTTTCAAAAGGCATGATTGAGCATTCGATATGTTGCCACTTGAGCATTGTGGATAAAAAAATATAGAGTAATGCATACTGTAGGTTGCCAATGTTGCCATGTTGCGTATAGTACACTTTTTGTATCTTTTTTTTTTTTTTTCCCCGATTCCGATCAACTGAAAATGATGTGATTATGCCCGATTTCTGATCACGTGATCGGGATTTAGACATCCCTAGGTAACACATTTCAATAAATTTCAATCACATCAATGGATTCATGTACAGTAGAACTCCTCTACAACAAAATCATGTTTGCAGCCAACATTTTTCACAACAGGTGACCTTTTTGTTATGTGAGGGAGTAAGAAAGGGGAAAGGCATGAATTCATGGGTTTTTTTCACACTAGTGGATATTTTTGCACATGCAGGTTTCATTGTAGAGGAGTTTTACTGTACAAGTAAATTGAATTTTAAGCTTTGTCACAAGAACAATTAAAGTCATAAATTATGGCACCACGAATAACGTTTTGGCATCTTACCTTTTTAGGATTGTGTTAATGACCAGATTTAATGAATGGAATTGTGTATATATATATATATATATATATATATATATATATATATATATTTGTTTGACAGGCTGCGTTCTTTTCCCTCATAGCGGACAGAGCATGTTGGCCGGCTTATGACGGCGACAGATGCTTAATGCCTTCTTCACAATACAGACGCCGTAAAACACAAGGCAAACAGGCGTCACCCTAAAGGCCTGTCTGTCGAGCCATCAGCGTAACTACGTTGGCAAGCGCACACTGAGCGCGACTGGTTGTGTGCTAGAGCGAGCGAGGCGGCGAGAGAGGAGGAGCACGGGCAGGATGGATGGAGAAAGATTAATTGACACTCAGTGAATGAGAAAGAGGGAATGAAAGCATCACTATGTGAGGCAGACAGAGAAAGAGCTGACAGATGACTGAGCAGCCTTTTAGGTAAATGGCGGGGAGTATTGTATTGTCTGTCTGTCACCCTGATTAAAGGCATCAGTGAACGGGTGACACACAAACACAGGGTGCTGCCCGTGTTGTTTTGAAAGACAAGTCCGGTGTTTTACAGCTAGTTAAGAGTCGTAAATGCTTCCTGTCCGTCTTAAGACTGTCGCTCTTCCTGCACACTCACTTGTGCCAATGAATATTTTTTGAAAACAAGTGAAAGTTGAACGCAAAGCAAATTTCTCTTTGTAAATTCAGCCAACTTAAAATTTCTTCTGGTATAAAGTATACCACTTTTCGACCACAAATTCAAATGTTACTACATTTTACAGAAATATCCTCAATCATGAAGTGGGGCAGACATTTGAAGCAGATCAAAATTTGAAAAATATACTTTAATTTGTATTTAATGGTGAACATAACCAGACAATAACACACAGCCACAACATAACATTAACCAACATCAGAACTTTAAATCCCCATCATACGAATGGGCTAACATTGGCTAGTGAAGTTAACGGCTCTTTTGATCTCATCAGGGTTCGTTCAAAGTTGCCAATGTTCAAAAAAGCACCGCCAGAGATTGTCAAAATGTTCCCAGAGGTTGCTATATGTCCGCTTATATCACTCAAGGAACTTTTGAAACTTTCCTTGTGACAAGAGCAGGAAAAACAAAACATTGAAGCTGTTGGCGAAAGCTTGGCAACACTTTAACCCCCATCAAGCTGAACCCTAATAAGATCAAAAGAACAGCTACTCTCACAAATGTACATCCCTCAGTGGAATAGGGGGATTAAATGTTGCCAAACATTAACCAACAGTTTTTATTTATTTATATATTTTTAAATTTCTTGCTCTTGTCACAAGGGCATTTTGAAAATGTTCCGACAAGAGTAGTACGGGCAACTCTGGCAACCTCTGATAACATTTTGACAAATCTTGGTAACCTTGAATGCCACCTGAGTCAACTTTTGGCAAGCTATAGCAACATTTTCGTAAACATTGACGACCGTGAACGAACCCTAAAAAAATCAAAAGAGCCGCCACATTTGCAGACACTCACTAACGTTTGCCTGTTGCCGGTTGCAAAAGGTTGCCAAACATGATGCCAACAGTTTTAATGTTTATTTTCTGCTGTTGTCGTACAGCATTTTGCTCTTTTAAAATTACCAGTTCTTTGCGATGTGTGCAGCACAGGCGAATATCTGGCACCCAGTGGGAAAATTTTGGCAACCCCTGGCAATATTTTGGCATTGGAGACCTTGAACGCACCTGCGAAGATCTTCACAGCTTTGCATTATGAAGATATGATTATTAAATAACCCGTTTGATATTTCTGACACCATTTGAATGCGATGCCTTCTCCAAACCTATGACTTGTACTGTTTTTTTATTGATGTAGGCTAAAACGTTTGATAGTTTCAGAATAAGCATTTAGTAAATCATATAACACTGACACAATTGTTAGTTTGTGTATGTGCCTGACGCATTTGGATGTGTGTCTCTTCTGTGGGTGTGACTGTGTGCATGTGTTATACACACCTGTTGCTGTATTGCAGTAATTTGTGTTCACAGCTTGGCACCCTCATAATTATTCAGATATTACCTTTTGCTCCCACATTAAACAAATTCATTTGGCGCACATGAAATAACTGCACCCATGATAAGACTTCAAATGTTTTCTGCTGTCTAAAGAGAACAAGAAAAGGTGAGGAGATGCTTCCTTTGATTGTTTTTCTCCAGAAGTTTGTTGTCGGATTGCCATTAATTATTTTTATATAAGCGTTTGGGTACACACCACAATTTCCCATAAATCCTCAAGCTGCTGAATCTTGTGGGAATAGCCACCTCAGCTTGAGTACAGTGTTCCAAAAGTTTAGAAAATCAGATGATGGGCTCCAAAGAATTGAAATGTTCTAACATGCATTTTTAATCTTACCCATACATGAATCTTATCCAAAAACCTGTATAATTCATTCCTTCACAAATATCGGATATGCGATGCAGAGTATGGGGGTGTGGGCATGTGCAGTGTAATTGCACATTCACAGCACTAGGTGGTGCATTGGTGCTCTCATTATCAAAACCGGTGCAGGTGTTATAAACATTTTAAATTGCTGTCATCAACACATTTCTAAATCAGATTATTCATTACTGTGATTGAGAAAAAAAAAATCTGCACAATGTTTCTTACCCTTTGGTTTGGGTTATAATGTTAAATATATTGGTGCTCATGTGTTAATTTTTCACATGTATTTATAATGATGTAATGATAGTGTTTTGTTCAGCATCAAACAGTTCTGTTTCTAGTTTAAATAAGGATTGACATTTTTTTATTCATGCTCTTTGATGCACTCTGTTATTTTTTTCAGTTTCAGACCAACCTGTAAACAATACAAATCCTGTAAAAAATAAATTTGTTAAAAGTTCTCTCTTTTTTTTTTTTACTTTTGTTAATGTTAAGAACAATACAACTTAAAATAGTTGCGAAGCACTGGCACAATTGTATAATTTTAAATATCTCTTGTTTAAAATGTTGACATTGTTCAGTAGCTACCAGTAGTCATAGTTGATTTTAATCGACTCAGTTACAAAGGCTTTGTTATTTTGACAAAAACAAATTTTTAATGATGTATTAAAATTCAAGATCTACATGCATATTATGTTTAAGTGCCACTGCGTACATTATGTGTGTGTAATGCATAGCACATTTTTACGTCTTAGTCATGTTGGCCTTCATAAGCCTTCTTAACAGATGAGTTGTACACACTGATCATCCATCCTCGTGCAATTTCCCACCTTCTGCTACAACTGAGCACTTGGCAACACAAAGGTTAATTTATGGCCTCCTCCCCGGTGACTCTTGGACTCAAGTCATTGGATGACGTTCAAGGATCATTTGCATCGATCACGTCTGATATAAAGTGCGTGCAGCATGGAAAATGTGGGAGACTTTTTCACGTTGGGGAAAAAAAAAGTAATCATTCACGTCGTCTTTAAAGACCTGTCATTTTCAAGCAGTCTTTCAGATTTTGCCTCCCTAATGGCATTTAGAATAAAATAGAACGCTATGTGATCTGAATAAAACAAGACACCATGTTAAAATAATCCCTGTGCGACTAAAAAGACTGTCAGAGACAAAAAAAAAAAAGAAAAAGAAACTTAAAGTGCCCACAATTATTTTTCCTCCGGGATTGTGTTTTTCGGTCCTCATTTTTCTTCTTGTTATTGACACAGGAACAAGTCGGTTTGCTCGCGCATCCATATTCATATTTTCCCTCTGCATAAATATTAAAACAGACAGCGAGAAAATGAAGGCGGTAAAGAACACACACTCGCTTGTGCAATGTTGAATTCATGTCGGTTTCAAAGCCCCGGCGTTTCTATTCCTGTGGCGCGCTGGCGCCGACATGCTAATCAGTCCCTCGCTGTAGCCTGTTCTAGCTAATTGTCGACAAATTATCTCAACTCCACAATAATGTATGCGTGGCCCTTCACTGGCACATCCAGTCCAGTCAAACGCTTCTGTTTCAACAAGCGGCTCGATTGCACCATTTAAATATAGACGCACTTTGTTATGCACACTTGACTCGCTCTCTCAAATTCCCCTCTTCTCATTCTTGCCTCGTCGCAGTTGCCGATTTTCGTTGGTTGGCGGCCATTCCCACTCCAGCCTTTGTTGTATTCTCATCAGTCACCCACTTCGTGTCACGTCTCATAGTAGGCCCGTCGTGAGTAAAGGCTAATATTATTAGAATTTCCAGACCGACATTTAAATTAGAAGTGGCTTAATTAGACCTCAATTGTCTTTGGTGATTGAAGTCGACTTAAGTCCTCTGGGACACCGCAGAAGGAAGACGGCCTGTTGGGAAATATACGCACTCACTTAAAATTAAAACCGGAATGTAATTTGCCACAGAATTTCAGTAAAGTTAGGGAAACAAAACAAAGCACGCATGGTTTAAAAATATTCATACAGTTTGTGTACATACCGCCTTCTTTTTAGTTTTTAACGCTAACTAGGCTGCTTAATGGAATAAATGGACAAAGGTTTGGACACACCTCATCCAATGCATTTATTTATTTTCATGACTGCTTAGACAGTAAATTCGTTTCAAGTGTCAAAACAGAATACGAGAACACATATATACATAGCCACTTCTTGCTTTTATGACTGCTTCACATACATGTGGCATTCTCTTGAGCTTCATGGGGTTGTCACCCAAAACAGTGTTCACTTCACACGTCTGCCTTATCACGGAAATGTTTTTTCTCATCGATGGAGTTAAGGCCATCACTTGTGTTGTGCGCAAGTCAGGTTAATACACAGCTGACAGACCTATCGGACAACTGCTAAAATTTGTAATATAAACAGCTGTTTTAATCCATGTTATGGCAAGAACCAATAAGAAAAACCACTGACCATTATTACTTTCAGAATTAAATGACAAGTTGTGTCCAGACTTCAATTTTTTTCCAGTGTTAGGCTAAAGTAGGGCCTAAAAATGGCGGGTACTAAATGAGTTAGAAGGAATGTCAAGTAAGACATTTTCTTCATGATATGTTCGATGCAGCTCAAATAGTCAAAACTCACCATTCTGGTTAACATCGTGTTTGTGGAATCTGAATAAAGCAGCAAAATCCACCCATTTTTATATATCTCAAGGGGCAACCATTTTTCCAATTGTGGACTGAAAATTACATCACAGTTTCTCTCCCGTTTTCGGAGATTGTTCACATCACACTTGCAAGCTTTGGATGGACAGATTGAGAAAATGTATGTGGAGTGTACATTATTCCTTCATCATGTAATGTACTTACGGGGGAATTTGTATTAAGGTCAACCTGTGTCCCTGAATGAATGACATTGAAATTTAGTGTTCACACTTGGTATTAACAGGACGACATTAGTAAGATGTCCAATTTTGGCATACAAGCGTTTGACTGACTGCTAGGGCTATTTGCTCACTGTTGTACTTCCTGTCAAACACTGAGGAAGAGGTGAGAGCGTTTCAGTGTGCTGACAGCTGTCAGCTGATAACCTGACAGCAATGTTGAAAATAACCCAAACTAAACGCCCTTGACCCTGAACAAGCATTTTTTTTTAATGTTACCAACATAATACCACATCATTGTACGCTCAATTATGGGTTTGTTAAAATGTGTTTTTTTCATCTACTTACAAACTTAATTACTAAAGAAAACAATTGATCAACACAGTGTTTTATTATATTAAAAAAATAGCTTTGATGGGAGTTTTTGCCTCTCGAGCACAATACACGTCAGTTGTTATCGACAGATTCATAACAAAATTAAGGTAGCTAACAAACATGCTGTGATGGATGCGACAAATCAGCGCTTGCCTCAGATTTACACCCTTCATAACTCCATTTGGCAGAACGCTGACACCTGCTCAGGCAGACAAAATAGAACTAAATATTTCATTCGGTGTCTAAGAAAGAAGGCCTCTTTTTCTCTTACCTGTGTCTCCTTTTTACTTTCTTACAGTACTCTTAACAGCCCTCTTTAAGACTTCAAGATTAACGCCGAACACCCACGATCACTCCCACCCTCTTGGAGTGGGAATCATCTTGCGGATCTCTTTTAGGTATTCGTTTATGGGCCATGACATGAGCTATGAATGAGGAACAATGAGGATGACCTGAGAACATTAATCACGGAGCAACATATGGTAATGGAAGGTTATCAATTCCACCACACTCTGTGATTAAGAAGGACAGACGGGAAGAACCATCCGGGAGAAAAGAAAGACAATCTTCGGCATAAAAGAAAGAACATAGAAAGAGTTAAGGGATAGGATGGATTTGACACTTTAGACACCAAGTAGCACCAAAAAAAGAAAAATCAAGCACCAGCGTCATGGGCAGATTCTTCCAGGCTTGCAGGTGCCTATCCCAGCCGACTTCGGACAGTAGGCGGGGGACACCCTGAACTGGTTGCCAGCCAAATACGGGGCACATAGGGACAAACAACCAATCACACCTATGGTCAATTTACAATGTTCAATAAACCTACTATCCATGTTTTTGGAATGTGAGAGGAAGATGAAGCGGAGGGAGACAACATACGTTGGACACAGGGATAACATGCAAACGCCACACAGGTAGGCCGGAGCAAGCTGGAATTGAACTCGGGACTCTGAACTGTGAGGTGGACGTACTAACTTTCCACCGTGCCGCCTTGACTGTCCTATTATCCAGGTAGCTTCCCTTTTTTTTTTTCAGACAAAATGTTTCCTTTATTCAGTTACTTTTGCAGCTTCTGCCATGATAGAAGTCACACACAGACATTTAAATTGATATATTTTTGTAACACATAGCAGTCAGCCAGCCTTTTCAAAGTTGTTTCATGCCAGTACAAACCACCTCACAAAAGTACCATTCAACTAGTTGTTAGTTGGCGTTTTATTCGAAGTTATGAAAACATTTTATGAAAGTTGATTATGAAAATTTTCCTTATTGTTGCTTTAGGTATACACACCATAACAATGTATTTGTAAAAAAAAAATATATATATTACAAGTATATTTTTTACTAATACAAACTCTCATTTTCCAAATAAAGGCTTCCAATCATATAATTGCAAGTAACCTAATATATTCCTGGTTCTCTCCAACTATTAAATATACATTTTTGAATTTAAATTAAGACACCAGTTAGGTTTTTGTTACAGTTTTTTTCTTGTGAGCCACATTGTTGTTTTAATTAACTTCTCAATATTATCACATTTACAGCAAATAACACATTGGTGGATAATTAGCTTGAAATCAAAAATATTGTTCTTATTTTAGCTACTGTTCAAGTTAATGTAATAATGTAATGAAAATGATTATAATATGACAAGGTTCTTTTTTCCTACATATGAAAATTTAAAATATTGATATACTGTATATATATATATATATATATATATATATATATATATATATATATATATATATATATATATATATAAAAGCAAGCATCTTGGAACTTTATTTATTGGTTTTGCTTTCATGGACCATATAAGATGACATAGCTGGGCCACATCTGCCCCGCAGGCCTTGAGTTTGACAACTACAGTCTTTCATTTTGGGGAGGTAGTATATTTTTTATAGTATAGTAAGTCCTGATTTGATCATCTCTTTTTTTTTTTTGTTTTTTTTTTTTGCTTGCCATGTTTTATCATGTTTGCAATTAACATACAGCTAAATACCCAGGCTTGCTGCAATGTGGATATCTCCAAAATTTCCTGTCAGCCCACGAAAGCCATCGAGGCATTAATTTGTGAGACATGAGGGTGACTTGACTTTACATCCCATCTCATGGGGCAGAGGAGCTTCCAGCCTGCCTCGTTCACAGCGTTTTGCTGGAGATTTATAGATGATCCACCCTGATCTCATTACCATGCGGCTGAATTATCTCATCGCTCGCATTAATCCGCTGATTACATTTGATTTAATTTTCATAATAATTAAAGTGAACCATCACTAAAATGAAAAGCATTGGGGACGTGTGCGACCGGGCGCGCATATGTGTGCGCTAGCTAGGCCTGCATGGGGGCTGCGTGCACTCAGAGCTTGAAAGAATAGGATGATGTTGTGCTAAAGCGCCCACTGACAGCGTCCGTGTGTGTTGAGGAATCCACAAGAAGTGATTAGGTTGATGGCGGTAAAATAGAATGAGAGGAAGAAAGGAAGGAAAAATGATTAAATTAGCATATCGCAAACATCTCTTATGGAAGCAAATCCTACAGTTCTTTCATAACACTCGTCATCATCAAATGGCCCAGACTTGACCTGGAGACAAAAAAAAACAAAAGTGTGTGAGACCTGCATTAGGTGGCAGCAAAGATACAGGGGTTTTCTGGCACAAAATGACATTACAGTGCCTCCATGTGTACTTTGTATATATATTTTTAAAATTATTATAGCGGTTGCATTTTTCCTGCATCTTATCAGCACCTGTATTGGTGACACTCTAAGATTCATCGTGACATCGATAATAAAAAATAGTGATTCCAATTTATATGGTGAAGCCCACATAGGTCAGGGGGTGAAAGAGCTCCCCGTAGCATCAACTGTCGTTGATGTCATAGAAAAAAACGAATCTACATATTGCATATGACAAGAAGTGTGTACTTGATTACATGTACTGGAAGTGGGAAGCCATTTTTAATAAATAAATAACATTTTAAAAATTGTCCAAAAAGCCCCTCCCCCCTTTGATAAGGTGTACTGGACTATAAGCCGGGGGGCTCAAAACATGAGGAAAAAGTTGTGGCTTATTTTCCGAAAAATACGGTATTTAATGTTATACTTGCCTAGATTTTAGAAATTTTAAGTCACTGGTTCAGTGTTTTCCAAAGTAAAAGATATTTGCCAATGTCTTATTTTGATTGAAGGAAATCAAGACAGCCTACAGGAAGGACTTCAGATAATTATAAATATTTTAACAATTTTAACACAATGGTTGTAAACAATTACTTTAGTATTAAAATATTCATCGATTAATGTAATGATTGATTGTTTTGTTTTGACACCCCTAAACTCAACTGAAACTGTGTGTCCAATTCAGAAAAAAAGGACACACACACAGTACACACATTTTTTCCTGATTGGACACAATTGATGCCATTTTAACAATGTTGTCTTTTGCACACAAAAGAACAATGCAAAATATCCAAATCCAATTTTTATCCAACCCCTTTGTGAAACTGTCTCCCCACAGTCCCGCTCAGCTTCAATGTCGCGGCCATCTCACGAGAAAGTACGCGCAATGAGCTAATCAAATCAAACACGCCGCGCAGTTTTGCATGTTAATGCTGGCCGCGGGTGTCGATAGCGTTTAAAGATGTCAGGAGGTGCATAGCGAGATGGATGGCCCTCCGCCTGCCTTTCACGTCCCACCTCCAGGAACTTAAACAGCTTCTGCCCTAAATAGAAAAACTTCAATATCTATTTAGACTGCGTCGGGGCGGGGGTGGAAACGGCGAATGGATGAGCGCGAGACAGCGGGAGGGAGGGGAAAGAGTTGAAATTAGGCAATAAGTCCCTGACCTCAGGTGCACATTGTGACACATTGACGCTGTTGTCGTTTTGTTAATCAATGGAAGTGCTACGCAGGCTGTACGCTTAATGGCATGAGATTGGCAAACCTGTAGCGAAATTAAGGCGAGATTTACATCCATTTACAACCTCAATGACTCGTACAATGCTGAGGTAAACATGACTTTCAATTACACGCCTCTGTCATATCAACACCTTGTAACATTCAAGCTGGATGTACTGTTCTTTATTAATTCATTAAGGAATATATTGAATTTAAAAACGCGTATTCACTGGCTTCTTTCAACCGAGTCTGACTTTTACTGTAAAAGTTGCTTATTTACAAGCGATAATAAGTCTCAGAGTGAATGTCTGTTTTTTTGTTGTTGTTGTTTTGTTTTTTTTTGTTTGCTAACCTGGCCCGTGCTCCATTTTCATTACTAGTGTGTGGGTTTAAATTAAATGTGACATCCTTTTCTAATAAATAATGGAGATGTCTCCTGGAACGACACACAAACACAGGTGCTTTGGGATGTTTTACTGGAGAAATGAAGCACTACTTCAATTAGTCTTAAGACAAATTAGTCATAAATATTAAACCCAGTTGAAGATTCAAAGTGTTGGTCACTTGTGAAGTCATCACAGAAGTTCAGCTTGAGTGTTACACTGGATGTGGTTTTCAAACCAACTTTTTGGGTTATACATTTAACCCAGAAAGTTGCTTCAAGTGGGTTTTTCTCTTTTCTGTTAACACAGACCAAGCCAAATTTGGGTTTTAGGGTCATTTAAGATTTCTATGTTCCTACATTTTAAAAACCTTTGGGTCAAAAATATCCCATTTTCAGTCAAAAGGTGACTGACAATTTACTGTGTTGTATATTTAGCCACAAAATTTGTGTGAAAATGAATAAGCAAACATTTTCGGGATATTCAATTGAACCCGGCTTTTTGCGTGAAATGAAGCTCAACCTCATTTTATGTTGGTCCGTGAGTTACCAAATATTTGGGTTTGCATTTTGTTTTATTTCATATGTATATGTACCTACACTTTGAAAACTGTTGGGTGACAAGTAACCCAAATTGTGTCAGTTTACTTGGCTATTCATTTTGACTCATTTGTTTGGGTTAAATGAATAGCTATTTTCAGATTGTTTTGTGGATTACCGTTTGATGTTATCATAAACCAACCCAATTTTATTGTATTTTTTTATTTATTGATTTTTTTTTTTTTGGGGGGGGGGGGGATTTGATAATTCTACATATTGTCACTCTTAAAAACAGGTAAAAAAATAACCAAAATTGGGTCAAAAAGAGACTGACACAACTTATTCACATAGTCACAAAAATGTGCTCAAAACAATCTATCAAACCTATTTTAGTCTATTCATTTTGATTAAACTTTTAGCGATAAACGTTTTTAAAGTGTAGGTTACATTTCCCTCTCTTTCTTTACCATTTGAAGTTATCACTTAATTTTTCCTGAAAACACGAATGCAAAAATGTCTTTGTTTCAATCCTAATTGCGCTGCACTGCTTTTCTGAGTTCTCCTTGTGCACCCTTCTATGTCCCGTGGGCCCTGACCTCGTGCTGTGGACCTCATAGAGTGGAGGTGACTTTGGTCCACAATACAGCCTAGTTGTTAGAAGTCAGCGTGGAGGCTACAGATATGAGCTGCAAACTTTATTTCCTCAAGTCAGCAAAAAAGTGTGCGTGTGGCGAGATCCTGTTGCATTCAAAGCCTCAGTCTTCCAATGTGTGTGTGTGTGTGCGTGTGCGTGCGGTGGATCCTGTTGCACAGTAGTCCTCTATCAGTGTCTGCCTCCTCGTGTGATTGATTGTTCCGGGTAAATTAGGACTGGGTGATGGGGACAGGAGTGACTTACACCCGACACCCATGTCCTTGCCCGCCACCATCTTTACCTGCACCAAACTCTCACTTTTACCTTCTTTCGCTGTAAACTCATTTTTATTCTTTCCACTTTGTTCACTAGCAACTTTGTCATGTGGACAATTGTGTCAAGTCAAATTTATTTATGAGGCACATTTAAAAAGACTGTAATCGTGGAATTGTGGTCACATTTTATGCTGATTGAAACTCTGAACAGTCCTCTATATAAAGTTAAACTATCAAAAAACAAAACACTACTTTAAAATTGATATTTCGAATAGTGACATTTTACTAGTGAATTTGCGTGAATATCAGTTTAGAGAATATCAGTCGATGGTCATCTTTATATGTTTATAGACCCTTCTTTTGTTCACAAGTCATAAGTGTCACAAAAAGGCACAAAAAGCCATAGGAGAGGTTTCGCTAATGAATCATTTAATAGTGACTTTTTTGGTTTGGAGAGTTTAACTTTCAAAGAGTTTTTTTTAGTTTTCTTCTTATGCTTGAAAATGTTTTTCAACACCCTTCAGAGGAATGTGACAACTAAGGAAACAGCTGTTTTAGCAAGGGATGGGCATTAAATTTTCATAGAGTCTACATGAGAAAGTAGAACAGTATGTTTGTATTTAGCATTAAATAACATTGTATATTTTCTGTGATTTGTACATGATACACACATTTTACAAGAGAGTGAGAAACGGATGAAAAACTAAGAAGTGAATCAATGTCCGTTCAAATTTTATTTTATTTTCAATGATATTCACTGTTTTGAAGCATAAAATACTGAATAGCACTGATTATAACTGTGAATATTTGTTTTGTGTTTTTCTCAAAATGGCAGCAAAAACTTCTTAGAAAAAAAGAAACAAAATTTTTCACCTTGGGTTTTTGGCTCATTGTTTATCTATGCACAGTGAAAAACAAAACAAAAAGTAAAACAAAAAAGGCGATTTATTCTATTACACTGCACCTATATATATATATATATATATATATATATATATATATATATATATATATATATATATATATATATATATATATGTATATATATATATATATGTATATATATATATATATATATATATGTATATATATATATATTTTAACACTTTAACACATATTTAAAAACAAAGACAGAATTTTAAAAACTATGGATTACATTCAAAGGGAGCTCACATGTACCGCTCACAATGCACATACCTGTTCATGAAAATATTAGGCCCTCTTTTAGAAATAAATCACATTTATTGTACAGGGATACACTGCTTTGAGCTGTTTTCAGCAGTAAAATGTTAAAATTTTGTCTGTATTTAATTAGCTATATATGTTTTCATGTACAATTAATCTTTCAAAACTAATTTCCCCACTTGCTGTCGACTGAAAATGACTTCACATACGGTCAAGGCTGAGGCAGCGACTAATCACATTTTACCTTGTGAATGTCACCTGACCAAATTCGGAGTACAGGCGAGCTGTGATTGGTCGACTCGTTTCATGAGCCTTCAGCCAAAGTGATGTCATGGCAAGTGGAAAAATTAGTTTTGAATGTGTTCATTTTACATGAAAAATAATGATCAAAACAACATTTTACCGCTGAAAGTACTGATTAAGTACAGCATCCTTTGAAGTTTAGAATTTACAGTGACTACAAAGCCTGGTCAAGGGCTACGGGCAATACTTTTCTCAAGGCTGATTTGATAAGTTGTATGTTGACGTCAACAGTATAATCAAGAGTCTGAGGAGGGGAAAAAAAATCACTCAAAGCTGTGATGTCTCTGTAACTAAAAGTATGCCAATTGATCCCATGAGTGATAAGCCAGTGCTGATGTGTTGCATTTCCCTCAGCAAATCAATTGTTGCTTCTTTATAAATGCATAAGCATGGCTTCCCTTTGGCCCCGTGGCAAGGCAAGCGTATTTGCATTGGCCCTGTCAACAGCAAGCTAATGTAAGATAATTTTCTGCATATATATATATATATATATATATATATATATATATATATATATATATATAGGTACCGGGATAATCAAATAGTTTAGGTACTACATTATCTTTTTACTTTAGGTACCAAACTAATCAATTACTTTAGGTCATTAAATACTTATCAACCGCTTTAGTTAATATGTACTAAAATCATATTTTCTTAGATGCAAAAGTATTAAAACACTGTCGTGAATATTGATACCGTACAGAGTAATCACTTATTTTAGTACCTAATTTAAATATTAATGTAATTTATATTAACTGATAAATTGATATTTATGTATAAAGTGCCTTTAGTACTTAATTTAGGCAATACAGTACTAAAGTAATGAAATGATATCATCAATGTATGAGGTAGCAATTACTTTAGAAATGACCTAAACTACCAGCTGTTTTTATACACTCCCTTAGCCACGCACTTGAAAATAATTAAAAAGATAATAGTAAGTATCTGTGATTAAATGTCTGGACTCTGTAAAAATGTGAAAAAACGATATTTAGGATTGAATGAGTTGATATATTTTCCACCATGCATTGCCAGTAAAACCTCTTTTGTATTTTTTTTTCGCAGCAACTTTTTTTTCATTCAGAAGGCGGCTGTCCTGGAGTGGCACATCCATGTGGTCAGTTGGTCCAGCGCCTCCTTTTTCACCCTCCCTCTCTCAGTGCCTCACTTCCTCCTTCTCATACTATGAGACACTTGAGGAAAGAGCGAAGCCTTGTCCCATGGCGATACAGAATGAGCGCTGCCTCTCTACCGCTATCCGGGACGGGAGAGGAGGACGGCAGCGTTCTGTAGCTGAGAAGCAAATGAGAGTGTGGGAGAGCAAAATTATGCCATGGAGAAGAGAGATGTGAGACAGCAGCGTCCTTGAAAACTGCACCACAACTCTTTGAAGAGAGCCGGAGGACGGCGTGAGTAACATGCATCTCTGCGAGACCTGTGTGCCTTTGTATGTGTGTGTTTAATGTTTGCCGAACAGCTCTATTTTGACAATATGAGATGCTGAAGGCGGTGACACATTTAAAAACATATAAAGTGGACCACAAAGACATTGTGGCATACTCCACTGATTGAAAAGTCAATCATAAAATATTCCAACAAGGACCCTTATAAAACCACATGGCACACATTCATTCAAGGTGAAAAATTCCACAAATTGAAACATCTAAAGTGAAGTTATGCAATTCGACCAAACATGTCTGGAAGTCACACAAACCTTTGGACTTGTCTTGATCTATGAAATCAGTATGAGATCACCAAGCCTCACATCAGCTCAAAGTGCCTTTAAAGTTTTTATGATAACAACAATTTACCTGTGGCTTATTCATCACTTTTGGTAAGGGAAATTAGGTCATTTCTATATTTGGTGCCAAATCACACTGTATTTTTAATATATTTTTTCTAACCAATTCATCAATTGATGGGCAAAATTATTTACAAGAATTGATAATTAAAATGAGTCATTAATTTCAGTCCACTTGTTACAAGTACTTAACCTAGCATTAGCTTAAAGGCATGTTTGGTAAATAAACAACATGCTAATAAAAATAATCCAGTTGCCTTGATTAAACCTTTGCTGATTACTCTGGAAAAACAAAATATCAGCAAGCACATTGTATTATTTTTTTTTTTTTTCATTGATACATATGTTGACGGGGACAGAACTGACTTGGCCAAATATGCTATCAGGCACTTAGGCTTGGTATATGCTTGAAGCGTAAACACTCCACGCAGAAAAGAGACACACAGAATCTCGCCGGCACGCGTTTTGCAGCACTTTATACTCGATGCGTCTTTCCCCTACTCCAGCCGGTATTCTCCCATACTATAGGTGGCAGTAAATAGACTTCACAGCATATAAACAACACTACTCTATAACATAGGTAGAGAATCCTAGTAGATTGAAATGATCTAAATTCTTCCAAGGTTTTTGAAAGACTCCTCATCTCTCCCCAGCATATGCGCTCTCCAGGAGTTGTTTACAGTATTTAGGTCACAGTAGTCCTTTTCAGCCAAATCATAAATGAGTTTTGTTAAAGGTAAAGATTGATTTTACTGTAATAGGATACAGGTAAATAAAATTAGTCCACGGTTAAGTATCATATTTTCAAGTGTTTCTGATGCTAATAAGTATAACAAATGTGACTCCATTAAGATCGTGGTGAAAGGGATGCGTTTCAACGGGATGAATTTCGCAAGACAACTTGTCCTACTGAACTATTTGTATCCAGTCATCAGACATAATCCACACAGCATACCGTAGAACCAGTTGGGTTACACTCATAAACATGCTGTATGATAAGAGCCCAATGCGTTGCTCATATTTCTGAAAGCGTTTAAGAGCTATATGTCATTACAGCACAAGATTACTGCGCTGAGTGCCAAATGGCTGACATCATGACATTTGGCATGCAAACGAAACATTCTCTCCTTTCACATGGACTCTGATGTCCGGCCCAGTGGGAATGCACCAGCTAGTGCGGATGCCATCACACCCTATCCAAAAAATCCACAGGTTGCACAATGTCATATGAGGCCTCGCGGGAATCGTATGTCCAGTGTGTTTGATCATTCGTGGCGAAACATGTACGACCGACTCAGCAAATATATTTAGAGTTCAAATTATAGCACACTCTATGCATAGTTAGCTAGTCTGTGGCAATATTTCTTTTTTTTTTCCCCTCATGCCGAAAAAGTGTGTTGCAATCAGTCTTCTAAAGTATTATTGTTTGATATTATTCATGAATTTGCATTGTGACTCTTGATGATGAAGATGACAGGCCACACTTTATTTTTGGATTTATAAACCTGTGTCTGCAGGGTGAGCACAACGTAGTAGCCTGTAAGCACAGTGTGTTTTAGCCTGCTCCAGCCAACCAATTGAGGTCAGACGCTCAATAATTTAAGCGTGTCACTGGTTAGTTTGTAAGCTTTGTCGGGGCAATCTGTGAGCCCGGTGTCAAGTCCGATTAAAGTGCAGAGTTTCTGTTGTTAAAGTTGGACAATACGAATGGGACGGAGCAGAGTACGGAGAAAGGGAGATGAAACGTTGTGAGGGTGAGTGATTTTCATCCGTTGGACGGGATTCAAAGGTTGTTCAGTTCAGTTTTAGCTTCACACTGAACAAAACTTCATCATGTCTCCATCTTGGTAAGACATAGCCAGCATTTATTGATAATTTATGTTCTGCATTCCAGTTTGCATGTTTACTTTGCAAAATACAAAGGGTGACCAAAAATAATTGCGACCCATTTTATGGTGCAATATGTTCAGGACTTTTCAGAACAGGAGCATTAATACTGAAGGTGTCCAAATTGTGGTTGAGTGTTGATGAGGCAAGAAATGTTGACCACTGAGTTGGATCTGATCACTCGATTATTTAAAAAAAAGTTGTCGATTAATTTGATAATTGATTTTTTTTGTCGGTTATTCTACTATTTTTTACATCTCTAGATTTCCTCTATCATCAGTTTTGTGCAGACATTGATGTCAGCCAAGACTTCCTTGATCATTTATGGTTCTCAACCAAGACTCATCTGAGACATTGTAAATTCACTGACACCATTCGCCACAAACAAAGACATTAGTTGCAAGTTAAGGACGCTCCAAAATTTTTGAAACTGGATTTTTGGATGTACAGTACTGCATCGCAAGAACAGAAGCATTAACTTCCTCAGACTTAGTTAGAGTTTGTAACTAACTTTTTCAGTGCCACGCATTATTCGAAAGACAACTCAGGCAACAAAAAAAGTAATTTATATAAACTTTCGACAAAGGTTAACTTTAGTGACAGGGCTTTATACAGGTTACAGTTTATTCGGAAAAAAGCTTGAATTTCATAAAGTGCCTGAAATTTAAAAAAAAAAAAAGTGGACCAAACGGCAATCAATATTCAAACTAAATACTGTTTTAACCTAGAAAAGATGTACAATATTGTGCTGATTTTTTTTCTAAACCACCTTAATAATTGTTGTGATTTAGAAAAAAAAAAAAAAAAAACATGTTGACAGCATTTTAAAAAAGGGTTCTAACCCCTGGATAGATTTAAGACAATAAGAGCCTCACAGCACCGCATGCGTCTGTCCCGGATTCATCCACTACCTCCTCAGAATCCACTCCATCATTTGGCCTACTACTCCATCATTTGGCCTACTACTTTGCTTGTGAGCGGATTTAACAAGTGTTTGATTGACAACACTTGACTTGCTGGACTACAGAAAAAAATGAGACTTCGGGACATGAGCTACCTAAAATCAGTACAAAACAATGGTGCTGACAAAATCCATCAGGACTTGGGACTCGAGGCACAAAATTCAGACTGTTCACCTTTATCATATTAAAACATATTGTTGACATCATAACCATTATAGAAACAACACTGTGAACTGTGACTGACTGACAAACGGTCCAGGCTGTACCCCACATTTTCCCCCCAAATATATGGGCATTCTATGTATTATTCTATGTATTATATGGGCATTCTTTGGCATTACCATTGTTAAAGGTTAAAGTATTATCAAATCCTGAGTTTTGGGAAGTTTCATCCATCCAATTCCATTGTTAATTGTCATTCATGTCTCCATTGGTTCCTACTCTCAACCTTTAGTTTCAAGTTGTTGAAACTGTCCACTGGTGTCTCTCTGTTCTCCTTAAGCCCACTGTATTTACTGCTAATCCTTTTTATGCTTCTCCCAGCCAGAAGCCCTGGTGAGATCCTGTAGATTCAGCCAGAGGTTGATCTCATGATTAGTATTCAGCTGTCAGAATATGTCAGTCAACTTTTTAGAGGCCCCTTTCGGTCCTCGCGCTCACAGCCTCATTTGCTCTTTAAGATCTCAATGTATACATCAGCACCTGATTCTTTTTGTGTGTGTATATGCTGCATCAGGGTTTACGTAGCTGCGTGATCCCATAGTGAAAGTGCCGTGTGCATTAATGTCCATATACATATCCAGCCTCCCCCTGAGTTGCCAGAAAATCGCCCTCCATCATCGTAAATGACATGAAAAGAGCTGGGGAGTGATATATGCATGAATTAATTGTCTTGAATAGGAGTATTTAGACGCTTAATCCATAGGGATTAACGCAAGAAACCCTCTCTGCTTTTAAGCTTCTGTCCGTTTTCAGATGAGGATTGTTTCATTTCATTTCTCCTCCTCATATGCCACCACCCTTTGTTCTTCCTGAATGACCCTCTAAAAAGTTGAGGACTGGATTAGCAATACATTATAGCACTAGTGTGCAATTGCCCCTGCATTCTCTTTAAATTGTGATTTTTTTTTTCTCTCTCTCGCTGTATTCTGTAGTTTTTTTTTTTGGGGGGGGGTGTAGAGTTTAGAAATTGACTTGAGCTGGGAAAAAGTTGACCAAGTTGGGTAATTGACAATAAAAATAGTTTGACTAACAATATCCACCACGAAGCTCCGCCATTCGAAGCTCGAGCCTTTCTTGCAAACACACGCATTGTTGCGAAGGTAGCAAGGAAGAAAGACACCCCAAAAACAGGGGATATCATGAGTTCTGGATCATATTCACGAGAAAAGAGTGATACAAATTATTTAAAAACTTCTCAAAGTGGAAAAGGCATACCACAGCACTAACTAAGGGGGAGTGCTCCATTTTTTTGCATATGTTTTAGAAAATTATGATTAATGATTACACCCACTCACATCAACTCACATTCCACCTTTGCAGTAAAAAAAATGTGGGCATTAGTAGATCATTTGATAAAGTAATTTGTGTGATATTTGTAAAAAGTCAATAATGACAGCCCCATCATTTACTGAATTTAACTAATCTAAAAATAACGCTATATCTTCAATATATTGATGAAAGTCGATTATACAGATTTTAAAATGAAGATAAGAATACATATTTTGTTCCTCTAGTTTGTTCCTCTTGTTCGTTCATCAATTGGTTGCATTATTCCTAAAACATGTTATTCATCCCTCAAAATATTTTTTTTTAGTTTCTTTCCCTCCTTGCTGCTCATCCATCCATCCATCCATCCCCTCTTTTATTTTTTTTTGATGCGCTTTTGCACTGCAAGTCTGTGAGTTACCCAGCAGATCAATGCCTATAGATTAGCTCATTGGAAGCCATTAGTTATGGGTTTTTTTTATAAAGCTAGTCATTATTGTGTTTAATCTTGCAGAAAATTAAATTTAGAATTGTTGAGTGTTTTGCTTAAAAGTTGATTTTTTTTTTTTCCCCCGACCTCCTTCTCTCACTTAACAGCTGCTAGTTTTCTATTTGTTTTGCATAAATTAGCCCGTCTTCATCCAGTATGTTTTTAAGTATCGTTGTCACATATGCACATCCACACAGAGCTGCATGAGTGTCAAACTTAAGTAAGCATCTTGCATGTTTAAGAACACTTTGGTGCCGCCCCCCCACCCCCCCCCCCCCCCACCCACCCACACACACACACACACACACACCCAAGCGGTTGGCAAATCTCTATTGTTGAGCCTCTGTACTCTGTGGGTTTAACCACAGCAAAGTGATGATGGGGCTGCTGTTTTTTTTTTTTTTCTTTCCCTGCGGCACATTGTTTTTGTTTTCAAGCTGTGACGCAGTTCTCTAAATTGGGGCATTATCCAGTATGAACCAACTGGACAACATGCTCTGCATTCTGTCCAGCTTCCCTGCAGATGTGCACCACCTTTTGGATTGCCTTGTCCTGCACATACATGATATAATACCCACACAGTAGAACATTCAAGGACAAACTTCTTAAGTGTTACACATCTTGCATTTCAACCTTTATTCTTTCACCATTAACTCAACTCTTTCATTTGATCTCATTGACAATTGTGTGTGGTGGACACCTTGGCCGCATAGAGGCCAACGTCTTCCTTGGTAGGTCTTTTTTTTTGGCTTGGCCATAGTCCCAGGAAACAGTTTCCAGTGCTTTTTTTTTTTTTTTTTTTTTACTCAATCCGTGTGAAATTCTGACAGGCCTTTGTTGTTTTCTTTGGATATATTTGTTCAATTTTTACTGTCTTTTGAGCAAAAACCGAAAATTCATTTTCTTGCTATTTTTGACCAAAGTTTTTTATGGCTAAAACATTAATGCTTCCTTAGTTATAAAATCATGAAACTGATGTTAGTAATTAACCCATTTATGATGTTATGCATTGTTATCCTAAAGGGTATATGTCTATTTTTTTTTTAGCGGTAAAAAGTAAATTCTATGTGAGTAATAAATGTGATACCGTCGTTATTTTTCACGTGCTGTTTAATATTATTAAAAACACATTTTGCCCCTTGTTGTCAACCAAAAATGACATCACATCTGCTCAAGGTTCAGGAGTAACAACTAATCATGACTGAGCTTGCGAAAGTCACACTAGCAAAACAAAAGAAAAAATAGGTTATGTGAGCCATGAGCGCATTCGATATTTTTATCCGCTAGTAAGTGGCAAATTGGTTTTATAGGTATTAATTGCATGAAACAAATGAAGCTGTCAAACTAATTGTAGAGAAAAATATTTCCATATACCTGCTAAAAATGGTTACATGAGTAACTATGCTTTACATTGAAAGCTGATACATAATATGTCATAGCTATTTTTTGTATGTTTAATTTCAACATAAATTCCAACTGCAAAGGGCTAAAAATCGATTGTAGTTGACTGTTGCCATAAATCATCCTATTTTTTACTCATACAACATACAACATACTACATACAAACAATGATGTCTCATATTACGAAAAACTGTAATTGGGGGTCGCTTATAGGTCAAGGCAAAACTAACCTGTTTTTTTTTTCTTATATGGGGACTTTTTTGTGCAACCCAAGTCTTTATTGTAGTATGACAGTCCCATGTTGAAATGACAAACATTGCTCATATAAATAATAATTTTATAAAGAAATTTCATTTCACTTTGCATTATATTCTATGAGGACAATCATCTTCAACTCAAAAATCAAGCAGCATCATGGAGTTCATTCTTATTGTATTTGGGAGGTTTCCCGGTACGTACTTGTATTACTAGAAACTGCTAGGTTCTGTGAAAACATTTCAGATAAATATTCTTCAGCCAGCTTCATGACCTTTTTTCTTTGGAATTAGGTCATTCGGGCCTGTTCACTTCCACTCGTTACCCTCACCTGCAATCTTGTCACTCTTGTCCTCAACGCCTCTCCTACTTGCCCCTTGTCGCTAGTGTCTCACCTCAGACCTATTTCCAAACCCCGTTGCCTTTCCACAAAACCCCCGCATCGTCTCCAAGTGAACAATAGATGCCTTGAGGTCCCGAAAGATCACTTTCTACCCTGCCCCAACTACGTCAAGAGAGTGTACGCCGGCGGAGCTCTTTTGTTTAGCTTGCCGCAAATGAAAATTGCTAATCAATTTTTACCCCCTCTTATTTCATGGCATGTAGTTCCTGCCCCTCCCCTGCCAGCTGTCATTGTGGGGATGTGGCACAGGGCTGAAAGCTTCATTAGCAGGGGGACAGCATGTTTTGCCCCTCAGCGCTCTTTTCATGGAATTACTAAAGATAGATAAGCCTTTACATGGAATTTTTCATCAGTTGCATAGATCCATTCTTCCTTGTGATCCATTATCATAATGTCAAACCAACAGTGAGGAACTTTTAATTTTTCCTTCATCAACAGCCAAGAAAGAATGGCATGCACATTTTCCACTGCAAATAATAACATTTATCTTCTTGTTCTTCATCAGAATTTCAACAGACAAGTTGATGTTAAAATGTTATCATCTTTTTGGGGCAGTTTTAGCGACATTTTACTTTTTCCACAAGCAATGTCTCTCAACAGTGGGTCGGCGCCAACGCTCATAGCGTGTGCATGTGTAAAAGAGTGTGTGTGTTTGAGCCCAATGGAAAAGCTGGAAGAGTTGTTAATCCATGTGGCTGGCTGAGCTGAAAGGCCATTCATATTTTTAGCTGACTGAATCATATTCTGTCATCCAGATGTCCGGTTCGTACTGGGACGTGTGAATAACTCTTCAGAATAAAATGGAAACAGGAGTCTTTAAAGAAGCCAGGCCTGTACGCTAACTTTAAAGAAATGAGAATTTCCCTCTGGATATTCATCAAGTGGTCTGCCTTCTCACAAGTTGGAGACTTGCATTTAAATTCCTCACATTGTCTTGGTAAGTCGAACAAGGTTCACAAGTTTCTGCATCACCTCCAAAAAATTTGACTCTCAGAGAAAGTACCACCATACAAAAAAACTAGGGTAGAAAGCCCAAGTAGTTATCAAACAGTATTTCCTTAAAAGTGTGTTTAATGTTTTGTTAACCACAGTAACAATATTATATCTGTGTATGTATATATTAGGGGTTGCTCCACTAAATATAATTCAGCCCGATTTTTAATATTTTGAGTTTCAAGCAATTCAAGGTCAGTTAGAGTTGAAACTGGAATGACTCAATTTGGTGTACCTTTGACAGTAATAAATCGTACATTTAGTCTGATAATTTGACACCACTAATATACAGTGTACGTACATACACTTCTCACTGTACATACATGTACTCCTGTTATCTACATCATAGTGTAAATGCAGTTATAGTCCATAGACTTACCATAAAGTGTATTTCATTTATACAGTATGTGTGTGAGTGTGTTTGTGCGTTTCGTCCCCTCTCCCTTGAGTCCTATCATCTCCTCACCCTTTCCACCTTTACACATTTCCCTCCTGACTGACACTAGGTCTCCCACTTATTGTTCTCCCCATCCTCTTCCCATTACTTGTCTTGTCGTCTAGTGTTTTCTGTAAAGATATTCCCCCTTCTTCAGGATTGAGATATATCCCCCCGCCCTGACAGCGCCCCGAGCGACCGTGCCTATGACCAGTGACCTCAGGGGTAAATGCTAGGTCCCACCTCACCGAGAAATAAAAACCTCCGCTTCCTTCTGCCTCTGACCCCGCTCACCTCCCTCATCTCAGTTCATCTCCTACTGCTCTCTCCTTCTCCCGAAACCCCTTCTTACCTCCCCCGCACGCTTTTTTCTCTTCCTCATGCCAGCCACCTCTTAGTTTTTCACATTATTTTCTGGAAGGCAGTTCATCTTTATTTTTGATGGCCGAGACTCATTTTAGACATTTAATCCGTCATTGGTTTGACAATTTGACGACCTGGAAAAATTAATAAGTTATGGTGTATATTATAATAAGGTGACAATCTTAACTGCAATTGGTCAGTACAAAAATACTGATTAAGGGGTTAGACCATACTCTTAAATTTTTAATTGCATATTTCAAGTGTGATAATAAATGAAAAGTTTTGACTATTACATACTGTACAGGCCAGTAAATCGATAACGTTGATCTCTGGTAAATATACGTACACATACACAGATGAGAGTCATTCAATAAAAAAAGTGACTTTTTTGGTATTAGGACCTCAAATACAGATTGGAGCTTATTATTTATTTATTTATTTTTGTCCACGTAGTCTCCCAGCACTATTACTATCTGTGAACAAGCTTCCGTTTTTCCTCAGCATAGAACTATTTGGACTGATGTTTGTTGATGGCCTGCACCGTTAAGGCTACTGAGTGAGGCCATGCGTTTTCATGCAAGATGACTCTCTCTGACTGACAACCCCTGCGTTTGTTTTCTCTCTTGACCTGCCTCAACTGGTTTGCACCTTTCAGCAACCAAAAACTTGATAATCGCCAAAACTTTTTTTAAAGTTATACTTTTTTTATTTTATCTTCAAAACAAATTCAATCCATGTGTGTAAAACTAAAATAAAATAAGTAAGCTTCTATCTGTATCAGAAGTCTTTATACCGAAAAATTCACCTTATTATTGAATGACCCTCTTACGTGTCCACCCATGGGACCTGGTATTAATAAAAGGTTTGCTTGTAAATCAGGTTCAAACCTAATACCTTATTACTTAAGCAAGCAAACAGATGTGTTAGCTGATCTATCTGTTGAGGGCACTTGGTCTAGTATCTGAAGTTTTAGCCAAACAAATTTCGGTGCCATCATCCTTCTTGTGATTATCTGCGCTTTGCACGGTTATACCCAAAATCCTGTTTTTGGACGAATGCTCATACAATTTATAATGATGACACCCCTTGAAATACACTTTAAACTTCAGCATTTTAAAGTCTACATCATTAGTGTGTTGGTTTTAAGCTTGTGATAGTGTGACAACACAACAGCGCATTCCCTTGAGGGAGCTCTTTTGTCTCCTTCACTTCCTTTGTACCTAAGTGAAACAGGAATGCATGAAGTCAAGTAGTCACCTGTACGAAGCTGGGTGCTTCATGCATATTTATCACTTTCCATACAGGCTATAGGAGACAAAACAAACACCCTGAAAAAAAATATAATTGTATATTGGTTTGGCCCGAATTGTAGTTTTTTCCTTCCAATGGGGATTATAAAGTTAGTCATCAACTAACGACTGTTGGAAAACTAATTATTTTACATCAGGGTTTCTTCATTATATCATTATGTCTTTTCATGTTCACCTACTCTCAGCACCATGGACAGAGCATGTCCACTCATTCAGCTCTGTGAATGAATAGTTAAGAAACACCAAGTTATTCTATTTAAAATGGATATTTAATCATATTATTATCACCACACATATGCAATATCACAACTTTTTTTTTTACTCCATATGTACTTTGGTGTGATGCCAACAAAGCAACCCTGTGTTTGTTTTGCAATCTTTGCACTTCTTCTCCGCCTCTTCTTTTTCTTGCTTCATGTTGTGCGGATGCCTGTTTTCTCTGCCCTCAGCTGCAAACTTCTGCTTATTAGAGAAAGACAGGGAAACAGAGACTGATGGCGTAAAACACAGACACACACAGAGCAAATTCTGCTTGTCAGGATTTCTTCCTGTCTTTCTATGTATGCGCGAGATAGATTTTTGTTTATCGGACAGGAAGTGGATCTCTTACAATAGCGCTCTGACGTTTCCTGCGCTCTAATGTGAAAAAGTATTGTTAAGATTCCTATTCCAGATATGATGCACACACACACACAGACGTCATGGTGGTGCAGATAAGATGCAACTGCTGCGCCGGAGACAGAATCACTGAGTCAGCCGTATGTATTCACACTCGTAAGACAGTCGCTAATTTTATACGGACACACAGTTGTTCATAAGGCTTCAACACATTTGATTCAGCTTTAGCTCCACATCCTGTAGGTTGAGTAAAGGGAGATAGGAAAAAAAACTGAAAGTCGATACAATCCCCAAATAATTTGAATTTAAAAAAAAAAATAGTCCTAAAGTGTGAGTTACACAATTTCTGGAATCCTTCCAATTTTTTGTTACTGTATGAACAAAACCAGAGGGGCAAAAAAAAATTGTTTTCATTAGCTGCAAATAGCCATTCTGTTTATGATAGCAGAAAAAATGAACAAAAATTGTGTTGTGATATTAGTTGCCATGCATTTTGCTCTGGTCATGTTTTTTATCACCTTTTCAATTTCATGTAGCCTTGTCATATAGTTCTGGATTTACTGTTGGGACTGGTCTGTTGCTTGATCAGTTGCCATACTATTGCTATAGTAATTTAGTTATGTCCTACAGGATTGATGTCTGATGATTTAAGCTCTAAAATATCAAAAGCATCTTGTCAGAACATCAAGTGAACATTTCAACCTGCCATACTTGCCTTTCTTCCAAGTTTTTTTTCTTCATTTTTTTTTCAGTCTACTTTTCAGCGTCTAATATCCAAGTCGAGTTTGTGAGTCTAGTTTTGCTGTGGTTATGTTGGATTGTTGTGGATAAGATTTTTTTTTTCATTTCTACTTCTGTGCTTACAGCTTCTGTATTCAAATATTGTTCCTCACGTGATAGGGGTTTATAATATTAATAACAATGTGGAACATTGAATAGAAATGTCTGTATTGAGCGGTGTTCCCATTTACTTGTGATGAAAGAGGCATCCCATTTTATATGTACCACGGCAGAGCCAACTATTGTCAGACTGATGAACAAACAGTTGGGCCTTCCCCAAATCCCAGTCGGCGGTTACCCGCGCACACACTCACATACAAGTGAAATCCCTCTGTGTGTGTGAACAAACAGAGGATGAAAGGCAAGACAGAGAGGGGAAGAGCACATATAAAGAGCTGCTGTTTTATTAATGAAACCAGAAACAGGCTTGGGATTTTCAGGATGTGTGAGTGTGCGTGTGTGTGTCATAATAGCAGAAACCAAGGTGGGTGCCTGAGTTGCATTTACACACACACACGCACACCTACACACACACAGTCTCTCTAATAAATTCAACCTGATTCATTCTCTCTCCTCTCTGGGGACCAAACAGCGGTTTGCCTGATCCAAGGAAGCTTCATGTTACCTCCACTAAATAATTGATGCTTTCTCTCTCTCTCTCTCGCTCTCTCTCTTGCTCTCTCACTCATTCTCTCTCTCTTTCTCTCTCTGTCCTTTTTTTCTCACTTTAAGTTGCACTCACTTGCCCTTATTTCAGTGTTTTGTTTTTTTTTTCTTCCCCACTTGGTCCAATTGTCTGTCTCTCTGGTTTCTCATTTTCTATTTAAACTCAAGTGCACAAATGTCGTCCAGAGCATTGGTTTTCAAATAGGGGTATGTGAATGTACTTCAGGGGGTATGTGATATTATCATAGGGTTTCTGCAGGTATCATTAAATCTAATTTAATGCCGTGACAGGAACTGTGCAGTTTTCTTTTCAAATTAATAGCAAATTAATTGAAAAATGAATCAAATCATTGCTAAATTGTGTAATAGTGACAACTTTGCAAAATGTCATATGCATTTGTTTTGTTACGTTTCATAGGGAATCGATTTTACAAAAAACTATCCATCAAGAAACAGATGATGCTGTATGAGCCGTCTTCTAAAGTTGATGAATGAAATATGCCTAGTGATTCCACTGCAAAAGTAGATCAAAACTTTAATAAATCAGAAGGCACGACACTCTATTTAAAATATTTTTTTTCATCCCAAATTTCTGTCCACCAATTAAGAGGTACATGGCTGAAAACGTATTTCTCATGGGGTATTGATGAACATTTTGGGGGAATATGTCATGTCTGGGGTCTTGTGTGTGGTGCTTTTGCCCAATAGAGGCTGTGTGTGAATATGCTTCCGTATGCTTGTGTGCAGGACCTTCTTCCCCCACTACGACTGGGACCTGACCCCACTAACCAGGGGTTAAGTGCTCCTTCTCCCTTTCTCTAACATTTGTCTTGTCTTCTCTGACATGTTATTCCCATTTCTATTTCCCTATGCTTGCATTGGTCTCCTGCTTTGACTCATTTGTTGTGTCATTTTGGAGAGGCATATCAGTTGATATTGTTATTGTTTATAGAAGCATGGCTAACAGCACTGTAAAAAACAGGGAAGGTAATTTTAGCATTGGAACCTCAAAGGTTAAATAAAATCAGTTTTTTATGCCCGCAGAATTCGTTCATCCGTAGCAATACATTGTAAACTGTATCCACTGAAACATACAGTCGCTGTCGTGGTGAACAGCAACCACTGTGTTGTGAAATATGTGTCAAACCCATATTCTTCCCCAACTCAGCTATAGTGGAATAGCATGCTGCATCACACCTCCTGTTTGTGTTTGCATGTGCAGCGAGCATGTTGCCGCCGGTTAGTTCTTCGCTGAGAGACTGAGAGAGTCAAGAGTCTCTAATCCTTGCCATCAGAGACTTCTCTGAACGCACACACATTCACACACATGCTTATCAGCTTGCCCAGTGAAGCATTAGCATGTTGTGTGTGCAATGGGTATGCACGCTTTAGCTGGTTGATGAGGGGATACCAGTTGTCCCACGATGGAGGTAATCCTCTTCAGTGGCAGGTCTGGATATCCCAACTGGTACGCATGGGTGCTTGTGTGTATCCCATAGCACTATGTCGCAGAGCTAAAATCTACTGTGGGCGTGTCTGGATGTCATTTTTCTATTCTGTTTGTTTCTCAGTATGTCCCACTGCGCCAACCGAAATTTCGCAACCACTGTATGCATTGATTCATTTTACTTCAAGAACAGCATCAGGAGTCTTTTGATTTTCAGCAATGTGGAGATGGACTTTGAATGAAATGAGAAAATTTTAAATTATTATTATTCATCACCATATTGGCTTTTGATTTTCTGACTGTCTACAATAGCATCATTAGTTAATTTAAGATCTGTCCTGAATTTGATTTTTCTGGGTTTCCCTCAAAAAACTTGCTTTGTATGGTGGTCATAGACAGCTGGGAAAGTATTTAACAACCAGCAATTACTATTAGTTAAGTATTGATGTGGGAACAGTATGTGCATTCCGCCTGACTGATTGGCGAGAGCAGTCAGTTGATTATTTTTCAAGAGAAATTTGATTGAAAAAATAAATGACTCCGTGCACTTTGATGCTGACGGCCTGACACAGTTACTGTTCCTACTGATCACTTTTTTAGCAAACCAGTCTGACTAAAATGTCCTGTTTCAGCCAGCGATATTGGTCCTGTCATTCTGATGTCACTTTGGCTAGGTTCATACTGCAGGGCTTAATGCTCAATTCTGTATTTTTGGTGAACTCCATTTTGTTTGTGTGTGTGTGTGTGTGTGTGTGTGTGTGTGACGTTGTTGACTTTTCCGAATAAATGTGAACTGTATGTTAATTGTGTGTGAATGCCAAACAGCCCAAAACTAACACAAACTCTATGCATTTTGTTAAACTATTCAGTGAGGAGATCTCACCTGCAGCTGAAAAATGAGCCTGTATCTAATTAAATAATACTTTAAAAAATGCCAGCAAATAACACTTATTAAAACTTCTGATATTCTGTGTAGTTACAGTAGGCTCAGTTCACAGTGAGGCCAATCAATTTTGTCATTCAAATGCTTAGGTTTCTATCATGTTTTAAAACAGTGTCTGCATCTGTTCGCGCAGTATTGGCATGTCTCTGAAGCGGATGTGTTTGTGCGCTTCTGGCATGTTTAGTTGTGCTCTTGTGTTTTGGGAGCACCACAGCGTCTGTTTTCCAGCCCAGCAGCGGGGGGCTAATGGAACGGCTTTGTTGGTTTAAGAGAATTACCAGCGTTCTCCGCCAAAATCAACTCCAGTCTCTTTTGCTGGCACCACAAGGCTCACCGCCTCACCATTCAGAGCACTAACCAGCACAACACAAAGCCACACTGGATTGTGACTCATGTGAGAATTGGCTCAATGAGAAGAGTGAAGAAATAGAATGACAGAGAGTAAGAAGCAAAATAAAAAAGTGACAAGTATGAGGTGAAAAGACAGGGAAGGAGGAGGGTGACAATGGAGAAGGGGGAGATGAGATGCCGCGCGGTTATCAGTGATTAACAGTTGCACCCTATAGAACATTGGGTTGAACTTCAAAGAAACTGCTGCTTATTGTTTCAGGCTTGAGTGTAACCATGTTAGAAATTTGTTTTCCCCCTCGTACACTATCCTGAGCGACAAAGCACGAAAAGAGCAGTGATGAAGAGGGTCGTTAAAACCTAACCTAAGCCAAGTCTTGTGGAAGTGAAGTGCAAAGAGTTAATGGCATTGCAATCATTTGTGACGTTAGTGACATTTTACTCATCTGCAGGACTTATACAGAAGTAGCTGGAAGTCCACAACTAAACACACTGTCATCAGGTTGGGCGCAATTAATACAGTCACTACTAGCCCAGGTAAAATGGATTTTAGGAGTTTTGAGCTATAAAAACACTATAAATAACACAATCTCCTCTGTTGCTGCTGCAGAGGTTCACATACTACTCAGTAAAACAATACATCCAAGTTCAAAAGTGGAGGGAGGAGTCTGAAGGAAAAGAAGATTCAAAGGAAGAGTTCAGAGATCGTCAGAGTGCAGTGTCTTTAATTCTTGACAAACACTTAGCGGAGGCCTTTAGACTCATACTTGGGCGCAGATGTGTGCTCGCATACCAATAGCAAACACTGTCACTCCCCATCCAACTCAGACCCTTTTGATGTTCTTTTCAGTGATGTGAATGTGAAGAGTGAGCACAATGAAAGGAATGGGGAAAGAAAGAAGGAAGGAATAAAGCTTGTAGGATGACAGAGACAAGTCATTTTTTTTTTCAGTTAACCAGCATTGCCGTCTGACCTTTTACTTCTACATTTCCTCATTTTTATTCCTTTGGTCTTTTCCCTCTTGGTCTGGTCCAACATCTAGATCACAGAGAAAAGGAAAACAGCTGAACGGGGAGTTAGAAAAACAAAGAGAAAGACGACTCCACAGAATAGATTCCTGTCAATAGCATAATGGTACATAAGTGAACGTCTTGAACTTGGCCCCTTTGTCTCACTTTATTGTCTTTTGAAATAAGAGCGCAAAGGGAGATGCTTTATGTGAAGCTAGGGGGGAACGGCGTTACTTTTGCTGGAATACATCTGAGTATTTCGACTTTCGGCTGCTGGAAGAATACCACTTCCTTTTGTTTCTCTTATGCTAGCATAGTGAGAATCAAGGCAAGAACAGTGATGAGTGCATGACATCACATTTATGTCACATCACTTTTTTTGTGTATGTGTGTGTGTGTGTGTGGGGGGGGGGGGGGGGGGGGTCAAAAACTGGCAGATGCCGCTAATTTTACAAATGGGTAGTTTAATATTCACATTCTTTTTAATTTGATTTATATTATACTTTGTACCGGTTTAGAAAATCAAACAAATGCAATTAAATCATCTTCACAATCCAGATGTATGTTTAAGTAGCTTCCTAGTCTACTAAAAAATGTTTGTATATTTATAACCAACTTAAAAAAATGTCTACATTCAGATGTTTTATTTCATGGAGCCAGTAGATAAAATAAAATGGAGTAATTTCAGTGCACCATATTTTTCCAGTGAAGAGGTTCACCAAATCTAAAGTCATAAAGTAAAACAAAATAATACGTTATTTAAAGTGCACAAAACAGCACGTGCACCATACACACAACCCCCCACCCCCACCCCCCATCCTTGCAAGATAAGTGTGTTAAGAGGCAGGGAGAAATTATTAATTACAAGGCTAATGGGCACTAGGCTGAGTTCTGCTTCATTAGGCTCTGGGTATTTGTTGTGATTGTGTAGTGGTAGTGGTAGTGGGGGCGGCCCTGGGTAACACAACAAAGATAGGCGTACTCATATTTGCACAGCATCTCTTTGTTTGATTTTACCAGTGTATTATTTAAAACTGAGCAAATGAGTAGAGTATTTGTTTGAAATGTATTGTATATACCACTGATTTCTGATTTAAGACGTGAAGTCGAATATAGTCAAAATCAGACTGAATACAGTCGAAACAAGAAGTTGAATACAATCAAAAACAATTCTCTCTGTTCTGTTAAAGTATCACAAGTGTTCCATAATAGGCAAGAGTCTCACACCTGATGCAGAGCCCGGGTTTCTACTTTACAGAGGACAAAGCTGCACATATTTGCTGTCAATCACAGCAGCAGCAAAGAGTACTAAACAAGTGCTTGCCATCTCCACTGACAAGACTAAGTGGTGATGCACTGTGCTCCGCTTTATCCCTCGCAGGGTTGTGCTGGCACCAGTATGATAAGTAAAACCAGCGGTGACGTTAATCTGTCTCTCTCCCACTAGGAAAGCTAGATAAGAGGGCGAGGGGAGTGATGGTGGAGAGAGTTGAAAGAAGTTGTGTTGCTGCCATGTTATGGATTTAGCTGGGACACTTTATTAATTAAATGTTACATTAGTAATTAAATCAGTGTTAGTGTTGAAAGTACAACGTTTAAATGGGAAGTCAAGTCATTAGTTTTACAATAAAGTGTTTTATGGGAGCCGACTGATGTAAACATGGCGTTCTCCTTACAATTGTCTTTGTGGAATAAGAACTAAGCATCAAAATCCACCCGTTCTTATCCATTTAAAGGGGTGGCCATTTTGACGTTTGCTGTCGACTGAAAATGACACAGTGCCAAAGGGATCCGGTGTTGACCAATCTCGGCTCACCTGTTTTCTAGATTTGATCAAGTCACGATTGCAAGAGTTAGGGTCGCCATTCGGGGGTCGCCTAGACATTCAGCTTTGTTCCATGTTGTATTATAAACAAACACTTCTTTTTTTTTTCTTTTTGCATGTACTTTACAACTCAGCAATTACAGTACTTCCGTATTTAACATATTTGTGAATTTTCAACGACTTGTGTCATGTCTGTCATTACCTTGGTGCCACACAGTGTCCGAAATGAGACACAACAGCACACTATTTTTTTTCTGTTTAATTTACTTTGCACTTCACTGTATTCCTTTAAAATAAGTTGTACAACCACATCTTTTCATTGAGGCTTTATCCTTCCACTAGATATTTGTGGTTCATCGTATTGGTTGATTGATTTTCTTTTTTTTTTAAGTTTATCTTATAAGTTCTATACAATAATGGTATTTTGTGATCAATATATATATATATATATATATATATATATATATATATATATATATATATATATATATATATATATTTTTTTTTTTTTTTTTTATGGAACTCAACTGTGTTTGCGTGTTCATGTGTGTGCATGCACACAAATACACATGTGTTTGCCTATAAATAGTGATGCCGGTAACATAAGCAGGGGCCCAGGCTCAGTGGTTTTCCTTCATTGATTAGTTCGCTGGCTAATGCACAATTATTCCCACCTCTCATGCACACACACAGACAGTCGGTTGCATACACACTAGTGCACCGCACGAATGAAAGCAGTTTCAATGGGAACAGGTGTGGAACACACAAATATCACGACAGATACTTAATACCAAGCAGTTAATAGTAGTCCAATTTTGTAACGGAACCACCAATGACACATGGCGTTTGTACATTGTTAAGAAGGGTGTCCTCTTGCTAGCATTGTTTGCTTACTTGAATTACCCAAAATGCTTGCGCGATTGACTGGCTGGCTAATGGTGGGCTCTGTTTTCCTCTGATGGCCATTGACCAGGTCTTCTCATCGATAGTTGTTTTTAGAGCTGTTCGAGAGTGTTGTGTGTCATTCTTCTCCAGTCACTCAGACCTCAAGCCTTCACTTTTACTTCATATTGTGGATATTCTGCCTCTTTAAAGGTGTGTGGTGACTCCTCACCTTTCTTCTCTTTCCTGTTTTCGTATCTCACCCTCCTTCCATGGTTTTGGAAAAGGATTTGGTCTCACATACCCCCAGCAAGACTATCACCACTCCACCCAGGAGACCACTCATCTCTCCCTTCAACCCCCCTGCTCTGTCCATATCCATCCATCGATTGCAACTATTCCTGGACTCCTGTTATCCCACTCCGGTCCTGCTCGGGTTTCCCTTGCCTTCCCACCACTGCCTATGTGTGTATGGAAACTTCTGAATTAGAGGCTGTTCTTTTACCCATTCATTTTTGGGGAGGGAAATAAGTCAAAATAACACACATAAGTTTCTTCCATGCTCGGTTCCTTATTACCCATTGCCCAAAACAGACACACACACTTTCAAAGACTTAAACACGTGCATCACCCAGCCTTTTATGAGGATTAACTTTTTTTTTGTGCAGCCACTATGAATCTGAGGATAAAAGAAATACCATTCATATGATGTTGCACAAGCATCAAACAAATGGACATTGTGATTGGGGACCATTGTAATACTGCACAGTGTACTTGAACGCAATGAAATAATATATCTTATTTGTTTATTGTGTACTTAAACATCGGTCAGAAACCAAGACATTAAGTATATTTTCACTGGTGTTAACAATCTATTCAAGAGTTAAGTTGTCATTGTAGGACATACATTTAATATTCTTAACTGTTAGACAAGTGTAAAATATTATTTATGTTTTTTGTATTCCTCAATTTGCACGTTTTCCCTTTTGGTTTTAAGAGAACTGTCCTTAAATGCTCCCTCTTATTGTTCCACTGCGCTTGCCTCCACCGGGATTCTGTTGTAGATATACTAGGAAAATGTATCAGCAAAAATCAAAGTACAGTAAATATTCATGAGTAAGCATTTTGTTGTTTGATTAAATGATATTTACCAGTTTGATGTTTATTCAAGTCATAAGAAACATTAACATTTGATTCTTTAAATGTTGAACTGCATTTGAACAGATGCATATCCAACAAACTTAGTTGGCTGCTTTCAGGAGACTAAGAAAACTCCTGCCGTTGCCATTCCAATACACTGTGATTAGTTTTATGAGTTGTGTGTTCATCTTGGCTCATTGAGAATGTAGGACAAACTATATCACTGGGACCTCGAGATGCCTTTCTAAGGCCAACAAGGGCGTTAATGTTCTGAATATTCTGTGTCATTGAACTAAGTCCTCTGTGCCTGTATTAGTGTCCATGTCTTTACCCGAGCACTAGATTGAATGCACTTCCACACACCTCTATGGTAATGAAGTGACACACGCGCACACACACACACACACACACATACATACAGTGGGACAATCAGGTCATTCCAAGGTAAAAGGACTTAGATATAGTGAAATATTCATACTTTAGAGGTGCTGCGAGTGTGTGTGCCTTTAATTGAGGTCCCGATGCCTCAAGCAAAATGCTTCAGAAAGAGTAGCTAACCGCACACAAAAGGACACGCTAATGTGTCAAGCTGGCTCTACTACACACACAAGCGAGTGAATAAAAGTTGTTTGTTGTTGAGCGCAACCAGGAGGGATGCTTTGAGGCTTGATGAAGAAATTGAGAGTTTAAATGCAAAACCAGACATTGCCATTTTATGTCTAATTTGTTCAATTAGACATTTTTTAAATGTTTGTTTTTTCTGGTTAAAGTTAATATTTGTTTATTTTGGGTATTCTAATGTAAATAAAAATCAAGCTGACAGGATTCCTTGGGATGAAAGTCCAATGTATATTGAAACATTTTTAAAAGACAAAGTGAAAAGTTCAAACGTTTGTGTGTGTTTTTTTTAACTTAAGGAACTCCAAGTGAATACAAAGAAATCACATTTTTATTGAAAACGTTTTTAAAAGACTAATTAATTAGTCTTTTAAACTTACTAACCTAATTAATGAATTAGGTTATTAAGTTTTAATAATGTATATGGGCCAAAGATTAATCTTGCTATAAGAATTAAAATATATACTATATACTAACTATAAAACTAAACTTTTTTTGTAGGTATTATGTTTTTGGTAATTTAGTCTATACTTGTGCTTTGTTCTTTTTTTCTGGTTTCCAGGTTTTGGCTAACAATATTGTGATCCGGAACACTCACTAGAATTATTAACTATTCATTTATTTGGCTTCAACGAAACAGTTTGTAGCCCTAACACAAAGTCAAACAACTCCATAATTATAAAATTCCTCTAAAAAAATTAAATGTGCTTTGTTTTGTTGTTTTAATCTGCCCTGGTCTTTTTTCCATCACTTTAAGCAAATGCAAACTTGTAATTGTGACAGTTGAAAGTTCTTTTTCTACCATTTAGCAGATCCTTTAGAAGTTTCACTCTTTGCTACCTCATCTGGTTGTCTCATCAAGCTGCAGAGGTAAAGAGTTAGCGAACATATTTTCTCTTAATTGACCACGCCGTCCCATCGCCTCTTCTTTCCATTTCAATCTGTGGCTAATTTCCAAAACACCCCCGCCCCGCTCCATTCTCCTCCCGCTCGTATTTGGAAGTCAGACAATAATTTGAGGCGCCAAGGATGGAGTTAGCGAGGCGCACCCCTCCTTCCCTTCCCCGCCTCACTTTCCTCCACCTTCTAATCCCTTAAAAGCACTTATGAGATTGGCGCTGCCCGCCTGCCCGTGCCTGCTCGTCTGCCCGCCGGTTGCCACGGCAGCTGATTGGAGGAAGGCAGGCTCCTAATTGGATCATGAGGGTGTGATGCAGGCGACAGCAGCCACATTACGGGGAGCTGACTTTGTGCGGCGTAACCCTGCCAGGATGACCCTTTCCTTGTGCGTGTGTGTGTGCGTACACTGACCTCAATGTGACTAAGAGCCTCCACTCATCAAGGCCCGCTGGCTGAGGCTGCACTGAGTGAGAGGAGACTTTGATGAAGAGATGATAGGAAAGTGCAAGTAAGAAAATGAGAAGAAGGTAACATTTTATATACTTTTCAATTGATTATTTGTCTTCCAACTTTGCGACTATGATTTTTGTGTGTGTTGGCTTCTTTCACTTTGTTGCAAAGTTACTGCGTTGCTGTCCCTCTTAGTTGCATTTCAGCAAATATGGGGCTCAAAACTCCTGGGTTTTCCATGCCTTTTTATCCGCTGCTGAGCACTATTTTTTTAAATGCTTTTCCGCTATGGAGTATTTTAAAATATATTTTTTTTTCAGTTGGGTATTTAATTGATGAAAATAATCAAACTTCGTATTGCATAAAAGCATATTTTTCTTGATGACTTTTTATTAATCAATTTCTGTTGTTTATTTGGTTTTGTTTTGTGATGCAAAGCAACTCCACAACTGTTTGACTCTCTTCATCAACCTTTTTGAAACCAATTTGGTTCCTGTTCCAGTACATGTCTTTCAAAGTAAAAGTAAATGTTTGTAAATGCCTCATGGAGTATAAAAGTAATTGAATGATTACTGTTGAGGGACTTAAAACAGGAGATTTTTACAATTTGAACTTAAGTAATGGCTTGCGTGGTGATGTCATGCTACATGGGCAAGCCTCTGCCATTCTCACTCCTGGTGTGGCAAAAATAAGATGTTTACATCGTTTTCCCAATTCTCAAAGATCAAAGCAATAAAACTCAGTTACTTGGTGGTTGCGTTCTGTGATGTTGATGAATCCATTGTAAGGCCATCTTACATGGCTTTGGCCTTGCGTTTATGGTTGCGAAGTGATGTTTCGGAGGTGCTTTACCTCAAAGGTTACTACCGGTGGTGCTGAACAGTATGAGTGGCCCGTGCGTGTTGTGTGTGGCCATTTAAGAAAAGTGTGAATTTGCGAGTGTGTCAAAGCATTTGTGGAGGAAGTGGGTACAAGTGCAATTTAGTCTTTGTGTGAGTTGTGTGTGCGTTTGTGTGAGTGAGATGCAGTAGTACAACTGGGGCATCTGATCCCTCCACCTTTTAAGAACATCAGAGGGTGTGAAAAGCACTGATTGCCCTAACCACTCTCATTGGGACTCAAACCCCTGGCTTAGTTGTGCTTGAGCGACTTTGGAGAGACGAGGCAGGGAAAGAGGGAGACGCGTGTGTGCGTGTGTATGCCACACGGCTGTGTGCTTGTGTGAGGACGGATGAAGTAGCAACACGGGGCGTGAGCAGATTGTGCAACGAGAGAGATAGTTCGGAAGCGAAAATTAAGATTAGCGAGTGGTAGGACGAGTAAACACGCTTGTTTGTTACTCGGGCTGTGAAATAAGAAAAGGAGGTAGAAAGACTGAATTTGTCTGGGGACATTTTGGTTCCAGTCGAACCTGTAAAGTGTTTCGCCTATGAAGTCCTGCAACTCAGCTCAAAGGTTTTCGGTAAAGCATGCCTCTAAAGTCATATAAACTAGTGCAACCGATGTTACACATGATAAGAGTAAAGTTCAGCCAATAATTTATTAACAGTTTGTCACTATCAATCATAAACTGTGTATGCCCAAATATGGTCAATTTCATATTTTTTCACAAATAAATACTATTGGGAAACTCTAGAAACATTTGATTTTACATTTTGGTTTAAGAGACAAATGTACAAGTTGAAACAGCACATTAGACTCAGCAGGTTTGTCAACGTGTGATCAGTAAAATCGAGTATCAAAGTGTGCAATCATTTATATCTATCATGCCAGCTAATATGGAGCACTTTTATCTTGCTGCTAAATTATGCTTGGCACAGATATAACTGCCCAAGCCATCCTTAAACACTGACGACAGATGACGTTTGGGAATGTCAGCATCATTAACACATTTGTTAGCACTGGATTGGTGATTGAACGTGATTTCAATCATTGAACGTGATTGAACATTGTGCCATTTGTAGCCGGAGTCGGGAGCAACTGCTGCAGTAGAATTATTAGTCAAATTGATACACCGCAACGCATTGCCAGGAACAATTTCAAAATAAAAGCATAACAAGGCAGTTGTCCCCATATAATATTCATTATATAAGGGTTAATTTAAAAAGGTTGCCATACTGTTTTACAGTCACACAGACCGTAAACACTTGTAGATAGATAGATAGACAGATAGATACTTTATTCATCCCCGTAGGGAAATTCACATTTCCAGCAGTATCCTCAAGTCGAGATATAAAATATGAGAAATAAAATACACAAAGATACACATAACAGCTGTGATTGGCTTGACATATTTTTGGCGTTGGTATTGGCGCAAGAAAAAAAAAAACTGTTCTTACAGCAAAATATCAAGCTCTATTAACTTAACTTTATAAAAGTGAATATTAATATTTTGATCTTGAGTACAAATATGAAGAGACGTAATATGTGTAAAGACATATTTTGGGGAATTTTTGGAACACATTGGGCATCATATTTTGACGATTTCCTGTTTTATTTCTGGCACACGCTCACACACATACATATCACAGCCAAAGAGATTTATAAAGCCAATGGTGTCATGGGGTTATATATCAAGAGGTAACCTGAGGTTTGAACCTATGGTTTGCTTGTGAGTCGTGGGTCCAAAACAAACACATGTAAACACACTCGCACACAAACAAACAATAAATAAAAATGACCCCATGTCTGTCATGTCACTTTTGATGTCTCAATTTATGAAGTGAGAGATATGGAAGCACATCTCAGACATTATAAGATACGTTAGATATTAGATCACTTGGAAGAAAAAAAATCTTGCACAGGCCCATTGGGGTGGAGGTCAGGTGTGGGGTAACATTGTGAGGGTCTCTAATAGGTTCCCTTGACACATGATGTGTCAACACTGGAGACTGAGATGGGATGTAGCACACACACATTGGTTCACATGCACGCATGTGTGTACGTACACAAACATGCGTTTGCATTTCCAGTACCTTTATGATGTTCAGATTTCATGATTCATAGAAAAGATGCTATTATGGCAAATACTACACAAAATGGGTATACATTTTGAGTTTCATGAAGAAATAATGACCAATGTGAGTTAATGTACACTCTAACAAAAGCAGAATTGTAGACTGTCCGTCTTTTACTACTTTTACAACCATTAACTTGTGTGGGACTTTTTGACATTGTCAAGAGTTTTTGTAAAATTTTACTATTTAAGTATACTGTATATTTATATGAGTGAGGCCATGTACCAGAATGTGTATGTATGCATGTGTGTGTGTGTGTGTGTGTGTGTGTGCGTGCGCGCACACGTAGTCTTGTTATGGATTGCCACGTTGTGGACTTGACAGGATCATAATTACGAGCAGTGATGAAATCTACCAAGTGGTCTGTCCCTGCATGGCTGCATGTGAGTGTGTGTGTTTGTGTGTGTGCCATATTTGTCATCCATGGCAGCACGCTCCCTGTTAGCGCACAGAAACCATGATCACACCTCCATCTTCCACTAATAGGATCGCGACAGACAACCAGAGAAAAATGGATGAAGAACGTAGTGATAGATAGATAGATAGATAGATAGATAGAGAGATAGATAGAGAGATAGATAGATAGATAGATAGATAGATAGATAGATAGATAGATAGATAGATAGATAGATAGATAGATAGATAGATAGATAGATAGATAGATAGATAGATAGATAGATAGATAGATAGAGAAAAGAAGAGAAAAGAAGATTGTGGAAAGATGAGAGGAGTCACCAGAGAGGGTTGAGTGAGAGAAAGAGAGAGACGGGAGGCGCTCAATTTGCCATCACGGGTGCAACGGGGCAGAAAGTATCCAAGAAAGAGTGTGTCCGTGTGTGTGAGAGAATGTTAGTGTGTTTGTGTGTATGTGTGTGTCTAACGAGAGAGAAAAGACAACTCATTTGAATGTCAGAGAGAGGGAGCGTGACGTGCTACGAGGGAGGGATGAGAAGAATGAATATGGATTACTTGGGATGAAGATTCTATTATTTTCTGCCTGTTTCTCTGATCTCTTTGTCGCACTGCTATAGGCCTTTGTGTGTTTGAGTGTGATAGAAGTGTGAATACTGCATGCGACAGTGTATGTCAAAGTTTTCAAATGGCATGACATCTACTGGTACTAAAGTGTTTGTGTAGTAAGAACAAAAAAGAAAAAAAAAGACACGTCGCTGTATTCCACGTTAATTCAAGCAGCGCTTCGTTACTGTTTAACATAAAGTGCATGCTCATACAAGTAGCTCACTGGCAGCAATTAAACAACTATTGATTTTGGATGTCATAATGCTGAACACTGATTCTGTAATTAAAAAAAAAAAAACTAATTTCAACAGAATTTCATCTTAACTTGTTATATTTAGCAGTGAGGAAATTTGATAGATAGATTGGAGTCAGTGATAATAAGATCGTGGCTAAAGGTTTGAAGATATACTGTGACTTTGAATGATCAGTATTTGCCTGTATTGAGCCAAGGCACCTGTCATTATTTTTTGGTATGAATACCTTCTTATGGATACGTATATTTCTGCTAGAACACCATTAGCTAGTTACAATACACCATGTTTTTTTTTTTTTTTTTGGAGGGCTTATATTAATTATTACTAGTCAACAGGGCCAATATTTACAGATATATTCTTCAGTTAAAGCGAAGATATTGGCAACAAAATGTGGGAAAAAAACATCTTTAAGCATATGCTTGTTAAACAACTTTTCACAGCTGTATAATGTTGATTTACTTATATACATTTCAAATAAACATACATTTTTTGTAAAATTCACAACAAAAAAGCTCAGGGAGCAACCAGATTCATCAGCATGTCTTTTAAAGGTAAATGAAAAGTCAAACAGGAATAGTATTTAAAATTTCTCAGGGGAAAAAAAAGATGTTCCCAGGGTCAGTAGAATGTCCTATAAATTTAACTGAAAATATAAATAAATAATTTTCTGAGGTTTTAAATTTTAATTTGAAATTGCTATGTTGCCGATATTAACCCCGGTTGATAATCAGGCTATTAGAAACAACAGGTATCAACCAGTTTTATTTCAAAATGGCGATGCCAGCAACTGATACTTAAAGCAAAAGCAAAAAAAAAAGTCTGACATTGTCTAAATCTTCCTTGCCAGTTAGTTAGTGCTACACTCATTGGTGAATATTCATGTGCGTCAGAATGACAAAAAAGTCTTTGTTCACAATTGTCTGACGTTGGTTTCATTGAAATGTTATTTATTTTAAGTACCTGTGATATGTGTTTTCTTTGCTCTGTTGGTGTGTTAGTGTTTTCCTCTTCTCCAACTTGATTTCTCCTACTTTTCCTCACCCGCCCCATCCTGGTGTCTCCTCTGATGCGTATTGTTCTTCCAACCCCCCACTGTACACACATTATCAATCTTTTCTCCCCCTCCTCTCACCGCCTCGCGCTCTCTGCGCTTGAGTGGCGAGCAGACGGAGGGAGCGAGACAGATGTGAGTCTCAGCTAATTTGTCCTGACACATTGAGATGCTCAGGTGGGAGAGAGGTGTCAAACAACTTCACTGGGGGGGGGGCAAAATGTAACGATCAGCTTTATTAGAACCTAGGCCAACTTCTCACAATATCCTGATCATACTTTAAATGAGTCCTCGCTACTATTTGTCAAAAGAATAGGATGCAATACATGTCACTTGGACAAAGGGAACGAGAGAGGGTCCTGAGGTGCCCCCCCTGTGATAGCGCCGTGCTTCCCAGCGCATGGCCACAGCAGAGAGAGATGTCTAATCTTAGAGGGTAAGGGAGCGTGCACTCCCGAGGGCTTGTCGCGCTCAGCACCTTGTTAACCAGACATCTCTCCTTCCATCTCCATTTCCATCTCTTTTCAGCTCTCTCTCCTTTCCTGTCGCTGTCTCGCACTTTCTCTCTTTTCCCTGAATGCTTTTAAAGTCTTTCCTTTTGTGTTTCTTTCTTTTTTTTTTTTACCCTTGTCTTTCTTATTTTTAGTGTTTTATTACTATGCTGCTGTACACATACCTTGCCCGTGAGTGTTGTGGAAATATTCATTTATTTCAGTAGCTTCATTCAAAAAGTGAAACTTGTGCCATAATTAACTCCATACATGGATTTTTTTTTAATGATATTATTAGTAATAGCTCACGACTTACAAACATCAAAGCTTATAAAATTAGAATGTTATCTTAGAACCTGTAATTTTTTTTGTTATCAAAGTAAGAGAAATAGGATAACATTCACCATATTTGGGAAATATAAATCCATATATTTCCGATCCCTTTATTTCTGATAGCGCCATTGGATTGATCCAACTTCTTAATCTCCAATCGAGAGTTATATTTACACTGCCAGCCATTTTAGATCATTTTGTGCATCACTAAAGTTTTCCTCAAGATTGAACTTTACAGTGGAATACCATCAAACACACATTTATTAGAGTGCGCAATGTCCCCAGCAATTATCTTATTTTTAGTCAAGATTTTTTTCCTATGTTTGAACCCCCATATTAAGTGTTCAATTCATAATCGCATAACTCAAAACCAGACCATTTTTTTCCACACATCCATGTTTGAACAACGTTCATTCATTTGTAAAATAAGTCACCTCATGTTTAAGGTGTAAAATGATTATATATACTTTCTACGCATATTGTACTTAATATATACAGTATGTTTTACTGTATATACTTAACAAATACTATGATGTGTTTTAATTGGACAACCTATGTAACCACTAAAGTCAGAGATCAATAAATGTTGTGCTTTTGTGCCTCCACATTGCTGTAAGAAGGAAAGGGGGGGGGGGGGGGGGGGGATCTTACTTGAGTACTCAAATATACTGGAAATAGAGATGGAAGTCTACTTTTTGAAAGAAAGGAAATGAGAATGTTTCAAATGTTACTGTCGTACAGTATTGTTTATAAAATTCAGCAATTTATAGAGATTATTTAATTTTTTTAGTTTATTTCTAAAAATGTAAAAATGAACTTTTCTTGTTCCCATTGTTTAATGGGAATCGCAAGTCTAAAAAAACGCAAAAACAAAATAACTACACTTCTTGATGCAAGTGCTGCTAATAAGAAGCCGTTTTTCCAAAGTAGCTTGAAAAATGACACTGATGAGTTTTCCTCAAGAGCGCTTTGTGCGGCTCAGTCCTCCGCGTGGGCCTGTTGGGCATTAGGTTGCTTAGTGCTGAGCTTTGAGCTTCTAGGATGCTGTAAAACAATGTGAGAAGCACTTTCTTCACATTCAGACACCATCGTAATGAGAAAATACTCTTAATCCACCTCACACGCACATACGCCGACACAGGCAAGGAGGCACATTTCTGCTGCCCAAAGGTTTCTCGGTGAAAGCATATTGCCAGGGAAGCAGTTTAAGCAGTGGCAATTATAGTTTTGGACAACGTCATTGATTTGAACTCCTGATTAGAGGAAAGGTGACAGAGGTGTAGAGATGTGAGGGGACAATGGTGCGCACGCACACACATTCACGTACACTGCACACACAGTGGCAGACACGGCCATACTCGCCATCAGTCTTGGGAATGTCTTAGAAATGCTAGAAGTACTCTATTCTTTTCTTCCTTTTTCCATCTTTCTCTCGACACACTTCACTGAAATATTGATATCTACCAAGCAATGTTGTTAGAGCTTGTACTGGTTATTTGTGTGGCTTGGAATAAGACACACTCACAAAATAGAGGCAAAAGAGTAGACAGCAAGCAAAGAAAGCTATAAAGATTCGTCAAAGAAGGTATACAGGAAAGTCCGTGTTTAGTCAGTAAATTTCTTTGTACCTCCATTTCACATAAATTACTTTTGGATCTCACAAACTTATGCATCTTAGTCATTTATAAGCTCATGGAGAAACTAGTATTGTAATGATTTGAATCTGATTATGTTTTATTTATTTATTTTTTTATCTATCTACAGAGTGAAATTCAACTAGATTGTTCTGTTGTGTGTTTTCATGTGAGTTGTGGAAGCCAAGGCTTCCCAGCCCGTTAGCCCCACACCGCTTTTGCAGACCATTGACTATAATTACTTACAATATCCCCGTAATTACTTTTTTCTAGAGGGAGAATCTGACTATTCCACTCCAGGCCTATAGATGGTGCTAATGTACATTGCAAAATCATTTGCCAAACCAGTACTGTCATCCATCCATTTTGGACTGCTTATCCCAGTATTTACCAACCTTTTTAAGGATGCACCACTGGTGATTTTTTTTTCCTGCCAATTAATAGTTGGATGAAATTTCAAAAATGGAAAACTGTCAATGTAGGTATAAAATTTAACAGATTAATTGTATTTAACATTTCGCAAAGGGGAATAGCAGACTTTAAAAACAAGATTCTACATCGTGCTCTTAATTTGAAACACTTTTCCTGTTGTGGGAGTAAATATTAAATTTGACTTTCTGACACGTGCGTAAACCCTGTTTTCCACAATAAAACATTTTCACTCTTTAATTACTGAATTATTTTACATGTACAATTCTGTACAATGTTTTACATGACCCCCACTTATCTAAACTTATAGAACGTGATTTTGTGATGATTTTTTGGGGAGGTTGACTTCCTCTTTAACACTAAAGTTATTACATTTTGACATTCATAAGATGTGCTATGATGAGTCGTTATCTTTGCCTTGGGCTTGTGAAGTCACATTGAGTTAAAAGCAAATGACAAGATCTATTTTTATATGTATTAATTTTCCGATAACTATATTTCAGTCATACGATTATTTAATGATAAGACGCTAACTTCTTAGTGTTGACAATGGCTGAATAAATTTTCCATCTCTAGATTCTGGAATTGGAACTGCACCACTAATTCTCCAACATCTAGCTTTTTTTTGTTTGTTTTCAAATGGTGCTTACATGAAAACAAACAAACCCACAAGTAAATTCTACCAGTTTGGATCTTAGATGGGAAATCACAGGTGTAAGTTTCCTTGAGCAAGGCACCTGGCTGCCAAAGGCATGTTCTAGAAGTGAAGAAGAATTTCCCTTTTAATAACTGATGTGTCCTTAAGCAAGGCACCTCCTTGCCCTAATAGCTCAGTAGTAGCACTGTAAAACTGCCTGCTAATGGTTGGTAGTTTTTTCCCCGCTACTGCGATGGGTTAATTGCAGAGGTCAAATTCCGGGCAAGGCAAGTCAAATGTGTTCGTCATTAACCTAATGTAACAGGGATGTGCAAATGGCTTCTAGGGGCCTGTTACATCACCATGCCTGTACATTCATCTGCCTCTATTTTAATGTACATGCATATCGTTACAAAATCTAGATTTTTTTTCTATCCCTGCGGCATCTGTCTCCAAAGACTCTAATACATGTGTACACAGTCAGTAGTGTGCTACCCTTTGGCATATCATATTAATATTAAGTGAGAATTGTTTGTATTTGAGGGCACCGTTGACCTTTTCATTTGGGAAAGCATGTTGATTGCTAATATTTGTGTGCCAAGCCTGCAGTCATTTTAATCCCACAACAGTTCAACTGTTATTTTTCGAAACACATCCAGTACATCTGTGGTATATCTGAGCTGACCTATTTTTTTAAATCATCATTTTTATTGTTGGAATAATCTTCAAACTTTGACAAAAACGTTGCATTATTTCCTGCGCATTTGAACCGGTTGCTTTTATGGTGGCCAAACTTCTTTTTGTAGGCTCAATTTATTGCTTTCCATGCTAGATAAAATTGTCAGCTAAATGCTTCCTAGTAAATGGAATTACCAGGTAACACTCAAACACTTTGTCTGTGATACCGCTTTCATTGAGGGCTTGATGAAGTCTGCGATATCTGCTGTGTTACACCATTCATTTAGTTGCGTGTGAGTGTGTGTGTGTGTGTGTGTGTACTCAGGCAAAGCTGGGCTCTACAAGCTGTTGTCAGATTGTAATTGAGTAAGCCCAGTTCGAATGCATCTCCATCAGCGCTCCCTATCAGTGTGAGCGGCGCTCAGTGGATAGCAGCTTCTAATCCACCAGGCGTTACTAACGTACCGCAAATGGCAGGAGGACTTCCAGCGTTTTCTTTTGAAACACTCACTTCTCTTGGTTGTTTCTGAGATGGAGCATATTAAATGGTGACGTACACGTACGACACTGCTGCAATCCTGCCACAAGTAAGTGTTGGCAAACACTTCTTATCAATAGATCTGAGTTCAGAATATTTCTCAGAAAAGATGAAAACCTTTGGATTTTACAGAAATATAGATGCACTTACTTCTTTTTTGAATGCCACAACCATTCCTTAAGATTTTTGGGTGACTTGCTTGATATGATAGTAGCTGTTAATTTTGTAAGTTTTTTACCTTTCTGAATAGCTCACTGGATATACTGAAAACTATAAATTAACAGGGTTCATTACCAGAGGTGGGCAACTTATTTATTTATTTTCCTGGTCCGACATTAAATCATCAGTGCCATGTCCCGTCTTACATTTTAGTCAGTCCATCATTTATTTTTCATGCTGAAAATTGTAATTGTCAGTTCGTCAGACAAAAGCTGGTCCACCTGCAACTTCCTCCACCCCGCAATTTCCATCACCCCCTCCCAACCTTTGACAAAAACTAAATCTAATTATGGCTTTTAAAACTTTTCATTCAAATGTGTCTGAATGTGTCTAAATTTCATCTGTTACATACAATAAAACTATTGCTGAGGTTGAATTCAATAAAAAAAAGTCTTTAATTAGGGAATTAAAAAACTTCTATGTTGCATTTCCTTGCCAAGAGCCAGTCAGAGAAGGAATGTGAATTTGTTCTTCACCCATTAGTTACTTCAAAGAGTAACTACATTGCAGTGGAAACACATCCCAAAATACTCCTATCATCTAGCAATTTATTTTTGTAAAACAAATTTAAAAATAATAAATAAAGAAAACAACAAAATAACACAAAAAAACACTCAACACTTAATTCTAAACATTACTTTTAACTTTTGGTCAATGAGATTGTGTACAGTATGCATTTTGGTTTATGGAACCAGGTTTAAGGAGGACCGTTGTCCATATTTTTCTGACACTACTTGCTTTAATTACTTTTAATTAAATTTAGAAATCGATTTATTACTGAAAGAGATCCCTGAACTGATGATTAACTATATTTTTTTAGGTTAAGCGGTTCGTATGATGGTTTACATTTGCCGGATCCTATGATGACAACATTGTAAATACCACAGTTGTACATAAGCCAAGTCTTCTGTTTGATTTAATGCTAGAGGATTAACAATATATTGTGATTTCTATTTTATAAGTTGTGCATTTATATATAGAAACGGTGAGGATCTCCGGCTTGTTTTTCTAACAGCTTTACCAAGACGCGCTAGCTAGCTAGTCACATACAAACACGTTGGCAGCAATGCACATCTTCTACTAATCATTTATTTTCATACTTTGACTTTTGGCTGCTGGGAATTGAAAATAGAAACCACAAGAAGGAGGTACTGTATCTCAAAATTGATATTTTTGTCCACAAGATCTAAATTTGTCATTTACACGAAACTTTGCAAGGTGGCATGTGAATCCTTTTGCCAGAGCGTGTCACATATTTATAAATGAACATAAAATGAGGTGTTGGTAGAGCTTTGCAATTGGACTTCAAATGACTTGCTTTAGAAGATTTGTATGAAGAGCTGAAATGCACTTAGTATGCTGTTTGTGTTTGTGTGTTGAAAACATGTCCTCTATGTCCCTGCATTTTTCCCCACACATTGTTTTTCTTCTCAAAAAGTCACAGGCTGACAAGGTGCTGTGCATTGTAAAAATTACACCTTGTTTATACGTATTTATTTCCTCTTGACAGTTTAATTATTCCTGGCCCCTTTGGAGGAAATCGTATAAAAACCCGCCGCGTTCTTACAGATTCTAATTAGGAATGCCGGGGAAATTAAAACATAGTTGTTTCGAAATGCTGTCATTTTTTTCCACAGCCTCGTCTTGGAATTATGTCTCAATCAGCACAGGCGGAAATAATTACTTGTATACCTTCTAACTGCCAGCATTTACCAAATGGCAAAGCAATTTACAGCCATCATGGCCCAAGAAGCAATCATTGGGCCAACGATAAATTCACAGGCTGACGGTCTGGAGAGCAACATTGAAAGGAGGGGTTATTGTGGGGAATTAGAGATGAGATAAAGGAGCGCGCTTTCCCTTCTGCATGTTTTCTCTCTCTTCCCCCTTAAACAATTTCAATAGATTGATTTTGTTCCGACCTCTCCGCTCATAATGACATCTTACAAGTTATTTAACAGTAAAATCATCACACCAAGAAACATGCATTCAAGAGAAGGAGCTGTGTGACCATTAAGTGATTATTTCCACACACACCATTAAACCCACACATTGCCGGCAAACACATAGACAAAAGGCCCACATGAAGACATGAGCGTTTGCACCCACGCACACACACGTATGAGCTCAAAAGTAATTACTCACACACGTCATTAGACACTAAAACAGATGAAGTGGAGTGTGTTTATGTTCTGTGAGTCTTGCAAACTGCTCTTTACCCACACACATGTATTACCATTAGACAATTGGAATTACAAATGAACTACATTTCACCAGCTTGTACGACACAACGTCAGAATAGTAAAAAACACAAAACTACGGAATGCGCTGAAAGAGCATGGATCAGATTTCCGCTGTGCATTTGTTCTCCGTATTCAGTCACAAGATGCAACTGTAGTGTTGAAACCTTTAAAAATCTTCTTTTTTTTTTAATGAATCCATCAGTTGTTTAAGCCATAAAGCTCCGCTTGTTCCAGCAGACCTATACATACTGTATCAACAAAAACATTTTTTTTCAATAGAGGTACAACAATTTAAAATGTTGTTCATTCACTTAAAAAATGTTTTCTTCATAATACTTCCATGGATATTGTGTTGCTCATCCGAGTGTTCACGACTTGGCCACGAGGGGCATAAAAATATCTATAGTACGCTGAGATTTGCTGATGAAACATTGAAGGCTGTCTCACCTAAGTTGTTCTGATGAGATCACCCCTCCCTGCAATCTGACCACTGACAGGATTTAGACCATACTTGACCTCAAGAGGGTGATTGTGTTTTGCTGGATGTCACAAAAATGTCTTGTACCGCTGTGTAAGGGGAGAAGTATGTCTAAGAATCGGTGTCAGGCTGAAACATTGTATGTTCAGCACTGACACTGTCCAGTAAATGAAAAAAAAAAAAAAAACGTATTTGGTTTTATTGAGCCATTCAACTGAAATGAAGGCGGTCAAGAAGGCTGTACATGTCACTGTTTACTTGCTGCTTTCCTGATGGACATTAGCTGGAGTTTTGTAGTTTTACTGGCTGAACAAATAATATGGTGCACAATATGGAGCTGTCAGATTCTCACTTGTATTCAGTAGTTTTCTGAGTTTGGTCATGTGACGGAAGCCATTATTGGTTGTGACCTGAGTTCTGAGCAACTATAATGCCATTTTCAGTCAACAGCTAGAGGCAAAATGGCTACCCCTAAGACGGATAAAACGAATAGATTTTTGCTGTTTGAATTTGTATTTCTGGTTAGCACGTCCACCTCACAGTTAAGGGACCCGAGTTCGACTCCAGCTCGTTCCGGCCTTCCTGTGTAGAGTTAGTTCTCACAGAGCTCGCGTGGGTTCTCTCCAAGCACTCCGGCTTCCTCCCACACTACTATTATTTTGAAGTTTTTCCTGGAAGCATAGTCACAAACACCCTCGACCAATTTGATAATCTTTGGTTCCATGAGTGAGCAGGCCGAGATGTGAGCAGCACATGTTCACGTGTTGTTTGGAAATTAAGTTTAAATTGTCAATTCAGGGCACTTATAAAACAACAATCAAACGACAGCTGATGTTCTTTATTTGTTTTTTTCCCCCTTGACTGATGTCTTTTTTTTTTTGTCTGAGGTTATTTATTTATTTATTTTTTAATAGTGTGATGTAATGCAGGCTACCAGAATAGTTACGCGGTTGACCGGTAGACAACACCGGTAGAAGCATTGAGCAACCTTGGTATAGAACATATTCTAAGAAACATTTGTACCTTAAAAGAATAGTGTAAGCTAAAGTGACATCTAGTGGTGAGCTAAGAGAATGGAATGCTTTTGAAGCCCGCTCACTTCGCAATAGACCAAAAAAAGCCTATTGCCACTTGAATACGTTTGCATTCTTCTTTAACCCAAGAGCACCATCTAGTGGAGTAAAAAAATATTACATTTGATTCATGAAGCTTCATTTTACCAACACAACTAGACCCACGATTACACTTAAAAAAATGTGCGGCGATTTGATACAGCATATGGTGTTGCCAAGTATTGAAATTTATTGTAGGTTTTCAAAACAAATTAATTATATATTCACCACTAGATGTTGGTAAATCACTGTCCTTTTAAGGTAATATTGTAATGTAAATGTAATGTTTTTTTAATGTTTTTTTGTAATTTTCTCAGTTATTCTCGTATAGCTTTTTATCAATTTGAAGTGTTGTATGCAGACTTTTAAAAATGCTACAGTGGCTAACAAAAGCATTAAACATGTATTTTTAGGTTTAACACCTGCTCTATATTTTTGCTAAGTACTTGGGCCCACTACGCTACTGTATTTTTGTCAATTACTCAATAAATTGATTTACCACAGTTAACATACGGGAGAAAAAGATAAAGAAGACTCATATGAAGAAGATAAAGAAAACAAAGACGGTGAAGATGACTACAAAGAAGAGAGTAAAATGATGAGGCGTAAAATGAGGAGAAAAAAGAGTAACATCATTAAGAGAGTAAAATGACAAGGAGAGTAAAACAAAGATGACTTCAAAAAGTAAAATGAAGACAGAGAATTCAGATTAAATGAAGAAGATATGAAAGAGTAAAATATCTGAAAATAATATGCCATGCACCTTTATGTGGAATGGCCATCATTACTTTTAGTGCTGAAATATGAACTATGAATGCCTAAGTCCCAATTCAAATAAAAATCAACTATTTCTTTATTTACTTGAACACATTAATGAAAAAAAAAACTTATAAACAGATCAACTTATAAACATATCCTTTTTTTCCCCTTAAAGTCATACAATTTTTTTGACTTGACAAAAAGCATGCTCACTACTACAAGTCAACAATGAAACTAAATTAGTCTGCATTTTTATGATCAACCCAGGTAATACATTTAGACTTGCAATGTCAATTGCATTCAAAACAGCGATGGGCTCCCTTTTGATGATTTGCTTGATTTAATTTTGATTTTACTGTTACTCTATAGAACCAGAATGCACATGCGTACCTTTTCGGAATGCACACACATAGGATGTTTTACAGACGCTGGCTGTCGAGTGGCCATAATCCATAGCTCCCTCTGTTGGCCAGTCGTGAATTACAATCCCAGACTCCCTCATTCCTCGCCTTGCCTCGCTTTCCTTTAGTTTTGCATTATACTGTAAAACAAGCCGACATGAAGATGTAATGTTGTTTATATGAGTGCCAGACATTTATCAATGTGTGGCCTGTGGTCAGGTACTTAAGTGGGCAGCTCCTTGAATTTCTACAATACTATTCTGACCTGATTGCACCCCTGTGAACTTTCTGTGGCCTATTGAGTGGTGTGATTGATGACACTATGACTTGCAATGGATAATTCTTCTGCAGGGGCACACACACAAAAACACACACACGCACACTACAAACGCTGAGGACAGAGACAGTGAGGCCTGTTTTTTTTTTTTTTTTTTTTTTTTAAGTAGACTCAATAATTCAGAGCACACAACAATTCAGCTGCCTATTCTTACATAGAATTTTGAGTATTTCAAGTAGGTTATTTTACATTGCTATATATTTCTTATATAGTTTTGTGCAAATGATATATGGACACAAACACTGCATGTTATTATTTACTTTTATTATTATTATTATTATTATTATTATTATTATTATTATTATTATTATTATTATTATTTATTTATTTATTTTTTATTGTATTGGGCTGATGCTTAAGAGACATGACATTTTGTCCAGGGAGAGAGTAAAGTGGCCTAAAGGGGTCACTGTCAACATGCACATTGAGTGAGAGACGATCAATATTCAGGGTGGGGGAGGAGAGGTGAAGATGGGGGTCAATTAGGGGATAGAGCATCCAGGGGAAAAAGACACTATTGAGTCCAGGCTGTTTGATTCGGATTTAATAAAAACAATATTTTTTCTTAATTGGTGAGGGATCGAAAAAAAAAAAAACCATGAATTTGAATAAGGTGCAAAACTTGTCTATTTGATTAATTGACTTCCACGCCTCGTGTTTTTGTGACTCCAGAATGTGCACATTAGTGGTTAGAGTTAATTCTTTTAAGTTGTCATTGTTTCTAATTTGATATTCCCAATAATACAACAAACCTACGCATTTCCAGGTTAAGAAGTAAAACAGAATTATAGAAAATTTTCCTTAGCGCGACATTCTTGCAAGGTTTGTTTTCTGCAAAACTTGTGTGTGTGTTTGTGTGTGTTTAGCAGACATGGGGTTTTGGTAAAGCATTTGTTTGCCCAGTAGTGACGGCAGCATTGATTCACACTCATCTTTGTCGATGCTTATAAGTCCCTGGATACATCATAACTGTGTATGCGTGTGTGTGTGTGTGTGTGTGTGTGTGTGTGTGTGTGTGTGTGTGTGTGTGTGTACATGAACCTCAGATCAAGCATATACGTGTTTGGGTCTGAATCCATGCAAGCGGCAGGTAACACATGTGAGGGTGTGCATTTGTTCATTGAACATGCAGCTCTTCCTGAAGTAAGAATTGAGTTATCATCAGCTGTCATCATTAAGTTAGGTGGACATCATCATATATGTCTGCATGTATGCTAACTGGCTATAAGTTGTCTAAATCAATTGAAAAGACAATAATGAAGATGCAAATTTTTCTTTGAGCATCATAATGTGCCCAAACCTACAAAATAATGGTTATTCTAGGGAAAAAAAGTCAGATGCAGAAAGCCAGATCCCAGACCCAAATCAAAATTTCAAAATGTGCAATGTGGTCTGAAGTGGGCCGTACACCAGAGTCCCCTTGCTTTCAGAAAGATGCTGTACACTTTTGTAAGGAAGAGTGAGTCAAAATGAGCTAAGATACGTCTTCATGAATCAAAAAATGCAAACTGATAATGTAATTAAGTAAAAGATCCTCCAAAGTGTGCACACCACCTAAATCTCTTTTCCTATCCATCTTTTTCAAATACCAGATTTACAAGTATAAAATATACACATATATACAAACTTGAAGTCAAATCCCCCCCAACACTATTTGAGAAGGACTGGATTAAGCCAAGAGCATAGTTCTCAAAAACATTTTTGAATGCTTTTTGGAAAAAAAAAAAAAAAACACTGAAAATTGAAGATTTTCAATGATGAATCGTCAACTGATCAATTCTGAAATGAATCAATACATAATCATTTTAATAATTAATTAATCATTTATTATTTATTATTATTTAAAATGGTCCAAATCTATGGAATTTTCTCCTCTCATCAAAAAATACTCTAAGATTTATGTTGTCCCTATGTAAGCACACTTATTATCTTTGTCTTAAATAATAAAAACTAAAAATTACATTTGCAAACATTTGCTTTTACTTAAAAAATATAACAAAAAACTTCTCAACATGTTTAACCTTTTTTTTTGCCCTGTTTTCTGTTCCAAACATTTCAACATTTCAAAGAATATAATTTTGAATAAAAGAATAGAAATGAGAACTATTTTTTATTCTGATCCATCAACTAAATGACGGATCGACCGATATCCATCAATGATTCGACAGATTAATCGTTGAAATGAATATTGGTTACAGCCCTACGTTCAACATGCAAGAAAATTGCAAAAAATTTGACTGCTTATATCAGGCTACACACATGCGCACAGGCATTGACATCAAAGCAGATTGGTTTCAGGAAATGTTTTATTATCAGCGCTCCTCCAAAGCTTCTAATCACAACCACTTTCTTTCATCTTTGCATCCCCTCTTTCCTCCCCTCACCATTCTGCGCCTCCCTCCTTCCCTCCCTCCTTTTTCTTGAGAGGAGCACAAACGTCTGATTTTTAGAAAAGAAACGCAAAAGTGCAATAGGGCGACTGAGTTACTATAGTTGTTGTCATTGTTTTCTTTATGGTGGAGAAAGTCTTCTCATCCATTCTTTGAGAGACTTGGAGTTGCACTTCCAACATTCCAAAGTGTTTCAAATATTGATGGAGGTGGGCAAAAAAAAAAAAAAAAAGACACAAAAAGCAGCAGCAAATCATTGTAGTATCAACAAAGGGCCTGAAAAACGTCCCTTTTCCAGTCTCAAGCTCTTTCTTCATCTGTGTTTGACTCACTTCGGATCATTTTCAAAGCTTGTTAACATGCCAGCATACGTCGGCGTAGCGTGTCGCGCAATCTAAAACGCTTGGCTGATAATAATGAAGTGACAGAAAGGAAAAAATAAAGAGCTGTCTTGCCTTAAATCTTCCTCCTCACCTGTCTCATCCTCCTCTCTTCCTCTTTCATCCCTCTTTGTCCGGTCCCTCCCTCTCCACCTGCTCTCCTCCCTCACTCAGACCCCCCCACCCCCCACCCCCTTGTCTCCGCCCCTCCCCGCAGCCATTGGCCGAGGGTCCACCAATGGCGTCCGGAGCGGCAGCCTTGAGGGACCGCGTATGCAAACCCGCCGCTTAATATTCATGAGCTGCATTTGGGGCTTTAAGTCGTTGATTAGGGCAGCCGAACAGCTTTCCGTCCCAACTGCCTGCCTGGCTGGCTGTGTGTGTGTGTGTGCTCCTATAGCCCCCCACTCACTGGCCAAACACACACGCGCGCACACGCTCGCTCCCATCCACACGCACACACGCACGTAGAGCAGATCAGTGCAGGTGGCGCACAGCCCGCTAAATAGTGTCGCTCCCTCCAACTGGAGGCAAGGACCAAGAGAGAGTGGAGATAGAAGAAGAAGAGGAGGACACATTTTGAAACTTTTGAACATCTTTTTCACAAAACCTTTTTTTTTTTTCTCTGGAGGACGTTGACATGACAATGACCCGCTTTCGCCGATGGATTTGGTAGGACACCCGCTCTCCGAGTGTTTTTTAATGCACTCTGAACAAGAGTAGGTAAATTTTACCTTTGTGTTCTAATTGGTCCACTTTTCATTGTTTCCCATTGTCATTTTATCAAGTGTCTTTCTACATTCCGAGTGTGCGCACGGCTCTCGATGTGGTTCAACTCACACCTGAGCAGAGAGCACCCCGCCACTTTCTAACACTTTCCAAGTTTGACATGTTTCCCCTGAAGTCATCCCCGGCTCCATCTGCATGCGTGTTCATGTGTGTGTGCTTGCATGTTTTAAGCGTGTTCATCCAAGCAGAGCCTGAACAAGGTGAGGCGCTGAGGTTACGCGCCTCACACTCATAGACGGCAGGACAAGGGCCGTTCGAGCAGAGGAGGGTGAAAAGAGGGGAAGTGCGCTCTTAAATGCCCGAGGAGGTCGAATTACAGACGGCCGACTCAGCGTGTGGTCCTGTGCAGGAATTACACACACATAAATGGGACTCACACGCTTGCCACACCAACAAGCAAGTTGTTCTTTTTGTTTTGACCTTTATGACCTACTCACAGGATAGCGTTATGTGTGTTCATTTTATGAAAAATAGATGAAACTGCTTAGATGGAAATTTCGTCCGTGGTTTCTGCGCAAAAGCAGTCAAAATGTGTTGGAATGATGAGTGGGTTGCGTGAAGTGACAGTTGTGTTTGCATCCACAGTTGGAGGCACACATTTCTCTCAGGCCAGGATTTTATCATGAGAAATGGTGGGAGGAAAGTCGCAGATTTGTTATACATTCACGTATGGCGAGAAAAATAAAATCAGATTCAGGTCTGTTAAATAGAAGCACAAAATGCCCTTGAAATAGAAAATTAAGAGAAAGGGGTGGACAATTGTCAGAGGGCAATTCTGGGTGTATTAATGTGTTTATTTTTTGGGGGGGTCAGATTTATATTTTTTCATTTCATTTCCAAAAACCGTGATCTTCTATCCCACAATGGTATCAATTATCAACTTAAATTGTCACACTTTCATATAAGTTTAGGAAAAAGACAAAAGTCTTTTAAAGATCATTTAGATCAGAGGTGTCCAATGGGCAGGGATCTTGCATGTTTTCCACGTTTCTTCCCCAACACGATTCAAATGATCAGGATCCTTAACGGGCTTTTGCTGAGCTTGCTGATCAGCAGATCATTTTAATCAGGTGTGTCGAGGAAAGAAATCTGGAAAACATGCAAGATACCGGCCCTCCAAGACTGAGTTTCAACACCTCTGATTTATATCCTGTCATAAAACAAAATATGTTCACCTTCCTTTAAATAAATTTAAAAAAAGCAAACACCCAAAAAAAACCAAAACAAAAAAACACTGCGCGTTTGCTGATATTCCAGATGCAAACCAGTGCAACCAGTTTGGCACACACACACACAGTAAAATTGAAGTTTCAGCACTTTCGGACACTGCTCAGTTGAATCCAGTGGTGCAAAAAAGAAGCGATGTGAGTTTTTAAACAACAAATGTAGGAGACAAAACAAGACATTTGTCTAAGGACTGAGCCCTTTTAAAATGTGTTCTGTGACAATTTGTCTTCTCTTCTGTCTTTCTGCTCTCCTGCAGTGCTCTCAGGCACTTTTTTTCCAACACTAATTAAAGTCTTAGCAATCCTGATGATGATACTGATAATAATAATAACAATAATAACATCAACAACAAGTGCCGCTTAAGCTATTAACATAATTACCCCCCCTACCCCGCACATCCCCCTGCCATCATATACATACCATTAGCATATAATTAAAGTATGTATTCTTCAGTGACTTTGTCGAATCTGTTCTTTTTCCTCGGCGAGCGGGACGGGAGATTCGTGACGGCGGCTCAAGCCGAATGTGACCGTCGCAAAGTCAAATGAGCTCTAGCACAATGATGTCCTCTTTGGAATAGCATACGAAATACTTGATTTTATTCTATGCGTGATTTTTTTTTTTTTTCATCTACTGCTACCAAGTAAATTACGTAGTTACTACATAGAGTGTAAACATTTCATAATTATATGAACTGATAAAATGGTAGTTATGGTGAGTTTTAGATGTACTTTTTTTCTTCAAATATTAAGCCCACGTTCATAAATTATTAAAAAATTGCCCACCATATATATATATATATATATATATATATATATATATATATATATATATATATATATATATATATGTACAATTTTTTAAACATGTAAATATATGAACAGCAGTTCCGCCATCATCTAAAATATGAAATATTCGTTCTACAGTAAATATTTTGTAACAGTTCAAATATCCCAATTGTTTAAATGAAGAGACATGTCTAATTTCAATAATGTCATTTTAAAAATATTGACCTTAATTCAACAAAAAGTCTACAATTACATACATGCTTTTATTCCCGTATTTTTATTTTCAACAAAATTCTTAAGTGGCAAACAAGCAGTCGGGAGAGCAACAGAGAGAGAGAGAAGCTGACTGGTGGGAGGGAAAAGGAGGAGGGGGTCGACCAAAGAGAGATTGCGTAAATTAAAATCCTTTTAATCTCCTTATAAAATCATTTACTTAATTCATCTGTCAGGGCATGTCAATATGTGCCGTGCTGATTTGCTGGCCGCGTGTGTTTGTGTGTGTGTGTGCGTGTGCGTGCTTGTGTGACCCACCGCTGGCCCGAGCGAGGAGGTGTTCCTCTTCTTTTTCATGTGTCCGCTCGCCTTTCCCTTTTTTGTCAGGTTCGTCCTCACCTCCACTCGCACACGCACACACACACACACACACACACGTAAGCGGCGGGCCTCGCTCTGGTGTGAAGGGTCCGAGCATTCCGCTACTAATTTGGACCCCGTAAAGAGGAGGGGGGGTGCAAAGGAGTCAGACATAGAGGGATAGGTGGGAGGAAGGAAGACGAAGAAGAGAGGGTGGGGGTGGCTGCTTTTGTCTGACACCCCCCGCTCTGCCGGACGCATGAGCGCACACATGGCTGCACACACATACACACACATTCTAGAACATGCCCTCCAATGCATTTCTTCATAGTTGCGACGATTAAAAACTCACACTCTTTGTGTTTTTTTCTATCAAGACACTTGAAGGACAGCAAGACGAGCCTTGATGATGTAAATTTGACCCCCAATCAATCAGTGCGCGCGTGTGTGTGTGTGTCATGGGTCAATGGTGGCCTTGATGTGTTGAAAGAGCAGTGCAAGGGGACTGTACCAGCTGTGACACACACTCACCGCAATTAGCCGTCAGACCGCAGCCAAGCCAAACGTGTGTGTGTGTGTGAGTTTTGTGTGATTGAATGCCAAAGAGCTGATTGAAAGAACACAGAGTAAAAGAGTGATGTATAGTGAGGGGCAATCCCTCTCATTCCCCCCAGCCGCACCCCCTCCCTCCTTTCCGCATCTGCTCCAATCCGCATCCATCGGTCCGGACGATCCATACATCACAGTGTGCATTCATTATTATCGCTATTATCGCTATCTATCAAGTCATTTGCAGTTCCGCTGAGAAGGATTCTGCTTACCTTCCACATATCGACTGCTGTGAAGATTTGCACTGTGTCTCTTTATCTGGTGGGTTCAAGTAATATTGGAGAAATGTTTTACCCCGAGTGATACATTTGCAATGGTCAAGCTGCAAAATGACAATATGGGAGAAAAAGGTTGTAAGTTTATGAGAATCAAGTTGCAATACGAGGAGAAAAATGTTGCATATTTCTAAAAGTATACCAAATGTCCATGACAAAATTCAAAATATGGTTGGCGGAATGCGACATTATGCCTCAAAAAAAATGCAATTTCACGGAGAGGGGTAGGGGGTACTTTTAATATTTGTTTTAGAAAAAAAATATTGAAGGGGTGGAAGAACCTGGAAAATGTATCTGTAAATTGTTTTGTAATTCTTAAATCAAAACAGGTCATTTTAATTCTTATTGTTATTCAGTTATTTATACATTTCTAAACTGCAATTCACAATTTTCACAATAATCCGCTCATCTGTTTCCTTCTGTCCGGGTGCCCTAGAGCAAGGCACTCTGACTCTCACCTTCGGAATCAACCTCAGGCCCCACCACTATGCAGTGGAATGCACACAATATAATAACGATACAGAGGCGTAAAGTTATATGCATAGGATAGGATAGAATATAACTTCATTTTTTGATCTCGGCATTAGATTCGACATTGGATTAGTCTTTTATTATCCGTGCTCTTACTGTATATGTTTTAGAATTATTTTCACTGATTGCACAGTGCATTGTATGGAGTTGCAGTTGTTTTTTAAGTGTTCTCTAAATTAAGTTACTGTTCTTGCAGAATCAATGAAAATCGCTCTCACAATCAGCAATGATGAAGATACATTAAATGCATGACTAAAATATCGGAAAGGCACAGTTGGAAACATTATTCATAGTTTGGGAGATATATTATGTAGGTCTTAAATACTACTGTATACATTTGCGTATGTATGAAGGTCTATAAATAGTTTTAGTTGTTTCTTGGATTTTGCGGCTAAATTTTAAATGGCGAGCGTATGATAAATGTGCATGCGTGTGTGTGATCATGAGAGGTTGAGGGCCTGTAGCCTTTGCCCTAATGGGAGGAGACGGCACAGACCGAACCACAATGGAACAAATTTAGACAGCGTGCGAGATAGGTGAGACAGAGGAAGGGGAGGTGTTCAAAGGTCCCGCCTCATATGATTCAGTTGTCGGGCTACGTGTGTAAAGGGGACGGGAGGTGGGGGCAAAAAGAAATGGCAAATTCGAAAGGGGAGGAGAGTGAAAAGAAATGGATGACCATGCCACCTGCAGACTGACAGTGAAACATTCCCGCGCTCATCCTGCCATCATGCTTCATGTGGCAGACCGACGTCTCGCTTTAGATTTGTTTCCTGCTCGCCCAAATCGTTTCCGTTTCTCCCCATTGTCAAAATGAGCAAACGTGGTCAGTTCGTTCGCGAGGAGCATTATACTCAGGAAAATCATGTACTGTGATTAAGAAAATGTCAAATCAGATGTTTAATGTCAATTAAAGCCAAGTTCAATTCTAATGCATATGCCAAAGAAAGTGCCATTTTTTTTAACTAACCACAACCAAAAATCAATCTTTTTTTTGTTTTTTTGTTTTTACTTTAGGAATAAATTTGGCGGACATGTTTGTGAAAATATATTTAATCCATCCGCTCTATACATAAATAATAATAGACAACATAGAGGGAAAAATATTCAATAATCATCATAAAAAAATACAACCAAAATTGTCCCATCAATGTATGTCACAATGTATACTCAGTCAGCGACTGTTAGCACGTCGTGCCCTCAGGAGGCCTCATCGCGGGTGATCCTCACTCTTCTTCTTCACTGCGGATAATTTATCTCCGCTTTACCCCGTTCTTCCTCCACCATTTACCTCCCAACACGCTCACCCTCCACCACACCCACACACCTCCCGCCGGCCCCTCCCGTGCGTAGCTGTCACCTTTCGGCACCCGCTCAGTCCCTATTAAGAACGACAGCCCATCTGCCGCCTGCCCCGCTAACAGCTCCCGTCGCTAACGCTAACGTGTACACACAACCGCATCCGCTCACACACACACACACACACACACACATGCATGTCTGCAGTTTACTGCATTGAGCCCCATCTGCCCTGATGCAGACACGAGAGCAGCGTAGTCACACACCTCTAAAGATGAAATTGTGATTATCATGCATAAACAAGTAAGCAACAGCATAAAAAGTTTTTTTTTTTTTCTTTTAGCCGCCCTCTCTTCCAGTGACATTAGCAGGAGTGCATGCAGAAACCACTGCAGTGACGCACTTTAAAAACAGTCCAGCTTCAACGCACACCGCTAGCATGGCTATATGCTAGAGTTGCAAGATAAGCGTCATGGTAAATCATTTTCAGAGCGTTTCTAAATAAAAAGCGGTTTTACGTTTCTCAAAGAGTTTTCAAATTGTATGAACTCCCTAAAATGTATACTTGCTGATTTTTTTATTTTTCTTTTTTTTTGGGGGGAGGGGGTCGTCTTTACCATTTTAACTCATTCTGTAAAATGTATTTTTCAAGAAAGCACCAAGAAAACCAAATTTTCAGAGATTACCCTGATCTCTTTATGAACTCCCAACAGCACTCACTCCTCTAAGACTATAAAAGTTTTATAAACAGTATCACTTTGAGTGATTAATCAATACAAGTGGTTTTAAAGCAACCCTAACATACCCTTGATTTCTGATAAATCAACTATGTATGAACTCCTTAAAACACTTCCCACCCTAACACGCATATGCAAAAACATCAGTACATTAGAATGTATTAAACTCTTTTCAGTTAGAGTGGTGTATCTTTTTTTGCATAAACGTCGTATTACATGACTGTAACGAACTCCTTTTTTTTTGGAGGGGGATTACTGTTTATTTCACTTTTTAAAATGTGTATTAGGATCTATTAAATTTGTATTATCTTAACGTTATCTGTAAACCTTTTGTTGGTTTTCCACTTAACGCAGTGCATTTGTTTTTGCATGAACTCCTTGACTCACACGACTATAAAATGCTCACGCAGCATTCGACTTTCATTTGAATTTAAAACGCAGTGCGTTCTGATGTCTTATTTACATTTAAAGGGCACAATACGAACTTTTCAGTTATCACCCATCAAAGATATTTGATGAGGTCAATTTTGTTCCTGTTTCTTGTTGTCACCTGAAAAATTCAGCTGTTAAATAATGCACCTGACCGTTTGTTCATTGAACTTCTAGGTAATCTTAAAACACATACATTTACAAGAATAATATTAGTAATGATAATAATAATAATGGTAAAATAAGGATTTTCTCCAGTAATAATCTATGTCACGTGTGTAGTGATATCACACGTTCTAGCAGGATAATTAGGGCGCATTCCTTTCGTATGTATGTGCGAATGTGTTTGTGTGCATGTGCATGTGTGTGTTGATGTGTGTGAGCATGCTGTGGCATTTGTTTCCTTCAGGGGTAGGTGCCTTTTGCATTAGTAAGAATGGCAACTGTCTCATCAATCACTACATCTGCATGTCACACACACACACTGCCATGGTCATTCTATTCACAGATGGGCCAGCGACACATGAGCGAGTCACCCCCCCCCCCCCCCCCCCCCCCCCCACTCACACACACACACATATGCATAGTGTAGTCTAGGCTACAATGGGTTGAGCAGAATCACAGTTCTTCAAGTTAAATCTAATCAAAATCCAACTTAAGTTTAAGTGAAAACACACGTGTGTGTGTATATATATATATATATAGCACCACTGCTGTATGGGATGCTTTTCTGTTAGCGATGACACCAGGACACTCTCCAGTGGGTTAAAAAAAAAAGGGCACTATGAAGTATTTTCTGTCTATATAGCATTGTGACATGGCAAGCAAAGCCAATAAGAGTGTGGAGCAGCAAGGTATCGATTGGTCCGATTCACCAGAGTGGAACTAAAACCAACAAATTACACAACCCCACCCTCCACCTTTCACTCTACATGGAGGGAGGGGGGGAAGGGATGATGGGCTTACTTGCACTCCAGTTACAGTTCGCGATATTAGAGACAGAGTAACCAAAAAGATTCAATATTTTTTTAACTGTTTTTTTTATTGTTGTTTACAGTGGTGTAACAGTAATCGTAATATTTTATATTTTGGTGACCTTAATTAGCAACAAGAAAAGGGCAAAATTCACTTAGACGTCAGCAATCGTCTCTTTTTCCTCTCTCGCAACCCGTCTGTTACAATCAATTAAGTTTTTCAGCAAAGGAGAAATTTGATTGCATTGACTGCGGTGACCTTATCATTCCAGCGACAACCTCTCCCCTGACACTGCACTGCCTTTGATTTCACACATCGTGCGTCAGCCTCCAGGGCTTTTTGCTTTGTAGTCCCTCCGTCTGATGGCCTTATTCACAGCCAGAACAGCCTCGACGAGGCAGCCTGGTTAACAAAAGCACACACTTTGACACATTTAGGGAGCAGAGTTGCAGTATGTGTAAATGGTTATTGTGTGTGTGTGTTTTTTTAATATGATACTTCCAATGTTAAACTCTTCAAAATTAGTATCATTTTGAGGGACATGCATAGTTTTAAATGTATCAACATGTACCCTTGTGTGTCAATAATACTTTAATACAATAATATAATAATAATATTTGATGTACTTTACTATATCCAATAATAAATGTCACTGCTATCTTCCAGAATGAACTTATCGAAGGGCCCACTGGTGAACAGCAGCACTGACGACAGCTCCAAGTCGACGTACGGTAAATGTGGCGCTAGCGCCTGGAGGATGCACCAGAGCTATGAGCCTCTCGAGGCCAACCACATGAGAGATCCACATGCCCTCTACAACCCAAGGTAACACCGTTTCTTTTCTGCCTTTTTCTGCATCGCACAAAATTAGATTACTCAACTTCAGTTTTGTTGTTTAAATGACATTTCCGTGTAATCATTTTGATGTTGTCCATTAGAGGACCAAAAAATTGATCCGCAACTGAATCATGATTCTCATTTAGTATTATTCAGAATTGATACAAAACATCCAAAAGTCGATTTTATAAATTCCCCCCAAAAATAAAACAAATCTGCTTCCCACCAATGACATGTTGAGAATATTAACTTTAAAATGAGCGCACCAAATAACTCACGGACGTCAACGCAACGGCCAAAGAATTCCTTTAATTTGAATTTGACGTCCACAGCTTTGGTTACTACAAAGTAGCTTTACTCTCCCTCACGTTAGCATTAGCTGCTAACCAACTGTTGAATTCAAATTCAGTCGGACATTTCAAACAGACAGAATAAAGGTCAATGTATCCATTAAATGTTAATAACTGTAAACATCTAAAGAATGTGGACTTTCAGTTAATCTACTGTATCAACATTGACTTCAATAAGAATGATGAGGATGAAATTACTTTGATAGTTTACTTAATCGGTACAGTTTACAATAACTTATCAAATTTCTAGGCTAAGTGAGGTTGCACTCATACAGTGGCAAGCTTTTCTGAAAGGAACTGTCAGATGCTCCAAGCAGTTTGAGCAGGCGCGTTGTCATGGTGAAGCTGCCACATGTTAGTCTGGCCTGGAGGATAAGGGGTTAACTCATAACACATCTTAGTTGGGAACAGTCCTGGAACTTTTATGACATACCCAGTAAAGTTACCTGTTAGAAAGAGCAACATACATTACACATGTTAAGGAGTTAATTTCTCTTGAGCTCTTATTAAACCAGAATTTTTCTTAATTTTATTTGTTTTAATATTGGTGAATGTCTGTGTATTGGTGGTGATAATATTTCGAGGAGCAAAAAATCTGTATAATCCTCCATAAAACACACCTTCATTATTCGCATCATTATTCTCATCATGGTTTATTTCTACATGATGTTGTATATCATAATAAAGTTGGCTATTTTTAGACTCAAGGACAAATGAATAATACAAATAAGCCTTAAAACAAACTTGAACTTCCTCCAAGTAAAATGAAACTGTGGGCTTCCATATTTAGAAGCACAACTGTAAACACGCCACTTGTTTCATGTGTAAACACAACGAGCACATGCCTCATCCTCTCTCACTAACTGACGTCTCACTTTTGTTCAGTCTTTTAATCATTCCGAGTTTGTGCGGCGAAACCATAGAGACGTGCTATTCTCATTGTAAGTATGCGATTTGCTCCTAATTAGCGGTTTATGGTTTTATCATGTTGTGGGATTTACGCTTACACGTATCACTCAGATTGTTGTTTTACATTGCTATATAAATTCAACAAAAATGTCATGGTCCTAATGGGCTGTAAACGTGAATTTTTCATCATATGAAAATGTCAATTATTGTTGAATTAATCTCCAACCTGTTGCCATTCTATTGATTGTCCAGCTGAAACTTGCAAAGCTCTTATTTTTTTTTAGCGTGTGTCAGCGTGCACGCACCAGTGTGTGCGATTTTGTGTTTGTGTGTAGACTGGAAGTCTTAGGCCAATAGGATTTCAGGGTTAGTCTGGGTCAAGCCAATTAGAGGTCTGGCGAGCCTTTCTCACGCAGTCTCTCAACCAATCTGAAGAGCGCACTACCAGCATATTGTGTGTGTGTGTGTGTGTGTGGGCGTGTTTGTGCACATTTGTGCATGTTTGCGTGTATTATTGTGTTATGAGACGCCATTGCCTTAGCTTAGTATCAGAGTCAAAATATTTTACGTGATTAGATACTTATTTAGAAACAAATAAATTATATCCAGGGCATGATTTTGAGACTTATGTCATAGATTTTTAGTCCCCATTGATGTATAACTGCAAGAACTGTTTCAGATATTTGGCCCATCGTATGTAGTAAAATAATAATATAATAATAAAATAGTATTAATAAATAATAACGACTAATATTATAATCAAATGTAGTAAAAAAAAAAAAATCTCTTTACATTACGTACATCTCTGCTGTTTTATTAAAAAAAAAAAAAGTGAACATGATCATTTTCCACATTCACACCCGAGCAGAAGGCCAGCATCAGATCGCATGAGCACTCTTGCCAGGATGTGCGACCTCCAACTGTGTTGATGGGATTTATTTACGCTGTTTACAACACTCACACACACACACACATGCAAACTGTCTTTGCTACGCCTAAGGTTTGACATTAAAAGCTGATCTGAAATTGTGGAAAATCCCTAATTTTGCAAATTGTGATCCCACGGGGAACTGCATTACAATTCATGTTTTCAAGCTTTTTGACAAATAAAATGCAACATAGAATGTCTCTTTATGAAGATTTTTTCTTTACTTTCATGTTTTATTAGTTGCTGAAGAACAGTAGCAACTTAAACATATTCTTTTTTTTACTTTCATTTTTTTATTAGTCGCTTAAAAACAATAGCAACTTAAACATATTTTCTGAGGGTGCCACAAAGTTCCAGAACAATTTGAGGGATATGTTAAATTTGTGTTTGGACTTCTGCTGTTTTCATTTGACACCAACTATATTATTCCCCTTTTTATTTAGGCCATCAAACCATGGGAATGTGATTAATGTCAGCCAGCCACGCACCACTGGCACACACACTCATAGCCCATACACACATTGACTTGCTGTAAACTGAGCCCAATGTAATCATAATGATAAAGCAGATTGCCTTAACACACAGATGGGCCTCACAACAGCTCCGCGAGCATGTGTGTGTGTGTGTGTGTGCTTGCGCTCGCGCATGTGTGTGTGTCTGTGGACAACGCTGATTGGATTGCAGATTTATAGAAGAGGATTACTGGCGGAGCAGAGAGAGAGCGAGAGGGAGAAAGAGAGAGACAGACTTTCAGACACTCACCTCTCATTAACTTCCACCCCCTTCACCTCTGCTCTCGCGCGCACGCACACACACACTTATACAGAAACAAACATACCCAGCGGAGGTCACATGTCAATGTATACTCCTCCCCACAAAACGTTGAGGGGAAGCGTGGATGCTGCAGACAGTGGCAGAGGAAGCGGGCTCTCCAACAAACCTGATTAGGAAGTGGATGTGAATTAGATTCCTTAACAGATGGTCGGGACACCAAGCTCGAAGGTGCATGGGCCAAAGTGAAAGAAGGGAGGGCGGGATTGGAGGGGAGAGGAGGTGAGGGTGCAAGGGAGGTAAAAGCAGCGAGATCAGGGGCAAAGAGGAGGAATGTCAACAGAATATGACCGTCATCATAAAATGTGCTGCAGCCAAATGTACTGCGTGTAACTGATTAAGGTTACTGGTAAATGTCCTTTTTTTTCTCTCTCCTAACATTCACCTTCACAAACACAGATGTTCTAATTATTTAATAATATATGTACATACGTAGAATGAGTGTGACATACTTCAGAGAATCCTCAAGAAAATCAACAAAAACACTCTACTCCTTTGTAGCTAAATGCTGTATGGCTGAATGCTGCCAATTAGGATGCATACATTATTCACTGAAAAAAATCCTTCCCACAAAAGCTGCAGATTTATTTGTTTTTTCTTCTTTTTTTTTGTCAACCAAAGTCCTTTTTCTTTAGCCGTTTATTCATTGAACCACTTACTGTAATATAATATCTTACTCATTGCATTATTTCTTTTTTGTTTTTTACTTTTTTTCCCCCAAATAACCTCTTATTTTTCTTTTACACTGTGGGCTTGTCGCAAGACATGTAGAGAAAAACAAACACATCTCTTTGGACAATTTAGTTATAAAAATACTACATGTAAAAGGCACTATATATACAGTATTTTTCAATGCTTTTATTATTAGTTAGTCAAGGATTTAAATGCTCACTTTTCCACGCTTTTTGCTGTGTACATTTTGGACTTTATACCTCATCAACACATGGGCTTGGGAAACTGAGAATCAAGCGCCAGCCGAGGGTGAAAATGGTTTTAGAATCACAGTTTATTTGTGTTTAAGGTTTCATTAGGAACAATCGTCATGTTTCAGGCCGCTGTCGGAGGATGAGGAGGAAAAGTAGGAGTTGTCATGTCAAGCGCCTCCGCAGCATGACCTAATATGCCACCAATGTGCTATGTAGGCCAACGTCAAAACGAACACACCAAACAATGCATGGGCGTCAATGCCAAAGCCTTATCAGAATTTTATTTTGAAGTTTTTTTCTCGACGCGTTTGCATTTCGATTAGCTTGACGTGTTTAAGTCTCAGCTAATCGAACTAGACATACGTACTGTATGTCACTTTCAACTGCAGTCCCAGACCCGCCCTGCCATGCACTGTCCAACAGTAGAACACAGGGTAGGATTTTTGTTGTTGTTTTTTGTTTGTTTCTTTTTAAATAAAGGTTTTAAATTAACCAAGCCATGTCAGTTATACAAGCTTGCTCAGCGCTAAGCTAACAAATGAGCGATTCTACTGTCCAACCTCCAACTTTTTTCCGGCTGGCACAGTGTAAGAAACCAATACCGGAATAACGACAAACACATTTATACACTGTATAGACTGATTTCATAATTCTAAAAAAAAAAAAAAAATGCTCATTACCCAGCCAACACACAGAGAAACTCCCTCCTTGATAATAGACTACAACGCATTTGAATCAAATAGGAAAAGTTGATTAGTCTCCATTGGCCAACTCATTACTCCGTTTGAGTGACCACCAATCTGTTTATTAATTAAGCATATCTGCCGCTCACTCAAGTAGTATAGGGTTCAAATACCCTCTTGTGTGAGGTTTCTAAAGCTACTCCCAAAATTCAAAAGTATACCTTTTGAAATTCTCAATCGGCTTCATTGACTCCAGCTCACATGCACCCCTATGAGAACAATTAGTTTATAAAAAAAAGCATGGAAGTAAAGGGAGAATTTTTAGGAAGGATTTTCAAGTTTTTGGGCCAACGTGCGTTATTGTCCAACGCTCCTCTGCTCGTCCCTCAATGTGATGGATAGGTATAAATCATGGCAATCCAGTCATGACAGCCCAATTTCCTCCAATCTGATCTGCTTAAAGAATTCAGCTCACTTGTGTCTCCTCACCTCCATTTCTACTTATCCTTTCCTGCACTCCCCATTCCCTCAAATGTACTCCCGTTTTACTGCGCGCACTCCGCTCCTCACTTTTACGGCCTCTCTCTCTCTCTCTCTCTCTCTCTCTCTCTCTCTCTCTCTGTCTCGTTTCCCTCCACATTTCCTCCTTGTCGCTTCTCCGCATCCTGCCCTCGCGCTCCCTCCCGTGTCACATTTGAAAGCCCTGTCATATTTACTAGAGTGGAAATCCTCTTTCACCATCTGCTTAATAAAAAAATGTGCGTTTAATCCGATTCAGGATATTTCGTTTTTTGGAGTGCTTTATTTTTATTATACTTCTGTGCAATTTCATATGTAGCCTGGCTCTGTTTGTCCAAATGTGAGAAGGCGGCAAGAGAAATGTCACAGGAAGTGTTTGGGAAAGGCTGTTTCAATGCCAATACTTGATGATGACACTTCGAATACACATGCACACGCACATGCCAATGAGATGAACTGACCTTGAGCACGCACCTTTCTTAAAAGAAGCAGCCAATTTCCAATCCTTTTATGCATGCACGATTTCTTCCCTAGTTGTTTGAGCCTGTTTTCACTTAAATTGAGTACTTTTTTACAAATAAGTTTAATTTGTTCCATGACTAAGCTCAAAACTAAAAGTAGTCTTTATCACATACCATCCTTCCCAAATGGAATTAGTGTAAATGTCATTAGTGTCCCCCCCCATCTCCCAAAATAACAACTCATTTTTTAAGTTGGAAAAATAATTCTTTGCAACATACTTCATAAGATATAACTTAATAAAATAATCACATAAAAATAATGAATGAATTTAACAGTTTTTGCGTCACGATTTAATGGTTCATTTCAATTCATTGTTCTGCTCCCTCTAGTGTGCATGTCTTAACCGCCAGGTACAAATGCTGCAGTCATACTAACCCAAACGAGTAAAAGTCTCACAGTTCAGATTCCCTAGTCGAAATCCAGCTGGCCCCGGCCTTCCTGTGTTGTTTGCATGTTCTCCCTGTGCCCGTGTTGGCTCTCTCGGTGCACTCTGGCTTCCTCCCACATTTAAAAAACAATAACAAAAACAATATTTTCATCCACTGCCCCTTTTCTTTGGATTATCTTTATTTTGTTAAAGGTTGGTAATATTACCACCATTGCATTGGACTCTGAATACATTGGTTATCAAAAGAATACATTATCAATCTAATGAGAATCATTTTCCACTACGTCTATTATTGTGGTTGTAGTTTATAGTGGTATGCTATCTCCTCCATCACACAATCAGCTGCTAATATTTTGTTGTTAAGATAATATATTTGTACCTAACATTGTGGCCCATGGGAGTATGCGTTCATTTATCCTCTTCTTGAGGTTTTCAGCACTGCTATGTGGACAAGTGGACGAGCACCCTCATGAAGACTATGACACCCAGCTGATAAAAAAGACAGAAGGGGGGGTTGCGTGGAAGGGGGGAGAAAAAAGGGAGAACGAGAGAGGCAAGGGCTACATGGTGACAAAGATAGCAGCAGACAGCAACACATTTATCAGCTGGTGCTCACCAGAAAATGACCTAAATCATTGCGATTCTCATCTGACAGCGTTTGAACCCCAAACAAGCTTCCCCCGCTCATGTGTTGACACACACACTGTCAAATCCAGCTCATCTTTTTCAACAATCATTCACCGGAAGGGGGAACGTTTCCATTTCGTATGGCGAAGAAAGCCTCCTCGGCGGGAGCTGTTTTAACTTCTACGCCGTGCGATAACGGACTCAAAATTCCTCAGACGTTGGTCGCTGTTTGGAAAGCTCATAATTCCTAATCAATAGCGTTTGGCTGAGCTTACCCTGCGTGTGTGCACACACCCCCGAGCGCTCATCCATTCACTTGTGGAGAATGTTGGTGTGTAAACTTTACAAACCCCAGGATGCATCCTAATAGCCCCTCTAGTGGGCCCCTTGTAAGTCTTAGCCCTCATCACAATGCACTGTGTGGTGTCTACGTGTGTATATAGGCTGTCCAGTGTGCCATACAGTTGCTGTTTGTTACAGCTTTCTCTTTCTTTTTTTTTTTTTTTTGGGGGGGGGGGTCACTCATAGGAACGCCAGACTGTTGAAAACATTTTTATGGATTAACTGTCAGTCTATATTTTGGAAGATGTTTATTGCCGCTCCAAGTTAAAATGTACTGCCAAACTAAACATAAAACTGGTAATTGCAAATTCTGCACGTGTGCGAGCTTTTTGGTTAAAACACAATGCAAAAGGAATAGCATCGATAGCCATGGTGTTATAAACCTTTGAGCAGCAGATACTTGAACATAAATGGTGAAGCAATACATGCAAACAGAAGTCTCTGTGACAAACAATAAATGCTATCATGGCTTAATGAGTCAGTTGTGGATGGGGTTGAACGGTTTTAGGAAAATATATAAATTGCAGGGTTTTTTGACAGATAGCCTATTGACATTTTCAGATAAATTTTAAAAAACAAACTTCAGTCATAAATAATCATATAAGTAAAATAAATTTGAGATCTACAGTTGTGTAGCTCTTAAAACTCTCTACTCGTTTATGCAAAATAGTACCCAAAACATTGCTGACATTGACGAGGAGAGTTTTGCTGCTATTTCTGCCTGTGCTAATATTTTTGCCTATTATGCCTGTGCCTTGTTCAATATTTTTAGATATGTATCATAATACCCTTTAGGTTTTCATATCTCCATAGCTCAACGTCCAAATGTACTTTTTGCCTGACTTCTTTGGTCAGGCTACTGTGTATATATAAGCACTTATTTTGGGGGCTTTCTGAACAGCATTTCACATTAGCATTTAGCATTCCTAGCATATTGCTCCTCATTCGTCTTTGATAAAAACGCTATATGTTAGAAGGATACTTACCTTGTGCGATGGAGGAGAGGCTCAGCATCACATAACTCGGTGCTGCTGTTCATTTACTTAATCAATATGATATGCGGCGAAAGCTAGCTTAGCGCTTAGACTTACCCAGCAGCCCTGAAAGAAATTACTTTCAGCAGTATGGGTGACAGAGTGACATATACGTCATGCTTTATTATATGTATATTCTCTTAGTTAGAAAATGTTCACTTTGAAAATGACTTTTGTCAGTGTTATTTTAACTGTACAGTATTTGGAGGGTTGATATTCATCGCTCAAGAATATTATGTCACACGTGCTGGCTTTACTGGCCGACAGCCCGTTGGGCGCAGCGCGTGTTGGCCATTATGGCATTGATTGTATGTAATCAGGGCTTTACTCTGCAGCCAATGAAGAGAATTACAGGTTTCCTGCACGCCAAACACTGTAACAATTGATCTGCTCCCTGGTGTGTTTGTTTGATGTGTAGTGGCAAGATTGTGTTTGTGTGAGATGTAGAAAGTACAAGGAAAGGCCTTAAAGATGATAGAAAGAGGGCTCAGTAGGAGGGAAAGTGGTTTGAATCAACTCACTCTGTTGGATTTTATTTTGCTCAATTCACTTTTGTCCCATGTAACAACTATAATCATACACACACACATGCACTGTGGTTCTCTACAAAATAAATAGAAGCTTATTGTGACAAACCAGAAAAATGTGTTGTTGTTTTTTTGACTAATGCTGCATTTGAGATTGCTATGAAAAGAAGAAATATCACACTTTGGAGCTTGTGTTGTCCATAATCTTTGTGTGGCGACCGCAATCATTTCCCCAAATAACTTCATGCTGAGAAAATAGTAAAATTGCAATGCACCAATTTCCATGCATAGTATTGTGCTATCAGTAAATACAGATAGAGTCCGTATTTGTGTATTTTATTATACTGTTTGTCTTTTCTACTTTGCGATTGGCTGGTGACCTGTTCAAGGTTCGCCCCACCTCTTTGCAGCTGTTCTAGTTTGAAGTTTGACATTTTTGTTATTTTACTTTTCTTGAATTAAATTTTGATTTACCTCTTTTAATGCCAGCCTTTTTTAAAAGATAACCTTCAAGATAATTTTGTTTTTTATTTAGTTTTTTGTTTTTGTTTTTATTGTTTATTTTTTTCCAACATAATGATCAACCCAGAGCAGCACAAACCAATTCTCCCCAAAGGAACAATCCTTTTGTTTACTACCTCTGATTTAACCACCAATTTACATTTTTACTTGTTGTGCAATGTCAACGCAACTTTTGAAAACTTGCATCTTTAAGTAATATTTTTTTTAAACGTTGGTCAGGGTGGAGACTTTCCAAAATAGAAATAATGTGAATAATAGTGTTAAGTACTGTACATCTCCCTGTCAACCAAGATATGCAGGCCATGTTGTGACCGTGCGTGCATACACCCTCACTAAGCAGCTGACCAGCAGTTCAGCAACCCTGCAACATAAGCGTCCAAAAAGGCAATTCAGCTTAGTGATGAAATCATTTTATTCATTTGACTATGGAAATCTAAAAGGACTTTCTCTGACTCCTCTTCTTAGTCCATTCTTTAATTCAATGCATTTTTCACATCCTTCTTTCCATTCCAAAGCTTTGCTAGTATCCTCCAGATAGAATTGTGACAAGTTTTTTTTTTTTTTGCTTATTGGACTGTGTGTTCTTATCAGCATGGCGAGCACAATGCGCGGTGTGATGGAAAGGTATTAGCCAGCCTGCGGTGGCGACATTGTCAGCACTTCTACCGTCTCTTCCTCTAATGCTTTCTTCAGCCTCCTTTGCTTTCCCTCGCTCCTCCCCCCACTCCTCCCCTCCGTGCCTCCTCTTCTTCGTATAGATTGAATTTTCTACTTATGTTTGTCAAAAGCATTTTCCTACAAGTGGCTTTCCTCAAATTACAGTTTTGTTTAAACAAAGGTTTGGCGGGGAACAATTTAGGCTTGATTCTCTTCATGTTTGCGTTGTTCAAACTTTTAGTGGGTGGATGCTGAAGGATGAGCGTTCTTGCTATTGTTGTTCTGCATCAAAACATATTCTTCTTATCTGAATACTGAGCGATGACTATCTGCTCTCAAGGAATGACTGTCACAGAGGGAGTAGCTTTCTGAATAATTTTATCATGTGTTAAAAATATGTGTTCCCTTGTGGGTAAAGGCTGAGCGATGAGCATGTTTGCTATTGCTAATGTGTATTAAGTAAGGTTTGCGTTCCTATGACACATAATACATAGTAATCACAGCCTTGAAGTAATTTGTTCTGTGATTGCAATCTTAATTTACAGCTTTTGCATCTCAAATCATCTTTCCCCAATGAAATAAAGGGAAAATACCGTTAATCCAAAAATGATGTGTTTTTCTATATGGGAAACTTTATAACGGCAAACATTATAAAAGAAAAAAATAACTTAAAATATGAGGCAGAATAATCGTAACTAAACACTTAAATAGTTTGTACAGAATGCAATATTAATTCTAATTATGCTGCTACTTCTAATGTGTGTTCCTTGGCCACCCAAGGGCAGTACAAAACAGATACATGGCAAGGAGGAGAAACAAGTCAGAAATCTTAAGGAATATTAGCTTTTTTCCATAATGAATAAATAATTATTTCCTCTGGGTATTGTTAAATTGGCTCTCCACTTGTGTTGCTCCTCCATTTGTGTTCAAGTATATAAACGTGTTACTTAAAGTGGATAAGATGCCATTCTTACAGCTGTTGATCTCTAACGAAGACACAATGTAGTATCCTTAATGTAATTAACTTTTTTTTCAACCCATTAACAGAGGATCTCATGGAATTTTGAATTGTCCTACGAAAACCTTATTTGCAAACCAGAGATAACGTCATTCAGCTCGGAAACTTGCTATCTGCACAGTGTGCTGGTGGCCTTTCTTATGATATATTGTTTAATTTATTTGGACTATATTTTCACCTTGTGTTGCTGACTTTTGTTCACTCAAAACCATCTTCAGAGTCTGTCAATAAGATGATATTACCACAACAGGGATGTTATTTATTCGCCAGTCTACAAAATTTGTTGTTTTGTCTTTTTTAGGTCAAATACACCTTATGTGGTTGTTACAAATACACAACATCTATAACTGCCTTTGTTTCATGTTTAGTTTGACATAAACTTCAACAATTTTTTTTTTTAAGAGATCAAAAGAGCTTCACCGACACTCGCCAACACTCGCCCCTCAGTGGGATAGATGCTGAAGACCTGACCAAACAGCCAATCACATCTTTCTGGAATCAGCTCCTATGCTGCTCACAGCATTTACATTAGACTAATGTAGCATATGTATGATATCTGGTAATTGAGGTGATGTGTTCACAGCAGCCTCCCTCTTTTTTACTCGGAACTCCCACTCATGCATTTTGCAGCCTTCACACACAATTTCTGAAAAAAAAAAATGCAATTTGCTCTCAAGGTGGTCATTTAGTAAAGGTCTCCGATTTGCTCAAGGGGAGATTTTTTTTTCTTTTTCTTTTTCATTTCTCAAAGGCAGTTCAAAAACAGTTTAGAGTTGTTTTCCCTCTCACTTTGGAAGCAGCAATCCACAGACTTCATATAATAAAAGAGTGTACTCAGAAAAATAAAGCTTGGGCAGCACCGGGACAGAATGAGGCAGAGTGGCTCTAATACCATGATTGTATGTTTGCCTCTTCCAGTTGTCAGGTCGCTGCATCAGGCAGCCACTCTAATGATAGCTTGTCATGGCATGCTGGACCACCTTCACTCGCGACACCAAGACAAAACACTTGTTCCGTCCTACCACTTTTTTTCTATCCTGCAAACATTGCTCTGTTCTCTCTGTTACTCACCATTCCCTCATAAAGAGAAGTATAATATACACACAAAGGACAGAAAAGGCTAGGAGAAAATAACGGGTTTGGCAGGGTATGGAGACAAGGCAAGGTAGTAATCTTTATAGTTTTTACGTGTGTGAATGTGTGCTGTCTCTCACTCAAACAGATAAAAATGCACCTCCTGAATGTTTGATGTTGATGCAACACCCTAGACACAATCAAACACAGGCGCAATCTGTCAGCCTTCATTTAGATTGGACTGAGTTAAACGGTCCAGGATGGCGGTTTTTCGCACCTAGGTTGGAGAACATTTGATTGACAAAGTCAGAGAGGTATTCATTTAACAATGTCTTTATTTTTATGGTTGCAGTTGGTTGTAGATTGTGTGAAAGTTCACTGTGTCATTAAGAGTATTATTGCTAAAGTGTTCTACCACACTTCCACCCAAACAAGGGAATGAAGAAATTATTAGACATGCAATTGTATAGCACTAAAAACGTCAAGTAAAATACAAACAATTTGTTGTAATTTTTTCCCATGTACATGAAAAATAATGTAAATTTGAATCATTTAAATGCTTTTTAATACTGCTAACTCACATGATGGTACAAAACAACAACAAATAAACAGTGGGACACCACAAGTAACTGTTTTACATGATCAGCAACATATTGCCAGCCCAACAAGGAGGACTTAAACCAACTGAAGATATTTTCTGTACATATAATGTAATGCGATGGTAGATAGCAGCTTTCTGGATTTGACTCTCATCTGAGGCCTTTCTGGATTTCGCTTGTTTCTCCAGGCTAGCTCCCAAATTTGAACATTAATGTCAGGTTAATTGAAGTTCAAAATCCCATTGAAGATGTTTACTTTTATAACTAGTCAATATATATTTAACACCGGTGTTTTTGTCTTTGAAACATTTCAAGCAAACCTTTTGTTGAATTATTCCTGACCTTACAGAGTCAATCCAAAGTTTACATATGAAGGCAACATTATTTTAAACAGGCTTCATATGGGAGTAGATTTGAGTGATTATTCATTAATTCTATGTAAAATGAAATGAAACCCCTTAAACATCACAAGCAACACAAAGCTCCATACTGGCATCATCTTGTAACGCTCAACTTGTGTCTTTGAACGCACCTCTCCAGACCTCCCCTCTTTTATTTAAATCTTTTTAAACACTTAAAAACATAAAGGAACGATGAGCGCCAAGCCTTTCCTCCTCTTTCAACGCTCATCCGGGGAGCACACAGGCACAATAAGATTGCTCTTTCAGCGAGCCGCCGCTACATAGCGACATAATTATACTGATAACATACATACATAAATGCATTCAACCTCTCGCTCGGCACAGTGCACTGACTGATTTCTTAATCTTCTTTCCTGCACTCCTCCACCTCCTCGCATGTCCTCCCATTCTTTTTTGATTCCTCCCCCTTCCAGGGCCATTATTTTTCATTTATAAGCAGAGAGAAAAGGTGCGAGTGAGGGAGAAAGGAGAAGAAGAGGAAAAAATGGGATCTTTTGGCACTTAAACTCTTTCACTTAATGGCACTCGAAGGGATTGACGTCGGAATGGGAGGGACACAAAAGTGCATAAAAAGCGAGATTAAATCATCGCCATCACGTCATCTGCTTAAATGGGGCCGCTGCCTTTTTTTTCTGTCATCGCTGTGTTTTCGCTCACTTCAGCGGATGAATCAGAGTGATCCATCTCCATCCCATCACTCATTTCTGCCAACCGTTCTAACACCTTCCCTCTATATATAAGGTATATGCTCTCTTCCTTGTCTTGATTTGCATCCAGAAACTTTTTTTCCTTCATGCGTAACTAAAGGCCTGCCTGAGCATCAGATAAATGGATTTATGAGCATTGCTGGATAGCACAAAGCTTCCATTAATGGACTTGCTGAATTAGAAGGAATGGGGCAGAGGAAGAAATAGGGGATGGTTAAAATTAGTCTTTTAAGGCACCGCTCACCATTCTGTGGCCATCTTGGTTAATCTGCAAGATTAGGTTCATGTCTATACCTTGAATGCACCTTTATCACACACTTTCGAGCCGGTTGTACTTAAAATGTAATTTTTTCTGATTTGGTCAGGGGACCAGAAACCACTAGAAAGTAAAAGAAAGCAGAATTCCTTTACACGCAGACGACGGGCCTATTTCTGTTACAGCTCTTATACAAAATCAAAAACATGTAAAATAAGGAAAGGTCTATTTTTGCTCTCCCATGCCAGTGCAATTTATACAGAACAGATCATAAAATCAAAGTTACAAATCACCATTAAATGCTATCATTATGCATCAATTGTGATGCACAAAACATTACAAGCACTTTTTCCCTTCTTTTTTTTGTCCACGGAAATTCAAATCTTTCGCAGTAAACCTTTATATTTAGCCTATAATTTATTTTGAAAACTAAATTATTTTTCATGTCCAATGAAGAACCTCCAAAAGTACATTTTGCCTCGCTGTCAAGTGAAAATGACCTCATGTGCTCATTTTTGTAACCGTATTAGATGTACGTAAAAATAATTTAGGTATCAAATTAACTATTGAAAAAATATTAACTTTTTACATCTGAAAAAGGCTTAGGTGATTGACCGTTAACTTTCCCAAGCTTTTTCGATCATATGTAGACAATATTATTTATGAATTTTACATATGTGGTCGTCCAATTCGAAGTAATAGTCATTTTGCCTGCATGAAAGGTTAACTAATAACCAATATGCTAGTTCTACCTGTTATGGATCAACATGCAACATTCTACAAATATTTGATTAAAAAAGTATAATGGAGAATTATGGATCAAATACGGACCTACCTCATTTTTGGGTCAAATTGATATCTTGTAACGTATGTCCTATGTTTGGAGTTGTTTCGCGCAAAAGAACCCGGAAAGTTAAGTCGGACCTTTTTCTGATCTATACTTGTATTATTTTTACCCCAACCGTTTTTAGAATCTTGTGCTGAAGATCATCATTCCCAATTGGTTTGTTTCGAGTTTACATTAAATGTTGGCTCAAAACCAAAATAGCCAATTTTCTTACTTGATATTGTCAATCTCTTTCTCTGGCTGTCAGTCTGCCTCCACGTTTTCCTTGTCTCTACCGTTTTCCTTTTCCCCAACCCCCATTGAGCCTTCCTTCTCCCAAGAAGCCCATTCTTCGTCAAGACACCGTCAGTGTTTTATGGGTCCCTGAAGAACGGGGATCTTTTACAGGCCGACTGGACTTTAGAAGCCCCTCGTTTAGCAGCATCCTGCCTTAATTAAAAAACCCTTTTGTGCGTTCTGCCTTTAACAATGAAGAGCAAGAGAAGGGAAAGGAGGGTGAGGTTTAGTGGCCGAGTGAGAGAAAGAGCGTGGCAATGCAAAGACCAGGAGAAAGAGGAAGATGGCAGTGAATAGGTGGTGATAGGGAGACAGGCAGAAAGATAGTAAAGTAGACAAAGGATGGGAAGGGGAGATATAGACAGCAAGAAGATAGTTGTTAATTACAATTGGCATTAACAGCGCTCTCCTGAGGGAGTATGTAAAAGGAGACTTGTACAAGCAAAGGAAGGAGAAACAATTTGATCACTAAAGGAAATGTTGTGTTTTCAAGTATTCTGTGCTGGTCTTAAATTCTTAAGCCACCAGTGTGTATTTGTGGGTGCGAGTTAGTTTGTGTGTGCGTGCCTGTCTTTGTGATGATGGAGCAGCAAAGAGGCTGCTTACTGATTACCTTCATGTTGAACAAGCGCCTATTGACTGGCGAGTGACGGATGAGCGACCGGCCCCAAGCATGCTCATGTGCTTGCTGTGTGTGTGTGGGTGTGTGAGTGAGTGTGTGATAGTGCATGCTGCTCTGTCCTACACAGACTGCCCCCAGTGGTTCCCTGTTTCTTTTTTTTTTCCTACCGATGTTCTGTTTTTCAAATGAACGAGGGAGGAAAAAGCATAACGATGGATGGATTTTTAAGAGCTTTGTAGCTTGTGAAGAGGCATACATAAGCAGAGGGACGCAACCTGGAATCAATTAATTAATCAATTACGGGATTGGTCTTAGGCGCCTTTGAATCTTAATTCTTCATCCCATCTAGACACTTTGGACAAGTCTATGCTTCTTCTAACTCGGTGGTATAAAGCTCTAGGTCATTTCACCTACTATAGTCATAAATGCCAGAAACCAAGCCAAGAAACAAGAAAACTGAGTGAAAACAAGACTGTATTACTTTTTTGTATGTGGCTGTTGCTAAGATACAAGTAAAGGCAGCATACAGGTCTAAGGAACAGTTACTGCAACCAGTGAGCAATCAGCACTAGATTAGATCAGTGGTTCCCCAATTGAGGCACAAGTACTTGGGTTACCTGAAGACTTCAGCGGGTACGTGAGGTTTTAGCAAAGTTTCTGCTCCTACCAGCAAGTTTAATTTAATGCGTTTTAATCGCATGACGGAAATACTTTTTTTTTCTTTTCAAATTAAAGGAAAATAAATTCGAACATAAATCAATGTATTGCGAAATTGTGTTATAGTGACTACTTTGTGAGATAAGCCTTTATTTTGTGGTTTTATATTAATGCTCGTTTTTATTTGTGGTTTTCTGGCAGATGGGCCATAACTAAAAGAAATGATGTTACACAACCTATTATCTGGAGTCACTGAATGAAATATGCCGATAGAAGATACCACTACAAACGTAGTTCCAAAGATTAATAAATCATAAATGGATGGAACAGGACTTTTCAAATGCACGAACCAAATGAACCAAAAATGCTTTGCACTGATTCGGGGGTATCTGGTGAAAAAAATATTTCACAGGAGCATCGTGAAAAACAATTGAGAAGCACTGGTTTAGATACCTACAGTAATTTGACACAAAGACACCATCTGTTCACTGCCAAAGGTAGCACCTGATCATTTCTGGAGTTTGCCAAAGGAAAGGCACCAAGAGCAGGCCAACCTGAAAGCAAATTTTGTCAGAAAGGTTCCAGACCTGGTTGCATTCCAACTCCAAATTACAAGTTTTCCTTTCAGTATGAGCCAGATGGTGAAATAGGACAGATGTGGTAGGACAACTCATTGCTGCTTCACAGTGACGGCACGCCCGCTCACAATACCAGGAGCATCTGACAGTTCCTGGCCAAAAAGAAAATCTCTATCTGGAACTTTTGTGTAAACGAAATGATCGCAATTGCACCACATTATAACACGTTGTTGTTTGTCTTTTTGTTGTTTGTTTTTCGGTTCTCCCTTCCTCAGGCTTCTCTGCAGAATGTCCAGTAAGGAGCGCCACCTAGAATCAAACTGTCCGTCCTCGTATATAAAGACTGAGCCATCTAGCCCCGCCTCCCTGACTGACAGTCTAAACCACCACTCCCCCGGTGGTTCCAGCGACGCATCAGGCTCCTATTCGTCCACCATGAACGGCCACCCCAACGGTTTAGACTCCCCGAGTCTCTACGGCTCTGGCGCGGGTCCTTTGGGTCCCGCCGGCGGCCCCGGATCAAAGCGCTACGAGGATTGTTCGTCAACCATCGGGGAAGATTCGCAGATAAAGTGCGAGTACATGTTGAATTCCATGCCCAAGAGGCTGTGTCTGGTGTGCGGGGACATCGCTTCCGGCTACCACTATGGCGTGGCCTCATGCGAGGCCTGCAAGGCCTTCTTCAAACGCACCATTCAAGGTTGGTTTCACTTTTGCTTTTTATATGTAAACAATTATGCCTCGTCTGCATGAATTTTTTGCAATTTAGGTTAGGCACACTAAATATAGGACTGGAAGGAAATTATTGTTTACATTTTGACGAAAGATGTCAAAGAGAGACAGCAGCTTAATAGATCAGGTGTGTCCATACTTTTTTGATCTGCTTTTGCAGCCAAACTTCAGAGAGCCAAATTTATTAATTTATTACTTATTCATTGGGTTCAACCCTGACCTGCCATCCTAAAAGCAAAAAAAAGCAATTTCCAGGTACGATTTGCATTGCCATCTCGATTGCTTGACAGCAACATTGCTGGCAGTAAGCCTGTTGTCTAGGTGATCATATAGAGTCACAGCGTGGTCACAGGTCATGTCTAGGGGTGAGGAGTTCAGGTTACGAGGAGAGGAGAGAGGGGATTGAGCAGTAATCCACATGATGAACACATTAGCGGGAATTAGGTTTGTGAATACTTTTTTCCACTCGTGACATCTTCAAGTGTGTTCGCAGGTGTTTGGACCATGCTATTGTCCTCTCAGTTACTGAGTAATTGAGTAAATGGAATGAAAATGCAAAAGTACTACAAACAGCTCTAAGTATCAAGCAAACTGGAGCATTGTTTGCTATTTAATTAAGATCTGCAAACTGAAACTTTTTGGAAAAAGTGAAAAGCTTCAAGCTTGATACCCAACTTCTAAAATAACTTACCAAAATTTAGGTGTTAGCTCAAACTACCTACATCTATGTGTTTTGAATATGGTAATTAATGTGTGTTCTTTATAGTATGCAAAGACATTGATTCTTACTGTTTTTAGAATTGTACAGTATATATACGGTGGGGTCAAACCCACAAAATTCACATAAAACCTGTGTTTTGTTCACACAAAAATACATAATTCAATGTACTTCTCAGCTTTTCACAGTGAATACATATGACAGCCTCTCTGACAGTGTCAGCTAAAAAAAATAAAAGTCATATTAATAAAGTCAACATTCCTATTTTGATAGATTGTGAGTGTGGATAATGATCAAGATTTGTTGAAGTTAGTGTGAATTAATAGGCGCATACGTCTGCGGTCAGGCCAGCACGCTTGTCAGTCATCTTGCCACAGGAAAACTCTGTTGCCAAGCAGTCAGCGGTTCGGCCACCATTGATCTGTTGAGTCAGTCAGTCATATCAGACAGGATTCATCTATCTGCCCTTCCATCCATCCACCTAGCCGTCGCTGCTTTCTTTTGCTTCTGATAAGCAGCTTTCCCAGTAAAACCCTAGAGAGAGGGGCCGAAAGAGGGGGGCAAGACACAGGGGGATGGAGGTCTTATATCTACTAGATGCTCACTACCCGCAGATGACCTGTATGTGTTTATTATGGGATGAGATCAGACCCACGGTCCATACCCGACAAAGAGATTGGGTCCCACACGTGTCCAGATAAACACACAAACTCCCACTTAAATAGACTGTCACACGCACCTCCCACACACACATATGACCTTGTAATCACGTCGTGTGCTGCTTTGACCCCTAATTCATCCGCAATTGCTGCCCTGTCTAAACTGTCCACGTGGCCCATTTCATTTAGAGAGCTTGTTAAAAGTTCAATAGGTGAGGACTCGCTTACAGATTAAACACGAGCGCACTGCCACTGTATAGATATGATGCCTAGCTTATTTGGCAGCGTGACCTTGTGTCTCCGCCTCGCTCTTGTTCCATCATTTTCACTCCACTTGTAATCCCCACCCTTCCATTGCTGTAGATAGATGTTGCAGGTCACGCAAGCTAGAGGTCACAATACTTGCGTGTGACATTGGGGCACCATCACCAAAGCTTTGCATAAGGACACTCCATTAGGTACGCCTGAACGATCTGATGGTATTCGACGCAGGAGTTGTATAAGAAACAATTGGGGAATGGAATGGATGGAGGAAGCAAAAACAGCAGCACCTGAATTTGGAGATGTTGACCCTAACCCTAACCCTAACCCTCAAGAAGCTTCATTAAGCTGCTAACGTCACCTGCAGCCGGTTAATCGGCAATACTTGGTTTAGCGACGAACTTTGGCTAGCTAGTATTATCTTAGAAGTATCATACAAACAAATTACAATAGGAATAATTAAAAAAGGGTCAGAGAAGCCATGCTCATTTCTAATACTAAGTTTAGGTTAGGTTACAATCATTTACGCACCACCTAAGGACAATTAAGTATGCTATGGTACAACAATGTTGTGATATAAAATGGCCTATATTGTGAAAGAGATATTTTTTTTTACGTATCAGCCAGCACTAATTACCAGTGAACCTTCAGCGTTTTAACTGAATACAAAATGAAAACACTAACAACGAACGTGGAGCAGATGCTCAGACTGAACTAACCATGTCATAAATGGTCAACCAAAAATATTTGCTATGATATTTTACAATACACTTTCTCGCAGTCAAAATATTTAGGAGTGGGGATAGAACAAAATCATGACATTTTTATGCATATCAGTCCGAAAAATTGTTTTGATATTTCTACCAATTTCTGCAGATTTAGCTATCATTACAGCTCATATGTTTGGCTTGCATAGTATCTTAGACCTACTGGCGCAAATGGGTCATGACATTATCATTGGCCGCAGTGCAAGCCAAACTCTTCCACACAGCGTCTGCGCACATTGGCTTGCATGCATGTCAGTAATACGGGTGTGCACACGCGCCTGTGTTTATGCATGGGCTGTGTGTGTCAAAGTTGTGCGCCTTGGCTGGAAGCGGGGCCAGGCTCAGATGGGCAGTGGCAGCCATATTGGTATGTTTCAAGCCATTAGCCAATAAAACCGCAGGTAATCACCAAAAAAAACACTTCCAGCTGGACAGGGTGGGGAGTGTGGCGTGGAAAAGAAGAAGAGAGTAGAAGGAAGAAGAGAAGAGCACGCCTTCGAATGAACAATACCTTTACACAAGGAAAGTTGGAATGGAAATGATGAAGGATGGTGGCCAGGCATTGGATTTTGTGCTTTCAATGTGTGTGAGTGAGTGTTTGTGTGCGCATCACAGCATGGTGGAAGTGACTGTGGCAGCTGCTGTTTTTGTGGCGTCTGTCCAGCAACACCTGACAACGTGCATCTATCACCCCCTTATTGAGAAAGGGGGATGCATAAAGGTGAGATAAAATGAGATGAGAGCTACAGATTGAAAGATAGAAAGCCAAAGGCATTTTTTGGGCGGTGAAAGACAATTGTGGTAAATACATATACAGAATGTAAACTCTTTGATTCTGGTTTTTTTTTTTTGGATCTTGTTTTTGGATACGTAAGTATGAGGTCCCAACGCAAACTGTACATCTCACTGAGGCTGTTATAAATAGGCCTTGAATAATGAATGTGGCAAAACAACGCATTTATCTCAAAACTAGGGATTTCAACTCGGTGACTCCGGAGCTATTATCTATAATTTTAAAGAGAACTATGTCTAGAATTAGAATTGCAATATCATTATTTTCATTTTCAGAGACATGCACCTGATGTTTTTTTTAATTTAAATAAATACCCGGAGGATACAATAGGAAAAAAAATGTGCAAAATAAATAAAATAACCACTAAAACAACCAATGTTAAACATGACTGTTACTTTTACTAAGATTTGTGATGGTGTATGAAAGATGGAGAGGTAGGGATGAAAGAGGTCATGTCATTTTGTGGAAGAGGAAACTGCTATTTTGGTTTATTTTCAAAAATAACAGTATTTCTCACCATCAAATTTGGCCCCAAGTCTGCTTTATTAACAGATACTCAATACATAAACAAAACACTTGGCATTGATATTTAAATTGATATTTAAAAAGTCTCGTCATGCCACATTCTTTAGATGTAGAAATAAAAGCCTTTAAATCATGTCACCTGTTCCAGTTTAAATAAACGACTGTGCATCACCTACTGTGCATAGCACAATTTGTAGACACAAGTATCAATGTTACTCAGACTTCACAAATGTGGTCAATTGTCATGCAGCAGGTGGACACACACTCACACACACACAACTCAAAGGAGATTGCATGGGATTTGAGGCCTTCATATACTGTATCCCCCCCTCACGGAGCCCAACAGTCTGCACGATATACAAAGAAGCCTCCTCGAAGAATCATTGGCTTCTCTAAGCCCACCTTCAATGCCCGAGAAGAAGCATGGAGGCAGAACTAAAGACGCACGCGCATTTGTGGAGAAATTACATTCTTCTGTAGTTGTTCGTACATTTTAACCTCACTTCGCAAAGGATGTGTCATAGCATACAAAGAGCATCCAGGCTGCTTGCTACTCACGTTTCTTAGTCAGCCTACTAATGCAGGCCAATATATAATGTTTACTATGTAGCATCCTTCACGCAAACCAGTTTTGAGTCAAGATGCTGCAAATCACCAGCTCTAAGTGTCTCTTTAGCGCACTTATTCATTTAGCTAGTCCGTGTGCACTAACGAGGCCCATTACGGACTAAGGTTTGTGTCATTAGCACATCTAGCTTTAGCGCTAAGTAATTGCTGAATTAATGTGCTCCACCCGTATCTTCTACACTGTGAGCTAACATGTCCCATTAGTGGCGTTTATTAGGTTTCCCCAGCATTTAGCATGTTTAGCCAGTTACTTTCACTAACATGGCCAATTAACAAGGGTCTTGTTAGCCATTAAGACCAGTTTGTGCATTTAGCCTTTTCCCAAGCTAACTAGCCCCCTTAATCAGCGGAGTAATGAGAAAACATCCTCTCCACAGCAGCAGTCAATAGTAATCACCGTTTATTCGCTTTCTCTGGGAGACACTTGAGCTTACTCCACTACTGGGGTAATGTACTTATCTTAGAGAAGAAAAAGAACATCTTTTTTTTTTATTGTATTCATTAGCCTACCTCTCCACGTCAAAATGAAACTTGTCTCTAAAATATTTAACAGTCCTGATGTAAGATGATAATTCGTGCAAAAAAAAAAGACAAGAAACCTGCAAATCACTATTAAACAGGAACTAATAAAGTGACAGAAGAAATGATAGAAATGCATTAATTGAAAAATAGAGAGTACTTGAACTTGGGATTCAGTATTGACAGAGCCTCAAAATCAGGTGACCTTGATTGGGGCGCAGGTGCAAAAAATGTGATTCGGATTTCCCTAATCGTAACCCAGCCGTTATTCCAATTTAAAGGGGAGGTCAAGGAAAAAAATGCAGTAAGTCCTATGCCCCTCACTCATCTGAAGGTGACATTCTGAATAATTAGGCAGCAAAATATATCCTTTTTTAGCCCTTCTGTCACTTGGCGTTGACTTAAAATGGCATCACAGTTGCTCAAGGCTGAACATTTCACGGCTCACCTATTGTCTGAGTTTGGTCATGAGATGCTCGAAAGCTGAGTCTCAGCTAATGTTCTTTTCCTCACCTCACCGTTGGTCTGCAATTGGTCAGACAACCTTGCTTTGACACCTGCATCAACCGCAGTCTCGCATGCCCTTACAACAAGCAATTTTCAAACATTTCCATTCTTTGTGCTTGCCTCCACAGGCAACATCGAATATAGCTGTCCAGCCACCAACGAGTGTGAAATCACCAAGAGGAGACGCAAGTCGTGCCAGGCCTGCCGCTTCATGAAATGTCTGACAGTGGGCATGCTGAGGGAGGGTAAGGGAAAAGGTCTCTTCTTAATCTTTCTCCGTTAGCTGTGAGTGAAGCAAACATTCCAGTCGCAGTCCTAACTAATGTTGCGTTCAAATCCAAAACAAAGAAATAATTGAAGTCTGATGAGGATTCATGTGCCTGTGCGGTTGAAAATCTTTTTTAAATCTAATAGTTTTTGTTGTTGTTGTTGTTTTCATATTGGCAATCCCAGCAAAAATCAGTATAACCAGAGTCATATTTTGATGAATTTCATACTTCTTTGAAAAATATACACTTGTGGCAGTTACTTCTTTTAAATTTTGTTTTTAAGTTTTGTTTTGTCTTTTTTTTTCAAATTATTCATCAGTTTAACTTTAATTTTACTTTTACAAGGCAATGGTGGCTGAACAAATTGCGATTTTTTTGGTTCTCCTGAAAAGTGATGATTTTAGAGTTACACTTGATTCTGCCCGACAACAGCGATATACATTTGAGTGTTTATAATTTGTCGTCATCATAAAAGTTTAAAAGACTTTACAGGTAGTGTTTGAAGTAAAATTTTAGCACAGTCAGATGTAACTTCAGAAAAAGTTATTGTTGTTATTATTGTATCATAAACACTACTTACTGCACTAAAATACCATAAAAAAATACCATAGAACATCACTCATACATCATTATATGAGGCAAATAAAAAGTTAATGTTTTTGACCTCGGGATTTTGATTTGTTCAAGCACTAAAACAAATGATTTGGTTTCTTTGTTTTTACGAAATGAAATAAAAGAAAGAACCCCCTTACAAAGTACTAATACACTGTTACTAATATCTGTACACGTTAGGTGGTATCTCATGCTAAAACAGTTACTTATGCAGAATGCTACATGTAACAATAATTCATATCGTATTTCAGTGTTTTCATACCCTTCTTGAACAGTTTGTCCATATACAATTACACTCACTGTCTACTCACAAGTACACAAACATGTACACGGCACATACAGTATTATATCTAAATGAGGTAACATTAGTTGCTCCAGCAGTGCTGAAAACGAACGACTGATATGACTGCCCTCGCGCCACTTTGATTAAATACACTCATTTCTCTTTTTCACACTCCCCTGGCACCTCTAGCTCTTTCTCTGCGTTTGGTCTTCCCACCTCTGACCTTTCTACTCCCACCTCACTTTCTGCCACGCAAGGAGGAAGAGGACGGCCGATAGAGAAAGTCTAAGAAACGGGAATAACGGGCGGGGAAGGAGGGAGGAATGGAGGAGGCTTGGGAGAAGAGATTGATTTATAGGCGCCGAGGAGAGGGGCCGGGGGAGGATGAGAGGCGAGGTGGGGGGGCAGGGTGGCCGAATGAAGTAGAAAGTGTTTGTGAGAGAAAGCAGAGGGAGAAGGAGGGTCAAGGTTGTAATTGATGGGAGACCCGGACGACCCCACCCCCCCGCCCCTTTTCCCGACCGTGGTCGGGGAACGTGGCTGAGGCCGAAACGCGGCAGCCTCCTCGCCATCTATTCTTGTCTTCTTGCTGCCCTCCTCTTCTCCCACTCATGCTTGTGGAACCACTTCATCCATCCACTCACCTCTACATTTGTGTTCCCTTACATCTCGGCGGGGTCACGCACACTCGTCGGACACTTCGTTAGATACAGTATACCTTTAGAGTTTGCCGACATCTGATACAAGAGCTTTGATGGTTGGAAAGAGATGATGGTGTTTTGTTTTTTCACTGTCAAGCTGCCAAGATTCATTTAGACGATAGAGTCACGCCTTCTTTCAGACTGCCTATCATGTAATCGTTCAGTGGTGCATTTTTTAACACTGAAAAAAAACTCAAATCAAACACTGACTTGTGACTAGCAGAAAGTGCCATTTCCCGAACACATTTTGGTGCACCTACCATCAGCAGTCCAAATGTATTACCAGTCTGCCGTTCATTTAGTCTATCTTTACACCATTTGCAATTGTTTCAACACATTTATTAAAGGGACATCTTGATAGAACAAGATAGCAATCATTTCAAAGAAGTTCAAATATCGCGGAACAGCACTGGTGAGACACCCCCCTTTCTAATGTATGTATATGATGACGCCGTGACGCTTTTACATCAAGTACATAGACCTGACTCATCCTGGCAATTCTGATAATGCTGATTATATGTAGCTCAGTCAGATTGGCAAAACGAATATTCCACTCCCGTGATTCATAAAATTCCATTCGAATCAGCTTTTTCACTTCGATTGAGGTGATTAAATGAAGCATTTTCAACCTATTTGGCCATTCGGTTTGATTCCAATTGGAATACGTAGCTCCATGTAAATCATGCGGAAAGCTACTCGTTCTAATGCGTTGACCGTTTGATTTCACAAAATAAGGCTAGCGAGAATAAAAAACACCTTTCAATATTATGCATTTCCCTGCAAACTGCTACCACAAAAATAAAAATGAGTCCCCCTGTGACAATTTTCTAATACAGCTTTTTGCATTGGCTCTTTGACATGACATACCACACCCATGAATAAGTACAACACCGAGGCAAACAGCTTGTAGATGGTGTTATAAATAAGCAGAAGAAACTATATTTTTTCCCAGGAGTGCAACAAAACCTTTCCCTCCACTATAAATGCCAGCTCATCTCTTCTTCAGTTCCCCCACACTTTATTCCCTCCCAACAAGCTGCTGTCGTAGCGTTTGTTCTCCCAGTCAATCTGACATTGGCAGAAGCCATGTTTCATCTCCTGTTGTGCCCACTAAGTCTGCTTGCATGCACGTACATTGGACCAATACACATGCAGGCTATAAGCTTGTGTATTATTGGCAGCTTCTATTTGCCTAAGTGTTCACCTGGGCCACAGCACATTATGTTTGTCTGAGGAAATGTGACAAACTCAACTTGAGGCTTGCAATTCATTATTAAATGCTTTCATTGTGTATGGTTTGCATGTGTTTTCAACGAGGAAAATAAATAGCTGCCTTTAGTGCCTGCGCATACATCATTGCCCAACACACACGCACAACTAGGCCTACATATATACAGTATACATCAACCTGACAGACCACAGCCATCCCATTTGTATTGGTAGGTCTGAATTTAATACATGAGTTCCTACTCTACATACCAACATTTTTTATTGAAGGTTTTTTTTTTTTATTTAAGGAAGCCGACATCGTTGCTTTATTCCATCAGCGATACTGTATTTATTTAGTTGTCTGAAAGGGATGACCGCAAACTGCCTTGTACATTATATTATTTATTTTTAAAGACCGATCACTGATATCCACCCATGGCACACAACTTAAGACGACCGTTCACGCCGTCACCAAGTGGGAACTGAACCCACGTTGCTTGCTTGAAAGTCTGGCGTTTGACCCTTTCCACTATCAGCGACCTAAGTGTTTATGTGCTTAAATGGCCGATTCATTCAAATTCCAATCACATTTAGCCCTTCAAAGAGTGCAGAAGGAAGAAAGGTAAAGCAGTAAGCAGAGGAAGGCAGTGAGCGAAGGAACATGGGGACGCCCACCCACCAATATGTAGCAGCTAATTTCTGGAGCGAGGCAATTAAAAAGCCTGACTTTATTATGAGAACTTCCCCTCTGGCAATGACTGTCTGTCCATTTTTAATGAGGTCATAACGATGCGTCAGCGGAAGCCCAAAAGGTCGCGGGGGCGGGGCTTAAAGAGAAGCATTTGCGTGTTGCAAAAGTGGTGGGGGGTGCGATTGCAGGTAAAGGATTGGCTGAAAATAATGAAGCAGACGAGGGCTAAACGATCACCTGGGGAGTCCGTGTTAGCGATTTGATTTGCCCCCTTTTAAAGGCACTTTATGCGCATTTGGACCAAAAAACGGTCTTGGCATCACACATCAGAAATAAAGTGTCGTGATGTGAATACAAAACGCACATCAGACAATTGAACATGAAAGGTTTTGGCAGGAGCTCTGGGTGCATGTGTACCGTGCATATGCTGCTATTGACAACAGTACGGCTTTGATGACGGCACGTCACACACGTCCCGCTTTCAAGAGATGCAACATGTCCGGGCCGGGACCAAAGCCTCCATCTCTATCAAGTCGTAAACGGCCAGCTGGATTCGGATGGTCCGCTAGCAGGGACACAAGACCACGCGCCGCTCATATAAACCCTGGCATGTGGCCTCATGCGCATACACACGCACACACACACACCCTGCAGCTCGTGCCAACTCTGGCCATGCTCCCCAAGACCTAATGAGGGAGATTGGTTGGAATGCCACAGTCTGTTTATGACACTTTCTTTCTGCGTGTGTGTGTTTGTTGTCCATATGAAGCTGGTAGCGTGTGTCACAACGTTCCATTTTGATCTAAAGTTCTGTCCAGTTACAAAGGCGCAAGCAATTTTTTTAACCTTTTATTGTGGAAGGAACTCTAGTATGTTTCAAAGGCCCCTGTTCAGGGAGTTGAGCAAAATGGCATCACATGTACTCAGGGTTTAGGTAAAAACCAAACACGTCTCATCTTGTGAACATCACATCATCAAACGCAGAAAACAGGTGAGCCGCCATTGGTTGTTACCCGAGCTTAGAGCACGTGTTCAAAAAAAATTTTTTTAAAGGTTCAATGGTAAAGTATCACTTGAAGGATAACTCAAGAAATTGCTGAGATTGGCCCATAACTGTCACAAAATCATAGCGTAACAACAAAATATCGTGGCTACCTATTGTTGGCTGGTAGCTAATGTTGCTGATGCAATTTCCCTAATGAGTGACAAATAAAAGATTCATTTGTCTCATCTCATCTTAGAAGGGGTCCCCGAGAAAGGGCTAATATTGGGCCATCTCAATGATAGAACTGGAAACTCCTGGAGACACTTCAACGACATGTGGGGATTTTTGAAGCCCTTATTGGATAGCCTCATTTTCTATGTCATCTGCTTTTCCGCAATCCCATTTTTTCTGTTGTTTGAAGGGGTGTCCATGGTTGTTTTTATCTGAGGGCCCCATGGGGGGTTAGAAACTAGCCAGGTCACGTTTTAAAGCTACTGTAAAACTGTTACTGTTGCAAGGCATTCATTGAGTAAAAGAAGTAGTGCTGGGTTTCGGTCTGTTGTGGTCAGACTAAAAATGATATAATTTCTTTGTGGAGCATGAAAAAAAAAATTAAGATGAACAATCGTTTAAAATCCTCAATCCTCTGTTTAGTCACAAGAATAAAATGTCATGCAATATAATAGTTCATTTCCTTTCCACTTTTCACAACTCACCCTTTTGATTTCAGTCAAGCTTATTAAGAAAAAAATGGAAGTGAGAATCAAAGAATGTGAAGAATGAAGGAAAAGGGAGAGCAGTGATGCTGAGAGAGACACGAAGATGAGGAAATTAAGGAGGAGAGAAGTGCCAGACAACCCGTGGCGTCTGGCCCTTCCTCATGGGAAGCATGCAGCTAAATCTGGCCTGTAGTGTCTATCCTCACTAAGTGTGTGTGTGGCATCTGGTTGCAGCCCATCCAGAAAGAAGTGATAACAGTGTGATGAGAGCTTCGACTAAGTGGTCCGCTCTGTCCCACATACACTCTTATTTTGGAGTGAGCTTGCAGACACCTCATCATGTGGACAAGATGGCAGGGAGGAGAATGTAGCATCTTCTCTTTTGAAAGTGACATTCAGCGTTTTATTTTTTTTCATTATTTATATTTTCAGTGGAAGGAAAAGAGTGCATATGTCAAAACGTGAAACAAAATTAAAAGAAAGCCAAAAAGTACAGAAACATCAAACTGAGAAAATTGTTATTTCTTTATTTTCTTAGGGACCTGACAGTGAACTCCAACACATGGCCATCTTCCTTCAGCACACACATATTCAGCCAAGAGTGACCACAGCCACCTGCCCGCTGCCTCAGGCACGGCTGGTCATACTTGGTCTGATCTTTAGGAGAAAAATAAATAAATGGAAAAAGTCACCGTATGACACTCACGCACACGTGCCGCTCCCTCCCATAACCTCAGTATTTCAAAATTGGCTTTTTATTTTATCTTTTAATTCAAGTCCACCTTTACCTTTAGTCAAACTAGAGTAGCAATAAAGAAAATGCAAATGCTGCCATCTTGAATGTCCTCAGCAGAAACATTTTTTTTTCCCTTATAACGGGGTTGCAGTGTGGGCATTTATTTTTTATTTCTTTTGAACAAAGTCAGAGTTTTTTTTTTTTTTTTCAGTGTCTCGGCATTAGCTAAGGTCTTCTCTCAGCCTGACTTATTCTTCTCTCATTCACTGTCAGCACATTTTCACTGGGCTTTTTGTCACCCCTCAATCCCTTTGATTTGCCCCCACTCCAACTCCAATTCTACTCTACTCTCTTACATCATCAGCCCCCTGAAACCATTCCACCTTCTCAATTTATACTATACTGGCACATCATCAAAACAATCTTCAAAAAAAGATGCAAATTAGGAACTTTAGAAAGCATTCTTTCTCTTTATGGCTTGAAGACAGTCAACCACTATTTAGTGTAAACATTTTAAAGTTTGAAGTCAAATTGACACTAATCACGTTTTCTTCATCCGGCCTTCAAAATGGACAATTTTCCGAAAAATTTTGTGGTGATAGTTCAACACAATGTAAGAATCCCACTAGTAGCGACATCCATTCATTTCTTTCTATAGCAGTTACCTAAAATATTGTTTTTCAGTGAAACCGCAGGAAAGATTGATTAATGGTGTTAATTGTGGTGCTTTAAAAAACACACAATTTAATCAATTTAATGGCAAAGACCATAAAAATGGGAACCATTTGCCTCCTCCTTGCTTGCCACTCAGCACTTGGAATTGGGGATTAGATTAAAAAAAGAAAAAGATTCCCAAGCAAGTGGCATGATGCTAACTCACCGCAAACTCAGATTGATCAAATTTAAAGAACATATTTCACCATACTTCCGCATATGTGACAATCAGTGGTGCTTTAACTTTTAACCTGACACCAGTCAGCAGATTAAAACAGCAAATAAAATAAAATTCAAAATACATAGACAGTCAAGTTATGTAATCAGTAGATTAAAGGACATCATGTCACGCGGTGAATATTGTTTGAAACAGTCTAAAGCAGGTGCAAATTGGGTTTTATTTTTGTATTTATTCTTCTGCAGTGTTCCAGTCATTTGAGATTTAAAAAAGTGATCAAAAGTAGTACAGACCAAGGCAATGAAGAGGTTGATAAAACTCCTTGAACTGAAATTAGGGAAGGTGCTTTGTATCGTGACAAAAGAACAAAAAAATCGGACAGTGTGTTACCAATGAAAAAATATTCGAGAAAATTCTTTAGTCACTTAACTCTTACTTGTATCTGCCAGCTCGTAGTGAATTACTCCACCTTTTGTCCATCGGAGGATTTCTCCAGTCGTCTAGTTTCAGTTCACTCATTATTCTCAACCTATTTCATTTATTAGCCGTAACGTCACCACTTTCTTCATCCTTTAAATTTCTTACTCCCTTTTACAGGGACATCTATTACAAGACCCCCCCAACCATGCTAAACTCTCATTTTAATTTCTTCCATCACAATCTTCTCTTCATTCTTCTTCATCAGCTTTTATCAACATTTTATTTCCATTTCTCTCCCATAAACACATTTATTGTGCTCTCCCTCGTGCATTTTTACCCAGCTTTACATTGAAGCGTATATTTTCTTTGCCCTCTCTCCTTCCCTACGCCATTCTTTATGATTTGAAGGATCATTTGTTAGGATGAGCTAAAGCACTTTCACTCTCCGCCCTTGCCTCCCCCTGTCTCTTTTTTTGTAGGCTTTGGAAATATAATTTTCAATTTTTAATTTGATTCATTTAGATTTGATCATTAATCAGCACCGGGGGAGAGTTAATTTGGTGGAAAATAGATGAGGTAGTTAGAGAGGGCTTTTTATGAAGTGACTGTCGGCCCTTTTAAGTTACAAGGGAGAGCGAGTGGAGAAATGGAAAGCTTTTGCGCATCGCAGTTATTTCGGGATAAAGTGTTTCATTCTTAGAGATGACGCGCACATCAGCAAGACGACGCCAAACATTTACCATGTAATTTTGCACAGACGTTGTTTCAGATAGCACGTTTAAGCATATAGCTTGGAATTAGCACATTTAACCCATACATCGCTTAGCACATTCACCTCACAGTTAAGTCACCCGAGTTTAATTCCAACTGACTCCGGCCTTCCAATGTGGAGTTTGCATGTTCTCCCCGAGCCTGTGTGCATCCTCTCCAGGCTCTCCGGCTTCTTCCCACACTCCAAAAACATGCAAGGCAGGTGTATTGGACACTCTAAATTGTTCTTATGTGCGATTGGGTGTGGGAATGGTTGTTCGTCCCAGTGTGCACTGCAGTTGACTGGCAACCAGTTCAGGGTGTCCCCCGCCTACTGCCCATAGATAGCTGGGATAGGCACCAGCAGGCCTGCACCCTAATGTGGATAAGTGGCTACAGAAAATGAATGGATGGATTGATCCATACTGTATATTACCCATATCTTACACAGAACATACTGCTTGCCTTTCACTACTCATTCTAAACATGTTATGGAATGAGAATGTTCCATTTCTACTCTCTGTCTCTTGTTTTTGTTCTTTTGTGCCCATAATCCACAGATTCACAATCTTTGTGTGCATTTGTGTGTGCTGGTGTGTGTTTGCAAGCTAGCAAGTACAGCTCTTGCACAGCTTAGTTTTGCTTGTTAGGCTAAGAAAGTAATCTTCACTGGATTATCCTTAAAATGCCTTTACTCTTCCTCCCAGCTCCTTACTTTTTACTCACGCAAACACAAAACATTGAGTCTTAATTAAACAAATGCGCGTGCGAGTCATTTTAAAATGATTACGTCTAATTGTGTTGTCTTGGTAGACTTAATTCTTTGACTCTTTGGCTGTCCTAAATTGTGTCTTTGCTACAAAGACACTCTTGAGTGATGCCTTGAGATAAACCTTTTATTCTTTCTGTAACAATGTTACTCAGTTGAAATGCTTTATATATATATATACACACATGTACTGCGGCACCATTTCTCTTTTACTAGTCAATGTGTTAGAATTGATGGTATTTGGTACATTAAGGTAGGTAAACAGTAGGAAGTTACATTTGTGTTTTTTATATTTTATTTTTAGTTTGACAGCAAATTAAAGTAGTCTGGTAAAAGTCTTTTTGAAATATTTTTCTGTCAAACTGCTGCTTTGTTTTGAAGTCAGCTGAGCTCAATGTGCCATACAGTGCTTGTTATCTCACATGTTTTGCTTTCATGTCAAGAAATTAGTCAAAAAACAACGTGTATCTCAAAAACCTTACTCATTTCTTAACGGGATCTTATCAATCAGTTAAAAACCCTCGTGAAGTACGTTCTTAAATAGTACTTGTAAAACAAAATTATTAATCCCATCATATTATCCTAAATGAAGTCCTTTTTTTCCTCCAGGGCACATGACACCTGTGTCTTCCTTATCCATCTTTAAGTGGTAACCACGGTAACATCCAATACCCTGAGAGACAAGCTTAATTAAATTAGGGCTCCTTTGTGTCAATTAATTAAGGTGACAGAGGGAGAAAGGGTGAGATAGCAATTGGCCTCAGAAAGCAAAGTAGCAAGAGAGAACCCATTTACCAAAGATACTTTGAGTTACTTTGGTTTCAGTTAGATTGATTTCTGTATGTACTGTATAATGAAGAAACATTATATACACATATATATATATATATATATATATATATATATATATATATATATATATTTTTTTTTTTTTTTTTTCACTGAAGAAATATACACTGACTTCACATTATAGTCGGTCTTTGAAAGTCATTTGAACAAATGAACTAAACATTTTTACATATACATAGTGACGGTTTAAGGTTTAACATTGGGAAAGTGCTGTAATTAACATACATTTTATTATGTCTTTGCATTGTTTTCAGGTGTTCGTCTTGACAGGGTTCGTGGTGGACGACAGAAGTATAAACGCCGGATAGATGCAGACAACAGTCCTTATCTGAACCCTCAGTTGGCTCTGCCTGCCAAGAAGCCATGTAAGAGCGCGTGCACACACACACACACTCACACATATGCACTCATGTAGGTTGGTTGTCAAAGGTAAGAATCTTCATACCTGCAGGAGTCAACTATTTCTCCATAAATATTGCATAACTGCATGCAAGCCATGTTCATGTAGACAACAGTTGGACCATTAAAAACGAGGTTACAACAAGGCTCGCAAACATTAATGCATACACACTCTCACACACACAAAAATGGACGCAGTGTGGTGCAAAGCCCATCTGTTTGGGACTTAGTTTATTTCCTTGTTTCTTACAGCTACCAGTTTAGGGTCATAACATTTTATATGTGTCATATTTTACTCTAAAGATATTCATTTAGCTCTGGCCGTATTTGCTGTTTTTTACTGTCAAGTCCACTTCTAGCCAAAGCTCTATGATTGGAAATGCAACAAGAGCAAGAGGGAGTAAGAGTAAAGGATGGGAAGTGAACTTAAATGATGGGCTTTCTCACAGAAATGGAGACGTAGAGGTGGAGGAGGAGCCATGTTAGATAGGGAGGGACCAGCCAGAACTTTAATCCGGATTAAATCCAATCTGTCAGCCACATCAAACTAGAGTTAGCTCTCTAGCTAACCGTCTGGTCACACACACATACACACATTCATGCAGTGCAGATTGAGCAGTATTTAGCAGCTTGCTCCCTAAAGCCCATTTTGCTTAAAGCTGGAGCATATTTTGATTTAGTCCAATATGTTGAAGGGCTACAGGGCAGTTTAGGCTCACTTCAGCACCACTAATCATAGAAATGTTCAGATCCATCATATATCACATCCAGATGAATGTCCATTCACAATCACACTAAGGGCGATTTGAAGTGTCCTATATACCTATGAAGCAGGCTTTTCGAATGTGGGTATGCGGTAATTAATTATGTCCGATAATTATTAGTTCTAATTAAACATTTCAATGTCACCCAAAATCTTCTGAATCTTCAAAATCTTTGTCTTTTGTAATGTACCAGATCTAAAGATTGATATTGTACATCCACAAAAAAATGTCTTCAGTCACAGACTAGCTCAAACGCAGGGTGTTCTCAAGTTTAATTTGGCAATGTGCTTTACTATGGCTTCCTACATTGGCGTCTTAGCATATTTGTTGCACTCACAGCTGGATGTCGTCACAGCAGCAGGCTTCTACTTACAAAGAATGCACATCAATCTACCTTTAGCGAGGGTGCGATCAGTATTTAAAGTTGAATTGACCATTCGTAACAACTCTCACACGCTCTTCCATTTTCATGTCTTCCTTCTTCCCCCCCACTCACACAAAACAGCCAATCAGTGTCCGCTTCAAGAAACCCGATGGATAAAAACAGATCTAACCATTATACAGAAAGCAGAAAGTGAGAGACTACAAATCAGATTAATGCATTCAAATAAATAATGCTTTCACTATGGTTGTAATTAATTGAATGCAGTTCAATTGTTTTTGTGACACCCCTAACATTTCTATTTATGTGTAGACAAAGCCACGGTGTCCACATTGATTGTGTGAAAATAGGACAATAGCTCAGCGTTTGGAAATGGGCTTGCATTGATTCTAATTAGGAAAACATTAAATAAGATTTACCGGCAGATACAGCTGTGTTTGTATGTGTGTGTATTTGTCTTTGCAACCTGCAGCCTAAGCTAGATGCAGAACAATTGTGTGTTTATAAAGTGATATTTATAACCCCTTTATAACACTCATCTCCATCTTATTTGTTTTAACTCCCCTTAGCTTTTCTCTCCTCTCTTGTAATTCCGGTGCTTGATTAGTCAGTGGATTAATTTGGGAGCAGGATATCTGTGTGACGCTAATGGGCCATAGAGATCTCATCACCACATGTCACTATTACTGGCTGAGCTGTTTGGCTTTTACTGTTATCTCCTCCTTACGTGCCTATCGATGAGCTTCTTTGAGAGAAACGAGAGGCAACACTGCATGGCCTTTCGGAGCATCTCCCCAATGATGTTGTTTTTATGTTATGATTGAATCCTTGAATTAAACTGTTATTGTCATTGTACAATTGGTGATGGAGCAAAAATTAGAAAGGTTGTGCTTTATTTTCTGCAAATTAAAAGGCAAGCAATGATACCCATTCACACTTCATGAATATTAAATGATTTGAAAGTCAACACACTGGATTACTTAGGAAATTGCATCGGATAATTACTTAGTATGTGAAGTATTGACATTTTTCAAATGTGATAGTTCAAATGTGATAGTTCCCAGGATATTGTAAAAGCTTGTTTTTTAGAATTAACTCAATTCCATCCATGTGCTATAAAATAATATTATATTTTTCTCCTCTGCCTTGATTCTTATTGTTATGGTCCCCATTCAACTCACATTATTGAAACTCATTAGTCTATTTTACACTGTCTATAAAAATGACTTGAGCAAATAATGAGTGTTTTGCCTGAGCATTTCATGGCTAATCATACATGCTTGCAATTATAGTCGGCGTTATTATACAGTCTGATTTGCATGTGAAATTGTGTATCTGAACGATCATGAGCCGTATGTAATATGAAATTACTGTCATGTTTTGAGCTCTTTGTAAGTTACTTTTTACTGATTATTTGTTAGCCCACAGTCATATGTTTGCTCTGGTTTAAAACGTACGAACCATATATTCACTCTCTCTCTGTCTCTGTGTCTTTCTCCTCGTCTGGTGGTCATGTCAGTTGCCTTTGGCTGCCTTGCAGATAACAAAATTGTCTCTCACCTGCTGGTGGCCGAGCCAGAGAAGATATATGCCATGCCAGATCCGACAGTACCAGACAGCGACATCAAGGCCCTGACTACCTTGTGCGATCTGGCCGACAGAGAGCTGGTGGTCAACATCGGTTGGGCCAAGCACATCCCAGGTAGGAGAAACCTGCTAACCCTTCGTGCATGATGCAAGACCTTACACACAACACACACAAACACACACACATTGCCATTGCCATTGCCTACTCTGCACACCCAAAACATGTGTTTTGCTGTGCTTGCACTTAAACTGTGACCTTTCACCCTAATCCCTGCACCCAGACAGTTTGAACTCTTGACACCTCAAACTGGCCAAGCAAATCCATTCCAAACATACACAAAATCCACTTTCTTTTTCAACTCTAACCGTACAATGATGGATGGATGGATGGATGGATGGATGGATGGATGGATGGATGGATGGATGGATGGATGGATGGAAATATGACCAACATTCACTCGGTCTATTTTGGTCAGTAACAATTATCCATCCTCACTAGTTTATCATTACTAGGGGCTTGGGACTGCTGGGGCCTATCTCAGCTGTCTCTGGTTAGTAGGCAGGAGACACCCTGATTTGGTTGCCAGCCAATAGCAGGGCACACAGAGACCAACAATCATTCACACTCCCCTAAAGGCAATTTGTAGCGTCCAATATGTCTACCATGCATGTTTCTGGGAACGTTTCGAGAAACCAAACTCTGGATAAAACTCACACAGACACGGGGAGAAGATGCAAACTCCACAAAGGAAGGCCGTAGCTGGGATCGCATCCGCAATCTCTGAACTGTGAGGCATATGTGCTAACCAATCGGTGCCGTACGAATTAATGAATGAAAAGTCAGTCATTTGTGTTGGGGAAAAAAAGAATATCTTATTGAAGGATGTTATGCAATGTCAAAACAGTGAGAAAGGAAGAGCTGTGCCTCCCTCATCTTAACACAAATGAGTCCTAACATCGTCTTGCATTGCAATGATACACATATCAGATTAAATACCAAACTTTCAAAACCAATGTAGTCAATGGTATTGCCAACAAGGCTTTCAGAACCAAATGCATTATTTTTACCAATAAAAAATGAGATGAGGCTAAGCATTGCTTGTATTGATCTATGTGAAGACAGTGAGCAGGTTTGCATGTCATATCATATAATTGATCGCCATGCCATGTTTAGCCTTTGAAAATGTATTCATGTGTTTCAAAACTTGCCATTTTTTATTTTTTCTTGCGTGTTGGTCTCCTCTGTTGCCTTTTTGCTTTTGCTCCTTTTAAAAGAGATGAGGCCAGGTTAGCCTGGTTACCCCCTGGCTAAAGGGTGCACGCATGTGCGTGCACGCGCAAAGCGCAACGATTGCTCAGCGGTGGAGAGATGGCATGATTAGACGAGCGAGAAAGGCAATCCACAGCTCTGTTTACAACACTGATCTAATACTCACAAGCACACACACTTCTTAAGTGATCTAGTGTTGAGTGGAAAGGATTGTCAGACCGAAATGCCGGACTTCAGCATTTGTTGTCCTCTTTCATGTAAGATAAGAAGGTTAACAGGTTTATTCTTTTCTTTTCAACAGAATAAACGCTACTGTATTCTATTCATTTGCGCGTGTGTGTGTGTGAGGTTTTCTTGTGAACACACACGAACACATGTGAACACACATCTTTCCTTGCTATGCTACAGTAATTTTTTAATCAAATTGATGGAGGGAGACAAAAAGAAAAAAAGGCAGAGGCAGAGTGAGGAGAGGTGAAGCCAATTTATGCTTCATGATATGGTTGCGCTGCGCTGCTCACATGCACGCACATACACAGTGACACACACACACAGAGGCTGGGAACAGTGGTAACAACGTGTCAAGGCGAGCGCCAGGCAGCTAATTTGAAGTCATTAGATGTCTGCCGTACTGGCAACAATTTGTTACGCTCACACATGCACAAAGGCCCGCACACAACAACACGACACGCGCGCACGCTGAGTTAAGAGCCGTCTGCAGATAGCGAGGAGGCTAAATTGTAAACTAATTTAAACATCACTCAGCGTTAGAGAGGCTGCCTGCAAGACAGGCCCCCGGATAACAAGGCCGGGCTGTGTGTGTACATACGTGTGTGTGTTTATGTGCGCCGCAAGTCATGTTTGACACACAGACTCGTCCAAGCTGGTGACAACGTGCACACACGCGCGCATGCTTGCATGCACACATCACTTTGATTGGTTCTTTTATTCCAAAGCTTGGCTTGTATGCCTGCGCGCATTTCCATACTGATATGGCCTATATGCAAACATTTGATATGTCATTAGAGGAGGAAAATGAGGTTTCAGCTAGTGTGTCTCTTGATATCCCGCAAAGAATATTAAAACACACACAAGTGCATGAGGAGAGAAACGTAATGGGAACGAGAGAAAAAATCAACACATTGGTAATTTACATACATGCGCACAACTGCTGTATCATATAGGCAAACACTCAAGGCTGTGTGTGTATGCACATGCCTTGCGTTTCCTCATATTGTTGCTGGGAGTCTTTATTTAGTCCACCGCCGAGATTTTAAAATAACAATTATGAAACAATGATGTTGACAACGAAACGTGTGAGAACATAATCCGCGTGCATGATCGGCTGTTATAATTGTTCATCACAATACTATACCATATTGCTGTCCTGCATTTAAAGGCTATGTTAGGTTCATTGAATCCAATGAGTCTTGGGTCGCCAACATGGTTCCAGAGAGCATCAGGTCGTCCCAGAGTAGATGTAGTAGATAAAAACCTGAAAATTGACAATATTTAAATACCATGTAAGCTGTACTATGTACCATGTATACTCATCTTTTCATCCCTGGGATACCTCATCTCCAATGAGAATGTGTTCATTTATAGACATTCAAATTACCTCATTTAAACTGAACTTTTGTTTGTATTCTGCGCATGCTCTATCTGCAAAAAATGCCATCTTTTTGATACTGGACACTTGTATATAGAGCGATGTGGTTTTACTCACCGTAGCAAGAGCGGACGATTTTTTTTTTTTTTTTTTACTAGAGTTAGAAGTAAAGCCATCAGTGTTACGGTGCCCATTTAATGCATTGAGTTCTCCGTGGGGTAAACACACATTCCCTCATCAAATCAACCTGTCTCTTGTGAGCGCTTCTACACTTTTGGTGAATGCTTTATGATGCGATGCCTCATAACACTAGACGGCCTCAGAACCCCTGTCTGGACTGACCTCCATCAACAGACGTAAACACGCTACAGTCAGTGCTTAGACCGTTGAGTTTTTTTTTCAAGGCTTCATGTTATAAAGCGCATCCCAAAAATGCGGAAAGGCTCAACAAAGGTGGGTGTTCAGTCAGTGACTGGTTGATTTGGCGACAGAATACACAGCTCTTTAAACAATCAGTAAAACTCAGTTGCAGCAAAGACCCAGTGTTTTGGAGCGAGAAGGGAAAACCAAGTTTTACAGCAGTGAGTGATGTGTATATAATGTGTTTTATTGATGGTATAAAGTAAGAAGTGGAATTGACATCTATTTTTCCTGTGACTTCCATAACTTTGTTTCGCTCACTGTTTATTGGCATGCATCTCTTCCTATTCTTGTATTGTCCGCTGACCCACTAGCTAACAGCCAATCAGAGTGATCAAATGCCCAACACTGATTAAACATGCTGAATCCACCAAAACGCCCTGCGAACAACTCCAACCCCTTCTAGCGCCTGATTGGTGTATCCAAGCCTTCACAGGTACTATGGGTGCTTTGCAAGTGGTGTAGTAATGAGAATTACAGCCAACTACCTATGTATTTTATGTTTCATCTACAAGAAGAAAAGTAGGTGTCTTTTTCGTTGATTCAAGTGGAATGTGATTAATTAAAGCAGAAGCCACTATTTGAGGAAATATGCTGTTATTATTCCCAGGGCATGAAAAGCCTGTGGTGTCCAATAATATGGATTAGTGCAGAGAAGATCTCATTTTAATAGCTCTCCAGGAGACAACTGCAGTTAGGTATTAGGCCGCATGTCACAGTCAAGTGTGCGTGTGAATGAAGGAGGAATGAAGAGCAGTCAGGTGAGAGAGGAGGCCCGGCAAATATTTAAACAGGAGCCAATGAGAGTGTGAATGAAAAGAAAAGGCCATTTGTCTGCCTGGAGAATTGCTCTTTTCATCCACTGTCTCTCTTTCTGCATAATAGCTAAATGACTAGCAGCCAGTCATGCTGGTAGCTCTTATCTAGACACAGCCGCACAAAAGGCCAAGACAGGCAGGCAAGGCGAGCACTTGACTTGGCGAAAGAGTAAGAAAGCGAACAAATGAACCAATCAGCGAACAAGCAGCTCTCATGTAGTACTTTACCAAAACCTGAAGCCTTCAATATGATTGTTTTTTTTTTTTCCTTTATTCAAGAAAAGAAATTACTCACACCCCCATTTACTTGAGTCACTATCTCCTGATGCTTTGGTTCTCCTCATCCTCCACTTTCTTTCATTGTATTTCAATTTTGACACTCTGGATAAGCTGACTGGAGAGCGCTGGCTATGATTCATTTTGATTGAGCTGTAAAAGTGGTTGAAGAGAACGCAGAATGGTTATACTTTTAAGTGACCCGCATGGGAAATTGGTAACTTTCAACTTGAAGTGGGCACCTTGCTTGCTTCGGCTATCTTTCATTTTGTCTTAACCGATTATTGATCATTGCAGAGTTTGTCGATCAAATGGAGCTTGATCAATGCCGTCCTCACATCAACAAGGTTATCTTCTGTTGTCGAAATGGCAGATTAATGGATTTTACAGTAAGCAGTAGCTGGATTTGCAAGTAGTTTTAGCTCAACAATTTTGAGGTGTAAATAGTTCCCCAGGCTAAAGAAGCATTCTAGAATCACTACACTGTTTTGGCGTGTTGCATTAGCATCTACTGGATTCACTTTCTTTAGGCTCCATTACATCGTCAGACTATTTAGCTTTGAACCACAGTTTCCAAGACATCTTCGTTTTAAAGATAGCTCGGATGGATATTTTGGGCAATTTCCGACTTCACCGATGGCATCCATTTTTTGTTCTTGTCCTCACCAGGGATCTGCAAGTACTGCGCTTTTTAATAATGGCTGAATGTTCACATTACACCAAGTGTACTTTTGATCAAAAAATCATAACAATAAATGATTTTTACCCGATGGTTTGGTGACGCGGTGAATAGCACGTACACACACACATAAAAGATATGTTCATAGTGTGTGAATATAGAGTGGGTGTAGGCGTGTGTCTGTGTGGGTGTGTGTCTCTGTGTGTGTATGGGCAGCAAAGAACCTTTTACACAATATCACTTGACCTAATGGCCAAGAACACCCTTGCCACCTCTTCAACCTCTTATGTGACCTTCATCCTTCCCTGGCTCTGATCTGACCTTCCACCCTCTCCCCAATGGACCTTCTTCATTATTAAGTCATTGCTCGGCCATTCCCATTTCAGAATCCCTTTGAATTTGACAGTGTGCATACTACAAGTCCACTTTGTCTTTGGATTTGATTTCCATTAATGTTTTTAATTACGATTTGTGGTATAACTTACCCAGCTTGCCAAACTTCCTTGCTATAACCAATCAGTAGGTCAAGTGACTCCATGGCCAGTCAGTCAATCAGTATGACAAACACACACTCTAAGCAAATATTGATTCATAGAAGTGTCCGGCTCCTTTTAGCAAATCTAATGTTGGGTCTCAGCCGACAAACGCACACTAACACCGATATTTTCATCAATCGCCGCACTTCACTGTGACACTGCAGCCCCCTAAATTAACTCACTCATTATGGCACTTCATTGCATTGAATGTGCATGTCCATATGATGGTGATGTTACTCGTCATTCTAGTCGGGTGAAGCTGAGAATATCATCAATTGCTTCCTTAGTTCAATGTGTGGCATATACAGTAGGTATGCAAATTATACGGCATGGTAAAGAAAAGCAATAACACAATAAACAGCAATAAACAACTATATATTACTTGAGTTTAGTTTTGTTAATTTCTTATTCTGTGGTCCAAGCTACACTCACACACATTTCATCTGTGAGCGCCCGGTGCTGTCCTTTCAGTGCCATTACCTCCCTGCAATAAAATGTCAGGTGTGTACACAACATGCACATACTATAAAGTCAGTGGCAGCTTTGGCCCCATTCTGTCTTCTAACACTAGTTCACCTTGACAATCACAGCATGCTCAGTGCCTCCTCAAACACGCAAATGTTCACCTTGACACACACCACGTACACTACTGTAGTCTGTATTTGTACCCTCTTATTATGTGTATTCATCATGTCAAACTGTTAACACTAAGGGAGTGGGGGGGGCAGTAAAGTAAGCAGAAAGTGAAAGTATAGACTGATTAGTGATATATATTTTATGTATACAATACTTTATAATAATTTACCAGTTCCAATATCCTGGATACTGAGATGAAAAGTGGATAAATTTGTCCTTAATATATCAGATTAGGATTTCAAATTGTGTTTAGTTTCTGCTGCGCGAATGTGTCTCCATTTGCTGTTGATTTCCTCGCAGCTCTGTTGGGCGTGTTTGATTTCCATCCATGTTCCTCCTTGCGCAGCATAACACGTTTAGATGCCGGAGCCTCAGTTCCAAATGTGTGCATGTGTGCGTCCATCTTCTTATCTTTGCATTGGAGACTCCCCATCTTCCACAGGCGCTCACTTATTGCAGCCCACACAAACAAACACGTGCCTGTTTGCAGATGAAAACAAATATTGGTGAAATCCAATTAGCGTGAGAATATTTGATATCTGATCTTTATGTTTGGATTAAGTGGGGCTTGCTTTATTGGGTTAAAGCTTGCAGGTATTGAAGCGCGTTATCAATATGAGAAAACAAAGGATAGAAAGCATGTGCTCTTTTTCTTCTATTCTTATGCATTTCTTAACATTTCTTTCTTTAATGTTTAATTTGTGTTAGCATCTGTTTTTAAATATGTTACTCTATATGTACTCTTGAAGTACAACATTGAATGTACTGTATACTTGAATGATTTAGATAGAGTGTGTGTACAGTATGTCTAACTTTAATATGGTGGATGCCTGTTTAGCATATCTGGCTCACAGTTTAGAGGTCCCCGATTCAATTCCGCTTGCCTTGTGTGGAGTTTGCATGTTCTCCCTGTGCCCATAAGGGTCTTCTCCAGGCACTCCAGTCTCCTCCCACATTCTAAAAACATGCATAGTAGGTGGATTGGGCATTCTAAATAGCCCTTCGGTGTGTGTTCCAAATGGTTAGTACAAATGTCCCCCTCCTACTGCCTGAAGATGGTTAGGATAGGCACCAGCAAGCTAGCGACTCTTGTGAGGATAAGCGGCCAAAGAAAATAGATGGATGGATCGATGGATGAATATGAGAAAGAAAGCATTTGTTTTAGTTTGCCATGAGTTTATATGACAACACGGCCTATGCAGAAACGTGTGAAAAATTTTAGACAAGGTGAAAATGTGAATGTGACCAAGGGCAAGTCTGCCTCTATTGTGTATCATACACACATGCGCACACGCACACACACACACACACGAACACAGGTAGCCTCATTGTGACACTTACCTTCATCAGGTCACACTTTACTGGTGACACACTTATAACATCATTGCTGCAGCGTGAGCTGACACATCACACAGACACACATATGCACACATGACCCTTACTTTCACACTTGCTAGCAACTGCCACAATGACTGTATATATGTGTCACACCAAGTTAGAGCAATTTAACACTAAAAAACACTCAAAGACTCCAAACTACAGCACTTACAAAACATCTCCCGCACATACAGAATATTCCAGGCATCCCATAGTCGTGGTGTTGAACTGATGAGCTGGGCTCCCATTAAAAGCGCTGAGAATAATTGAGGTTTTTGTTTGTAAGTCAAGGAAGCACTGTCAGTAGGTGTGCAAAAGCCAATACTGAAGATTACCACTCAACAGCCCATTGCTGTTTTATCTTGATTACATTAGCAAATCAAATCCATTTATCTGTCAGCCTTTGGAGACCAAGCCTGCATTGTGAGCACACAGGCTAATCTGCATCGAATAATGTCTGTCACACATCCGGCGTGGAGCGGTATATGTACACTTGCTACATGTTCAGTGTTTACAGTTTCACAATATAATACGTGACACGAGATGAGTAGAGACAAATAAATCAGCATCCGAGCCCATCATCATCATCCAACTTGTCACTTGCAAACAGTCAGCTTTTACTTCTTTCAATTTGTTTTGCTACGTGTGAGAGAGAGATAGAAGATGTGATGTGATTTGATGTGGTGTGATGGCAGGGGGGCATAAAGACAGATGATCATAATTACGCACGGGCCAAACTCCATTTCAAATAATCCTCATCCTATTCTGTCTACTGCCGGCATGCGCATGTACACACCCAAGCGCAGACACACAATGAAAGCCATATAAAAGTTCACACCGAAGTGTAATGCTCACCTATGCATGGAGCAAATGTAGTGGAAGGAAGGAAGGGGTTGTCATGACATCACATTATTTCTGTCAGTTCATGCAAAGTTCACAGACAGCCATGAAATAGTTCTTCCCTCCCTCTTTTTCTTTCTCTTTATCTGTTTACATTTCCTCATTGTTTACCTCTACATCCTTTTGTCTCCTCCTCCTCATCATCCATATTCTTCCTCTTTGCTGTGTCGCATCCCCTCAACCCTATTTTCCATCCATTGTTCTTAAATAAGAGGCTGGAGGATTCATCCATTCCATCAGGGGATAAGCAGGTGGTAAAATGGGATTAGAGAGTGCCTGTCAGCAGCTGAAGAGGACGTATGCTTTATGCACTTACGCACACACGCACACATACATGCAGGGAAAACATTCAATATTACAGAGGCACAAACACAAAACGTACCTCATGCAGACACAGCTGCAACAATTTGGATAATTGTATGTGCATATATGTGTGTGCATGTGTGTGTGTGTGTGTGTGTGTGTCTCTCCATAATGGTGGTATTGTTGGTTGAGATTTTTCACTTGACCAAGCATTGTCCCTTTTATTGTTTGTCACGACTGTCTGATGACACCAGTGTTCAGTACATCATATTTTTATTTCCCCCAAAAAACAACACAAACCATATCAGCCATGTCATTGCTACTCGGTTGATCAAAACATTTTTTTTTTAATTGTCTACTCTGCAGTGTTGTTTTGAATATGACATTTTGTTCAGCCTTAGACACTCATCTTTGAATATCTCTTATCAACTTGTATTTTATTGAAAAACCGATGCAAGTGTACAAAAGTAATTTTAAAAAGTTTCTTATATTTGCAATTTTACAGAATTTCACTGATTTTGAAAAGCCTTCGCCACAAAGTTTTGGAGCTATCACCTCAGTAGCTTTTAATTGCTATCGTTCTAAAGCTAATCGTGTTTGCTAACAGTTTAGAAAATGCTGTTGGTGTCTAATAATTCATGTATAAAAGACGTTAAACAATGAGTATCCCTTATACCCTTAGTAAATTATTTAAAAAGTAAGAATGATTAAAATAGTTTTTTGAGGCAGGTGTCACTATGGGGATTGTTTACTCTTATTTTTTTTTTAAGAAATTTGATTAAAAAAAGTCCCCTTTAAAAAGATTCAATAGTGAAAGCCTTACTTTGCTTTATTAATTTTGAACCAAGGCATTTCATATACAAGGCTGTCAAATGTGAAAATTGGATATTTGAATGCCAAGATGGGAACAACTTATTAAACATAGACAAATATTTAAATTCATTTACAATCAGAGTAAAGAAAAAAAGCTAGCTAAATGTCATTTACTTTTGAAACCTGGTCTTCACTAATTGACCTGACCCTGTAGACCTCAGAGCTTTATTGAATTTATATTCAGCTTGCATTTTCTAATTATAAATAAATATTTGACCACAGAAAAATATTAAACATAAAGGTTCCAGTTTTGGGACTACTGTGGAGATCTGTTCACAAAAATACATCTTACCCCCTGAAATTCCCTCAAGTATCCCCTTTTGAGAACCACTGTTCCAGTGTATCAAAATATACTAAAAAAAAAAAAAAAAGGAAAATTGCCTTCCACCTTAAAAGTTGAGCATGGCATGTATTTTGAGAGGTCCAGTCAGGTCAGAATCACCGGTCCCCACGTAGTATTGCTTGGTCGCTGGCCGGGCTCCAGCGAGCATCCATAAACGCACCCAGCCACACTCCAGCGCTCTATTTTATGACAATAACGCACCATAAACCGTCTACATTTTCTTTGTGTTCGATCTGAGCACACCTTATAAGCATGCTGATGGGATGTTTCATCTGAAGGCTGCTCTCACAGCTGTGTGCCCCATTGTCTGCTCCAAACCGATGGTGACAGTCAGTCTGAGGGTGCCTGTGTGCGTGTCTGTCTTTTTGGGTGTACATTTGTCAAGTTTTGTTCACGTATTGTCTTCAGGAGAAGACATGTTTATCCAAACACGACATGGCCAAGATAATGAATCCATACATGAATGTTTGCGCGTGTCATTGTGTGTGTGTCTGCATGCTGTCCATCAAGCCACACACTCAGCCGAAGCAAAGCATTGGCTTGCTTGCAGATGATGACATATGAGTTCCTGGCCGTGGTAATGGCTGTTAAATCTCATAATTACACGCTTCTTTATTGCAATGCATAATGACCCTGCAGCACTATTGGACAATTAATTAAGATTTTCAGCCGGGGCTTTTTTTTCAGGCCCAGATGAGGATGTGGAATGAGGTCCTAATGTTTTTGTCTCCAAGCAAGGACATTACGGGGCTCTTAGAAAGCTCCATGTGCATCAGTTTTCATCGGTCCCCCCATTTTGTCTGTCTTGCAAACCTCCCTTGTTGAGAATTTCCTCTTCCATGCTTGTCCTGAATGATGATGATGATGATATTGGAGAGCATATATCTAATCTGTGAATGCTAAATTAATCTCTGTGGAGTTTGTGTGCTTGTGGCTCTATGGGACGCTAAAGGGGATTAAAAAGATAGAATCAACATGACCTCATAAGCTGGTACACGGACACCATGCCAGTAGAGAGGAGGCCTTGGGATTTTTTTTTTCTTTTAACAATCCAAAGATCTCATGCGTGCATCATTCAAAATCGGCATGTGCAAATTATCAAGGAAAGATAGAGGCCAAAACAAACTTAAAACAGCAAAAAAAACAAACTACTAAGGCCACCAAAACACATCATGTAATATTTCTCTCTGAGTTTGTCTGTTTTTGTCCAAAAAATGAGTTCTTTTTGACCCAGCAGTTTTTAGAGTGTATACTATTCACTTGGCGGCAGACTGCTATTATATCCACCTCACATCAGTTTGTGGGTTTTCTCCCACACTGTCCTCCCACAGTCCCAAAAACCTATAGGTATTTTAGAAACGCCAAAGTTGCTCTTCGGTGGTGTTGTGTGAATGGTTGTTTGTCTCTGTGTGCCCAGCAATTGGCTGGGCACCCAGTTCAGGGTGCCTAAAGACATCTGGGATAGGCTCCAGCACACCTGCGACAGAAGTGAGGATAATCATCTAAGAAAATGGATGGATAGATGAAATCGCTAAAATTTACTGTACCATTGGTACAGTCAGTGTATTTAAATATTTGGCATGCTGTTATGAGCAACTTTTTATAGCATTCTGTTGATGCCGCACTAGCTAGTCATACATTAATATCTTTATAACGGAACACAAATTGAGACATCATGTAAGTTAAAACAAATATCTGGACTGTAGAGTAAAATAATGGGCTTGCGAGACATTTTTTTTTCTGATACTTGTGGGATTTGGCCTCTTCAGAAAAATACGTTATTACAGGAAATTGTTCCTAGCAGGTAATCCAGCAACCGATCAATAGACAGCCACAACACCATTAATTGAACAAACTGGGAAATGTGAATTCATTTTAGATTAGATTGGTACATAGATAGCGGAGTCGCTTTAAAACCCCTGCCTGATCTCCAATCCTTTCGGAAGCCTCATCTCTTGTTTGAATGAGTCTTCATGGAATTCCTCCAATAATTGCATTGTGTTGCACTGTATCAACAAACAGCAGTTATGATTATAGTTATTACCCAATATTTGATGTCAGACAATTCCTCCTGTTGGGGGCCTGAAAGAGAGAGAGAAAGACAATCATTATTTGATAAACAGTACAGTCATCTTTACTCATTCAAATTCCATTTCCGGTTTGAAGAACAAAATGGTTTCTCTCTTGGCACTCCGGCTTCCTCCAACTTTCCAAAAACATGCATGGCAGTTGAATTCGACACACTAAATTGTCCTTAGTTGTGATTGGTTGCGTGAATGGCTGTTCATCTCTGTCAATTGGCTGGCAATCAATTCAGAATGTCCCCTGCCTACTGCCTGAAGTCAGCTAGGATAGGCACCAGCAAGCCAGCGACCCTGGTGAGGACCAACGGCTTTAGAAAGTGTGTAGATGGATGGAAAAGTGTGTGAGCAACTAACTTTGTACTGAGAAAATGTACGGATACTTTAAAACAGTGTTACTGTCTGCATTGTTTCATTTTTAGCGAAAGATAGAACACAAAGTCCACTGTAACTCAAATTGTAGTCGGAGTATGATTCATTCTCGGTTTTATCCAATTCCCTGTACAGACACTATATATATATATATATATATATATATATATATATATTATATAAAATATATATATTAAAATCCTTTTTTTCCACTATGTCTCCTTTATTCTGGAGGTCTAATTATATTTCTCAGTTCTCTGTGTGCTCGTTTTTTCCTGCAAAACTGTCTGTCAGCAGTGTCAGTGTGTGTGAAACCTACAGAGACTTAACGCATCTACTGTAAGCTAACACACGTACGCACACACACACTGGTCATTCCTGCCTGCATCAGCATTGAATCATGAAGGGACGAGCACTACGCTGGAGTGAAAAGAGGCTGGAAGAAGTAAAGATAAAAAAGTGTATTTAGTCTGCTTATTCTCAAATACAGAGGATGATTGTCAGTCAGGCGGAGCTCAAGACTCTGCACAGAGTTAAGAAGACCCAAGTGGCACATGCCTACACACAAGCGCACATTATTTGACACGGCCCTGGTGGAGCTGAAAGTGGGTAATTAAAATGTAAATATTGATATTTTATTATTTGAAATGGCTCCACTGCAGTGCTCTTAATGTCACTCCATCTGGCGTCTCCACAGAGACCCGGGGCTCGCCCCCGACCATCCACGCTGCCCCCTCCGTGGCGACCCGGGCTTACCGACACCCCACAGCAACCTCGGTGTGGCCGCATCTCCAATTTGGCTCTAATTAAGTATTAAATATGAGCAGCCGCAACCACAGAGGCAGCACACTTGACACGCGCGCACACACGCTCTTCTCTCTTTCACACACACTCATATCCACTAAAGCAATGGGAAGATTTTAAGTGTTAATCTGCCAGTGCTGCTGATGGTGTCTAATGTATGCAATTAACAGTCAGCCAGGGCTGAGGGTTTGGTAATTAGCTGGCTGTTCACACTGATTAGAGGCGAGCACAGCCCTATGACTGCTCCACTCTCCCTGAGGCCGCACACACGCACACACTCACAAAGTGGGGGTACGGTCCAAGGAGGGGTGGTGGAGGGGGTTGGGAGGCTAAGGAAATGGAGAAAAGATATTTTAGCCAACAATGCGAGAGGTGGTGAAAGTGATTATGTACATAATTAATGTGTTCCTAAGCAATAAAAGTGATTGATGTGGTGTCACTTTTCCCTCAATGTTCCTACGAAAGTCATTTCATCAGAGTAGACCACGAGCTCAACTCTTCATCTTTTTAACTCTCTTATTTATTAACTGGACAAGAAAAAAAAAAGGAAAGATTAGTTAGAAAGTTAAAGGGATTATAATAGAATTTAGCTATTTTGTGCAGTGCAATATTCTATACTTAATTTTATTACAAAATTATTTTTCATTTAAAATTGACTCATTGGTTGACAACTATTTTCAAACCGTCCTTTACACAATATTTGAAAAAAAAAATTCTAGAAATAAATACACTGGAGTTCAATGTCTGGACTCTGTAAAGACATAGAAGTGCATCTTTGGCATTGAATGAATTAATACCATTAAAAACCGGTGAGCCACATTGAATAAAAATGTTATTATTAATTGTGCATGAAAAATAACACATTTATCAAAACAATTCTAGCCGAAATATAAAATTTTACTTACAAAATTTGCTAAATAAGTGTAGTAAATGTTTAACATTGTAACATTGATGGGATTTTTCAGCTTATTTAACTTAGGTTTAAAAATGTAGGATGCGATTGTATTTAAACAGTTTTACTCATGTGTTTTTTTTCTTCCACATACAAAGGAACGTTTGGTATTTCTGGTAAAGGTTTGCGAAAATTTGGTTTTTGTTTTGTTTTGTTTTTTTTTAATCCAGGTTTTAGTCTGAAAAAGTTCTTTTTTTTTTCTTGTGAGAAGGGTTTATTCTGACTGATAAACATGTCCAGGTAAAGACCATTTTAAGTTGCACCTTCCAAACCCCAAATTGCAGCATAACATAAATAGTGAACGTTCCAAAAAAAATAATAAAAATTAATGTACGGTACTGTATTGCTTCTCTAAATGTGAATCGCTTGCGTATAATTTGCCATATTGTTCTTTTTATTATTGCTGCTTCAAAAAATAAATTTCTAGCGTTTTGTTCAATCTTACAATCCTATTTTTGTCTCGCATTCCAAAAATGTACAACGTGCGGGCAGTGTTTGTTCGCATGTTACTTACCCCCCTCTAAATGAACTGGTTTTCTAGGAAGATTTGTTTCCATTTCATTGCGCATCTCTGTGTAATTGGGTCAGCTGGTGAATGTTGTGTGTGTATGTGTGTGCATGTAGTTTGTTTGCTTAGGCTTGGCCAAAACAATCACAGGGGGTCGGTGTTCATTTGGGCCGACGTCTGGCCTTATGGTACCAAACAGTTTGAGGTGCGCACACACACACACAGGTCCTGAAATAACAGTGCATTAGGAGAGAATCTGCTCACTTTCTACAACATTTAACAATAAGCCGTTGAAACAAATTCAAACACAAACTCATAAAGCAAGTAACATGAGAGAAAGCAAAGTGTAGTCGGGCAACATTGTGTGCATGCAGACACACATGGAGAGCGACAATGTGCCTGTTGGGAACTTCACACGTCCTAATGCAATCTCGATCGCAGTGGGCCAGTGGACTTTAAAGCTGTCCTCTGTGAAACTCAACCTGTGGATGGTGCAGACACGAGACACATTCCAATGCTTCCGTTTTTAGATCATACACTTTGACTAAAAATGTATCAAAGTTCATGGCTTGATGTAACGGACTTTTAAGTTTGCATATTGCCAAATACTACCATTGGTTGGCAACTAGTTCAGGGTGTCCAAAAGACAGCCGGGGTAGGCAACAGCAATCCTAGCGAGAAGAAGCGTCTATAGAAAATGGAGGGATAGATATTACAAAATATGTGTGCTGGAACAAGATTAGATTTAATGCACCCTTGTCATTAGTGATGTGGCCTTGATAAAATTATATTAAAATAGAAGTACAGTCACATATGTAGACGATCACTAACATTTTTTTTTTAATTACATTTTGAAGAGCGTCCACACTATACGCACCTGTTGACTAAACTCTTTTAAAGCTTTTTTCCTCTGTAGCATTTTTACCCTTATGGTGCTCCATGTGAATTCCCTTTGGTTCGATCGTGTCCTATTTGTGTGACAATGTGTGATATGCATTACTACTCTGCTGATAACTGTGAATCTGCGCTGCTACATTGTTCAGACAGTATGATGGACTTTTGTGTTATTGTATCCTGAGGCGACACTCTAATAGGACGGAACTTAGAGTCATTGTTAGCACAGAGAATGTGCTCAAAGGCACAATGTCTTAATATACATATATAAAGTAAGTATTTGTCACCCATTTACTTTCATATGGAAACCAGGAACTCCAAAGTCTCTGTTTTGTAGCAGAGCACCCAGTTTACACCATACTATAAGAAATACGGGATTCAAAAATAGAAATGTGTGCATCCATGGTATATACATTTTAATGCATTAATAAACTAGGACATCAGTGTTAACTCGTGACTCAGTCAGTTCATATTCCATTACAACCTGCAGATAGACAATAATCACAAAAGCTTTCTGCTTCCAATTGTAATTGATAAGGTTTTACCTTTTTTGAAATTAAGACGCAGTTTTTTTCTTCGTTTTTGTTTAGGCTTGCAACCCAAAATTTTGAGTTACAAGCACTAATTGATGATTTTTGCAATGAATCAAATAGTTGAAAAATATACAGTAAATTTTAAAATAGACACATATTAATCTGTAAAACAGTGTTGATGGGGTCAGCGCAGTGGTTAGCAGGTCCACCTCACAGTTGAGGGACTGGAGTTCAAATTCAATTTGGCCTTCCTGTGTGGAGTTTGCATGTTCTCCCCGAGCCTGTGTGGGTTCTCTCCAGCCACTATGGCTTCCTCCAACACTTCAAAAACATACATGGCAGGTGTATTGGACATACTAAATTGTCCTTAAGTTTGATTGGGTGCGTGAATTATTGTCCCCCCCCCCCGGTGACAGTTGGATGGATGAACAATCTAATGGGTCAAAAAGGGCCAGTCCCATTATTTCCAAAAATGTTTTTTTTTTTTTGTACATGGAGTTAAAAATTGAATTGCTTTGTGTAAAGCAACCCAGTAACATGGATCAAATTCACCCAAATTTCGGTCAGAAATACTAGTGGTATTTGTACTTGGAATCGGTAGTGGTGACTACTCAAGAGTTTTGCTTGTACTGGTATCATTCTTAACTAATGATTGATCATCTTCTTTTTTTTTTTTTTATCTCTTCTGCGTTCTACAAATTCATTGAAATGCCCTCCAAGTGTCAAATTTGGCGACCGTAAGTCATGTGTTAATAACTGGGACCAGATCACTATTACAGCCTGTTTTCACACCTGTCACATTACTGCACGCTCACACCATTGCCTTCTTGGACACGCCAGCTATTGCCCATGCACAAATGCGCGCACACAACATCCCACAAGCACACACGCTGGCACACATGAAAACACACACAGGTACTTAGAAGCATCACACGCAGTCCTCGCTGGTTCTCATTTGCCCTGAAACCACAAGAAAACAAATGTTGGTAAATTTGTGTGGCAACTGGGGCATGAGAGAGGGCTATCCTGCGTGTTTGCCTGTGTACATGTTTGTCTGTGTACGTGTGTGTGTGCCAGGCTGTTGTGCGGTCTCGGGTGTAAACGTGCAGTCAGGACTCATTTGGCAGACAAACAGGCCGCGGGCAGGCTGGGGAATCTACTTGTGTTTGTGTATTTTTCTTTCCGCGTGTGTTCGTATTTGATCGAGGAGAGGGGAGAAAGAAAAGAGCCTGTCAGAGCGAGTGGTGGAGGTTAAGTCTGCGTGACTGCACTTCAGCCTCTTTCTGTCACCCCATCACACACACAGACAGTATACACACATGAACACTCGCACTTTTGCCTTCATAGCTGACACACCTAAAAAACGAGTTTCTAATATTTTTATTAGCGTGTCCTCCAGAGACCCAGCCTACTCATTTGTGTCCACTATTTTGTCTTAGCAGGACAGAAAAAGGTAATTACTTCCTATTCCAAACACATAAAACAATATTAGGATGGAAATAATGTCCTATAGAATAGAATAGAATAGAATAGAATAGAATAGAATAGAATACCTTTATGGTCATTGTGTACAGGTAAACAATGAAATTGGTAGATCAACAATATTAATAATTTATATAAAAAAAACATGTAAATAAAGGATGTATGGAATAGAAATCATAGTTTCACAGGAATGGAGTGAGTGAAGTGCATATTTTTTCAATATTTTATGCTGATTACATAGTTGAGGTGGTTTTACTATGATCTATTGACCTTGTTAGTCCAACAACATCGACAACATCGCATAATCGCCAAATCGACTTTGCTAGCATAAACGCTTGAAGTCGACCAATTGCTAATCACACGTTTTGAGCATCTCATTTTACCATGTGGTGTTTCACAGTGGACCTTCGAGAAGCTGATCTGCTGTCATCTCTCAATGAATCCTACGTACATCTATGTTGGTCCAACAGTGTGGAAAAAAAGACATTCGCAGTTAGCCTTGCTGACACCAGTGATACCGGTGTATCAATTCATATAGATTATTGAAAGTTTTAAAAATATTTAACCAAAAATTAGATAAGGAGCACGTCTCCTGAAGTACCACAAAATAGAGATATGCTTAAATTTTATTTATTTATTTATTTATACATTTGGGGGGAGGGGGGGCAGCATCATGTTGCGCATAAATGTGAATTTTGTTTTGTTTTTGTTTTTTTAATTTTTTTCATTTTTTAATGTCTTTGTTGAAATACCACTTTATGGAAACTCTTTTCGGAGGCAAAAAATAGGTATCGCTATACTGTACTGAAAGATTGTTTCATTCAAATATTAGAAAGATTACGTTTCCTGATTTATAGTCAGTTAAATGATATCAATATTAATACATGTTATTCATAAAACTTTAAAACGTAAGTGATTAGGAATTCGAGCCAATACAACGTTTTGATTTGTTGAATGTTTTAAAAATGTTCTTTGTAGTTCTGTTGGGTCACGTTTAGAATTAAATGCATTTTATTTCATTTTTATCAGTTTCTTATGCTGTTCTTTACCTTAATTAGATATTATTCTTATGGGTTATTTTCCTCCATGTACTATATCTGCCGGTTGCTGACTTGTGGAATTTTTTACGAATGTTATCAATTCAACATGTATCAGCGGGCTATGACATCATTGGAAAGGGTTAATTAAAAGACAGGGTATGTTTTTCCTTGCAAACACATACACAAACACAGTGCTAGATGCCTTATCAACAACGTGCAGACAGCAGCATAATTACAGCCAAATAAGGAAGCGGCCTTTTGTCCAGTGAAGTCACAGGTATGAAAGAAAAGGGTCTCCACCCTTCATCTAGCCCCCCCACCCCTGTTTTACTTTCTCCTCCCTCACTCATCCTGGTGCTCTCGTTCCATCAATACTGTTCTCTCTCTCTCCATCATCAGCACTAAATTCCCATTGATGTTTCTTTTCTTCTGCCGTATCGATCGCTTCATGAGAAGGAGGTGGGGGAGGGGGGGTTCAAGATGGCGTTATCTGTTAATTAATTTGTCCTGAAGCTGGCCACCTATTAATCAGACAGATAAGAGGCATTGGATGGCTGAACGGCGCTGACAGGCTAGCGAGGAGAGGACGGGGAAGGATGGGGAGGGGGGTCTTGCATTGGACTCACATTTGCACACACACAAACACACACGTTCACTCACAGTGTACAGCCAGCATTGGCCCACAGATTGAAAACATGCTGATGAGACAACACCTTATGCACATTCTCACTGGCACGTGCATTGTTGCACAGGAACAAGCGCGAGAAGCTCCTCTACCAGATACAAATCGTTGATTCACTTTGAGAAGAAATGCTGCACTTGGCCTCCATAAATTAATCATGAGGCTTTTAATTATAGGTGTTTCCCCTCATACTGGAGCAAGGGTTGTTGACGGTGTGTAGTGTAGTGTGTGTGTGTGTGTGTAAATATATATATATATATATATATATATATATATATATATATATATATATATATATATATATATATATATATATATATATATATATATATATATATATATATATATATATATACATATCGTTGACATTCCCTTTAGCACAGCTCCGTTTAATGGATGCATAACGCAACCCTAGCCACTACTGTACCTTCTATTCTATGTGCCTTATAATGTGGTGCGCCCTATATATGAAAACAGTTTTACATTACGCCATTGATTGAATGTGCGCCTTATAATCCGGTGTGCCTAATAGTGCAAAAAGCGTGCTGTTTTATTTTTTCTTAATTCATTCTCTCTCTGCTATGGTAAAATAGTAAAATAGGTGGAAAGTTGGATGTTGCTGTAATAACTTCGTTGGCTTTGTAAAAGTGTTTAAGGTAAGACCTGTTGACAGATTCAAGTTTGTAAGTATGTGAATAGTAACAATGCCAATTTCCTCCATTCACACTATTACACAAACGGTTGTATAAAAAGTAAAATTCTCTGCCATCTGGCACTGTGGCTATCCCCTTCCACTTTGTGTCTATGTATGCATTCCGGTGCATTTAAGTGAATGCATATGTGTGTGCAACATTGTGTGCCTGAGCTCAGTACGTACAGTAGTTGTTGACTGAATGAATTGGAGCATGTTTCAAACAACAATAGCCCGTAATCTGGACATAATGAGACGTCTGTCATTACCCATAAACACATTGAGAGATAAGAATCCCCGAACACACACACATGCACATACACTGGCATGCACTCCCCCATCTCAGGAGGAAGCGCACGGCAGCAGATGTTGTTGAGGAAATATCTCCCTTCTCATCTGCGCGCTACTCCTGGCAGGATGTGCATCCAAAACCTACACACACACACACACACAGCGAAGTGCTGCGGTGCAGGCTGACAGGTGCGCTCACATGGGCCACCTCTCTTATGAAGACTTGCACGCACACACATGCAGCGACCACACTCTGGCGCAGGTGTGAATGGATAGGTGTGTGGGGTGAGGACAGCTGTGAGGAAGGTGTGAGTGGGCATGTGTTCCATTAAAGGGAAAAGGAGAGGGAAGTGAAATGATTCATTGGACCAATCAGGACTAAATTGTGGATAGGTATGAATGTGGGTGTGAATGGTTGTTTGTCTATATGTGTTTTGTGATTGACTGACGACCACTCCAGGGTGTACCCTGCTTTTCACCCACTTAGCTGTAATAAGCTGGAGCTCAACCGCAAAACGAAAAAAAAGATTTTTACTTCTTTGGAATGTAATGGCCAGGCGTCTCAATATTTGTTGGTGAATAGACAATCGCAAATTGCCATTTGAAGAAAAAAGGAAATTTGAAGCCATGGCTGCAATTAGAGACCATGTTTGAGAGGTGCAGCAGCGATGGGCAACATTGATCCAGGCTGGTTGTGTCAGGGGGAGATAAGGCTTACCTGTCCCCAGAGGACAGCCCTGGGCACGGGGAGGGAGGAAGGACAGGAAGCAGATGAGAAGGAGGAGGAGGAGGAATCCGATGGACAGCTGGACGGATGTAAGGAGGAAGCTGGTTTGGGGGGGGGGCATTTTGATCCTGTCCTCTTAATCAAGACCTTATAAATGATCATATACCGAGGAAACCGGTAAATTGAAATAATACAATACAATACAGTGTCAAACGGTGGTTCTCAAATGATGGTATGACTTACAAGGTATCAGCAAATCTAATTGCCATGTAAGGAGCATGTAATATCTCTTTTCAACTTAAGAGCAAATGGATTGGAGCATGAAGCAACCTTTTGCTAAGTGGTGTTATCGTGACTCCTTTTCAAATGCATTGTTATTATTGAAGCAACTGTCATACATAGGAATCAGTCAAAAGGGGGAACCTGGCTGAAAAATATACACATTTTAACTCATTTATTTCAAAATTGTATTTTAAAAAATATTTAAAAAAATATTTTAAGAGTCTAAACATTCAACATTCATTCAGATATATTGTATTATGCCACCCACGATCAATAGTAGTGTTCAATATTTTGATGCTCTAACATTGTTCTTATTGTGTTCTCTGGCAGGCTTCTCCACACTGTCTCTCGCAGACCAGATGAGTCTACTGCAGAGTGCATGGATGGAGATCTTGATCCTGCGTGTCGTGTACCGCTCACTTTCTTTCGAAGACAAGGTTGGCATCATTCTGTTTATTCTCCTTCTTTTTACACAGTAATTCCCAACTAATGCCAATCTGGCGATTTCCGTTTGCGTCACTAGCTGGTGTATGCCGAAGACTACATCATGGATGAGGACCAGTCAAAGCTGGCTGGGCTCCTGGACCTGAACAACGCCATCCTGCAGCTAGTCAAGAAGTATAAAACTATGAAGCTGGACAAGGAGGAATTTGTCACTCTGAAGGCCATCGCGCTGGCTAACTCAGGTAGGATAAAAACTGTGTGTTTGTGAAGTGCACAGAGCGTTAATCCCAGGAATCTCCATTCCTGAGGGACTCATTTAAACGGAGCCATCAAAGAGCTCTTTTCAATACTCTTTAGCCAAACACACACGACTCGCACTTTCACACAAACGTAGATGAAAAATCCTTCGCGCACACACGCTCACACACGTACGTTATGTACAGTCCACAGACGCTTCTGCGACCTGTAGCCCACCTTGTACACGGCTGCCATCCCTTTTACAATTAGCATAGTCGTCTCTTCAGATGCCTGTTAAATAAGGTGAAATCATTCGAGCCCAAAGTCTGTCGATAAAGGCCCCTCTCTGATGTGTCCGACCGCATCGACAGCTGACTGACGCACACACTCGTTTTCTCCACACACAACGCAGACGCGCGCCTCGCCCCTCCCCTCCCATGACCCGTCTTTTGAACTTTGTCTTGGATGGCGGCCAGCTCTTCAGCACTCTTTAATTACAAGGGGGAACTGTCAATACAATGTGTTTAAATGGGAGATGCGATGGAGCTTTGAATGGCCAGGGAGGGGCTTTTTGTTCTAATCCTGACACCATCAATGCACCGACACCCCAAATCTGCCACTCACTTTTGAACATCCCAATTAAATCGCAGTGAAACAAATAGATGTCGGTGCTGTGTTACAGATTATTTACAATTGGAATCATTGCAAATGCTCATGCACATTCAAGGATGCAAACTATCATGCAGAAATATTGACATTATTTCCAGGTTGGTTTGTGTGGCAATCGATGTGTTGGCTGTGTCTGTTTTGTGCGTTAGTTTCTGAAGCGGGGCTGTGCAAATTGGGGGTGGCCCCTCCCCCACAACAGGAAACATTTTTTGAACATACATACATAGGAAGGGGAAACCCACCACCACTAGATAAATATTATTTGTCAGCTGTGGAAAAAAACGACAGCTTGATGAACATCTTCATGATTTTATTTTTTTTTATGAGTGAAACTGCAAAGTGGCTAAAAATTGATGCAAAACGTTCACTTTCTTTAAATTTCATTCATTTATCTCATTGTATATTATTGTGAAGCACCTTATTATGAGATATATATATATTTTTTTTTTTTTTTTTTACCAAAAGGCCTATTACAAACGTTTTTGTTGTTTTGTTTTTCAAGTATGGAATAGACAAATGGCATTTCTATTAAACATGGTCACTGAAACAAATTAATTTCATGTACACGTGTATACATAAATGTTAATGATCTTTCTTACAAGTTCCTTTCAGGTGCCCTTACTGCTGCTCCGCTAATCCAAAGATTTTGTCCAGCACAACTAAAAACAACTCTATCCCTGCTATACATATTTATACGTGGCATGAAATGACAAAACACAAGTGTTACCAGGGATTTCACGTTTCAATGTAGGAAATAATAGCCGTCCCACAAGGATACTAAAGCAGTGTCAGAATAGCTTCAAAAAGTCATATTTTGCTATTATGGGTTTCGTTCGATATGCCCATCACCATTGAAAAGTAATCTGCGAATCACAAAAACTTTGCGTGTCGGGCCCATCTTTCTACTGCTCGTCAAGACAACAGAGCGCTAGCATTAGCATTTTGAAGGGCACTGACACTAATTAATTCACGGGATGCTAATCGTCTGCATTAATGAAGCCAAGCCTTAAGAAATGTTAGCAAACGTGCCCCACATGTAAAGACACTTTGACTAGCCATGGAACATACAAGGCATATGTGTATGTGCGGGCATTGTTTTCCATGTTGTGATTTAAAAGCTCCTGCTCATTACGCCTCACAGTGAAGCTACATCAGCAGCCGTGACTAGAAGGCAAAAGACTAAACATTAGGTACAAATGTAGAATGTTACAATAATAGCTGTAATGATTTGTGTTTTGAATAGAATTTAGCCATTTTAAATGCTATGTATTGTCATGCGAATAAAGCTACTTATGATCTATTAAAGGAAATATGAGGGTGGACCGCCCAGTCTTTTATAAACTGTGAAGATTTTGGACGGGATACAAGCTTAGTTTTCTATTGATCCATATAGGACAAACCCAAGCGGTCTGCTCCTGCATACTGATCCATGCATTATACTCTATAGATCCAGCCTTGTGTACATATGACATCTGCGGCTGCCTCACTATTTATTGTAATCCATCTCGGACTGTATTCTGAAACAAACAACACACAATTTTATGCTCAACATCAATAACAAACAGCGCTCTGACATTATCAATGAAAACTTTTTTTTTTTTCGTAAAGGAGGGATCTCCTATATTGGGCGGGCAACAGGAAAGTTTTACTACCAACATTCCTTCTGTGTGTGTATGTATGTGCATTCAGGTGTGTTAGTGTGGGTGTATGGCTCAGCACTTGCCTTGTGATTATTATTTAACATGCATGTAGCCATTGATCGGATCCATTGATCAGAGGTTGGGAGCTAAAGGCCAGCTCACATTAAGACTTGGCCTCCCCAAGGGCCAATATGGAGCATTATTATTGAGGGACATTCTCAGCCTTCATGCTGCCACATATGCTGAAACACTACATGCCACCAACAAGAGGGATTACGTGTGTGTGACCATACGTGCGCTTTAGGTGTTCCCGAATCTCTCCATCATCCTACAACTCCATCTTTTTAGGCTCCGCCCACCTGTCTGTGTGTCTGTTCATTCATCACACCCACTGCTCCACACTTTAAGGACACATAGTCGAACACGCTCTGAATCTAAAAAGCTGCAATGTTTTGTGTGTGTGTGTTGGGGGGGATAAAGGCGTGCTCACCGTATATAGCTATAAAGGTTTTAGATTAAATTTCCACCACTCTAAAAAGTTGAGTAAAAAATAACCCAATTTAGATATAAAGGAGATCAACCCAACTTTGTAAGTTTTGTTTTACACATAAAGATGGGTCAGTCCATTTTGTGTTTGACCCAATTCTTTTACAGTGTACTTTTTAACCAATGTTTCTGCGTCAAATTTAGCCCATATCAGGTAAAAAGGGACCAACCCAATTTTTTTAATATATTTATTCACCACTTCAACCAAAGTATTAGTCCATTGTTGACCCAATATGCGTTATTTTGGCCCAATTGTATTTAGTTTGCACAATATGCATCCTGAGCAAATTCCAAGATGCCAAATTGTCCATGGATGTACAAAATGTGGGTGTGAATACAGCCCTTGACAAAAAAAAAAGTGTCTCACCACTCACATCACATCTTCAATTGCTTAAATTCGTAGGGGAATATAAGCAGATCGCAGACAAAACACAAAATTACAGTCGTTTCAAATGGCAACTTTCTGTCTTTAAGAAACAATGAAGGAAATCAAGAAAAGTGATGTGATAGTCACTACGTTGACATTTTACGCCAAGCAGAAGGAAAAAATAAGACATCAACCTTTAAATGTCCTTTCTCCAAACCAACACCTGATTGCAATGACACTAAATCCCCTCTGGAAACATCAGTCCTATTTTACACAGTTCCGGCATGTCTGATATTCTAAGCAAATCATTTTGTTTTCCTCATCAGACTCCATGCACATCGAGGACGTGGAGGCAGTGCAGAAACTCCAGGACGTGCTCCACGAGGCCCTGCAGGACTATGAGGCTTCCCAGCACCAGGAGGACCCCCGGCGGACGGGCAAGCTGCTCATGACGCTGCCTCTGCTCCGTCAGACCTCCACCAAGGCCGTGCAGCACTTCTACAGCATCAAGCAGGACGGCAAAGTGCCCATGCACAAACTCTTCCTGGAGCTGCTGGAGGCCAAAGTGTGAGGCCCAAAAGTTCGAGCAACTCTCCCTCTTTTACACAAACACACACACATCCAAACACACACAATAATATGTCCCTTAAGTACGCCCAACATGACTAAACAAGTAAAGTATACCCCTCTTATCTGAAACCTCTGTTGTCGAAGATTTGAACAAAAAGGCCCAGTTGACCTTTTGTTTGGAAAAGTGGGAGCTGACTGATATGACCCTGCTCCTTTTAAGGGGAAAGAAGAATACACTTCCTGCTGTTGTTATTGTTGGGTGCAAAAACAATGACAGTGGCACTCACGTATGCATTTATTGACGACATTATGAATAGGAACACGCTCAAACGAGAACATATTCAAACAAAGTTCAGATGACTGATGAGACTTTCTCCCTTGGCCCCTTGCATAGAATTTTTTAGGTGTTAAGAAGATAAAGGGAAACAACCTCAAGAAGTATTAAAGACATTGGTAATCACATTATGTGTACGTTGACATTTGGATGGACAATGAAGATGGTGAGGAAGAGATTTGCCTGCCAAAAGATGGAACACTTGCATTCAGCGGATGCCAGCAACATTATGCCATTATCCCATTTTTTTTTCAATCTAAGGCCCTGGATTATTTTTTGTTTGTTTTCTTCTGTTTTGTTTACTATTGATGATTCTGTAAACGCTGTCCGATTACCAGCAGAGAGCAGGCGTGTCTCAATATTGGAGTTGGAATTGGTTGCTTTAAAACCTGCATTTAAGACCTAGCTTCCCTAAAATGTCACCCGCATGTGGCTTGTTGATGCTTTTTGAAGATGAAAAAGATTTCAGAATAACATCAGTGTCTTGGATTGGATGCGTTTAAGAGAGAAAAAAAAAAGAATTACTTTTCCACTGCATAGCACCAGCTCTGTTCACTTTTCTGTATCAAGCGACTAGTTCAGCTGCCAAGTACGAGAACCGCATCACATGGAAACATGCAATAAACAACCACTGAAGCCACCAAATCAAGGCAATCTTACAAAGGAAATTGTGATATATTGCAAGTAGGTGTGAATATTCGATATATCCTGTAACCACTAATTAGAGTGTGTTTTAACCCCCCAAAGTGATCATGGTCAGTAGGGATGCACTTCTGATATTTTTTGACTCTTCTAGATGGCACTTTTACTTCAAAATGGCAGTGGAAATTGAATACATTTCCACTGCACTCACATTTGTATTTAAACTAAGAGCATCATCTAGTGAAGTAAAATAAATAAATCAATAGTGCTTCATGAAGCTTCACAAAGCTTCATCTCCCCATCACTGAAGGTCAAGCACTTTCAATTGTGTCTTTTAACCAATGGTAACAAATTGAACACAATAGGTCCGCAGTACAGTAATTATTACTTCAGCCAGTTAGCAACTAGTCGCTAATCAGGGATCAAATTCGCAAACTTAACACTCTCATTTACCGACTCCCTTTTCACCTTTTCAAAACCACACTAACGCCAAGCCACAGATATTTTAGCGAGGCATTGATACCTGCACCTCACACACCAATTTGTAAAATATTAAAGCTACGGGAACTTAATTGGTAGCATGCAGTGCAAAAGTGGAGCGCAGTGGAAAAACTCCTCATATTGTCCTTGAGTTGCAGTATTTTCAGCCGCGTACATCTCACCACCTTGCACACATTTCACGCTATGAATGTGCCATTGAGACAGTCAAGCGGCGCCTCAGTGCTTCCCTCCTTGCTCAGCTCCCTTCAAAAGCTTCGCAAGATCATCTTCAAGAGCAGATGTTCCAAACGTGTGATGGGACACTGTCAAGCCAGAAGGTGACTGAAATGTTGCTTTATTTTGTTTTCTTGGCCTCTATCTCAAATATGTGTTGCTAAGGTAACAATACTAGGTTTGTAAATAACTGTCAACCTGTATATGACGTATTAGCAGCTTTGATTTTCTTTTTCTCCTTAAACCCAAAACACATTTTAATTGACCAGCTTGACCACACTCAGTGGTTATCGTGGATGTATAAAGATAACAATTTATCATGTGTAAACAAATCAAACGTTTATCCGAGGAGCTTCCAATCAGGAGTACACTGAAAAAAGGATTCAAAGGATGTAAAGAATATGCAGCTTTGTTCGCTCTATTTGTGTGTCAGGCACGTATTAATAATCATTTGTAACAGTCATGACATTGTAGAGTAGCATCACCACAAGCAGTGTTCACTTGAATCATCTTATAACATATACTACTGATGTTTGCAGGTCGTCATGTGACCAAATGTAAAATTTTAAGCAAACCTTTCTCCAAACAAGTTCCATCAAGTGATGCATTCTTATCTGAATGCTATCTAAAATTACTTGCAGTTGCATTGATACATCCTGGGAACCAGACTCATAGGCGCAGTTGCCATCTATGAGGCGGGCCAAACTTGACCAAACAGACAGTTGAAGGAACCAATCAGCAAAGAGCAAACGTGACGTCAGAAAAATGACACGTGAAAGCCAAATATTGAAGAGTAATGATGGAGGCAGAGTAAATTCAACATGACTCGACTAGCGACTGACTTGCTTTTGTTCTAACTTCTGTTAAGACTCTCTTCTGGTGGTTTTGCAGGATCTCTGGATGACAGTCTTGACTGATTTGTACCACTTGGTGGACATGGGCAATATATAAGCAAATGCATTTTTCAGCTCTGGAAAACTAAAACTAACCATTGCTAGACTATATTACTGATTTTACCCACTTTGCTATCTGACTTTCGGCTTTGAAACACTTCATTTTAAGCGTAATTGGCTTAAGTGACAAAGATCAAAATAAAAGTTACTTCCTGTAGTGTATGAAAAGACGTTATTCATGCAAAGTTGTGTTTTTTCTAAACACAACCTCAACCCATGGAAAGGTTTGATTACCCATTAGAGCAGGGCTCCCCAAGTCCGGTCCTCAATAGCACCTATCCAGCCTGTTTTCCGTGTCACCCTCATCCGGTACACCTGATTCAAGTAACCATGATTGTAATCGGACGTTTGCAAAGCTTGCTTATTAGCTGAACATTTGAATCTGGTGTGTTCGAGGACATATACCTCAAAAACAGGCTCGACGGGGCCTCCCAAGGACTTGACTGTCAATGTCAATATGTAAAAGGGGTTCAGTCTGAAAACAACCATGGTTACTTGAATCAGGTGTAGGTGAGGGTTACGTGGAAAACAGGCTGGATAGGGGCTCTCTAGGACCAGACTTGGGCACCCCTGCGTTAGAGCTTTAACAGTCGGTGATTTAAAAATAATAATATTTATATGTAATTTGCAAAGCTGGATAAGAATGCCAAATGTCTATCCAAACTACGAGAAGCTGGCAGCTGAGGAATTACAGTAAGTGTAGTCCATCTTTTTCATTGCTCGCAAACGTCATTGAACATTAGGGGCTATTTTCTCAGCCTTCGTTGTATATTGTAAATACAGATTACAGTTCTAACATAAGACATTTTATTGGAAACAGATTTTTTTTTAGAAAGCAAAATGAAACAAATGCCGCTCAACCTCGAAAGTTACACGTTGGCCGTTTGTACTACGGGGGGAAAAAAAACGTTGCTTTCGATTCCCGAGTCTTCCTTGTTTTGTGGCTCTGCCCTTCTTCCGCTGAACACTGAGGCGTGCCTGTGTGCTTCCCTTTCGCTGACCGCTGTCCTCGAGCAGTGCACTTGCCACTTCTTTAGCAAGCACCTAGTAGACCGGAGGCCATGTGGTCTGGCTGTCGAATCAGTGCGCCGGGCAAAAAACTCTTCGACGGTAAAATTACAGCGCTCATCTCTTACCTGACTACACATACTTAATGAATTATTTAGTATCTAAATGATAAACACAACTATTTAAAGGGGGAGGCTCATTTGTGTAAGTTTCCTGTAGAACAAACAATATTCTGTATATCTTTTAAGTTTAAATGACAAAAGGCAATGCCAGGGGGTTGCATTTCAGAACCTTTTGATAACTACCTTACATGCAGCTTAACAACACCTCAATCATTGTTGTCCTTTTTTTTTTAATTATTGATTTGTTTTAAGAATATTTTAAATTATTTGCAAGGAAGGCCTAAACTCTAATCTTTTAATTATTGTGATGTTAGAGGCACAATGTCTCTAATCTTGTAAATGTAAACTGTAACACTTATAAGAATCCTCAAGATCAACTGTAAAAAGTACATGATTGATTTTTTCCCCTTTTCTACAATAAGACAAAAGGTGCTTTAAAGAAATCATTTGTTTGCGGTTTATTAAAAAATCGTCACCTCTCAAAGTAAACCCGGAGAAAATGCTACAGATCTTCCAAATGTGCACTTGAGTTGTCTTGATTTAATGGTGATATTTAAAAAAAAAAAAAGTCACATCTTTATATGTAAGTTTTCATTTTGAGAAGCAATATTTTGTTGACTGAACTTGACAAGTTGCACTTGCGACCAATTATTGGAGTTTCAACCCAGATAAATAGACTGGAATTTTCCATGAGGTGCAATGGGAAAAGGAGTGGGGCGTTTTGACCTGGTTGCACTTTAAGCACCATGTTTTTTTCTTTCATCTGTTACTAAGACCCATTAGCTGCAAATATTGTATGTAATCCAACTATGACTTGTGTAGCTGAAGCAGCAAAGGATTGTCCATCCTGGCTCGACAGTCATTTTGTTGTATTTAACTGTAGCCGATACTTGTGCTACACTCATGGGCGAGGTAGAGTTTGGATAAAAACTTTTTGAGAAAAAAAAAAAAAAAGACCCTTGCCTTGTGAAGACTTCTGGACAAAGGGAGAGACCCTGTATTGTTATTGAAAACATGTTCGTAGATTTTAGATGTGCTTCACATCAGAAAAAGAAAAAGAAAAAAAAAACTACCTGTATATTTTTGTGATGTGTATCATACAAGTGTGCTCCAATGATAATGTCCATTTGTGTAAATGTATTTATTTCACACTGTATATATTGTTCAATGCAAAAAGAGAGACCTATGATTCTGTAAGTTAAACGACTATTGTTTGAAGCATTACATGTGTTACTCCAGACTATGCCTTTCAGGATTATTACAGTAGAGCAATATCGATTAAAACCAGGCTTCCAGTTTTGAATCTTGTTCTCTTCCTTTTTCAAAACACACCACATTTATTCCAGCACTGATAAATTGTCAGATGAACAGATGAATTGTGATCCATTAATTAAAACCATAGTTAAGTGTGATATTTTAACAATGTTCATATAATTTATAATCTCTAATTTATGATCTCTGTATGTATGCTGATAAGATACTTTTTGGTATTTTCTTGTGCTTGAATTGTCGGGGGTTGGAAAACAAAATTGAATCACACCCTGAAGTGGACACTGATTGGATTAGGGTTATTTTGTATGATATAACCTCTAGGATTCCGGTTCTGGGTGCGAGGACATAAGGAAGACATGAAAGTGGAGTGGCATAAGCAAGTTGTGGGTAAATTTAATTTTTAAAAAGGCTTTAAAATCCACATATTTTTGGAAGGAGCTTGCTTGCCACAGAAGCAATTCAAGTTTAACCTCACACATAAATGTAAAGCACCCGGCTGTGACTGCAGCCAAAGCTAACAAAAGCAACAAAGATGCTAATGTAGCAAATGAAAGCAAAACTCTTTTCCAAACTTAACTCAAGAAAACCCTTCCTTTGCACGTCTTCATCAAACAGGTTGGATTGAGGTTTCATTTTAAATGTATTTTCTACTTATTTCTCTTGAAGGTCGAAACTAAAAGTTACTGCGAAGTCACATGTAGCAGAGTGTAAATGGATAAAACTACATCTGTTAAAGTCTGTTCAAGAAAAATAACTTGTTTTTGTTTTGTATATCTTTTCATGTGCAAGAAAACACAGTTTTTAAAAGAAAAAAAATTATTCTGAGAATTTCTTAGGTCAGATAAAGAATAATAATATTCTTTACAAGTCTAAATGAATTAATCGCGCTGTCTTTTTTTTTTTTTTAAGTTTCTTGACAAAACTAGTTCTGATTCCCATAACTTGATTTCCTCAACCTAATCTTTCTTGAAAGTAAAACATGTGGTTGGCTCGCGAGCCTGGCAGAGAACTGAATAAAGTAAGACACAAGTTAGAGGTAAAAGTTGAATCGGCCTCACGTCCCGATCACCAGGATGGAATTGCATGGACTTTTGCGGGAAAAGCCGGGATGAGGTGTGAGAAAATGTGAACAGCTTGCTCCAGTGGGTGGCTAACTACTGTCCATTTGGAAAAAGCTCCATCTTCTCCTCTTGCCAAGGGCACAGCACACACTCACACAAACACTCAAGGATGTAAGACATGCTGTGTGCAGCACTAAACAGACGATAACATTCAGCCATGTCTGTTGTCCCCTCCCCTTTTTATTCTCTTCCCGTTCCCCCCTCTAATAGCCAGCAGCAGTAAATGGGATGCAGAGGCCAAAGATTTAATGTAGCAGAGAGCCATGAAGCCTTTTAAGAAGCCTTCTTCTAACAGGCGGGGGCGCGGTGGGGGGGTCTGACCTCCAGGCAAATATTTTTCAACCCGATGACATAAGAAGATTTCACCCAACATGAACAAGATTTTATTCTTTTTTTTTTTTTTTTTTTCCAGCCCGTTGCGGCCTTCTCAGATCTTTTGCATTTTTGCCCTCACGTAGGTGTCTGCCAGCTCACCTCCGTGTGCATATGTCTCATTTTACTTGCTTGCCTTTTGGAGTTCATTTATTTTATTTTATCTTTGATTCATTATTATGATACGATAAAAGCTACTTGAGCATTTCAGCTGCTGAGGGGCCCTTATCGTTAACCTTGTGGAACGCGTGTAAGAGTGGGCGCTGCACGCCGCATCGCTAATAGCCGCCTTAACTCCTCTTGCCGCCGCCTCCCCCTCCTCCACCTTCTGGCTTCGTCCGCATCTCTCCTTCAATCTGTGTCTCCCTGCGAGCATCTCTCACTTTCTGTCTGATATCAGCTCAATCAATATTCTTTGAATTCTCACGGATTTTCTGTACATGTTCCATCTCTTTAATGTATTTAAAATGTACAGATTAAATCTCAAAATATTGTGTTTCAGTATTCACAAATATGCCTATAAATAGTTTTATTTAGTTTTTATTTAATGTGGGGCAACAATCTCCCCCCCAATGAATCACATTGTACTTGAAACGCACAATGCATTGTTGATTAACACAGTTATTGTGTATTTGCTGCCACAATATAATAGCGTAACTCGGGATCCTATAGTGCCACTTTCAAGTGGAAAATTAATACCAAACTGGAGCAGGGGTTGGAATAAATAACTTGTACCGCTTTCTCCCTTTTTCAGGCATGTCGAAAAGGACTTATGTGTGTCACGTGAATTAGTAAGTGTGTATACCAAGTGTATATGGTGTTATTTCTTACGTCAACATCAAAAGATTAGATCCAAAATCACCACTAATATCAGGTTCTTGACTTGTCACAAAAGAAAGAAAGCGAGGGAGGAGGAAGAGAAAAGAGAATGAATAAACAGAAAGAAAGAAAGAAAGAAAGAAAGAAAGAAAGAGACCATTTTCCCAACAGTCAGGAAAACATGCGATTATTTGTACTTTACAAATGCAGATTTTGCTTTGAAAACTTATGTATTAGGCATGAAGCTCAACAAATAAAGGTGTCCCCATCACCTCTCCTCCAATCTGGGCAGTAGTAGACCGTTCCTCAGGGTAAGCATCTTTGTTTGAGGCTTTAGAAAGTGTTAATGTGCAACTTTACACCAGTGGCACAGGTGTAACCTTTGGGTGTGTATGCGTGTGTCTGTGTCGCCTTGTATCAGTAGGGTAGTTCCCATGGGGTTCACAGGCCAAGTGGCATGGCCTGATGGTGGTAATGGCCTTTCACATCACCGAGCCCCCTGACACACTCACATAAAAGTACACACCCAGATAAAGATTGATTTGCACAAAACAAATCTGAACAAAAATAAATAATATTGTACTACATCTTAACACACAGGTAAGAGTTTAAAGTGAATTGAAATAACTAGTAGGGATGGGACGAAATCTCATACGACAAGATCTCGCGGCATTAGAACGTCACAAGATTTCTTGTCCGTGCACAGCACAAGCTGTATTTTCTTTTGGTTGTTTTTTTTTTTGGATGCCAGCTCTATAAAAGGACTTATTTACGCTGACAATGCTTTGTATTGTTGGTATTTAGTGCAAAGGCTAACATAAAATAGCCACGAGCTAGCAGTGCTCGAGTACTCCATATCATCTGGAAAATGCAATCGGATTACCTTTCAAAGACAGGTTAATAAATGCAAATTACTCGCTTTGATGCTGACAGTTGCCATTCACGCTGATCACTTTTGAACAAACTAGGCTGACTCGAATGTGTTCTCTGGTTCCATTGACCATTATCTATGGCGAAAGACTTGTCTAGAAATCTCAGTTTATGTACCAAATGTGTGAAAAAATACAAAATTTGCTCTCTTACACTTTACACTTTGTGTAAATGTGTTATTTGGTCTTCAGGGTTTTATTTGTTTTTCACAAAGTAAATAACATGACCATAACAAATTGGTTCACCGTACAGACCCGGCCTTCACTTTCAAATGTTTTGACTAGCATTATGTAGTTCACATAATAGCCACTTACAAAAAATGGAGGGCAATGTTTTCAACGTAACATTCATATTTACAGCCTTGCCAGAGGTCTAATGCCTGCTCTTATTTTGAATGTACTTACAGAGCTTCTCTTGATGTATGGTCAGCCACACCCACCCTCCATTAGCTTACATGCTATCTTGCAATTAATGTCCGCACGTTTGCGCAAACCTTCCATGATTAATGCGCTCTTAAGCGCTCTTTCTTTATCTACCTTTTTTTGACACTTCCTGTTCACTCTTTTCTGTACTATTCATCATCGCTATAAATTATCTTTGCTTGCTTCACTCGCATTTCCGCTGACAGCCCCCCTTTCACTTGCTCATCACTCCATTTCCCGCCATTCCCCATCCTTTCCCCATTCCAGCCTCCCCATCTCTCCATCTTCAGGGGTGGCATTGGTGTCTGCGTATCTGAACTGCATTTGCGAGCTATAAGAGGGTCAGCTGTCTATTTGCACTTTTAACGTCTTAACTCTATACGATGGGCCATTTATTCTGACGCTCTCTTACCTCTTTACCAGCCTCCACCCCCCTCGCACACCCACCTTGTGTGTCTATTGCGCTCGATCTCTCTCGAAGGACACTAAATGCTTTAACTCTCCATTCTATGGACCATTCATTAAGTTAGTGTACTTTAATAAATAGTCTGACGTGTCACTGGCCAGTGAATTAGTGGCACTTTAAAGCAGCCCAGAGATAGCCGGAGCGTTTGATATGCAGCCACCATTTTTTACTCAGAGAACCAATTAGAGCTTACCAGAGATGGCATGAATGTTATTAATAAGGGAATTTTAACAGCATACATAAAAGCAGAAACTTGTTTTGAACCATTTTTCGAGTACCTATATAGAACAGTTAAGATTTAATAAGCTGGGCAGTTGCATTAGTATACGCACATCAGTTTGTTTTTCAAGAAAAACTTGATGATCTTGAGTTAATGATAGAGTTGTGTGCTATGGAAGATTTTTGAATTGTTACCAAGTAAATACTGGTTCCCGTTTTGCCGGTACATAAAATACTAAGGTAGTGTATTCTCAATCCCTTGTCATATTAATAAAATGTTTGTTGAGTTTTGAACCAAAGTTTCATGGATGGTACATTACATATATATTTCTCCCCTAAAAAATAATCAACTTGAAGTTTCAGACCTGTTTTCAAAAAACAAAATAATAAATACATATTTGTCCACAGAAAAGTATTCAATTTAAAGTGTCCTCTTCTGGGATCACAGTAGAGATCTGTTTGCAAAAATAAATTAACTTGACAGGTGGTGAGAGGTGGCATGTAACAAGTTGGGTCGAACCATTCTAGTATGGGGGAGAATTTTGAGAATTAGGGTTCACAATAATGAAATGCAATAACATACTGAACATAACTTACATTTTCCTGAAAAAATGAATAAAATAGTTATTTTTAAAGAATTGTTGCATGTTTGTTTGTTTATTTTATTTTAAATCTCAAGTACCCCAGATGTTCCTGCAAGTGCTAGTACCCCCATTTGAGAACCACTGTATTACAATACCCAAGACGATACAGATGGTTCAATAGTTTATTAAAAATTATAATAAATAAAAACACACACACACACACAAAATCACCAGACTAATCAATAGTGTAGATTTTAAATTGTGATTTTTTTTTTTTAATCAAATTCATCAAAATATTACTTAGAAGTTTCCGGTGTAATGCCAGTGATATTAAAAATAATGCACAATATTCATCTTATTTAAAAAAAAAAAAAAAAAAAAAAGCATGACTTGCCTGAGAAGTAACTTGACTCGAGTGGAAAGATTTAATCAGGATAACCCAATAAAAATTGCAAAGTGATGAAAACCAGGCAAATTGTAAAAGCAGCTCTAAAATGCCAGTTTTGACTGGGGAAAGGTGATATGCATAAGGTGTATATATATATATATATATATATATATATATATATATATATATATATATATATATAGTGTGTGTGTGATGGGGGGGATGATTATGCGCACGTGCATCCTCAAGAGGCAGGAGGTTAATTCAATCCTATAGACACGCAGTAGGGAGGGGATTGGACGGCACAGCCCTGAGGGTGCCACTGGCCCCGGCCCCAATAAGGGGCACACAATGTGCACACGCAATATGGATAGTGTGTCTTGAGGGTATGAAAGCCCAGGAAAAGCCAAATTGTTTTTATATCTCCTTTCTGGTGTATTTCATTTGGAGTTGAGGTGTATGAATGATAAACATGGATTAGAATATATTCATTTATGTCAAGACAACGATGCATGAAACAGGGACCGAAATGGGAGCACATTTAGGAAATTGTGAGGGATTGAGGGCATGGTGAGGGGCCAGTCCAATAGAGGAAATGATGAATGGTGTTAGAGGAAAAAGAATAGATGGAAAGTTTGAAAGGTTTAAGGACAGCAGAAGCAGGAGAATATAATAAACACTTAGGGCAAAATATAAGCCAGTGATTTGATTAAAAAGAAAATGCACCAAAACTGTGTTGATGTGTGTACGTCACATTTACCATCTATAAAATTAGCAATTACTACTTTCCTATCGGCCAGCACGTTGGTGGTACTTTGGGCTGTTACAGGAAAAGCACTAAAATTGGTAAATAAGTGTGAATGTTTTTATTTAGCTTAGCATGAGGTTAAGCCTGTATCACTAACGTTATGATCCGTTTTAGAGATTAAAAGAGAAAAAATTAAAAAGGCAATCCCTCTATTAAATCTTAACTGTTCTTATTAACAACTGAGTAAACTTTTGGAAGATGGTTAGGTCTGCTCCCTCTGTCACATTCATATGTGTCAGTGAGATCAATTATTATGCCTTGCTGGGTTTTGGTAAAACTGCTGCTATGAAAGCGTTTTTGCTAATAAGGAATTCTGGGTTGCATAGCTCTAAGTTTATTTTCTTTGCTGTCTCCTTAGGGAGTCATGTCTTTGAAATAAAAATAATCAACATTTTTTTTTTTTAAGAAATGGTCTCTAAATCATTTTTAAAGAAGGTTATGTTTAAAAAGGATAAATAAACCCCAGATGGATTCTCTAAATACGAATGAAAGCTACTGGCTGGATGTGTCAGCTGTGCAGGACAAAAATGACTCCACATCCATGTTGCTATGGAGATTCAGGGAAACAATACGTTTACAGCACACATTACCATATTACGCTTAATGTCATTAGACCAGCAAACACAATTTAATCAAATGTAAGTCATACATAAGTAATTTCGAAAATGAGACATTATTAATTGGGTGCTCATCTTCCAGTTTTAATCCGGTTTGTGAGATAGCACTTCTCTGGAATTGAATGCGTCTGGCTGAATAAATTAGTGCTTCAAAGTACATGGGAGGAAACAGTCTCTCCAATGTCTCGTGAGGAGATCAAGAGATATGTCCATGTGCCATCCATGCATCTTCTTTTTCATCCATTCACCCATTGGTCTGGCTCGCCTCAGTGAAAACATGCATCCACTCAAACTCCATCCATCCATCCGCTCAGCACAAGTCCAGTCCTCGAGGGTCGGTATCATGCATGTTTTTGCACCTTCTCTCTCAGACACACCTGATTCAAATGGTTAGGATCATTTTTAAGCTAATCATGTGAATCAGGTGTGTCGGGGACAGAAACCCGGAAATCATCTCAAGGACGGGAGTTCCACACCTGTGCTTTAAACCGTCTACCGAGTCTTTTATTCCTCTATTCACGATCCCTCCCTGGAACCAACCCTTGTATTCATTCAGCCACGTAGCACTTTTTCTTGCATCCAGCCATTTATCCATCCAATGGGCTCCCATTCTTCATATCTAGGATATTGATTTCTCTAATTATATTTCTCATAATTGCTTTCGGCTAATATTTCAGATCAAGTGTGTAGTGCGGTTCCGCCTGTCTCCGGCACGCACCTTCCATTTTTCCTTCCATCATCAATCAATTTTCACTCACCCAACTTCCTCTTCCCTCCTCCCCCATCTACTTTTTCCTCCTATGTTTCCTGCTCTCCTTTCCTCTCTACCTCTTCCCCAGCCCCTAGTCACCTCCTTCTTTTTCTGCTCCCATCCCTTTGCTCCTCTCTGCCTGCTATTGATTAGAAGGCGAACCTCTAATCTCCTTAAGGTCATTAGGAACACTTAATTAAAACCTAGTTAGAATGCCTTTGTTCAACCAAAGCAAATTGCAGCTGTTCAAACGCGATTAGTATGATAACAGAACTTGTTAGTATTGCAAAATATTAACGAGAAAGACTGCCTTTTTTTTTTTTTGCTTCCTGCAGATGTTTACATAATCAGAGTGCTAATGAACAAACTGATGGATCGCATAGCAACTGAGCTTTAAGTGTATTTTTTTTTTTTCATATTTAGAACATTTTAATGGACTGTAAATTTATTTGATTGTTTTGAGTATTGACTTAACACTGCATACATACTATGGAGTCATAAGTGCGAAAATTCTGACACAATACATTTTAATTCTCAATGACTGTCATTGGCAAATGTATCATATTCTCATTTGATGCATCTCTGCTATGCTACTAAACTAAAGTGAGTAAGACATGAAGCACATTGGCATCTTTAGTTCACAAAAACAAGACAAACAATAGCTGTTATACTTAAAAAGAAAATCTAACATTTTCATGTCTAAATTTCACCGCCATACAACTGTTTCAGTACACAGTCCATATTTCTTTTGAAATAAAAACAAACGTTATGTTATATTATATTCCCTCTAGGGACCAAATACCGTGGTAAAGGAGTGTCTGAAAATAGTTTGCAACTCTTTTGTTTTCATCTGGATTCTTTCAAGCGTCACCAACATACACCAAAATGTGACTGGAGGTTGCCAAACGTTTACCAATGTTTTGAACATGATCAAAATGTCCTTGAAGAAAGAGCAGCACAGGCGAATATCCGTAAACAAATTTGTGACCTCTGGTGACATTTTGGTGAAAGTTGGCAACCTTGAATGCTCGAAGATCAGATGAGCTGGTACCTTTGCGACCTTTGCAATCGCCAACGGCCACCCCTCAGTGGGATCGGGCCCTAAGCCAACTCATTGCCAGTGATTAATGAAAGGAATACAATTTCTTGATGAACTGTCAAACTGTTACGTTAACGTTAAAATTAAAGAGACAAAGAAAAATCATTATGAATTAAAATTAAAATAAATTCCTCCATAGGCAAATGAAGTGGAGAACAAGTGGATCCAATATCCAGAATCTGATATAGCGAGGGAACACTGTAAAGGCGATATTGAAAATTCAAAATTAAAGTAAACTACCTAAATTGTTAAGGGGGGCTTACCCAACCTTGTCTAGGTCCGGCCCTGCTGAAGTACCAAAGAGCTTGAGCGTGACAACAAAAAGACATTGGGTGACTCGGGGTGTCCACGGCCACCCTTGACCACCATGTAGCCCCGCCCCTGAACACAAGGAAGGTTTCCAGTGGCTGATAATAATCTCCGTTGCCTAGTAACGGCGGTGGCGTCCACTCCATCGCGAGAGCCACTTGTATGACAACCTCATCCCACACAGGTGCGGGTGTATACTCAGAACATTGCTGAATAAATTAAGCGTGCGGCTACCGTTAGTTAAGCTTTGTGTTTTTACTTTCCGCTATATTTGACTTGTGTCGGAGTAAAGGGACGTCTTGGTTTTCTTTGAAATGGGTGCGCGCGCCGTTGACCAGATGGCGGCTGGCTGCTGCTAATCTACTTAGGAGCGCCAGCATGTGTGGCTTGTTGTGAATGAGATCGCACCGAAATAGACGAAGAGGAGGAGGCGAACCCAAACTTCTATTTTGTCTTGCGCTCTTTTTCTCCCCCCAAAAAGCCGAAGTTCAACTAAAGGAATTGTTACAAGTAGAATAAAGGACTTTTTTTTTCCGTTTTGCGGCGTGACGCGTTTGGCTGCAGATACAGGTAAATCGCTAATTAGCCCGAACTACGTTAAATCAACAAGTTGGACTTTTGTGGTTATAAACGCAAAATTTGAATGTAAAGCTTTATACAACGGGATGCTGGAGCAACAGGTGAAACGCAAAGTGTACCCCGCTGCTGTATTTCTAACTGATTATTTGTAACAAATTTGTGAGCGCATATAGCAACGGATCGCTACCGTTATTAGATACACTGTGTCCATCCTCTCTAAGGCACATTATTGTGAGCAGGTCTAAGTAATTCAACACTTGAGCCCGACTGCTCCACCGGCCTCCCTTTGTGTGTTTGTGTGTGTGTACATGTGTGTCAAAATGTGAAATTGAAGCTGATAAGCATTGCAATGAAGAGAGATTTTGACATAAGCCTCAATTTCCAGCAAACCAATGTGAAAAAAAGCTGTTGGGTTGTATGAGAACCTGGAGGCCAGATGCCAGGTGGAAACAGGGCATGTTTAATTCAATGGGGAATGAAGAAAAGGGGGGGAAAGTGATGTAGCAGTATCAGTTGAGCCGTACCTCCATCAAGCTGTACATGATAGTGTCGGCTTTGGCCAGGGAATAGCCTGCATGGCATTTCACTTGCCTCAGATTTGTCTCATTTTGGATTTTGGTTTGACCACATCTCTGCCGCTCTCTCTCCCTCCACAGGTTGTGAAATCCTAGCTATCATGCGAAGGCTTTGGTTGTGGTTGGTGTGTGCGGCAGACAGAGGCGGTGTAACCGAGACCTAAGCTTTGCACCTTCACCCTTGGGGGCACTGTGCTTGTAAAAAAAAAAAAAAAGTCTCTGTAACTCTGCCACCATGACAGCATGCCGGTCATCACTTATTCAAGTGCTGTTGGGAGGTTTCCAAGGCATCGCCAACTTCTGGAACATCCCACTGGCCTCAGGAATGTTCCAAATGCTCTCATCTCCTGTTGTGGAAGCCCAGGTTCGATTATCTTTTCGGCTCACAGGAGAACCCAACCACAACAGAGAAGCAAAGAGTGGAACAGTGCACAAGAAGCGAACATGGTGCATGACAACTGGTAAGAGCATGGAAAGACGAGATCACTTATGGATTGACTGCAAGCGGGGAGTTGGAAAAGCTGAGGAAGAAGCTGCTAGGAATGCATTAATTGGAGTTGCAAGAAAAGATCAAATCCAACAGGAAAAAAACAAAAGCAGACTGAACCATGAACATCCTGGGAGAAACACTTCAGAAGAACCTGTTGAAAGTGGCCATAAACAAATGATGAGATGGCAACCCACCTTCTTCTGCATATGTGTTCTCCTGATTGGTTTCTGTCCAAAATCAGCCTCATCACAGGTAAGAAGAAAATGTCACACCATGTTTTTTGGGGGGCTGGCCATTTTTGTCCATTACAATTTAATTCTAAACTATGATTTGATCTGGAATAGATTTTCTTTTCCATTTTTTTTCCTGTATTTGACAATACAGTAATGCCTGCTTCAATATGTAGATGTGCAAAGAATTGTCATGATCTACATTCTTTTATGCAAGAAATAATAACAAATGTGGACAGAATGTATGTTTTTTTTTCTCCTTTTTGTTTTTACATTTACTGTATCAAATTTTGAAAAGTATTAAAATGCCCTTTCCCACAAAACAGCATACCAACCACTACAAGGAAGATGGACGCCTTGTTATATGATTTGATTAGGTCCTGTAGAACTATATGGACGTTTCAATCGGGATATTTTTATCTTTCCCGTAGACTCAAATGTTAGAAGAAAGTCTTTTGTGGATGCTTTGTTGATGTTCAAATAATTATCGTGTTTTTCCCATATGCCATGTTTTTATATTTCTATTTTTTAGCAGTGTTTGATAGAAATTCTGCATATTTTTTGTTAATTACCATCCAACACATTTTCCTTGTATGTGAGCAGTCGCTTTGGTGTGATTTTTTTTTAATGCACACCATTCCTGGATAAATTCCACATACTGTACATTAGTTAACGCACAGTCCGTTAAATTGTGTGGCGCTCGATGAGATTGTCATTATTGTATTCGAGTGTGTCGGGTTACTGCTGATAAGAATAAGTACATGAGGTCCAGCCGAAATGAGAATGGTCACACTTGTTCAATCCTCTAACGTTATTACAGGGACATTTCCCACCGATGGAGAACATTGCTGCCTTCAAACCCGTGTCCACCTCTCCTGCACGTTCTACTTGTGGGGTTCCGGATCGGAACGTCTACTGCCAGACGGCTTCCTCACAGGCTGAGCTTTCGATGTGCCATCAGACCTCCTGTGACCAGGAGTGTCCTTATAGATCCTCCACGCCACCTTATGCTCCACTGCTACTGCCTGCATACAGGTAACCAAGTGTCCATTGACCACTGAACAAAACCAAACCTGGACCCTTTTTCTCTTTGACCAGGAGTACATGCATCACTGAAGACTCTAAAGATACTCAACCTGTCCTCCATCAGACTTCACAGTTGGACAGTTTGACCACCTCTATGTCAAGTGGGGATTTAGCGCTACCCGCTAGTGTTATTTTTCCTCAAGACCAGCAGGAATGTTCGCTGTTTCCACCATCTCAGAAGCTGGGAGTCTCGGGATCTCTCACCCTGGCATTATGGATTAAACCAAGCTCTCTTGGGGAAATGTGAGTCCGATGTTTTCTGTTTCTATTTGTTGGAAACATAAAAGTGGATGGTGGCCATATGATCTTTCCTCACAAGGTATGTGAGAGATGGGCCTACGTCAAGTCCCGAGTCTTTGACCCTTAAGTCAAGTCAGTTGGAATCTGCTTTCAATCACACAGATGTACACAAGATTCACACACGTATGCAGAGAGAGAGCGAGAGCGAGAGAGAGAGAGAGAGAGAGAGAGAGAGAGAGAGAGAGAATTACGAATTAACATACAAGTTTCTGTTCAATGGCATTTGTCAGTTCAACTGTCGATCATGTTAAAATAACATTATTCATGATTTGCGTGGAACCTTTGTTTGTTTACTTGTCTCCGTGGACGTTCGCATGACAGGCAAGTCCTGTTGTCTTGGCCTAAGCATGACACCTGTACCTGGCTTTCTCTCTCTATCTAATGTTGTTGTCAGCCGACCGTCTTTTGTAGCCGACACAGCCGCAGTCGCCATCAAAGAATCCAGATGAAAAGAGGTCTCTATCCTCACCCCGTCCATGCCCTTTCTGTCTCTCCATTGCTGCGATTTCAAGTCATTCCATTCATCTGGATTGACAGAAGCAACCACCTGTTTTTACTAATCAGAGTTTCTACAATGCTCAGTTTTCTTTTACTTTATAAATTTGACTGACAATATGACCAGTATAACAATATCATCTACTGTCTGTGGTTTTACAGTGCCAAATTGAATAAACTGGAACGTTTGTGCGCAATTTAAAAAGAAAGGCAGCCAACATCTTTTTTCACAAAGTGTTTTGGACTTTATTTTCTATGCATCTTATCTAGACCTACATGTGCAGACGTTTCACACAGATGCTCTTGTCTCATTCACCCATCGCTGATTTATATGGAGGGCGTCTCTAGGTTCATAAAAGCCAAGATTTCCCATAAAATGTCACTGATGGTGGTTAATATGACACGTGGAGGGTATTCGCCTGTGCGAGTCCGCAACCCGTGTAGCACCAGAAACCTAGCAGTCGTGTAAAATATGAATATTACATGTATAAATGTCAAAATGAGAGACTGCATCTAGTGCTACTCAACTCAAGTTTTTAGATTCAACGCCATGCTGATGAACCACTTTGTGGATTCGTGTTTTTACTGCAGAAGAAATTTTCAACTCATGTCATTATTTGCATTTGTGTTTTTCTTTCTCAGGATGCTGCTGGAGAAAAACTCAAGGGGCCATTTAGTCTTTTCAGTGACAGTGTCCGATCAGGCTCTCAGTTTGCAGTATGCTCAGTCCAGACGTTCAACTCCTCTGACGGTCAGCTTCAGAACTGAGGGACGAATTGTGATGGACAGGTGGACGCACGTTGTTTTACAGGTAACAGAACACACGTACACTCTGAAACTCTGAAAAGGCAAGATAATATTGTGTTTTAGGTCACTAGCTATACTTATCAGCGACTGCAGTATCAGTTGATGTACATGTACAGTACAGACCAAGGCATGGGCTCATGCGAAACCAGCCAATTTCTGTGGGTTAATGAAAGTGAATTTCCACACCATCATTTTTTCCTCCTTGGCCGCTGTCACAGCCAAATAATAATAATAAATATTATGTACTATTTAATATAAACACCAATATTTTCAGTACTATAGTAGTACACACTGTCTACTATAAGATTCCAAAATTATGAAAAGTGCACTTCCAAAATCCAATTGCAGCACATAACCATCCATACATGGATTTTGACGTGCCAACAGAACAGCCGATTATTTTGATTGTGCTGATTTGATTGCTTTAAGAGGGCACTTATTGCTACGACCAGCAGTGGTGCTAGGAATAGTCTCATATAATGTCATCAAACTGATTTGCTATGCATTTCTACAAGCAACATACATCAGCAGTTTGTTAAAACTAATGATTGGGATGTTTTTCAAATTTGGTCAAGTGGATGCAACAACTAGAAATATCAAAGGCATCATCTTCCAAGAACAAAAACAGTCTTTCTTTAGCTCAAAACCTTCTCAGATGGCAGCCCGTGAAAGGGGCGTCGCATTTGGAAGCTGTAAATGACTCTCACGGCGTATTTGTGCTTGGTTGAAGAGTATCGTCTTACGGAATGGACAATCTCCCTCTTTCAGCATGTCTGAATAAGAACAAAGCTGGTGTGGGAGAAAACATGTTTCGATACTTTCACCGGCGCTTTTCATACTGTACGGTTTTTAAATGTGATTCGATAAGAAACCGAGTAACAAAATTCAAAAGTTACGTCGGCCCTTTGAACGGGATGATAAGATGTGATATCACGGTTTAGCTATTTTATTTTTACGCAAATTGTATTGTTTTACCTGCAGGCCGTCAGGTTCTTGTGTATCTACAGTGTCTGTGCATGCGTTGTGAACATATATCTGGGCTTGAGATAGTGTAACCCTTGTAGCAAATTTGTTGCGAGTGTGCTATGTCTTGGAGGTGTTTGAAATGGTGCGTGTGTATTCCTGTGAATCAGTCTGCCTTTTGTTTAATGGCACGGTGATGTGATCGGCTTTGACCATTCCGAGTCGTAACATAATCATCCTTGACATTCAAACACCATTCGCATACCGCCGTTCTCATGCCCGTGCACACACATCCGCGCAAACACACGCTCGCACAGCAACTTGCAGTTCAGTGATCATTTGTAGCTACGTGTCAGCCACCATACAGATATTTCCCTGTGAAGGAGATGGGTCATTTAGAAACATTCCCATACACGCACACACCCCAGTCATCTGTCGGTTTGAAGAGATCAAAACACCAAAAAAGACAGTCTAAAGGAATACGGGTTTCCAAGTGCCGGGAGCAATTCGCACACTTCCACACACACAATCACATGTGTGTGTACACAGGGCCAGGAGCAAGGTGCTGTAGGGAGGCTGCTGTTCCCAAGGTAGTTGTCTCATCTGATTATGATAACAATGTACGGAGTAGCGGAGGAAAAGGTAGCCGGGAGGGGACTCGGAGAGAGGGGGGGGGGTCTGCAGTAATAGTTCACTTCAAAGACTCTAATCTTTGGCTCATTCCAACATGGTAGCAAGATTTTGGAAAAGTAGCAGCACATGCACATTCATTTGAGTTATTAAATGCTTCTTTAGTACCATAGATTTTATAGTACCGTAGCTTCCTACTGTGCAAGAGTTTGTTTTTTGGAGAAACAAATGGAGAACTGGTTCGAAGCCATTTTTCCCATTGGTAAATAGCATTTGAGAGCATGTGAAGATTTTTATTGCATGGTGTCTATTGTAATCTTGTCAAGTTATGCATTTTTTTTAATCCTTCCAGTTTATGAACGACATGCTGATGTTATGATTTCTCTTTTTTTTTTTTTTTACCCGAATTCCAAGAGCGAAATCCAAGAAGAAAATGTACTATGTGTGCTCATGTGAAGTTCCAGTACATCACAAAAAGTCCTGGTACACCAGAAGTAAAACTCGAGAAGTGCTGGTATGTCATACCGTTGCATGCCAGCCCACTTCCACCACTGCTATAAGATATAGGTCTGCGTAAGTGGGCACCATTGACCCGAGTGCAATCTGTGCCACCACAAAGAGCTTTTTGCATTTTTAATTATATTTTTAGAGCACCCCCCTCATTGCTTCCTGCATTGAAAGAAAAAGTCTTCGAGACTAATGGTCTTTATTAAAAGGTTGGCATGTCACCTTATATATGCCCTCGCTCTCTTTTTTTCCCTCTCTGCTTCTTTCCTTTTCTCTTTTCCAGGCTCATCTATCTCTTTAACCCCCCTGACCACCCTTTCATTGTCTCTTTGCCTCCACCTTCCATGTCCTTCCCCCTCTCTCTCTCTCATTTTCTTTATACTCACACCCTGTTCCTCTCTCTCCCCCTCTCCATCCTCCTGGGGACAATTTTCTTTTCTTAAATAAACTGTCATAGCTAGTGTTAAAATATGGGCCTTACACGAGGCGAGCACGACGAGGCAAAGGCACGGGGCCCTGGGCTGGTATAAAACATGGATAATATGCTGTGAGAGGTAATTGTATCTTTTAGCACTGAGATGAGTAGAACAAATGTGTCTCCCCCTCTCTCTTTCTTTTTCTCTTTTTATTCCTTTTACTCTCACCTCCGCTTCCTATCTCTTTCTTTGCACACTGCACACATCCTAATACAATAGAGTGAATATTGGCTGTACATCAGAGCTGCTAACGGTTCATAGTAGAGAGGGAGTGGAGACTTAAGAGAAAAGGAGAGTGGAAAAACAAGAAGAGGAAGAGCAATAATAAAGATGAGGAAATATCAGCAGGAAGGGTGCCTGGAAATTCCAAAGTGGAGACGATGTAATAGAGTTACATTGGACTTTTAATTATGACCCAAGATTCCTCAAATGATGTTAACTTGATTATGATTAGTTCCATTGTAACTGCATTAAGAAAATCTGATTCTGTATTATAAAAGTTACACTAAAAGGACTGTCAGGTAATTTCTAGGACACACGGCGCACCGCAGTTAACATGACATGGAATGTAGTTGCGAAAATGAGATGTAATTGATAAAAAGTATTATTTGATAAAGCCCCCTTATGTCGCTGAAGGTTGTTTTTTTTTTTTTTAAATAACTACATTGCGACAATTTATTGAACGCATGGCCTTAAATTCACGTTTATATAGTGAAGAACTCAAAGTTTGAATAACACACTGAATTTGTGATCAAATGTAGACATGTTGACTCTTTCGCTGTCAGCACAGTATACATGCATCTTTGCCAAAAAGTGGCAGTGAATGATTTAAAAGAACATGTGAATTTGTGACTTTTGCAATGTAAAAAACACGTTGTGCGTTTCAGTTATACATACAGCAGTCACGATCCCTTTTGATGTGTTCATGCAGACCAAGTAGTATCAATGATCAACAGGTATTCCTTTTCTTGAATGCTCTCCAAAATGGCCTCTGTATGTGCTACTTGTTCCGCTTTACTTTGTCAACAGTTAAATCTTTCTTTTATTAGACCTTTCATTCCAACATCCCTGATTCACTCGCACCCCATCCCCTCTTTTATCTCACTCGTTTGCTCCTTATTGACAACTTCCCTGGCTGTGTTAGTATTTGTCTTATCAGTGAGTGGCTTGTCACTCATTCAGTCACTAGGTAGTGCAGCCTCAAGGGATGGCGAGAAAGTGAAGAGAGTTTGCGGAATAGGATGTTTGGAAGGGAAGATTTGATGTTTGAGAGAAGAAACAACATGAAACATAAAAAGAAATGTGTCATGTCAAGGGACACGACTCATCACTTTGATTATGTCTATTCCATACGCGCTCATACCCCAAAGATGGGTTCACCATTAAATTGATTTCTCAAATTTTACAGTTCATTTTCCCAGTTTCATTTTCTTTGGAGATCAAATCTGTTGGCGTTTTGTGTGGTGACTCGAAGAAATGCTCTCCTGATTTGTATGTAGGGTTCTCCTCTGCCTCTTATATTTGTAGCTCACCGCTATCAAGTGAGCTCAGAGGAAACACTGTGGTCCATACTGTGTACTCAGCCACAGCTTGGCAGGAGTGTGAAAATGGAGAAGAGCTTGAGTCAAAATGCTCCTCTACAAATCACTAAAAGCTTTCTTCTCACGGTTTGCCTTCGCTCGCTTTTCAAGAGGCTTAGGTGCTTGCTGGTGGGTATGTTTGTCTTTTTCTTGTGTTTTAAAAAAAAAAAGAATAAATAAATAGTTTTAGAACAATGCATTTTTTCCTGTTAAAGCTGAAATAATCAGTTATGTAGCAAGCATGTTGTAGTTTTCTCTTGAAACATTTCTATGTGTGACAAACATTGGCAGAAAATCCAAAGTGTCTTTTCCCATAGAGTAAATGTCTTGTTCTAAAGTTCACAGCAGTTATGCTTAAAAAAAATTGCCAAGGCTAAACTAAAGCCAAGCCTTCACATTGAAATTATGTTAAATATGAATAAATGGAGCATACCTGTAGCTTACTGTTTTCTTGTTGAGTTATAAGCATATTACCTTGAATCATAAATCGTTTCATTAACATTGTTTCGTGGCGTGTAAAACTCTTAATGTTAACAGATAAAACTGTGAGGTTCAAGCATGGATGTGGAGGTTGTGAACCCAAATGCTGGGAAACATTGTGCTCAAAAATAACAATTTAATAAGGCCATGAAAAACAAAGTCAAAAACTTTATACAAAGTAGTGACAACAACCCAGAAATAAACTTACTTCTAAAGATATGAATAAGAAATTTGGTAATGCAACTCATGGAGACTTACTTGCTGACAAGGACAACAACTGAAAGACATGCAGCAAACCTTACGCACTGATTAGACAGAAAGGAACGCCCAGACAAGAGACACATGGTGCGGGAACCAGACCCATATACTGTACTGTACATAGCTTCATCTGCATCATTCTGAGAGATTCAGCACCCTGCTTTCACCATTCTTTAAGCCTAATAAGGAGCCACATCTGACTTATAGGGCCAATACAACAAATGTTTGCTTTTAACACCAGAATATCTAGAGATATTCCAAATGGCAGTTCTACCTATGAAGTCCACCGGAGAGACGATGGGCAGGAAGGATTAGCCTGCTGGCTATCAGCTGTCGGCTAGCTACTCCTTGCATACCTGCTACCTTAGCTGCACCTGGCTGGTTGGGTAGCATCTTTGGACGTTACAGAAAACCACAAATTTGCAGATCCGTATGAGTATAGGTGCATTTTTTCAGCCAATATTTATTAGTTAGGTTCAACAGAAAAAAATGTGAATCGATAAATTGTGAAACAGCAAAGGTTCACGTAATATTAATGTTGTTTTTACAATGGAAGATCAAGTAAAAATAAGGGAAAGACCATGTACCTTCGAAGTAGCATTTTATTGTTACTAGATTAAATATCCTCAAACCATCGCCACTCAAGAAAGTAAAGCAACAAAAAAAAAAAACTTACCTCATTCTCAGAGTTCTAAAATTATTATCGTAGTAGAAGGTAAAAGAAGGAAGTGGAATAAAACAGATGACTTGAGGAAAAGAAAAAGTACCATAAGTGTTTATGAGAGCTAACAAAGAGGACTCTGCTGTGTTTCGGAAGGGCACGTGGCGGCTAAGGAGGATGAAGCGCTTCACTATTCATTTACATCAGCTCTGACAACTGCCTCACATCTCCCCAAGAGCCACACTGCTCGGGCTTAAAGATTCTTAAAGTGGGCCCTTCTTCTGGTTCCCTCTCTGACTTTTCTTCTCCTCCCGCCTCTCCTTCTTTCTCTTACTCCCATTCTCTCCTGAGCTCTCATGTGCTTGCCAGTCTTCAATCAGCCATCATGAAAGTGTCTGTCTGCGAGTCTTAACCATCCTCTGAGAGGCAGACACTTGTCTGGGACTGCCTTCATCCCCTAAAGGCGCTTTTTTTTTTTTTTTTTAACTTGGACTCATTTCCCTCCTCACACCTTTTCAACTTGCCTAAAGAGCTGACAACAAATGAGCAACATGGCAGAAAACAAGAGGCAGTGATTACTGGAAAAAGTTGTGGACAGAGATAACACGCTATGAATCTTATTTTTTTTTTCTTAAAGGTGCTAAGGGAAGGGCAAAACAAAAAGATAAGCGAAATGGCCACAATGGAAAAAAAACAAGAAAGGCCAGAGCAAATGAAAGATAGAAAAAGTAGGAGGGAAGGAGAGAAGGAGGGGGTTTTAAGAATCACGATTATCAGTATCCACACAGAGTGTTTCCCAAAAAACGGATTTGGAGATTGGGCAAAGGGAAAGAGTGCGGGAGCACACATTAAAGTTTTTTTTTATGGAGGTGTCTTTCTTTTTTTGCCCCCCCCCTCCACATGGGTTTGATGTGAAAGGGAGCTGTCGCTGCTTTGACGATGCTGTCGGCTCTGCCGTTTTCCATATTCATGCTGCAGATCGAGAGAGGACAGAGGCAAGAGCGCAGAGATTTTTGGTCAAACAGAAAGCTCATTTGCACTGAGGCAGTTTAGCCCCAGGCTTTCCCGCTACTGGGGAAATGAGTTGGAAGATTAGTCGTATGTATAATTTACATACACACACACACACACACACGGTCAGGCAAAGAGGTGCAAAAAAAAAAAAAACTGTGTACATTTTTAGAGATTGATGCACAGGTTGAATGCACTGACAGCTGGCATTTTGTGACAAAATGAATTTGTAATTCACCATTACACGGGACATTTTCTTCAGTATTTTGGCTCCCAGCCTAAATCGAGTAAAATTTAAACATAACAACCTAAACTTAGGCAAGAGTAAATGATTCAGACTGAGGGTAAAGTTTAATATGCTCCATCGTCGCATTCCCGTACACATGGCCTAAACGCAAAACTCCATTCGGACCTGCTCCCGTCGCATACATGTTATGTCACCGACGTGTTCCATCCATCCATCTATCATCATCTATCATTTTCTTTCTTTCTTGTTGCCGTTATTTGTGTTTTCTCGGTGCAGTACATTGACTGAAGTGCAGATACCGAAAGGAGATTTTACACGTGCACGTGGACATTGTTATTTCACAATATGACCAACTAGCTGCATGGATGCATGATAGAATTCCACACGATCCTGCACGTATGTGCGCATTCACATTTTCTCTGAAAAACGCTCATCTGACCACCAAATTAAAAATAGGACGCAACTCTTTTGTTCGGATTGCTGTCATAAAAATTAAATCCAATAAAGATGGAACAAGTAAAGATGAGTAGATTTTACTGGTTATTCCATACTCTACAAGTGCAATATTATTCAGAACGCCACACACACGCAAACGCATAACACACACATAATATGCATACTATACACACAAAAAAGGATTCGTGTGATTATTGCTCCATAATGTGGCACAGACGTGTGGTAAAAATTCTTGGGATCCATAGACAGAGCAAACTCAAGATGAATTTCAAGGTATTTTCCTTGATGGGCAAATTAGATTATTCTGTGACTGATTTTCAGGTGCATGACAGGCGTGCCAGTCTGTTCCTGAATGGGCTGGAGGCGGACGGGACACCTTTTGAGACCCAATCACTGCCCAGCAGATTACAAGACAGCAATGGCGACAGCAGCATGAGGGTGGGACTCAGCTCCAAAGGTAAAGATGGTACAAATATCGGCAGGCAATATTTGAAGGACTGATAATATCTGTTTCTCTGATAGTGTTGCTTAATATGTCAACGATTATGCCACGTTTATGCCTCCTCCTCTTTCAGCAACACATTTGTGATTGATTGGTAATGCCTGGGAGCCGTCTCTGAGTCAATAGGAGCGAAATTGAGAGAAAAATGATATCCGTTCATCTCCACAGTGATAAACGAGTGTTTTTCTTCTCGTTTATCAGGCATTGATCCCTAGTTCACTGCAGGTAGCATCTGATAAGTTGAAGATCACATCAGGGGTTGTGATCAATACAAGTGATTGGCTTTGCGGTGTGTGTGAATGTGTAGCCGATTCTCAAATCCCGGGGGCTGTGTCTGGAATTTTGATCAGTGAATTGATTGTGCGAATGCTGATCAGATGTATTGATTAACAACTATGTCTGTTGTTGGGAGGATTCTTTGTCTGATGAGTAACAGGAAACATAACCAGGTCCATGTGTTAGTTTGGTTCAAGACTTCCCTTTCCAATTGTGGATGCCTGTTTTATTTTGAAAAAACACATTTAAATCTCAGTGCAAGCCAGATCCTGTTTTGAAACATGATTATCATTTAGCTAGTGACAGCACAAATTAAGATCTCATTTCTGTGAGTCGTCATCTCAGGAGCTAAGTTGTCTGGGCCTTTATGCCCCTGGTAGGGTCACCCATGGCAAACATGTCCTTAGGTGAGGGACCGGCCTAAGCACACCTCAAAGATCCCTTATGATGAAGAATGTATTTGCATCACCTGTTACCTTGCCTGGGCGCAGAACACTATATGCCAAAAGTGAAAAAGAACAGCTGATACATCTAGTACCAAACGAGGAAATGTACAAGAACAAGACTCATTAATACCGGGAATCAATCGTTTCATCATTAAGAGGGTGTGAGTGAAAAATTTAAGAGCTCAAAATAGCGTGATTGTCAAAACCAAATGCATACAAATCCCAAAAGCCATGCACTCCTGCCGGTATCTCCTGTCAACAGTTCCAACGATATGCAATACAGAAAAGCTACTTAGCCATGCAGCGGATGACTGAAACACAGAGTTTGGAAGACTGAGACCTACACACAGAAAGGAGAATTAAGGCTTATACCTTGCATCATCCCAGTAACAATAGGCAGAGTGCTTTACAGAGGAAGCCATAATCCCATTTCCACACGCTAAAGAAATCCTCAGCCAAAGCCTCAGGCTGCACAACCACACACTGTTCGAACACACTTAGATCCCATAACGCTCCCGCACTTTCATTCAGTTTTTGACACACGCACCCACCTCAGCACATACACTCACAGTTGGACAATGTACTCAAGCCAAACGCGGCAAAGCCTCCCTCAAATGCAAATGCGCACACGGAGACGGGCGCACACGCATAGGCTCACGTTCGAGTTTGCTGGAAAACACACAGTAAAGCTTCTAAACGCACACATCTAGAAAAAAGCTAGGCATGGCAGAGCTTCTGTCAACGCTTAGCGACGATATCCATTTTCCAAGAGTTGTTGTCAAACTAGACAACTTTGTTGGGCACCGAAACAGCCGGGCTCTCTTTGGACCAACATCATTGCTGCTGTGTTTTAGTCTTTCATGTTCAAGCCAGCATTGTCACGTTTGTGTATTGAGATGTGCTCATTTCTGGGTTTGATGGCACCTCTGTTGTGGAGTCCGTTCGGTTCCTCGCGCATCCTTTCTTCTCTGCATCAGTCAGCAGCACACCTCATCACCGGTTTTTACATGTGACTAATTCCTACCAGTTTCTTCTGGCTAAAGCTTATTTTGAGATTCAGGGCTGTTTGTTTGAAGTGTTTGTCAGTTTTCTGGAGCCTGTGATAGTCAACCATTGCACATTCAGGCAGTTTAAAGCTCAAAGAAAAAACAAACAAAACTAATGGCGTTATATAACTGTTTATTTTTTATTATCAGAGTAATACTGTATATTCAATAAATTTCCATAAAATTGAATAGACATTGTACTGTAGGTTAATTTTGATGTGAATTAGTTTTTGCAAAGAAGAGGCCAGACGGATGGCTATTTTAAAACTTTTATAACCTTAAGCACTGATAGAAACCCTCCAAGCATCACCATGCGGTATTAGTGGGAGTCAGTCGGCAAAGAAACAACAGAGACAGGGGTCGCGGTGCAGAAATGTCTATTTTTATGCCACTCATAATGATTATATAGCATGCATTTGCCCCTACACAGCTGCGCGCGCAGTTCCGCATTACCGCAAATGGCTCATGAATAATTAGTACGAGGGCGGACTCGGACAGTTTCATTGGTCCACTGTGCCATGTTGGTTTCCATGCCATGCCGCGTTGATGTGACGAGTGTGGGGGGAACATCGAATAACATCTTGATTCTTGTCAAGTAAAAATTCATCCCTCAGTTGTCGACTATTTGTTTCAATGGCACATCTAAAACCACACATTCACATCATTCCACTTTGAAATTTAAAACATTCATCTCATTCAAATCACCTTGGATGTGATTATCAATATGGCAACATTCTGCACTTACCGAAAATTCCTGAACTTCCCCTCTCTAAACATTTTGGTGAAATTATTAATATCAAGCAATGATGAAAGTAATTTGAACTAACTTATTTCAGAAGCGCTTTTAAACGCCTCTAGTGGCACGGGCTGCAGGCTGCGACTGATCTTTGTCAGTCTTGGATCATGAACCCAAGCTTATATGAGCAGTATATGGGCAGCTTCACTTAGCTGTTATCATGAAACCGATAAGATAATCTACTAAATACTGTGAAATCCTCTCACTCTGTGCTTTTCGTACAAACCCATTAACACCTTACCGGTGTTCCTTTCATCTCTCCAGGGTCCAATCAGTACATGGGGCGGATGCAGGACTTGAGATTTTATCCTGCCTCTTTGACGAACAGGTGAGGTGGATAGACACACATGTCAATGGAGGGTTTTGTGATGGGAGAAGGGTACCTAATGCTTGGAAAAGAAAGATAGAGTAGTTGTGAAGGATGAATAGTAGAAGGGGGGAAAAAAAAGACGTCTAATCCTTCCATCTTAAAATCCATACTACTTCCAGAGGATTTTCCTTATAAATTCAATACAAGACAATTAGTGTTTCTTTTGGCAGTAATGCCGACAGTAAGGGTTTAAACGAGACAATTGATGTCTATTTTGTACATTGTATTCTGATACATCCAATTAGCAAGTGCTTGAAGATTATTATAAAAATAGATTGAAATTTGTGGTCAACGTTAGATGAAAATGTGAAACTTTAAATGTCATTTAATAATTTTGATCATGTATTTATTTTATCAAAAACTTCAATTGCTTCGATTGACTCAACATTTTTCATTCAACAGGGAAATAGTAGAGATTTATTCAGGTGCCCTGCCAAAGCTCCATTCTCAATCTGAGTGTCGCTGCCCCTCCACTCACCCCAGAGTGCACCCCTTAATAGAACGGTACCCTTAAAGTCTATCATCTATCTTATCAATACATTAAGCTGGAAGCTTAACGTTTTGTATCATAAATGCTTTAATTTTTTTCAGATATCTTTCTAGTCTGTTTTAATTTCCTCATACATAAATCCTTCTCCCTAAAATGCCTTACTTATGCACTCTAAATAGATATTGCATCCCCAATGGTGTTGAGGACACCACCAATGATCAAGTCTTACGACTGAACCTCAATGCGCATCCACTTACTTACATCAACGATCAGGACATGGGCACCGTGTGGCGCTCGAAGCTTATGACGGCGCAGGAATTGGATGAAGGGCTCACTATTACTGTGGATCTGGCAAATGGACAGTACCAGGTAACTCAAAATCAGTGCCCACTTCATGTTCCTTCAGTATATTATTCTCTAATGTTATCCTCCATTTCAGGTGTTCTATGTCTTAGTTCAGTTTGATGGCCCATTGCCTGAGTCACTTTTGATCCAAAGGCGAAGACTTCCTGAGCAACTGAACAGCACCAACAGTGCGGAACCATGGTTGGATTGGCAGTACATGGCCAAAGACTGCAGTGTATTTGAGATGCAGAACAATGGGCCGCTGCTCACACCGGACTCAGTCAACTGTCTCCAACTGCCCAGGTACGGTAGCACTTTGACACCCTAATGAATCCGCTAAGCTGCATTTTAATAACATCTAGGTCTACGCAAAAAATAATGTATAAACGAGGCATTTTGAACAGGGTAAAATCACTAATCTTACGTTTGAGGCCATATAATTTAAATTTATTGAAGGACCTGGATCATTGTCATTTATACGTTCTCCAGTTAAATATATGCATATAAATGAGCAAATTATACCTTTGGAACATTACTGATTTAATTACTTATGAGGTATGAGTTATAGGAATTTTTTTGTTTTTTGTTTTTTTGTTTTTTTTGGTTAGTGACACTTCTAACTAGTGAAACGCTTATTCACTGAAACCGCACATTTCATGAAGTGGCTGCCATACCCCCTTCGTTCGTGTGTTTGGTAGGGAGTTGGTGTGGGGGCCCAGCACAGAGACCACAGAACAAACTAGCAATTGTCAGAAATAAGGAAGTGAAACACTTTGGGGCAGTTAAGGTGATAAATTAACTTGGTAACGTGGTTAAAAGCTCCCAAAAGTTTAATTTCCGTGATAAGGACCCTGCAAATATTATTTATAAAAAAAACAACAAGAAAAAAAAACACATTTTAAAGTCAGACTTGGACATCAATACAACGTGAACATGTAGAAGCACACTTTATACTGAGTCTCACTCAAGCGCCTTCAGTCGCCTTTGGTAGATTACTTTTTCCAGGCCCTCCTTTGATACCAGATACACCAAACTTGGAACACCGTCTAACACACTCCCACTCACACTGTGTCTCACAGGCTACATTTTGGCAGATCTGCTGCTATCAATGGCTGAGTTGGCACAAGATAGAATAGCTATGGTTACCTACCTGCAGGAGATCAGAGATTATGTAGTCATTGCTCATTTTTTGCTTGACTGACAGATGATATCACATGCAATCATGCCTGGCAGACTCACATTGGTTAATTTGGCGACATTGCACCATGCATTGGCAACATGATGAGACACTTTTTGACCTTAATGGCTGATAATCATCAATAAGAAAAAGCTTTGTTTTAATCTTGGAAGATTTGCGTTTCTTATCTTATAAAATTTATTTAATCCAGCAGGAGATTTTGTGCCCTATGAGTTCAGTCAAGTATTTGTAAAGATAAATGCAAGCACACTGTTTTAAGTGTTTTGTGATCATTGTGATGCATTTTGCTCCAGGGGTTCTCCCTTTTGTCTATTGTATAAATGTGAAGATAAAAATCCGTTGCTTTATACATAGCAGAAGCATTTAAACAGGATGTTCAGCATTTATAGGTATCATCATTTAGCGGCCATGGAAGTTATGCTTTTTTATTAATTCCAGCGAGGTGGGCCTTTCCAGCAGTAACATCACAATCAACCTGCTCAGCCCAGAGCCAAACGTGAGGCCCGGCTATAATGATTTCTACAACACCCCCACCCTTCAGAAAATGGTCCTCGCCACTCAGGTACGGATCCATTTACGAGGACAGTACCACACCAAAACAGCCAGGGTGGACCAACGACACAGACACTATGCCATCAAAGAAGTCACAATCAGTGCCAGGTGAGCTACTGATATAACCTACGAAGCCTTGCCGCCAAAGAGGGAATAAAAAACCTTGACATTTTGGGAGTAGAAAGAAAGAGCCATCTGAGTTGAGTTTAGTACAAGCTTTGAGAGTAACTTTCAATACATTTTTCTATTAGACAGGGGGCAACCATTTTTATAGCTGGTAATTATAAGATTATACAGGAGGCAATCATTTCTTACTGTCCTTCCAGCTCCACTTAGCTATTTTAATTAGTAGCCTGTTACTTTTTACTAAGTGGACTTTTATCTTTGCATGGTCTCCATTCCCTCCCATTCTATTTTCAATGAGGACCTAAGTAGTAATCATGTGAAAGCGTGTTAATATATATTAAAAAAAAACAAAACAAAAAAACTAACAACAACAAATGTCAATCCAGGAGGTATAAAAAAGTGAGGTTACATTTGAAATGTTGACTCAATGCATGCATTTCATGACACTTTCTGGAATTATTGTCCAATTTGTCACACACACAAATCTGTCACTCGCTAATCTTATTGGTGCTTCATTATTACTGCCCTTATTGCTCCATTTCTGTTGCCTACCTGTTCTGTTTTTTTTTTTGTTTTTTGTTTTGTTTTGTTTTCATATCAATTTTGGAACTCTTATATGTATTCTTGCTATTTAATCATAATTCAAGCCCATTTTACTTCTCCATGGAGTCTATGTAAGCATTTGAACACATCTCTACAGTCAGCAAAACACATAAAAATGTTGCCATTATTTTTATTGGTGCACAAGCACATATAAGTCTAATGGAGTTAGTTGAGTACATTTTGTGTCATTTAAAGAAAAAAGCAATTCCTAGTGATGTCCATCTCAGGGGCTGTCGGGCGGCACCATCAAAACAATGCAACTTTCTCCAAACACTAGTTAATTATGAATGGGAAAGCCCTGGGTTCTAATGTGCATCACATTTCATTAATCTTGCCACCGGGAAACAAAAAAAAGGCACGGAGGGTGCTAGAGGTGAAAGGATCCACAGAAGAACTAATGAAACAAAAAAAAAATCATCTGAATGTCTGGATGAATAATTCAATGGCTGTCTCACTACATGTACGTGTGTGAAAGAGAGCGAGAGGTAGTTGTCTGCTGCATGTTATGTTGCTCTGATCATTTTCAGCATGACATTTATAAATGTTGAATGGAATCTTCCCTAATGGCCCTTCTATCATTCCATCAACGTACTGGTCAAAGCATAAATGTAGAAGAAGGGACATATTCTCATTTATTTGCTTTGTTAAAGCTGCGGTTTAAGTACATAGCGTATGTCATGTTTCTCACACTTTCTGTCATGCAACCAGGTGCGAGTGTAATGGCCATGCAGATCACTGTGATACCAGCGTATATCCCTACCGCTGCCTGTGCCTTCCTGAAAGCCATACTGAAGGAAACAATGTGAGTAGATACCATATAAACTCTAAAATAGGACATTTTTTGACAAAGCACTTGCAGTCGGTACTCTACATATCAGAGTTTCTAAAGGTCCCTTTAAAATTTCCAACATTTCAGGCATCTTTGAAACATCCCATAAATTAACATAATATTGGTAGCTGACTGGCTTCAACATAAACATTTCATACATATACAGTATGTTGACAGACCCCACAGGAGAACTTGCATCACACAGAGGGTTGTATCATATTGTTGTAGGTCAAAAAAGTAATGGGACAGACAGACAAATGTCCACAAATCTTTTTTTGGTCATTCTTCTCATCAATCCCCAGTCAACTGAACAATGAGGTTACTCTTACTAGGCGTCAGCCGCACATTACATTTACCGGTAATTGTCTGCAATGTGTGTCATAAACGTTCCAGGACTTGTTAGATGAAGATATTTCAAATCCAAACATCAAATTTTCCATTCAAATTGATCTCTTGAAGTCTGCTGTCTGGATGCACTCTGGAAGGATTCTTTTAATAACATCTGCAGCTTCGTTGTCATGGCCGTTCCGACGTCATCTACTTTTTCAAAATAGATCCCCGTTATGATCCCTTTAAGCTTGGCAAAGTGGGATGGGTGGGAGGGATCACACACAGTATTCTAGCTCTGTAAGTAGGTAGGTAGCTTCAGCATGGCCATTTTCTTCTCAGCCAGGAACTGTCAGATATCAGGGAAATGTAAGTAAGTTGTGTTGGTGGCTACTTTGTTGATCGTCTGGCCTTGTATATTGAATATTCTGGAAGTTTTCGTCCACTCTTCTTTGTTGGTCAAGTTCTCTTCGCCTGCAGCACCTCACCTGAACTCTACTTGCCTGAATAATTCAGAACCTAATGTATCATTGATACACTTTTGTGTCTGTGTATTTTAGCCATCTAACATTGCTTTCGTTGCTAACCAAACATCAAATCGCCTGCTTGATTCATTCAAAGATTACCAGATATGACTGTGGACAAAAATGGCATTTGTCACATAAGGCGCACGCTTAATAAGACATTGTCAATTACACTTTGTCATCCCGACTAATAATGAGTACTGTTTCTCTTTTCCACCCTTGTTATCGCTTTTACTCCCCCCAAATCTTCATCCTTTGTCGAGTGCTCTGTCTCATGCTGGCTCTCCAGGGTCTCAGTTGAAATAATGTCTTAAATCGACTAGAACAATGACATTCCCTCAGCATGCATCTCTAATCAGATGTCTTGTTCTCTGTTTGTCTTTTGCTCTGTCTCACGGCCCTTTTTCTTTAGCATTCCTCAATTCACTTTGCTTTTGTTGTAAGCATTTTTTTTTTAATTTAAATCATCAGTTTGTCTTCAGTCCCGGGTGCGGATTCGGGTCTTTGGAGTCTTCCGTTTCTACCTTAAATACTGTGACTTGGATGTTCTTTGTTGTGCATATGCAATATACATTTCTGTCACGAGTGTTTTTTTGTAAAAGACATTCAACATCAAACAGGCACACGTGTGTGCGTGTGTGTGTGTGTGTGTGTGTGTGTGTGCGTGTGTGTGTGTGTGTGCGTGTGTGTGTGTGTGTGTGCGTGTGTGTGTGTGTGTGTGTGTGTGTGTGTGTGTGTGTGCGCGCGTGCCTGTCCCTGAGCATGTTTCTCCCAAAGCCTCTGCGCCTCATCCCTCACAGTGAATATTCAAGACCTTTCTTCTACCTCTAATAAAAGGCTGTGGGGAATATTAGCGTTTAATATTGCATGTGTTCTGTTGACTTGAATTGGCCCCGCACCATGACGGATGTTCAACTAATCTGCAGAATTTCCACAGTGACATTAAAGTGACAGAAATGCTCAGACATGTGTCAAGATGATCAACGGGGGCCTCAGAAGACACACACTTATTACTCGCTGAAGCTCAAACGCACTCAAACATGCGCCCCCCTCACCCCGCTCTTTCTCACTGTCTTTTGATGCTTTCTTATGTGCACTCTGAGTCACACTTAATCTGTCATTCTGTCCCCCCACATCTGATAGATTCAGTCATATATGAAAACTATATCATGTATTGTATTTCGTGTCGCACCATACCATATTATGCCGTGGGCCTGATTTATCAAGATCCACAATAATGAGTGCTTGAATCGTGCGCACGGATTGCCTGCACTGTTGGTAACAGGTGTCAAAGTGTTGGGGAGCCACATTTTAAAGTGCTAAGTTTCCAATGTGTGAAAAAAAGGGTTAGAGTGCATGAGGGATAAGATTAGAACGCACATCAAACACCAAAGAGCGTTTGTGGGAGAGCAGGAGTCAAGTCCACCTTTATCAAGTTTGAGATGTAAAGCTCTGAGTCCAAGTCAAGGCAGAGTTCATAAAATCTATCGATGAGGTCAAGAGTAAGCCTTGAATTAGAAAAACATTTAAGACATATCTTGATGTGCAAAACGTCCTTTGCTTTTTTATAAACCATATGTAAAATCTCCAGGTTGCTTGATGTTTTTTTTTTTTTTTTTTTCATGAGACGTTGCAGTAAACTGCTTTTCTTGATGATTGGTAAAACCAAATTCTGTGTTTACCTTTGGCAGTGTTGGCTGACATGACAAATAAATCTTGAGGCCAGATTATCCAATTAAATGACTATGTTGATCATCTGAAAGACTTTAATATTGTTTGAAGGAGGACAATAATATTTAGGAATTAAAGCTTAGGTGGACTCAGTTGAGTTCATAAAAATATTTTCGGAGTCCAACAGCGGTGGCTGGACTGGCAGACTGGTATTAAATTGTGTTTCAAATTGGGGCAGGATTGGAAACATTGACTGGATACAAAGTTTGTTATTATTTGTTTAACTTCTAATTTGAAACACCCCGAATGTTGTAAAACTACCACTTGTTTGTTTCAAGATGAATTTATTAATCCAGAATAACAGCATTAATACTAACTGAAATGGCTGTTTTATCATTGCTGACATTTCTATGTGTTGTGTTTAGTTCAACTTGGCACTTTTCTGTTTGCGTTTGCATCTGTGGATGATGGATATTGATAGGCTGTGACGTTAAGAAGGGCTGCCCACGATATCTGCTGCAAGCGTCTGCTTCAACAGCAGATTTGCACCTAGGCAGGGGTTAACCGGGTTAACTTTAGATACACACAAAACGGGTGTGTGGACACAAATACGCATGCACATACACACACAGTCTTGGGGCACGACCTTTCCAGTGGGAGCGTGAAATTGGTCATGGCTTTTAGGATAAGATGAGTTGCCCCAGCAGATTATTGCACACTGATGCTGCACATGCACCACAAACACACACGCACAGTTGCTTGCCTTGTGACAGGCCATCTGAATGTCCACACATCCATTAGACTGGGCTTCTCACTCAGCAGGTTTTTACAAGGGGAAAATTAAATTTACACTATTTTTTCCTATATTTTGGCTTAACTAAAATCTTTTATCAGCAAAAAGTGATCTTGTCAAGAGTTGAGCTATAACATTAGATGAAAAGCACTTCTAAAATTTGTATTAAACAGCATAACTGACAGTATATTGCTGCCATGCCTGACAGCCGGAATCTACTTACAATCAATGAACTCTTCTACATTAGATACTTCTGATTGGCCTAATGACATTCACTAAGATTAGCTAAAATAATCCCTTGTTGATAGCCAGAAGGGAATTTTTTTGTAGTAAAAGTAAAACAGCATTCAGATAAAGTTTAAAAGACAAATTACCGTAGAATAAAATGATATACCGTAATGAAAACCGTTGTATAATACAAGCTGCAAGAGCTGTTAAAGCTTGAGATCCTGTGCATCTATTGGTTTGCCCAGCTCTCAAGTACCTAAATAACTAAAAATATACAATAAACAACAAGTATGACACAGGACAGTTATATTTCACTATAAACTGTAATCTCGACAATAAGGTTTACTCCTGTGGCATAATAATCAAATCAGAGCGTCACGGTTTTTTAAGTATAATAGTGGAGGTCACATTATTAAGCTTTTTTTTTTTTTTTGTCCGTGTTAAATTTTAGATAGTAGATAATACTTGTGTTGGTTATTTACTTGTACTGTTACTGCTGAAAATGGAGCGCCCTGAAAGTCTTTTGATATGAAAAAGAGAATGAACATGTGCACTCTTAACTCCCAAACACCAATCCCTCGACTAATTAGCAGGCAGCGAGAGAGGGAGGGTAATGCAACATTGAATAAAAAGAGAGGGAGGAAAAAAAAATCCTCCTCCTTTTCATTTGCTATGGTAATATTTCCTGCTCACATACCCAATGTAGCTATGAGAACAAGTTGTTGAGGGACGCCAGAGATGAGGGGGAAGTCTGCAGTCAGGAGAGAGGCGGGAAAATGAGCAATAAGACTTGCGCAAGAAGGGTGGGAAGATGGGTGTACTCAGGTTGAGTAGACCAAAGGGGCATGATAAGAGAAGACTTGCAAACTGGCTCCATCTTGCTCTTGAACTCCTTCCCAGTGGATGACACCAAGAAAAGAAGGCTAAAACAAGAGCTGTCTATTCAATGTGCAGAGGAAAGTACTCGGATCCACTTGAATGCAGTTTTATGACTTTGAAATGTACCAAGATGAGCAAATTGGAAGGATTGGATGGCATGGATAAAGCATTGTCCGATTGTGTTGTGATGATTGCACAACCATTAGCAAACAGGCGCGGTTGGCCTGCATATGATGGTTCAAACTCTATTGTTGGTCATTTGAACGTACCACACAGATACTAGTTTGCAGCTAACACTAATGCTGGAGACTTGTGCTGTATCGTACCGTGACACCATAATCAATTAGCATTTTCTTGCGTCATAGACCAGCAATTAAATATGATTTCTTTTTTTACTAATGGTACGGTGTTGTCGCTGCAATAAAACAGCTGTGAGGACTCATGCTAGCCACACCGCTAACACAGCAACAAAAGACAACCCAAAATATAAATAGTATTTTTTGATGTATTTATTTTGAAGTTGGCTTTCTCAACATGCCGTTGCTGTGTGATATCATGTGAAATTCAGACAGAGGTTTGCTGGTTTTTGCTTCATCACAACATCTGTTTTCTGATGTATTGTTTCAGTTTGAATTGTCTTTGAACATTGTTTTGCCATTTAGGCCGAAGATTTTCGCTGGTCAGGATTCAGATCGTTTCTTAATGTATAACTTTCATGGTATGTAAGCCACTCGCATGTATTTTACCACAAGCTTCGTTATTTCATCTACAGTAATGTGAAATTATAAACATCAAGGACTACTAGATAACTTATTCATTTATATCCCAGGAACCAAGCCAGTCGCTGATATTTAGCCTCGGATGAAATCTTGTGGCGTTTTGTGACCGTAAAAGTCTCAGTCAACCCTTGATTTAATAAAAGCTAAAAACAAAATGTGTGAAGACTTTTATTCCTAATTTTATAACCAATATCCAACCAAATATCTATATATTAAGCTTAACACAAAAGTATTTATTTACCTCATTTCTGTTCACACCAGTTTCCTGCTTAGCATTATACAGTGCATAACGGGGGCCCACCCTACCCCCATTTCCCTCTCCTGTCCTCCCACAGTTCTCCTCCTCCGTATGTCATACCTAATAGGCCCAGTGCAGGTCTGCACGTGTCACATAAGGGAGGAACTCCTGTGTTTTTTAATACATTTTTAATCCCCCCATTTGATGCCCCCCTTGTCCACCATAATTTGTACTGACTGCTGAACAAAATCAAAGGCTTCGTACTTGCTGTTTCTTGTCTCTGCTGCTGCACTCCGCTACAGAAAAAAAGCATTTTTTTTATAACCCCCCACCCTGTGCTCCACACACACCTTGCTGTTTATTTTGACATGAAAGTGTACCTGTGAGAGAACGCTGGCTGTTGCAAGTCATTCCCCATTAGAGCTTTGATTTCCCTCCGCTGTGTGAATGACTTGATTTGTGTGTAAATGTACAGCCTTCCTATTATAAACTATTCAATATCTCTTCAATTGTGTATTCTTCTCTTACGCTTTGTATTTTGTAACAGGGGGACGCTGACTTTGTTTTCTTCTGTCGTAGTATCTCATTCCTTCTTTGTTCTTTAATTTGAACTATACAGTATGTCACAGAAGTTTTTCATTGCACTATGGGAAAAGGCTTTTGTCAGACCACAATGTTTTATTTCATGTGGGGGTTATTTATTTAAAATCCCTCAGTAAGGCCTTAAAATAACAGAATTGTAGCTATTAAGTAATTGTCAGCAATGTGTGCCTATGAAACAAGTGGAACTCCACATGTTTTATAAATGTAACTCAATATCCAAATACTTTTGCTTCAGAATCCCTGAAATTGATTATCCTCTGCATATACTGTTAAATGATTATTCCTTCTTGAATTAAGATATCTTAAAGATCATCTACACTTGACTCACATCTAGGATGTTTTAATTCACATCTGTTTTAGTGGTGTCTGAAAACAAAAAAAACAAGTGTTGGTATTGTGCTTTTAGTACATTTTGAATATTAAATGCATGTGTTGATTATGTTTTTCCAGTGCCAGCATTGCGCTCCCCTCTATAATGACAAACCATTCCGGCCAGGTGATCAACTCCAGCAAATGAACTGTCGGCCTTGCCAGTGTCATGGCCACGCCCACTCCTGTCACTACGATCCTCGAGCTGATGACCGCACAACGGAACAGTATGTGGGAGGCGGAGGAGTCTGCGACAACTGCATGCACAATACAACTGGTACAGTACTGGCAACATCCATCAGAACTGCTTTAAGTCATTTATTGAGAGTATAAATGTAATAATCTGGGTGTTAAAAGGTACTGTAAATGCGGATTACAGTTCTTAGTGTTTTAAATTAAAAAAAAACATATAATTTATCCTTTTCTATATTGTTTTGTTTGTACCTGGACTATTTTTCCTCTGCAGGGTTACTTTTACCACTACAGGGATAAATGAAGTTAAAACGTAAATGGTTTTATGGACTAATTGGTTTCTAAACCTGTCCCTTGATTTCCAGCTCTGTGCTTTTACACATTTTTGTCTCTGTCTGGATCAGGTAGGAACTGTGAACTCTGCACAAGTGGCTTTTTCAGACTAGAGCCCTCAGATCCCACTTCAGTCCATGTGTGCCAGCCCTGTGAGTGTCACACTGCTGGAACTGTCAATGGCAGCACTGACTGTTTCCAGGTAACACTTTTATTTGAAAAGTGACAATATCACTGAAAACATAATTTGCTTGGGAATAGGAGTTGAAGTTGAATCACTATATAGTTTTCTTTTTTTCTGCTATTCTGCATTACTTCCCATTTACTGACACTCACTGCATTTTACACCTCCAGGTTGGAGGCCAGTGTCAGTGTAAGGCAGCTGTAGAGGGGCGGCGCTGTGCCGTCTGCTCACCTGGCTGGTACGGTCTTCAAGCTTCCCATCCAGAGGGCTGCACTCGCTGTAACTGCAGTAACACGGGGACATTCAGCTCCTCTGCAGGGAATGCCGTCAGCTGCAACCAGCATACGGGACAGTGCCAGTGCAAATCTCATGTGACAGGTACCTTTGCTTATCAACCATTATAATAGGTGTATTGTTTTAATTTATTTTATATAATAATATATAGGCTATGTATCATATAAGTCTTATATTAGATGGCAGAAATTACAATAAACTTGTGTAGCCACCTGTTGCCATTTATATAAGTAGAATCAGAAAAATTCCCGCAAGTGTGTTGCACAGGTCCAGATTTCTCACTGACAAGGTCAATTTAGGAATAAATTGAAATGCAATTATCATCATTTCCTTTAGCTAGACCTTTACCTTTTTCTCAGGGAGGATATAGACACAGATTATAAGGACCCGACTGATATGGATTTATTCAATACAGATAAATTGGTTGATTTTTTTTTTTTCCTTCTAGTGAACCTCCTCTAGTAGTAAATAACTCCCTATAGTCTTCTACGATTAATATTTCTTTTTTCAAAATGTAAAAATTGAAATTTTAAACTTTCACTTATCTTTGATTGAATTAAAAAAAAAAAAAAAAAAGAGTTCCCAAGAGTAGTTGCATCTTATAATAGTTTGGTGATCATTTTAACAATATATCCCTGAAGTTAACCCATGTTTAAATTGATTACATCTCAGATTGTTTAAAAAAGGTCAATACAGATAATTGTAAAAATTGTTTTCTCCTCCTGACAGACAATTTCTTCAAGTCCAGTGGGCTGGATTAAAAATCTTAACAGGTCACATATGGCTGTAGTTTGTCCATGCCTGGTCTGTCCCAATTTCAGTAGACATACTTTTTGGACTTTTTTTGGGTGGTTGTTTGCTGTTAGATTTTTCCAATGTGAAATGGCTTAATGAAGGTTGATAGGAACTGCCTTAATTGATTCCTGAATTTTTCAGTGAGGTATACCCTCAGGAGAATCGCTCTTATTTATTATGCAATTCAACTTCTGACATTTTGTGCGGTTCTCGCCGGTCGCCCAAAGTTAGCTAGCATAGGCTCCATAACATCCACAACTCTAATAAGAACAACATATTTGGTCAAATTCCAAATTGTCCAAAGTTAAGTATTGAAATGCCAATTAATAAATCAACTGCTCCGTCTTTGCCCCCGCATGTAAGCAGGCGAAAGTAGATAAATTGTGCGTGCCCTCAAAACAGGCATGTGTGTGCACCCTTTTCATAAACACACAGAGTTATGCCCGCCAAAATAAACAGGATTTTCCGCTGGCGGTGCTTGCAGCCGTTGTACGTCTCTTTGTGATAAATGGTTTCACTCTCTCCCCTGTGTGTCTTTGAAGAGCGCGCTCGTATGAAATGCAAAACCGGCCAGCGCTCCTCAACTCAACGCATCGTCGTTATTGCTAAGCCTCGCTACCAAGGGCCTCGCGCTGGCGTGCGTGTTTGTGTGTGCAGACGTGCCCGCTCAAAGTTGTTAATGTGTGTAATGTCCATTAAAGTATATGTGAAAGGGGGATGTGTTTATGCGATTTAGTTTTTGCCGAGCTGTCTCCATTTTCTGCAAGTTTTGTTTTGTGGCCATGCGTGGGTGTGAATGTATTCCATCAAGGGCTAAGCTGCTATTTAATTCTCTAATTCAATGCCAAGTTGATTAAAACAAACTGCGCAGCCCCCTCTCCCTCTTACAAGACCTCGCCTTCCCTTTCTTCTTGTTTGTTCGCTGGCTCCCACAGGTATTTTTCAGAAATGAGATTTGATTATGGCAATTTATTACCGCCAAGCTGATACTTTGAGCAGAGCGATGGCAGGCACGCTTCAGAGGGACGCCACTGCAGTGTGTACAGGCGGGCACGCATTCAGACGCACACACTCTTAGCATGGTGCCAGGGTGCAGTGTGTACATAATAGTGTTTGAAATGGTGATGCATGAGCCTGTTAACCAGCTGGATGCTGATAAAAGGACTGGGTCGTATCCTCAAAATACATACACCCGTACTAAATGGGCGGGACTCGTGGTTAGCTTGTCTGTCTCGCGGTCGAAATGTCACAGGTTCGATTCTTGGCTTGAGGACCCCCTATGTGGTGTTTTTTTACTATATAAAAAAAGTATTTGTTTTTGCTAGTTATGTTTTTAAGTTTTTCATGTTCCAAATTAAGTGTCCTCTTACTTTTCCGTATATTCATGCCTTTGTTTCTTGACTTGAAAATAAGGTCAACATAGGATTCATGGGCACAACTTAATGATTTTGTGATATAATCTTAGCATTATAAACACTGTAATTAAATTGTCATTTTATTATGAAGGTCTGGTACCATGTATTATATCATGATAAAATTCTTTACATTGCTACTAGACACATACTCAGTCACTTTTTTTTTTTTTTTGTGAGCTTGTAGTAGTATGAAATATGATCTATGGTGAGAAATACTCATATCTATAAAGTCATTAAAGTGGGAGCGCTGGGGGTAATGCCAAGTGTCTGCCACACACTTAGCAGAGCAGGACAGTTCGGAGGCGGCTCTGTGCAATAGCACTAATATATAGTGCGCACACACACACATAGACATTCATACCCAGCACATATGAGCCCAGGCTCCTCCATAAACGGCTGTGGGGACTGTGTTGCCCCCAGGCATCCATTTAGGGACAGATTGCCTGTCATAGAATACGTATGGCATATTCAAATAAGCCCTGCTCACTCATACCACATATCACACTTTAACTAGCCTAGTTGTATTGCGCCGCTAAAACCGCTTCCAGTATGATTCACTCCTCTAGTATTATTAAGTGATCATTTACATAATCTAAAAAAAAAAAAAAGTTAGTCATTTTATTACCCTTTTATCACTTTTGATTGTACACTCTTACCATGAGACCTGTTCTGTTTTATTTTTTCTGAAATTTCCCAAGAGTATTTAACCTACATTACATTTTTTTCAGCAATCTATACAGTATATTGTCTAATGAAAAGCACACGTCTATTTTGAAAATAACAAAAATATTGTAAACTTTGACTCGTAAAAAATTAAGATTTATGCTTTTGATCATTTGGTTTAGTCAGTTGTGTTACTAATTCATTATTAGTTGGTTTAGCAACTCATTAATTTGATGCACTATTTTTAAAGTATTTCATCTGGTATTTTATCTCTGCTTGAGGATGTTTACAGTATGTGGTATAAGCATTGACACCTGAGTGTCAGATTACCTCACTTCTTATTGTTTCAACACTAAAATGGTAGTAGATTGTAAGTGAGTGTATTTTTAGGTGCCTCCCTCCATCTCTGTATGACTCCATCACCTTGCCCCCCCTCCTCCATTCTTTGTGCTTACTTAATTTATTTATTTTCCTGCTCAGTGAAATTAAGTGTTTGGCCTTAGGTAAGTGATCCATCATATGTAGAGGGCCCAGCCCTAATGATGGCAGTTTTATACACTCAAGCACCATTTCTCTTGGTCTCACACTTTCCCTCATATATGCATGCAGAAACGATTCAGATCGGGGAGCTACTGAATTTTTTTTTTCCCCAAAAGGCCCTTTTACAATTTATTATGTCTGTTTTTTAGTTATTGCTGCTGTCATCATCTCGCTCCATTGTTCTGCTCTCGTCACAGGTCTGTCTTGCGATCGATGTGAATTCGGTTTTTGGAACCTGTCCCATGCAGACGGCTGTGTCCCGTGTAGTTGTGACCCCGTTGGATCCCTCAGCCCGTTCTGTGAACCTGAGGGGGGCCAGTGTGAGTGTAAGCCTGGGGTGGGAGGGCAGCACTGCGATTCATGTGGCCCTGGTTTGACTGGTTTGAGGCAGGAGGGGATCTGCACCCCCTGCAACTGCTCAAAAGAAGGAACGGTGCCTGGGACATACTGTGATCCTCACACAGGCCAATGTGTGTGCAAGGCAAGTTAACAGGTTTTCATCGTTTATTTTTAATTATGTGACACAATGTTGCCAAAATCACCACATTGAACTATTAAAAAGACACAGCTGGACACTGCATTCTTTGTATTGGGAAAACCTTTTACTCTAGAACAAAGAAAGTCCTCCTTTTATTATGTTTCACCCTCCACTTCCATTTTTCCAGGCTCCCCATTGGTATCTGATCAAAACAACATAACAAACAGCCGGAAACAGCTTCAGTCAGCACAATAGGATATAAGACCCTAAATATTGTGCTATGGTTGCCATACATGTTACATGTTAGCTTTCATTTTAGGAACATGTGGAAGGCCATCTTTGTGACACTTGTCGTCATGGTTACCACACCATGGATCAGCGTAACTCTCTGGGTTGTCTGCCATGTGCGTGTGACATCAACGGCACCATGCCAGAGGGAGTATGTGATGTGCAAACTGGACAGTGCCCATGTCGAGAGGGGGTGGAGGGGATGCAGTGCACCAACTGTTCCCCCAACTTCTTTAACGCAAGTTTTCATCTGCAGAGTAAGAAAAGCTCGCTTTGGTTATGCTTTGTAATTCAGAAAGACATTATTTTACAATATTAATGAATATTGTTTCAGATGAGTCATTCCAGGGTTGTTTGCCATGTATATGTGACCCAAGAGGGACAGTGGCTGGCTCAGTGTGTGATAGCACTACAGGACAGTGTGTGTGCACGCCAACACGCTATGGAACGGACTGCAGCCTATGCCGACTCGGTGAGTGTGCTTGAGCGCTAAATGGATGCATCAATTTAAGAGACAAAAAAATTTCAAAATCAATGCTATTTTTCACCTCTCTACAGGTTTCTACCTTGATCCAGATCAGAACATATGTGTGGAGTGTGACTGCCATCCCATGGGGGCAGTACAACGCAAGTGTGAAAGCCAAACTGGCCAGTGTGTGTGTGCCCATGCCTCGGTGGGAGGGCGACGCTGTGATCACTGTCATGACACTTTCTTTGGATTCAATCCTGGCATAGGAAGGTACCTTTTGACTAAGCAACGCATGCACTATTTATTATTAACAGGATCTGGTATTTCACAGAGCAAGTAAGGTAACATTTACATGTCCACATTGGGTAATGCAGTGTGTGTCTGATGGTTGGTAATCCATAAGAGAGTGAACAAAACACTCTCAAGTAGATGTCGATTGTGAATGTGTATGTGTGTGAAAGTGTGAGGTGGTTGTCCTGATAATCACCCACTGCCCTGCCCCAGTGAGGATAACACCATACTGGTGACCCAGACACATACTGTACATTGTTAGTCACGCATGCACGCACACTGACACAGAGTGCAGTTTTTGTGAAACTACTTTCACAGTTATTGATGTTGGCTAACAGACTGTAGATGGTGTTCAATGGAACACCTATCACTCATACAACCAGTCATGACATAACTGGTATGACAAAACGGATGTTGAGGTGTATACAGTATACAACAATTTGTGACTTTCTTACCAGATTTTTTGTTTTCATCGGTGAAATGCGCAGAATTTTAGCTTCTTAAATATGATTTTTTTTTTCTCATCCGCCATGAAAAGTCGACTTAACGACTAAAAAATAAACACAAAAATGTTTAACTTTTTTGTGCCTATTTTCTGCAATGTGACTACCAAACCAGTAAAAGAATCATAATCTATTCATGTTTGTGTATTTTCTGTTGTCCATTTGAAATAAAGTAATCTTATTGAATGTGAATTAAAGCATTTTTCTAATCTGATTGAGAGATTCAACAATTATTAAAATGGTCAGTTGTAGCCCGTAATCCTGTTCAACACCTTTGAATGGCACTCTCCCACTGCTTGTCCAGATGCCAACCATGTGCATGTGACCCAATGGGTAGTGTCAACGTCTCCTGCAATTCTGATTCAGGCGTGTGTAAGTGTAAGCTGCTGGTTACTGGGGACAAATGTGATGCATGTCAACATGGAGCAAGCTTTTTACGTGCAGAGAACGTCTATGGCTGCAGTAAAGGTCTGGTTTCCAACCCTCGCACACATTCACAGAGATTTTGCCTTTCGCAGTGACTTGTTGTCATGTTGTCTTTTTGTGTCCTTGCAGCCCCATCTCAACAACCCTCCCCTGTTGCTTTTGCTCTCAGTTTTTCCTCAATTAATCTGACCTGGCTTCAACCTGACTCCCCAAACTCAAACATACTCAACTACACACTAATGAGGGACTGGAAGCCTGTGCACAGCATACAGCGTAACTATCCTTTCGGTAAGTGCGCACACTGGATTATAACCGTCTATTTCCAGTCATTTTTAAAGCCATCTAACAACCTTTCTTGTGCCATCTTTCTTAAGGCTCTGAATCATTCACAGATGTCGGCTTGTCTCCTTACACAAATTATTCCTATTGGCTTATTACGGCTAATGTAGCCGGCGAGACGGTTAGCGCAACCTCTTACTACCAAACCTTAGGAGCACCGCCTCTATTGGAGCAGCTTCATTTATTCCTTGTGGGACGACCCGGCCCCACCAGAGCTAGCTTTCGCTGGAGTGCTCCACCAAATAACACGGGCCCAGTGGAGAGGTAAGATGAAAATAGGGTATTTGTCCCAATACTTTTGTCCACATTTTCAACTCCTTCAAGAAAGTAGAATGAAATTATATATATTTTTTTATCTCTCTCAGGTTTGTGTTGTCTTCCACCGAATCTTCTGGTGGAGCAGAGCCTGTCATTCACTACACAGGTTTATCGACTGAGGCAGTGGCAAGTGGCCTAAAAGCTTTCACTCAGTACACTGTTGCTCTGGAGGTAGGTCAGAAAACAGCTACTTTTTTTCTTTTTTTTTAAAGGCGTTTTATGGCTTTATCAAGGATTTTTGCACTAAATGAGATATTTCCTCCGCTCTTGAAAGGCATGTTCATCTGGAGGCTGCACTTCCACTTCACCTTTGTCACTTCTGACAGCCGCTGCCCCCCCACAAAACCAATCCCCACCCAAGGTCACTGCCACTGGACCTCACACCCTATTTGCTTCATGGGAGCCACCCGCTCAGCCAAACGGTGAGTCTTGTTGAACCTACCACACATCTGTAAAAGTTTCACGACTGCCTCCTGTACTGTTGCGTTGCTATAACGGTGACACAATCTCTCCATAAACTGACAGACTCTTAAAGTGTCTTTAACCTGTGGCAGAACCTGGTAAGGATGGCCATGATAAAGCATGTGCAACATTCTTCATAGACTACATCTTCTCTTCTACTTTCACAGCGACAAACGAATGTTGTGCAGTCTCGAGGCAATGAAGGCATAGTGAATTTCTCCACTTGGCAGCTATCTGGTGTTGGTTGAAATGATTCATCTCAATTTAACATTTGGATTCCTAAATGACTACCGTACAAATGTAAACAGGATAGTTGGCATTGCTTATTGTCATCAGGAATGACAAGGCTGTGTTTGGCACTCAAGTCTTCCAAGAGGCACCCCACCCACTATGTTTAACTGCAATACAAAGATGTGCAAGTGCCTTTGCTAAATCCAGAGGGCTTTGTGGTGGCTCTAAGGCTCAGTGTCATACAACGCCAGGGTTTTTCCACACCATATGTGTCTGTGTATTTTCAGGCTTTCTCACTAAATCTGTGTCACTAGTAACATGCGCTCTCCTGTTCTCCTCGCCCTCATTTTGGCTGTCATCAGTACAGTTTATCGGGACTTTAACCCTTTTCATGGTGGTGTTCTTGACATCAGTCTAACATCAATTAGTACAGCACTATACATATGACTGTTCAGTTTGGTTGGTCAGTAAGTATCTATTTTGACCCTATGTTTTTCATTGCATCAACATAGTTGTGTGCTGTCCTCATTCTAAACTGTAATTTTCTTACTTGAATAATCCTATTAATGTAGGTGAGGCAGAACAAGTGCATGCTTACCCTTTGGTTGTTTGCCAAGATGGACTTGTCAGTGCAGGCCTTTGACAATCTGATAAGATCATCAGCATTTGTTTAAAATTAATAAGGAAGACAACTAGGGCCAGTGAAGAAGCAAAAAATATCGGCAGTATTCTTACTCAGAATTATGACGATTATCCAATTCAAAGCAAGAATTCTGACGAAAATTTTCAAAATTTTGATGGTCAGAAATCCAATTTAAGGTAATCTCAGAATTTTATGAATTCAGAATTCTGTTTTAAATGCTATCATTCTCAGAACAAAGCCAAAATTCTGGCTTCAAAATGAGAATATTGAGAACAAAGTGAGAAATAAGTAGAATTACATATAACAAAAAAAAAAAAAAGAGAAAATGTGCAGTTCCTGAAGAAACTGCGTGTGAAGGCAAAAACATTGCAGGCAGAAGCGTTTAATGTTAAAATGATTTGGAATCTTTGAATGGAATATTGAAGTGGAAATATAGAATTATGGGAAATATTAAAATATATAAATTATTGGAATCTATGAGGTGTGAAATGGGAAAATTCAAATTATGAAATGGTATATCTCCCCTTGGGAATGAATGGGGAAATCTCCCGTTGAAAATTAATTGTGAAATATTAAAGGTCAAAAAATATGGATTTATGGGAAAATATTGGAATCTATGAATTACTGGAATTATGGGAATGATCCCTGAAGCGAGATGGTTGAGCTAAATAGTGAAAATGTGAAAGCTGTAAATATGAAATGTAAAATCACCCAACGTTAAATCAATGGGATTTTTGGCGTGGAAAACAGGGAATTGTTAGATTACTGTAAATATTTGGAACGAGAAATGGAGGCAGTCGTTGCACGATTAATTGGAATAATATGAAATTGGAACAGTGCGAATCGGATGAACGGGGAATGAGTTGAAACGCGTCAAAAGAGGAATAACGTGTGAAGGCTTTCACTTTCACAAAATGAGAATTGCCAACCTTGTTTTTTCTTTACTTGCCCAAATCCTCTCTTTTACTAAATACCATTTGCTACTTTCACGAATAGACAAGAGATCCTATTTATTTTATGATGCCTTTATTCATTAACTCTGCGGTAGAATGTTGGAAACAAATAGGCCAATTCAGAAAGTTCGCTCTCGATGCGACACAGTATGTAGTGAGCGTTGTTGGAATAATGCGTGTTATTGTACTGAGATCGATAATGTAGCAGTTTTGCCACATGTCAGCAAGTAAATGCTGATAGCGTAAGGTACCAGAACGTAACTATGGCCCGACGGGAGAAAAAAAAAATCATTCTGTCAAGGATGGTTAAATATTCAGCAATAAAGTGTCTAGACAGGTTCAGGGCGCGGTGCAGTTATCCACAGGCTGCTTTTGAAGAGAAATAAAGTTCAAGTTCATGCAACGTTACTCCCAACATGCTCCCCACCTACTTCACAGATGGCCTGCACTCTTAAAAGCTTGTTACGGGTTCAAGCCAGAACCTGATGATGCAAAGCATTTTCATACTGCATACTACAACATTGAATCAATCAATCAATAATAATGACAGCATTTTGGGGGGATGGGGAAGGAGGGCTTCAGAGGTAAATCGTTCAGGTGTTTCTAATGAATTGTTCCAAATGAATTGAAGATTCTGAAGGCAAAGAGTGTCGACGTGTCCATCAATGTCGCTACATCTGCGTTTACGGTGGCTCACTTTTAATCTCCTGCACATAACGTTTTAACTGCTTTCTCTACAGGAGTTATCACAAGGTATGAGCTGTTTTTACGGGGGCCAGTGGAGCCTCACGGCCTGTCAACTCTGACTGCGGAAAAGAGAGTATTTGTCAGCGCCGGGTGGCTGGATCCGAGCACGCCGTCTCAAGCGCAGCTCATCAACAGCAGCAGAGCTTTGCCCCCTGAGAGCAGCGCCACTGTGGCCGCTCTGCAGGCCTTTTCCACCTATCAGATGAGAGTCGTTAGCATCAATATGGCAGGAAATGTCACATCTGGGTGGACCACCGCACGCACAGCCGAGGGAGGTTTGTACATGTCTGTCACACTTTTCCATTCACAAACTGCTTTACTTATTTTTTTCCATTTAGCCCCAATAAAAAGAACAAAACGGATGAAGTCGACATCTAACCAACTAAAGTGATTTGCGACATTTTAATATTCAGGAGTTTTTTTCAAACTCATTTAACGGGATACTTTACTTGTTTCCTGCTAAAAGTCTAATTAATTTGATTATTCCATTATTTTTTTAAGTACAATTAATACCTTTTAAGAACTCTTTGTGCCACTTGCTGTTGACTGAAAATGACATCACGTGCTCAGGGCTCAGATAACAAACAATCACGGCTCACCTCTTTTCTGTGTTTGGTCGTCTGACGTTTGCAAGCCGAGCCGTGATTGGAAAAATAAGTCATTAATCATAAACAAGACATTTACATTTCAAATGATTCCTTTTACGGTTTATGGCACGTATGGCCCTTTTATCACACAAGCTGAAAGCTTTGCTTGAGGCGTGTCAGAAACATTATTTTTCAAAAATAAAAAAGAACACAAAAATTAGTCGTGCAACAAGATTGAAATCTTAAGTTAAATGAGAAGAAAAGTCTTAATATCAGGTTAAAAAAAAATTCTGCTGAATTAAAATTAATACCAACAGAGAACAGTTGAGGATATTGTTAAGTGAAATGGTGAATGTGAGATACCTTTTTTCATGTTATTCAGCATTTTTTATTCTTAAAATAAGAATGTTACAGGAATAAAGATGCAGTGTGGTTCATAATCTAGCATTGAGTAGTTATCTTTTTTTTTCTGACTGCAGCAGCATTTTCTAATTCAGTACACTTGTAATGAAACGGAACATGGTGTGTAAAAGCTCACTGGTAAAAATAAGCCACACTCAACAGATGCAATAAAACCTGAGTTTTATTTAAAAATAACACAACAGACTGTTAGACATAATGTGAGCGAGAATGAGGGAAATGAGGGAAGAAATGAAAAATGTGTATGTGTGCAATGTGCATGTGTGCTTTCTTGGGGTGGGGGGTGGGGGGTCCCTCATTAAGGTATTTGAATTTCAAAGAGATGATATGGCTCATTAAGACTAAGCGATTGCCCTCAACATCACTCTGAGCTACGCGTCTTGGTAATAAGCATATGATAACATCATTTCAATGTTGGGTGTGTATCAGTGATTCTTTGCATGTGTGTGTACATGCTATGCCATGTTTGAAAACCACATCCTGACTGTATGTGTCAACCATCAGTATTAGAAATCAAGTGGAGCCACTGAACAAGTGAGGTTATGTAACAATATTTTTAGTTCCAGAGTGGATTGCTCCCCCAGAAGTGACTGCATTGTCCTCCACCAGTCTTCAAGTCACATGGAGAACATCCGAAGGTCACGGGGTCATTGCTCGAGGGCCGGTCATTGAACATCATGTCAATTTGCTGACTGAACAGACCAACAGCACCTATGCTCCTCCAGTTGTCAGCCAGGTTGGTGTCATACATACTCTTTATAGAACGCCGTGAAGGTCTCTGCTGCTGCATAAATGAAATTGCCTTTTTCTCAGGTCCTGCAGCGGTTCGGGCCCTCGGCCGAGCCTCTTTATATAGTAAAAGGGTTGAAGCCTTACCTCATTTACAATTTTACTGTGACAGCCTGCACTAAGAAAGGCTGCATTACCAGTCTTGCAAGATCTGGACAGACCCAACCAGCAGGTAACATCCAAATGTGTTTGTTTTCCTCCTAAAAAGCCAATACTCTACTGCTCAAATGTCCGTCATCAATAGCATTTACCAGAGCAACCTTTTACCAATGAGGACACTCACAATGTATTAGGCACTCATGGCACTTGACAGTGGCTTAACATCTTAGTGATACAGTGGGCTTCGGTGCAAGAAAAAAAAAAAAGTGCCTGCAAACACCTGGCCTAAGTACAACTGCTGGGCCTCAATTATTGATGCTAATATTGGACATTAAAAATACCACAAAAAATACTCCGAAATAGGTTAGTATATTCTGTTTTACAACCTTTACATTTGTTTAAAGATTCTGCACCCAAAAATATTATTTTGCCATAAAGCTTAAAATTCCACTAGTTCTACTCCGTAACAAAATGAAACTGCATTCACTCATTGGAAGCTCATCTTACAGGTCTTGCACTCTGCAAATTCATTTATGAGTCTGTAACGGGTCCACATGCGGGCATAACTGAACTCACCAAATTCATCCCATGAGCCTCCGCAGGCAATGGGGATAATGCCTTTTGACTAGCCAGAAAAATTGTATGCAGCGAGAGGGTCATTGTCGCTTCTGCGGTCAAGCTAGCTGGAAAGCTACTGCTTGACTCCGGGTACAGCCTCAGTGGCAGAACGCTATATTTTCTCCGGACTGGATAGATAAATATTTTGTAAATATTTTGCATTGTGATGATTCTTTTTGTATTTTTCTTTTTTTGTATGCCACTTTCTGCTTGATTTTGCAAAGCTTGACGTCTATGGTACTTCAATTAACTCATGTCACATCACCGAGACTCTTCGTGACTAATAGGTACCAATGTCAGGTGATTGGTCAATTCATCATTACTCCTCCATACCAACCACGCAGGTTGACTGACCCGCTCTGAACTATTTGATCGACAAAATAATCCTGGAGTGTTTTTTTTTACTTTCTTTCTTTTTTCCCCTCGGCTATAAGGGTCCCCTACGCAGTCTCACTAGCTGCACCTTCGATGTTTAAGTCTCTGAATAACTTCCCCTTTCCTGTTAAACAATATATGTTACACAAGAGTACAGTTTGAGTGGAGAATTTTTCGCGCAAATATTAACACTGAATGTTGTAATGCCCAAAGTTGTCATTGTAAAGAGGTCTTTGAATGATCACATAATTCTATTCCAGATCAAAGAATATTGAAAAAAAAAACACCAATTTGTTAACTGTTTTAAAGACAGTTATATTAATTACAGAAGTAATGCCCACTTGCTCTCAACACTTTGAAAAACTTTTCTAGCTTTTTTTTGTTACCTTTTGCGCTTAGCTCGTGTTATTTCTATCTTTAAAAAAAAATATTCGGAAGCAGAAAGATGAATAATTCTGCATGCAAATATGCATGGGTGTGTTTCTCTTATTTACCGGGGATCCTTTCACATACTTTTCCATCTGTTCACTCGTAGACACCCATCTTATTCTTTGTCTTGCTCCTCATTATACTTTTTTGTTTTTGTTTATGGCTATGGGTGAGTAGACAATGGATGGTTCATGCGAACAAAAACAAGCTTTCATCTATAAATAGCAGCTGAGGGATTTCAGCTTTTGAACGTAGTCTTAACAACTACATCTGTCGACGTAGCAATATTCTCAGTCCATTCAATTCTTGAAAAGTCCTTCCTGTGCTTATGATGATGAATGATCCCTCATATTGTAATCGGTGGACTTTTTAAATGTATTTTTAATGGCTACATCTGTTGACACAGCCACAATGTTTGTTTTAAGCGATTCCAAAGACTTCTCTTGACTGTAATACAGTACAATACAATATGGCTTATTGTACCCAGTTGACTTTTTGAATGTATTTTTAACAGCCACATCTGTTGCCTCCATTTTTTTTCATCCAACGCCAAAGATGTCCCTTGTTTCAACTCTAAGAAATGATAGCGACATATGCCGTTTGCCAGGTTTTTTCTATCTCAAACAATTTGCATAGCATGCGTTACCCTTTATTTTGGGTAGTTTGAAAATGCAATTGAGACTCTTCCAGGAATGTCAATATTTAGAATACTCCAACGCCTATGATATTTTTTTATTTAAATATTACTGTTTTATAAATGGCAGTAATGATGGTGACTGCATACGTATTCTTATCCATCCATCCATTTCCTATTGCCACTTATCCTCACTAGGGTCGCTGGCTTGCTGGTGCCTATCCCAGCCAACTTCGGGTAGTAGGCGGGGTACACCGTGAACTGGTTGCAGGGCACACAGGGACAGACAAACATTCATGCACCCAATCACATCTAAGGACATTTTAGTGTCGAATACACCTTCCCTGCATGTTTTTGGAACGTGAGAGAAAGCTCGGGTGCTCGGAGAGAGCCCACGCGGGTACGGGGAAACATTGAATCTCCACACAAGAGGGCGGGTGCGAGCTGGAACTGAACTCGGATCTCTTACCTGTGAGGCGGATGTGCTAACCATTCTTTCTCCATACCGCCTCTTACATACTCTTGTTGTTTTAAATACAGTAGGTGGAGAAGGTCTATACCACTATGTTTAAAAATATTTTTCACCATTAGTGTGGGCAATAATCTATGCAACACAATTGAAAAACACTTTTTTTCATTGTCATTCACTGCCACTGGTGGCTATGGAGTCACAGATCTCTTTTGGCAGATTAAGTTATCGTTAGCTCCTATCCCACATATGGACAAACAATGGTGAGTGTCGTGACTGTAGCAGCATTTTTTTTTTATCTCATCACGGCTCGTCTACAGTCGCAAACTTTCAAATAACATTCATCAAATATTTGCCGTCAAATTTGCGACCTTGGAAGAGCCTCTTCTTTTGTTGACCCTCACCAGCGTTCACCAATGTGGGATAGGGTTTTTTAAATTTTCTGCCACTGAGTTAGTCTAAAATTCATTTGATCAAAAATTGAGAAAATGTGCTTAGAATTATGCTGTTTCACCAACGAGCCGATTACATTCAAACACGTTAAATGGAAGGCACAAAGCTAACATCTTTTCATATTTTCAAGTTTCCATATAGGAAATAATGTGATGTGGATTGTTAATTCATTTAATAGTGTTAGAGACACTGTTTTGGGTAATGATATAATACAGAAGATGAGAGCAGATACGCAACAAGTTTTATTTCTGGTTCATATATCCTATTTGCCAGCCGGATGCCACATGACATGCAGAATTTGGATCCACAATTAGATATGACACTATAGGAAAGTCAAAACTTGACTCGGAAACTAGACATGGAAAGTAACTAGGAAGACAGCTTGACATGACAGCTGTTGAGTTTGAATTACAATTTATCCATCCATCCATTCATTTCTTATCCTCACTAGGGTTGCAGGATTGCTAGAACCTGGCTTTCTTCAGGTAACAGACCATGAGTTAGTTGCCAGCCAAATGCCGGCGGATCAAACAGACAAAAAAAAAAAAAAAAACACTCAACACAAAAAACACATAAGGACAATTTGGAATGTCCAATATACCTACCATGCATGTATTGGGGAATGTGGCATGTCGTTGAGAAAGAAGAGCTTACATACTTTCAGACATCAATCCTACATGACATATTCAAGAAATCTAAGGAACCATAGCAACTGTGTGGCAACTGATAAGCAACACACCAGTCACAACAGTAAATACAAGATACGCCTGTATCTGAAAAAGGTGATAAATAAAATAGATACATAAAGATGACAAAAGGTGACAAATACATGATCATGGCAACCCCATAGCGACTGATATCACAGCATCAGTATTGCACACACCCAAAAAGGTAACGGAAAAGACAAACGCACTCGAGGCTTTACCGCTTTATTTATTTATTTTTTTCTTGGACTTTGGTTGAACTTCAAACGTCTCACGTGCCACTCAGCCCGCATTAAAATGCTGTCCTCTTGTTTCGGATAAAACCTCTTGCATGCTTTGACCAAAATGTCTTTTAATCACGTTAACGTCCTCAAATGTAACACAATTATGTGTATGGAAGGAATTTCTATGGAAAAATTCCACAAAACGCATTAGGTGGTACATTAAGCGGTATTGCTAGTAAGGTGCACTTGAGTGTGTTACTGATGCGCTAATAAATCTAGCATACATATGACCGGGCCATTAGAGGCTGCTGCCATCTGTTGTAAGTGAGCAGGCAGCATCTGCAAAACCAGCAGAGCTACAAGGAAGCACATGACCAAACATTAGCGTGCACACCGAGACAGATGCAAACTGTCCATATGTGTTGAAGCTTTTGCAATTGTTTCCATGTGCGCGTCTCTCCGGGAAGTTATCGATCACGACGTAAAGTGAGTGGCTAATCAGGGGCTGATGGTGATGTTTTATGTATTCTACATCCATAAAGACTTGTTCTACAAGACACACACACATAGAGACTTGCACACATACATACTCACACTGTAGCACCACTCAACAGAACAGGGACTTTATTGATTCACGCATAATTGGTCTAAGGCCCTTCATGAGGGGAGAAATATGCATGGCAAGGGATGACCATGTCAATAAGTTGAATACTTGTGCGTGTGGTGTAACTGTGCACTTAAGAGCCTGTTAAGACATGTCACTCGTAGCAAAAACAGAAAAGTCCAACATGCACTTTGGCTTGCGGGAGCTGCCCCATGACTTGGCTGCTTCATTACTATCCCAGCAGCTAAAATTAACCTTTCTGCTGGACTGTTAACCTTGCGTGACCACATATATGTGTGTTTAAGGCCACACCGATAAGGGAACTGAACGTTTCATTGTCGAAAACATGTTATTTGGTAAATTAATATAGATGACACACAAGGGTCAGCACAAAGTTCACACACACATCCTCTGAAAATCATCACTAGAGATAATTTATTTACATACAAAGGTACATAGATGTGAAGGTATACCTTCAGCTTTGTATATTTTTTTGTTTAGTATTTATTTTCATAAGATTAAATGTAAATGTAAATGTAAATGTGCTGTGTGTGTGTGCAGCAGGCAATGTTCATAGAGTCACGACGGCTCAATTTCAATAGACTGGTAAGCTATTGATTGGCAGTAATTTATGGTTTGATGTGCCAAGATGGGAAATCGTCCACTCCCCTTTTAAGAGCTCTATTAGAAGTGCACTGAAGATGGCCACCTGTGTCACCAAGAGCTAATTTACGCCCACCAAAAACCATTTAGACCATTAGAGGGAGACACACACTCCGAGAAACACAAGAATGTGGAGTGACACTTTATGCATGCACACACATTTGTACGTTACTCTGTCACAAGCTGTTTCCAGTCTCTATTCTTAAATATATTGACACTGACTATGACAACCAGTCTTGCCGTGATTTATTTATAAGAAAAACATTGAAAACACCCCTCCAGTAGTGACAAGTGTGTTTTTAAGGAATATGTCATTTCAACCTCTAAACTTGTAAATTGAGGAAAGGAAAGGAAATTGACTCTCCGCTAAATGAAAGTGATATTCATCAAAAACATTAGCATATCAAACTAAAAGCCAACCTCAACTTTTTACAACAGGCTTATTGGTGGGTACAATGAAGCACACTAAAAAGTAACAATAAACTGTACCTGTGTAATACTTTTTCTTTCATCATGTAACGGGTTTCATGTCTCTTGATAAGTGCCATTCTTTTTATGAAGTCCAAGTTGCAAAATGATAATATCAATATATGTTCTTTGGCATTCTATAAAGGACTCTGACAAATCCAAATCTGTATGCTAAATGCACTCAGCTGGCACAAAAGTAAGTAAAGCATAACATTGTAATATAAAAGAAAGCTAAAAACGCTTGGCATCATTATTATTATTGACACTATTATATTTATGCATTATACAAGACTGATCTACATAATTCATTGCCCTTATGGGGCTAAACCAGGGAATAAAGATATTAACATTTTTTTTTTTTTTGCATTACATAACATTACATTTATGCCTAACATAACATTCGGAATATTACTTTGATGGTGGTGTGTGTTTATATATATATATATATACACACACTGTATGTATGTACTCCATGTTAATGTACTGAATGTTAAATAAAAGCCAGTGAATTAGAAAATATTTCCAAACTTTTGACTGTTACTATCTACATATGTTTCTTCTTATTTCTTCTCAGCTCCAACAGGGTTATCCCCACCTCGACTTTTCCCAGTCAATGACAGCACCATTGAGATAGACTGGGATGTCCCAGCTCAACTCAATGGACCACACCCTTTGTACCAGGTATGTAAACAGGCCGATTTTGTCTCTTTTGGCAGGCACAAACCGCTGAGTCATCATCGGAAACAGAGAGATGATGTCTTCGCATGTCTTGGGCATATTTGATTTCATCCAGGTTTATTTATTCGTGTGAGAACTGTCTGGAGTTGTCATTAAAGGGCAACATTATGGCTGCCTCATGAAACACACTTTTTCCTCCATAGCTCAATTATTCATGATGATTATAATATTTTCAAGCCAATATACATCTAATTTACATTACATGTACATCTAATTTGTGGAATGGAGGTTGCGTCTCAATTTGAAGTGTCATTATAGTCACGCTTTTTTTCCTCAGGTGGAGAGGACAGATGTGTCTCTTTCTGACCCTCAAGGTCCTTTCATCAGAGGAACCAGGTTCTCTGGCAGTAGTTACTACCAGTTTCCCAGTGACACCCTGCCTATTAACACTGACTTCACAGGTAAGAAATCACGTCAAATCAGGTATCCACAGATCAGAAAAAGTTCTCCTGCAAATATTGATGATATGATGTCTACCAATATGATGGCAGTAGAAAAAAAAAAAAAGATCTGATCTACTACCCCAATGTGACAAGCACACAACAATGTCTCCAGAAATAAATACCTATCCACTAAATCACTTGTAATTATAATTACTGCATTATAAAAATACAAATCAAATGAACAACTGAAATAAATGAAATGTAAAAAATGGCTTGCAGAATGGAGGTGATATACAGAAGGTTTTTTGTGTACTATTTATACTGTATGGGTTACATCACATGTAATGCACATAACAATAAAAACTCTCAAATTCTAGAAATTAAATTGGGTTTGGGCACATAAATCCAACCTCAAATGTCCGATGCAGATCTTACGTTTCTTGCTAAACGACAGTTTCTTCAGGAACGGCCGTGGCTTGATAACCTTTCACCACGGGTATTTGATGTACTTTATATGTCACATATTTCTGCTTTGAGTGTGATGGGTCGCTTTTCGATTCAAGGGTTGTCCTGAGCCTTCTCTATTGGTCAAATGCCTCTCTAATTTTGACTCGTATCATATGCTGCATTCTTCGATGGTGGGACATGTGACTTTTCTGACCTCCAACTCAAAGTGCACTCGAACCTCTGTGAATTGCGGACAAAGAAGACCACTTTTAATATCATGTATATATGGTCAGCCATCTTTGTTGTTAACATTCGACTTGAATGCTTTGAGGTCGTAACTGGGATAATTCAAGTGGGAAAACTGAACTTCCCACTTTCCTCAAATGGAACATTTAAGCCTGCAATCAGAATGCGTACTTAAATGACTAAATAGGCTTATTGCGCCATTGTCATGTATGCTGTATTTAGTACTGTTTTGTTGTTGTTGTTCTTGTAATGATTATTATTTTTTTCATTTATGACAAATTACTCTGCATTATCACAGTCTTCTCGTGACAATTCTTTAGGATGACTTCTGCAGTCATCTTAAAGGACAATTATCTTTCTGTTTACCGGCATCATTAGAGGGTTGAGCTGCTCAGCCAAACATGTTCTGCTTCATCTGAGAACATCAGCCAGTCTGACGCTCATAATTAATGACTGCTGATACTAATCAGTGCGATTTGAGTGGCAAAAGCTCTTCTGCGCCTTGTTCACTACCCAGCATAAATAGACCACAACTTTGCACTTTTTTTCTTAGATTTTTAACCCAGTGATGGGTATTTGGGTATTTTGTAGTGGAATACATGGCATTCATCACAAAGAAAACTTTTTGTCTTAGTGGAATCTTTTCCTCTGCACCAATCTTCATAAAAAGTAATGGATGAGGCAGTCACTTTCAGACCGGATCTATTGTGGACCATCAATGTGTCAGCAGTCCTCAAACCATCACCCTCTTACAACCATCAATACTAATAGCATCATCTACAGACAATTATTCCCATCGAAGCGCACGGAACAGTGAACAAATCAAAGCCAAATTGGATTATGAATGTAATGCAGTGTAATGCCCCCTCGAGAGTCAATTGATCACGGAGGAGAGAGTCGTCAATCGTTGATGCCTTGCGGAAACCAAGCAACTTGGAGCTGTGACGATTGTCACATTTCAATTTCCAATTACTGCAAAGCGTTTTTTCTTTTTTAACGCTTCTCCAGTCATTCCGTTTGGATGGCACCTTAAACTATTATGCCCCACTCAGAGGGGGGAAAAGAACAATCCTGTAATAAGTCTCTATCTATGTCTATTATCTCCTTTGTAAGTCTTGTTTTTTTTTTTTTTTTACATCTGTACTCCCATTTTTGTCCTTTGACCTCCAGTTACAGCCACCAAATGATCCCCCCAGAGTATACTGGTTTTGAAATGCTATTATTGCGATAGGTGGATGCCATTTCTGTAAAATGATTTTTTTCTCAATTGTGATTAACGATGCTTCTTAATCCTGAATGAATTCAGGGTACTTAAGGTTAGTATGTACCACACTGAATCTTACTCTAGCTAAGAGAAGATTATAAGTATATGCAATTAGTGCACTGATATGAATACCGACTAAGTGCATGTTTCCATAAATGCATGTTAGTCCATTCATCTTTTCTAAGCTGCATCCCTACATAAAATTCCCATGATGGGACTTCCTACTTGTACTTTTATTGGTGAAGGAATATGTGTAGAATACATTACACTTAGAGAAATAATGGATTTAAATGGACACCGGCTGTAAAATAGATTATACAGTTCTCGCTCCTCATTTGTATTTCTTTGGTATTTGAGCCTGAAAAGGGCTGATTATAATGCATCCTCATATTTCAGCTAATCCAGATGTATTTCTTCAGCCTTCATTAAATGAAGAGAAATGAAACATCACAAACGTTCGCTGGAAAAAAAAAATAGAAAGACTGGATGCCGGAACAAATAGACTTGGATCATTTCCAGTCACGTTTAATACAGTACAGTCTTGCAGCCCCGCTGGAGTGACTGAGCAGGAAAGAGGGAAATGTTAAATGATACAAATTATTTTTCCCTAATTAATATGATTGATTGCCAGGCATTGATGTTGAGAGGAGAGGGGAGAAATGTGTGAAAGGAAAGTTTGCACAGACATCATTAGTTTTTCCCCATTTAAAGATTAATCAGAAGAGGCTGGGCTCTTTAATTCTGTCATTTGTATATTTAATGGGCTGCAGCAGAATCTATGGGTGTAATTAGCTAGCTGCCGCGCTCTCATTAATACGCCAAGCTCTGATTAATGCCGAGAGAGAGCTAACATGACTGGAGTTATTCAGGTTATGTTGGCGAGATGATTACACACAACCTCGTCCGTTTACCCAGAAGAGAGAGCCCAAAATTTCAAAACAGGCACAACTATAGACTTTAATCAATATTGTGTTATTAATGTTTGCATTTTAAAACCTAGTGTTGGACGAAATACTCTGAAAATATTGTGTAGATCATCTCCATTCTCGACTTTTTTTTTGGAACGTAAATGCACAAATTGTAGAATTGCTGTGAAAAAGATTCACTTTCATTGACAACTGTCCTCAGCTTTTTGGGAGGATTCGTTAAATAAAATGTCAACACAGCCGCTAAATCAGTATCGGGAGTATAAAAACATGCAAGGAATTTGTCTGCCGTGGTTTGAGCCAGTATTACAAAAAAAAAACATGTGTGCCTGTGTGTGTGTGTGTGTGTGTGTGTGTGTGTGTGTGTGTGTGTGTGTGTGTGTGTGTGTGTGTGTGTGTGTGTGTATACAGCAATACCTGTAAGAAACATTTTGCGCTTTCTAACGACACAGTGAGGACATTTTGGACAAGTGAGGAAATTTAGGCCGGTTCCTCACTTGTTCAGCACTTTTTTTTGAGGGTCAAGACTTGTTTTTAGTGTACAGGTTTGAATTGGGTTAGGGTTGGGTGTTGGCAACCGGCGGCTCCGGAGCCTCATGCGGATCTTTCATCCTTATGTTGAGGCTATGTGTGGCTTGTGGAAATAAATAATGCTTGGTTCAGACCAAAGTCAATGCAGTTTGCACAATTGGGCAATAGGACAAAGTTTGGAGCGATGGGAAATAAAACACGATGTGAGACAGCTAATCAGCTTTGGAAGTAAAACAGGAAATGGAAATAAGTGTGGCCTTTCAGATTAAAAGCGCCCATTTCAAACTAAAACTCTTAAAGAATTCACAGAATACAGTAAATCTAATCTTTATGGCTTTGTGTGTAAACAAGAATTGAGTCAGACATTGTCTAAGTTTTACATAAACAGTAAATGGATATACAGGACGCCCTTCCAGATTAAAAGCACACATTTCTAAATAATGTAAACAGGTAAGTAAATATTATAAACTAAACAGCTTAAAGAATTCTGAACAGAATAAATCTCATTTTACCCCTGAGTGCGAACAAATATGGATTTAGATGTTGGTTAAGTCCATTTATATATATATATATATATATATATATATATATATATATATATATATATATATATATATATATATATATATATATATATATATAAGATCAGGGTCCAGTGTCTTTCCCAAGGACATTCCAACAGCTACCACTGAACAGGTGACACACTATGTACAAAGGCACAGCCATTGTTGTGAAAGGACCCTTAAATGCAGTGGTCCCAGATACTTTTGACTAGACTGTAATAAGTCTTTTCCAATTAGCTGAATCCTTGTCGGAAATAATTCTGCTGATTTTGTGTGTACGCGCGTGTGTATCTGTGTGTAGCGCAGACGCCTGTCAAGATGCGTGCTCAGGTCTGTTTGTTGATGGCTCCAAAGTGGTTGTCAGTGTGAAGTAGCACAAGTCCTGGGGGGAATCCCTGGGAAGTAATGCTGAGCACGAGCAGAGTGTTACTTAGCTGCTGCACATTTGGACCTTTCTGAGGGTGTGTTGACGGTCTGTCCCTCCCTATGTAGCGGAAAGGCACAATAACGTTATTATATTTGTGTAAACAATCAATTGTTATGACAAAAGCCACTAGAGGATGTTATTTATTTTGAGTGAGGACTAATTGACCTACCAAAGAACATGGTGTATCTGCAAAGAAAGCTTTTGTTGATAGGATTGTGTAAAAACTTCCACGACTTTTTTCAATACAATGTGAAGTGGAGATGTAGATTTTTTCCCTAAAGCATACCACGCCCTGAAAAGTATGTGCCCCCTTCTTTGAAAAGCTTTGAGGATTTTGGTTGTAAGGATAATTTTGCTTGCTTTCTTCTTGCTAGAAATACTTCCAAAGAACTGCAGGCCTCACTGGCCTCCATCAAGGTCATGACTCCATTAGGAGAAAGAAAATGGTCAAAAATGGCATCCTTGAGTGGGGTCCGAGGCACAAAAGAACACAAAGGCTCTTCTCACTTTTGCCAAAAGACGCGTGATCAGTCCTCAGGACTTTTGGGAAAAAAATCTGTGGACTAATGTGTCAAAAACTGAACTTATATAAGGCTTGCTTGCCTTCCTCTGACCAGGACAACATGCTGTATATGACGCAAAATTGAACTCTGCTGTTTACTAGTAGATCCTGAAGGATAACATTCGGCCATTAGTTTGGTCTCTCAAATCCAAGTGCTTTTCGATCATGCATCTGGGCAATAATCTGAAATACACTCAAAAAGAACAAAAATTAAGGTTCAAAATCAATGATTCATATGATGTTCCTATTGATCTTATTAGACTACATGTGCACTTATCGCAATGTCAACCTCAGGAAATTACAGCAATTACAAATGTTAATGGAAACTGTAGTGGTTTAAAATGAAAAATAACTTGAAATGCACAAAAGAAAAACAAGCGTCAGTAATAGGAAGAAAGAGAGAAATGCTAAAGAGGTCAAGAAGAAAAGCTGGAAGGTTAAAAGCAAGATCAGGAGAGTTCCAAGAGAAGGTTAAAGGGGGCTAATGTAATGTCAGGAATCTGTCATGACTTCACTCTTCTTTGCATTGACAAGGTCACCAATGTAAATGACACATGCCTGCTTGATGTACACGACGTATGTTCGAATGCAAGGAATTTGTGATTGTCTTCAATGCATCTTGTGCACTCTACATATATGTGCTTATAAAACATTCAAAAGAGAAACAAGTCAATAAGGACATCACATAGTCAGCATAAAATAACTATATTTACACAGAGCAAAGATTTTCTAGGTGTAACATGAAGGGGGAAAATGTTTCATTGTACTGTCGCGGTGGGAATCTTGAGCTGCTTTAAGATTGGATTGAATTCTGTTTAGAGGATCTGTGAGTCGATTTGGTATCAATTTATAATTGAAAACAATTTTTGACGCAGACTGATTGGACAATGAAAAAACGTCTCCTGTCTGCTTTGCAAGATAGAATAACAAATGGAAACCGTGTCATTTTTGTTTACATTTATGAAGCTGAATTTTAAGGAAAGTGCCATTTTCCACAAAAGTTTTTGGACCTCACTTGCAAGTCTTTTCTTTATTTTGATTCATTAACATACCGTCCTCTACATTAGAAGGCTCTTGTTATCCGATTAGGTATTGTAAACCTAAGAGACTTAAGGGATATTGGTTGTAATTAAGTAAAATATCAAAGTGATTTCACCACATCTTTCTTTTTGATATGTCAGCTTTCATAGATTGATAGATTGTTTAGATATTTGCAAACAATGTTTAATGCATAGATGGACCCATTCCTGTCCGAGTTGAGAATAACCACGTTTTTGACCAGAAGTTTTAAGCATCCTTAATCAGTGAGGGATGGGAATAAAAATGAAGTTTCAAGGAGGAGTAAAGCTAGAAACCACTGCTGCACATGCCAACTTTAAAATAAAAGTGTACTATGGTCAATGCGTTGAAGTCCAGGTGTTATTTGATGTGTTTTTTTTTTTTAATTGGGCCAAGTAGTCGTGACTGGCACCAGCTAGCGACGTAGTTAAATGGGAACTTACCAGAAGTTTAAAAACAAAACAAAAAACATTGTTTTAGAGCACTTAAATCGATTCTCAATCATAGCAAATGAGAATCTTGATTCATGCACATAAAATTCAGAAAATATTTCATCTACATTCATCTTTGTGTCTTTCTAACTGTTTGACTTTGCTCCATGTTCTGTGAGGCAATTTGCTCTAAATTATTTTACTAACGGCAACTCATTTTGAACTTTTTGCATTCAACTGTTGAGATCTTCCCACACTTCTTTTCCCTACAGAGACGTACGCACACACGTTGGTTAACGTACTCATGGAACTGTAGATCTAGTAGTGGATTAACGTTCAATCTCGGATCCATCGATACATGACAGCACAGCATGCTGGAGGAATTCTTGTGTGTGAACGTGTCAAGAGAAAGAAGAAACTACTTTTTTTTAGGGAGGACGTTTTGTGCACTGAGGAGAGACCTGACATTTATGTGTACTGGATCCAAAATCACATCAATTAGGGTGGCATCAATCAACAAATAGGATTGAGGGACAATCATGCTGAGTTTTGGCTTTGACATTATGTGAAGCGCTGTGAAGAGGAGAATGGCTATGAAAAATCTTGTAATGCATTTGAGGTGGGGAGGAGAAGGCTTTTGGAGGATTTTAGTTTTATAGATAAAAGCAAGAGATTACAAGTGAGATCTGTTAAAATAGTGGAATCAGGTTTGTCCTCTGAGGCTCGTCCGCTGAGCTTCATGTTTTCCCAAAGTATCTTAGTGCTAAGATTATCCTCGACAGTTGGCTTATCGAGAAAATGAAGTCTGATTAAAGGTGTGGTGTAATTGGGATATCATGAACTTGATGGAAATGTAACAATATAAATAAATCAATGCGTTTGTGGAAGAAATATAAAATTGTAGTAAACTGTGCTTAATAGTAATTTTTTAAAACAGTTTTGAATACAAAAAAAAACTTTTACACAGCATTGTTTTTAACTCTCAACGTTGTTCATGCCAATTACTGTTTTGTCATAGAACAATGAATGAAAATATGGCACAAATATTCTCCTTTACAATATCTTCCTTTCCTTCAGGTGTAGAATTGAGTTTCAAGACTCATTCACCAGATGGCTTGCTGCTCTGCGCCTTGTCTCCTGGAAATCAGGAAGAATTCCTGGCTGTCCAGATTAAACAGGGGCGTCCATACTTTTTGTTTGACCCTCAGGTATGGACACAGTATTGTTATTTTTACCCTTAATATGCCAGTAAAAGTGAAATTATATTGCATTTGTTCATCAAAAGACATTCAGTTTTTACAGCAAGAATAAAGCTGAAGGTGAATTGACACTGTGCTAGTGATTGCGGTTCTAATTTGCATAGGTAAAACTTCACTCCATCATGTTGAGTTTCCATTGTTTTAGTTATTTCATCTTTATCAGGCGGCTGATTCAAAGGCTCTCAAACATCAGCCAAATATCTGTTATTTGCTGATATTTTTAAAAATGTTTTAGTGTATATACACTAGTGTATATACACTAAAACATCAGTGTATATACACAAAACATTTAGTGTATATACACTAATCCTTTCAGTCACACAAGTGTCATTATTTATGACACAAATCTATATCATAAACTTGTATCCTCACATATATATCATGGAATTTGTTCAAAAACTCAATTCATGAACATGCTCTTCAAAACAAAGCCAATCTTATTTTTTACAAGCAGTACTTAGGTGAGCAATCCAAGGAAGTTGACCGAGATACCACTACTTTGTACACAGTTTGTTTAAAACAAAGGTAATGCAACATAAACCAATGAAACCGGGTGTATTAAATATGGGAATAGGTACCAGTCCTCTCATTAATAGTAAAAATCTGTGTATAATTGATGTCCAATGAAATGCATTGACAAGGAAAATATTTCATTCATTATAATTTTTTTCAGTTAATCAGCCAGTTAATTGGTAATTAGTATTTTTCCATACCTATCATGTCCAAATATGTACTTACATGAGCAAATAATTTTTCGGAACAGCTGTCAAAATTCTGCATAACTCAAAACAATAATAATTTTTAAAGAGTGCATTTAAGCCAATATTTTAAGGTTTAAAATCTAATTCTGCACACTTGACATTTGCTCACCAGCAGTCTTTTTTTTTTTTCCTCTCTGATTCACCTCCACTTTTTCTCTGCCTCTTTCTGTCTTTTCTTGTCTCGCTTGCTCTCATCTTATAAATGTGATCTGGGGCCCGCTCATTGCGTTCTGTCAGGGAGATGGAGCGAGAGGGGGGAAAAAAACTTTAAAAGTGTGTCAACGTTTGAATTGGACTGCAATTAACTCATTCCCTGCAGTCACCACGCGTGAATACCAATTGCAAGCTAATTAAGCTTTGCACCCTTGCGCACGCACACACACACACCCACACACACACACACACACACAGCTTCACTTCCCTTATCCATCCTTACAGACACATGTAGAGGGGTTGAAGAGTCAATGACTTGGATGATGAAAGCAATGATAGCAGATGATTGCACGTATTTCCATGCGGCCACCATCTAATTAGGCTCTCAAACAAAAACATGCAATACAGTGCATACAGTAGAGTATTTCCCTTCCTCATCAGTGTCCATGCAGTACTTATAACTAAATGTCTTCATCAAAAGACTTATCATCGACAGTATGCGTGAACAAGTGTGTGTGTCTGTGTGTCTTCTGCAACTCGGCTGACTCTTTTGTTTAGGGTTGGTTTGGGATAATTAACTGAGAGAAGTCTCATGGCTTATTGGTGTTCCCCACCATACATCCAGCCTTGCCCATTACTTTTCCTTATTAGCCTGTTGCGCTAGCCAAATGGGATTACTAGAACATGGTGTATAATTTAGCATAACACATGCAAAATTACATGATTATGAAAAGCTTACATGAAAAACATGGCTTTTTACAAAGTACGAAGTACTTGCTTACTGCTTGTACTGCATTTACACAAACACCCTGATTTTACAGTTTGGCCGACTACTGATTGTTATTTCCAGACTGGAAGCAGAGAAGCTCAATGGTTTTTCAAATAGTGTCACACATAAAGATGTCATCAACTCAAAATTATTTTTTGTATTAAAAAAAAAAAAAAAAATCCTTTGAAGTTATAGGCTCATTATACCAAATGGCCTGAGGACAAGTTTGAGTGACCATATTTTTCAAAATACACGTCTTCTTTAAACACGTCTTCAATCAACCGTGTTATCTATGACAAAGAGCTTGGCCTGCTGTGTATTGAATTCTTGTAATGACTTATTCAAGGGCACCAAAGATGCAAGTTGCTTAGTATTTGTTAACTGTTTAATTGGCATGAATTTGGTCTGGCTGTATGGGTGAGGAGGAGACAGCATCTCTTCCCCTGCTGTCTTGTTAAGAGGAGCCAACTTGTGTTGGTTGTAAAGATGCCTGAGGCTGATATACTTTGGCATTCTTACATTTATTGATCCCGTCATTAAATCTTCATCACTGTTTGTGTGGGCCCCTGTGCTGTCAGTGAGGTTGTTTTTGTGAGCATTTACTCATCCTCATGCTCATGTTTTACTACATTACTTGTCTCTAACTTACTAAAAGCTGATCGAAACGATGATGTCAGACTGCATTGAGACATCTGTCTTCAACCACACTGGAGTATAGGGATTTTACACGAATGAGCATCGATTGCAAGTGCCTTGTACACTATTTCCAAACGTACGTTACACAACAAATACAATACATCACCTTTTAGTGTGGCTAATTTGTGTGTGGCTAATGAGCAAAGAGCTAGCTAACAACATACTTTTTTTTTAACTTCTACATTTCTACTTATTTAAAAACATGTATTGCACATTAGGTAAATGTATTTTTCCTTTTTTCTGTTTTGCTTAGGGCTCAGTGGTGACTGTGAGTCCACAAGGGGACGGGGGGCGCCGATACAACGATGGTAAATGGCACCACATCATAGCAACGAGGCGAGGGGCCGTGGGAACAATCGTTGTGAACAATCAATACAGAGGTAACACATTCATACTGACCGCTGCATATATGGCCTATTTGTGTGGGTGTGTAAGCGTTAATGCAAGTGTCCATACATGCAAGTCTGTTAATGTTAATAGCGTAGGACGTCGAAGTAATTGCATGTGTATGCTTCAATGTGTATAAACTTCCCAGTTGTCGAGGTAATATCAAGGTTAATCCAGCTACTCTTTGAGGGATCTGGGGAGGAAACAACTGCTTTAGACGCATGCACACACACAAAATCCCACTTGTGTCTGTGTTGCACTCACATTTTCACTGGTATTGTAATAGCAACTTCAGCGCCTCGTGTCTCATAACTATTTAGAAGGGACGCTTGTGTAGTGTTGGTTTGTAAATAACATGCGAGCCCTACCATCTTAATTTAAATTTATTTCATCAATGAAATCAGAAGTACACAATGCCAAGAATAACATAGTAAATCATATTACATGACTACTTTACCAATGCCACAAAAATGTGATGTATTTGAATGTTGCACACATTAGATCACATTACAGTATTACCACCATATATTGTGAATAATTTTGTATTACATTGATCATTTATATGTTTCAAGAAACACATTGATAAGTCATCACAATATCTGTGTAATAGCAAACATTTTATTATTTATTTCTGTCTGTCTGTGTGTCTATACTCAGAAGAGAAAATTATAGGATGTTCTCCATTGCTGATACCTTCAATGCAGTTGGTGCTTGTTTTAAAAACACATTACTCTAATTGTTACACTCAGCCCCCAGTCCTTCCCCTAAAAATGTCCTCAAACTCATGAATGTGCTCGACAATACCAGGCAGTTCTTCGGCTTCCAGTGGCAGCACTATAATTGGTGACAATACAGGAGTTTTCATTGGAGGACTGCCAGAAGATCTAGTTCTGAGGCGGAAAGATTCGGGTGAGTCAAATTCCACCGTTTCTCAGAATATGAATGAAATTAGCATGGTGTGGGGACCATTACAATTTTGTTTAAATGTAAATCTGTGCTTTGAATCTCTTATTTACCGCTCATCTGGGGTTGGGTCGCAGGGGCAGAAGCTTCAACAAGGAAGCAAGAGACATAGTCTCTTGGCATGTCCTGGGTTGTCTCTGGGGCCTTCTTCAGGTGGGCCATGCCCGGAACACCTCCCTAGCGAGGCATCCAGAAGGCTAGCTAATAAAGCGCCCAAGCGACCTCAGCTGGATTCTCTCAATGCAGAGGATCAGCGACTCGACTCTTAGCTCCTCCCGAATTGCTGAGATTCTCGCCCTGTGTGAGAAGCACCCTCAGACACAACTCGGGGAAAGATTTTGGCTGCTTGTATTTGGGATTTTGTTCTTTCATGACCTACAGCTCGTGACTATAGGTGAGGGTAGGACCATAGATCCTTCATCAAATCGAGAGCTTTTCCTTTGTGCTCAGCTCATTCATTACCACGACATATTATTACTGTGGCCGCATTACAGCCGACACTGCACCAATTTCTTGCCTGCTCTCACTTGTGAACAAGACCACGATATTTAAACTCCTGCACTTGGAGCAGGACCTTATCATTAACCTGGCGAGGGCTGAGGACCATGGAAGTGCTGATCTTCATCAACTTCACACTCGCCAGTGAAAGTTGAAGGTTACGGCCTAAAGAAGCCCTTAATGCTTTGGCTGCATCTAGAAATTCTGTCCATGAAGTTAATGAACAGAATCTGTGAGAAAGGGCAGCATTTACCAGTCCGACCCTCACTGGGAACAAATATAACTTACTGACGGCAATACAGACCAAACTTTCACAATGATGGGACAGGGACCAAACAGCCCGTGTCAGGAGATTTGGTACCCCATACTCCCAAAGCACCCCCGCACAGAACTCCCCAAGGGACACAGTTGAATGCCTTCTTCAAGTCCACAAAATAGATTTAGACTGGTTGGGAAAACTTCCATGCACCCTCGAGGATCCAGCAGGGGGTGTGGAACTTGTGCACTGTTCCACGGCCGGGGCGAAAACCACACTGCTCCTCCTAAATCTGAGATTTGGCTTCCCGACAGACCCTCCCTTCCACCCAATCGCAACCTTCCAGGTCTTACTTTCATTGTCCATGTGAGTATTGACATCCTCTAGCAGAACTAGAGACGTGAGTCGGCTACTCCCTGGGGACCCACGTTACCTCTTTGGCCCTATGGGTGCAGGCCCGGCCACCAGGTGCTCACTAGCGAGCCCTTTATCCATACCTGTCCCCAGCGGGGGGCCCCAGTGACCTGGTTGCGGGCAAGGGAAAATGTGCTTTAACTGTAATAGTCATCATAAGGGTTCTATGAGCCAAGCGTCTGGTCCTGCACCTAGGATACGCAAACCCCTTCTCCAAGATAAGTTGACTGCTCACAGGGGGGGAATGCTCAAACATGGCTGCAAATTTTAGGTCTACAAATCCACAATGTAGAAATCCTTCACACATGACAGGCCAAAGTTTTTTTTTTCTTCTTGTTTGTGCCCACCAGGGGCTGCCCGGCTGATGCGACAGGGTTTCTCTGGATGCCTGAGAGATGTACGTTTCAAAATGACTGACAGCCCCTTGGAGCAGTGGAGATCTCTGGACTGGACACAAGCCACAAATAAAATGTCAGCCTATGAAAGCTGGGAGGGATGTCCTATTCATACTGTGGATGGAGCCCATTTTCTGGGTCATGGTAGGACAATGCTGATTGTTGTTAAAAATGTTACAGATCTGTTGCTTGAGTGATGTTATTGTACTTGTCATTTTAGTACTTGGGGTTGCAGAGATTTATTGGTCAGTAATTTATTATTGTCACATTTGACCCACTGCTGTGTTTTGGATCTCATGTGTAGTAGGTATTTAGTGTACCCACTAAAATTTACATTCCTTTTGTTTGTGTTTAGGTTATCTGGAGTTAACGGGAGATGAATTTAATGGTGGAAAAGACTTTGACATCTCAATGGCGTTTAGAACAGACCAACTTAATGCACTTTTGCTCTTTACATACAACACACAGACGGACGACGACTACATCCTGGTAAGTTTCGCTTCATTGATATAGGACTAAAATAAATTCAATAAATGATACATACTTTTCTACATTGTGATCTCTTTTGTTAATGTATATATCTAGGTGGAGCTGAGGGGAGGTCTCCTATTATTCCTTCTCTCCGCCGGAGGTCACGTGACTGAGCTTAGCATGTGGACTGGACTTAGCTACTGCGATGGAGACTGGAAGCAGCTCTCACTGGCGAAACGCAGAACACTCATCTCGGCCGCTGTTGATGACTGGGCTGAGGAGGCGAGGGGAGTTGGAGTAGCGGAAAAGCTTAAGGTTGACTCACCATTATACCTGGGTGGGGTGCCCCCTCATCTCAAACATAGAGCTCTGGAAATTCACAGTCACAGAAACGGTGAGATGTGTATGTCCCCAAAAAATAAAACAAATGAGTGATATTGGGGTCTCTTTAAGGGTGTGGTTTTCAAACTCGCCTTTTATTTTTTTATCTTCTACATGTGGACTCACACACAATATAAGGCAGGTTTGTAGAACCTACTGATATCTAATAAAAGAGCTTTGTTGAAAAAATATTTTAAAAAAACTAACGATGCTCATATACCTGCTCACCAATACACTTGGATGACCTTTAATGATTGAGATATGAGTCATTGTTGGGACAGTTTTTATTCTTGCATTGACTTTTAAGTGCAAACTTGTGATAGGAGCCTCTATATGTCGGGTAGCAACAAATTCAACTCAATATGCATATAATGACACATTCAGTTCATTCCATTTTCAGTTCAAGCTTACTGTCATGCTAAACATAAAAACAAATTACAATGTTGCCCCTCTATCTTGATACTAACATCTGATGGAAAAACAACATCGATAGCCTAACAGTTAGAATCAACAGATGCGCTGTTACAACCCTTGAAGGCATCTGTTGCCTGAGCAAAAATGGTGAAGCAACACATGTAGATGGACAATATCACATTACTCCATTGTTTTCAAAGTGATGAGTACAGTTACATGATCAGAAAATTCCAAATATAAACCGGGAGATGTACTCGATGTCATTCCATGTAAAGTCAGGGCTCAATCAACAAGGAACAGTTTTAAGACAGAAACTTTCTTCTCATCTCCTTTTCTCCTTCTCTTTTCCTTTTCCCCCAACCCATCAACCCTCGCAGGCTTTGGAGGTTGCATTAGAGGCCTCACCATTAAAAGTGATAAAACAAGCCCTGCTGTCAGTCAAAGCGTTAATCTCTCCGTAGCCTCGGGACGCTCTGTTCGAGTCTACCTCGATGGCTGTCCTAAGAGTGAAAGTCGTTACAACTGCAGGGGCAATGATTCAGTGTTGGCCTTCACTGGTGGAGAGACACATGCCTTTGATTACAGTCTGCAGCCATTCACTGGTAAGAATTGCAAATCATCTTTTTCATCAACTCTTTCTGTCTGACCTGTAGACTGTATAAGATGAGTGCATTTGGGAAGTATGATGTCACACTTGCCCACAATTACCCGAGAAGCTCCTCAGTTGAATGTGAATTAACTGTGGCGAGCATGTGATGCATGTTTCATGCATATCTCAAGGTCACCAACTCTTTTGACAACTGCAGGTTTTATCTCATACATGTATTACATCAAAACAAATAAACTGAATACGAGGTATGCACCAAGCCACTCCGGATAAATGCTGTAGCTTTATGGGTTAGCCTGGCTCCCTTGGTCCTCTGGGTGGGGGGAAAAAAAAAAAAAAAATCTGAACATTAAGCTTTTTCAGCATGACATTGCTCTATAAACATTTCTAAGAGTGAAGATTTACGTGGCTTTGACAGACCGGCCCCCACACATACACACCGGCCCCCACACATACACACATTTTCCAAAATTACTCTTGACCTTGTGTGCGCTGTAGGCGGAGCACTGCACTTTTTTCCTTTGCTGTGTTTTAAAATTGAAAATGTAAATTTGGAACGTGCGTGGGGCAAAGACAAGGTAAATGAATATGAGTCTCATCAAGATTCTGTCTAGTCAAGTGACACAAAAAGGAAGTGATAAATAGAATGACTTATAGATATATTTTCAAAAGAATACACAACTCTGTGCAAACAAATGTGTGGCATTTTTTTCTGTCAGTTTGTTGTTGTTGTTATTACTATCAAGATTAAATTGATGGCCGGGATCAAGATGCAGTATATGGCATCAGATTGGCATATATTTTGAAAACGCTTTTCTTTTGCTTGTTATCGACTAGCCCCTAAACATCTCAAACCTTTTTTCTTGTCTTGTAAACGGTATTTAATGGAAGCTCTCCACAGTGCTCCTTAAATGTCAAGTCTCATGTTATTTGTACTTATGACGCTAATTCCTTTAAAATTGAAGCACGTCAGCCTACTGGATAAAAGAAATAAAAAAATCACAGTTTTCTTAACATGAAACATTTAGATACTTGGTTGTCGTTGAGATAAATTCTCTGTAAATCCACTCAGGTCCAGATTTTTGACCATTTTTGCTAAATGCGGTCAGTTTTTGTGAGCAAATAGTAAAGTCCTATGCACATAACAATTAATCTTGTTACTTGTGTCAGCAGTCAAATAATCCATAAAACACTAGTGAGCTCATTCAATTAACATCCATATATTCCAATGGCATAACAACTGCCTCCATCATGTTTGACACATGATTTAGTCTTGGATTATGGTCTCCGCCTTCCCTATTGTCATATTTCCCCTCTAACATAGAATAGTATTCCAGAACTTAAAATGAACTGTGCTCTTCTGATTTTGAATGCTATCAGCGGTTTGCATCTTGTAAAAATGTTGTAATTTTACTCATGTTCTTTTCCTTTTCTTATCCCAAACCTGCCCTGCCATGTGCATTCACACATAAGAATACTTGTATAGGATCATCGCTCTGGGTGCAGGAGGCTGGGCAGCATCGCCTTGGCAGAGAGGATGCACTTGCGGGAAAGGTAAGAAAAATTACTCTGTGTAATTGCTGAACTTGCTTTTCATTTAGAGAATCTTCCAACAAAATCAATTGAGCCATCCTGTGACTTAAGGCTAATACGAACGACTCCCACCTGTTGGAGTTTCTCGAGAGATTTTGGATGAAAAAGCCCAACATCTTGTACAGCGTGCGAGCCTCATCCAGAACAAGTGATATTACACGCGCCTGACGCTATGAGAGATTGATAAAGCCACTATAAAGGGCATCCCAGTAAAAGGCTGTTAACCCTGAATGGCCCGGGTTCTCCCTTGTGTAATATAAAGCTGCTCATTAGTAGTGAACGATACACTGGTAGGTCTGCTGTGCTGTGACCACAGAGAGGAATGGAGGGGAGGGAGGACGAAAATGCTAATAAATACATTAAGAGCTCAGGGAAGAGGCGAGGATGGAGGATTGAGAGCCAAAGGTGAGAGCTTATGGACGGGGGACAGTGAGAATGAAAATGGAGGAAAAAGCTGCAGAATGATTGAGTAATCGTGGCAAGTGTGGAAGAAGTATTGGCATGGTGAGGAAATTACTCTTCAGTCATAAAATAATGTGTGATTCTTGAGGTATTTTCTGTTAAAAAAAATGCATGTCAGACTAGCAATAAAAAATAATAGATACAAGTGGTGTACAGTACTTTATTTTTAGTATTCTCTTAAAGTTGTTCCGCTGCACAGTTCATCAACACGCTGTAAATCCTCCTGGACCTGAACAGGCAAAGACTGGCAACAGATGTAGCGAAAGACACAAAGATGAATTGAGACAGGAAGTGAAGATGAGAGTGGTTTGACAGTAGATGGACCAACTGGCGTGTCCCGCAAGGGAAGGAGAGCACAGCTGAAAAGGAGGGAGGTTGATTACAGTGAAATATGGCCCAGAATGAATGGGTGGCTGTATTAAATCAGCGCTGAAAAAGTTACTACTCTCATAAATACTATTTATGCTAATGGGAGGCATGATTTAGTGGGCCTATTAAAACATGTAAAGATAGGGGAAGCTTTTGCTTTAACCTCTTCTACTTCCAACCTGTTGTTTTTGCCTTTTTCCAATATATTCATTTTTTCTTTATTTTGTACGTAATTGGCTTCCCTCACATTCACCACAGTTTATTGCTCTGTGTCAAATATGTGCTCTCTTTGGAAAAAATGTTTTTAAATGCACCTCAGTTACAGTATATCCCACCAGGACATATAATAATGCCAGTATATTGCCAGTGTACAATGAAATTGGGACCACTGCTCAGATTGATGCATATTAAATAAATATGAACAATAAAACGAATAAATATTATAGAATAAAAGTGTTCTTGCATCACCCCATTTACGTTTTAAAATGGTATTTTGAATATGCTCATGTAGTGTGGTTTTACTGGTTTCATTACTGGTTTCAAGATTCTCATTTGATAAATTTATATTTATGATATTGTGGAAATCAACTCAAATTTAAAACTGAGTAAGGGAGTAAGGGAAGGGAATAACTGGCCCTTTTTGCTCTACTTTTAAAGCAAAACAATAAACAAATATGGCCTCTATTCCTCTCACTTCATAGAACCAAGCACCATTCCGGTCCCACCTGCGGTGCAGATTCTTAATGGCTTCAGTGCGAAGGTGAGCTGGGCTCCACCCACTGGTGATGTCAGAGGTGTGATTGACAGGTATGAGTTGCGAGCCTTCAACACAGAGCAACCAGAGATGCCACCTATCAAAGCTCTATACCTGGCTAATGGAAATTTTACAGGTAAAATATAAGTGAGTAATAAAGGATATCTGAAAGAGACTATGTTTGTGTATGTTGTATATTGCATGACTTTTGAGGTTTAAATAGTTCCAGTAGGACTTTGAATTATAGCACAAGTAGATCAGTGGGGGTAGCTAAATGTTGGCGTGAGAAAATGAGTAATTTTTCATTGTTGTGAAAAACAACGACATTTTATTTATCTGATATGATTCTAAATATTTAATAGATATTTGATTGAAATATTTGATACTGAATATTTGACCTGCAACTCAACCTTTACAATTAACTTCCCCTGGGTAAGTTTTTGTCACAAGCATATTGGCCCTCAGTAAAAACACACCATCCCTGTCCTTTTCGCCCGCTGAACCATCTTCCTGATAAACAGACACACACACTCCATCCCAGGCAAACCTGTTAATGTATCCTTAGCGAGCCCCTAGCATTCCCAGACTGTCTTCATTTGGAGCGAGACACTCGAGTCTATCCCCATGATGTCATACCTTGGCATCGGTCCGTCCCAACTCGCGCTCGCTTTTCCATCTTTCTTCGCCTCATCTTCAGTACTGACGATGATGACGACGGCGTCCGCAGCTGCTATTCGTCCACCGTTTCGTCCATGCTTTCATGTCTCTGGGCAAATATGAAGATGAGCTCGCCCGTCCCGGTCGTTGTCGGTGTCTACCCATCGGCTCCCTGTCCCCTCCCCTCGTTCTTTGCCAGACATAATGTCCAACCACGATTAGGCTTCTTGTTAATTTATGACGGCCTCGACATCTGACTGCAGAATCACACCGACGGTTTGAAAACACAGAACGCAAATGAGGGTGTAATGGCAGTGGAGTGGGGCCCTGGCCTCTAATTGAATTAAAAGACGGGCGGCAAAGAGAGAGGGAGGAAGAAGGGGAGAGCGAGGCTTTATCTGACAAGTAGAGGTTGACTGAGGATGAGAGGGGGGATAACAGTGAAAAAGTAGATGAGGACAGAAAAAAAAAAACAATAAAAAGGACACACTGCTTGCCAACTGCAGGACTTCTACATAGCAACAGCGTCACAGAGACCGTATTAACCAATGTACCTGTTGACATCAGCCTCAAGAATAGGACACACAAGGAGAGCGTATATACAGTTAGACAAACTAGTTTTTAATTGATTAATAGCTATTGACTAACAAAAGGATATGTTTGTTGTTTAACTAAGGTTGGTTAATAATAATGAAGTTATACATTTGCCTGATAGTATGTGATTAAAATCAATGCTTTTCTTTTTCAGGTGTATTATCCCATCTCACTCCATACACTCAATATGAGGTCACTGTAAGTGCTTTTATTGCGACTGGCTGTGCAGAGAGTCTTGGGAACGACATCTCTGATCATACTGATTTGAGATCAGTCATCAAAACCCCAGAAGAAGGTATATATATAATATATATAGTATATACTCACACGTACACAAAGAGACGCATCTCGTCTCTATAGAGATAGGTCTATTTCTACTTGTAAGAGGGAAAAAAAAGAAGAAGAGAACAGTGCAAGACAATTGAGTCACAGATAGGAATGAAGTAAACTGGAAACCAGAAAATGAGAACAAATGGAAGGGCTGGAGCTGGATTAAATGAGACACTTTACAAGTGAGCAAATGACACCCAGAGTAGTTAGGTCACTTTCGTGACTGGCACAGTAAAATAAATTTTTTCTTTTTTTTTTTTTTTCTTTTATTTATTAACCTCTACATTAATCTGCTGAGAGACCAGCATGCCTTGTTGGGAGTATAATGTGACAGTCGGGGTCAGCGCAGATGTAGCAAAAATCAATTTGAAGTAAAACAGGGGAAAAAAGATGGCTATTGATTCACAGTCTTTAGTTAAGATACTCTACAGTGTTAGTTACCGAAAGAACATAACCAAAAAGTACAAAATGGAAAACATTTACACACATATTTTTTTCATTTTTTTCATCTGCTTACTACCAAAGGGCTTTTGAATATTGTTTTGTTTTTGTTTTTTTCCCCTCTCAGCTCCTGATGCTGTTTCTGCTCCAACGGCACTCTCATCACCCTCAGCACTCTTTGTAACCTGGAAACCTCCAGCAAGGTGAGGTAGACACCTCACTACAAACTTTTTTTTTTTTTTTTTTGTGCCAGCAGATCAATTGCTTGATTCCTAGGCAATGAATGGTGGTTCAAATATGTGACAGTTGGCTAATACATACATGCTGTGTGTGCACAACAGACATAAAACCACCGTACCTTTAATATCAGAAATGAGACTGCTAAGCAATCCTAATTTGGATCAGCATCGCATTATGGACTTTTATAAATGTCCACATTCTGTGTAAGCTTGAATGTTGTCACCAATATTCATTCCATGTTCACTTTGATCCAGATTTGTACCAAGATTAAAGGTTTCTTGTTAAATAACAATTAATATATTTTTCTTGATGAAGTTAATGGCAGTACAATGCAGTATATACTATCATCTTCTGCTTACATTTTATTTACCTTTGAATTATTTTCCCCATTGTATGATGAATAATTTTATTGCATATAAAAGCCAAGACTTTATACAGTAATAACAACTGAATTATGTTCTTGTATAGCCCCCATCTTACACTTTTTTTTGTGCCACTCATAGGCCCAATGGCATCATTACAGAGTACCACCTCTATCAGAATAACCAAATGGTCTACAGTGGAAAGGATGGACATCACTACATTACTGGTAACTGAAGAGTAATAATGTGTGTGCGCGTGTGTGTGTCTGTGTGTGCATGCATACCTCAGCCTTGGGACGCAGCCTTAAAGAAAAAGGGGGAAGAGTGACGAAAAGCAAAATGGAGAATGCTATTTGCATTTGAAAGAGCAGAATGAGTATCTCTGTTCTTACCATGGGAATAGCACTTTAAAATACACACACTTGAAACTGCGGTAGCTGAGAAACAAAGAACACTACATAGTGGCACAATTGCCCCGCACACAATTTGTCATGGAAATGTTCACAAAAGAGACTTCAAGAGGGTACAAAATACAGATTCCTTTGACCACTGAGACTTAAGATGCAAATCAAGACATAGTGAGACATAAAGTATTTATAATATGTAAAAGCTCTCATAGGTATACAAACACACAGCGCAGGCAACAGTAGGAATGTCCTCACATAAAGCCACACAGGTGTCTTCATCAAACCCATTTAATGAGTGTGTATGTCAAATTGTCTGCAATATTTATTTTGAATGTATACATTAAGATTCTTATACTATACAAGTGTTATGTGGGTGTTGGGGTGTTGGTGCATGTATCTATTTGGGTTAATGAAGGCAACAGATGTATCACTTAAACCAGTTTAAACCACTCTGATGTTCATACTGATTGGAAGGATTACGGACATAGTAATTATACACAAGCGGGGCAACGAGCGTGCCTGTGACACACTAAGATTGCAAATATTTTGGGGCTGCAGTTAGCCTTTACTTTAAATTATTGATATACTAATGTAGTCATTGCCTATTCTACGAATACTGTGTTTTTATTTGGCCTTACACAATCAGGAGAGCGGTGCAATCACCAACCATCATATTTGAAAAATGCGATAACCAATGTGACCAACATACATATATAGTTGTATCTAATTTTTGGACTACGGAGTGCAGCATTCTTGTCATGCTTGGATTTGTTTCATGAAGCTATGCCATCATTCATCCTCTTTGTCTGTTTCCTGCTGCCTCGCTGTGCATTTCAGGGCTTGGCGTCTATACCACTCACGTTCTGCTGCTGTCTGCATGCACTGCTGTGGGATGCACCAACAGTTCAAAGGTCACGGCGCTGACCTCCCAGCTTCCACCCGGACCGCTTCGAGCCCCAACTTTGACTTTGCTCGACTCACGGACCATTCTGGTGGAGTAAGCGCTGACTTTTTTGACACAATCTCAAAATTCTTCATTCTACTGCGTGAAGAAATGGAAGAGCGATAAAGGCATCTCATAGATGTGCAACAGTAGCATATACTGTAGGAGGAGGGAAAGGGCAGCAGTGCTCTGGTGACCTTCTGAAGTTGTGTTTACCATGCAGAATATTCACTTGACACACTGCACTTGACCTTTCCTCTCTAGAGGGAGGAAGATAAATCTCTTACACCTTTTACCGTGCTGATCATTTGAAAATGTCGCTGGACATTGTGTACGTGTTTACGAGTGCGGTGTGTCCATGGCAAGCTGTAGGCAGCGAAGTAAAAAGGTCGCACAAATACAAGACTTGTACATTTCTGCCACAATATTGTTTTTATTAACAGGTGAATTGTGAATATTAGTCAATATTTAAATACAAAAACCGTTTACCTAAAACTACTTGTTCCCATCAAGTCAGATGTCATCAAAGTGCATGTTTTGTACATATATTATGATAAAATGCTGCTTAAATATTTAAATCCATCACATTAAGGAATGTTACATTTATAATAACCTCTTGATAAGTGCAGAAGCAATGCCTTGATGGGTACAAATATCCCAGACATAGTCACAGCAACAACCGCAGTAAGCCTACTAAAGAACTTCAAATTGTCTAAACTCAGGGCGCAGAATCAAACGCTGTAGGCCAGGAAGGTGGGAAGTCAGGTTTATTCCACTTGGATTGTTCCACTTTCGACCTCAAAGTGTTTGAGGTGAACGTACCAATGAAGATTTCTGAAGCTGGAGTCCTTTTTTCCCCTGACTTAGCAACTCTAACTTCCCAGTTCAGAGGGCCGTTCGAGTGCACATTTTATAGCGAGAGGTCGGAAAAGTCTGACTTCCCACCTTCCTCGAATGCAGCATATGACAAGAGTAAACATCAAAGTGGCATTTGGCTCAGAAAAGAGACCCACTACCGGGTTCACTTTTACTCCAAATTAAGAGAAGCAGAGATATATGTGAAAAATAAAATACCCCAGCTGCACATACAGTATAACTAGCTATCAAGACACAAGAATTCCACTAAGGTTGCAGTAAGGTGGAAGGCCTGAAAATATTGTTTTTTTTTTAGCAAGAAACTTGTGTCTCCCTAATGCACATTTGAGAAAGTTGTTGGAACCAGAAATAAAACTATGTTTGAAATCATACAAGGTGAGCAAAGCTACAATGTGCAGATTTTTTCTCGAAAAAGGTGACGCATTACAAGCTGTATGTAATATGTCGTCCTGAACAGCGCTGCCATCTGTACAATGATGTAACATACTGAACCATGAGTATTTATTCTCTTTTGAGCAATAAATTCACCTGCTGTGGGAAGCAGTGTGTATTGCCTTGTTAGCACATTGGCAACAGGCAGGGGTTGAAAGATCACACGTGGTCAATATCCCCCTATTGTGTCTGAGAAAGGCTGAGGAAGACAGAAATGTGCAACATCTATGAGAAAAATGGAGAGAGAACGGTGGAGGTGATTAGTTGAGAACTTGGCGGGGAGGGCAAAAAAGAGGATGCAAATTCATGAAATGTAAGAAATGGAGGGTAAGAGACTGTGAGAAAGGTTGAGGGAGGCTCCGGGATGGGGATGAAGCAATATCAGCAGATTTATCCTCTGCCCTCTGCTTACAATGCCTGACACAAATACATTCATAAGCACACACAGGAAGATATTTGCACAGAGAAATGCTCGTGTTCCGAACCATAAAGCCTTTTGAGTCTTCTTTTTGTATTTTTTTGGCTTTTCTGAATGAATGGACTAACATTCTCACAAAGATACACCCTAGCTCTTTTCTTCTCAGAAGAAACGATTCAAATGATTACATGTCAAGTATTTGGGATATGAAAAAAATTAGACCAAGATGAATCATTTCAAAACATTTTCCATCATTAATCTAGCCTTTAACTTGAGTAGGTCGAATGGGCAAACGTAATCTCTTTGAGAGGTAAGCTAAAAATAAATTAAAAGTTGTTGTTTGGCTATTCACGTTCAAACACAAGTTATTTGAAGTGCCTCCAATTATCGCCACTTATATTCTAGATATAGTTGGATTTTGCTTACTTTTTTCTTTCATTGCTTTCTACAAAACAGATAAACTAATAAAAACGCTTTTCCAAAACCATTTGTACAATTAATTATCCTCAACTATTCTTCCAACTTGCCTTTGATTGAGCTTTTCAAAAGCGGTCGTACATCACAGTGCCAATCGACAGAGTATAAATCTTATAAAGAATGTGATAGATTAGTCAGAGGGGCTAATTGTGCGCTAACACACGCTCATCAGTCATCCCACAATCGGCGTTTAAAAGATGGACCCATGAAAGGAATTCATCACATTTTAAAATTGCCACCCCTTTTCTCACACCCTCTGTGGTGATACCACTCTCAGGGGTTTACATTAATTTTAGATCTTATGTATATTGTACTTTGATGGATTATTTACTCGAGGTGTTCTCCTCGCAGCAAGCATGAAGAAAACATATTTCATTTTTAACACATTTGCTGCAGATGTGCATTTTTCAGATTTTGAAGAATGAAACAGCTCCACCAACTTTAGCAGGATAAGACCCTACTCTAACCAAATGAATATCTACAATTGTACAGTCTTTGACAAGATGCATGTTGGTTCTTCTCTCCATCACCAGGTGGTCTCGCCCCTCTCAGGTTAACGGGGTTCTGGAGTTCTACTCCATCTTCGTCTCACAGGACGGGGCAGAGTCCACCGTCATCCACAAGAGTTCAGAACTTGTGGAGGACCACACTCTCCGCAACCTCACTCCTGGCACGGCCTACAACATCACTGTAGCTGTGAGTCTTTTGTGTTAGTTTTGGATCCTTCCTTTCGTACGCTTGAATTCTTAAATGGTTTGTGTGCACGTTTCAGGCTTGCACAGGCGGTGGCTGCACCCGAAGCCCCTCTGTTCAGGCTGTTACTGAGGAAAGCACCCCAGAGAATGTCCCAGCACCACTGGTCACCCCGTTGTCACCGCACGCTCTGAACGTCAGCTGGACAGCTCCTGATACGCCAAATGGTGAGGAAACCAAATGCCAATCAAAGGTTTGGAAACACCTTCAAATTCTAACATCCCAAACACATTAAGAGAAGGTTATTAATTCTCCATAATGTGCAGCTGTGTTCTGAAAGTCATCCCAGGTCATAAAGTATCATTCACATGATAAAGTTGAGTGAGAAAATACCGAAATGCGCAGAGCTAATTTGAAGGATCCAACCTCACCAATCAATGTTTTAATGTATGTATTTATTTATTCATTCTATCTAATGTTGATGACTTAAGTATGAACCGACAGGAACAGCATGCCACTCATTGAATAAAATACAAATGAACATACATTACACATCAGTGCAATCAGATCCCGTTCAAGGTAAAACATGAATGACCTCTGTTGTTCATTTAGAACCACACATGAGGCTAAAAACAATAGCTTTATATTAAATGTGAATCGTGAATGTCCACGAGGATTGGGGTATGGACAGCGAGAATTGGATAGCGTGTGGAAGGAGGAGACCATGCCGTGTCATGTAAGCAACTGACATACACTCAGCGCGAGAAGAGCGCGCTACTTGCCTTTGCTCCTTTAAGTGGAGGAAAAGTGCTCCCTTTTGACTGAGAAGAGAACTGCAGGTAGGAAGAGCATCCCCGCGCAGCCTTTCCTTTTCTTCTCTCCTTCGGCCCGTTACGTTTTACCTTCATCCAAGACCCGCAGCCGATTCACATACAATGGATGTCACACATCTGGTTCATTTACCTGGAATGGGAATTGGTAATGCTTCAATTAGGTACTGTCGTACAATGTTCAGAATGTTTTTTGAATTAATTAGAGTAAAACCTATTTATTTCAAGTGTACCCAACATGTATTTGAACAAAAATCCACAAATATTTTTAACCAAGGACAGAACACTATGTTTAAGAACTTAAGACCACGCTGAAAGCAAATTATTATAAATTGAGCCTATAATATTGTAAATAACCCCATAACAAGCCAAAAAATGGATGAACCCAATATTTGGGTGAATTTGGCCCAACTTTCTTCTCAGAAAATGGATCATGTTGTACAAGACAACATTAAAAATTGGATTGTTTTGTGCACAACAACTCTGGAAGTTGGGTCTGGTTGACACACATATTGGCTTGGTCCTTTTTGACTCAAAATTTAATTTTTTTTTTTATTCAATTGTTTTTTATTTCTTAGAGTGTACTTTTCACAATTTTCCTTGTGTGTACAATTTGTTCAAAAATCCCAAACATATGTGTGCGTGTTTCCTCATCATAATGTAATGAAACTTTATTTATTAAATGTACCTAAATGAAGGTACATTTGGGGTACTTTTTTTTTTACTATTGGCCCCCCCAACTCCACCTCACTCAAAAAAAAAGCTTGCTATTTTAAGACTGGACATGTTTCCCTATCATTGTATCACTTTTGGTTTTGTTCCACATTAGGAGTGTAGCACAGGCCTGGTCTCTATCAAATGTATAGAGCCAATTGAATGATGTATAATATCCAGGTTTAGTTACAAAGACCTATTGCAGGTTTGCCTAACAGCACCTCGCACACAATACACTGACATTTTAATGATGAGCTGACTTCATTGTGATAACAAAACCAAATGAATTGAGTGAGGAAAACCATGTGAGGATTTGCCAGTCAATTTCACAGTCTCCGACATACAAATGCGCTGCCACATATTATCAAATGTTATTGCCATGCTTGTTAAAGTATGTGTAATTCCATAATGTGTGCGCATGCGGTGTGAATTGTGTGTGTTTTACGCTTAATGCCACATGAGTGCATTTCGCTCCATAAACCCTGTGATGTGTGCGCATATTAGCCAGGGTAAATTACTTAAAGCTTTCCTCATCTGATGAGGGAAACGTATAACAAGGGAGACACTTCATCATGATTACCTGATTTCCTCATTGCTAATAAGCTTTCTTTTTTTACTCAAAAAAGCAGAGGAGCGCAACGCCCTTTTCCCCATGCGTTTTTTGGGGGCGTCAAGAAACGACAATGACAATGGTGATGGGTTACGGAGGAATGAGATTTTGTATTATTTTTTCCTCACTCGTGCTGTCTCTCTCTCCCCTCCTTCTCCCCAATTCCGCAGGGATTTGTGGGGGATAATCCTCTCGGGGATTAGGTCGGGGCAACACGCAGACAAAGAGGGGAAATAAGCCTGTTATGCATTCGCTGCTTCATTTCCCAACCTGTCTTTATTACAGCCTATACTGATATGGGCTTATTCGTGCACACCCACGTCCGCACACACAAACACACACACGCACACCCTCACATGCATGTGATTGGCCACATTAAGAGCTCCCCTGATGTAACTGGTGTCCACAGGGTTTTTGTGTCTTCATTTTCCTGATAGCTGTGTGTATCTGTATTGAGCAATAATAAAACCCACACATGATTAAAGCAGAATAGACTCTTAGTTCTTACCGCTGATCTTTTGAGCCCCCCAGTATGCATTTTTATTAAGGAAAAGTACATTTGGGTGCTATTTCCCTTTTTATGAGGTGGAGGTAATGTAATGTAATTATTGGGCTGGCGTGTATGTGTGCATGGCCTTGTACTGTATCTTGTGTCTGTGTATGCAGAGTACCTGTGTATGCACACAACGGCACCGGTATGTGGGAGCGCATGCCATGAGTCCCTCTTGGGTTATTCTTTAAATCCCTTGGTAGTGTTACTGCTATGTTTGTCTTTGATTAAACATTTGAAGGCCCAGTTTCACTTTGTTGCAATGATTCAAAATCAAAACACTCATTTCCATGCACTTTTCACTGGCATTTGACATAATTGAATGCTTCCATCCTTTACCCCATTGTGTCCTCATCTGATTGCTCATCCCCTGTATTTCAAGACGTGTTGGACAATTGCATTCAACTTTGTGGGAACAGTTTGGAAAAGGTCCAGAACTGTTTTCAGGGCACAAAGCAAGGTCAACTTTGTTGAAGAAGTCAACCACACCTTGAGGTTGAACTACAACACTTTGTGAGCCATACAACGCTCACCCAGGTCCACCATTAGTGACCTTTCACATATGTTCTTCTGGATGAATAGACAAAAATTCCCACTGACACACTTGAAAGAAGTCTTTCCAGACAAGCTGAAAATTGGGGCATTTTTTTTTCCTACTTTCCGCTTCCTGTAAAGTAATGGGCAGGTATCACAATACCTTTGGCTGACTACAATTACCAGTGTGTAAGCCTTGTTGGCATTTTGTCATTTTTATTTCCTGTCTTTTGAAATCACTTTTTCCCCTTCAGGCATTATAGTCAGTTACGCCCTTTGGATGGACGACGTTCTTATATCAAACACCAGTTCTTCTCAGAGTTTCTATGTGGTGAAAGAGCTTTCCCCATGGAGCAGACACGTATTCAGGCTGCAGGCGTGCACGGCTCGTGGCTGTGGCAAGGGTCCAATGGTGAGCAATATATTACTTGTTCACACGTGCAATATATGTGATGATTCAGATTTTCAATACAAAGATGGATGCTGACATCTAGTCATTTTTTTAATTATTCAGATATTCCTACACACTGATGGTGTAAAAAAAAAAAAAGTATTATCTTTGTAAGGTACATGTATTTTTTTATAAAGCAAAGTATTGTATCTTATTGTGGTTTGTGTGGATAATTTACTTGACCATTAAGACCAGTACAGTAAAGCGATAATAAAACTATTCTTATTGCAAGCGTTATAAAATGTGTGCACATTCGTGTGCACGTACGTGCTGCCGGGTGTCATAAAGGTGATCGATTCTCTCAGCTCAATAACGAGGGTCGGCGTGACGACAGTGACATTTGCTGGGAAATGTCACTCCGCGCTCAACGATGCCTCTGACGACAGGCTGCATTTTGGGGCATTTTTCCAATACGCCGTATTTAGTCGAATGTCAAAAACAGCTGACACAGGCAAATAAAAGAAGTGGAAGAGGGTGAGCGACACAATGAAAGAGAGCAAAATAAGAAAACATCACAATGATTGTAACAAAAAATAGTCAATTAAAGGAGAGATTGAAGACAACCAAGATAAATCAGCAAAGCGGAACCTAAGAGTGTGCGGGGGGATTTGAGTGACGGTTGTTGGTAGCTTTAGCATTACTAACAAGTTGTGTATCTGCACTTAAGATATATATACAGTATATGGAGTATACACATTCAGGTTGTTTTTTGTTTTTTTTTTCAGGTGGAAGTACGTACTTTTGAGATGGCCCCAGAAGGCCCAATACTGCTGGAATTGACCAACCACAGTTCTCGGTCTCTGCGAGCCCGCTGGACTGCTCCACCGAGACCCAATGGTTACATGAACTACTCTCTATACTATAAAAGTGAAGGTAATTCATATTCTCTATGTATATTTCCTTAATCACATCAACAATGGTTCTTGCTTTATTTTTGGTGAATTTCATGTTACTGTCTCATGCACTATGTAGGAATTTTTATTTTCTTGGTTTTCCAGCATGTTCAGCTTTTCCTGTGAGCACTCAATAGGTCTACAAATAATGTTCGATATGCCTACACGTTATGTTTTCAACCTTTTAAAATATAAGTAAAGCACAACGATGCCTGTAAAGACACCATGTACCAAAACATAACTTTGTGTGAAAGTCATGGGGAAAAGGAAAAAGGAACCTGATAAGAAGGATAATCAAATCGTTTGGGTGGAGGAGGAAACTAGAGAAATGATATCACCTGTGTGGCTTTGAGTGGGGGTGCCATAAGACCAAAGCAAAAAAAGAGAAAACAGAAGTAAGATTGAGCAAAGAACAAAGTCAAGTTGTTGTAAAACAACAGGATAAGAGATGCATGCTTCCATAGATGTATTGAAAAAGATTGCAAGTCTGAAGTAGGCAACAGATGACAAACAACACAACAGTGAAGAAGCGCCAACAAACAAAAAATGTGGATGGAAAGTGGGAGAAGAAGAAAATTGAACAAAATGAGAATAGAAGGAGTGAACACAAAATCGCACAGTGGTCCCTTAACTTGCACAGATTCATCAAGTCACTCACATATACACACACACACACACACACACGCACACTCCAGTCAGTGTTTGATGTGCGCCTCACACAGGAACAGACAGATTAAAACGAGTGGAGGGAGGGATAGAAGGGGCGCACAAGAGAGATGGTGTCTCGCTCTAGTTCCCCATAAGCCAGTGTTGCTTTGATACACAGTGCCTTCATCAGTTCACACAGTCCTGGTATGTGTTTGTGTGCGTCTGTCCATCTAAATATATTGGATAGGCTCACATTGTGGGATTTTCTGATCCCTTTTCTTTGACTATCCTTGCATAACCTCAATATGGAAACCTCTCTTTTGATCATTCCCAGTTAGTATTCCTCTCTCTTCAACTCTTTCTCCCGCCTGCATTTCTCCATTCCGCGAGTGTATGTTTTATTAATCGGATTCTCGCCATCACTCTGATGACGCTAATAAATAAACGTGCCTTGACAATAATGTCACTCGATGTATGCGACATCCTCGGTCAGATTTATGGCACATCTCTTATCTGTCGTCTGTTAGATGGCGAGGTGGTGCTGGACGCGGGCACGGCAGCCAGCAGGTGGTTGACTTTGACGGACCTGCGGCCGTACGCCAACTACAGTTTCTGGGTCGAAGGTTGCAACACGCAGGGTTGTGTTGAGAGCCTGGCGCTTAATGTTACTACGTCTCCAGCAGGTACCACAAATGTACAAATCTCCTTCAGCAACTATCTGACTTTGCTCGTCCTCTAACCGTAGAGAAGAACAACCACAAACACACCTAAGGGCAATTTGGAGTTGCATTATACCTAACATGCATGTTTTTGTGAATGTGGAAGGAAAGTGGAGAAAATCATCTTGGGCATGGGAAGAACATGCAAACTCCAAAAAGGAAGGCTGGAACTGGAATCAACCTCAGCAATTGGGACAGATTTCATTCAGTCTCTGGGGGGGGGGGGATCACACAATTTTTTGAACTCGATAAATGACAGTTTGCCTGAATGCGCTTGTTTACATATGTCATAAAGTTTCACTCGCACTGCTTCTCCGCTTCAACTTGTTTGCCGCTGAGGGAATCCACACTTACAAGCACACATGCGCACGCACATTCACGAGGAGTGGAACTTCCTTAGAAAAAGTATTCAATTCTAATTTCCCGGTTCGAATCGCATATTTTGTCCACTCATGGGCAGGCATAACTCCTTATATCATTTTTTTTTCTCAGTGAGGCGCTGTAGTTTGCACTTGCAATAGTAAGCACCAGGTAGTGGTAATTCTTTTTTCACTCATTTATGCACTATGGTTTCTATAAACATTGACTACACCCACAAGGAACTTTAAAAAAGTGGTGACCGCCATCAAATAACCATTTTGAGTGCAGAATTGACAGTGACCTCTATCCCTTTAGCTCCAAAACACAAGATCTCTGGTACAGCGGAGGGATTCCAGCTCACTAGAAAATTATGTTGTGTGTATGTCCAAATAAACTCGTCAGTCTAAGTCATAGGTGTCGAACTCCAGGCCTCGAGGGCCGGCATCCTGCATGTTTTCCGGTTTTCTTTCCCCAACACACCTGATTCAAATGATTAGCTCATTAGCAAGCTCTGCAGGAGCTTCGAAATGATCCCAATCATTTGAATCAGGTGTTTTTGAGGGAAAAGGTTTGAAAACATGTAGGATATCGGCCCTCGAGGATTGGAGTTCGACACCTGTGGTCTAAGTGCACCATATTAGACTTATTTACTGACTATAAAATAATAAACAGTGGAATAATTATATCAATTGGACATGAGATACACGAGAATACAATACTATCTTCTCTCACTTAGTTTTGTGACAGCTAGTAATTGGACAAAAATGGGTCTCATTACATGGGGAAAATCTACTTTTTGGAGCTGAACACTGATCAGTGAGTTTAAAAAAAAAAAAAACAGATAACCAATCACCAGTCCCACCACAAGATGGACAAATGGTTCAAACAATGTGTTTATATAATTCCATTACGTATTCCAGATTTCAACCGCATCAGCCAAAATTCGGTAGAAGAAAGTAAAAACGCGCATAATCTAAGATCACAGCATACTCTTTTAGATAACGCTAACCAAAGAGTTAGATATACACTTGCGGACTGCACCCATTTCTTAAACAACAAAAGACCCACTCAGGAAAGTTCCAGTGTTCAAGTTCAAAACAAAGACATGAGAAAGTATAAATTTTAAATAGCAGACGTTTCCTCTCTTTCCAACCGGCTTTCTACCTCTGCGCCTCTGGCATCTCTTTAGACGTCTTTAAGGCAAACTGTCTTGATGCGTCCTTGTTCGGTGAAAGAACAGAGGCGAGCAAGCCGAGCAGGAGACACAAGAGGAGAGGAGGAGGAGAGCAGGCCCAGAGAAGTGAACATAAAAGTGCATAGTTTAAAACGATTAGTGACACCTCTGATATTGTACCTGCTAACGCAGCATGAGAGAGACAAAGGCTCGTGTGTGTGTGTGTGTGTGTGTTTTGTGCGTGTGTGCACGCCCCTTAATAGCCATCCTTGTGCTAAGATGACTTGTGCAATCAGTGTGGATGTAGTAGCACCAGACCAAAGTGTTTGATTGAAGGGTCACTTCTTCGCTTGAAAGAGCGTCTCTTATTTTACACATTCAAAACGATCGGCATCCTCATTGTCTCGTAGTGTCGTCCTTAACGTATTTGCATCCGGTCTATTCTCCCGGCGCTTCCATATCCGCTAACAGTGTGGTCATCACTCTGAATCTAGAACAAATACTGTTTTATCGCTCTCAATCGTAAAGGAGCATTGGTAATTAAGGATTGTGCTGCTTTGGGTGTTGCTGAGTTTGTTAAAGAAAAGTTAGGGCAAAAGTTTTCTTTATAATACGTTCTATGTGGAATATTAATTATGCAGCGAAATCCAACCATTTTTAGCCATCTCAGGGAGCAGCCATTTTGCCACTTGCTGATTGAAAATGACACCATCATAGCTCATAGTGGATGTCACATGACGCGATTTAGAAATAAATGTCTCTCCCCCCTCCATGTTTTTGTTTCATTCAATGGTTGTGGATCTTTTATCTTCCACTCATAACCTTTTCTCTATCTGTAGCTCCAGACGGATTGCCTGTCTTGAGACTCAGTCAGACCACAAGCACCAGTCTAAATGTGTCTTGGTCCAAACCAGCCAATGCCAATGCTCCGGGCCCACTTCACTATGGCCTTCAAATGAGGACGTCGCCCCGGAGCCCTTTAACAAGGCAAGGTGTAGCAAAAAAGATGAGCACACATTTGTCACAAAAGAATATACAGGTATACAGTAAGTGATCTACAAACGCAGTATGTGTGCACATATGCAAGGATACATTATAGAGAACACATCAAAATGAAGGACTGTCAAAATCCCGAGCAGAAGGGATGAAATTGAGACAAAAAGCCGACAAAAAAAGCGAACAAGGACAGAAGCCAGACAGGTACAAAACATGTGATAGAATACAGAGAGAAGGGCTGCACATCTGATATGTATTCATTACATGCTTCCTGACAACAAATTGCAATTTAATCCAAGAAGAGGAGGCTCTCATTCTGTGGTAATAAATAAATGACTAGGTACATGTATTATATATCAGACAAGCATGCCCTCCTCTTCTTCTGCTTTAGAGATCTCATTGTTCCCTGATTTATTCATTCATTCATCCCTTCTGTCCATCTAATGCTAAATGGCCAGTGGTCCCTCATTTATGACAACAGTCTCTCACGTTACCCTAGTTTCCCTTCATCGTGTACAGATGCATGAGATCCAAGTAGGTACCATGTGAGAATGTGATTAAAAGCAGTGAGGATGCTCCAAGCAATTAATAGGAGAAGATACCAGACTTATTTTCCAATTGAATAATAATGAAAAGTGTCATACACTGCTGACAAATGCCCATGGATTTTAATGAAAATGTGATTATTGCCATTCAATCTATTCATATGACTGCTCTCGCTCCAATGATGACTTTATTAGAGGATAGCTTTTCCACAATGGTAAAAACTGCAAGCTAAAACCAAAAATATTTGATGTACAGAAATGTTGTAAATATTAATGATCATATTGTATGTACTTGATCTAGTGATCATGACAAAATAATATTAAGGACAAAACTAAGACATAGCTGAGGTTAAGTATCAAATTTCTATTTTCTGCTATGCTTTACATGCCTCAAATATTAAACAACCCTTGTTGAGTTTTGTTTTTACATATCATGTATGACTACGTTCTTGAAGTAACTGGGCCCATTTGATAGCCATTTTTGACCCAATTTTACTTCAGCCTAATTGAAATGCGTAGCCTGAATGTATTTGTTTGTGCCTGTTCACAATTAGACTCCTGGAAAACGCAACAGAAACTTTTTCCTATTATGTGCCGGGCCTGTCTCCGTACACCAGTTATCAATTCCGACTGGTGGTGTCACACACTTATGGACAGACTGCTGGCCTCTGGGAAACCCTCCGCACAGCAGAGGACAGTAAGTACAAGTTCCGCCATTAATTCCAGTGTAGCAACCATTAGCGATGTTTATATGTTTTGAAACAAAATAGTTGTGGAATTAAACAATATGAAATACTAAGTGGATATACAATCTGGAAGATTAATTCAGTCAGTTTGCCTTGATGTCATCATGATGTTGCTTACATCCTGCAGCAGACACACAGCATATGATGTATCTTGACCTTCATTTGTTTGCAAATGCTAAAAAAACTATGCTTTTGTTTTTATTTAATTGTGCTAGATGCTGCCATAACAAGGCCTACGCCTCCGGTAAATGCTCACAACAGGTGCCATTCAACAGCATAATTAATTTTTTTGTTTTGTCTCCCTCAATCTGAGAATGAATATAATTTCAGAAATTGTTCATGTTAATACTCTCAGTAGAATCAGTTCGTGACTGCAAACTGGCAATACAAAGACAAATCAAGTCAGTTGTTCAATGCCGCCAGGAGCTACTTCAAAATAATTGCCTAGGTACCTAAGTATTATTGTCCATGTATTATAAATAAAGTAAGGTTTATTTTGAAGGTGGCCTTCTCACAACATTTCTGGTGTGTTTTACTGTCGTGCAGAGCATGACCAATTGATTGATTGACTTGATATATTTTTTTCTGACATATACCCTAATAATCGGCTATCTGGGGCAAGAAAAAGATCTCTTGAGGATTTTTTTTTTTTTTATCAAGGTGCTCAAATTACTCAATGAATCACTTCATCCCAAATTTGGAGTTACTCATATTTGAAAAAACACCAATTAGAAAGTATAGTGACATGAGCAGGCTGAATCTGACAGAGAGCGAGAACTTACAGTGTGTCTGTGCGCACGTGCATGTGTATGTGTCTGTACGTTTGTGTATGTTTGTGTAAGTCAGTGTGTGAGTGACCTAGCCAGTGTCATTGTGGGCTAATTGTGGTAATGGAATCATATTAGCCACTGGTGCAGCCTCTTCAGTGAAAAGTTATATATTAATTAGCAGCACATTATTCTGGCATACATAATCATTAAGATGCTGAGATTTGCATACATTTGATTTGTGTGCATGTACACTACGCATGAAATGTGTTCGTACAAAACCTAGTGTTGTCACTCACTTGAACACAAATGCAGTTTCACAGACTGGTGCTTTCAGGCACACACACACATCTGCAGACATTTAGGATGTATTAATTTATGGCTCAGTTTCCCTTGACTTATAATGCATTTTGTGTGTGAGTGTGTGTGTGTGGGTGTGTGTGTATGTGTTTTCGTTTTTTTTTTTTGATTAACTGGGAAAAATGGATTTGACAGATGGTCAAGACAAGTGCACAGTTCAGCTTTTTTTGATGGGTATTTTCTTCTGGATCTTGGTCATGCACATACTAGAAGATCAGAACATAATAGCACCTTTTAAGTAAGGAGAATTATTGCAGCAGAAGACATAACATATATTACGGTGACGATTTGATATTTTAGTGGAAATCCTTGAGCCTATGACCCTTTGACACTACCAAACAATTTCACCCAAGCCCGTTTCCCAAAATAAACCCTATCGAGAAGGATTTTTTGAAATGCAATTATTTTGCTGGCCATATATAGGTTTTGCGTACTGTAAAATGATCATTGGAAATAGTTTTGGCATAATAAAACACAAAACAAGCCATTCGTACAGTACTTTTTTTATAGTGTCCGATGTAATTTGAGCTGTGACGCAGCCGCACCCATTTGTCATAATATTTACTGCACTGTACAGTATATTGTCAGTACAGGATATTACCATAGGTTGTATTTTGAAATTCATATAAACTACGTTATACAGATTAACCCTTGCCACTTTTTTTTTTTTTGCCCTCCCCGTTTCTCATCTTCTTTCTCGTCAGTTTTCTTTACATTTCAACCGAGTGAAATTCGCCTCACCTATTTGACTGACTAGCCTTTTAACTATTTACAAGTCGAGATAGATAGAATAGACAAACGGATTAGAAATAAAGAGAAAATTGGAGTGGGATGTACAGAAAGGTATAGAGCAAGGAGTGGGAGCCAAAAATGGGGGAGGGAAGAACGAAGGAGCCTAATGACTGAACACAGAAATGGAGGGACCCGCATTTCCTTCTTCCCTTTTTATCATTCCATTAAAGTTTTATATCCATCTTTTTAATGTAATTTGGTCCCTATGAATTCCTGCTGCTGCAGAACAGGCAGACGGCTCCTGTGAACATAAACTCTGGCCGTGTCGGACAGCTCCCTTTCCTCTGTCTACTCGCATGTTCACACCAACTAAGTGATCTGAGAGAGTGTGTGTCTGTCAGAAGCGCATGTGTGCGTGGCTGCCTTTGTGTGTGTTATAGCATGTTCAAGAGACTATGATTAAAAGCCCCGTTTTGACAAAATTTTCTTAGCCTAGCACTATTTGACAGTGTGCATACAGCAGATACTGTATGTGCGTGAGGTAGTGACCATTTAAGAAAAAAAATGTTTCACCCAGTTCGACTCAACAAAAGGAACATCACAGGTAAGCGGTACTGACACAACACAAAGAATTAATGTTGTTTAATGACTGCCTGCATTCAAAAAGTTGCTGTTTACCTTTCATGCTAATCTCAACCTTTTGTCCAGTAATGTGACCTAATTGCTTTTATCCCACCTTAATTTTATATCAAAATGGATTATTGAAAGAAGGGTAATAATGTGGTTCGCCATGTTAGCATAGCATTTTTAAACATTTTTTTTTCTACATTTAAACCCTTCAGAATATTTAGCTGTAGAAGTATGGCTACTAATATGACACTGATTTAAAAGATTTCATGCCCTAGTTAGGACGCACATTTGATTCGAATGCCATATGTGATTTTCAAATGTTTAGCTCCTGTTTTATATCCCATAGATTGGTCTGAAGGTTAGCGGGAATTATATAAATCCCCTCCAAATGTCAGCTCCTGAAAGTTCTATTGAAAAAAAATTTGAATGACTGACAACTGAGAGTTACTTGTTCAGTCGCTTTTTCAAAGTATATAACGCAGATTAGGTGTACTCTCCATGTCAGGGATACAAATCAAGCTCGTGACCTTGGAAACGTATCTCACGCCTTCCCGCTGGCCCCTTTTTCCGTCTCGTCTCGGCATCTCCTCTAGCGACGTCGACATTAGGAAGTAAAGATATGAAATGCAATGTAAATTGTCACACGCTTACTTGTCATGGTTTGACATGCCTTCGTAAGTGTTCTGATAACGCTTAAGCTCAGCTTGGGTTTTGACTTTTGGCAGCCCCATTCACCTTCAGGAGACCCATACTCCCATCAACCCAAAAATTATCTGCGCGCACATCAAGGCCCAAATGTTTTATAATTACATGATATTCTTACATATTGAACTGATTTACGGAAAATATTCACAAAGGACTGGAAAGTAACTACATACACACACATGCAAACCATCTCATACCATCCTGCGCCCCCCTCCCCCTTCCATAGCCTCTTGTCACTTGATTGTGTTATTACTATGCTAACCAAATCCTTATAAATGTGATTTAGGGCTTGGTTGGTCCCCACACTCCAGCCTTAGCCTTCTGCTGCCATGTTTTACTGAAGGAAGGAGGCGTAAGGTAGGGTGCAGACTGCAGAGAGGCAGAGTGAGAAAGAAAGATGCGAGGTTTTCCGGGCACAAAATGGAGACGATCGCGGTAAAACAAGACAAGGAAGAAAGTCTTTACAATAAGTGTGGTGGTGAATGGTGGGGGGGTTACTACACATTCCCTCAATGCCCCTTTCCTCCTATCCAGGGGGCAGTAAAGTGTCAGTAAAAAAAAGAAGAAAAAAAAAAAGAAAGCATCACCTGCATCTTAAATGAAAATTTCAATTGAAAAACTTAACAGCCCTTCAAATTGCAGAATTTTACACGCGCCAGTAAAGCTTAAATAACACTCAACACTTGGGGGGAGGGATTGGGTGAGGGAATGGGGAGGGTGGTGATGACAAGGGTTACATTGTGTGTGGGTGAAGCTTGATCAAGGTGACTGACTTATGATTTGTGCTTTGAAAGATTCTGCAATGAGAACGCTGACCCGGAAGTCTAAATGTATGCAAAAACATAAAATAAATGGGCATCTACGAAACACAAATCAGAGTATAAACAACATAGTTCTTTTCCTAATTCTCATAATTTGGATTTTCCTCAGGAAGACTCATCCACTATAGCAATTTATCTAAATAGCCACGCAGTCAGGAAAAAAAAGAGAAGGACCCAAATTTGTGAAGATGGAACTGGAAGTAATGCACCAGAACGAGCAGGTAGACGTGCAAGTAGAAGACAGACAGCGAGACGGGCTCTTGGTTATTCCAGGGGGTTCACTGGACCTTTGCTGGTAATTGAATCAGTGTGAGTGCTGAGTAGAGCTAGCATAAAAACCTGTTAACCTAAAAGGTCAACTCGCTGCATTGTTTATTTAGCAGGGAGAGTAGAAGGAAAAGAGAGAGAGACTTTGAGGGAGGTTGGGATGGAGCAAAGGAGTCGTTAGATGTTGAAATTTTGCATTATTGACAACTGTCAGAAAGAGTCTAAGATTGGTATCAAAAAGAGATCGTTCTAGGTTGGACGAGTGGTTTATTTGACATGTTTCCTGTAGTTACTAACAATATTATTGTGGCATTTAAGCAAGTTATCCACAAGTTATGAATAGCTGTTTTGTTGCACAAGCTTTGAATGTTTACATTCATATTGATTTAAGTTTACAGGTATGTTGTCTTTACATTTTTTTGGCACTCGTGTGACCATTGTTAACGAAGGTTTGTTGTGTAATTTTTAACTCTTTAGTAGCCTCTGTATCCATTTGGCACACCAACTTAAGAATGTTTTCAATTTCAGATGTTTGCTTGGAAATGAACTTTAACGCATTAAACTTTCTCTTATCGTTGATGTACATATGCTGTGCATAGAAAGGAAAGACTTTTTTGGGGCGGCATGCACTTATGATTTGGGCTTCCAGCAAGAAGCATTTTTTTTCTAAAACCACACTTCACTTATAACTAATTTCTGGTAAGTTTTTCAAAGTTTGGAATATGTTTTTTTTTTTGTCTTATGGTTTATTGTGGACTATGAAACATAATCAGGAATCTTGTTAAAGAAAGGTAAATTGATAAATAAACAAGCAATACATTTTTATGTTATTCAGAAAATCATTTAGGTTTTTTATTGGCTGTCTTTAACAACTAAGCTTTGCAGGGCTAAAATTACATGATTTTTTTTTTTTTTTTTAACCAAGCTATTTAATGGCTTTAACCTTTAGATCAAGTTTTTTTGTACTTCACTAAAGCAGGTAACTTTACAACATCAAAGTAGTTTTCTTCTGTAAGTCCTTTCATGTACAAAGTTTGATGAATAAGGATATTAGGAACTAAAAAAAAACTTAATTACGGTTCAATCCAGGTGAACTAAAATGGGGACACACTGATAAACTCCATCAAATTTGTGTGTGTGTGTGTGTGTGTGCATACACTACACTCACATCCACTGCCGCATGTATACACGCGTACTTGTACATTCGAGCTCTCAACCAGTTGTACACATGTATTCTCAACCGCTCATCTCTCACACTCATCTATGCACGCACACACACACCGGCATCTGCATCTGGGAAAGCCGTTAGCAGTAGCACTTAGCGACGCAGCACGCTTCCCCAGTCCGCTCAGTCACCTTGATTCGCTTGCCCTTCACAGAGCCCCATTACTGCTCTCCTGCATCACTGTGGGTGGGTGCAGAAGCTGGTGTGTGTTACACTAGGAAGTGTCTACAGTATGTGTGTGTGTGTCCATTACGGGGCAGTACACTGGTATGTAAATGCTGGAAGAAGATGTGGAATTGACATACCGCTTTTTCAGTTCTTCTGTTGCACAATGTTACTCAATGTTACAAACTATGATGCAAATGCTGTTTTTCCATTACTTTTATGAATCGTTTATACAAATTGGACTTATTTTCAATGTCATCAACTGTTAGAGAATAATTTCAATGACAACAGTATTTAACAAAAGTTTTTGATAAAAGTGCAATGCTCCAAATGTTTATGTCCAGCAGTGTTTAAAGACATTTTACGAATTGTAATTCCTTGACGCTGATTGCTTCAAATCCCTTCCACTCCAAAAACAGCCAATATTAGCAACTTAATTTCTCAACCATTTTTTTTAAACATGTTGGAAATAATTTCATGAATAAATGGATTAAAGAACAGAAAATTGTAATTTATTGAATTTGGAGCATTAGGTTTTATTTGCTGAATTCACTTCTACTTCAAAATGTTCTCAATGTTTCCCAACAGGTCCTGGTCCACCAGAGGCTCCAACTATTTTGAGACTGCATTCCCGAAATGTGACATTCGCATGGGCCCCACCCTCGCAACCAAATGGCATGATAACAAGTTACGGCCTCTATCTTCACCCTGGCTCTCCGTCAGATTTATTTCCCAAACCTGACATCAGTTTGAAACCTAACACAAACTTGAGTTCTAGCCCAAGTATTGAACATGACAATCTTTTCTCAAGTCCAAACTCAAGGCCAGCAAAGTTTGTTGCTGGATCGGACCTACCAAAGGGCCACCAGACTCCAGATTCCACACGTGCAGGCAATACCGGTCAAGTCAACGGTTCAAATGTATTACACTCTATGGAAACCACAAACATCACTGGGGTGTACAGGAAACCCACAGTGCCATACAACAGATACACTGGAAGCAGACCCAATATTGAAGATCTAATCAGTCAAGATGTCCTCCACACCACCAATTCATCAAACTTACGCACAAGTTTTAGTCCTCCCTCTCCATCAGTCAATGTTTCAGGAACAACCACAAGCTACACCTTCCTCGACCTTCTGCCATACCATTCCTACCACTTTCAGGTAAATATTGGTCCTTAGTGACTGTGGTGAAACTTGTACTGTTGTTCAACTTTGCAAATTCATCATTCTCCAACCATCTAGTTTAAAGCATGCAACAGTGTTGGTTGCTCAACGTCCAAAGCCGTGCACTTTCGAACCTTGCCAGCTGCTCCTGAAGGCATCCCGGCACTTCATCTTTATTCTGACACCCCTACCTCAGTTCTGCTCTCTTGGGGTCCACCACAAAGCCCCAACGGACCTTTGGAGAGGTGATATATCACCGTACACTGTAGACCTTGTTCTCTAAAGGTGGAATACACTCTTGGAATTTCTTGCTTTATGAATGGGGTTGGGACCATCATTTGTGCTGTGGAGAAGTCAGGTTAATACATAGCCGACAGCCCTATTGATCGGAGAGCAGTCAAAATTCATATTATGGGCAACTGTTAAAATTCTTATGATGGCAAAAAACACCCAGTTACTTAAACTAAAACGGCTGGCCATTATTGCTTCAAGAAATTGAATCAGAAGAGATGGCCATTTGCTTGGCCAAGTCCAAAATACATTTAGCCTGGGCTGGCAATTACTTAAGTTAAAAAAAAAAAACACTTCTTCAACCGTGAAGTGTATTCTCAGTTTTTGTATTTGTGTATTTGTGGTTGTTTTTCCTCTTGTGGATCTTGGCAAAGGTGGCTGATTGAACGCAAAGTTGCTGGGACAGAACAGGTTTCCACAGTAGGCCATCTTCCTCCAGACCCTCTTCCTCTTTCCTATCTGGACTCCTCATCAGCACTTAGTCCATGGACAAGCTATGACTATAGACTTGTTCTCCAGAATCAGGCGGGCAGTTCCACAGGTAAGACTGTATGCTGGCTTTCCAAAACTAAAAATGTAATGGCTGTCGAACTCAAGTAAATCCATACTTGCAGGACCTTGGGCGGGTATCACCACCAGGCCTTCTCGACCTGCCGGTGTGACACCACCGAGGGTCAAAGTGTTGGGACCGGAGTCACTACAGGTGTTCTTGATTTGACCGTGATTAACTGTCTTTGTGTATTCAGCTGTAAAAGACGCACAATAAGAATGGATCTATCCAGCGTCTGAGATTGACAGCGTTGAAAAGTCAAAGCAATGTCACGCTCATTCCTCTATCGTTGCTTCTCGGGATTTAATGAGAAAGCAAAAACATTCAACTCAAGGTCCCCTTCACAAAATGGGTGGGGCTGTGACCCTGTCGAAGACAGCTTCCTTCCTGTCGGCCATTTTGAAGGAGGGGCCAGTGTTAAATTCCAGCTCTGGCTAATCCCACATCAAGGCCTATCAAGAAAACACACAGACACTAATGCTGCATGCACGCACGGCACACCCACGCTTTCACACACAGCCTTGCACTAATGCTAACAGCCAAAAAATGCTAATGCTTGTCATTATTCCACAACCATCCCTGTCATCTGCACAGCTGCAAAGCTTTAGGGGTCACACATCCAAGAAGTAAAATGTTCTTCCTGGTTGATGCTAATTGGACAGGCAGGCAGGTCGCTTCCTGGTTACCAATTGACCTTGACAACAGTGAGGATTTGGACTGCAGTACCCCTTAATTCTCAAAATTTTGTTCTTCGATCTTCTGCAGTACACATCACAAATGTGGCGCTTAACATTTGTACTATTGCTTAACAAATACGCAAATATGTACTTTAAACGGACAACTGTTGCAGAATCAGGTCAAATTGATAAGAGCTGTTTATCTCTTTGGCATTTGACATGAAAATCAGCCAGATAATTTCTCTCTTCCCTCTTTGACCCCCATACTCAAGTCATTGCACTGGCGCTTGTGTGTTGAAAGGACAGAATTGTGCTGTCAGCTAAAAAGCACTCTCCCAATGCCTTCTTTTGAATATAATAATAGCATGATGCTCACACACTTCACTCCCCACATTATCATTTGGCGCTCTCTCGCTCAAATACACATAGGCGTACACACACACACACACGCACACACACACACACACACGCACACACATTGAGACTGTACTGGCCTTAGCCCCTGTGGTCTGTGTCAGCCGAGGCTCTGCGCTGTCTTCACCATCTCCAGATTACATCAAGCTATTCAATCTGTAAATGACTTCTAGCACAAAGCACACCGTACCCGCACTTTGGGAAATGAGCTACCTAACTCAACATGACCCTGCCCATATGCAGCTGGCTGCGTTTGTGGGCGCGCAACTTTGTGGGTGTCCTGTATCACCTCATAGTGTCACTTGTTAAATGAATATCAAGGTTGCATGAGAAATAATTATTCCTGACATTCATTCATAATATTCTCATCAGCGTTTGACCACCTAATCACCTACACTCATAAGTCCCAAGCGTCTCTGAACTGATGACTTATTGTACATGGCAGTTTGTGTGCCTAAGTGTGTTAATGCACACAGTCTGTTAGCATTAAGTAGATGTACAGTCCTTGCAGTCGTAAGTCATAAGCATAAATGTGTATGCATTTGCAGTTGTTATGATTTGAATGTATTTATGAAACATGTTCACACGGCTGTCTGAATTCACAGGAAAGATGCAAATCAGCTTGTGTCTTTTAGCATTTGTGCGTTCCACTTACCTTCATCCTTCGCCCTAAAATGCTGACAGCCTGAACAGCTTCCAAATCAGATGCACCACTCGGCAACTGCAAGCTTTTGTTTTTGCATGCGGCAATTCCATTACCGGCCGCCTTTCATTATTTTAGCATGCCGTTTGTGCATGTGTGCGCGTGCATCTCTGTACGTGCATGCGTAAGCAGCGCACACACACGCACCCCGTTTTAAATGTGATGAAAGGAATCGTCTGTCCAAGTCAAAGTCAGGTTAGCTCTCCCCACGAGAGATTTGATTGCATACGCAAGTGATGACACATGCACACTGGAATGCCACCCACAAGAAAACACTTTGCGGGACTCCAGCAACATGCTGTCCAGTGTGTCCACACTCTGATGCAGATACTGTCCATACACGCACACACAAACACACACTCTGTGTCGTGACTTCCAGTAGTTCATTCATCTAAAAGCTTTCTGCTGTCCTCAGCAAGCTGAAAATACAGTGGTACCTAAGGACGCTGTCTGAACTCTGATTTCTTTGTATTTTTAAACCATGTTTTCCGCAGGAAATAATATAAAGTGAATTCATTTGATCCACGGTGACACTGTCACAAAAAAAGCAGGAACAAAAACACTTTAATATCATTAATTGGGAATTTAAAAAAAACTTGGACTGTTGTAGAGTAACCATTGTAAACCAGCTAATTCCCATTTCAAATTAAGTGTAAATAATTTGGAACATGAAGCAACATTACAAAATTATGTAAGTAGCCCCTTTGCAAACAATATTGCATGCCTTTATTTTGTCCAGTTTTGTACAAATGTGCTTTGACATTGTTGTACATTTTTCAACTGACAAGCCAGAAGTAAAACAGATGGTGTTACGTGATTTGTATTCTCAAATTGCAGAGTAAAATAAATAATAAAGTAAAATTAATATAAATAAAAAGGTACTTTACTGGCAACTAATAGTTCAGGGCATACATTGTTGAAAAAAGGTTCAAAATTGTTGCCCAGCATTATATGTTTTTACGACCCTTCTATGACAAAAGTACACAAGAAAAACACATAAAAAAGGTCGAAACAAGGACCTCTTGAGTTAATTCATCAAAATGATGGTACTTTGAATTATGAATTTTTGTGTAACTTAGGGTGCCATTGCCAACAGCTGCATAAAAATATCTACACACTTGCTTCTGTTTTAGCCTGTTTTGTCTTTCCCTTGTTCTTCGGCTTTTGCTTCAAGTTTTTCTTATTGAATAAAATCCAATATTGAACCGTATATTTTACGCAAACCCTCAAAATAATGTAAAGGGTGACAGTGAAAGTGTGGAAAAAAAAGTCATCAGCCCCCCCCACACTCAACTCCTTTTCTGAGTTTGGCTCGGTGTGTTGCGGGCCTTTGCAGTGTAATGAGGTATCTCAATTTTGTATTGAAATAAATTATGAGTGCACCAAATCTACACTAGTTTTAGCAATTTCAGTTTGTTCAAAGACTAAGGCATAAAAATCATTTAAAGGTGATATATTTGGGGTACTTTTTCAACTGCATGAAGAATATAAAGTTTCCTTTAATACCATTCCAGGTCACATGGTCACCTCCTTTGATTCCCAATGGTGAGATCCAAGGCTACGAGATTCGTCTCCCAGAGCCCCGCATCTTCCACAACGGCGGCAACGCGTCTGAGTTTAACGTCACGATAACAGACCTGATTCCTTACACAAACTACAGCGTTAGTGTATTGGTGTGTTCCAAGGGGGGCGGATATGTTGGCGGATGCACAGAAAGTCTGCCCTCTCCGGCGAGCACATTGCCCAGCAGGCCCCAAGGCCTGGCACCGCTGTCAGTGGTGGCCATCAGCGAATCCTTCCTTGCAGTGTCTTGGCAACCTCCGCTCAGGCCTAATGGACCAAACATCAGGTAGAATTGACCGGCAGTTTTCATTAACAGAGATTATCTTTTCAGGAGTCTTCATAGTATGATGAACAAGGTTCTTTTATGTACTCACTACTCAGCAAGGCTTTGAAAGGGATACTAACCTGGATAAAAATATCAACAGCAGCTCCATTCTCTTCTGACCTGTACCTTCTTGGCAAGAAGTCTTCATTTAAAAAAGTCAGTTGTTCTTTACAGGCAATTAAAATGCATGAGCCCGCCTCTGTGTTCTGCACAGCTCAGCTCTGCGTGTTTGTCTAAGTAGGCTGGTTAAAAGGTGGCATTAAGCCCTTCTTTTCTGATTACAGCAGAAATTAGCATCAGTGTGGGGAGAGGAAAACACAAACCCTGCAGAAAAACACAACAGAAGGATTGAAGGATCAGATGCAGTCAACATAAGCAAATAGAGAACATGGAAAGCAGGCAGAAGAGGAGGGAATTAGTGATAAGGACTTAGCTTAAATTGGTTTACAAGTTTGGTTTATTTTTGCGCATGTGCTAAAATCGAAACTGTATGTTAACCCATTTCTGAACATCTGATCCTGCTTGTGCTTTCTTTTATTCAAATGTCCCCTTCAGATACAAGTTGGCGCGACGTAAAAGCCACCAGCCTCTGGCCGTCACCTCAGTCCCCATAGTAACAGCCTCATCCCATAACCCTTCCGAAGATCTCCATCGCTGGCTCCATGTTTACTCCGGCACCAAATTGTTCTACCAAGATAAAGGCCTAAGCAGGTGAGATTACTGAAATGAGCTCTAGAGCAAACGCAGCCAGCCGTGTGTGCAGAGCCGATCGGCGAGCTGCGGCTGATGCCGATCTTTTTAATACCGCTCAAAGATACATTAAGCAAATATTCCAAAGAATTAAATTGTTTTTCACACAGCGTCACCCTAATCTCACTTTGGCACTTGGTGCGAGATTTTTTTTTTCTTTTGTTATGGGGGGGGGCTTTTAAACTCCCATTTTGGGTCTACTTTTTGGAGTTTCTCACTCCATTTTGCTACAGTTGAATAATTGACATACTTTTTGAACTCATCAGCAGTTTTCATCATGCTGGTTGCTTTTTGCGGATGTAGAACCCTCAATTTTTTTTCTTTTTTAATGGACAAACACACAGTATCTTCATTGATACTTGTCTCCATATTGGTGCTTTCCCAGTTAAAAACGTACTGCCATCATCTCCTCACAGATTCACCTACTACCAATATCAGTTAGTGGTCCATAATGATGTGGGCTTCACTTCAGGAGAAATCGTCACTGCGGTCACCATGGCTGGGATTCCTCTTCAGAGTCCATCGTTGTTTGCATACGCTGCCAATCACACAGCCCTTCACGCCAACTGGACACCACCTTGTGAGACTACCGCCTACTTAAACCGGATTTGACTGGCTCACTTCTTTACTTACAGTCTGATCAGTCTTATACAGGAGCATCCATTTTTAGTTTAATTTTGTTATTTTTTGTAACTGAAGTGTCAAGCTACATTGAGCGTTTTTGTTTCACACCATGGGATTCATGGGGAATGATAATTCTACGGTTGTCTCCCTTCAAATTGACGATGACTTCACATTTGTTTAGCCATTCATTTGTTTTTTTATTCCCCATTTGACTTTGAGCAAGAGGCTCAGTTTTTTTCTGGGCTGGTTGCCAGTCATTCACCAAGCACATATAGACAAACAAGTGCTTTTAGTCAGAACATGCTCTGAGACAATTAGAACAAACTAAAATGGAAAAAGCTTTTTCGTTAACAAGAGATAAAAGTGAAATTGCTTAAAAGAAAGTTAACTGATGATACGTTTTACATATCACATATAATTATGGCAAAAATATCCTTAATTAGTGTCTCTATCAATACCACATAGGAACTCTAGGGGTTTATCTGAAACGTATTGACAATATAACTTGTATTTTGTTATGTATGTCTGTACTAGTAAAAGAGAGTGGAAAAAGTTTTTTTTTTCTTTAGTACACAACGCTTAATGAGCTTCATTATATCTTGTACTAGAAAAATACTCCATATATTAATCAAAAATCAAACTGATTTGAAAACTTAAAAAAATCTCAATTAAAGTTCATCATTCTTTATCAAGTTAAAATAAAATCTACTCCAAAGGCATCTTCCTAATTTTTTCAGTCGTCATAAAGAACTTTTATTGTTCGACTTTGCATTTACCATCCCTGTTAAAAAAAAATAAATGTTTCTTTAGATCGTGCACGTTTACCTAATGAAGTGTGGATTACAAAATAGAAAAGTCACAAAACAATCATTTTAACCAAGCCCTTCTCTTTTTTTCAGCATTACACAATCTGCAGGGAGGAGTGGAATCCTACTTTCTTTCTGTCGTTTCTGCCAACTTGAGGCAAAACTTTGCATTTCCCCCAGAAATCCTCTCCACAGTTGTGGCTGACCTTTGGCCCAGGACCACTTACCTGGTGTCATTACACGTGTCTAATGGTGCACATAATACAACAAAGTCGATCGTTAACGTCACCACGGAGGATGGAGGTATGTGAATTTATGCATGCCTATTGATAATAAACAGGGCTTTCAAGACTTAATTATTAATTTATCTGTGTTTGTGTGTTAAACTTATTGTTTACAAGTGTTTATATGAGCACGGCATCGCATTGAGTGTGTAAATTCAATACACTTTTTACTAAGTGTCTGTGTTAATGTGCATTTCACTGTCTGGGTGCTTCACAGGAGATGTTAAATACATGTAGCCAGGCATGAAATCAATACAGAGTGTGCATGCGAGGCAGATTTAACGTGTTGTAAAAAGCTTGTCAGCAGCGCGCAGACGAAACACCCACCAAGTACAAACAGACCCAGACAACAAACATGGCAACCCAGCTCCCATTACTGTAGCTTTCTGTCAAGGTTATTATTGATGTATTTGAAAAGAACATAATCAATAATAATGTGCATTTATCACTGCCCACTACATGAGGTAGCCTACGGTGCAGTGTAGTTCTGTATCATTGCGAACTACCAAAACAATAATAGTACTGAAATGTATTACTGTATATAGTTATGGTCCTAATTTTGTGTGTAGTCACCGATGGTGGGATGGAAGCCCCTTTTTTTAAAATCTAATTTATAAAAGTGAGAATCAATTGGCACAACATACCTCGCAGTCCCACGTTGAAAATGTAAAGCCAGAAATGCTCAGCTCATGTTCAGTTTGACTACATTAGACACGGAAGTAGTTTAGGTTTAATGTCGGGTTCATCGTCATATCAGATGGACCAAACAATGGACTTGTTGACTGGACTGAAAAAAAAGGGATTTTGGATACAACCTATGCAAAATTGGGAAAAAACAACAGGGTTGGCAAAATGTGTCAAGACAAGATTCAGGACACAATGTCCAAAACCAGGACTGTCTCGATTAAACCGGGATGTCTGGTCACCCTGATTAAAACAGCTTTTTTGTCACTGTGCCGCCAACATCAGTCAAGCGGTTCCTTTACACTAGGAACAATAACATGCTCCACCTGTTAGGTTGTAAAATATATACTGTATTTTGGCTCGTAGCATTTTCTACATCCTTTAGACTTGTTTATAACTCACAGGTTTTTGACAGTTTTACAAGTCTCAAGCTTAGAGCCATTTCAACGCATTTAAAAATGTTAGCACTGTAGATTTTGTCTAACGGTGATCAAATCAGTGTGGTGTGAAAAAGTGGCGCGATATCACGTTATCTTTATTTCTACTGAAAACATTCGTGCTGGTGATCATTTCTCACACGTCTACGTTTTCTGATCTCATTGAAATCTTTGGGTCTTGTGTGTCTTCAGAGCCAGATGGGATGTCTGCCCCAGAGGTGGTTCCGGTTAACAGCAGCGCTGTCCGTGTGCTCTGGTCCCCTCCTCTCCAACCTAACGGCGTCATTACTGATTACCGCGTTTATCTTGATGACCACCTCCATGTCAGCACAGACAACACCTCAGGATCCTACTTGTTGGGGAACCTGCTGCCTTTTACTGTTTACAACATTCAGGTACACACACACTGAGATACAGAAAGGCCAGTGTTGTGTGTTTACCATTGTGGTTTTCAGGTGGAGGTGTGCACCGTATACGCATGCACGCGAAGCAATGTTACTCAGACGACCACTGTGGAGGACTTACCCGCCGACATGGCCGCACCACATGCTCAAGTTGTCAGTCCAAGGTGATGCTACAGTACTGTATATATTTATTGAACTGTCAGCGTTTGAAAGACACACCCCACCTTTATCATTACCATTTTTGTCTCATCCAGGGTTGTCAAGTTGGACTGGTCACCTCCAGGCCGACCAAGTGGAATCATGCTTGGCTATGATGTTTTAAGACGGACATTGGGGGCATGTGACTCGAGGTCCATGGGAGTCACGCCGTATATAAGGAAAGAGTCGGGAGATGCAGGCGGCATCATTTTCAGCTGCTCCTACTTGCATTGTCCAGCAACTCATCATGTGTGTGGGGCGTCATGCTTCCACCCTGAGCAACAGGTGAATAGCTTCACACATGTTTGATCTTTTTATTCTTTTAACTTTACTTGTGTTGTCCAGTTTACAACCCAAATGTGTAGGTTGGAATTTATAGAAAAGTTATAGTCACCATAATTGTTTGTAGGTTGGAAAAACACTTTGAAAAGTATAAGAATCGTATGCAAACATATAACAGGTAGTCTTTCTCAGTGTCAAACATTGCCCAGTACACATTCATCCAAAATCAGTTATCCAAAGTAGTAGTGTAATCATAGAAAATAAAACAAGAAAAAAGCAGTAGTCCTGTTTGAATTATGACTTCATTCTAATAGCTTTTTTTTCTTGTCACTGTGTTTTCAAACAACATCCATGCATATTTTCCTGAAATTCTACGCCAAAAGGACATATTGTATAAGCATTGTCATCACCCTCTGTTGTCATGGGTAAAATCTTTACTGTGTCTGCACGCTGTTGTTTACTTTGTTTTAACATGAACAAGGTATGCTGTGCTGGAAAATTGTACCAGAAGATGCGGCATCATTACTGCTGTGCAGGGCACTATCTGAGTTTTCCTAATTCCACCAGTCCAGTCTGTTGCAATGGCAAACTGTTGCCACCTCTCCCACAACACCACTGCTGTGGAGGATACTACACTCACTTGAGACCTAGTAAGGATGTTCCAAGGGATCTTTTCTTTTCTACTTTTTGTTTGACTTTACAGCAATTTCCTTCATCTGACCTTGTCTCTGTAGATGAATACTGCTGCCCCGACCGCTCGCAGGGCCGTGTCTCAGTGGGGCCTGGGGACAGCTGCTGTGGGGGCGCTCCCTATGCCACCAAAGGCGGACAGCTGTGCTGCAGCGGGAGCCTACATGATGGTTACGGAGTCCAGTGTTGTGGAGGCCACACTGTAGATGATGCGCTGGTCTGCTGCGGTGGTGCTGAAGAAGGACAAGTGCATACATACATTCCAGGTAAGAGGGAACGGGGAACAGAAAATTTCAAAAAAGCTGTCATGCCAAGCAAATTTGTATACAGTCAAAGCTCAAAGATAATAGGCAAAAAAGTCATTTCAAGTGACAGCAAAATCTGTTAAAACTGATTTCCATAAAGCTTCATTGATGCAAACCCATAATATAAATATAGTTTTGCACTGTCACCTGAAAAAAACTCTCAGTGAATACTTACATAAATCGGAATGTAAAAATTGAGGCATATGTGCTCGGTGGCTCTCTACTGAGATGTTCAGTTTGGTGCTGACCCTCATAATAATCACTCTGCTATTGTAGTTAAACCTGTAAAGGGACAAAAATTGATGAGGGTTGACTGGAGAAAATGACAGAAAAGAATTATGCATCAGAAAGAGGTATAGACACATGGTGGAGGAACGCGGGGTCCCTTTTCTTTCTTTCCTCCTGCAGTGTCCTGAACCACTGAGATACCGTGGCACAGATGGGACTGTGCGTGTGTGTGCGCTTGTACATGTATACGTGTTTGTGTGTGTGTGTGCGCTTATAGGTGAATGTGTGTGTGTCATTTGACATCTTTGTCATGGCAGATGATGATGAAACACACTCTGGATGGCTCAGTTGAGGCCACTGCCAAGCACACAGCAGGACAAATAACACACACATTCTCGCTCCCATTCACAGCACACACAGTTTCACACGCATACCTATTACATGCACAAACACACACTCACACTCACACAGAGTCAACAGGGTGCACTCTGCGGGGTTCACTTAGTGTTGAGTGCCAGAAACAGACACATGGACTCTATTCATCACATATGAGCTATTGCCCCATATGTGTGAGCCTATGCTTCTTTATTATCCTGGAAGATTTCAGAGTTTTCAAAATGTATACAAAAGTCAACTAGCAGCTATTTCTATTCATAAAATTAATCACGTGTCCACATTTATTAAACCACTCACCATTCTGCATTGCCATGCAGATTAGAGATAGACCGTATGTTTTTTTTATGGCTCAAACCGATGCCAATTATTGCTTATCGAAAACACTGATATTTGAAACCGGAATTCAAACTAGAGGTGCCCAATACAACTTTGTCACCTCCAATATGATTGTCGATATTGTCTGACGCTGGTACCAGAGTTGAGCAAGTGATACTATTTGAATGTTCAGTCTTAGTTCAAATGTAGTTATTTGTACATTTAAAACAATAAAATTACATTGTTTGTTTTTGTTTTGAATAGATACACAATTTAGACAACATTTATCCGTTGTAAAAAAAAAAAAAAAAAAAGTTAAAAGAAACTTTGGGTAGCTCCCAGTTTCATCATGACTTCGGGAAAAAAAAAACACAAGAAAATGCTTCCCTACATAGAATTTCAAAATAACAAAAATGCTAAAAACTTGTTTTCAACAAATTTCAAATGAAAACAAAAGGCAAAGAGGGTTCCCAGTTGTCAGCAGAATCTTTTATAGTGTGAGACTATAACCATACTAACTATGACTGAAAATGCCAAAGCAAAGTGACCTGAAATTAACAGTTTTACATTGAGTTATGATGGGCAGCCAGATTTACAAAAGAAAAAAAGCCAATGCCGATATTCATTGAAATGCAGAATACGGCAACCGATGATCAGCCTGGCCAATAATTGGTCCATCTCCAATGTCACCATTACTTTCAAATTGCTATTCCAAATATCACTTTTTTTGTATAACTTTTGTCCATCCTCTGGCCTAGTGTTCCTACACCCTCATCTGACCACCTTTTCTTCCTCCCCCTCTCTGCCTGCTCTTTCCCTCCCTCTCCCTTCCCAGCCACTCATCAGTCATTAGCGTTAGCTTCCCCATTGAGAGCATATGGCATGATGGATCGCAGGGCTAGCGGCGCTAGCGAGGCTAAGGGCCATTTGCCGTGTGCGCCGCGGTGTGGGGGGAGCCCCGGGGCCAGTGATGCAACCTCCACCCCGCACGTCTGCTTCAAGACCCTCCCGAAAACAACATGCTCACTTATTATGGGATAGCCTGTTTAACCTTGCCACAGGTCACCCAGGATGCTCCCTCGCACCGTGTTGACAGATCTGTGGCTTTAATGACACACAGATAGCATTACTGGTTAATGTTCTGAGTGTTAAAGTCCTTACGTTGGAAGAAGTTGCAAAAAGTGTCAGGTATAACAAACAATGCGCGATTTTAGATCCTCAATGTAATTCACATTGGGAGCAAATACAATGTGGTCCAAAATGTATGCGGCTGGATTGAAATCACAGCTAGAAAAGAAGAAAGTGTGTGTGAGAGAAAAACTAGATGGAGCAGATTAAAGGAGGAGTGAAGGGTATCCCATTGTGCCCAGCTGATAGACTAGGTTAGGCTGATGTGATTACCGGGTCCCTGAAGTGCGATCTATCACACATTACCGTCCACACTGTCAACAACCATACAGACGCGCTGCAGGGGAACGCCAATGCCGGGAGACAGCCGTCTGGCAACAGATACGCTGGCCTGCATGCACATGTGCGCACACAGAGATGCTCACACAACCACCCACAATAATAATCATTTTAAATCATGTCAAAGCTGCACAATCACTGAAAAAAAACAAGCCTGATTGGGAACCAGTGTTGTTTTTTGGGGGGGGATTACTTGATTTGGGACAGAAGAATATCCAAACAAAATCGCAGGGTTGAAAATGTCACCGCCTCCCGCCATTGCCCCCACCGCATCCAAAGAAGATTTTTTTTCAGTCTTGTCAGCACTTTTCTGCAGAAATTCTCAATTTCTCTTTGGCCATTCATGAATTGTTGTTGTTGTTGTTTTATTTGTTTTTTACTTTGCAACTACAGTATTGTTGATCTTGAAATACTGAATAACATGCATCTATCCATGATTTTAAATGCTTTTTCTCAGGCGAGCTCTAACTGATTGAATTCTAATTTAACACATGTACAAGACACAATCAAGGGTCCTATTTTAGAATAGCACAATTTCCTTTTTCATATGTTGCCCTTTTCAACCTTAAAATGTTCAGCTTATATGCCTCGTGGTCAATTTAAAAAGGTACAGTATACCCAGTTGATAAAAATGTTTAAATTCATAGATATTTTTTTCTTTTTGCATTTTGTGCAGATGTGTCAGTGTGGAAACTTTTAAAAATGATATGATGTTAATATTTTGTCGTTTTACTTTGATTTAATTTATTTTCTGGTTGTTCTTTCGTGTTATATTTCAAGTTGGATTTCAGTCGTTGAATAGATACGTTTTGAGGAATGAATAACTGTTTATTAATCCCATTTTCAATACAAACAAAAATAATTGTGAATTGTAACCAAATGATTGTCGACTCACCTTAGACAAGAGAACAAAATTACTTTAAATATTTTCATTTCACGTTGCCATACAAGTTGTAGAAAGCGTTTTCCTGGTTTGCCATGTACTGTATGTTGGCCTGTGTGGTTGAAGTTCAAGACCAACTTTTAAATTCTTCATCTGGCCCCCTTTTCATCACCCTGAGTTTGCATGCTAGATGTTCTTGTAAGATTAAGGTGAGATTAGATGGTATTTAAAGATACGTGTGTGGTGTCTATGGCCTCCCGTTGCTCCCTGACTCCCCCCCTTTAGTCTCCACCGCAGTGTGAGCTCCACTAATCGTTCCCCTTCACACTTCCACTTTATACCGTGCGCTCGTCCACTGACCCTTCAGCTCCCACCTTACGCATTTCTCAATGTGCGTGTGCCACCGTAAATAGCCTCCCCAAGTGCACGTCTTCCGCTCTTCAAAAAATCTAAGCGTTTCTTTAACTCCTTCACTGGCTCCCTCCCTCTGTCCCAGCTCAGCAGGCCCCATCCAAACGTTCAAGGACAAATCTGAATATCCCTTTTCACCGTTTAAGTGTTAAAAGCCTGGCGGTGGCGGGGTGTTATCTTAACGCGCCTTGCCGTGCCATCATCAGAGCGCGTGATGAAAATGGCTGTGATGATGCTAAAAAAAAAAAAAAAAAAAAAAGAGGAGGAGGAGGAGGGGAAAAAAAGTAATAATCAAATATGTTTTTCAAGGGCACAGTGACCATTTGCTGGGGGGAAATTATCCTAGTAGTTAAGCTTGCTCAGTCTGAGCCGAGTGGAGTTGGGAGTGGATGTGATGCACGTGTTCTTGTTGTGTGTGCAAGAGTGTCTTCTTTTTCGCATGCATGCATGCTTCCATATGTTTTAACTCGCTGTTTCTGTATCTTCTGAATATGTTTCATGCTCTTTCATAGCCGGGGATCAGCATTCTTTTATAGTGTCTGCCAAAAAAAATCCAATTTTAGTGAATATATCAATCTGTAAATATGTGTGTGTGTGCGCGTATGTATGCCTGTCCATGCAAATCTTTGCTAACAAATACCCACAGCATGTCCTTGTGCTATTATTATAAACTGGCCACCAATCATGTGCCACGCCAGACGAAACGGACTACGCAATCATGCACAAACAATAGTTGGCTACTTGCACCCACACACCTGTCGAATGAACCTCACATACCATCTAGATTTGACTACATCATAGTCAAACTCCAGTCCTCAAGGGCCAGTATCCCGCATATTTTCTGGTGTTCTCAGCCCAACAAACCCGATTCAAATGATTAGCTTATGAGCAAGCTCTGCAGGGGCATGAAAATGATCCTAATCATTCGATCCGAATCAGGTGTGTTTGGGAGAGAGAGAGATTTAAATCATTCATGATATCATCCCTAGAGGACTGGAGTTTGACACCTGTGATCTAGTGCGACAGAAAAAAAAAAACAACTGGGTCAAAAATAAACCAATTATGGGTTAAAAAAAAATGTATACATATATATATTTGGATCAATTTGATCCAACTTTCTAGGATATTTTATGCAGAACTGAAAGTTTGAGGTTGTCTTGTACAAAACAAGATTTTTGTGGGATGTTGTTTTTTGCCAAACTGCCCAGAAAAATAAATGATCTTATAAATATGAAGTTAGTCCTTTTTCGACCCATAATTGGGTTTTTAATCCAACTGTAGACAGATAATTTTACATGAAAACAGGGCAACACTGAGCCACACATTATCCCATATGAATTATATTTCATAAGTCAGTTCATGATACAATGGCCCCATTAATCTATAATACAAATTTCAGACTCACAATTTAAGTTTTAGTGGCCCCCGATGGGCCGGCCACTCAAAAAAAAAAACAGTAACATACAATACAGGACGCGTTCAGATGTTAGACAAATCCCCGTCGTTGACATTGAAAAGGACTTCATCGCAACAAGAGGACAACTAGTCACGTGGGACATGTGTAGACATGTATGTTGTGTCCTTGCTGGCCCAGCATTCCTTGCGTGTGTGTCCACTGGGAAACTACTTTGTGTGATCTCATCGCTCCGCATGTCATCCGGTGAAAAATGTGCACAGTCACTCAAATGTTCTGCTTTGTGGAGTAAACATTTTAAAAAGTTGACTGTCCACAGGAAATAATGTCATATTTGTCAATTGTGACCTTTTAAATTTAGAACAACTGTGTCACAGAGTGTTTTCCAACATTTTATGTTTAGCAGTATATTTTTCCTCATGGTCCGCCAAAAGCCATGGTAATATATTCAGGTATTTAAAAGTGTTTGATTTGTTTAAAGTTGTAGAGGGGCTTTAGGCTCCTAGAGAGCCCGGATAACCCTAATCCACAACACACATTTTTATCAGTAGTTCATTGGCAGGGCTAAATATTGACTTATCATTAAGTGGAATGACTGAAACCCTAATAATAATTCTCGTTGTCTAAGCACCTTGTGTTGATGCAGCGCTCCCCACGCTGTTAATGAATGTATGCAAATCCAACATAAATCTGAAGATTAGGGCTCAAGCGTTCCGCGATGCTACAGAGAAAACAAGAGGTGTGTGTGTTGTCAACACGCACACAAACGCATTCACAAATACACACAATGAGGGCGAGGAAACACAATGCATGTTTCAAAACGTGAACATAGATAATGCTCGCAAAAGACAGGGATTGTATTTCTGTTTGTTTGTTAATATAAACAGAAGTTCAGAAGCACAATAGTAAACAGCAAATGCATAAATACTATAGGAACTTGGCATGTTTTTTTGTTGAACGTAAATACAGTAGCATACTGATAACATGGTCAGTGGAGATTATAGATGGGGAAAAAAAAGCTTTATAGAAAAAAAGTTTGGCGAGATTTTACATTTTAAGGGCAAATAACTGCACTGTTGGAAGAGTTGGGCTTTAGCGTGATGCAACCTGGCCGTGATCAAATAATTGATAAATAAAGGTCGTGCTTTAATACATATTTTATAGAACTGTTTGCATGTACGTGATCTGCTTGCACTAAAGTTATTGTTTGACCAACAAGCATTTTCAACAGAACATCATCTATTCAATACAATCAACATGACGCATACTTTAACTTTTCGTGCTCTACATTTTGGTTCAGTTATTGTGTCTTCACTCTATCATAAGAAATTCATTTCTGACCATAACTTTTTGTATTGCAGTTTTATGTTGCTTATTTTTTGCCGTTTTTTTTTTCTTTTTAAATCACAGCAGGCAAAAAAAAAAAAAAAAAGCAAATTCAATCATTATGACCATATCTGTTGCAGGTTTACTTAGCTATTTCTCTTCATATTGTTCCTCCCTCTAAGTTGGACTGAACAAAAATTACACCGATTGCATGTATTTATTATTTTTAACATGTGAAACAACGTCAATTTTGATGAACTTACGGCAGGTTTTCCTCAGATGGAATGTCCTTCAAAAGACAGTTCAAAGTTTATTTGAGCTGAACTTATTGAAACCTTATTGTTTGGTTGAACAACTTTTATGGTCCATATTGGAGAATGGCCAGTGAAATGCAAAGTGGTTCTCCGCGATCATAAATTTTCAAGTTAGTCTAAGGGATGTTGATAACTCTCAATCGAGCCACAGTCATCCGAACGCGGTAAACGTGGAGGGAACCGGCGTAAAGGTGACGATGGCGCGAGGACAAGCGTTGAGTGTAGAAAAGCTATTTGGAAAAGTGTTGAGCTGTTTATTTGCTCGTCATTGAAGCTGAAGTAAGTCGCTGAGGGAATTGGCCGGCGAGCCTCTGCTTTGCAACAGCTGCCGCCGCTAAGTGAGTTACCGGCCGTCACACTGCCTTTATGTCACACAATCACAAACACGTCCGCGCGCGCATATTGCGCTGTCGCGCGCTGCCGAGGTTACAATGTGTTGCAACGCTGCCACAGACCGCAGAGATGAGATTCTCTGCCTGATTGTGTCAGGTAATATAGTTGCTCCACAGCATTTGATTTGCATGAGGAGTTAACGCTGATGGAGGTGTTGGACAATAAGTTATTTATCACGCTGCAACTAGCTGCAGCTCCATTAGAGGACAAGGCCGTGACACAAAGCAATGACTTGGTGTTTAATGTCTGCTGTCAAATAAAATGAGCTCCACAGCTGGAGGCAGATGCCATCGCAGATCAGCATGTCATCAACCGTTAGGATACACTTACTAAATACCTCATGAAAGTTGCATTATTTTAACCAGAAGCTGAATAATCACCAAAGACCGGAGGCTATGGGTTCTTATCGTTTTACCCACGCTGATTCAGAATGAGAAGCTTTTACTATTTGACTCTGGTTAAAATGCAATTTGTCCTTTAAGCACGGGAAGAATATTTCAGTCGTTCTGTGTTGCTCATTTCAATTTTCAATGCGTCCCCACAGCGGGTGACTTGCTGACTCAGTTTTACAGCAGGACAATATTACGGCCCTAATCCACTGGAAGGCCAGAGCATGACAATCCCCTCAGCTAAGCTGGGTTGATGTCTCACTAACCTGATTGCCTCAACCTGGGTAATTACCAGGGCCACAGGAGAGACGCTTTGCCGTCTTCAGCTCCCTCCGACTTTTGTTTCACCCTCACATCTGCGACCTCACCTTTTGCAAACACACACACACACCAATGTCACACACTTCAGATGCAATGTTATTTTGGGAGATTGTCGCTTCCAAACAGTCCTTCAACGACTTTATTTTGCGTCGTAACTAAAAGTCCAAGTTTAATTTAAAACAAAAAATGACTACCTTAATATGCCCCAAATTCTTATTGAATATGAGGATGTAGGCGTTTAGATGTTTGACTCTCGCTGAGCATCTTATAAATTTAGAAATAATTAGGAAATGAAAAAAAAAAGATTTGGAAGAATAATACATTCACGTTATGAAATTATTACATAAGATATAAATATAAATGAAACGTGGTAATGGTTATCACATCCACCTCACAATTAATGGACCCAAGTTCAATTCCAGCTGGCTCCGGCTTGCGTATGCGGAGTTTGGTCTCCCTGAGCCTGCATGGGTTCTTTCTCGGGCTTCCTCCCACATTCCACAAACATGCATGGTAGATGAAGTGGATATTCTAAATTCTCTTTAGGTATGCCCTGCAATTGGCTGGCAACCAGTTCACGGTGCACCCCGCATATTGCCCATAGACAGCTGGGATAGGCACCAGCAGGCCTGCGACCCTAATGACGATAAGCGACTATAGAAAATGGATGGATGGATAGATGGATGGATAAAAATACATTAAATCTATCATGTTGTCAACTTACATAATGAAGATAATGATGCATACTATATTTTGGAAGCTAAAACTAACTGTTATTGCATATATGAACAATGTATACCAGGGATGCCCAATGCATGGATCACAGTCAACTGATCCATCGCAATCATTGATTATTGACATCGCATTACACACCACACATAAAAAAAAAAAACGTATACATTTACTTTGATCTCCCTATACTCTCAGTTAAAGCGATTAAACTTAATTACAGTAGCTGGGTTTTGTTATGTTGATTAATCCATTTTAAAGCTCTTTGGTGTGGTTTTGGGTTTGTGATCTAGTCGCTAAGGGATGTTTTGGAGCCGCTGTTTCTTGAGAGACAACGCCAATATTGGTAAAGCCAATAATGCCCAGAATTTTAGCTAATTGATAGCACTCTGCACTTCCAACATGGAAAGGTAAAGGATCTTAAATTAGATAGCATTAAATGATTCCTAATCAGCATTTTTTTAATCCTTAGGTTTTTCCTGCTGTGGCCAAGAGTATATCAACTCTTCTACATCTCTTTGCTGCATGGGCAGTGATGGAATTTCAACAATACATCCATCGGGCAACAGCACTGTCAAACTCAAGTGCTGCGGGTCAAAGGTTATTTATGAAGAACAAGAGTGCTGCAATGACATTGGTTTTGATTCTCGACGGCACGTATGTGCCAGCAGGCCCACACCAGGCCTTTTGATCGAGGTTTGTTCAGTCACATCGTTCTGCTTAACATTACACAAAAAAGCATTGACTTCACTCATTTTAATCAGTCATTTGTGGATATGACATTGATTTTCTTCCCACAAGCTAACAGATAAATAATATATTATGAAGATCATACTAATTCTCCTATGAGATATTAGCTCAATGCTACTCCCAATGAGACATTTACATTGTAACTGAGGTTGGCATGGGCGTTTAACAAATTTTTCAGAAAATTAGCATTCAATTAATCAATGTTAACTTTGTTAACCTTTCCAACTGACAGTAGCTGAAACAACGGTCACATCCAGTTAGAAGAGATCACCCTTTGGAGTTGGGGGCTGGTTCATCTTCCCTTCATCATTTCGGGTCATATGGTGTCAGCACACACACATATACACACAAATGGACACCATAGTGAATGCACAAGAGGACAGGGGGTAGCCGCGCATTAGCTGTAATGATGTCATTAAGGTCGTTGCATCACATACTTCATGCAAACACACACCTTGCCAATTGCTAAGGTACGTAGACAAAAGTATTGAGACACTTTGCCATGACACCTACAATGATATACAAGGAGGAAGCATTGGATAAATTATTTCCTAGCCTGTTATAACTTTTTTAAGATTTCTAGGATTATTCTTTGTTCATTAATCCAGAAGAATATTTATGAGGTCAAGTTGGACTTTGTTGTTGGACAAGGCCTGACTTATCTTTTTATTATCTATTTTCAATTTCTTCTTAAGATATGTTAGATTGGCTTCTTTGAAACAAATCTCTTCAAAGCATCTTTGTTACATGTTTTGTATGTTGCGTTCCCCTTGTTTATGGCACTAGAAATAGTAGTGAACGGTAAATGAAGCTTCACGTCGTACTTGTGATGTTTTTATCCCTCTAGATGGTGTTCTTGGTTTAAAAACAAGGGTTGGTTCCGTGGAAATGTATGAAATGTCCACTGTATCTTTAAATGAAGAGGGCTATTTAGAGGAGTCAGAAAATATTACAAGTGCTTCTTGAAGCTTTGTTTGTCCCTCACTACTAAATAGTTTTCTGACTTTCTCCTCAAGTTGGAACCATATGCTTTTACTTGATGACCAGCAAATGAATTGTCTGTTTTGTTCCCTTCTTTTCAGACTGCCTGTTTGCAGGGTGCTGTATGTCCAGTGTCTGCATCCTCCACAGCCTACTGTGGCTCCTGTGACATTGACCCATCCACAACCGCCTGCACATGGGTCATGTCTGCACATGCTGACACTCCCCCCGCTACATACTCACCTACAATTGATGCCACATCTGAGGCACTCATCACAGGCTCCCGCACACATGCAAACATCAATCATCTGCGCACTGGCATTTTGGGTAAAGATGGGAGTTTGTGTGCATCTCATGAGGAAGTTGTCTACAGCGGAGATGCAAAAAAATACACCTATACAGGTATTTTTTTTGTGGCATTGTGAAGAATAATATGCTTCAACGAAATTCCTTGACTAAACTTAAGTGGAGCTGCCTCTTAGCTACTCTGCGTAACTAACTTCTTCTTCCTCCTCCTTCTCTTCTTCTTTTTCTTTTTGACAAGAGACTGGGCACTGTTCATTCTTGGCTGCCCCCTACTGGTTAAAATTTTAACATTTAAAACCAACTGCATACAGGAGATTTTTTTTTGTTGTGATGTTTTATTTTGGGAATAATACAGCTCTCATGCGTTTGGCAGCTCCATGTGTTAACATTGTATTTTCTGAAGCCCGCCACAAAATTTACATCAGCCATTTCGCCACTAGTTGGTGTACAAACATAAGAAATGGAGCCATTATGTCAAGACGGTCTTTACATTCACTTTGCAAAAATATCACTTTATTCTTGTCACTCTTATTTTAACAAAGGAGTTGGTCTCCTTTGTTGTCATTGCGACACCACGTACGTCTGCAAGAAAGATCCACATAGAAAACAATGGGGCAAACATGGTTCCGGCGAAGCTTCGAGGCCTATATTCTTAGGCGACCTATTAGTTGACAAACCTGACCTGGTCGACCTTTTTTCCCAGGCCTATATTCACTCTTACAATAACAAGGTTCTGAAACTACAACTTCCCCCATGTAATGTGAGTCATCCTTTCCAAGGTTGAATCCAATGGAGCTCTTGTGTTTTCAAGGCCTATTTTTCACCCAAAATGTTGGTCAAAATCTGACCCGTTGAACCAATCAGTTTCCATTGTGTTTATGCATGTGTGCATGAGGTGGTTAAGATAAGTTTCTAGGCGATGCTGTGACACCATCTGGGCAGAGGCACATAAAGCTGTCACCACCCGCCATCCACCAGATGTTGCCCATGCACACATGCACGCACACACCGCCTATCATGCTATACTTCCCTTAGGTGGAAGCCTGAACCGCTGTATCTCACTCACAAGCTATAAATATGTATTGGCTACAAACAGGATGACACTTCCCACAGTCAATTCTTAATCAAATACATAAACACTTTTGAGGCATGTGTCTATTTATGGTGGCACACCCTTTGTTTCATTTGCGTGTATGTCACCGCGTGTGTTTTTGCAGGCAGGGTTTTCACCGTAGTAAAGACAATAGTCCCAGACTGGTGGTTAAAACATGCTTTCATTTATAGCAGCAGTCCCTTAGGTCTCCTAAAAGGCACGTCACATATGTGTGTGAGTGCGGGCAAGTACATCGGTCTTTATATACACTCCTGTACATGTACCTCAGCAGAAGGGCTGTAACAAGGCCCCAGTCACCGCCTCACATTTACAGCTTGTCAAGCAGCGACCAGTGCATTTATTTGTTATATGTTCATGTAATGTCTGCAGCCATTGGCGATGCTCCCTTAGTGCTTTACACAAATTGAACTGCTGTTACTGTAACCACATAATGTTTAAGACCTGCACATTAACATGTTCCCTATGTTATACTTTGTGCAATTGCAAATATTTTGCCCGGATTGACAATATGCTGTTATTGTGGTTAGTTTGCAATGTGTAATTCGGCATTGACCGTACTGATAGTTTGGTGACCTTATTTAGCCGCATGAGAGAAGCAAACAATTTGAAACTGATCTTGACCTTGCTATTCACAGGTGATTGGGACCGGCACAGACAAGTCAAAATTTGCATGTAATTGAAATGTTGGGAAAAATATTATTAGTTAAACTCTAAAAAATCTCAACACACTACTGATAGACATTTAATACAAAGTGAAATATGGGGGGTGTTAGATAAGCCCCCGAAAATGGTAAAAATATTTTTAAAAAATAGTCTGCATATGCTAAAAAATTGATCTGAACCAGCCAATCACATCAGAGCAATGTCTTATTTATAATTTATCGTTAACAGTTTTTTCTACCGTTAACTTATTAGATTCTGACTTGGAGCCCTTCACCGCCTACGAGTACAGAGTGAGAGGCTGGAACAACTTTGGCCGAGGCTCCAGTGATGTTATCACGGTGACCACCAGCGAAGACAAACCCTGGGGAGTGCCCCCACCTCGATGGAGACGCCTGGGTGAACGGAGTGACGTTATCCAGTGGCATTGGCAAGCACCTGCTAGACCTAATGGCATGTGGAAATGCAGATGTTTAGTTCTTACATGGTCAAAGATGCTTCGTCTCTTAAATCTATTAACTTATAATTTATCTACCTCTGTTCTCCTTTGAGCTAGGAGTCATAACCCACTATGCGATACTGCGTGATGGACAAGAGCGTTACCGCGGCGATGAGAAGAGCTTCACAGATGTGGGTGGAATCAGGCCTTTCCAGGAATTTACTTACCAATTAAGGGCTTGCAACAGGGCCGGTTGTACTGATAGTCCAAAGGTAAGACTGTGTCCCAGTGAAGAGACAGAACATAACTTTTCCTTTGGGCCTCAAGAACGATCCACTTTTCAAACTAGTTGAGTGAACCAAGGTTGTCTGTATGTGCACTATAGTTCCGGTTTTGCATACTATAAAATGTAGTCTGTTCACTCCTTTTGGAAGGTTTGCATTTTCCATGTCAGAACACGACGATGCCTATGCTCTTTCTCACAGTATATGAGGCTGTGGATTTGCTGAGTCCACCTGATGTTTGTGATAGCATCCATAATAGCTTCACACAGTAACTCCCCTTTGCTATCTCTTGAGCTGTAGCTGAGCTGATATCAACACAACAATTAATTTCGCCGGCTTAGCACAGATGAAAGCTCCTGTTGAAAAATGTCTGTCTTGCTTTTGTAGCTTATTGAACATGTATTATTATTTGGCAAAACGTTATGTAAAAATGACGATAGTTCACCAAAGAGGCTAATGATGGTCTTATGGAACCTTGGGTTTATAGATAAATTAATGATGACTCAATTGTTTACAATAAATGCACTTGGAAGAACATTTACATGGATGATAATGAGAGAAATAAAAGTGGGATAAATGCTTAAAAAATAGAGAACGATGCATCAACAAAAATGTTCCATTTATTTCTCTGTCTTTCTTTGTCACACTTGATGGATAAGTGTGAACCTTTTTTGAGTTGCCTGAGTTCGATTGCAGTGTTAGATGCATTTCGCTCACAGAGATGTAGCCTGAAATTCTTTTATGGTGTGGCCAGGTTGCCATCATTGCGGGGTAGCCAGGGGTGGCATGCAGAGTCAGTCTCAGGAAATAATGGAATTCATTTTGCTAACATTGTCTCATTTGGTGTGCCCGTATAGTAGGATTCCACCAGTGCAGGAATCAACACAGTTAGGACCCAAGCACAAGCCCTTGCTTGTATCCCATTCAACCCCCTCCCCTCAGTGAGTGATTAGGGAGGGTGCTCTGTGTCGATGCTGAGGTCATTCTGCTTTGCAAGTGTCTCCCGCTTATCTCCTTATTTCACACCCATGTATTAGTTCTCTGATGCTTGCTGATCTGATGATGTCTCCAATGTGATGGTTTGAAGTTCAGAATGTGGAGGCATTTGACTCGTCAACTTCAGTGGTTCCAGTGCATTGTAATTACTTATTCCAGAAACGCATTTCAGAATCAATAAACATCCCATCATTATATAAAAGTGAAGACTTCTCCAACTAGCCATGACCACCAGAAGAGCCTTGTATACACCCCTGATAAGCAAGCACAGTTAAACAACAAGCTCAATCTCTGTCGTCCACACGCACGCACACACACGCGGAGCACAAAACCCAGCGCACACGGTCCCAGAAGAGAGCGGAAAGGGAGTGACTTGGATTAGTTTGTACACCAGTGAAAATTGGCCAAACATTCCCAATTATGGGACAAGGTGGGCTAACCTAATACACCAGTGCAATTACCTGGCATCCGCACACTGGGCCCGGCGTCCACCAGCCAACACAGACACACGCTCAAGTGCACACCTGCCGCCACAACAGAAGGTGCTGATGTAATACGCTCGGTCACTTGGAGAGGTCGGAAGAGCGATTGGTCCTCCTTTGTCTTGAAATGCTCTTGTCCTGTTGCCTCTGCTATTTGTCTGCTGTCATTCGCCTGATAGGAACGTCAAGCTCTCCCATCTGTTGTATTTACTTTTGCTTCTACTTTTGCACTCCTGGTTGTCTTTGGTGACAATCACGCCTCATCTCTTGTTTTGCCTCATGACATTTTTCCTGACATCAAAGCAAAACAAAGAATCGGATTGAGTTGACTGCGATTCTATTTTGTGATAGTGCAACACACTCAAGAGCCTATAAAGAAGAATACATAATACACAGTAAAATGCCCCAGCTTCAACACAATAAGATTTTCTAAATTGATTAGCAATTGTTATAATTGTGACTTGGCTATTTGACAGTTTTTTTTTTTTACTTAATAATTGATGAATGAACCACAACTGCGTTCAAAAACAATTTTTTTCAACTTGTATTCTTATCTGCCTCGGTCTAACGAAAACATAGACCTCCAAATTGTGTGATCTTTCTGAAATTTCAACAAAAACAAGTTCCAAAAAATTACACACAGAATTTTTATTACTTAGTGTTTTATTTTATGTTCACACTGTAGTAACCAGGAGGAAATCAGGTTTGTTTTTGTTTTTTTTCCCCCTCTGGATATTGTGATGAAAAAAATTTCAGAAGGTGGAATGTATTAGGGTACCATGATTTGAGGGAAAAACAAATGACACAACTAAAGTGTAAATTAAAAAAAAAAAAAGAGTAGTTTTCTTTAGTTAGAATAATGAGTAACACATGTAAAATTAATTTATCTAAAAATGAATTAAAAAATAAAGTTTCATAGTATACAATTCATGGTCAAGTCACATGTTAGGAAGTGGAGCCCGGCAAGAAAAACAGTTCTCCAGTCTTTAAGATAAATTAAATTCATCTTTTTAATATTATTAATGATTCAGAATACAACTCGTTGAGAACCATTGCACCTCAAATATCAATGTTATCAGGAGGTGCTCTTTGAATTTGAATTGATCTTTTACTCAAAATTATCATTTTTTTATTCTTTATTTTCTTGAGACACAACGGTCACCCATGTGGTAGAATGGCCCAGAAAAAAAAAAGGAAAATGGAATCAGAAAGTAGTGTATTATTGTGAATCAAGTTCAGATAAATCCAGTCAGCCACAAAATAGCGAAAAATCATATTCACTTCCACGTACCGTTTTTTTTTTTTTTTTTAATCAAAACGTTGGCCCTATTGTTGGCCTTTGCTTTGTTGCGCATAGATGTTGTACTTTTGTGGGATCGCCCAAGCATCTCTTTAGTTGGAGCAGCGGTGTCCTAATTGCATAGCGGTGTGCGGGACAGGTGGGGGAAGTGCCCGTGACAGTCTATTAAGGCAGGATATCCCTGTTGCCATTAGCAGCAGATTGCCCAACGATTCTATGGCCTCGCTTTCATCCGCCAGGCGACTACTGATACTGCAACAGTAGCCGTCCCATGTAGGTTTAAAAAAAATCAGGCACGGCAATTTTTATATTTTGGGCCTATTGTTAAGTAATGACCGATAATAAAATTTTCATTGTACAGTATTGTGTATAGCTGTAAATCCCACTCCTAAAGTTACTGTGTGATACATCTACAATACTTGTCCAGGTACTTTTCAAAACTCAACAAAACAATGATTAAGGCCCTATATGCAAGCAGTGGGAATTTTCCACTGGAAAAGGGCCTCCACGACCCACGTTGTGCTGTGTTCATTTTTATTCTCAGATATCCATATATAATTTTGAAATGACATGTTAATGATGAAATAGTGCGTGTGCATGTCCTGTGTGTGTTCAGATGGTGGCGGTAACAGTTCAAGGAGTCCCAGAGGGGGTTCAGTCTCCAGCCGTAAGAGCTTTGAGCCCCTCCTCTCTTCGCTTGAGCTGGGTCCGACCCGCACATCCCAATGGAAGAGTGCAGCGCTACCACCTGAACCAGACCGGCGTTGGCACCGTATTTACACACACACAAGCACCCGGCAATTTTACGGTGATTGGTAAGGAACAGTTTGTCATCTTTTTGACGTTACCTCGTGTTATTTATTTCTTTTGGTTTGGCTTTCTGTCATTTTAATCATCCTTTTTGTATTCTGCCTCTCATCAATTTATTTCCTTCATCCTCTTTTCTTTCCATCTCCTTGCCCCTGCAACACAAACTTCCCCTTCTTGTCACTCCCCTTAATACTCTTCCATCTTCTCTTCTTCCTTTGTCATCTCTAAAGCGGCTCCTTGTCCGTCAACGCCTCCTCTCCCCTCCCTTCCTTCTCTCCCCTATCTTTGACATGCATATATGTATGTATGCTGCTTTGGTGGAAGCCGTCTAATGACCGAATATACATCTAATTTCTGCCATGCTTATACTGTAGTTCAGTCTCTCTCTCATACACGCACGCATACATGCACATGGCCACTTGTGAAGGCCAAGCACAACAAACTAATAAAATAACACACTGCACATTTCACACATTGTTTTGTTTGTTATTTCAAGGGGATTTGTTACATTTTTTAATTCTTTGAGTTCTAGGTATAGCCAGTTTTTAACCTAAAGTTTAATAACACTTCACCTCATCACAATTCTCCTCAAGCTTCGTCTTTAGCAGCCACGACACTATTCCCACCGCCCCATTGTTGTTTTGTGTGTGTGCTTGTGTGAAGCAAAGCAAGTAAAACAAATGGTCATACTGGACTCGCCTAATGGGTTCAGCATTCCAACACACACAAGTGTAACTTTGTTGCGCTCTGTAAACTGTGTTCATCTGCTCTTAAACACTTAAAAGCGATACATCACAGTCATCAAAATCAGAAAACTATCACATTTTATCACGAACTACATGCTAGAGCCTCTAGAAGTCTGAGTTAATAAGGACATGTTCACAAAGACTGAGTGAGAAATGAAAATGTTCTCAAATGTTTTAAAACATTATATTATATTATATTATATTATATTATATTATATGATTATTATATGATTATTATATTATATTATATTATATTATATTATATTATATTATATTATATTATATTATATTATATTATATTATATTATATTATATTATATTATATTATAGTTTTTCAATAAAATCTGGGCATAGAAACGCATTCTATGAAATGAATCATGAGTCTTTTTTTTTTTTTTTTAAGTCGGTATTTTCTTACTATGACCACATCGTTCTGCCTACTGTTGATCAATGATTTGCTTCGGGAAAAGCAACATCTAGGCCCCTTATTAATAGCATGTTTAGCTGTTTGCAACGATGACACTTCGTAGACAAAATTAAGCTCTGCTGTTCAAAGGTACCCCATGTGAATCAATATTAAGCATTGCCATCATTAGCTTGCAATGAATGATCGCTTGCAATTATATAGATTATGGCATTAATCATGTGTTTAATTGGCCTTTTGTAGGCTCATTATTAATTTACAACAGCAGGGAATAGAGTATGTTCTTTTATTTATTCATAGCTTTCTTTTTCTTCTTCTTCTTCTTCTTTTCTTACCGCTGGCCATACTGTGCATTTTGATCGGTGCATGCTCCACTGTGTCAAGACACAAACTTTTCTCTCATCTGTGTCAGTATAAGGATTAGAATGTCATCTAAGGAGAAAAAAAAACAATTACCTCATGAATTCAACATTGGGCTACAAAAAGAGAGAAGAATTAGATAGGACAGATGCTTCACAGATTTCATCCCCATCCTCCTGTTCATGGCTTGCCCATCATCCCTCACTGGATATATAACATACATGTTTCCAAAATAGGCAGTTCGGTGGTGCAGTGATTAGCATGTGCACCTCACCGTTCCGGCTTTCCTTTGCGGAGTTTGCATGTTTTCGCCGGGCACGCCGGCTTCCTCCCACATTCCAAAGACATGCTTAGCAGGGGAATTGGACTCTCGAAAGTGTGATTGGTTGTTTGTCTCTGTGTACCCTGCAATTAGCTGGCAACCAGTTCAGGGTGTCCCCCGCCTATTGCCCATAGACAGCTGGGATAGGCACCAGCAGGCCTGCGACCCTAATGAGGATAAGGGACTAAAGAAAAAAGGATGGATGTTTCCAAATTCCTGTGCACGGCTTGCGCATCATTCCTCATTGGAAATACAGTATAGCATGCATGTTTCCAAACATATTACTCAAAACATTGTATTCAAATCTTAGCACCAGATATTGTATAAAAATGTCAATATATTATGCTACCTAACAATTTGGTGTGAAAAAACCATTAAGACTATTTCATTTTAAATATATCATTAATAGGTTCCATGCAAAAATTGTAGCATTTTAATTAATAAACGTGTTTTTCACAAATTAATTCAAATATATACATAAATGGTACATAACAATGATGTACTAAAACATAAAACCCTATATCCATATTTAAACATTTTTTAAATTCTTTTTGGAAACACAGCAACATGCAGGAAGTCTTCTGTATAGTTGTCTTCTATTGTATGGAAGAAGTGTCATCAAAGCACGCTACCTTCTTGCGCCCTCCTTTTTCCTTCCCTCATCATCATCGTGATTTCACTTATTACAGGAGATAAATTTTACCTTCTTGCTTTTACCTACACATAAGGGATAAGCTCTTTGCATTGTCAATCTGCTGATGGCCTCATATTATCATATTCCCTGACACAAACAAGCAGAGGCAAACCAATAAATGTTCATTTTTAATACCCTTTTTTTTCCACCAAAATGAACACACATCAAGTTAAGGGAGAAAAAAAACGTTGGTGACCAGCTTCTTTGCCTTACTAATACTGTATGTAAGTTTTTTTAATCACTCTTGCTTTCTCTCGCTCCACTTTCTCGCTCATACACACACACACACGCACACACCTTGGAATGACAGTCTCGTCTTGTCCCGCTGGCATCACAACGCCCTCCACCCGTTTTTCACTTGCTGGTGATCACTGTTAAAATGATTGAAGCTTCCGCTCCCTTTCCATAATCAGGCATATAAGCACACGTGTGTTTGTATGAGAGTGCATGGACGAACACTCATCTCTCTTTCCATCCTTGCCTCCCTCGCACACACACGTACGCACACACACTAGTGTTTCACCAACAGAACAACACTGCCCTCTTTAGGATGAGTGATAAAGGTCATCCTGGTGCACAAAAAAAGCACAACAATGAATTTGATAAAGTTAGAGCAGTTGACATTGTTTGATTTGATTGTTAGTGTGTGACTTTGTTTTCTCATGTTGCTACGTCCTCTTCCATTCTAACTTCGCATGTGGACATTTTGTATTGTTGTCAGCTTTGAATCTCCTGCCAAGCATACTCTATTTTCATTATTTCATTTCATTTGCATTGTTTACTTGACTATATGCGATGTTTGAATTTGACCTTTTTTTTTTAGATATTCTCTGATTATTCAGTGTTGTGCCACATGAGATTCCAACCAGTGTCGACATTTACTATGCTAGAATGCACACACATTTATTCAAGCACATGCTTAGTTGCTCGGTTAAATGGTGTGACGTGGCCTTACGATCCATCCCCGACTGACAGATTTTCTTTATTTAACGCAAACGTAACCAATTGTGAGATCACAAACACATGCATATTGATCAGTTTTGGTTAAGCACAGGGGCCCACAAGGCATGTTAAACAGGCCAAGCAGAGGTGAGCAATCTGAGGAAAGTGTGCTCGGTCTATTCACTCTGTATCATTTGTGTGATTGTGCGTGTGTGTGTATGCATATGTGTGTAAAGACATGCTCTGAGTCGCATTTGTCCGCACCAGCTGAGTGGGACTAGCAGCTGAGCCGCACAGTTGGGTCTCTTTTTTTTTTTTTTTTTTTGTCCACCCAGAATCCAAACACGCACTGTGAGGAAGACCAGCAGAAAATCAGTTAGATTATTGACTAAATTATTTGCATGAAATATTTTAGTTCCGTTTAATTTGAATCGTAACACATACGTATCTAGCTTAATTGAGTAAAGTGTAAAGTCTTTTTGTGACAATAGAAATTGAGAAGACATTTAAAAGATCATTCTACAGCATTTTCCTAAACCGCTTGGGAATAAAGAAGTGATTCACTGTTTCTGTATACATCTATTAAATCAATATTATTTATTGTTTGACGTGAATATATGTATGATATATATAATATTCATCTTTTGAAAGCTGTGCCACAGTCTATCGTTGGAGTCATCATTTGAGCTAAAACTGTTTTACGCCTTTTTGTGAATTTGATTTGCAAGCTGTTGTATGCAGTCAGCTGCTAAGTGAATGACCATAAAACATTCAGTCAAGTCCCATCACACCTTGGAGCATTTGCATTTCCTACTTTGCCTCACCCGCTGTGCATCGAGGGCAAGGAATAATGACCAAACACTCAAAGTTTTCAAATGTATTATCTAAAATAAAAAAAAAATGCACTTACATTTCCACACAAATAAATCTCATATACACTTAAAGATCCACTTAAGTGGCCGTGTGATTCCTTTAAGACTGCGTTGCAGGGGGGACACATAAATAAATCATATCAGGACGCCGGAGCCTAAACGCATACCAAGGTATCATAATTATCATAGATCAAAAGCTGATGACATTACTGCGTCGGACCGCTTCCATCCCGTGTCAGCGCCGCAGCTGCCCGTCTTTACGTTGTTTCATTATTGAGTTATGGCATGCATAATTTAGCACGGACAGATATGGATCCATCCGTTGAGAGTGGCAAGAATGAAGGGGGGGGGGGGGGGGGGGCACAATGCGGGGGAACAGATATGTTGGGAAAACTGACCTTTTTCTTACTTTCTTACCTCAGTGTATCCATTGATCAATAATAATAAAAAAATATCATTTGCACAATTAATATCTACTGAATGCAAAAAGGGATGGTTTCTATAGCTGTAATTTGTGTTTCATACTGTACATATCAACATTTCATTTATGTGCTCTAGGTTTGCAGCCGTTCACAGACTACACATTTGTGTTGGTGGCCTGCACAGCTGTAGGATGTGGCGCCAGTTCACCTTCCACGGGACGTACCCTGCAGGCATCCCCCACTGGTACACACATACACGTACACACACTTGTTTTCATTAGACACACAAGTATGAAGAACTGCACAAAAAATATTTAAATAGGCGTATTATTTTACAATTAATTTCTTAACACTTCATACTGGAAAGCGATGCTACCTTTTGTTATGATACAGAGTATTTTTTTTTAAATTACGACATGATCATTCCCCTATAGCTGTGTTATGTATTCCCCTATTTTGCCCAACATTCTCTCATCTTTTCCTACTGCATTCAATGTCTTTAGTGACTCGTTTGTCCCCTCAAGTCCCTCCCTCCGCTTATTCCCGTGTCTTCATGTCACTGAAGGCGTCACACAAATCAATCACATCAACTTAAATTAATTAAAACTGTGTAATTTACAGTAACTTATTCTCTGTCGACGATGCGTGGGTTTGATCATCAGAAAACTGTTTTAATTGGAAACTGAAAAAATGGACTTACATCATGAAAATATCATGAATTATCTTTTTTTTTTTTTAATGCAGGAATCCTTCAGGAGCGGATGTGATTTATTCATTGTCTCTCAGCTCATGGAGAATAATGTCTTGTCTTTTTCTGTCATTGAAGTATAATGAATTGTTGCCTGTGCTGTTCAATAAACTGCATTTTGTGCATAATTAAATGTCACAGTCTTAAGACATCAACTACAAACCAAGTGGGACAATTTTCAGTTAATAATCATGTCTGGCTAGGTTTTCTCCAGCTGTACAAACAACATTTTTATTGTGAGTGTCTAAAAGCTTTTATTATTGACTTTCAAGGAGAATAATAATTTACAGCGGTGATGAGGTACCTTTTTCTTATTAAAAATATGATACAATTGGGTCGACTGATACTGTATATACTCTATTATGAGTAGTTGTGTGATAAATGTTGTTGTTTTTTTTTACAACATCCCACCTGAGATGTTGTTTGTTTTTAAAAAAAACATGCTGAAATAAAAGCCCTCCAATGATCTAGAGAAACTTTCTGTGTACCTGCAGGTGTGTGGTCAACGCCTAGGCATGTGATAGTCAACACATCTGTGGTAGAACTGTTCTGGGATCAGCCCTCCAGGCCCAATGGGCTGGTCTCTCGATACATACTGCGAAGAGGCGGTCACACAATTTATACCGGAAACCATCATGACCAGAATTATACCGACGTTGGACTCCTGCCAAACCGCAGGTACATGAGCATGTCTGATCATAAGCATGGCACCTGCAAAACCACACTACACTTGTAACTTCATAGCTAATTATATTCCAGATTTGCTTTCATGTTTATGTGTATTCGTATTCGGGGTGACCCTGCTTTAAAGGCTCTGCTATCGGTCCATCCGTGTCTCCCTCTGAGGACTGCACTCTCTATATGTCTGTTTGTGCCATTTAATGTGCAAATATTTGATGTGCCAATGATGCAAACACACACAGGTTGCCTAAGCAGTGAAATCATAAATCTGATCTGACTTTTGCTTGCAGACAGCAGCAGAGGAAAGATTTTTTTATGGATTTGTTTATCTTCATTTAACCTTTATTAATCTGCGCCTTTTTCTGATAGGGATTTTCCATTTTAATTATAGGGAGTGTAAAGTGATATTCTCTTTCCTTCCTCCTGTTTTTCCATTTTTTTTGTGTTTTTTTTTTATGAATGGATGGATGGATGTGTTTGGTTAGGTAGGTATGGATGGATGAATGGAAGGATGGACACGCAGGCAGGCAGACATCTAAGGATTGCGTGTGTGACATTTAATTTTCCCTAATTCCATACCATCTGCCAGGAGGCATCCCCGTCCTGAAACATTCCACTTCTCCCCGCTCTCCCAATATCCACTTGGTCCCTTCCCATCCTCCCGCCCTTACCTCATTCCTGTATTTTCCCCAATTTAGCCGTGCAGCGGAGAGTTCCACCGGTAGCAGCAGCCCTATTATCAAAGCAGACTCATGTGTCCAGGCATGACTTTGTGCGTACCAGTCTGCTCCAAGTGGCCATTGATTATTTATGACAATGTTGATTAGCTGTCACTTTGCTTCGGCACTCCAGGAAGTGTCTAAGATGACGAGAGAATTAACCTATTCCCTGTGCCGGGCCGCACAGGACACACGCACTTAAACACACATCCACAGTGAAACGGATGCAAATAGTCCACTCACATGCAGATCATTTTATTTTGATATGTCATGGTGATATTTGTTTTGAAGTAAATATTTTTTGTCATTACATGTTTAAATTTGTGCTCATTTTCCTCCGTACTTCTATTCTTCCTTCCCCTGCTCCTTGCCATGGGGTAGAGTGTATTTTTCATGTTTTTATGTCCGTGCTAGTGTGAACATATGAGTCGCTTTTAATACCTTTTTTCCTGGCTGCCTCCTAACCCTCTGCTGTGGTGCTAATGGCCTCCTGTTTAAAATGCTCAGCCCAGGAACAATAACCCCAGCACCGCAACCTATTAATGCATGTGTGCCCGGGTTTATAGCAAATTAAAAGCTTTTAATGTTAAATGGCGGCCCACTTACACAGCTAATGTAGGCTTTAGCGCCAGCCAGCCACACGCTCTTAAAAGGGGAATCTATCTTATGATGTCATGGCCGAGAGAGGTAGCGAGCGTCCCGCTGGAGATGTCGGGACAGATGGAAAAGTGCATGAGGATGATGAAGAGAGGGATGTTTGCTTGATCATACTCTTAAAAATCAAAGCTTGATTTAGACTTCTCTTTTCAAGGGACGCCATGAGAAATTAAACAGAGTTGAAAAAAAATTGCATAGTAGAGTTTAAAATGAAGATTGATCTGTGGTACTGGTTATTTTGTAATGATGGAAAAAAAACAACAAGGATTTAAAGAGTGTTGCGCTCAATGAATTATATGAGGAACGTGAAGGTCCATAAGGTTATGTGTGTCTTAAGGGTAATGAACAGGCTCTTCTAATTGACTCTGACTTCTATGTTCATTGACGTGAAGCAAGAAAAGATGTAATGTGGGGCCCAAGGCTGGTTCTTGTTAAAACATATACAATTTGAACCAACGTACTTTAATGTTTTAACCCTTCACGGGCCAAAAGAGCAAAATTGCACCCAGCAACTTTTTTACAGTAGGCCTTTATCGCTAACCATTTTCAAGTAACAACCTTTTCAAATAGTGATATAAAATATACAGAAAAAAAGGGCCTAAAGGGTTAAAGGAGGCTAAACTATTATAAGATGTTCAGAGGACTCACAACATTTTGAAATGTGCTGATATCTCACTTGATGTTTGTGCAAATTTGGGGACATAAAATAAATGCAGATTCAAGGCATTCAAATGGAGTTGTGGTTGCACAGTACTTGGCTGAGATCAAATCCAATTTTTTGATCAGATAATCATAGTATGATCAGCATCTCAGTGATGTGAAAACAGCTTAACAAAAAAACCCAATAAAATGTTTACCAGAAGAACAAAAGGGGCTGAAAAACAGAGCCCTGATGGACACCAAACTGAAAGTCACACCAAAATAAAATATCTCTTATCCTTTCATAAGTGAAATCAATGTAAAATGCCAGTAGAGAGCCTAAAACAATTCCGATAAGAATGAAAATGTACTTTATACTTATAGAAATAAATTGTGTGTGAACTTTTTTTCTTTTTTTTTTGTTTAAACCCATACCTTCTCTGTCTCTGTTCTTCTGTTCTTTAGGTATGTTTATGAACTAGAGGCCATCACAGGCGGCGGTGTTGGTTTGAGTAACAAATATGTTATTAAAACACCATACTCATGCCCCACTGGCATCCCAGCCCCACACAATGTGACAGTCACCGGCCCCCACTCCATCTCCTTGGCCTGGACCCCTCCCGGTGAGTCGCGGTCCAAACAGATGGATGGTCATTTTCACAGCGTTTTCATCAAAATGACATGCAGATTAGTCACCATTGTCATGGTGTTTAATGATATAATTAACTATGAAATAGATATTTGTCTACTCATGACAGTTGTGTGTGTGTGTGTGTGTGGGGGGGGCTGCTGAAAAGCGTCGCAAAAGACACTTTTTTATAGACATTATTATCTGACATAAATAAGGAAAACGTAAATGTGTGTAATGTTATACTGTATGAATAAGTCCGACTCACTGATTCGCTTTTTCAAATTTCCCTGCCTGAGTTGTTGCAACAGTAATTATTGAGTCAGCAAATAATTAATGTTTTAACAATTGATGAATCTGTCAATTTTGTTGATGATTCTGATTTAGAAAAAACATAACTTCCACCTTTTATTCAAAAACATGATTTTTTTTTTAATTATTTGGTTAATGGTTTGGTCCATGACAAGTCAGACAATAGGCAAAAATGTTGATCATTGTATTATAAGTTAAAAGTAGATGTTTGTCAATTCTTATTTTGCTTCAACACAATAATAAAAATCAGTCAGTCATAACAATATCATAATCAGAATAATCAGTCTGATGTCATTTAGGATTTGAGTAACCTGAGAATATTCAGTGTTGATAGGATGAAATATTGAGGTTTTGAAAAATTTCAAATTGCTAATTGATTATTAAAAATGATCATAGAATAATTTGATAATAAATTACTTGTCTGTTTATCACTGCATTGTAATAATCAGCAATAATAAGCAAAGTAGTAGCACGTATCACAGCATACTGTGCAGGGAATGTTTCCTATTTTAATGACTCCTTCCTCAGGTCAGACAAACAAAATCCCAAAGTAGTTTACCAGTCACCTTCTGGCCTCTCAGGACCTGCACACACATCCAAAGACACACACACCCAGTAGCATACACTTTGGGCTGAGTTTCGTGCTTATGGGCTAGTGATTGTCTGCCCTAACCCATCTATCGCCACTCATTAAGGTCTCATTAGCATGATTTCCTATCTCGGAAACTGCTTATAGGGCCAACCAGCACAGACACTTCACTTTGTTGAGCTTGTGGCTTTGTGTGCACTTTTGTGAGGGTGTATTTCCAGTGTTTGTTTGCGTGTGCGCCACACCACTGTGAAGATATTTCCATAGGCAGGTCTATTCTATTGTCATTAGGGGTTGATTTTAAAAGTGAGGAAATATCGTCTGGGTTCTCACGCTTGGTTAACTCCCAGAGCCCAGAGTCTGGACTGTCTCCGGCGTCTGTGTGCGTGCGTGTTTGCGTGCGTGCGTGCGTGCGTGTGTGCGTGCGTGCGTGTGTGGGTGTGTGTGTGTGTGTGAGAGAGAGCAAGCCTCACTGATAGTGTGTCTGTCTGTGTGTACACACATACACATGTGCTTCATATGCATGCACTAACAGGCAAAGCGCAGACGTATGGCTACTAAAATGACAGAAAAAAATCCTTTATTGTGGTTGTATTTGTGTGTGAGTGAATAAGTGTACATCTGAGTTTTGAGCGAGAAATGACATGAAAATCCCGTCAGACTTGCATAGAGGAAGTGGCATATTCATGAATATCTTGCAGTGTGTTTGGTCTGAGTAAGTGTGCTAATATTAAAAGTCCTCTGTGCCATAGACAGTGCAGAAGTGTGTATAGTGTGTGTACCTTAGTGCATGTGTGCATATGTAAGTTGGTGGGGGGGTGAATAATTGAAGTCTTTCATTTGTCCGGTAATCAGTTCATTCTCAAAGATATCCAGAGTTCATGAATGTTGAATTACTCATCACAATACAGTTGGCCTGAATTATGTAAAAACCTCCAGGGAGAATATTAACAAAGTCTATGAGTAGGTGTGCTTCTGTATACATTGGTGTGTTTCTGCCTGGTGGTGAGTCCACAATTAAGACTTTGCCAGTTTTTTAGGACAAAATATAAAGATGAAAGAGTAGCTAGCACGTTCGCCTCACAGTTCAGAGGCCCGAGTTCAATTCCAGCTTGCTTTGGCCTTTCTGTGGGAAGTGTGCATGTTCTCCCCGTGCCCGTGTGGGTTCTCTCTGGGCACCCGGCTTCCTCCTCCTCTCCAAGAACATGTATGGCGGGTGTATTGGATATTCTAAATTGTCCTTAAGTGTGACTGGGTGCGTGGATGGTAGTTTATCTTTGTGTGCCCTGCATTTGGCTGCCAACCAGTTCAGGGTGTTCCCCGCCTACTGCCCATAGACAGCTGGGATAGGCACCAGCAAGCTTGCAATCCTACTGAGAATAAGCGGATTTAGAAAAAATTATTTAGGGCTTTAGTATTTTAAGCAACTTTCTTAAGAAGCTCTGCCTGCAATAGTTTGCCTATACTGCCAACAGAAATTGTATTGAGATTTTATCCTAGTATTGATTGAATTTGTCTGTAATGCCTTTTTCACAGCCCATTTCAACATTAGCCAGTTTATAAATTACAACATCCTGTTGAATGCTGAAAGGGAAGATGCCACAATGCATCCCACGGGCCAAGACCAGAACCTCACTGTTACAGGTCTTCAACCTTTCACCACATACCATGTCCGTGTGCAGGCATGTCAGAGCGGTAAGATGCCAAGTTCATTTTTGGGGGTCAACCACAAGCCTTCTTAATTCATGCCGCACAGATATATAAGCCGCAGCAGCAAAATATGAGCGAAAAAAAAAAAGATTTTTCTCACGGATAAGCCGCACAGGGCAATAAGTCGCAGGTAATAACATCAGATCTTTACGCAATAAAATAGATACATAGATGTTATCCAAGAGTTCTAATGGTGCCTGTCAAACAAGTTTATTAAAAACTGTCTTTAGATTCTTGAAAGATCTTAAAATGTGTATGGCCTTGTGGCGCGAACTCAGCAGTATTCAAAGGAATTCATATGCCGACCCATTTAAAAGTTGGGCCCATTAGTCACTTTTGTCTCTCTTGAAGGGATGACATTGTGGTCATTATGTATGTTGCTCCCTGCTCTTCTAGTGATTGGAGAAAGCTCTGTACAACTCTTGACTGTATATTCGGGGTTATTGACTTCCTGTATTTAGATGACTACTTGGTGTGACCTTTTCAGAAATGTCACAAAACTGTCTTATTTTGTCTCGTGTAGGGGGATGCGGCGTAGGTGAGGGTGTGTTTGCGCAGACCTTAGAAAGTGCTCCGGAACATTTAGCGCCACCATCAGTGAAAGCAGCTGGTGCAAGTTTCCTGGAGATCTGTTGGTCTCACCCCAAAAAACCCAATGGCATCATCTCCTCCTACCATATATACAGGTAATGCAAAAATACAACAATACAAGGTTTACTTCATATTTTGACCGTGGTTTATAGCTGCCATCTTTGGGGGAACTTCTCTCAAGAGTAATACAACAGTTCAAAAGTTCCTTTACAAACACACATTCCTTATAAAGACGTGTGTAGTGCCGAACAGCCTCAAAGTTTGTGGAGAGATCTATCTTCGAGCAGAGTCTTCTTTTATGTATGTGCATGTGCCAATGTGTGTGTTTTAAGCCCCATCGAAGGTCGCCCTCTGCTTGTTGACCGAAGAGTGTGTGATCTGGATGCAGGGTCAGATTGGAATAAGCCCTTTAAATCCTCAGGAAACACACATTAGCATAGAAGCATACATACGCACTCTGACACACCTGGCATGATGACAATTAGCCAGACAGCCACCAAAGAAATAGTTGTTGGGGTTTTTTCTTGCTCACACACATATAAGAAGCATTTATCTTTCACTTTACTACATATTAGGCTAGCTTTTTTTTAGGTAATGTCATAGTTGTGTCATCTGAACAACCTCCAGCTTGCATCGATTGTATGTAGAGCTGAAATGAGTCCTTGAGTTCAGAAAACTGCTCAGGTCCCTGATTGCCGCTTATTAGTGTACAAGTCAGAGAAAATACGCCAAGCTAATCGTGACAACGATAAACCTTATTGTATCAATCATTATATGGGCAAGAATTCCTTGGCACACTTTTGTTCAAGTTATTCTCAGCAGCATGTTGGAGGGAACGACTCCCTTGACTCGTCTTTGTATTGCAGATTTGCAGTCACAATTCGTTGCTCCCGAGAGGCTCGATGTGAACAGCACAACGTCATTCTGAAATGACATTCTATTGCCAGTTAAGGGCGCCAAAAAAAAAACAACTTAATTACTCTGACGTTGAATAATATGGCGACTGTTACCCATAGTTTGCAGTGGTTTTGTCGTTAATAGCAGCGTGTAGCATAAACAGGCCATAAGCTACCGGTACTATTGGGAAGTGTTAAATGGACTGGCACTTTTGTAGCACTTTTCTATCTTAGCTACTCAAAGCGCTTTACACTGAATACTCATTTACCTGCTGAAGACCTGGTTACGGGAAGAAGTAGGGGTGCAGTGTCAAGACACTTGGATATAGTCGCAGCTTCTCGGTTGGAAACGACCACAATACCAATGACCCATGCCGCCCACTGTGCTTTATTTTGAATTGAATTTGTCTTAAGGAAACTGTCTTCTCCTAAACAGTTGAAATGTTATGAAAAATAATATAATAAAAAAATCTTCCTAATTAAGTGGAAACGTATTTTTTGAACTTCTGTGTTTATAATTGTTTTTCACCAAGCAAAAAAAATCTTCATAATTTTGATTTTTATCCAAATACTCAATATTCAACTGGAATGTTCTACATAGCTGCTAATCAAGTAAACCCATCCTTAAATAATGCTGTCTTGCCTAATTGAGTTTGTACTTTTTAACCGCTTTACCTTCAAATTCCGGTCTTTCATTCCCGCAGGGCCCCAATGGAAACAGAGGAGGAACTGTTGGTTTTCATCTGGTCTAGCGGACCACTCGAGTTTTTCGATGCTAGCCCCTCCTTGCAGCCATTCACTTACTACCAATATAGGATTCAGGCCCACAACTCCAAAGGCTCAGTTCTGAGCCAGAAGACAATAGCCCGGACCCTGTCAGCAAGGCCAAAAGATATGCTCCCTCCCACTGCCACACCCACTGGTGAGTGAAATGAAACTTAGGTCTAATTATTCCTTTGAAATTTTACACTTTTTTTTTTTTTGCATGTAATGCACAGGTGCATACTCTATCAATCTGAAGTGGATTGGACCAAAACAGCCCAACGGTGTCATTTCTCACTATAAACTACTTTACAAGAAGCACCAGCTGGACCCGACATTCAGCTCACCAGCAGTGATTGCACTTACTGTAGAGGTAAAAGTACACACACACACATCCACTTTTAAACACACATTACTGACACAAAAGGTGCCTCTTTACACAAAGTAACATATACACTAAGTAGACACTTAGGGGTACAATTGTGAAACAACTATTGTACATAAATCTGATTATTTTACTTGTGCAAGTATACCTAACAATTCAGATTGTAATGTATATATTGATGTTCATGTTCCTGTGTACAAATGGCTTAAAAGTAGTTGTTAGAATATATAATGAAGGCATTTATACATGAGCTGAGAAGTAGAAGTCTAGAGGTAAAAGAGGCGTGTAGAACCGAGAGAGGGGTGAGGCCGGGTGATAGATCAGTGGAAAAAGGGAGGAGAGTGAATGGAGGAGAAGAGATACAAGAATACTAGATCTATATTCTGTCCGAACGCGTGGCCTCTTCTCTCTTTGTGACCTTTGGCTTGTCACTCATAATTAATACAAGATGTAAATGGAGACCTTTCACCTTCTCATTGATATGGAACACTCTGTTTGTGTGTGTGTGTGTGGGCGGGAAGCTCATTGACATGGCATAGACTTATTTTGGTGGCGGTCATTTGTCACGCACCCGCCTTCGCCGCAGATGTACTGCTTTTGCACCAACACACAGAGTGCCATGAGAAATGTATGCAAAGTGGAGTAAAATTGGATTTTATTGTATTCGATCTACTTTGTTATAAAGTAGCACGCAAGACATGGCAAGTTGGAAGGAAACCACTTAGAGTTTACGAGGTTTCTATTTTAATCAAAGGTGGAAAAAAAAAACATGGCTGACCTTGATTATGGTAGTATTTATTTCATTTTCATTCACTGTGCATTGAAATGAATGTGTTGTAGAAAGAGGATTTTGACCCAGTTGCAGACAGGACTCAAGTGGAAAAGTAGAAAGGCTTCATCCACCAAAATCTTACGTAAACTGTACTCACAAAACAAGCCTCTGAAACTAAACTTGGAAACTTGACTTAAACTAAACTTGCAAAATGAGACTGTGAAAAAATGTACCACAACTTCTTCACAGTCTTGGACAATCCTACTAGGTGGGTTCATTGACCAGGACCTTTCTTTGCTCCCCTGTAAAATTGGGTGACCCCTATTGACCCATAGTTATGACATAATGAAGCAAACGAAAGAACCATAGCAACCGCAGGGCAACTGATACATCAAGGAACAAACCAGTCACAACAGTAAATACAGGCCGAAATAAGGCAAAGGAGATAAATACGTAAAATGACTCAAGAGTTTTGTTGTCATACGCATAGTCATACCACGCAATGAAATTATGATTCTGTTCACTCCCCCCGAGCAGACTACCTTCCATAATCGAGCAAATAATAAGGTAGGCAATAAAACAAAACAAACAAAAACAGTAATAGAGCAATAATGGCTTTAATAATAAACCACTAATAAATGGTGACAAATATAACGACAGCGATGACAAATACATGACCAGCAACTGCATAGCAACTGATATCACAACAGCTTGACAAATAGCCTAAACCGACACTTAGCTTTGAAAATGATTTTACTGAATACCTTCACACAGAGATGATCACAATATAGCTGTTCAACAATTTCCCTCCTGAAGAAGTTTCAGAAGTCAGTCACAGATTTGAGAGTCGGCGCTAGGACAAGCAATATTCCAACTATTCTGAGGTTGAAAATGTCCAACCGTTTAAATCTTCTACGGTCACACAAAAAATTTGTTGCGAGCATGTGTGCACGCACACCAGCGTTCAATGGAACCATTGTATTTGTGTGTATTGATCTCGAGCTGGGTTGGGAACTTTGCTCTGTGCCAGCTTGGCTGATTAATGGGGTCGTCATAGCAATCGGACGGAATGAGGGTACGCAACGCAGGCGGCCTGCTTTGCTAGACCCCGACACGCTGTTTGGCACTGTCCCACATACACACAAGCGCGCACACACATGCAATTTCACAACACACATTTTCTCTCGCCATGCCTTGCAACTCGGTGACAGACGTGTTAGTCACTCGGACATGGCTGTCAAGCTCACTTTCTTGCATTCTGGCTCTATTTTTAGCCTGCCTTTTCTTGTAGTTTCTTCAATTCCATATCTGCTTTTATCTCTTAAAACAAAGTTAAGGATTGCATGTTATTTCAAAGGATTACACTAAAACAATCCGAGCAATGAGGTGTATTCACTTTTGTAAGCATTTTGAGATTTTTTTTTTTTACATGAATTTGGCAAAATGATTGCGAACAAAATCAAGATGATTGTTCAGCTTGGCATAGATTATTGCTTCTTATGAACCATTCAAAATTACTATTGCTAGTCCATCGAAAAAAATACACTGCCTAATTCTGTAAATTACGAGCCACGATACTGAGATGATATTCTATGAATTAATGGTGGGAAACTTTGACTGTCTCACAGAGTTACAATTCAATTCTGATTTTTCATTCGCTTGAGAATTGATTTTCTATTCAAAATGATATTTGATTCAAAATGATTTAATGGATAATGAGTTCTGCTTCAATCTACAGTATTGATGTGCAAGGAATTATCAGGATCTAATCTGTTTTGCAAGACAAACAGAGACATTAAAGTGTCTTTTTTTTTAACTTTAAGTTATAAGGAAAATGGCTTTTTCCACAAAAGAGTGTGTAGCTCTGAATTTAGTCTTTGATTTGATTTATTGGCATACCGACGACTAGAGTGGACTATAGCAGCCTGGTTATTTGATAAGGTTTTGTAAAGCTAAGTGACTTGATGGCCCCTTTATTGTAGTTATGTAAAATATTATTAAAGAAATAAAGAAATTTGACCTCAATCTTACTTCTTGACATGTCAGCTCTTAATAGAGTTTTATTAACGTTTAATGCATAGATCAACCTTTTTGCAGTCTGAGTATAAAATGTCCAACTGCATTTAAATACTCCTCATCTTTAGGGGCTACTGCTAATGGTTGTACAATGGCAGTGTATTTGACTAGCAGTTTTTTTTTTTTTTAGCATCCTTAATCAGCAATTAAATACAACTTTTTTTTTAATGGAGCTGTGTTGATGTTGTTAAAGACATGATATGATGGCAATAAAAACGGAGATAAAGGTGGAGTAAAAGTTGCTGTGCCAGCACCTGCAAAGCTGAGCCAAAACATAAGTAAAAGTGTACAACAGCCCTTAAATGTATTATTTGGTGTATTTATTTTGAAGTAGACCTTTGCAGCATTTGTCTGCGAGGCTCTCGTTACTTCATACACAGATCCTGGCATAAAATTGCTCTGATGAGAGTGTTTTTGGCAGAAAAAAAATGGTAACGGTAATAAAAGCAATGCAATGGGGTGGCCTTCTCTTTTCAGCCATGAGAGCCAATTGGCAGTCCAGGTTAGTATACAATACACATCAATAAACCCACACTTCGCTGTCTCTGACCACATAGCCCAACCCCAAAGGCAGGACGAAAAGCTCAGCTAATCAGTCCACGCCAGAGTTTCTTCCCATTGTGACATTCTTGGAAAACATAATGTTGACATGACGAGACTTGCCGAAGTAGTGGCTCTTCTCCGTGTCTCACGATTTGCTCCAAAGTGTACCTTAGGTGCGGGAGCACCTAACTCAGCATGTTTCATGTCTTGCCTACCAGGTCCAAAGAGACGGACAGGCTTGGATTTGTTCAGCCTTGGCGGAGGTCTAGGCTCTACTGCGTGCCATTTTGCTTCTTCCTAAGATTTTCTCCCTCCTTTTTATAGTTAATTTCCACACTAGAACGATTCTCATTACTCAGGTTTATTTTTGCTTGATCACCACATTTTGAGAGTGGACTTTAGAGGACAAAAGCCACACATTTGTTTAGTTGAGTTTGCTTCAGGCCCACTGCTGCCCTCTTTTCCACTGTCTATTTGTCATTTTACTGGCTGTTGAGCCAGCCATCTTTGGCTCTGTATTTTTTTTTTGCTTTTAGACACTGATCAGCTTTCTTTCCTTCCTTCCAGCTCCTCATCTGAATTTGCCATTCACCCAACCTTCTCATTCTTTTTTCTTTGCACCACTTTTTTTTTCTCTTTTGGGTCTGTTGATCCCTCCCTTTATCTTCTCTTTACTGTCCCGTCCTTTATATCCCTCCCTCGGCTCCTCCAGATGTTTCACTCTGGCCCCCGGGACCCTTGGGGAAAGGAGGCCGTGCGTATGTATGTGTGAATATGTGCTCACTTTTCTGTGGATTTACTCCATGCGGTTATGGCTACCTTTTTTTGCATGTGCATCAGTATGTGAACGTGTCTCCATCTCTGCGTGCCATATTAATACATGCCATTGATCAGAGCAGGACCCCTGACAGTCATCATCCCTGAGAACCATCTGGCCGACGCCTGACGCTCTCTCACCCAAACACAAACTGACACCCTATTAATCTGCTAGCGGCATGCATACATACAGTACGCGTGTATGTGTGTGTTTGTATGTACGTGCGGAATACATTGCGCCCGTGGAAGACATTGTTTAGTGTGGATATTAGAGATTAAGTGCAAGTGTATGCGCTTACACTTTCGCCATGCACCTGCCTCTGCACCCGTGTGTGTGTGTCTGTGTATCCTCTCCGTGCACACACATGCAAACGTGCACACACATCACCCGCCAACAACAGCCGGTGCGGAAGGGAGCTGAAGGGTGCTTGGAAATTAAGGTTATTACACAAATTGAGCCATATGGTCTAAATATTTCAGAGCTGAAATTTACTAGGCAATAAAAATGGCCCCTACCTCGGTAATGGTGTAAATTACAGCTTAACCACCAGCGCTAATGATGTCCTTCTGTACGCCCCGTAACCAACCGTACATGAAGGACACATTGTTTAAAAAAACACCCCAGGAAAGGCAGCGGAGAGAGAGAGAGGGGGAACAGGGAAGGATGGCAAGGGGCAAGAAGGAAATGAGGATGTCAGGGGAAAGGAAGAGGTGAGGAGAGCAGGAAAGAAATAAAAATGGCCACGGAAGTGGAATCGGGAAAGAAAAGAGGAAGAGATTGATGGAGGGAGCAGAGTCAGAGAGAGCAAGCAGCATGTTTACAATCTGTTAGTTTACCATTAAGGGCTCATCAGAGAGCACCGGGCCAGCCAGCCAACTGTGTTTCAAGCCAACATGAGCTTTCGAATATGGCACGTGTATACTTAATCATGCACCCTTGGAAGATGTAGAATATATGGCAGCTAAACAAATGATAGAGGGAAACATGTGCCATAACACACCGAGTGCCGATATTTAGGCATGGTCAGTGCAGCTGTGTGTGTCCATGAATGTGATCACTTAGTTTAACATAGCATAAATCCAAGTTAGTGAGTACTTGGTATAGTCGCAGATTTACAGGTTAGCCTAATTGACTATGCTTTCGGTGCCACGATAACCTGCGCGTAGCATTTTGGATATTGTATACTAAATATTGATGAAGAAACGGATCAGCTTCATTGTATAAATCAAAACTTGCATATTTCGGGTAGAAACTGTAAAAAGTTGCAAATAATTTAAAATGTAAATTACAGACATTCATGACAACAAAGCTAGTTACTGTAGCACAACAAAGCAAGCAGGTTGTTGGCTCCAAAACAATTTTTACTTATATCTTTAAAGGGAAAGTCAAACCAAAATTAATGTGGATTTTGCTGCTTTACCCCAATTAATATTTTTCCAAATGCCCTATGTTTACACAGGAGTGGTGTGGCATAGATTAGAGCATCTTATTGAGGACAAAAAAAAAAAAAACACAAGGGGGTAACTAGTTCAAAGCCAATTTTCAAATTAGAAAAACATTGTTTTGTTGACTTGCCCAACCTAAAATTTTATTGCAATTTGTTGCCTTGAAATTTGGAGTTGGCATTGACTTTTTCTGTCTTGGGCTAACATGAGAAAAGTCCGGGAGCCATGCATCCATTGCCTAAGTGTCTACAGCAATGTTCACTTGTTGCGTTTAACCCTCTAAGCCTCTGCTTGTACTCCTGAGGTGCAGAATGATGCGGGGGATCAAGACTAGCCGCAGGAATAAGAATTACCCAGCTTTGCCCTTGCTTTGCTTTTTTTAATGAGCCACGGACAACAAGGAGTGGGGAGGAGGTAGCGAGGCAAGAGAGGAGGGCGACGGGGAGGATAAAGACAGGTGAAGAGAGAAGAAGGCATAAGAGGACTTGCATACAGAGTTCATTAGGGCCCCCGGCCTATCAGACCCCTTCGTTAGAGGTCTTCAACTCTGATTGGAGGGCTCTCAGCGTTTTGCATAAGCAGTCAAATAATCAGGCGGCTCCTCTTCACTGCAATCTCCATCTTCTCGCGTTTTCCCAATCTCCTCCCTCTGCAGCCATGCATTTCCATCTGGTGTTTCTATACCTCACTTCCAAATAACAGTTGTTATGTCTTTCTCCTCTTCCATATCGCTCACACTCATGCAAGTGATAATTTCTCAGAAGAGGTTTTGTACTGCTTCTTTCTCCCGCTTGCGCACTCTTTTACTCTCAGTAATAACAGGTTTTGTGCTATTGTGTCTTTTGGCAAGAGCCTTCACTATCCAGCCTGCTGCCCCTGCACTTGTCCTAATGGTAGCCGCAATATGATGGTCATCACTTCAAAGTGTGAGAGCGTGTTTGTTTTTTCAAGAAGCTGCTTCTTGTGCAAACGGTTGGGTCTGGAGGAGTCTTTCGTGTCTCTCGCCATGGACATGAGGACATTCAGTCTTGAGTTTTGTACTTGGCATTCATGACTGACTAATCACTTCGTTTTATGACTAGGTGGTTGGAAGTCCTGTTATATGGTTGATAACATCCTTGCATTGGAAAGAAGTGTATCGATGAACTATTTGCAAGAATTGATATTGGGCTGTTTTGTCCACTGGGGAAGAATTTTGTCATCGCAATACCAGTCACAATCCATAACCAATCAGTTCTATGGATTGTGAATGTCTGACACAGTATGTTTAATAAATAATTTTGTTTGTAGTAGATTTGATAATGGAACTATTTTTCATCTACAATTGTTACTTGGGATGGGCAAGTACTGATAACAAGTAAGGGTATTGGTATCGGGCCAATGACAGCCGATACTAGTATTGACCGCTCCAGGTTTTACGATCACAATGTAGAAGTTACAAGTTAGAAGTGTTGCTTTTCTTTTATAAATAATTAAATGCTACATTGGAATTAGGCTTGGGATGATATTAGATTCTGATGGTGTGATGACAATGAGCAAATATCACAGTGTCACAGTATCACGGTATTAAAATTACAGCTCTCTTTTTTTCCACTGAACACAATCTATTTTATTTTTAAACAAAATATTTATCAATTTTCTACGTTGAGAAACGTGTACCATGTTTGGTACAGAATAAATAAATTGTTAAACATTTCTCTTGTTTGCCTTGTCTCTGGTAAGCTATGTTTCAGACAAAGACCTCCTCCTCATCCTCCATGCATGCCAAGAAGGTTAAAAAAAAAAAAGGTTTGCATTCAATTATTTTCTGAGGCAGCTTGTTGGGTCAACTCTTCAAACACTAGTGATACCGTATCACCAAACTGTGCCACACTTCCACAAATATCCGCTTGTGAGGCACACTAACCTTTGGAGGAAAAAAAAATCATTGAAGGAAATTTCTACGTTACCAACTGTAATCCTTAAATTGATACTGAAAGTAAGTTCATTTCACCAACATTGATATAAATGTCTTTTAGATAAAAAAATGAGCTCTTCCGTTCGCCTTTTTGATGTTGTGAGCCATCTTGTATAATCTCAAAAGGGCACAGAGTTGCGTGCTACACGTCATAACTTGATTTAGATTGGTGAAAGCTATGTCCAATCATCTTCCAGAAGTGGGCAACATCATCAAAATAGTTAATAGCTTTAAAGATAAATTTTGTCACTTGGTTTTGATGGCAAACAACATCACACGTACTCAGGGCTCAGGTAACAACCAATCATGCCTCACCTTCTAACGTCACATGACCACACCCAGAAAAACAGGTCAACCTTGAGCACATGTGATGTCGTTTTCAATTGGCAAGTGTTTTTGCTGCTGGAAATGGCAAAATAAAATATATCCCTTAAATGAAAATCTGGCATGATGCGGTTTAAGAAACCTTATTAAGTTGATTCTGTCATATTCTACATTTTAATTCTACTTTTTTCTACTTTTTATTCGATTCATCTTATTCTACTTTTTAACTTTGTAGATATTGGAATAGGATCCCTCTCATTTTACCAGACTTATGTTGACTGGTCTTTAAGCACGTCACAAGCAAACAGGCCAAGTCAGAATAGCATGTATGCTCTAAATCTGGTGTTCCCGAGGTCGGGAGCCGCCAAAGCTAATCACGGATTTCGGTGTAAAGTAGGCATGCCTGGTCCAGACCCCTGCAGCCTCTCTCTACCTCTGTGCTGGCCACCCACACAACACGTGCCTAATGGCATTCTTTGGGTCCGGTCGCATGTGTGTGCGTGTGACATAAATGTGTGTGTGTGTGTGTGTGTGTCACAGTTTGTCTAGCGCACGCTGACTAGTGGGGACACCCATGTAGGGCATTTGCAAACAGACATGGGGCAATTGTTCCAGCAACATCGAATTAGGCATACACAAATAAATGTACACACACACACACACACACACACACACGCGCGCACATTCATGGAGAGGGCTTGCCAGCTTGGCATGGGGCACGAAAGAGCATCATGCAGTGCTCTGGCTCACCTCAGAAACCTCCAAAAACAATTACAGCTCTCCCAGCACCACTCAGGCCACAGCTTGTTCTAATCAACCCGACAACAGGACTCTGTCAACTTGCACTGAATTGAAGTCCAATGTATTCCGTATCTGCGCTTTGCCACACAGACAAAGAAATGCAACACTTGAGAAAAGACGGGCCAGCGTGGCGCTTTGTTATCTCTCCGGGACTTAATACAATGGAGCAGGGAGGGCAGAGGTGGCCTGTGGAGCGGGACATACCTGGGGCCCGCCAGTTGGTCCGCATTCACCATTCATTAGACGCGGCTCTCTCATGTATGATCACTCACTTGACTGCTACCTGTGCACACGTGTCGGCGAGAGAGACAAAAGAGAGAGAACGAGTGCACATGCTAGTGCGTGGCCATATGCTAATGTTGCTCTGTCCCAGTGTCTCTGCAGGGCCCGGTGCTGGGGCTTTTGTGAGATGATCAGCATAATTCTTTTGACAAATACACATGGTTACTCGTAATTAGTATCACACAATGGTCCCCCCGGCTGTACCATGCCTCACCACCTGAATATCATGTACACTCACAGAGAGATGTGCGTTTTTGGAGAACGGTGCAAAAACAAGACCTATGCAGATGCTGGATTGTTAGAATATACGTCCGCGCATGTTAATTAATAGTCTAATATTGGCCAGTCCGGCCATACTAAACTGAAGACACCATCAACTTCTTTTCTATGTCTGCTGCTCTCTCAATTTCTCTTTCCCTTCCCCCGCCGTTGTCATAATTAATTGGGGGTAGTGGTCAATACTACATACATGTGCTTTTGCACATTGATTTTAGGTTAACCTGAACCTTTCTTTTCATATCTCACACCAAAGACAGTTCAGTTTTCTACACATTGACCCGTGATCTTTGATTAGAATTAACATAACCGTAACTCACTTTTATGCATGTGATTATATAATAAGCTGTGGAACAGCAAAGGTTGGCCATCATCCATTCTATCCGAAACACATTTCCTCATATGAAACAATGGAATTGGAATATGTTCCAAAGCAAAGGTGTTGTACAGTTAACAAAAATTTTGTTTTCAAAAACTTATTATAGTAAAAATGTACTTGTCAATTATTACTGGGGAAGTGCAAATCCCAATGACTTCAGTGGAAATGTGGTCACAACATTTTCATCAGACCAGAATAGGTGAGAAAAGATCGGGGTTAAGAAAGTTTCATTTTGTTTATTTATTTTCCCCAATTTTAAGGGATAGAAAACTACACAGGTATTGTCAAAAGAAGATATTGCTAGAATATAAAATATATTTATGTGTACTATACGCAACATGACAACGTTAGTCAGAAACGCCGGAAATAAACAAAAGCTGGTGACAGAACGTTTAAATGTGTTATACCACTTCTTTACTTTCCATATAAAATCTGTTGAACATGTTTTATGAACAATTTAAAAAAAAAGGCAATTTAGTTAAATGTTTTTCTTCCCTGAATACATTGCCTAGGTATTCAAATCCACCAAATCCTCAAAATCAGGTGACTCAGTCTCAGTTTCAATCTTTTCAGAATTGTTCGACAACTTTTTTTTGATCTTGCACTCCTATTTGAAAAAAAATCAGTAATGATAAAACTCAATCTCATTTTCAAAGTATTTTTTGTAACAGCAAAAACTAATTAAAACTAACTAAACTAAAATTAACTAACTAATAACTAATGAAACTAAAATTAAAAAAAATGAAACGTCAAATAACTTTAAAGAAAAATCCCAAACTACTTTAATCTGTTCCCAATTCAAACAATTGTCAGCATAACACCAGTGTTTATTGAATAGGCAAACGTTACTTTTTTAAATTTTGCAACGTTTAAACAAGTGTGAAAGGATGAGGCAGGGGCTTCTCAATTTACAACTCGGCAGAACAACTCAAGGTTATCAACAATGCACCGGGTAAGAACGTGTAATATGCATGCCAATTTATAAAAATTAGTACATTTTCAAGTGCCACACAGTAGTACAGTGGACTCTAGCTGTTTGTGGGGGATTGGAAGTTATACAGCCTGCGAATCGCAAGAATGACTGAGGCATTAATTATGAAAATTGTGAGTAACTGAGGATTAGTTAACTGTATCCCTGTAACATGTTTACGCAGCAGGAAACTGCAAATGGCATCCATGGCCTACTATATTAAATCTGTAACAAGGTGAACCTCCTTTGTGTTGTCCTTCACAGCTCAGTTCAGTTTGTCATCCGCTTCTATTCTGTTGCGATTGCACACCTAAAACTTTGTGTTACCTCATCTTGTTGATTTCTTCAAGTGTTAGCGTTAGGGACGAATTGTTATGAAGGGGGCCGTTAATGGAATGTAATAGTAGTGTGCTTCCGCGTTAAAGCGTTTGATTACAACCTACTTGAGTGTGTGAGCGGTGAGCAGGCTGACGTGCCCAATTTCCCCGCGCGTGCGCGCGCAGCAAGGAGGTCATTAATGCGGTGCGTTCCGGCGATAAAGTGTTTGAATGTATTGCCATCTAGAGGCGTGTAGCAGAGTCTCGGCGCTCCTATAAAAGCTGCCAGCGCCAGATGCTGCTATTGACAATGTGCATATGTTAAGCGCTTTATAGGCCACATGCCTCACATATTTCACTGGCTTTTAAGGTGGAGAGATCTCTCATTCGCGCTCACTTAATCTGTCGCTCCCTTTTGTAACATCTATCTCTCTCTTCCACCTACCTCACTCTTTCCCCTCTTATCAGCTTCGCCGTTCATTGTCTCCTTTCCTCCGTCTGTCGCTTCGCTTTTTATTTGCTTCACCTGTTATTTACCAACTCGCCTATTACATTTTTTCCAGCACTCTTGCATAAGTCCCTGCCCTCTATATCATATCAGGGGTGTCCAAACTTTTTCCTCTTGGCTGGATTCAGAAAAATAGAAATGCCTAAGACCCGCGTTATGTTTATTTATTTTTTTTAAATGTCAATTAACCATCTTGATCTGTTTAGTTGTAACAAATGGCGATATTGTCCCGGGGTCATTATGATGTGGGACGCATTTAGTCCTCAAATTATGTCCCAAACGTGTATTCCAGTTCAAAAATGTCATTATAACCTGTGTGTTATATTCATTTCTCAGGGACATTAACCCTTGTGGATTTATGTTACAAATTATGGAAATGTTTTATTTATTTATCATAAAAGCATCAATGGAGAAAAACACACCAGGGAGCTGAAATTTCCAGCAGATGATTGAAAAATGTAAAATTTCCAAATGCAATTTATTTTTACATTTCCATGTGATTGCAGCTGGACGTGTGAGATTTTGTGTACAAAAATTATAATTGTCCAAATTTTGGACCATATAAAACAATTCTAATTAGAAGGTTTGTGATGCATTGTAATAGGATTTATAACATTCAGTTTCCTGCGATTTTTGCAATATTCTGTTGAGCGGCGGTCAAACTGTCAGGAAACAGCAAATTCTTTGTTGACATCTGTTACACCTCAAGGCAGTAGGTGGCGGTGGAAACCAATTAATGCATAGGTGTCAAACTCCGGTTCTTGAGGGTTGGTATCCTGCATGTTTTTTCTTTCTCTCGCAAACACACCGGGCTCAAATGATTATGAAGATTTTTCAAGCTCTTGCTTAGCTTCCTGTTGAGCTAATCATTTGAATCAGGTAAAGTCAATGATTTGTTTGCCGATTGTTAACGTATACCACCTCCCCGGCCAGCTGCAACCGCCGAGGTGGTGTGTTGTATGCTATGCCGCCGACCAGTCCGCAGTCTCTATTATACTCAACAGTTCTTGGATGTAGTCCCCCGATGAGTTGACTGACAGTGGGTGTTGTGGTCTGGCCGCAGCGTGCAGGCGGCGATCACGTGACCAGGTTGACCACAATAGAGGCAAAGGCGTGAGCGCATCCGACGCGCCCTCTCGCCGGGAGTAAGACGACCCCCTCCACTTTGCATGGGTTCGCTGCTGGCTGCTGTCCGCTCCGGAGCCGACGCAGGAGCGATGACGGTCCGTTCTCGTTCCGTCACCCCTCCCGGGAAGGCGCAGTGAAAGGAGCCCGTTCGGCATCTCTCTCCCTCCCGCGTTCTCGTATTCAATTGTCGAGCCGAATGGCCAGCGCGATCAGCTCTTCCAAGGTGGTGGTTTCGTTTCGAGCGGCGAGCTCGTCCTTTAACTTAGGGTGGAGCCCCCTGCGAAAGATCCCACGTAGCGCTGTCCCCCCGAAGCCGCTCTCCATGGCTAAGATGCGGAACTTAACTGAATAATCAGCCACGCAGCTGTTGCCTTGTTTATTGTCTAGAAGCTGTCTCCGGCCTCGCAACCCAGTACTGGGTGGTCAAACACGTTCCGAAATTCTTTTGTGAATGTTGCGAGAGAGTCTCGGAGCGCGGGGTTGGCTGCACTCGCGGCCATAGACCAGGCGGCCGCCTTGTCAGTGAGGAGACTCATAAAAAATCTTGGACTGGTCGTACCGGTAGGTCAACGGTTGTTGATCAAACACAAGGGAGCATTGATGGATGAATTGACCGCAGGTGCCTTGCTCACCCACGTAGCGTGCAGGATGTGGGATGGCTGGTTCCGGGCTCAGCTTCGGTGTCCCGTCGCTGTCGCCAGAGCTGGCCGCTTCCGGGTTGGTTGCTGGACTGCGAGAAGCGATCTCCTCAACGCTTCTTGCTAATGCAGCAATTGCTCCCTGGATCTTTTCTAGCATCTGCTGGATTTCACCAACCAATTGTCCCGGCATATTAGAGCCTAAAAGGCATCGTATATGACAAGGGGACTGTGAACTCAGCCTAAACAAAAAGCACGTCTTAAAAGCAGAAAACACAACAGATCCAGAGGCAAGTTTAATTAACTGAAAATGTCCAAAATTCAGTATTATATTTGGAAACGCAATCACAAAGTATGAAGGCCATACTTGATTTATACTCGTGTGTTATGTTACTTTGGCTGCTCTAGTAATAACATCCTGGGTCAATTTGACCCAGGGTCATGTGTAAATAACCAAAGGTTTCATAGATTTTGGTTTGGGCTTAATCCTGCTAACGAAACTTGTGATTTCTTTTTCTCCCCTCAAAAATAGCAAACATATTCCTGGGTGATTTTGACATGACGTTTGCTTATTTATCAAAAAACAATATTATAACAAAAAATGAATTCATAAAAATGTGTTCAAATGCTCTGCGATGGAAAAACTACATTCAACATTTACTTTAACTTGGGTCAGTTTGGGTAAGTAATCGCTTGTCTGTATAATGTAGCTATTTTCTTTTATATAAAAACTGCTACATGAAGGCTTTCTGTTAAAGGAAATAAGATGGGTTTTTTTTCACACTTCTAACACTACCACCAGACGTTTTTATTACTTTTTTTAGATAGCATTGTTGTCCATGTCTTTGTATGTAGTTTGTACTTTGATTTATTTGTCTTTTCATGCGCCTTCCACTGTGAACATTTGTGATTTGCAGGAAGGGTTTAGCGTGCGTCGAAGGGGTGTCCAGGGACTTATTAATCCTATTTTACCGCGTATGAGAAACATGTTGGCTGGCAGACATAGAGACAGCCAAGACATGCGTTGGGCTCATTGTTCAGGCACTTCATCCTCGGTGCCACGCCACGCTGATTTGTCTGGGTTCTCCTTTGATTCCGTTTGAATTGGAGCCATTTGGATCCCTTTGCGACTGCGTGGAATTGGCCTCACAGCTAATCTCTTTATGCGAGAGCCTGAGGAAAGAGTTGCTGTTCTGTTTTAATCGCAGATTGAACATGTGAATTATTTCACACACATGCGGAAGTTTATTTCGATCTCACATACTGAAGTGTTCCTTGCTCAACTGTCTTCTCATCTCTCTTCAGACAACAGTGTGTCCTTTATCAATCAGTAAATGATGTTACAGACACGCTGTCGCAGTGAGTGCCAAATTTTTTGCCTGGGTCCCGTTGCCTAAAGCTACTGGCAAGCACACTGCGCCTCTGTTTGTTTGAGAGAAAGGATGCACGTGTGATATAAACACTCAGCAGGCTCCGAATGCAGCCTTGAGGGACGGCCGTCTGCCAGTCTGTCACTGCCACCTCCTCGGTATTCAGAATGTTGTAATGTTGATATCACAAATCCCCATGACACGTTATATAGCTTTTCGTTGTTTCAGTTGCTCCTCATTGTGGGAAAATGTTTTAGCTTGGTTTGCAAGACTGACAGTTTGCCGGTTTTTTCCTCCATTTTCAGGGTTTAGCCCGAGAAGCAACCATCTTTGGCCTTGAGCCTTACAGCGAGTATAGTCTACAAGTGGAAGCTGTAAACGAAGCAGGTTTGTCTAATCGCAACAAAAATCTGATTCGATTTCTTTGTGTGTGTGGTGTGATGTATTTTTATTTATTTATTCATTTATTTACTCTTTCAGGCAGCGTGTCAAGTGAATGGGTTGACACACAAACTCTGGAGGCTTCCCCTGCTGGACTGGCTAACTTCAGTGTCGAGCAGAAAGAGCAGGGTCGGTCCTTGCTTCTCAAATGGGATCCACCAAGTTCTCCAAATGGAGTCATCACGGTATATGCTTTGTTACAACAGAATAAACAGGTTCTCAACATTTTGTGAATGATGATTTTTTTTTTTTTAATACATGGATGCTCCTTTTTTATATACTGTATGTATAGTGGTATGTTTTCCTGTACCTCCATTTGAGAATGACTGAACTGTTTGATCAAATTTCCCTTTTGCTCTCTACTATCAGATGTACAATTTATACAGCGAGGGCAACCTGGAGTTCAGCGGGCTCTCACGCTACTTCCTGTTTCGGCGCTTGGAACCTTGGACCATGTACACTATGACTCTTGAAGCTTGCACGTCAGCAGGGTGCGCACGTAGTCCTCCTCAGCATGTCACCACCGCTGCCGCTCCACCCGCCTTACAGCCCGCTCCCGTACCTCTTTTCGTTGGTTCGGACCACGTTTTGCTCACCTGGGGCCCTCCTACTCAGCCGAACGGGCCAATCGGCGAGTACCACTTACTGGGAAGAACTCCCGATCGGGTGGGGAGGGGAAGAAGCAGAGAGGAGGATGCTCAAAGGGAGAAAGTAAGTATTCTTCCTTTTTTATTTCTTTTACTAAAAATGACATTTCCTATCATTGTCAGCCACGCACTTTGTCACAAACAGGTGCTGTTCCGAGAGTCATCCCCGCAAGAAAATGTCAGTTTCTCCTACACAGTGACTGGATTGCGTCCTTGGACTCATTACGAGTTTGCCGTACGTTCTCACAACCCCGCCGGCCACGCTCATAGTTCCTGGTTAACCGTGACGACCAGGCAGGCCCCCCCGGGTGGCCTGGCCGCCCCAACTGTGAGTCACCTTCAGGGTCGACCCAGTGAAGTGTTGGTTTCATGGGCTCCTCCTAGAGAACCCAATGGAGTGCTCCAGTCTTACAGGATCCAGAGGAACAATATGAGCTTCTCCTTTAGTTTTGACCCAACGGTGCTTAGCTACACTGACGAGGATCTTCATCCCTTTGCAAGCTATAGGTGAGGCTTGTTTAATGCCTTCCATCCCAAACACATTTGTTTATCGATTTTAAGATTCCAGACATACAGTCCCAGGTGTTTAAAACAATTTTCATGTTTGTCTAAAGGAGAGTCTAAAATGGCTTGTACTCAATGAATTAAGAACTAAAGCAATTAATTTAGGTAATTCATTTCTAAAGTAATTGATTAGTACTAAAGCACCGTATTTCTCAAAGTACAAGTCGACCTCGCTTATAAGTTGACCCCCTTTTTTACTGCCATTAAGGTGAATTTTACCATAACGCTTTTATCAGTCTACCAATGACTTTAGTGGTTACATAGATCATGGCTGTCCAAATAAAACACATGGTGTGTGTTATAAAAATGACAAATTTAAAGTACTTTTAGAGGCATTTCTACATCATATTTCGAGTATCATAATGTTGCGGTTATGGCGTGGGGAGAGGTGCAGACAAGACAGCAAGGCAATGCCTCGGACGTGCTGTTTTTCCTCCTGGTCATTGCTTCAAACATGCTCGTTACTCTTCCATGGGTAGTCAAATGATTTGTTAATCGTCTTAGTCTGGATATTGTTCCAAACTTTCTTTACGCAAGTGACAAAGTGGCAAGATCAGAGCGTGCAAGGTTTCCCTTCGCAGTGTATCCCCACCCTCCACACCTGCTGACATCTATGCTCTCACATAGTGTCTTCAACGGCTTGTTTAAGCGCACATCCAAGGGCTGAAGGAGACAAATCAAGCCTTTTTCTTTACATTACATGTCAAAATCTGACGAAAACATTATCCACACAGCCTCGTCGTTGACAACAAAGGAGCAATTAGCGGCATTTGACGAAAGTGCATTTTCGCAATGTTCAGGTGCAAACACTCTAAAATGAAGGCACACTATATCGAATTAGGGGTATATTTAATCATTTTAAGCCTTGTAAATGTTAAATTACTGTACTTATTTCGCTTTCAGATGAATGTTATTTACTTTAACACTGAATTACCTAAAGTAATAGATTACTTTGGCACTTAATTATAATTCATCAAAAATGACTACTAGACACTGAAGTACAAAATAGTTGATTAATTTAGAATTAATTACCTAAAGTAATTGATTACCTCAGGACTTAATTACCTAAATGGATTATATTAGTACTTTTTGACCTAGTTGAACCTAATGTTGGAAATGAAAGAAATTACTATACTCCTTCCGATTTTTCTGAGACAATCGCACATTTTCAATATCTGGCGGGTTATTAATATCTTTTTGATATGATCTTCAGTCCATGACTCAATTTTGAAAAATTTAGTCAGTATATTAAGTTTATCTATGGTCAAAATCAGATCGTGCATGTAAAATAAACAGTACATTAATAACTGTGAATGATCAAACTATAAACTGTAAATAACCAAATAAAGATCTTTTTTTTTCTGTCCTCTCTTTCAGCTATTCAATTATAGCCTGTACATCTGAGGGCTGCATCACAAGCCCTCACTCAAACATCACCACTTTAGAGGCTCCCCCCACCACCGTGGAGCCGCCCACAGTGAACTCCATCACGTCCAGCTGTATGAACATTTCCTGGACAAAACCACCAACCCAGAATGGGATGGTGACTGAGTATGTACTCCTAGTGAACAATGAAGAGGCTTATCGAGGTAGAGACCTGAAGACAGTTGTGGAACACCTTCATCCTCACACGTTCTACCATCTTGTGCTCCTGGCGTGTACAAGTGGTGGATGCACTCCCAGTGCAACAACATCTACTGTGACAGACGAGGCTCCTCCTTTGGATATGCCTGTCCCCACTCTGAAGGTGCATTACAATAGCATGTTAAGCTGAACTCAATCGCATTAGCTATTAGACCAGAGTAGAGTCGATAACATCGATGGAAACAAACTACTTTTTTTTTTAGAACCGCAAAGCATTATGTTCCAAAAAAACCTGAGTGAGTAGAGCGGATTAGAGCCGGGTCAATTTTTATGGGCGGAAACAGCTTTTGTCGAGTAGAGAAAACCAAAATAGAGTAGCGTAGGGTGGATAACATCAGCGTAAACATAGCTATAAACTATGCCATAACCAATGACAATGCGGCAATTTTGTCAGGAATCATACCAAGGTACCCTTTCAGTAGTTGTGGCTAATTAACATCAATTACTTTGACAATTAACGCTACATTCTGAGTGGCGTTTGCCTAGTGTGAACCGTTTTAATGCAGCCCTCTAACTTTTCTGCTTAAGGTCACAGGCCCTGAGTCAGTAGAAGTAAGCTGGGGACCACCACAGAATCCCAATGGCGTCATCACAGGCTACGAACTCCGCAGAGATGGCCGAGTAATCTACGTGGGCCCGGAGACTCATTACCACGACTTCACCCTACTGCCCAGTGTGGAGTACAGCTACTTTGTCAAGGCCAACAACAGCAGAGGAACTGTGAGCAGCGCCACAGCCTCAGCAAAGACTTACCCAGCGGCTCCTTCGGGTGTGGGCCCCCCCTTGTTGTCAACTCTGGGACACAATCAGGTTGAAGCACTCTTTTCGTAAAATCTGTAAATATTCTCTTTCAGCAAGAGAACAATTAAAATTGCACTTCATCATACGTAGTTGTTTTTCGTTGTAAATGGATTCATTAGCTAATGAAGCTATTCAAGTGGCCAGTGAGATTATGCTTCATTCTCAGAGCCTTGACCTGCTTTTCATGTCCTGTGTAGGTGAAAGTGGAGTGGAATATTCCCGCCCGCCCTAATGGAGATATTATTAGTTACACAGTATATCACAGAGAGCCCGTCCAGCTCAGTATGAACAGCACAGTGTACACTCCAAAGGACGGTGTATTCTCCAAGAGACGCATTACTCTGCAGGGGCTGGCTCCCTACCGCAGGTGCGATTGTTTCCTATTTTATTACTATACTTTAAGGAAACTAAATCTTTATTTCCAAATGAACTTCACACATGATGTCTCTTTCAGGCGTCTTTATCTTGCTGTCTTGCATTTCTCTACAACAGGTGCTACGCTTTAGTTGCTTTAGTTATCGCTCCCTACTGTATAACAACGTTAAACTGAAAATTCCATGGACCAGAATGCCCTTCACGATATCGAATACCAAATTGAACTTACTCATGCAAAATAGTATGTGGGCCATACCGAACTGCTGAATCAAGCATAATTTTTTTATTAACGCCTTCCTAGTTTTGTTGGATTTTATAGCCGTTCCCCAATAAAACATTGTATTTAATGTTGCAATATACAATACACTCACTGAGCACAACATTAGGCTCACTCACAAAGTCTATTGCAGGCTTTCCTAAATGTGTCATCATTGTAATTTGCAATGGTGGTGAACAAAAGTGCATCGTGAGAGCTGTTTCTAACATTTTGTTTACCTTATTTATCACAATCACAACTCTCACAATCAGTCAGTTCTAGCGACTTGTACAAGAATACACATAGTGCATTTAGGGTCTATCAAATCTGAGTCAGTATATCACATACACACAAATGTGTGGCGACGACATGTCTGCAGGTATGAGGTGAGGGTGGAGGCCTGCACTGAGCTGGGATGCTCGTCCAGCGACTGGTCATCCATCCTCACGCTGGAGGCTCCCCCCGCTGGACAGACGTCGCCACTGTTAGACCTGAAAGCCGACACCCGCACGGGCCTCCACACTACCTTTCTGCTTACCTGGTCCCCCCCAGCTCAGCTAAACGGGAGGGCCCCACGTTACGAGGTGTACCGCAGACTGGAGAGCACCACGCATAACCGCAGGAATGATGCGCTGACGCTTGTCTACAATTCCTCTTCCACAAATTGCAAGGATGAGGGGCTCATGCCATTTACTGCATATCAGTACCAGGTATATTGTACTTTTTTTTTTTTTTTTTTTAAACACACTCAGATATGTATAATCTCACATGTCTCAGATGTCTTCCATAACAAAATGAATGATTTCTTATTAATCTGTAAATTATTTGGATTGTTTTTCATTTTGTTTATTGCACAAATGCCTGGAATTTTAACGTCTCAAAAGGAAATTTTGACTTCCTTAAAAGCAGACTCAATATTTTTGTTTGAATTTTTGTTTTACTTGCTTTCCCTTTGGGAAATGTTGAACATTTTTAACAAATGTCTTACATTTTATGGACCAAACACTCGTTTGGTCCATAAAATGTAAGAATTGAACTGAATTATAATTAATTTAAGTCAATTTGAAATGATATTCCCACGCAAGAAAGAACATTTGGACCCAGGAAGTTTTTATTTACAAAACTCCAAGTTAACCTTAACAAGCATTGCAAACCAGAACCAGTCTTGGAACACTAGACTCCAAAATTAAACTTGGAAACAACAGAAACTCTGAAGACATCTTAGCTTGACAGATTGACATGATTTAACATTTTAATAATGTACCACTGAGAATTTCGAGCAAGGATCGTCAACCCTTTTGAAACTGAGAGCTACTTCTTTGGTACTGAGTAATACGAAGGGCTGCCAGTTTATGTGAACACACCGATCATGTTAATAATCGATTAAGCGATGTACAACTTACTGTTGTATCGGCCTGGTGCCAATCATAAAACTCTAATAGCTTTGTGTTCAACTACAGACACAACTCATCGCACTTAGTAAGACGAGATCATCATTTGCTTAATTTTATATATTCCGTCCCCTTTTTGTTTGGTGTTCTGTTATGTTTTTCTAGTGTCGAGTATTTGCAATAGCTCAGTCCACACAGGTGCAGGAGGGAGGTAAGTATTCAGACAGGTGGTAAATAGAAGACTCCATATTCGTCCTGTTGTGCTGCGCGTTGATCTGTTAATTGACAGGCAAGCCCTTTGGAAGCAACAATAACATTAGCATCCCCGCCTGTCAGATGTACGCGCTCAGGCCAGAGAACCCGTGTAATTGATTGAGTTTGCCTGATTGTGGTGCCGTTTTTATTTACGAGGGTCTTAATTTATGACAGGAGGAAGGAGGGAAGGGAGGAGCTTTGGGAGATGACGGGCGGGCAACGGCGCCATTAATCATGGCGCCCTCAGAGCACCCCACTTCCTGATTACCGGCCAGCCAATCGAATTAGCCGTTAGTCCCCTTGGTAACAGTGCTTGTATTGGAAAGACCTTTTAATGGTGACCGCTACATGTCCCCTGGGGATTTTCCAACCGAGGGGAGGGGGGGGGTCGCTATGTTTGTGTTGTCCATGATCACATGCACTCACAGAGGTGCTACACATGAGTCACACCGAGAAGTTACGCAAACGATAAATCTCTATGTCCATCTCACATTTCTCCATTCTCAGAGTTATCATCTCTATTACAATTAGTCGATTCCCATCGCTTCAGGTTCTTTAGTTGCTGTGTTTACCGCCGCTTGCTGACGTCTCTGTCTTGGTGTTTCAGGCATATGCAAGGACGATACGTCAGCTCACTTTAGCCCTGCCAGAGAGAGAAATCATATTAGGCTAATTACACTGGGTCATAAGCTCCTATTGACAGCTTTATGCGTCGTTTTAATTACTGCCCACTTTCACACAACTTAGCCCCTTCACCCCAACTAGATGCACCCGCCAAGTCGCTCCGCCGGCCTATCAGAGCACTTCCACGGCGCCTGCGGTCCAACGGGCCAATAAAAGCACTCAAATTCTGCCGGGAAGTTCCCCGTAGTCGTTTGTTGCCATGGCGGCAAACGGGTGTATTTTTATTTTGTGTCTAACAAGCCAAATGGTGGCCCAATAGGAGGGGAGAGAACAAGAGAGGAGTGGAAGCAGTAACCACTCTGTTTATGATTTAAGGACCACGAGATGGATCAAGGTGAACGTGATCTAGCCCGCTTCAGGTTGCAACTTTTTCCTCCCTGTTACGTCTGCGTGACAGCAACTTTTTTTTATCACTTCTTGCAACGCTGGACGTTTTAACAGTGTTGCTGCCTTCTTTGGAGCATTGTTGTTGCTGGGCAAACTAATAAAGCACTTTAATTTGCTGGCCATTCCAGAAGAAGTAAATAATCTGTAGGTTTAAGATCCAAGTTTTTGGAAAAGTGCAGTCAAGTCATGAATAAGTGATAAACGCACAATAAATCCAATCTGCTACTTATATGAGGTCTGAGTAACTGACAATATTGTAAGCATCATTTAGTGACAAATAGTGATAGTAGTTGTCATGCCTAAACAGCGCAAGATGACAGCTCATATTGTGTCTTTATTCAGTTTTAAAGCAGGAATTGTACTTTTAAATTATAAAAACAAATATGAAAAAATGTTCTCCTAAAAATGTTCATTTTTTTCCCTAATACCTTGGCTTTTTATCAAATTTGAGCCAGACTGTATAATTCCATACTACAATCAAAATGCACTATTTTTAATTTAATACATTTCTAACAGTGGCAATTAAATATCACCCTTCAATTTAAGTGTAATTTTCATCTTTTATTTATCAGCAAAAGTTTGTTTCCATCTGAATTCATCCTGATTGAGCTTCAGTAATGGCCATCACTTCAGCCCTGTTAAAACAATGTACAGTATAGACTTTAATGGGGAATGGAGTGGACGCTTATGGATAACCTGGGAGCAGAATCACACGACACACAAGATTCCAATTTATATTTTATTACATTTTATATTCAGTCAGATGTCCCCACTGGACGTTCATAACCAAATGTGTCTCATTTTGCGTTTATATCAGATTCCAAGGTTAATGCCTGTCTGCATTTATACTGTTTCACCACTACGTAAAATCTACTATGACTTTAGTAATTGTACTTTAGGAATATCCATCCTTCCATTTTCTATTGCCGGTTACCCTCACGAGGGCTGCTGGCTTGCTGGTGCCTATCCAGGGTGTCTTCAGGCAGTAGGCGGGGGACACCCTGAACTGGTTGCCAGGGCTATTGTAATAGACTACAATATTATCTTTTAAACAAGTCATTTTAGATGAATGGAAATTGTTAGTGGGATATTTTGGTATTTTCCGATTCGAATTGGATATAAACAATGTTGGAAATGTATTACATTGCCATGGAAAATGAATAAGAAGTATATGCAAAGATGTAATTTAAAAAATCTTATTTGAGGCATAATTCTTTGAGCAAGTACTTTTGTTGCCGTGGCCACACTCCCTCATCATCTTTCTCATTCCCAGTCTCTCCATCCACCCTCCTCCTCCTCCACTCACTTCTCAGTCCATCTGTTCTGTCACTTAGATCAATCACTCTGATTGATCACACCCTAATTGACTATTATTGGGGTTAATTCAACTCTTAACATGATGCGCGTGAGCACGCACACGCTTGAGCCTCGCCATCTCTGGCCACAAACAACTCACCCGCACACATACATACTTTGAGCAACTCAGCTCAGACCCATCCATCTGCCTCGTGCACTACTTCTGACAGGCTACAGATGACTTACACATGCAAATCTCCACCCTGCGTGACCCTGCGCTGTGTACACCCTCTAATTATAGCCAACACAAGCACACAAATAAGATTACTGTGTGTGTGTGTGTGCGTGTGTGTGTTTGTGACTAACTCCTTGATGAAGGTGAAAAGTAATTGTCATGCAGATATGTTAGCGTTGGCTTGCATGGTGAAAAGGTTTCGCTCTCGCGCCCGGTGCTAGTTTTGACGGATGATCCGATACATCGACTTATATCCTGTTGCATGTCACCTAATTAAGAGACACTTTCATTAAGAGACGATAACATGCGTCTGAAATTCTGATGTTTTCTTGACCCGCAGCTGTGGGCAGTGAACTCAGCAGGCCGCTGCTCCAGTCCATGGGTCAGCGGGAGAACCGGGCCCGCCCCGCCCGAAGGTGTGGCTCCGCCCACTTTCCGCCACGTCTCGGCAACCACGGCCGTGGTGGAAATGCGGTCTCCGGCCCAGCCCAATGGCGTTGTCAGCCTTTATCGCGTGTTCTCACTGGACCGTAACGAGCACGTCGTTCTGGTAAAGACTAAACTGCTCTCCCTCCTCTACTTACTTCCTCAGCAATCTGAAACCCTAAAGTGGCCCAACACAAACTGTTCTGCGTCTTTCCACAGCTCTCAGAGGGAACATCCCATCAACAGACACTTCATGCTTTACTGCCTTACACCCAGTACAGGGTCGGCGTGGAGGTCTGCACCTGTTTTCAGGTAATAACGTGGAACAAGGGATTAACTCCGTTAAAACATTCATCAGATATCAGTTAGTCAAATTATGATACTGCAAATCCAACCGAAAAGGGCCGATGGGTAGAAATCTTATACAACACAATGCAAAATCTGACTGAGATCATTTCAAGATTTTGTGGTTTTATCTTTTTGCTATAATGGAATACTCTGGTCACAACAGGTGAAACAATACTAGAACTCAGTCAACTGTGTCACATTCACAAAAGTAAAATCTTTCACCAAGAGATGCTTAACACCTGTTACTGTAGTGCTGTAGCCAAGGACCAGTGGTTGAGCTGCACACCCTGGCGGCACCCCCAGCCCGCCAGCCGCCTCCTCGCGCCATCGCACTGACCTCACGCTCTGCTCAGCTGGCCTGGTTTGAGCCTCTGGAACCCAACGGAGTCATCGAAAGGTGAGGGGAGAGTGTACGATGATCGCCGATGTCATTACATTGTCGCTCCGCTTCTGCTCTTCATATGCAGCTGTGAGCTCCATCGTCGAACGGCCTGCCCGCAGCCCCCTCAGCCTGTGAGCCGCTCTTGTGTCACTGGCCCAGCGGACATCACCTTCTTTGGCAAGAGGCGCAGCTACAATGTGACAGGTTACTGTTGTATGCTTTTTTTTCAGGTTATTGTGTTCAGTAGAGGACGCTTTGACCTTTCCAATGATCTCTCATGTGTTAGGATGGGATTCAACTATTTTAAATTATTTATGTCTTTTTGAGACAAAATGGACACACCAGTGGAAACAAACGAATAGGCTGTGTCTCAGGAGAATATTGGATCTCTCACCTGTTATTGCGGTCAGTCAGGGTGTATTAGAACTTTGACGAATGTGTAAAATTGTTGAAATAAAGTCTAAGTAGGCTTATGTTTCATTGTGCATATATGAGGGTTGCGTTATGTGCTGTAAACACACTTGTGCAGGTCTTCAGCCATATTCTGCCTATGAGCTTAGAGTAGCCTGCTTTAACAACATGGGCAGCACCGCCTCCAACTGGACCACTGTGGTCACACTCAGTGAAGGTTTGCCACGTCTCCGCACATTCCCGTCACCTCTTCCCGTTCATATCTCGTGTGTGTGTGAATGCAGCCAAGTCATGTTTGTTTGCAGCTCCACAGTATGTGTCACCCCTGTCAGTGAGCAGTAATCTGACGGTCATTTGGCTTGATTGGACCGGCTCCTTCTCCCTGAACGACTACCTGAGGGAGTATACGGTGACCGAGAGCCAACTCAGGATCTACAGCGGCTTCCACAGCTACCTCCATGTTCCACGCACATCACAGAAAAGTGAGGGCACTTTCACATGCTTGTTGCAAACAAACAACATTGCTGTCCACTTGAAGGCGAATAAGATCCAATCAAAGCTGTTTCTAACAGTCAATTTTGAATGGCACTGTCAGAAGTGTTAATATAAGTGAGTTTGCAATTGTATTTTTTTTTTTTTTAGTTTGCAGTGGGTAGCATGTCGACTTAGTGGTCTTTTTCTCACATGCAGTCTTGAGGTCTGAAACTCTTGTTGCCTCTTGCCGTCGATTGAAAATAGTGACATGACAACCCAGCTCAAATATAAGCGATGATGCACTTTGATGTTGCAAGTGACAAAATGGCCACCCCTGAGATTCTATCAAGACAGTATTTACAATTGCGGGATAAATCACATAATCATAAACACAATGTTTCATTTGATTTTTATTTGAACTAATTCAGTTAATTGAAATGTTTGAGACACCTCTGAAACAGTAGAGTTAAACACCAAGGCAAAATACAAGCACAATAATAAAAATTGTTAAATTAGGACCCCTCTTACCGTGTCATTCAAACGGAGCGTCAATACCGCAGATATGACTCTGAATGTGGCTCCTTCAAAACAGTAACATGAAATATGCTTTTATTCGTTTCCTTTTAACCTTGTCACCATAAATAGGCACTATAAACAAAAGCATTCCTTTCTGATTGACGCAGGGTTAGTGTTTTCTCTGCCTTCACAAGGAGGATTTGTCCAACCTTGTGTGTCATTTCTCAAACCTGTTAAAAACAGCTTTATTCACCAGTTTTCTCAAATGACTTTGTCTTTCTCCTCTTGTCCTCCACAGCACTGTCATTTCAGGTGACTTGTACCACAGACAGTGGCAGTGCCACCACTCCCACTGTCAGATATAGCCCCGCTTCAGGCCTAGGTACCGCACACTCAACGGCGCACTTTGAAGTCTGATGTCATTAAAATGAATAAATAAATGAAATGCACTATATGGGTAAAATATTATGGAAAATGTCATTCTGTTTTGTGAAAATAATGGGAGACCTCTCAAGACATGTTTGAATTGGTGTGGTTTGGAATTTAGAATAGAGTCCTCTCATCCCACAAATGTTCAGTACAAATAAAACACAGACATGCAATTATTTTGTAGACAGTAGAAGCATTTCCAGCTGCAAAGAGGAGTCCTGCTTATTTGCTTCTGTTTTCACGTCCTTCCCAACTTACAGCTATCCTGATAAAACAGTCCGAATCGTGTGGCATTCTTCCTGCAGGTCCCCATGATCCAGCGGACGCAAATAAAGAGGGAGTAAGCATGTCAACAGCGCCCATCTACTCTGAGCTGTGGTTCATTTTGCTGTTGACACTGCTGGGTTTGTTCTTGCTGGCCATCCTGTTGGGCCTTCTGCTGCAAAGGTATTCTCACCGTTATAACCCATTCTACTTTCATATGTAGCATAGATAAATGGCTATTATGGTTTATTTTGTTTTTTTGTTTTTTTTTTGTTTGTTTTTTTAATAACGTTACATCTAACGCCAAAGAGAAAAACACAATAGCAATGTTCAGTATCCACCGATCACAGGTCTCTGAGGAAGAGTCCATCAGCTAGAGATCGCCCTCCACTGGTCATGCTTCAGAAGAGCAGGAAAGCTGGAGGAGAGACATACACTGTGAGTGTGTGAGTGAGTGTGCGTGAGTGAGAGAATCGATTTGTATTTCTGATTACATTGTTCCATTTTCTTATTTACTGAATTTATCCCAAATTTTGCACATTGTAATGACACATCTTTGTAGAGCCTGTTTACATGAACGCCACTGGAGAGAGCTGAAGAAACAATGACCTCTCAAGAAAACACAGTGGGAACAATATTTGAAATGTTACGGTTGAAGAATGATAATGGATTTAGAAGTTAAAATTCGTTATCTAGTGTATTTTATTTTATCCTGAATTTTTCCGTCTTTCAACCATCCATTTTCAATAGCCGCTTCTCTCTCTTTATATGAGACATTTGTATATATCCATATATTTCTTTTTAAATGTATGTAATGGAAGGATGGATCGATAGATGGAAAGATGGACATCATTTGAATTCAAACATCTCTTCAATGTGTGTCTTGAGTTGTCTTCAAAACTGTGTCTTGAGTGGAGTCACACTTTCACTCACATCATCTTCCTCCATTTTTCTCACATGACCTCCTCCTCTGTGGCCCTCGCTCAGAGGCCTCATCCCGGCTCGTATTCTAAACACCATTCCAGCTCTGTGCTTCATCCTGATCACCTCACAGTAAGACTCCTCCCACTGTGGGCTAATCCTAAATGTCCACTTTATATTTTTCCCTCTCCTGCAGTTTGACACTGTAGCAGACTGTGTTGAGATCAACAATGTAACGCTTAAAAGCTACACTGTGTACACCGAGGTACTATGCACTGAGCATGCTGTCTTTGTGTGCGCGCGTGTGTGTGCATGCTTTTTGTGTGAACGAGACAATACGTACACATTGGCAAAAGTCAGACGAGTGCCAAGGTTGGTTCTCAGCCAGTATAGTCCAATATATGCTGTGGATACAACACAATCATAAAACAACAATGGAGTCACCTCCCTCTAAAATCCAAACGTACATTTCAGGCCCTGTCAGACACCAAGATAGTGGGCGGCGGCTCAGCGTTCAAGCCCATGTCCGTCCTGAGGGTCCCCGGCCAATCAGACCTGACCCAGGCCTACTCCCATCATCCTTTGCATCACAGCCTCAGCCAGCTGATCGACAGCAAGGCTTTGGTGACGGAAGAGGGCTGCTGGGACAATCCCATGGAACCGGCACTGGTGCGAGGACAATCATAGCTTGATGTCTACACACCCTTGTTTAAATAGTATGGTGTTTTGTAATTAAAGAAAGAGAAACCTTGCTACCATTAAATAAGGAATATACCCTATACAACGCAAATGAAAAAAAAAATATTTTCAAGATGCTTAATAGAAGTAAGCAATTATCTTTGAACCATTTACAGAAAGAGTGGCCCAAATACACTCAAATTTAATAATAAACTCAAAGGGTGTGGACACATCTGCAGCCAGATTTTTTCAATTGCTCATTCTTACTTGATTATAAAATGTTTTTTTTGTTTTTTACAATTGGGTTGTACAGTACAGCTCTTAGTTTTCATTCTTGGTGGAAAATGGTTTGAAATGATCTTAGCAAGCCAATTTTGAGCACTCTGACTGACAATAGTTCTGTTCTTTTTAAATAAATACCCTATTTTCTGAACTATAAGGCACACCGGATTATAAAGCGCACCCTCAATTAATGACATTTTAAAACTTTTTCAATCACAATACAGTAATACTCAAAGTAATAACAACAATAACACAAATAATAACTCTAAACTCTCAATAGCAAAATAACTCAATGTCAATATGACCAACCTTTTTCAACTGTAAACCCACAAAAGAAACAGGTAAAGCTTACTTTATCACTTCATTCCCTATCTGCGAATTCCAATCTCAATATTGATCCATATATAAGGCGAACCTGAATACAAGGCGCACCATCAGCTTTTTAAAAAAAATGAAGGCTTTTATGTGCGCCTTATAGTGCGGGAAATACGGTGATCAAACCAAAGCTGCCCAAACCTTTTTCTCTGCACATTACTATAAAAAAAGTTGACATAAAATCACGTTGATGGCGCTCCTCAGTTGGATCATGCTGACGTCATTTCTGATACAGTATATGGCACTTAAAGTGTTTATATGAGAAAGTGGCGGCATTTGAACAGGAGTGTGCATATTTTTTGTGCCTATGATGGATGCATAGATGGATGGACAGATAATCTGAAGATGTGATGTTTTTGTTTCAGTTCGGGGAGGAAGACATTGCAGATGCCATCAAGTCTTTAAGTTGCGTGAGAAAGGAGCACGTGACCTTCACTGACACCCATCTTTAAGGCAATGTAGCCAATCGGCTATCGGAACTCTAATTAACGGTTGCAATGTATCCAGGTATGAGAACAGTCAGATTTAAAGCCTCGCCGTGTCTTATTTAAAGCCACTGAAAGAACAAAAAGCAGAATGTGCAGATTTAAAGTTAGTGAAGGAAACAAACATTTTTGGAAACTATTCGAACACATATTGTAGTCTACTGATAGGTGTATACTTTATAAAGATTGTCGAAAAAAAAATTGTAAATGGAACTTGAATGAGACCTCATTAATATATTTCAATATTTATATTTCCGGTATAGAATTTAGTAGTTTTCCTTCCTCTTAGCTGCTTCTGCTGTACATGTTATTGTGCCTCATTGAAAGACTGGCCAGTCGTCCTGTAGAAGACTGACGTGACTTCGAATGGCCTTCTTCTCTTCTGTTACTTTTTCCAATGCCAACCATTTCTCCCTGTGTTTCTGGGAGAATACGTGTTTATTTTCATTTACAAAGCAAGGTCATTTTTATTGTGCAACACTTTTGTGGAGTGTCTTGGAAGTATGATCTGGTTAGAATTAAGCTGTGTTGGTAACTTTACAGAACTTCAGTATTTTGTAGATGAGTTCTTATTCTGAAAGTGACTAAAGCCCAATGTATTGTTATGACCATTTTTAACTGTGGCAGTATTATAGTTTGCTGTAAATAATTGTTCTGAAGTTAAATATAAGCAATGTGGCCAACAACATTCTTCACTCTTTTTTTCTCTTTTATTGAATGGGCACACACAATAGAAAAGTCATAAATCATCAATTGAAACAAGCCTAGTCCAGGTTAAAAATGGCAATGATATTGTAATTTTTCTAATGGTTTTATTGTTTCATTTTATTTGACCGTTCTATTCATATTATAGTATTCCATAATTGACCCGATATCACATTTTATAATGTCATAATTAGTTTCTATATACAATTAATGCCCCTTTCTATTTTCCATAGCTTCTTGATTAAATTGATTTAATTTCTACCATTACCAAGATTAAAATCAGTTGCACTTATTGATTTTTTTTTAAAAGTTTGTTGTGTCACTTTAATGTTTTAGCCCTTCGTTTTAAATGATGACTTGTCCGAGGGCATTTTGGTAATGGGGACCAAGGACAAAACTTTATTTCGATGAGTAATCTGTAATACAGTACCTAAGTGTTTCATAGTTAAGTCAACTCTCATTGCTTGTGTGTTTACAGTGAATATAAAGTCAATCAAGACAAATATTATTTTCTGCATCCATGGGACCTGAAATTGGTCAACTTAGTATTTTCTCAAAAAGTGTGGTTGCATAATTGTGCACACCCTCTTAAATCTCGGACGTCTGGGTCCACGCTATTTAAACACACACCTCACATTTCTTTTAAATTATCCTAGCAATGTATGCCTGTGTATACTGTGCCTACATCTGTTCATTTTTTGCAGTCCAAGTATTTCCAGTGTAGGGTTTGAAGAGTAGAAATATATATTTTTTTTTAAATAGGGCTCATTCTTTCTCTGAGACCAAACCTGCAACTTGTTTTTTTAAACATCAAACTGATGATGTTTTCTGCTGAGGTCACCAAACAGCAGCTTAGTTCACACGTGCACTGTGCGATAAATATACTTGCGCACACACAGGAACCGTTCTCACTATAGGAAAAAAACGCAGCATTAATTTACTTTTTGCCCCAGCGTCCCTTCAGGGAGCATCAAGGCAAGTTGGAAAATGAAGAAAAGTGGCAGTGAGAACGACGGCCTCACTCAAGGTCGCCAGTCAAGGGCGCGTGCACACACACATTCATGGGCATGTTCACAGCTACTGTCAGCCACAGAGGGAGGAGAGAGGTGGTGAAATGAGAGCGTGTGGAGTGATTGTAAAGGACAGTGTGGCCCTGAGCCACACACACATATACAGTTTTATTAAAGTCATAAATCATTGTGACGACACACGCCGTCTCAAAAGAGGAGACTGTCTGAACGAGGAGTTTAGTGAAATGAAGACACACCCACCCCCACGTATTCAGGTGGAAATTCAGCTTGATTATTGTTTTTTGTTTGTTTTCCACAATGAACTCACAGATGAACACCATTTGAACACTTAGCACTTCGTTAGCTGTTTGGCTCAGCATTTTTATTTTTGTTTGGAGTCTGTGGACTAAAAGAGTACTGATCTACGGTGGCACTTTAATAGAATATATTTTTTTAATTATTTATCAAATTTTCACCCTGTTACTTTCAATCTTACCAGCAATCTTAACAACCCCTGAAAGATACATTTAAAATTGTTTAGTTGTACTTTATCTCATAGTTTGTTTTGTTAACATTGTTAAACTAAGATGTTTTAAAATGATCACGGTTATCAAATGAACAATTTCTTTCAAAGGTGAATTTCAACTCTCCCATTAAAATGTAATAAATTATTTTTACAATAATAATCTTTGAAATGATGACAAATTATGATATGTTGTTGGGAAGAGTCCAGGTTAAGGCATCATTGAAGTCATTGAATGGCTTGCAAATGTCATCATTTGGCCGCTAGAGCTACTGTGTGAATTTGGGGTGTCAACACAAACATTTCTATTGCGCCCTGTTCGCGAGTTTGAAACGATTAATGCTAAAATGGGGGGAAATGCATGATAAAACATCAGGTTTTCAATATGTCTAGAATTGGCAATATTTCCAATTTTGAATGGCAGTAAATAAAGGCTAAATTTGACATCTATAGGGTGCACCTCTTGAGCTCCCGCTTGCAAGCATTTAGAAGGAAGGGCAACGTGGCATATTGAAAGTCGGCATGCTTGACAATCTATGCAATTATTTACCCTCTTGGTATTTTTGTTTGCTTTTCCTTTAATATCACACATCAAAAAGCCAGAGATGGGTCAAAATTTTCTCCGGGAGTTAAAGAACTAACCAGAAATATAAATGGTAGCCCTTTCACTTTCAAGCCAAAGGTTAAAATTCTCAGGTTAAAATTGGTCCCAGCTGAGAATACAACGAAACCATCTTAACCAATGACCATCCAAAATTACTGCATTATACTTCTTTATTGGCATTTCCAAAACGTTGAGGTGACACAGCTGTAAGCAACTGAATATGGTCTTCCAACATTTCAAAAGCTATGATCTATTATACCACATATTTCAGTCTGTAAACACAACCTGGGAGCTACTTGAATTTTAACACATTGGTACATTTATTACATACTAGTATATAAAATAAAAGTACGTGTGTTTATAGTGCAAATGCAATCAGGTCCAATAACGTCATTTATATAATGTGTAAATACAAGATTCTCAACAATACGAAGGACGACAAAACATCACAGATAGGAATCCATCATAGTAGGATTTCATTCGGAGTATTTGCATTTTTGCATTAACTTTTTCTCGTGTGAACATTTTTCTGATTGTGTCACAGGGATGTTGCACATGACTATTTGATTTGTGTTCTTTTTGCCTCTTGTCTGTGTTTTCCAGTATGATGCAAGGCTTTGTGTTAAACCACAAGATCACATGCAGGCTAACTAGTATGAAGATTCACCTCTAACGACTGCACAAGCATAAAGGCCAGAGTTGTAAACCTTTCCAGTTTAGTCGACTATTTACAACACTGATCGCTGATACCGATCACCGTTTTAAGTCACCCGCCTCTTACCGATATTTTTCTCTCTTAAAGCAACAAACTGAGAAGTGTCAAAACAAGTTGAGTAAGGCACACACAAGATGAGACAAACATGATAAAGCGTTGCCATGTAGATTCCTTGTGAAATTGTAGAAATATAAATAATTTGTGTAATCTAATCACACGCAGGCACCACTGTGAAAAACGTGAACTAAAAAAAAGCCTATTCAAATAATGCAGCAGTATTAAAAGATGGCGAACATTTTTTTGAATCAAATTCTCCTAAATCCAGTTATCAACTTTTAAATCGCAATACACTTACTTTGTTTTTATGATGCATGCTTAGCAAATGCATTGAATAGAGTATGTGCCTTTCACTGCATGAGAAAAGAGGAGTGATGATACAGGTGGTAAATGCAGACTGGAATCCTTGTCATTTTGTTGTGCACGTTGCTGAGTGACACACCTGTCACTGCAAAAAATTTCATTTGGTAAAATGCTTCAACGATATTAGAGCAACATAAATATGTTTGCATATTATTATGTATTGACAATAATGGGAACACTTTGTACCTATGGACTCCAGTTTTTTATGTTGCTGTTTCCATGAACATTGGCTCATTCGATTCAGACTCACAAGAAAGCTGGATTTTCGCTGCAGGTTCAAGTGCCCTATTCTGACTTAACTGCTTTTTTTTTTTCAACTATTTTCATGCACGTTTATAATGCAATTAGTTAAAAATCAACAAAGTGTTTAGTTGGCTCATTTTTGTTTTAGAATAACCTTTACATTACTCACCTGTCAGCAATTGTCTGAACCATATTTAGTGTCCTATATACCTGTAACATCTTTCGACCATATTTATCCATCCAACCATTTTCTGAACCACCGCTGATCATTTTTGTTGTTTTGAGGTCCAACATTTCCAGTAAATTTCCATTGGAAACTTTCCATGGGAATTAACTGGAAATTGGTAAACTGATCATTTAATGGCAGGTCTCATGTTCAATAATAAATGTGATGTGATGGTTGTTTTGTCCAGGTTATGCTAAAATATATGTTCCGAGAAAATGTTCCCCAACAATTTTAAGTTCCATATATAGAGCTAACCTTTATTTCCTGAAAATTTCCCATGAATTTCTTCATTCCAACAAAGTTCCCTATCCCAGTGTTGCAAACATTCCCAGACGTAGCAAAGTGTTTCATCCATTGTTTTGCTAACATCGTAATATCGTAATCTCGTAAAAAGCTAATCGTAATTATGTCAGCAAAGTTCTGTCTGCTCTGCCTTTGGAAATTCACTTAGGCTTGTCTTGAGAGCACTTGTGTCTGGGCTCCCTCTCCATGATTTGTCTTTTGTGCTGCTTGACGCTGGCCAAGCTGTCCCCAGTCGTGAGCCCGCAAATGCTCAGTTTACCTCATATGACGACGTCATATTGGTGTGAATTTATATATCATTTGCTAGGTTGGGAAATTTGGTGGAATAAGGCCTTCAATTACTATTGAGATATTTTGAATTTAAAAATAAATAGGATTAAATGGCCCTGGTTTTGTCATCGGTACCATGCAGTGTAAATCCAGCCTTAGTATGAGAAGGCGGGTGCCGGACTGATCATCTGCCACTCACAAGTTTTTAGCCTGTATGAAGACTCGGTCAGAGACTGCTGTCCTGATTGGACGGCTCAGCGGTGAGCTTTCGGTGTCGTGGCGAGGTGCAGGATGTCAGTTTGGTGGGGGATGGGGAAGCGTTGGCAGACGAGTCGCTGCCCCCGCCTTCGGATCCTGAGGAGAGAAGAGGGACCGGGGGTGCCCTCTTCCTCCCCAAAAAGCCCACTTCCAGCACTCCCCTCTTCTTCACGCCGCCGTCCATCTTCACGCCGCCTTCCCCAACATTTCCCGCGGCGTCCCCCTCCTCGGGCTGCGGGTGTACCTTTCTTCTGACGTCGTTTCCTCCGGGGACGGGGCTGTCCGGGGGTTGCCGCGGAGATTCCTGAGTCCAGCCGTCGGCCTTCATCTTGCAGGGCGCGGTAGAAGCGTTGTTTGCGTTGTTGCTGCGGCAGGTCCACAGCTCCATGACGGACAACCTCCTCTCGCTCTCTTCGGACCCAAAATCACAGAGGGAACGGCGGGCGTCCGCGGGCTGACTGGAGCTCTGATCTGTGCTGTCCAGGATGCTGCGACTCAGGCTGAAGTTCTGGAAGTCCCTGTGGACAAAGATAGAGGTAGGCCTGTTGTGTGAATCATTTTTTTTTTTTTTTTTTTAACAGTACCAGTTGACCATTTGGAAACAAGTGGGCTCAAATGATGTCAAGAAATGTAAGTTGTTAAGTCCTGATAATTCCCAGCTGTCAAGGGAAAATCATTCCAGGTAATGAAGCATCGTCTGCATCATAAAGCTAACAGAGAAAATACTAAGATGGGTAAAGCTGTGTCTGGACAGGTGGCTATTTTAAAACAAACACTGTTTTGATCACAAAAAATGCTTACCTAATAATCCCCACTATTTCTTGATATTGATGGCTGAGGTATTAGTCTGCTTTTTAGGTCATTTATAATTATTAAAAAACTTTTTAACAGTGTAATTTATCCTACTGGGATGTCAGTAAATATTCATCCACCCATCCATGGTCTAGAGCCGCTTATCCTCACAAGTGTCCCGGCTTGCTGGTGCCTATCCCAGTTCACATCAGGCAGTAGGCAGTGGTTGCCAGCCAATTGCAGAGCACTCAGACAAACAACGACCAGCCAATCACACCTAAGAACAATTTAGTATGGCCGATACACCTGCCATGCATGTTTTTGGAGTGTGGGAGTGCCGGAGAGAACCCAAGCACGCTCTAGGAGAACACGCAAACTCCACACAGGAATTCCAGAGCAAAAGTGGGTTTGAACTCGGATCCCTGAACTGTGAGGCGGACGTGTTAACCAAGGAGCCGCCCATCTGTAAATATTGATAATTCAAATGAATTTGAGCTCGCTTTATCAAAGTTGTTGACCTGTTGCTGTGGAAAGACTCTGTTCTTCTGGCGCGGGCCAGCAGGGGGCTCTCCCTGTAGGGCCGCACAGCTCCGTAAGTCACCTGGTTTTCGGAAATGGCTTCCTGAACCTGCAGCTGCACACTGACGGAGAACAGAGAACACCAGTGATGTTGAAGCGGCAGCTTTCTCCTTAATGCTCTCTCTTACCTTGAACAGGATTCTCGGAGGCGTGTGGGGTGCAGCACCGAGGGGGCGGGGCTAATGTTTGGCGTGGCGCAGCGGGACGTGCTCAGGTCACATTGATCCAACAGCTGCAGAAGTTCCTCCTCTGTGGGACCGCCAACACCTGAACATTTTTTTTTTTTTAACTGCAACATCATAACACTGAGTCACCAAAGTAAGCTGCCACAGAATAACATGACACTTGCCGTCTTTCTTCTTTTCCTCTCCTTTGTTTGCAGTGTCCATGGCGGTGGTCAGGTCCCACAGTTGGATGCTGCCGTTGCCGTGACCGGTGAACAGATAGCGACGAGGTCGCGAGCCCATCCGGCTTGAACCCTCGCACTCCCGCACCATAAAGCAAGAGATGGTGGTCCCATCCACTGACTGCACTTCGCAGATTCTATGACACAAAAAGTTCCAGTAGAAGCCTAGTTATTTGATTAGGTACTATGAATGGAGTGACTAGATGGACAAGTTATTGTAATTAAGTCGAATATCAAAATAAATTAAAACCCATTCTTGTCATTGCTTATAGATCAATAGGAAGCTCACACTGTTGAGACATTTGTTATTGACTTGTTTCTGTGTGAGCTTGAAATGTCCAATGGCATTTGAATGCACCAGGTCGACTACAGGCGTAGTTAGCAGCTTACTGCCATATGCAATGACAACATAATTGACTGATTTCTTAGCGCCCTTAATCAGCAATTAAATCTGATTTATTTTGAATGCCGGTGTGTTGATGTTGGTAGCTTTGTGATGTGATTGCAATAAAAACAAAGTCACGAGAACTCAAGCTAGCCACTTTTCTACAAAGGCTTACTTAAAAATAAAAGCCTTCTACGGCTATTGCATTGTCATTCATGTATCATTTTGTGGGTTCATTTAGAACAGTGGTTCTTAACCTGGGTTCGTAATGTATACTACAGTTCAGTCCACACAATGTCGGTATTACTTTTACAAATTATTGGCCAATTTAAATTGTTCAAGATTACTTGCTAACTTTCATGAGGCATTGCGTGAAAATGTATTAGTTTGGAGATTTATATATACACAGATGCATATTTTCTCCTTATGTATGATGTTTCTCACATTTGATTTGATTTTATCATGCATAAATGCATATTGACCTTTTCCCAGTGGAGGAGAGCCTCACAAAGAGCTTGTTGGTGATGGGGACCACCTTCTGGATGAATACTTGCTGATCATCTCGCTCTCCAAATGGACCTGAAAGTACTCTGCGTGAATTCAAGCAATCAACAAGCTTCATGATCAGGTTACTTCTCCTCACCAATGTCGTTCCCTGAACAGTAGCTGCCGTGGCTCTCCGTTTCCTCCAACGAGAGTATTTTGAAAGAGGCCAAAGGCGTGGAGCCCGGCTGGGTGGAAATCATCCCTCGAAAGCGGGTCACCGTCCATGTGCGAACGTGATTGTTGTCGGCACACACTGATGCAACACAGAATGAACAAGAAAGGATGAAACAACCGTCCTTTTTCTTTTTGATTCTCCATGGTGGCTCTACCCCCCTCTCACCTGAGACCAGGTGTTTCTCAGACAACATGATTTTGGTCACGGGGCTCCTGTGCACGGTGAAAGTCTGGAAAAGCTGAGGGCCCGAGCCCACCGTCTCCGGATGCTGAACGATGACTCTCACTGCGCCGCTGCTGGTCCCGTAGGCGATCTCGATCCAGTTCCCGCTCACACCTGAGAGAAATGATCCTAAAGTCAAAAATGTTCTTTCCGTCTTTACACATTTCCCATGTGCTTTTAAATTTATTTTGTGCAGTCCATCTACTACATAAAAGGATACTAAACTTATTTTGCATCATTCAGCAGTAAAAGGTTGACACTTTAACATCATTTTTTATACTGTCTCATTGTACCAAGAACATTTTCCTTTTCTATCTTAGATGTTGTAATCACTTTCCTAAAATTATATTGCTATTTTTTTCATTTATCTTAAAGGGATACTATTTAGTCATTTTCAGCAGTAAAAGGTTAATATTTTGTCTATATTTACTTTGGTAACTGTATTTCATGTACAAGTAATATCTTTAAAAGTGCTGAAAATAACCACGTACTCAAGGTTAAGAAGCACCAATTACAGCTCAGTTTGCAAATGTCACAAAACCAAGCGGGGAAACAGGTGAGCCACGATTGGTCGTTACTTGAGCTGTGAGCACCTCATCATTTTCAGTTGGCAGCTCGTGACAAAATGTCTTTTTGAAAGTACTTACTAAAATCAAATTAATTAAATACTAAATATTTTTTACAGCTGAAAATTGCCATATTTAAAAAATGTATTTGTTTATAGGTAATATTCTATTACTGACTGGTTTTAGGCGTGAGGTAGACAGACAGTGCGGTGATGGCATCATTTGAGGGATCGTGATAAAGCTCCGTCACCAGGAGGTCGTTGTCTTTCATCCTCAGTGGAAACTTTTGCATATCTGACAAAAGGAATTGAAGTGTATCGTTCAAGAAACTTCATGCTGCCCACTTGTTCAAAGATGCGCATATGTGTATGTACCGATGTAATAAATGGAGCCATTGTTGCAGCCCAATAACAGGAAGGATCCGGCCGTGTCGCAGCTGGTGATGGGAACAACATCTTGAACCTGAAGGTACAAACAAAAATCAGCAGTAACCTCACTATAATTAGAATAAACCTTTTCAGTACACATCACAAGAAAATGAAACCTTCATACATGGTTCGAACAGCCTATGACTGAGTAATATGTTTTATTATGATAACTATAGAGTCTGCTGTGAAATATAGTGTAAACAATACACAAAAAACACATACCTGCCAATGCTGCGTTACAGCATTCCATACGCCGACCTTCCCAGTGTGGCTGGTAGCCACCAGCTGGTTTCCAATGAAGAAGAGATCGTCCACAGGCACACCGAGGCTGAAGACGCCTGGTGGCAAAAGTAGCAGTAAGTCTGTCTATTTTCATTAAAGCCTGATAAGCATCTTTCATTTCCCTTAGTGTACACGTCTACCTATCTCGTTGCCGCTGCCGCCATCTTGGATGCTCCATAAGATGATGCTGCTTTCAGAGGCGGCGGCTACCATCTTGTCCTTGTCTCCGTGCGGGCCGCCCACCACCTTGGCGTTCAGTGCGATGCGTTCAATGGTCCAGTCAAGGCAGGGAGAGGAGAACACTTGTTGCCAGCCGGTAGATTCCTTTATCCTGTCCAAAACATTTTGTCAACGTATGAGACTGCAAGACGGTGCGGGATTGAATAAGTGGAACTTTTCCAAACTAATTTGTGTTGCTGTTACAGAATTACCTATAGCAGATGACAAAGTGTGCATATGCGGCAACAATCCAATTATGGTGTCCAGCTATGATCAGCACCTTACGAGGGTCTGGTCCTTAACCGGAAACGGCTAACGTCAGATCCAATGGTCTCACACGGAAACAAGTGCGCTATCTTCAAATCACTCACCAAGTTTATGAGATTCATCTAATCCCGGTGGGCAGGGGAGTGGAGGATGAGGAGAGGCACCAACGTAGCTGAAACCCTCTGCTCCACTGGGACCCGGACGCTCATCACAGGAAGAGGAGGAGCTTGACTTGCGGCCTGGGATAGCTGAGAGAAATCACTAGTCAAAACATTTCAGAAGCAGTATACACACATACTGTATTTGAGCCAATGTGAGTAAAGAGTTCTGCATGTTAATTTTACTTACTTTGTAAGAGAATAAGAAGTTGTTGAATGTTTATTTTGGAGACTTTTCTTTTCGTCTAAATGAAGCCATGTTTGGCACAATTCCAGACATGCCTAAATGGACTTACTACTTTCAATATTTTCAAGGAAGACAATCTTAAATGTCCCATTACATAAAAACCTAAAGTATGACATGAATTGTGATGTATCCCAGTTTTTATTTTAAAATAAAAACCATCGATAGAAATACCTAATGCATCAACTGCTCTATTTTTTTGTTTTGTTTTATTGCCTACCTTATTATTTGCTCGATTACAGAATGTAGTCTGCTCGGATAAGTGAACAGAACCATGCATATGACAATAAAACTCTTGTGTCTTTTCTTCTTTTAATGTGCTGACAAGTCCAGTGGCTCAAACCTGGAGGTGGAAGGTATCCATGGAAGAGAACGCTGCCACATGATGAGCGGTCTAGTTCTTCACACAGAAGAAGGCGCCGCACTGTGCACACAAACATACAAAAATCAACACTTTTTTTTTTTTAATTAATACACAGAAAAAGTCATTTAATCTAATTAGTTCATTGCCCTAGTAAAGTTCAATTGGATTTAGAGCTAGAAGATATGGCCAAAAAAACAAAAACATTTTTTATTTTTTGTTACACAGGCCGATTATGAATGTAATCTATTTTTAGTTGAGTAATAAATCATACAAAAAATATTCAAACAAGATGTGACTCATTCGAAAATAAATCTGGGGAATATTATTTCAACAGCAATGTTGTATAGTACTGTTCTAAAGAGTTTTACATTCATAGCTTGAGCGAAAAATAGCTATTCGTAACTCAACTAACTTGTTGGAATGCCACAATCAAATCAAATGATGAATAAATTTAATTCAATTTATTGGCCAGCGCTAGCTGTATTTAAGGAGAAATTCATGAAAATCTACACTCTTTGCAGAGTGAATAAAAAGAGTGTCTGTATTTGTTTCTTAATAATAAATTGTTTTACACCAAAGCGGCTTGGTGGAGCGGTGACTAGCACATCCACCTCACAGTTAAAAGGACCCAAGTTCAAATCCAATTGGCTCCTGTATGCAGATCTGCATCAAACTGAGATCATAATAAAAATGGAGATCAGCCCTTCTGTTTTATTTCTGATTCTGTACAAGACATGCATGCATGCTGCTTGATTAGTGACCACAAAGGTAACCTCCTCTATTCAAGTACAATGACAGGAAGTTCCAACAGTGAAACAGGAAGTAAAACAATCAAAGTTCAACTGAGATGCACTTAGTATAAATCATATTCTATTGCAGTTTTTGTGTACATATTCTGACAAATGATGAGAGGAGAACAAATCAGGTGCAAGATCACATTCAATAAAGCATGTGAGTTAATGAAATGCTATAAACTCCACTTTACTGCTCAACCATACCTAACGGAGTAATGCCGTAGAATTCAGCTTCATGCCGCAGAACACTGATGTTGACACCGCTACGAAAAAAGAAATAGGTCGTTTTATTATGTGATGATGACATCTGAGCATAATGTTGAAATGGCCACGTACCGCAGATCCAGTTCTTTGGTTCGGAGGAAATTTAAAATTGGTGCAAAGGCTGTGGGATCTCTGTCGATAAATATCTGATCAAAGACAGAGAAAAACGAATGATAATTTTTGCTGACTATTATTAGAAATAAAAGAGTACAATTACCATGCACTGCAAACTTATATTGATGGAATTTAAAAGGAGGCATACAGGATTATGCATTTTTCAACAGAAAAAAGACATTTTATTATCAAACACTTCTTTCAGTATGCAGTGTCATAAAATGTAGCATCTATTCTTGTTTTGCATGTGTAAAGTTTGTACTTACAGCTCCAGTTTCATCGCGAAGAGTGGATATTCTTCCACTCAGCAGACTACAACACACACACACACACACACACACACACACACACACACACACACACCAGTCAACACAATCATGTATCCATTTACATGGACTGGCATTGTTACTAAAATCTGCAACACAAACAAACAGTTATGAATATTCAAAATATTAACCAACTAACGCTATTTGCAAATGAGCACATGTCAAACAGTGGTTCTGAATTGGACTAAAGACAATTTTAATACTGAAAAGAATTCATATATTTGCTTCTTGTGTGGAGTTGTTCAACTGCAGTTTACTTCCATTTGGCCTGAGATACCAAAGGACAAGATAGAAGAACTATGCCAAACATTCAAACAGTACAATGATGTCATTCTGATGGGTTTTTTTTTCTTTCCATGTATCTTGACGTTTTGGCAGCCTAGGAATACATTCACGATTCCATTTCCTCAACATATTCATTTTGACATTCTTAAAATTGCTCTATTTGCTGATTTCTTTTTTTTTTAACCTATCATTCATTATTCTCTGTTTGTCCGCAAGGCTTTGGCATTATCTTGCCAATGTTGAAGTGAGTTGAGGAGCTTCGTGTCATGCTTCTCTGACATCTTGTGCTATCCTGGTGCCACAGAACCATATAAAAAGCCATTGTGTAGCTTTATGTAGTATATTTGTTGGCATCTTGTGGCCAGGGAATTAAATTGAAGTGAGTTAAGGAGCTTCATGAGGTGTTTGCTGCCACTTTGTGGCATCACTGTGTAATACGTATGTTGATCTAACACCCGGGTGGGCAACCTTTTTGACTCTAGAGCCACAAAGGGTTCTAAAATTTGACAAATGGACTTGACCAGAAGCAGAAGGAATAGAGTGTTTTGACCACTTCATAGAAGAAAAAAATGCTACAAAACATGTGCTTTACTTTTACTCGAAAATTAACAAAATCCTCACAACAGTCCCATGTATTTAACTTTTTTTTTAATGACTCTTACAATAACTGAAAATCAAATGAACATAAGGCAGCCTTTTTTAATTGATAACTGTTAAAATGTTAAAGCTTTGATAGTTCCACTATGCTTCAAGATAGTAACATACAGAACCGCTCTTATCATCGCTCTCCTCCTGACTGATAATTTCTTCAAGTTCTTCAAATGAGCAGCATATGGCCCCCGAGCCATAGTTTGCCTGATCTATTAAAACGTAATATTAGGGAAAAAGCAGTGTGTGTTTACATTGCATGAACTAGATATAAATCACATGGGTGTAACTAATTACATGTTTTTGCATCATCTTCCCAGCAGCAGAACAACTGGAACCAAAGGTGACACATAAAGCGAGACAAAAATGAGATAATGGAACGTCTACTTCTCTGAAATAATACAACCGCTTGACTGTTTTTTCTTTTTTGGGTGGGAGTGGGGTGACGTCATTAGCGTGTCCTCAGATAACCCATCATCTCTCCTCATTTCTTACAGAGTAGGGACACGATTGTCATTACCTCGAGAAGAAAGAGTCCGGGATCCACATCAGGGTCTGTCTGGAGGTGCTGAACCTACATGAAACACAATTACGTTATTAAAATTGCTATTAACAAAACAGCGATGTGAAGGCTAATACAGGATGACAATTTGCATGCGTTCATGAGCATATTCCAAGGAGAGGGGCACTTAACTGCTGCAAAACACAAACGCAGTGCGATTGTACGTGCATAACAGCATCCATGCACATCTCATCTTACACGCCACCTCATATTACTCCCACAGTGACCATCGTGCCCAACGAACAGGACTTACCGCGTCCCACCCACGTTCAGCTGGATGATTTCCCCCATCCCCGTCGTCAAGTCGCAGCCGTTTGTCGCCATGACGTGAGCCCGGCAGCGAAGAAGATCACAGTTAGCCTTTCATCACGACAGCTAGCATGCTAACATCACGCTAAAATTGGACGCCTCTCCGTTCTTTCAGCTGGTGTCCAGACCCCGCAGACTGACACCCTCCGCGGCGTGCCTCTGCTCCATGAAAACACCCCTTATTCGCTCGACCAAAATGTGGACGCCAGTTACTTTACTGTGTTAAAAATTACAGCGGACCTTTAAAATGTAAAATGGTAACAATGTAAAGCCCTTTAGTGTCTATCGGGCGAGTTCGCATCACTGCCAGGATCTCGTGCTCATCGTAAATAACATCTTGAACTGCAACGTGAACCAGCTGTCCCAAGAGTACAACATTTCGAAAGCTGAGCGAGAGTAATCGGAGCTACTTCCGTTTTCGTCTAAAAACACTTCCGCATGCCCAAGTGCTTGTTTTCTAACATGTATCTTGTTTATAATGCGGCAAAGTTAAAGTTAATTTATTTATATTGGTTAATGTCCACATTTTACACAATAATTTTGTATTGTGTGTGTTTGTATGCATCTCTGTTCATTGTAAGTGCTTAAGTAAAATATTCTAAAAAATAAGCAATTGTCTGTATACCTTTAACATATTGGTTTATTATTCAACTAAATTGGCATGCGTGCTTTTGAATAGGTAATTATTTAGAACAATTCAATTGTGCATTCAATACATTTTACAAACTGTATAGAACTGATTATAAATAAAAAATGGAAATGTTACAATTACTTTTATGATTTGAGTGATCGGGTCAACGTATACATTTTACCTTCTTTTATAATGACATCGATGAGTACTCTGGTCCAAATATCTAAAAATCAAAAGTGGCATTAATCGAACAGCCGCTTTTCTTGAGTCAAACAAATACGCTTTTCTTTGGCGTCTAATCACAAGCGACCATGCGAGAGGTGCACCATCTTGACTCAACTTCAAAGTATGTTATTTATTTATTTATTTATTTATTTATTTATTTATTTATTTATTTATTTTCTGTAATAAAATAGCCTCAGTGGCTATCGATAAGATTTTTGGGGGGACGTGTTCTAAATGTTAATACTAATTTGGCTTTCACATGTGATAAAATAAGTCCTAACTTGTGTCACGTTGTCCTAAAATTTTCACAAACACAAAATTTATGCTACACCACCACAAGACTGACTGTCACACATTATTTCCGACACATAAATTCCAGTCTTAAATCGCTGATTTTCTGCGTTTATGGAGCCAGTGACGTCTCGCTGCGTCGGTTTGCGCAACGAGGTGCTCTTCAAGTGCTGTCCCGCCCCTCCCACTCCTGCCACAGAACACTTGAAAACCGACAGCGAGTTTCACGACGGTCTTTCAGCTGTCTCTGTTTTTACTACTTTTGCTGCATTTTACCGCCTTTTCCACCAACATGTAGCCCCGCACCACGACGCGGCGTTGACTTTGCGCTATATGGTAAACTTTTTAGTGTACGACGCCCTATTGTCATGCTAGCATGCTGTTTGTTTACCTTTTATTAGCTTGTTAGCTATGAAAGTGCGAAGAATTGCTAGACAACGTCGTAGCGCGGAAGGTAAACTATAGCAAGATAATTAAGTTAATTAGATGGACTGGAGTCCTAACGCGTGTACGTTTTGTGACTTAACTGTGAGTTTGAGCATTTAAGCTCGTTCTTTTCTTAGAACGGACTTTAAATTATTTCCAGAGAATAGTGAGGTATCAAGGATGTGTGTTGTTACTGTTGTTTTTCTTTTTTAAAAATGAACTCCTGACACTCAACCGTTCTGTCTTTTTTTTTTTTTTTTCAGCCCCGGGAGTTAAAAAGCAAGCCTTCTGTGAAGATGGACGTGTGAGTAACTCAAAAGAACGAGACTCGCCGTCACTCACACAGCTCAGCTAGTCCAGCCTGGAAAAGCGGTGCCATGATTGCAGAGGCAGAGGGGAAAGGACCCCAGCCTGCAGAGACCTACAAAACAGAGTCCACGGCGGCAGGGCATATGTCTTGTAATGCTCAGCAGGTACAAAGTGGGGGCCCCGCACAGCCCCCTGCCTCCACCACTACTGAGGAGGAGGATGAAAGTGAAGACGAGTCTGAAATCCTGGAGGAAAGTCCCTGTGGCCGTTGGCAGAAGCGACGAGAGGAGGTAAGACATTAAGAAGGACAGATAGGTGGATGGATGGATGAGGCACTGGACGATTGGATTGTTGACACATTGTATTGTTCCACTTGGAATATGTCATGGATGATTTAGACAACAGTATGATATTTATTTTTAGGTCAATCAGCGAAACGTTCCCGGAATTGACACAGCGTATTTAGCCATGGATACTGAGGAAGGTGTGGAGGTGGTGTGGAATGAAGTCATGTTCTCAGAGAGGAAGAACTTCAAACTGCTGGAGGTCAGGCCTCCTTTACGTGGAAATAAACAATACGTAGATTGTTAGTTGGGAGTCTACTAAGAACAAACAAACAAAAAAATATGTATTTGCATGCTGTGTTCAGGAGAAAGTCAAGGCTGTTTTTGATAACCTGATGCATTTGGAGCATGCAAATATTGTCAAGTTCCATAAGTATTGGATTGACACCAAGGAGAACCGGGCCCGGGTGAGTCGTTTCAACTGAATACACATTGCAGTGACTTTGTACATATATAGATAAATACTGTAGCTACTTTATTCTCACATTCGATATGTATTATTTATTTGAATATTTGTACAAATACCAAAAAGATATACCATCTTCTCTTAGGTGATTTTTATTACTGAGTACATGTCATCGGGAAGTTTGAAGCAGTTTTTGAAGAAGACCAAAAAGAATCACAAGGCCATGAATGAAAAGGTAATAAATGAAAGTGGAATTGGTTTATCTCACGCAATAACACAAGAATTTTGAAAGTTTAATATGGATAAAAATTGTAGAACATTGAGGATATTTCCGTGTGGAGCTTTGGGCCAAGCCCACATTTAAAAATTAATTTTTGGTACACCTCAGGAATTCAGGAATTGGAGAGCAGTGTTGGAGATGGAAACCGGTTTTGCGATATGAGTTAATCAGTACCTGATAAGACCTGCGGGGCCTCGGTGCAAGCACAGACATATTCACATCCATTATATGCAATCGACATATTGCAGTGATTTGAAAGGAGACATATTGTCTTATTTTCATAATTTAAAACAAAACCTCATGTGTTTTTACTGGCATCTCTGTGACACACCCAAATACCCTAAGGAACAGGAATTATTGTTCACGTTACACACCCTAATGCTCTCATTTGGGAGGTTTGAGTCATGCGAAGTCCATTCACCCTATATACTGGACCAAGGGTGTTTATGGATTTTGTTACTGTGATGACTACAGTCTTTTGATGGTGTGTACTCCTGACAGGCTTGGAAGCGATGGTGCACACAGATCCTGTCAGCTCTTAGGTTGGTCTCGTGCGCCTCCATTCTCCCGGTCACATGAAGCACAGAGGGAAATACAGTAATGCACACGAGTCTGTTGTTGCTCTCCTGCAGTTATCTCCACTCATGTGATCCGCCCATCATCCACGGCAACCTGACCTGCGACACCATCTTCATCCAGCACAATGGCCTCATCAAGATCGGATCAGGTATTTCAAAAATGAAAAAAAGAAGACTCTGCTTTCATGCAACTCTGTTCTCAAGCCAAGTGACACTCACACAGTTTTCATTAGTTGCAAAACAAGCCTGTGCATTGATTGTCACTGCATGTTTGTGTAATGTTGTAAGAAAATCTATTTTAATCTGGGTACACAACAAAACTCATTTTGCAAGATACAACTACAGACTGACCTTTTTTTCTAACTCAACGAAAAGTCAGTATTGATTCTTAACTTTCTTTTTTATTAATGCCTTTTGTTCCACAGTTGCACCGGACACCATCAACAACCATGTAAAGACTTGCCACGAGGAACAGAAGAACTTGCATTTCTTTGCCCCGGAATATGGAGGTTAGTCAAGGATAAACAGCACAACCGTTCTGTATAATTTACAACCAATTCTGAAGGAGGGACAAATCGGACCTCATCAGAGTATTTGATAGTGCGGCGCTGTGAATGTTCACAGGCAGAGGCTTTTTTTTTTAAACGTTTCTGCTTAATTTGACCACCAGAGGATGCTAGAGGAAGATTTTACGTGTTTTTGACAGGAAGCTCACTAATAACTAGTTGCCATTTCACATTCTGTCCACCATCATCCTCTGGTTACAAAGCATTAATTCATACAGAGGAGCTACTGCAGCCCCATATTCTAGCACTAAACTAATTTACTGTCACTGTGACAATCTCCAGACTGTTCCACCATCTCCCACAGATGCTTAGCTTCTACAGGACATGTTTGTATCTTATTTTCTTCTTCATTATTGTGCTGTTGCAGCTGTCACAGATGTAAGCACAGCTGTGGACATCTACTCATTTGGCATGTGTGCCCTGGAGGTGCTGAAGTAACTCACAAACAGAATGAAAAATGAAGATGCTCAAGGCCAGCACAAGATGTTAATATTCTATGCCTGCATTGCAGATGGCTCTTTTGGAGATCCAGGGAAATGGAGAGTCTTCATACATGTCTGAGGATGCCGTCAATACTGCCATCCAGCTGCTGGAGGACCCTCTACAGAGGGTAAGGTCAAAACATTTGAATTAAATGGTGTATAAAAAGTCCCACCACTTTTTTGGTGGCCCAAGAAAAGTAGTATAAATAATACATACTGAACAGGGTGATCATTTACACAAAGATCTTGGGCCATCCACATAAAATGAAAGATAAGAATATTGTTAGACAGATTTTGTCTTATGTGCTTTTTAGGAGCTAATTCAGAAGTGCCTGGATTGTGACCCGTGTACGAGACCAACCGCCCGAGAGCTGCTCTTTAACCAGGCTCTTTTTGAAGTGCCACTACTGAAGCTGCTTGCTGCTCATTGTATTGTGAGCCATCAATGTGAGCCCCTGACACATGGACTATGTTGCGTGACAAGATCGAAGAAAAATGTAGCTCTAATAAATAACAAAAGCAATCTGGTTCACGCTCGTGCAGATATTTTTACATCATTTTTCAAGCCATATTGAACAGGAGATGTTTGTAGAAATTGTGATAATGCAGATTGATTGCTGATGGCTTTTAAATTGTCCAGACATGATCCCAGAGAACGCCCTGGAGGAAATAACCAAAAACTTGGACCCTGATCTCATTATCGCTGACAAGAAAGATGATGTTCAGCTCAAGTAAGAACGCCAGTTCACCATTTTTGTCGTTGGTTTTGAGAGCAATGATATTTGGGTTATATCTTTAAAAAAATAGCAGGATTTCATCAATATGCAAGCAAATCATAAGTTAGTCTGTATCTTACGTTTGTATTTTTTCTCTAGACTCTCACAATTTCCCGCTTTGGAACTCGATAAGTTCCTGGAGGATGTTCGGTAAGAAGAAATGTTTTTTTTTTTTTTTTTTAAATGACAACCTAAGAATCTGCTCTCAAAAGATGACTTTGTCCTCTCTCTCCACTTGGGGGCAGAAGTGAGCTATTTCCTTTAACCCTTTGTCTTTGTTATCCGACTCTTTCTTCATTACACTATTACATTACATTAAGGCCTATTCAGGTGCACTCAGTTGATTTTAATTGTCATTTCTTATGTCACTCTTTTTTTTATTATAATTATATTGCCGTTCAGAGGTTGTATTAGGATGTAGCAGTGAATGCTTTACAGACTAATCTTTTTTTCTACATTGTCAAATGCAAATGAACGCCATCTCTGTTCTCGTGTGCCTCAATCAGAAACGGGATTTATCCCCTAACGGCATTCGGCCTTTCCTCTCCGAAGCCGCCCCAGCAGCTGAATGTTAAATCTCCCGTCATCGTTCCTTTGGTCAAGACCCCCACACCTGAACCTGCGGACCTGGAGACACGGCGGGTGCGTGTGAGACGCAGTGCTTTCTGTGTTTCTGGATAGAAATGTTTAGGTGCCAATTATATTAGAGGAAATCAAATTCATCTTTGTTTGTCTCCTTTAGGTCATTCAAATGCAGTGCAATGTTGAAGTCATTGATGAGGGACCCAAATATCATGTAAGCCGATATTGCCAGTGCACTTTTTGTGTCTTATTTTCTTCTCCATACAAAAATATGATTGCAAAATGGAATGTTCTCAACTCTGTGTGGGTGTGTGTGTTTTAAGCTGACATTGCTGCTGAAGCTGGAGGACAAACTGAACAGACATCTAAGCTGTGACATGTTACCTCGTAAGTCCTGCACCTCCAACACACACAAAGCATTTTTGACCAAAAGTAAAGAATAGTTTGGATTACGGCTGGGGCAGCCTGGGAGATTGGCCAAAAAATGAAATCAAGATTTTAATCAAAGGGGAAAAAAACCCTTCTTTAAAAAAGGTCTGATTTATTTCCAAATAAATCCTGTGCAAACTATTCAGAGAACAATAATGCATGAAAATCAGTTTTAATGTAAACAATTAGAGATGTAATCAATGTAGAATTGATCAAATTTATTTAATTTGTTGCCCAGCCCTAGGTTGGTTATAAATAAATGCATATCATTAATATTTGTGTTCTATTGGGTGGTTATTACACCATCGTCTGTTACAAATGTGCTCTTGTTATTTTTTAGTTGTTCAAGTGTTAATATTGGGAATATGTCCATATGTGTCCTTTTAGGCATGTGAGAAAGTGAGCGTGAGATGCCTGACAGATTGCACTAACTATTTTCAGCAGAGCCTGGCTCCTAGAATCTCAAACTTCACATTTCAGCAGATTGTGTGTCAGATTTGTTTTCCTTTTTGACCTTAGTGTTGTTAATCTTTTAAAAGCCCAAATTGAACCCGTGTTTAGAACATTAGATTTGCTAAAAACAACAATTTGCATGCACGCACTCACATTTGCATATGTGACATGCTGGTGTGTTCATTTGATAAGCAAAATGCAAATGACGGAATAATATGAATAATGTGGTGGTGCTAATGGTCAGAATAATACATATACTTGCACTCGCAGGTATGTGTGACTTGTAATGTTACAAGTGTGTGAAGAGACGGCCCTGGGGGGAGACTGCAGCTGACAGCTGTCACCTCTTGTGTCAAAATCTGTCTGTCTCTTCGTGGCTTGCATTTGCCTGTATGTCACTGACACACTTGGACACTTAATCTCCTCTGCTTTTACTCTCATGCTCGTTCTTTCTGGCACAAGCAGAGCCAAGTGAGTTTTGCTACTTTTAAACTATTTTAAAATGTTGCAGCTTCCTTATTGGCAAACGAATTGACATGCACTACAGGCTTATTATGGGAAAATGAAATCAGTGAAAATGTTTATTAGTGTTTTAAAGGTTTGATAAGCACTTGGAAGTTCGTATAAACTCATTTAAACTTATATTGTTAATGTTATTATTATGTTAGTTTGCTTGTTAAATGTACATTAAAAAAAATTCCAGACATACAACATATGTTTTTGTTACATCAGGGTCGAATTTAACATTATCGTACCATGGCAAATGAGGACTAATGTTTGAAACTAAATGTCTAAAGACGCTTTTGCAAAATGGAAGTCCCGTGTTTGTGAACTGCTTGTTTGGGTTACAGATGAAAATGTTGAAATTTTGGCTGGAGAATTGGTGCAACTGGGCTTCATCTGTGAGGTACGTATTGTCGTGTTTCTCAACTTTTTTTTGATGATGTTTCGCCCTATGAAATATTTTTTCAGCCAAGTATGCCCGAAGCTGTGCAAAACATTTTAGGTAGAAACAAAAAGACTGAAACTGTCTGATTGAATAGAATTTGGAACTCATCGCAAAGATGTGTTTCAGACGATAAATCGTGTATTTTTTTTTCTACTGGCTTACGTGCCAAAAAATTGTCTCGGAAATCATCTCTAATGACTATCTGTATAATAATCCTTATCAGAAATAGCCATACAATATTTTGCAACATATTCCATAATTTGTCTCATGTTCCATTGAATTTTCTCTTAATTCGAAAAGCAAAATGTACTGTTCCTCCCTTGGCAGTAGAAAGCAACAAATTGGATTCGCTTATACCTGCACAAACCAGGTTGAAATCTCACATACCTTCTAAAGTACCTTGAGAACTGCGCGCGTGTGCTGTATTTCATACATTTACTCTGACTGTGTGGGTGGCACTGCTGACTGTGCTGCATGCCCTCTAGCGTGTTCCACTTGAAGAACCTGGTGCACGATTACTATAGGATATATGTGCACTTTGGGCCACTTTTCCACCCACGCAGCTGTGTATTGTTCACACAGCTGAATGTGTGCACGAGTGGAGGGACGTTCGGTCCATGTTTCTCCATAGCAGTACAGTACAGTACAGTGCTTTGAGTGTCACCGCTAGACATTTGTTGGTAGGTTATACCAAAACACTACTTTTTGGCGCCCAGTGAACAGAAATAGTTAGGTTAGGGAATTTAATTGGTAGAACCCAAAAAATATTTATGTCAAGCAAAACTTATTTTCTATAAAACATATGCACAACACAAAATGGTGGAGGCTTCTTGTTTTGCCCTGTGTTTATAGTTAACATCCACTTAGACCTTATTTTCTCTAATACTTTCATAATGGTGTTCCATATGTGTTTTAACATTAGCTTGTGGTGTTCTCTCTGCAGACGGACCAAACCAAAGTCACCTCACTTCTTCAAGAAAGCTTCAGTCTGGCGATTAACTAGCACCAGCTGCTCCAAAACAAGTCTGTTACATTTTCCCTTTAAAAGCACTCAACATGCTGGATTGTGAAATTGAATGTGACAAAAAAAAGTGTACGTTTTCGTTACATCAGGGTCGAACTTCACAAGTGCATTTAAAATGGAGAGCAGGTGTAAGTTGTTCACATGCAAATTGTGGTTCTTCATGAGATATCTACCCAAAGACCAAACGGTAGCATCTGAGCTAGAGGTGCCTTGCTGCATCATCACTTCACATGATCCACCCCGTTGATTGATTCTCATTGGTCTTTTTGCATGCCAGCACATTCCCAGTTCTTTGAACATCCCGTCAGGTTCAATGTGTGTAAAGTATTAGTCTCACAACTGTAGTGTGGAAAGCGACAAACAGTGATGGCTGAATGCCTAGTTGTTCAGCAAGCCTTTGGAACAAGAGCATGATTCTGTTTTGTGTGTGTGTGTGTGTGTTGACAATTTTGCAGTATGTAATCTGTTACTGTGTGGGGCTGTGAACTCAGTGTTACTGTTATTCTCCTGCTCTTTGTTTTTTTTTTTGTTTTTTTTTTATGTGGCTCCACTTTAAAAACCTCTCATCTCATGTTGCTTCTTTTGTACTGTTCTACCTACAGTACTTTGTTGTTCACACTGAAATCAGCTGCCATATACCATTGTTAAAAAAAAAAAAACATTTTCCCCAACTTCTTTCCAGGAGAGAGTTTCAGATATTTTATTTATGTTACAGATATTGTGTGTGATACTTTGTTTTCCGATAGTAAGTATGCTTTCACAACATCATTATGAAGTTCTGAGCCACTTCAACATGAAACGAAAGTCAGGGCAGAAGCCAATTGTTTGCAGAGTTGAATGACAAGTTTAACCCATTTGTTGCCTTTGGAATTTTCTTGACCATGTGCCTTGCAAGCTTCTGTGTCTGCACAGTCATATGACAGGCATCAAGAACAGAAAAAATATACCCGTCATCACCCAAATCATAAGAGCACATCCTACGAATGATTTCTGATGTATTATCATTTTTACAACTATTTTTCCAGTAGGGATCAGTTGTGATGTTTTTTTTTTTTTTTTTTTTTTTGCAGAGTCAACAATACAGTTGAAAAAGAACTAATATACGTTTGTCCTCTCCCTTAACTTTGAGACGCAAAATGATGTGGGTTTTTTTTTTTCAGCTCTCCATTTATTCTTGTTATACATAGTGTACTGAGCAACCTTGACAGACGCATGTACTGGAAAAACCGACCACGTGGCTATTTTGCACATGAGAGTCTGCGCTTCCACAGGCCAGCCAATGAGGTGGCGTGGGTCCGGTTGCCTTAGAGAGTTCCTTTCCAGTGTGCATTCCAATCCTATTTTATTATCAATGTTATTCTGTACAAACATGACTCAAATAGGTATAGCACTTTAAAACGTCATACACAAGTTTCCAGTCAGCAATGCTACCCTTCTGTGGTGGCATCACTCGAAATTCAAACATGCAATAGCAAAAGAATGTGAATTGTACTGTACTCGTGGAGTTACTTAAGATTTTCAACGAGCTGGTCAAAAAAAGATGAACCCGTCCAACAACAAATAGACTGGAGAAAGACGTCAAGTCAATCACGAGTAATTAAATTCATTTTTATACCCAATCTTTCTCAGTTTGTATTGATGCTGTTCAACTGGTTATGTTTTTTTTCCACCAACTGTTCGATCTGGGTTTTGTTTATAGTGAGAATGTCAAAATGAGTTTTTTTTTCTAAGAAGTGCATCTTGGCTATGTGGAAACTGCGACTGTTCTTTCAAATAAATGTGTGAAAACCTTTTTGTTTGTTGCATTTTGGTGGAACAGTCATAATTTGAAAATTACCTTAAAATCAATACAACTGAACCGTCAACACATCTGCTGATTTCAGCGTTACAATGCATCCTCGGTTTACGACAGAGCTGTTTCTACGTCGGTGATTTCGTCTTAATTCTCCAAATTCTTCCTAATGTTGTGTCCAGCAAGTTCTAATTCGGCAGGTAAGCGTCAGGTGGGTCGTGTGACGTCATACGGGAAGTGGACACAAACTCGAAAGCAGGTCGAGAAGTTTGCTAGTAAACTTAGAACGATATTTTTGATATCCAACGGAAAATATCTGGCCGAGAAGAAGATATGTGTACCTTTGGTGAGTTTTTGAATAGTGTACTTTCTATGTTGTCATCGCTTTCGGCGGTTTCGGATATATTTTGCCCGCGTTAACTAGCAGGCCTACTAACGGGTTCACTAATGTGGGCCAATAAAACATTACGTCGTGCATTCTACCTGCTTTATAGCGTCTTTATACTCTATATTTCATTCATTAACCTTTTTGATTTTTTTTACGACCATAAGACTCAAATACCCAAGCACGATTGGACATGTAAGCCCTCCGATGAAAAAGTATTCCCCCCTCAAGAGTCAACGAGACAACAAATGCGCTTCACTGTGGTGAAACCTTCACTTCTCATTAGCAGTCAGTTGTAATGCGGAATTAACATGTGGATTCATGTAAAATAATTGGCCTACTTTCAAAGAGGGAATGCGGTAAGCGACTCATCTCTTCAGATCTAATTTATCTATTTGTTATGAAATGTTTATGTCGTCCGACCATTCGGAAAAATCATGTAGATAATTCACCCTCAGTCCACAATGCATTTCTTCTAATTTCCCTACTGCGAACTACACTGATAAAACTGGTTCATATTATTTTAGATTTTTTTTTAAAGGATCTTTCTTTGTAGACTTTTTTTTTCCACCACCAGCCAGTTATTGATCATCTTCATTAACCTCATAACAAGCTGGTCAATGCATATTAAATAAATGTACAAAATCATCACATCCTTTCAGATGTATTGTATTTGTCCTCCTGTCTCCTGTTTTCTGAGTTTGTATGTGATATCTGGAAGCTAAGCTGTTATTGGTTGTAAGTTGAACTCTGAGCGACTGTGATGTCATGTTCAGTTGACAGCAAATGGAAAATGGCGTCCCCCTGAGATGGATAAGATCCGGTGGATTTATTTCCCATGGATGCATTATTTACTTGAATGCTGTGCTTAGACAAGTGGAACCGCATGAAACAGTTTATTGTAAATATTTGTGTCTTGACTTCCCCTTTAAGAATGCTATGCATTTGTTTTTCCTAGATAAAGAAAAAGGGCCAAGGAGATTGATGCAAAAGGGCTTAGCACTCATCCTAGTGGGCCATATTAACTTCATTCTTGGCGCTATCGTCCATGGCAGTGTCCTGCGACACATTTCCAATCCCAACCAACAAATCACCACAGAATACACTGCAGCTAATATCATTTCTGTCACCTCGGGTCTGCTGGTGAGTTCAAATATCCATTCCTGCAAAATTAATGCAACAAGCGCATGTAGTGGGAAAAACAAGACAGTGATGCCTATTAACGGGAATTGCTTCTATAACATTGTACTGCTAAATGAAACAGAAAGTAATCACGATGACATTGTTACTTCCTGTATAGAAAGATAATATATTGTGTGTGTCTGATGTGAAATTAATAAAAGGCAAGTTCATTAATATAACCAAAGTTATGAAATAAGAAATTTCAACATGCTTTGAATAAGCAAACTGACAACTCTGGGGGGAAAAAAATGACTTAAAAAGTACAGCACATACAATCTTTTATAGAACAACAATAAAGTCAAACAAAAATATGTGATTATGATGAGTTAAAGGGCAGCAACAATCACGTTTACAGCACTTCCTCAAATATTGGCCGAGAGAATTGATTACACATAACTTGCAGAATGCTTTACTGTAAGGCATTCATTTGTGTCAAGGTTGAATGCTAATGTCTGTTCATTGGTTATGTGCAATCGTTACGTCCAAGGTAGAATAGAATTCATGTTTTCAGTTGTCTTTGTTCTGCTGAGCCAATCCCCTTTGTGTATTTCAGAGCATTGCTACAGGGATCATTGCTATTGTTATGTCAAGGAATCTTCGCATGTTTAAGCTGGTAAGACTTGAAGGTCACCTTGAGTCGCAGCTTCCATTGTCTGGTACCCCTTCTCACATGATGTTCCATTTTTATTTCCAGCACATTGGACTTTTGCTAGCCTCATTTCTGAACGCCTTGCTCTCAGCTGGGTGCTGCGCCGGCCTCCTCTTGGCCATCACTGTGACAGTTGCTCACAACGGTCAGGGCCTGATGCAAGGGTGTAACGACACAGTGGTTCCGGTCAACGCTCGCTCTCCTGTTAGCGCACAATGCCCGTTTGACACCACACGCATTTATGTAAGTCTCAACTTTCCTTTCAACGTATAATGATGAGAAGAATGGCTATCTGATAGGCCAGAGGTGGGCAACGTATGACTTACTCCATTATTTAATTGTGTACTCTGAGCTAAACTATTTTCACAGGGCTGTCAGTGAACAAGCTAATACTTGTTGCATTAATAGCTTTCTTTTGCCTCAAATGGCTTGGTGCAATTGTTGTTTTATTACACTACGTGAAGAAAACAAATGTAATTTACCAAATATATAATACCTAGCTTGTACTAAAGTGCAATTTTTTAATATTCTGTTTGCTTGTATTTCACTGCTTGGATTGGATTACATTTTAATTCCTCCTTAATGCAGATTTTCTCATTTGTTCTGACTTTACTTTCTAATTCATTTATGAACACATTTGTGACTCAAAACACTCGTATTTCAAATGATCTTTCCCCATTGAAATGAATGGAAATGTAATTCATTTGTTTCAGTCCCCCAAGAAATGTTAATTTTTAGTGAGGAAACATGACACTTTCCATTACTATACTTTAAAAACTACATAACATGCTAGATGGAGAGTCAAAAAATTAAACCGTTTAATTTCATGCTTCCATGTCACTTGACTTTGCTTCGCCTTCTGATTTGTACACTTTTGGCCACTAGGGGGCAGCAAACTACATACCCGAATAAACATAAAGATGTCTGTTCTAGGTTCAGTTCAGTTTTACAGATTATTAAGATTTTATTCTAAACCCCTTTGTGGGGTTTGCATTAAAATAAAGTGTCCCACTATTTGTTGTTTTTTTTCACGATTAATATTTTTTACAAATGTGTGTTGCATCTTAGGATACCACCCTGGCAATATGGTTCCCCAGTGCTGTTTTAGCAGCAGCGGAGTGTGGCCTGTCTATATGGTGCTTCATTGTAGGACTGACTCTCAGGGGCCTGCTGGCCTGTGGAAAGACGTACTACAATGAACAGGTGTGTGGATTTGTGTGAGCGGTGATGCCGGAGGGCCCTGAAGTGCTCTGCATTTGTTTATTTACAGATTTACTTTTAATTTCCTTATTGGTGCTCTCTCACAGATGGGGGAAGGGGCGGAGAGCTCGCCACACAGCATACAGCTGATTGGCCAAAATGTCAACCCTGAGGCCTGATGTAACAACATACTCAAAGTACAATATTCCATCCTTCATATTCCTAAATCTTGAATTCGGTGGACAGGTCTGAGTTTGAGTGGGGTCATTTTTTTGTCAAAGCCGACCAAGAGTAGATGCATTCAAAGTCTATGATACTCAGTATTCATTTAGTTACGGTAGAATCACTTTTCCATGTGTAGTAAATTTGTTTTGACTTGTCAATATCATTTCATTCTATTCAATATGAAGGAAACAAATGAACATTTTTACTCATGTTGAAATATTTTTATATTAGCTTTAGTAAAATGTTGATATTTAGCTAAATAATAAGTGTAGGCCAAACTATTTTTCGTATTTTTTGGGGACATGTTGAACCACCCCTCGAATCTTTTCTTTCTGAGGATGGTACATCGGTCAGCTATGACTGAAGCCGATTGCTTTTGTAATATAGACTATATCATGTTTTACTGACTTATTTTGATTACTTTATGGACCAGACTAACGCAATATTTGGCTTTGAAATGGCTTGATGCCATTATATCGCATAACTTGGGTATGATACATTTGAAAGTTTAGTCAAACAGAAACTGGTGTTATTGTTCACTATAAAGTCTGAGATGTGTTCTCATAGATATTATTAGATCAGTTTAAAAGGGAAGTAGAAAAACAAAGACTTTTTAAGCTTTTACTTTGTACATATTTTTGTTTGACATTGATAGGCAATTTAACCACAGTAATAAAAAGACAAGATTTTCTATAACTTAAAATCAACAGTGCCTCTTCTGGTTGAAGCCTTGTTTTCATATCGTTTTGCCAATTTTTGTTAATAATTACTCAGTCAATAGACTTCTTAACGATGAATGTATTATTAGTTTGTAATGTTGTGTATTATTGTATTATGCCCATCTGAACGTGTAAAAAAATATCTTCACATTGAATTTGTGCATGACTAAATACAGTGTCATGATATTGCGTGCATTTGAGTACTCGCTGCACACTATTTTTTCATGTAAGGCGGTTCAACCAGTATGTGGGCCAGCGGTCTTAGCATTCACAGACCACACACACACACACACACACACACACACACACACACACACACACACACGCATATCCCAGTGACAGAGAGGATCACATCAGATCAGCCATGAAATGGTTAATCTAGTGCTGTGCTCAATCGTGTGGAAGGGAATCATAGCACGCAGCACTAATCCTGACTGTGTGAGGGATAAATATTGACATTGTGCTGCCTGATACAATCACTGTGATCAGTCTGTGAGGCCAGTGCCATCGTGCTCACTTTGAGGTCACCACCAAGATCTTTCTATGATAGATATTGTATTTCTAAAAATGAATAAATGCAATAAAAAACAGGCATTGATGAGAATGTATTCATTCTACTATAAGAGGAAATTATGCACTTTTCCATCAACTTGATCTCCTTAAAATTGGCATGCCTTCATTGTTATTGACACTGAGTGTTTGAAACTCAGATCAATTTAGCAGGCAAATATTTATTGAGAGTACTTTCATTTTGGATAGATTGGATTCGCTGAATTTATGTTGATTTCAAGTTAGCTAGCTAAGAGATACATTTCAAGATCTCATTTGCATAAAGAAATCAGAATTGCTGATTCCAGTTTCGTGACTGCTCCTGTTGGATCATTTCAATAAAAATATTTTTTGGAGCACTTTTTTTCAACTGTTGCTTTTGCTAGTCAAAAAAATTCCACGGTCTGTGTTTAATAGTTGTCACATACGAGTATGCAAGTAATTATTTTTAAATGAAACCTAGTAATTACTTACAAAATAATAATCTATTTATAAAAGTACAAAATTCCTCATCTGCAAGATTAACACACATTTGAAATTTACATATTGTGGTTCAGTTGCATACATATGTAATATAATGCAAATGTGTTCGTTGAATATATATATATATATATATATATATATATATATATATATATATATATATATATATATATATATATATATATATATATATACACACGCACACACTGTATTCCCCCATGGCTGACAGAGCTGGCTCTAGTTCACTGTATTCTCCGCCATTATAACTATTGATCAAATGAAGTGGTCTTAAAAAGAATGTGATGAAAGTGTAGCTAAAGACAAATACATTAAGAGCTATCAGTGTCCGTGGTCTATCGCTATTAAGATAAATGATAGTGAAGTCTACCTAGCTCGGCGTGTGTCCGTGGCCTGTCCGCTCCAGTGGGGGCGTGCGCGTTCACGTTGATTGCGCGTTCTCGCTGCACGCGCTGCTGCCAGGCAGGCGAGCAGCGGCGGACAACGACTGGAGCGCCGCAGTGAACGGACCCAGTGGAGCACCTGAACCTTTCTCGAAGCCCCCCCCCTTTGCGAGGTAAAGTGCATCCAATTGCTATTGTTTCCTGCTAGTTTGACGTTTCAAACGCATTTTTAAATTGTTTCGTATGCGGCGATGACACGTTAAAGCGACGCCCCCCCTTACCAATGATTGATGTGGGTCCAAACGGAGAGCGTGTCTCAAACCATCGAGGAATCTTGAGAAAGCGAAACCTCGTTTATCCCTTTTGAGCTAGTCATTCGGAATCACAGAAGGTTACCTTGCGTACGTGGGCGGGAGGTATTGCTTTTGGAGGTGCTGTTGTCATTAGCATAAAGGTAGCTAACTATCCGGACAAGTTGCCCGACGGCGTAAAGGTCTACGGAAGCCTTCTTGGCGCAGGTGTCCTTTAATGAACCACGTGGTTCGCTTGTATCGTTAATTATTATTGCCGTTCAAAAAAGGCTAAAATAGTTCGAACTGCGGAGTAGTGTTGCCTGGCCACTCTCCTAGAAATATAAAAGGTGTTAGAAAGGGTTCTCACAACAAGATACAATCTGGTGAGTTTCAATACAACTCAGGTTTGCTCCAAGATATTTGGATAACAATTCTGCTTTTTCAGCTTTTTGTTTAACAGGCTGCTGTGACCAGACGCATGATGCCAGTCACCAAATTGCTAGATTTTATCATCTTTAAAATTGGCGTTCGGAACAGTTTCGACAAAAAAAATAAAGATAACTAATGAATTCATCCGTGTAAACAAATATTTTGCTCTCATCAGTTTGGCTTGAGCTCATCAGCTCATAAATGAAAGATGAATTAGGCGAGTTTATCTACTTACTATGCACTTTGAGCAAAATTTTACCTAACAAGTCTGAGTACAACAATATGTGAAAACAAATTGGTGGCGTTATCACTATTTTCATATTTCATGTGGCATTGGTATGTAACCAAGTAGACAGCAGTTAAATGCTAAAACATATCCAGACCATAAAACAAATTATCTTATGTATGCATATAAATATATGTAAGTCATTATCTACACAGAATAAAGCATGCACAAACCAAAATGAAACGTTTTTTTCCCCAAATTGAAGCTTTTGTGAGGAGAAAATTGTGTTTTACTACACTGCCATGTTGTTTTGAGTTTCATTATTTGTTTAATCCCTGATATTTACTAAGTGTTGGTTTGCCAATCCATGCAACCTGACACAATGCCCATTCAGTATGTTTGATCACTGAGCCTTCCTCCGTGTATGCGTGTGTGCTTGGAAACCTGCAGGACCTGCTTGAAGAAGACAGAATGCAAGGGACCTTGAAGATAGAGAAAAATCATTCAGAGGTGGAGGAGGAGGAGATGGATATCGCGGCCTTGTGTGTTTTGTTGAGGTGTTGCTGGAGGCGTGGGTGAACAGACAAAAGAGGGACTGACAACCCAGAGGAGCTGTTCTCTCTCCCTCACTGTCACCATGGAATAAACCAGGAGGTGGAGAATACTGCAAGATGCTCTGTAAGCCAGTAGCAAGCAGCGGTGCAGTCTGAAGGCTGAAAGTAAATAGTGGCGAACAAGAGGCGGCTTCTTTGGCGCTGCTTTGTCTTGGTGCGCCAATCAGTGGGGCCTCCATCCTCCATAATGTGCCTCTTATTAAGAGGTGGGATTCTTCTTCTACAATCCCCACTGAGAGTGGACTTGGTTGCCTCCAATGCAAAGAAGCCTTAAACCAATTATCAGCGACGCTCAAGGCGATAGTTGATAGTCTGCCCTCTCTGCTGTATAATAATGCAGGAATCATTCAAAAAAGAATGTATGAGAGACTGCAAGACTGCTCTGATGTCCTGCCGAGAAGCGTTATGTTTTCCTCGTTTTCCTATCCCACTCTTCCTGCTCCTCTTATTCACGGCTCGTCCATCTGGGACCATACACATGGAGGCCGTTGAGAGCCACAGCGAGTTCAGCTGTGAGCCCATCCGACTGAGAATGTGCAAGGATCTGCCTTACAACACCACCTTCATGCCCAACCTCCTGAATCACTACGACCAGCAGACGGCGGCGCTCGCCATGGAGGTACGTGCATTGTGTCGGCATTGTATGCTTGTGTCACGGCGCGCTGCGAAATTGGATAGCCGCTGCAGGGTATTGAGGTGTAATTACAGAGTATGAGCAGTTTTGTTGAAAACTGTAAAGCAACAGCCTGCACTGTTTCACATTGTCATGTTACGCACCTGCTGAAGGGAAACAAAAGAGCTCAAGAGCTCAGATGTGATTACGCATGTGAAGGGGGGGAAAAAGCCCTCAAAAATGCAGTCACAACCAATTCATACTAGACAAATTGGCGGGTTTGCCAGGAACGGCGGTGTTGTGTTTTTTCACTGTATTGATCCGTGTCGTGAAGCATTGTGATGTCCTCTGCAAACACAATTAAATCATCCTTCATTCATCCTTAGAGAAAACAGAGATGCTTTGTGCAGCAAAAAAAGCTGGGTATTTATCCAAACAGACCTTCTACTGAAATCACAGGAAATTGCACCACATTTGCAAGTTGTCCAAAGTCAGTTACCACTGGTAAATGGAAATGGTCATTTATAAATATCACACTTTTTTCAGTTAAAGAAAATCAGTACTAATATCCAAAAACAGGTCTCATGCGAAAGAGACACTGCGAAATCCTGTGTGTGTTATTGATCGTGAGTTAATAGCAATTATGTAGCTTTTAAATTCTGATTAAGTATCAGAAATAATTATTACAACTATTTATAAATCTTACTGATTTCATTTTGTTTAACAATTGCGCATTGTTGAAAAAAAAGTTTAAATGTTTATATTAAAACAAAAACTAAACAATGAAAATGAGAAAACTATAGGACTGAAGTCAAATCACTTCATGGTATCCAAACAAGTTATATGCTTTTTAAACAGAACCATTTTTAGAGAAAAAGTAGTTTTGGCTGTGTTTTTATGAAAACAACTTTGGACAGCAAAAGCGCAAACGTCAAAGGGCATGTCTCAAAATAAAACATTTTGAATGTAATTGCTTTTTTACTATCGTCTGAAGAATGATTTGCCTTTAAAATGAAGCGTATGCTTATAACCAAAAAAAAAAATAGTTGGCAGAGTTAGTGGGTGAGGGTGTTGCTCAAAATACGTATGATATTGCGTCTTCTGTATTGTCCATCAAATCAGAGCAGTTGGGATGTATTATTCCCTCAACACCTAATTCTTAACCCAAATATGCTCCAAACAAAGAATTAAAAAATCAATTTTCAATTAATACAATTTCTTTTTATTTTATATACCAGATTGCATTATAGTACAAACAAACCGAAAGTGTTACCACAATATGTAGCCTCCTGTCTCTGCACTTGTAGTCAGGCATTAAATATCAAAGAGTTAGAAGCAGGCGATCTGCCGTCGTCAGGTTACAGTCTCGTCCTCCAGCTACATGTTACCGTTGCCGGAGACGCGCTTGGATGAATGCGTGCACTCGCTGAAGCGCTAATGATCCTTCTTGAATGAGAAACGTAGAGGACGGTCACGCAAGTGCCACCTGAGCGACAACAACTAGCCAAATGTTGGGTGGCGTGAGAGCGACGCCCCTGCGTGCAATCGTTGGCGCGCAATATCCATCAATATCGTGTTGCAGCTCTTTATTATTCCTTTGTTAGTCCCTGGAGACGAAAGGTGTAGGTAAAAGGTCTGGCTGATTAATAGTCACGAATTACTTTTTGTTCAGGAAGTATTTGTTTACACCACAGAAAATGCAGTTTTTCTTTCTTTTGGGAGCTGCTCAGCAAATCTGATTATCCAAAAGAGACTATAAAAGGCAACCCGCATTAGATTGAATGAGACCGTGATTTTGCGGAGTTGTGCTCTTGTGACACTCTTCAGTTTGGCTTCATTTGATCTGGAGAAATGACAAAATCCGGTCGTCAGACCGACGGGGTCGCCCATATTGCATCTTGCTGTATTTAATGCACCGTTTGTTCACTTTGTCAATGACTTCACTCATCAAATTAACACAGCTAATTCCCCACCGGCGTGTCCAAACATGGCTGACTGGAGTCTGTGAGGGAGCATCTGTTAATGAACTCCCTTTGACCCACATGACGAAGTATCATTGTAACAGACACTCTGTGGCCCCCCAGCCATAAGAAAGAGACAGCTCTCTGGAAATGGCTGAACCGCAACTTGAACCCTGCTAGCATTCCTGCTCAACTCTGTTCAGACCAGACACTCTAGTCCTGCTGGGAACCCCGTAAGAAATTCAGTAATGCAGTAGAGCCAATGAGCTACGAAAGAGCTCGTGTCGTGTTTGCAAATGGCCATTTAACATGGGTTGGAATAGTATCGCTTGAGTTCATTTTGATTGAGGTGTGCTTGTATTTCCAACGGTTGCCAGGTTAAGTAAAAGTCACAATGTGTAGTTTTGTTTGCTAAATATTTGTTTTGAAAGTAAACCTCAACCTGAAATATTATCTACTGTAATCTGCCAAATATAGGTCATTTTGATTCAAATGAATTTGCTATCATTAGCATTAGATAATTAGTGCTGGCATGATTGCAAACTGTATTATTTGAACATTATCTGTAAAGTCTCTATTTATACAATGGTGACTTTTCAATAGAATCAGCCTACTGGAACAAATGCTTTCTTCAAACACACCAGAGAAGAAAGGATAGATTGCAGCAGGAAAATCCTCGCCTAAGAATTGGTGATCGTTTCATATGCGTGTTTGCATTTTGAAAATCCCCCTTCCTGGAGGAACATGAATGAAACAACCACTGACAAATGGTCAAATTACTTAAACCCCATCCGTCCACACCTTTTCAGTGAATGGATTCTCAATACCTGCAGTTTATTTACTTGGCATCCTAATGATTCCGGTGGTTAAAAATGCCAAGACACACTTATTTAGCAGTCATGCAACTTGTTTTATAGAGCGGTGGTTTTGTGTTTCACTGATGAGGCTTTTTTTTAAAGTCTAACAGCAATACTGGTTCTTACTGTGTGTGTGTGTGTGTGAGAGTGCTGGCGAGGTTAAAGGTGCCAGCTGCCATTCTTCACTCGTTCTAACTAGCTGCTAATCTCTTTCTCAGTTCCATAATGAAGACATTGATTTTTACCACCCAATCTGCCACAATAGTCTTTAAAACCCGAGCCAATGGGTGACTGACTTCAAGCTAAAAGGCTAAGTGCTTCTATAATGGCGACTGGTTGTCCAAATGGTGAAATTCTGTCTTTGGGAATACGTCACCACGGTCAATCCATCCATCTGCCGTGGTATTTTATGGTTCCCAGCAGATGTAATATAGGTCGGGACAGTATTTCACGTCCATGTCTTTGTTTGTTGGAGGTTTGGAGGGATTTTTTTTTTTTTTTTCAACAATTTGAAATAATGCTAATATGGCAGATTTTCTGCCAGAACATGCAGACATTTTCAATTTCAGTGAGCTATTTTATTTTAAATTGTATTCAGCTTTTTATACCCATAATCAAATAGTCCGGACATTACTCAATTATGTACCTTAAAATACATTACTCAATTATGTACCTTAAAATACTAAAGCGGCTTTTCTTTTACTTTTTAGAAACACGAGTAAAAACTAGAAACTAGAACCTTAAAAATCAATGGTTTGCAAAATTAGTGAATTTGATCATTTATTGGCTGATGTAATTTTAATTTAGCATAAAAATCTGTGAAAAGATTTTTCCGATTGCCATTTTTTAACCACTACAGAAATGTGTGGGGGTTTTTGTTTTTTGCCAATGGCGATAAATTGGGGACGCTGTGGCATTAGCCTTAGTTTTGATGGGTATACAGTTTTTTTTGTTTGTTTTTTTTCAATGATATAGCCCCTGCAAAATATGTTTTAGCCATGTAACTTTTTAAATGTGCAAATTATTTTTGAATAGAAAAAAAACTTAAGTGTGCTGTGCCATCTTTCTTTGATTTATTACATTTTGAAACTATATTTGTAGTTTCATCATTAGGTGTATTTTTTTTCATCAACTCCACAAGATAGTGTAACATTGTCTGTTTTATTCTTTGATTGCCAGAAAAATTGTCACTACTGACAATCTGTATCCGTTTAAAACGTATCAAAGAAAAGACATGCAAATAAGCTACTATTGCTGTATTTAATGTTGTTTCTCGTTCCAAATAATTTACTCTTAATTTTGAAAAAAAAAAAACATGACGTGGCATTAAAAAGCATTCAATTAATTTTGCTAATACCTGCAACCCTGTCACAATCGCACTTACCCGCTGAAGTGCATGTACCCCCACTGGTACTCATGGCCCCATTTGAACTGCTGTGCAATACATTGCTTTCATCCTATAATTTGGTTGATTGCGACGTCGATTAGCACAGTAGCTAAAAATTAAACTAAGATTTAGTCCTATTTGAGCATACATTATCAAAGTACCGGTAAGTCTTAATTTTTAAATGCAGTCGTAGTGTTAAGCCATTCAAATTCTGCTTTAACAAGATAAACACACTGCTTAACAAGATACTACTCCCTATCTATGAAATCTTGTTAGCAACTGGAAATACTGACACACGCTAAGTAATTAGGTTTCTCCTTCTCCCAATTCCTATTTTCTCCCACCTTGACTGGTGATTTTTTTTTTTTTTTTTTTTTTTAATATGCTAACTGCAGAAAGTCATCCTTGCCACCTTAGGGTATAAGACTGCAGACAGCCATCCTTTCATTCAGGTGGTTTCTGGTTGCATTATCCACATATCCGTTTGACAGTAATGGCATGCTAATGTGGTTTGAAAGAATATGATGCCCCATTAGAATGACTGAGCTGAGAAAGTTGCTTTTTCTATTGCACTTTAAATTGACAGTTCCCCACCCAACTCATAAAAAAGAGATTTATAAAGGATGATTGACAGATGGGCAGTTATGTAGTAAATCAGTGTTAAAAGACACTTAGGAGCTGTTCTTATCCCACGGGACCACCCATGACCATTAACTCCCCACAACATTAGACAAAAAGAGTTCAAGGGATTTTTTTTTTAACTAATACTTTGAGCAACTTCAGAATACCATCGTCAATGCAGCCAGTGCCTTGATGTATTTCAAATTTCTAGCGTAAATGTATTTTGTTGATTTGCGCTCTTATTGAATGGGAACACTCCTGTTGTTGAAGAGACCTGAAAAGATGCGTGGAGCCAAAAGGACAAAGTGCGTGAAAGATAATGGTTAGTGTGTAGGACCCGAAAGTGAATTTAAGGACTAAACCGGCGAAAACAGTGGCAGAGTGACAGCTCGTGTAAAGTCTTTAGAACCCTACTGTCTCCGGTGTTTGTCTTTCCCTCAGCATGGAGCCTGTCCTTCAAAATCCAACTTGCTAGGCTTAAGAAGGGCCACCCCGGGGCCACGAGGTCCCCCAATAGAGAGGGAGCCTGTGTGAGAGAGTTCACGACTTGTTGTGCTGAAGTGTGGTCTGCTGCGTCTTTTATCCCATTGTGAGGAAAAGAATCGCGTTTTAAAAAGTGCGAGTCGTTTTCTCGTGCTGTGTGTGCGTGCCGGGTACATCTGAAGAAGCGGACTATTCACCGAGGCGAGGACAGACAGGTCCTCATCTCGTTTAAATGTTCCTGTTTATTCCCGGTGAACTCTTGATTATCATGCTCATTCTCACAGAGTCTATTGAAGCTGCCAGGCCAAATGAAGCAATCATTTATTTATGCCCAGAACAAAGGCGCTGCCTGGTGCTGCTTTTTTGGCAGACTGTTCCCATCGGCATAGCTGCCACTGCCGCTTATCCAGCCCCACAATGGCAAGTTAAGCGAGATTTAGAGAGACATTGTTGAGCTTTTTCACGGCTCAAACGCCGTTCTGCTGCTCACTAGGGCCGCCTGTCAATTACTGCTTTCCACTACATTCTGGACTTTATGGGATTTGGTCTCTCACTTATTGTATGGTGTTACACTTGGGACACACCATTTACAGTGGAATATTTTCGATTTCAAATTGTATCTTAAGGAAGTGTTTTACATTTCTGGTAAGATTCTTTAGATTTTACGGAGGAACTGTCAGACCAGTTTAATAGCAGTTAAAAAAAAAAAAAAAAAAGAACAATTATGGACAATTAGTTAAATTCAGATTACCGGTACTTTAAATATATCTTTTAAATTGAGTGCGCATCTACATTACCACCGTCTTTAAAACGTCTTAAAAATTGATTCCAACTTCAAAATCTCCCTAGTCACCATATTTCTGAATCAAATCTGTAGCTTTGAACCTTAATGGACTCTGTGTTAGTGTCTACCCGAGACGGCTGTAAGTGAAGTCTTGCAGTGTTCAACTTTGGTTAAACACATAAATAAAGCTTATCCATGTCTTATGGACTTAATCTGAACCCGTGACCCGGACTGGAAAATAACTGTGTGTGTGTGTGTCTTAACCCTTACTGGAAAGCCCAGCCTCTACAATTATGTACGGTGCCGTGTCTGTTTCCTCATGCAAAACCAATCCAAACAAAATAACTGTAAATGTTCCAAAGGCTTGGAACTGTCAAATAATCAATTTTATGATTAAATTCAAGTTAATTTGTCGGGGCATTTTTTTATGGAATTGTGACATCTACGCATTGACAAGAACTTACACCACCAAAATGGCTTTACAAAGCAATCAGCGTTGCCAACTTAGCAACTCTTTCCACCCACACTTGTGACAGGTTTTTTTTTTTTTTTTTCTGAAAGGCGACTAGTGAGTTAAATTCTTGCTCATATATGGGCATGATTGTTTACCCGGTAAACAATCGGTAAACTTTACCGTATTACAAAAAAGTAACTTGGTTGAAGGGTTAGTGGACAGAGACACGGTGCTTATTTCAATTTTGCAAAACCAGTGATTAATAGACATTTGCTTTTATCAAAATTAAAATAAAAATTGCAAATAGGTTTTATGTGAACCATTTGGTTATTTTTATTTTATGAACCTTTAACCCTCAGAATAGTTCCTTCATAGTGTTGATAGATTCACACATTCAAAATCAATGCATAAATGCAACTGCATCATGTTTAAAAAAAGAAAAAGAGCGTAACAAGGCTTTAATACTGCCAAGTTTTACAGCATTAAAAATAAGTAAACAAAACGTTGTTGGCTTCCGCACATTGTAATGGAATCTAAGTCAGTGTCAAATCAACACATGATGAGTCTGAAATAGCAGATCAAGGTCAATAATGAAAATATCCCAAATCATAATGCTGGCCAATTGCCGCATCCCTTCTCATTATTCACCACCTTACACATTCACGCTTCCTCTCACAAAGACAGAATGTCGATTTATCAGCAGATGGGCTCACTAAGGCAGCTTGGATTTTGATTGGATGTGCGTGGGTGCCATCAGCTTCATCTCCATACATACGCTCACATACACACACTGTACTTTTGGATGCTTTGAGCCTTTTAAGGGATTCCTGCTGCAGTGTGTGCACATGCTTGTCTTTTACCCTGTTATCCGCCAAGAGACAAGGGCCTGCTGGAGCCGCCACATCACCTGTTGCCATGGCAGTTAAATAGGCATGGAAGGAAGGGCAGGAATGGAAGAAGGCACACACGCAGGCAGGGGAGGGGAATGGGATAACGAGTGCATGCTGAAATGAGAAAGGGGGATACAGCTCAAAACATTTGAAATATTTCACTGGCGGCGAGAGGTGGTGTTTGCTTGCCTTAAAAATACCCGCTCAATACAAAGTCTTTATGGTAAGGGTGAATAATTCGGAAGCCGTAATTCAATCGACACATTTAGTGTGTTTAAGGTGTTAGGTCATTATAAATCTATGAACACGCATGTAAACGGACCGAATGTGGCAGAGTTGGAGTTGGCACTGCAGACCTGCTATGTAACTTCCGTCTGAGAGATATTTGATATCATGTAGAATTATTGAACCTATAGTTATTCCCCCTCTAAAATGTTAAAATAATAGTAGCTCAACCGGACAAAGATTCAAAATGAATGCTAATGTTAGTGGGCTGGAAAAAGAAGAGTAGCTGAAGAGTAGCGATGGACAAGTGCAGATCCTGTATAATTGCAGGGGTAAATGGGAGGGAAGCAAAAGACGAGATGAATAAAGGAAGAAAAAGATCGAAGCAAAGTAGGAGGAGGGGAAATGAACGTGAGGGGGAATGCCATTATCAGCTTTGTCCGGTTCTCCTTACTGAAGGATGGATGGACATGGATAAGGGAACAAATGAATGAAAAGCAGAGAGTGTGAGAGGAGGGTGCTTCTTTCCTAACTCTCTTTTCAGTGATTAGTGCGGAGAGCATCACGGTCGCCTCGGTTTGTCTGTTCTCAGCCAGCGCTCGTCTCCTGCCAGTCATTGAAAGAAGAGGAGGCAGCAACTTTGACTCTCTTGTGATTTTGTGTCCTACACACATTGAACATGTGAGGTAACTACAAAGTTGGAAATATTGCAGCGGGGTCTATAGAAGAGAAGGGCAGCGGCAATTATGTCAAATGTCATCATAATAGTGATAACTCTGATGCACAGAGCCATTAATGAAGGATTTTCAAGATTGTTGGATTGAGGTGAAGGGAACGAGCATACTTTAATAAGTGAAGCGCAGAGGCGCTAAAAGCAAGCTCACTACCATAAGAATGATGTAGTGATGCACAGTGAGGTGTGTTTTGACAGTGTTTGGACCGCAGGGCCTCACTGACATTCCTTACACTGTGATTCCCTTTATAAAATAAAGGGGCTGACATTAGCCCCTTTATTTTATAAATCCAATTAATCAACAAAATAGTTATTAGTTTGTATTGTATTTCAAGAATTAAAACTTGTATTGCCATGCATAGTAATGCTACACAATAAAATTCTTATTCTGGTCACTTCCGCGAGCAGCCTATATTCCACAATCAAGCAAATCATAAAGTAGGCAATAAAACTATTTTCCACCCTAATATAATTAATTATCAAAATAATTGTGAATTGCAATCCTAGAAAGAATGTATTGTTTCTTTAAAGGCACTCATCTGCCATCTTGATTGGACCACAACACAAAGCTGCTGACAGCTCTTAGGAAGTGTGTGTGTGTGTGTGTGTCATTCTCACACTCTGAACACCTCTTGCAATCCATTTGACTCCCTAATCCACTGGGAAACCGGCACCTTTCTTCCCCATTCCCCTTCATTTTTTGGCCTGTTGTGCCACACTGCCCCTCTTCCTCATTCCTCCCGTCCTTTCTTTTCCTTTTTACACTTGGCAGTATTTTGTGCAGCACTGACAGACTGAATTTTCGACAACAGCTCTAAGCACATCATCACACACTTACTCACAATAACACCCGCGGGTCTAACAAACCGCTCAAGTACATAATGTGAACCAACTCATACCCATTCTGTTTTTTGGGGGGGGGGGTTTTTGGAGGGGATGGGGGTCGATTGCACATTGCTCTTCTTGCCACCACGGGGATGCTTTCAGTACAAGCTATTTTACAATTTGGCAAGAGGGGCAAAAAAACAAAGCAGAAAAGCTACAATTTATTTTGTGTCTTGGTGTGTATTGTATGATTAGGGAGTGAATTGAGTTTCAGTGGATGCAATAGTGTTGTACTTGGAAAGTAGGTGTTGGTAGTTATTATTTATTTATTTCAGTTCACAACCCTGCCCTGGATTTTGCTATTCGACTTTTTAATTATGTGCCCATGTCATTCACAGGCTTTCTTTCTTTTCATTTTTACTTAGTTTTTCTTCTACCTCTAAGGGTTCCTCCCCCTGAATATTGTGGAGAGCTGGAGTAAAGAAAAAGAAACTTAATCCTTCCATTGAACAGGAGTTGAACCAGTCAGGGGCTTGCAGGGTTTTTTTTTTTTTTTTTTTTCATTTTCCTCTGTGTCAAAAAAAAAAAAAAAACTAACCTGCTTCTTATTCTGAATGCTCACACTTGCCCCTCACCCACCTACACAGAGCAATGCACACACATACACACTTTATTTCCATGACTTTCATGTAAGTGATTTGATATGATAATATAGCAATACAGTATATATGATAACAATAATAATAATAATAATAATACAAATAATAATAGTATTATGTGATTTGATATCACTGACATGATACCTTTATTTACCGTACACCGAAGTACCTTGAAAAGAGCACATGATTAGGATGTAACATATACTGTAGCTCAGTGGTTTTCAAACTTTTTTGTGCTCCCTGTGAAATATATTTTCACCGCAAAGCATTTTTAAAACTGAGTGCTGTGCTATCTGTGTCTGATTTAATAAACTAAAGAGTTACCTTTTTAGTGGTATCTCTATGCATATTCGTTAGGTGAATTGTGTCACAAGTGACAATGTATATTGATAACAAAGACGTAAAGTTTTGCAAAGAAGTCACCGTAGCACAATTTAGCAATAAGTCTCTTTGTGTTCCAATTAATTTGCTCTTATTTTGAAAAGACAAAATCACTGTTCCTGTCGTGCCCAAAAAAGGTAATAAAGAGGCCGTATCATAGGAGTTTTGGAGATTTTATCATCTTACAATGTTGATTTATTTTCCTAAACATCCCGCAAGTGTTATTTCCCGTCAAGCGATGCATTTCTAAGCATTTCCTGCTTATTTTATTATCTCAGTACCAGACCCAACCGAGCAGATAACAATAACTTGCATGAAGCCTGATGATGATAGCAAGCCCACTAAGCGTATATACATACTGACCTTATCCATGTCTTTAAGTTTTATTTTGGTTTGGGCAAGTAAACATTAACATTTTGTTACTTACAACGTTTTACGGTAGCTGAAGTGGCGAAAATGAGAGCCTGGGAGCACACAGCCGGACAGTCAATGTCAGTAGTAAATAATTCACCCACGGGCAGAACTGTTGTTATGAATACTGCTTTCCCACGGGATTGAGTTGATAGAAGGAATGGCTTTTAGTGAACGTGGTCTCTTGACGCTGTTTTGCATTTTAATGTCAGTGAAACCCCTGTTTTGACTCCCTCATTCACTCCGCTGGGGTAGACTCTAGCACTCCGTGACCCTTGTGAAGATAAGCAGTGAAGATGATGATTTGATGGATGTTTAGCCGGCTGGCACTGAACGACGTTATGAAAGGGGCAAGGTCGGTGGCACACTGGTTAGAACATCTGCCTCATAGTTAAGGGACCCGAGTTCTAATCCAGCCGGCTCCAGCCTTCCTGTGTGGTGTTTGCACGATGTCCCCGAGCCCACGTGGGTTCTCTCCGGGCACTCCGGCTTCCTCCCACATTCCAAAAACATGCATGGCAGTTGAATTGGACGCACTAAATTGTCCTTAAATGTGATTCGGTGCGTGAATGCTTCTTTGTCTATGTGTGCCCTGCAATTGGCTGGCAACCAGTTCAGGGTGTCCCCCGCCTAGTGCCCGAAGTCAGCCGGGATAGGCACCAGCGAGCCTGCGACCCTTATGAGGATAAGCGGCTATAGATAATGGATGGATGAATGAAAGTTTGTTATATCATGATATGAGCCTTTTAAATTAGATTTGCTGATACATGCAGAAATCATTCTAAAATCTCTCATACTCCCCTGAAGTGCCTTTATGCACCGCCGTGTGAAAAAGCTGTTGTAGCCCTTTGTTGTACTAATACCATTGTCTCGGGTGATTTAATGGAGTAGAGTGGTCGCTAATGGTCATTGTGCAGGAGAGCAGAACTAAAAATGATGTTGGAAGGCTCTTTAGCTTGAACTGTATGAATATAAACTCATGTTGCTTCACCTCGATTGTTACCTCAAGTCTAGAATACTAAATTGATCCAAAACATTGCCATGCTGTGAAGGCAGAGATAAAATGGCGCTTTGCCATTTTAACCTCAGTCATATTAGCACCTTGACATAAGAGGCCAGAGAGAGAAACCAGGATGTTAGATGCTTTGATCAAAGGAGCGTGCTGGCATAGATTTAGGGGATCTATTCTCACTATCTTCTTCCTCATCTTTTCATCGCTTACTTGGTATTGCCTCACCCTCAGGCTACGTTTAAGGGATTTTATGTATTTCACTTTCTTGGTTCGTCCTTCAGCAGCTTACGTCAGAATGTCTGACAAATCTTTTTAGTCGAGCAGACCCCACTCCTAGGATAATTGCCCCCATTGTCTGATTCAGGCATTGACCTGTGTATGCACGCAAGCCTTGCGCACTTTTAGGCTGGATGACACGATCAGCCGGACAGACTGAAATTTCATCGCCAGAGCAATAATACAAACATGCATGCTGAGAAACGGGAAGAATGAGGACACACAAAATGGGAGTCACACACATTTTCACTGCTTGACTTAGTTCGAGTAGAGACGAACAAAGGTCCTCTTCCTTTGGCCAGTGAGACACACTGATGTACTAACCGTTAAGTGTCACCTCAGGCACTACGCAGAAGAAGGCGGACAGACGGGATGTGAGACATCTTAGTGAGTTTGCATCAGATGCTGGGAAACAAATGATGTAGCGGCAGACAGTTCATTTAATTTCAGAAGTTTTCATTATTTTTAATGTTTTCTACTCTAAGCAGCTGAAGTTGAAGTTAGGTACTTCAGTAGTGGTCATTAGCTAAGCGGTTTGTTTTTTCCAATGCTTTTCTGGAACCATCTTGCCACTCTAAATTATGATGCAAAATATGTATGGAAAGACTGAAAAATGTTTGCCCATCATTCAGAATTTGCAGTGAGTTGGTTCACGGTGGTTAGGAATGCTCCATATGCTAAGGTTGCCCTGTATGCAAAATGTCCTATTCAACATTCAGCGTGCTATGTCGTCAACTTTGCGGTTTGTCTCACAACTAATGCTCGTAAGGTTAGCGCATACATTCTCAAGGATTGTGAGTGTGAATTATTGAGTGGAAATGAGCGCAGTCATGCCCACATGCAGTTGTGTGCATGTGCCCAAAACTATGTCACGCTGATCACGCACCGCCGCACCCATTTACTGGTGGAACATGTGCAGATCTGGAACACGGCAATTGAGAACGATCAAAACATGCACACAAAGCCCGGGCGCGCAAACAAACACGCACAAAAGACGTACACAACCGCAGATGAATGGGTCTTTCCACGGGCGCACTTGTGCACTGCATGCGTGTGCGGGCGCTTTTGTGGTCAGTCAATGAAGGTGCACTGTTTTTATCAAATATGCTTCATGCGCGCACACACAGTAGTGTTGCATCCAGGCAAGCATTATGTTTTGTTTTAAAGCTTCAGGAATCCATGTGCTTGCTAAACGCATAAAACCTCAACTGCTCCCAAGAGATAGGAGTGGGAATTGACAAAAAACAGTTTTTGTTGAGAACCGGTTCCCAGTGCTTGAATTCCTTGGGATCATTTGCCGTTTTTGCTAATGATCCCAGCCGGGGCATATGACATCACCACGCATGTTGGATAGCACAACATGCATGGCAACTTTATTACAGTAGAAGCGCAGCATGGTGCCTCGTGGCATAAACGTTCGAAGGTTTGGTTACATTTTACAAAGAAGGATGACAACAGGGGAGGCAACAATACTAGGGAGGTCTATAGGCATGCACATAGGCACACTGGATGCTACTCTGCATTTTTCTTCCATAACAAAATCGGTAAGAGAACCAATAAAATATCAAACTGAATTGAAATGGAATCGGAATTGTCAAATCATATCAATTGCCTTCCTATCAAGAAGTCAAAAGAATATATCACACACACACACAGAGTATTCATTTGATTATTCGCTTACCGGAATTTGAATCTGCCACTTATTAGAGTAGGCATCTGCCAAGGCCTGTTTTAAGCAAATTGATGAAATGTCGTGCGTGGATGGCTGCTATGTTTGTTCAACACCCTGCAATCAGTAATCTCCTCAAAGTCTGCCTTTGCTGCATCAAAAAGATGTTTGCTAATCGGAGTGCTGTTCTACATTTTTCATGAGCTTCCACCGAGACGTGTTGTGTTTCGGCAGGCAAGCCTTATCACATTTCTGATCCTCTCCTTTTTTCACATCGTTTGCATATACATGAAAATGTGCTCAAATGTCATTTTTCTCTCCTCTAATGTTTGTAGTCAGACAGAGAGGTGCAAAGGTGAGCTATAACCTGTCTCCATGTCTTTGTGCATCACAGCCCTTCCATCCCGTGGTCAACCTGGTTTGCAGCCCTGACCTGAGGATGTTCTTGTGCGCCCTCTATGCCCCGGTGTGCGTCGTGTACGGGCAGGTGTCCTTGCCCTGCCGCGCCCTCTGCCAGCGGGCCAAGGAAGACTGCCAGAGACTGATGGAAATCTTTGGACTTACCTGGCCAGATGACATGGAGTGCAGCAGGTTATTAAGACGGAAATAGCTTTTGCACTGCCGTCACAAAAATAACATCGACTTGATGAGTGCGTCCCGCCGCAGGTTTCCAGACTGCGACGAGCCGTACCCTCGGCGAGAGGACCTGCAGAAAGGCTCCCGGCCCACCGACCAGTCATCCATGACCGTCCAGAGAGACTACGGCTTCTGGTGCCCCAGAGAGCTGAAGATAGAACCAGAGCTGGGTTACTCATTCATGGGCAGGAAAGACTGCTCTGCCCCCTGTCCTTCCATGTACTTCAGCCAGCAGGAAGTGACCTTCACGCGATATTTCATCGGGGTCACCTCAATCGTCTGCCTGTCTGCAACCCTGTTCACCTTCCTTACCTTTCTCATTGACGTCACCAGGTGCGGAAGACTATTTTGGGTCTGGCGCGGTCCTCTTAGTTTGACATCCCTCCTCAAACGTTCTTTTCCTCAATAGGTTCAGATACCCGGAGCGCCCTATCATCTTCTATGCCGTGTGTTACGTCATGGTGTCGCTAGTCTTCTTTCTCGGCTTCTTGCTGGAGGACACCGTAGCGTGCAACGCACTCAACCACGTGCAGTTCAAAGCTTCAACTGTAACGCAGGGCTCACACAACAAGGTGAACGCGCTCGAAAATTCTGGTAATATTCATTTTGAGATTGCAAGCCGACATTGTCGTCCAGAGCGATTGTAGGGCTAACATACTGTATTCAAGCTCCTTTGTGACAGTGGCCATGGGGAAACCTCGCCTCTCCCCTTATGTATATTTTTGCCTCACAAGGATTTTTGCTGTAATGTTTCAAAATTCTCCAAATAATTTTCCACAAACTGAACAACAATATTTTGGAGATTTCTGAAAATCGTTGCTTAGCGATTTGTGTGAAAGGCTACCAGCTTAATGCACTCCCATTGATCGCTCGATCAACTTTTTCTTGGCCCGCCCTGCAGGCGTGCACCTTGTTTTTCATGATCCTCTACTTCTTCACCATGGCGGGCAGCATGTGGTGGGTCATCCTAACAATCACGTGGTTCCTGGCAGCGGTGCCTAAATGGGGCAGCGAAGCCATCGAAAAGAAAGCCCTCCTCTTCCACGCCGTGGCCTGGGGGCTTCCGGGGGCCCTCACGGTCGCCCTTTTGGCCCTGAACAAAATCGAAGGCGACGGCATCAGCGGAGTGTGTTTCATCGGCCTCTATGACATAGACGCCCTGCGGTGGTTTGTTCTGGCGCCGCTCTGCCTCAACGTGGCGGTGAGCATAAAGTGTGTGGGAGGATGAAAGAGTGGATGAGTGCGACCGACAGGTGTTTTGTTGAAATCCTGCGAGGGAGGACTGCCGTTTTATTTTGTCGCCTGTTAGCAGGGCCTCGAACGGTCATTTGTCTGTGTCTTCCTCTCCAGGTGGGCGTGTCTCTTCTTTTAGTAGGCATCGTGGCTCTGAACCGCGTGCGCATGGAGATCCCCCTGGAGAAAGAGAACCAGACCAAACTGGTCAAGTTCATGATCCGCATGGGGGTTTTCTCCGTGCTCTACCTCGTGCCCTTGCTGACCGTCATCGGCTGCTACGCGTATGAGCACGCCTACCGCGGTGTGTGGGAGACCACCTGGATGGAGGAGAACTGTCGCCGCTATCACATCCCCTGCCCTTACAAGGTGCTTGTTTGTGTGTGTGTGTTCAGCTGAATGAGCAGGTATTTGAGGAGTGGACAGTATGCATCATTAGACCAGCTAATGCGCTCAAGACCAAAGTCCACAACAGCGGCGGTGTCTTGTGTTGTTTTTTTTTTTTTTTTTTTGTCTTCCACAATGTCCTCTGGTTCCCACACTTGTTCTTCGTCTGTCTCCTGTACTCCCACACACACACACTCGCTTGTCTTTGCTCTGGGCTTGCTCAGTCATGCTCTGCTTCCCCAACTCTAAAAGGTCTTTGTGTTGTTATGAAGAGCGGAGTTTTTAGACTTCACTGGCTTTCAAAAAGAAATCAATGCGTACGGTGCGGACCGAAAGCATCCACGCCGAAGATGCCCCCTCATTTCCGCCCACTAGGAGCTTCACTAAGCGCTCATGGTTTTCACGCCGCACAGTGATGCGTCAGCCAGTTTCTGACAGAGGCGATAATTGGAAAGAGCGGCGGCAGGTGCAAGTGCTTATGTTACGCAGATATGTGCCTGTATGTGGGGGAGCGCATAGAGGAGGAGACCCCAGTTCTGTTCGGTAATGTTGGAATCTCAATGTTGCTATGTGTCGCTGGATATTCATCTTCGGCGGCTTTGCCATTAAGTGGCCTTCATCAAGTTCCCTGCTTTTCTAATGGCAGTGAAGAACTTACTGTAAGTCTATGAGCTTTTTCCCTTTGAATGTATTTTATAAGGACCAAGACTCTACAAAGATATAAAATGATGAAATATTTAAGAATGATTTTGCTTATTCAAATGGGCCTTGTAGGTTTAACAGCCATGTCTGCGTCAAAGGGTTTAATCTTTTGAAAGCTCATTTGTGCTCCCTCAGCATTATTTTAATACCGCGTGCGCATTTCTGCCTCCCTGACTGCTTACAAGTTTTTTTTCACATATTGAATATACTGAAATTTTGACAGGATGACTGTACACGTTTGTGAAGACGAATTCAGGGTATATCACCACCAAGACCGAGTCTCGGTTGAGAACCCCAAATACGTGTGATACTGCTAGTTATTTGCATAAATCCCCCTAAGTCATAAAAGCAGACATACGATAGAAATACAAAGGAGTTGACCAATTAAGTGACAGCTGTTGTGCACTACCGCCCCCTGGTGTTTCGTCTGCAAAAGCGTCACCTGACTGGACGGGGAATGTCAATGGTGATGTTTTGCATCTACCTCTTCCTCCATTGCCAAGTTGGATTCCATTTTTATGTGTGCTCTTTTCTCAGGTGGAGCAGATCAGTCGACCGTCCATGGCCTTGTTCCTCATGAAATACTTGATGATGTTGGTGGTGGGGATCCCCTCGGCTTTCTGGGTGGCCAGCAAGAAGACCTGCTTTGAGTGGGCCGGCTTCCTGCATGGACGCAGGCGCAAAGAGTGAGCTCACGCCGCCATTTTGACGTTTGCCCGCTTACGGCGTCATACAATCGAACCTGTTTCAATATGTCAACCCGTGCAGCAGCGGAGTGAATGAATCCCGGCAGGTGCTACAAGAGCAGCCCGACTTGGCCCAGTCGCTGTTGCGTGAACCCAACACGCCCATCATCAGGAAGTCGAGAGGAACTTCCACTCAGGTTCAAAACAAAACACAACATACTGTGGGTCTTTGGCACCAACGTGTTAGTGATGGCCAAATGAAACTTCGTAAAGCACTTTTGATCATTTTATCTCCTGTAGATGTAGATGACGCTCTTGGTTCAAAGAGGCAGAAGAATTCCAGAACATTATTAAATCACAAGCATTTATCTCTACACCAAGAGCATCATCTAGTGGAGTAAAAAATATAAGTCCTTCACGAAGCATCATTTTTCCTCCACTACTACATGGTACAACTGTCATTCTTACTTTTTTAATAATTAAAAAAAGTTCTCTATAAGTACCACCATGATGACCAACATTCAAATAGTAGGGTGCATAAAAATATTATTACAAGTCATCGTAACTATGTACAGTATGAACATGTAACTCTGCACCCATATGCAGGACAATTAATTGTACTAAGAAGATAAATCGAACCAAAAGCGCTACTTTTATTTAAAACAAGGATTCCTAAGTACATGAAACCACTTCAGGCAGTGCATCTTATCTGAGCGGGTTCTAAGATAGCGATTGCGAAATGAAGCGCACGAGTAAAAATAAAAGTGCTTGAGTAAGCTCCGTTTGGCCACCACTAGTTTGCATCTTATTTAGCAAGTCTAATGTTTGAACGTGACTTGACAAAGTCAATGTTTCCTCCAGGGTACTTCCACTCACGCCTCCTCCACTCACCTTGCTGTCCTGGACGAGCCGGACGAGCCCCCGGGAAGCCAGCCGGGCCGGCCCGCCTCCGCCAGGAGCAAAGGCGGCAGCGTCCGCAGCAAAGGCAGCCACCGCGGCAGCCTGCGCCGCGCTCGCCATGACGGGTACGCACAAAGCGGGGCGTCTGATTTGCGGCCCGTGTCGTGACTTCTCCGCGGTCTCCCCGCGCGGCAGGGGCGACGCGGTGGTGTACAGGGGCGTGGAGCAGCGCAGTTTCCACGGCAGCGCGCCGCGACTGGACCGGCCGCCGTCCGCGCACGGCAGCCAGAGGGATGTGAGCCAAGCCCCGCCCACTCTCATCACCCACGGATCCGGCGAGAACCGCGTGGCCGACAACGACGGCGCCAGCGCCTAACAAGCACGCTTGATTTAACTTGCTCTTAACAATCTTTACATGGCATTTTTTTGTGTGTGTGTAACATAAAAAAAGTCTGACGTCAGGTTGGAAACGGATTGTTGTACTTGGACCTAATGTGAACCTGTGGACCTCTTGCTATGATATTTTTATACTGTGAACCGCGAGTGTGTGCGTGGAAGACCGGATTCCATTTTTTCCATTTCCCACTGAAATGACCACTTGTCTTGATTAGGAATGTAGATATGAGGTTGAAATTGGCGTTTGAAAAAAAAAAAAACGTTTCCACTTTTGGGATCAAACTCTACTTTGAACATTTCATTGTGAGATGCACCTATGTATTCAAACGTTTGTTTGTTTTTTTAATACAAAATGCAACTTGTGGTCATTAGCTAAGCTTGTGGGCGGTGTTGGAAGGGCTCTTTTGCTTCTCTGACTCTCCTCACCCCCTCCCCATTTGTAAATAGAACTTTTCCTTGCCATCAAGCTATATGCTCTTGTTACTCTTATTGCTGTAAATGTGCTTTTAATTCTTCTGAGTTCTTTTACCACTTTTTTCTTTTCCTTTTTTCATCCTTTCTTTTATCTTTCCCTTTTCCTCTTAATTTTTCATCCTTTTTTCTTTTCTTGCTTGTTTTCTGTTTCCATTTTTCATTTTATTGTCATCCCTTTTTCTTTTTTAGTCCCTTCTTTCATCATTATTTACTTTTTCCTTTTCATCCATTTTTGCTTTTTCATTCCCTATTCCTTCATCCTTTTTTTTTTCCTTTTAATTTTCCTCAATTTTTTTCATTTTTTTTCTGTGATACTGAGTGATACTGTTACCTGTGCTCCTGTTTCTCCTTCAACATTACATTTGAATTTCAAACTTTGTCCATGGTCATCAGGAAGAACAAGTTTGCCTTCTGCCTCTCCTGCCTGTAAGCTTGTTTTGGACCTCCGACAGGCGTCTTGCTCCAGCAGAACTTCCAAGTACAGGACATGATCTCGCTGACTTATTGGAAAGCACAACTTCACTAAGGTCAACAGACGACTTCCAAAACAAACAAAAAAATGACTGATTGCGTTTATCCGAGGTAGTGGGGTGCCGAGCTATTATTTTCCAGATGTCCTTTTGATATGAAAGTGATGTGTGCAAATGTGGTGGCATTTATTGTTAATGTCACAATGGATCATGTAAAGGTAATATTGTAAATGGAAAGCCTCGCTGTTTTAATTTATTTGCGGTTTTCAACTGCTTTAACTACTTTAACATGCGTCTAATAAATTTTGTATGGACTTTAATACTTTCTCATGTGTGATTACTTAGATTTGTTTCTATTTGTTCAGTAGGGGTATAAAGGATGAAAAAGAAAAGAAGGATCCAAAAATGTGAAAAGCAAACAATGAAAATGAAAAAAAAAACGAGTGGTACAAAGGATGAAAAGGGATTACAAAAAATGACGAGGATGAAAAAGGAAAAAAGAATGAAAAATAAATCTTTAAAAACAAAAAAACATCCAAAAAATGACGGGGGGTGGGGGCATTTGTCACACTGTATATTCAACGAGTCCAAATCAAGTTGCGGATTGTTCCCTCTTGCGTCGGACGATGGCGGCGACGTCGCGTTTGAGAGAGGACACGCTTTGTTCCAGTTGCTCCGAGAAATCCTTCAACAGCTCGCTGCGCTCGTCCACGAAGAGGCGAAGTCCCAGCAGGTCGCACGAATCCTATCCAAAACACAGCGACAAATCATAGCAGCGGCGCTCGGGTTAAGCGGCCGTCTCCGAGATCTCGGGCTCGGACGCACGCTGGGTCTGCGTCTGCGCAAACTCTGCAGCTGAGCCTTGACGCCGGTCATGTGGTGGTAGAACTGCTTCAGCGAGCGCGCGAAGTCGCCGTCGCAGCTGGGCCGGACGCTGCGACCGCCCCCTATCGGAGAGATCTGGCGTTGCGGAAACGGACCCACGTGATTCTCTTGCGCTCGTGTTACCGTTGGCAACCCTATTGAGTTGTTCTCTTAGACGTTGGTTCTCCTTCAGCAGGTTGTCGTTGACTCTTTTCTGTTCTTCGAGATCCCTCTGAAGTCTGCCAAGCTCGGACGACTCCATGTAATCTGCAAGCTGCGTAAAAAGAAAGGAAGAAATGGGAAAAAAGCAAGAAAATGACAGAAGACAAAAAAGAGAAAAAAAGAAGAAGAAAATGAGTAAGAAAGACAGAAAATGAAATGAAAGGAGGATCAAAGGAAAGAGAAAAAAGGATAATAAAAGACAGAAATTACAGAATGAACAAAGAAAGAAAAACAGTCTCCATTTGCGTTTGATCAAATGAACACCCCCTGGCCACAATTTACTCTTGAAATCACTTCTAAAATCTTTGAACCAGTGACAGGACGAAAAGTTCAACTCACAATAGTATTGTGAATGCCGCTCTCATCAAGGATGAAAATGTCATCAGTGCTGGGGCTCTCCAAAGCTGAGACCAAACTAGTGCAGCCCTCTGTCACATAAAGTGCAAGAAAAACAAGCAGCACGTATCAGCAAGGGGTTTTAATGTGTGAGAGCAAATTAATTGGAACATGAAGCAACTTGCATCTAAACTGTGTTCTCCTATGCGAAACATTGCATGCTTCCATTTTGTGAGCCAGAAATGAAACTAGTGATGTTGAGGTGATCTATCAAGATTCAAGAGTTGTATTGTCATATGCATAGCAGTAATACTACACAATGAAGTTCTTATTCTGTTCACCGAGCAAAATAGGCTAAATTTGAGCTGCTTCTGTGGTAGTAAGCAAACGCTTCTCACAAGGAACATGTAACACTCTACCGCTTATTGTTTTAGGGATAGTCTACATGTTTTTGCAAATGGGTGGCAAATGCTAAAAAGGCTAAATATACTGGCCCTCTGGAGGTTTCCTTTACGATAACGCTTGGCACTGAAAGAGTTAAGAAACGGAAGCTCTTTCTGATTGGCCAAAAATTGGTGACACTACTACCGCCTAGTGGCTTCGTATGCTTGTAAATGAATAAAACCGCACTATGCGGATTCATGTAACAGCGATTATTTTTCAATAAACAAAGCCATGTGGATGGAAGGGTTTTTTTTTTTTACACACATAGGGAGGGAGGAATATACGGGTTTAAATATCCCCGGTTACCTGTAGACAAGGCTTTAAAGCAGTTTGTTTATCGTTTCCTGCGCGTCTGATCACGTTCCCACCTTGAAGCCCCCAAAGCTCCAGAAGGAGGGCGCTGCTCTGAAGGTAGTCCAGTAGCTGCTGGGAGACGTGAAGCCAGGCCAAGTGCACTTTGTGATGCAGAGCCGGGTTGACGCGATGCCACGCCGCCGCCGTGTACAGACGACCGCCGCTGTTCAAAAGACTGAAACTAACACAGAGAAAAGAATCATTCGAACAAAAAGTATCTTCTGTTTATGGTGCAACAGGTTCCAGCCGACCCAATCTGAACGCCTCGATTGCGAGCGTCTCTGATCCAGCGCAGACCCAAACACTGTTCCACAATCAGCTGGGCGTCCAGCCGTCGGCCAAGCAGCTCGGACGGGTCGATGAGGATATCGTCTTCGCCAAGGGGCCTGAAAAATGGTGAGTGTATTGAATTGACTGTTGCTGGTTGGAACCTCCAATGTGGAGCACAGCTGATTGACGTGTTTAGAGTAAAATTGTGTTATGCTCTCTCATCTTAATAATCGTCATGTGTCAATATTTTAATTTTACTACTTTACCACATCATTAATTTTTTCAACCAGTGTGCCACAGTAAACGATCCCTTTTAACTCCAAGAGACATTAAACTTTTCATCTTTACTCGTTTCATCCACATTTCCCACCAACAATTTAAACCGTAGAACTAACAAACATCAAATTGACATCAACGGCTAACATTGTACGTATTCACAAAAAGACACATATGTAACATACCACTTTTAAGCTGTCGCGTCTGACGTTAGCGTTTTTAGCTTGTCATTAGCACTTTAGCAATGACATCACACAGGAAGCACTTTGCATGACCCCAAACTAAACTTAAATTCAAATGGTCAAAATAAATATTATTGCTCCTGTGGACATTTAAATGATTCCTGGATTACTGGAAATTTAAAGTAAAAACGTACATATGAAACGTCGCAAAAAAAATGTCTCATCACCAACACACCAGCACCATCTCAAGGCAAACAAGTCAACTGCATTCATATTGTCAACTCCTGCAATTAATATAATTAATTTAAATTATTTCTTTACATGATATATTTTGATTACTATACACTATTTCTAATCTTTTGTTATCATTTTTGCTGCAATTTAAAAAATAGGAGCGGAACATAATAGGCTATTTACATAAAAAAAATGTCTCTACTTATGAAAGAGTCCCGTTAGGAAATTACTTCCGAAATGAATTAATTTCATATTTTACAGTTAAAAATTTCCAAATAAGTTTAGTCTGACATGCCCCTTTTGCTGGTCAAAACATGATGTATACGTGTATATGTGTGTGTGTGTGTGTGTGTGTGTGTGTGTGTCATACGATCCATCAGAGGTGCAAGGAATCAGTTTTGCGTGTAGAATGGCCTCCTCACTTCCTTCAGATCCTAGCACCTGATTGTCAGAGAAATCTCAGAAAAGAAGACTAGGACAAGCCTAGCTGCTTAAACAGCAAAAAGAGTAACTCAGACCAGCCAAGATTGACTTTTCTACGCCGGCGTAGGGAAAAAAGGCTTGAGCAAATGTAACTCGTGGGTCTTCCAACGCCAGTTTTTCCACTTGCCCAGCCGTTCCCCCCGGCTTTTATTGAATAGAAGCATAGCAGATTACAAGACACAACAAAAGAGCCAGCCGGGCGCCACCGGCAGCTGGGCCAAGGTCCCGGCTCACACTTTCGTGCGTCAACAGTTCTATCTAAGGACAGGGTCAAGATGAACTAGGATTGCATAAATGGGTAACAATGAACTAAGAACATAATGATAACAACCTAATATATGATTCCCTTCACACTGATACCCACACATTTTGCCGAAAATCGTGATGTTGATTCATATGGCGGCTGATGTGCGTGCGCCTTACCTCCAGTTGCTCGTCCACAGAAATACGGAAGGCCAGAGATTGCAGCCAGAGGTGAGCGGTGCCCAGGAGCAGCGGTTCTACCGGATCCCAAAAGGGGTCTTTGTCTCTGGGCAGGGTAGCAGCTGTCTGAGCGCATTTCATTCGGCTCAAGTCATACTCGGAAACGTGCAACGAGAATGCATGTTTCGCCTAAATCTTTGATTATTAATGTCTGAAATTACATCTACGCTGTTCTTCTCCAGATGTTGCAGGTAGATTTCTTCCATTAGGAATTTGCGGTTCACAAATTTTGCCTTGGACCACATCCATACCTAACCATGGAAAAATCACTTTCTGAGAACATTTTTTAAAACATTCCTAAAATTATAAATGCATTTCATTTGCCTTATAGCATAATTACCTTGGTCAATTTCTCTCACAGTACCAAACGATGTGATGTTTTCTTTATGTCTGTGTAGAGAGTCATGCATTCACGTTATTACTGTATAATCAGCAGATAGTTATGCTATAAGGCTAAAAATCAATAGCTGAGATGAGGAAAACCTGTTTGGTGTGCTTTGAGGTGACTCTGCAAACTAGCTCTTTCTCCAAGTCATGTCCTTTTGGGTCCGACAAGACCAGATTCTTAATCTCCAGTTTGAATTCCACACCCTGCGGACAAAACACGTATCGGTTTATTTATTTATTTCAGTATTTCATTTGAAAACGTGAAATGTATTCCATATACAAGTTTAATTCATTTTAGTGTTAATTTGTGAGTTTTGACTGTCTTCGTTGTGCTGCCGCACCGTGTATGGTCAAAAACATTGCCAGTTTCCTTTAGCTTGTCAATGGCATTTTGCGTTGTGTTAGCATTAAGCTAACCAAGCTTTCGTAAGGCGCAGTTACAGCATGTGGCTTGGTTGAAAACAAATATACTTTCTTTGTTTAAGGTAAGTTTAGTTTGACAGTAAACATCAGTGAGTAGTTCTCCTTTATAGAAGAATAGTTCACTAAAGCTCAAGACAAAAAAAAAATTGGTAGAGCACCAACTTGTAACTTAAAAACTTTAGAAGTCACTGCACCACTACTACTATATAGCCACTACATATGGAGGAAAATGGTCCCTGACTTTATAAGATGTTGATGACTCACAAAGTGAATGAAAACCCAAAATTTACCATCTCAAGAGGAACAATCCCATTCTCTAGCATAGAAATCAGGAAGTAATTAGTATTTGAAAAAGTATTTTCCCTTTGGGTTTATAAAGTAGTCTGAGAATCACATTTGAAGTGAGCGACTGAAATTACTTTCGTTTTTTCTATATTATAATATCTTAAAAATGCATTTATACCGCATTTGTTGGCTGAGGTTACCTTATTAAGTTCCTGGCTCATTTGGTTGGCTTCAGCCACCAGGGGCAGCAGCTTGATGTAGTCATAAAAGACAGCCAGCAAGCTTGGATCCGTCTGACAGGAATCTGTTGTGCTTTCACCTAAATATGAGTGCACCTAATCAAGTTTAAATTTCAACAACCACAACAAAAATCCATGATGGACTTCCTGTTTTTAGGGCTCCGCCTCACCCAGGTGGATGCCCTCTGCGGCGGCCAGCTCCGATAGAAAGTAGTCGTAGTCGTAGCAACTCCAATCGTTAGCAACCCTCTCGGAAGGGAATCCGATGTAAAGGTAAGTGCAGTTGGACCCGAGAATCAGTCGATCCTGAATGGACACCAAAACGAAGGTCATATACTCACATGGACAAAATTGCTTGTCAACTCACCAGGTGTTGCAGCTCAGTAGTCTGAGAAATTGCTCTACCGTTGATGGTCACTTTTGACCCCTTTAGCGGGGTCAGCGTTACTCGCCGTTGTTTGTTCTTCAACACAAGATGGCGCTGTTGGATCCTGACACACAAGCACGATAATGTACACGCTTGTTGTGTTTTAAGCCATCCTCAGTGCAAGTGAGCACGAGCCATACCCTACACCCTTGATGCAGATGGATCTGGGGCTGCTTTCACTGAGGCCAACATCCCATTCACCTGAAAGAATTTTGCAAGGTTAAAAACGATCATCAGCATATGAAGGTTGCTGTTATTTTTCTATTGTTAAAATTAATATCGTGAGTAGGCACATTGAAATCGTTTTTGGTGCCACTGAAAAAACAAAGGCTTCAGGAAATCTTTGTACATGTACTGACTGAAAAATGAAAGTCGTTGCAGGTTTTAAAGTAGACCTAATAAAGCTGACAGAAAAACTACCAAGATATGCAATGTTGGCAGCTACTTTGAATGTATTCTATAAGAAAATCCCATTTCGATTAGAAAAAAAAACTGGCAAATAAATCATAATGTTAACAATTCAACGACGATCCATGTTATAGTAACATAAAAAAATCAAACTGACCCTCCTGGATGAAGAACTTGACCACACCAGACAGCTGAGCGTCCTCGTTGATGTTGAGGATGTAAGGATGCATCTGCATCATTCTCCTCTCCTACACACAAACACACACACACACATTAGAATTGGGACGGGACTCATTGTGACATGTGTGTGCACGGACTTGTGTGATGCTGGCATATTGTTGCTCCCAGTCCTTCAGCGCCTCCTGTAAATGTTGCTCCCACAAAGTGTGAATGGTTCTGATCTGGAGCTCATTGTGTGTCAGCAGCTGACGAATCTCTTCTGAGCACACGCACACAATTGTGGAATTCTCTCATGATCTAGCGGGAAGGCAAACATACTGGTTTCATCATCGGCGCCGCGTCCGTCTTGGCCCAGTCGACTCAGTCGTTGCATCAGTCGAGCGTTCTCGGCTTTGAGCTCTTTGACCAGACGCTCAGTGGGACGCTCGTTCACCACAGGACGGTTCTGAATGTGCTTTGCTCTGAAAAAGTGGGTGTAATATGAAAAAAAAAAAAAGCTGAGATGCCAAATTACACATAAAATAGGTGGTGCAATTAGCATTCAAGGTTTGGGACCCTCAATTTAAGATTTTGTCTTTGCACCTCTCGGCATAGCGAAGTGTGGACAAAGACTCCTCATAGCAGATGTCAGCAGGGCTCAGTGTGGCAATCTAAAACAAGAAAGTGTATTGTATGGGCTGATAACCGTTTTGCGGTGTTACAAAGTCAAAGGTTCAAGAAATGCCAAGAGTGTCTAAAACTGATATTTAGCTTTTTTTTTTGGTTCATTTAATCTAACAAAGGGGGAATTTACACTCTCAAAAGGCAAGTTCAGTGCTCATAAGTTCTCATTTTTTATCAAAAATGCACATTTTTAGCCAAGCTAGTCAAACAAAAATGTTTTCTGTGTCATTTTAAGGGCTACAAGCGGTAACATTATACATTAATTTGAAAATACTGTATATAATCTTTTTAAAAGATATTTTCAAAGTTTAGTGCGCCTCAGTGGACATTCCAAGGAAACCCAGTGCAGTTTAACAATACTAAGACGAGTGATATGGTATCACTGGTGCATGCAGAGTTGACTCAAGTCACCTCTGAGAATAATTAAATGGCAGGAGGAGGTCTTTGCCTTAAAAATATCTTGAAAACGATGAGGAACTCTGACTTTCTAAGAACAATTAGAGAACATAAAGCATTTATTTATTTGTACCAAACCTGGTACACCTTTATTGATGTGGCAAATATTCAATATTTTGTTTGAAATAAAATAAGTTATGTTTATTGGGGAAAAAAATATAGAGAGCTGTAATTTTAATTACCGTGACACCTTGATATTTTCCCATGGATATCTCACCGTCAGAATCTAATATCGGCCCATTCCTAAGTACGCACATGAGTACATATTACCACAGTGATGAAGTGTCAGTGTCACCATAACAGTGCGGCTGTTCCCTCCCAGAGCGGATTGCAGCAGCTTGGTCAGAACGGAATCTCTGTAGGGAACATGCACCACCTTCCTTCCCACCGCCATGTCAGCGAGGGCACTACACGCAAGAAGGCGTAGGTCAACAAACAGATTTGACCTGAAAAAGTGGGATGTACCTACCTGATGACGTTGCCCAGAGTGGTGAGACTCAGGTTGATGGCCGTGCCCTCTTTGAGCCGGTCGGCCTCGGACGAAGCCGATCTCTGACGCTCGCTTCCAGCAAGATCCACCAGGTTAATGTTGGACTGTTTGGTGACGCTCTCTTTAGACAGAATCTTCACAAGAAGTTCAAAAAAAAAAATTGCTAATGAGCGCAAATGTGGCCCCAATCACACTTTTTTACAACACTTAAGGGAGATCCCAGGGTCATCAGCGTATCTTAAAAACTTTAATGAAAACGTACATGTAAATAGCACCTATATTTTTCAAACAAGTACCCCCTGTGAAATATTTTTCCTCGCCAAGTACCCTCTAACAATCACAAAGCATTTTTGGATGATTTAAAAAAAAAAAAAAAAAAGAGTTCCATACATGCGATGACAGCATTGGATTTATTTCTAGCTTGTCTGCCAGAAAACTGTGTAGGTACTGACAACGCATCTTCATGTAAAAGTTAGAAAAATAATGGCACAAAATGTTTTGTAAAGGAGTCACAATAGCAAAATTTAGCAATAAGTTGCTTCATGTTCCAATTGATTTGCTCTTAGTTTGAAAAAAAACAGCTTTCAGCTTGCTATGACATTAAAAAGCATGAATTTGCTGATACCCGCTGACACCCTATTAAAAGTGCCTTCACTGATTTTTTGGGGTACTCATACTTCTGAAAACCATTTTTCCAAATAGTATTTTTATTTTAATTTCAAACAAAAACAGAAGGTGCAGAGAATACCCAAGCTCATCAGTTTGCTCAAATTTGACTGAAATTTTAAATAAGTTTAAAAACGATCTATTATTGGCTTTCAGATGAAGTAGAGATAGATGCCAATATTCATTAAAATGGCAAACATCAGCGCCAGTAATATATCTACTCATACCTCCTTCCTCCAGTATGACAAACCCCCTCAAAAACTGCTAGCAGAAGACATTTTAGAATCATGAAGGATTTGTTTTCTTTCTTTTTTTTTTTTTTTTTTAACAAATGACTAAGTATTGACAATATAATGTCAGTGAAAAATACTCTATTAATCAAAAATTGTCCCTTTTTATTTCCTGAAAAATTACAGTTTTGGAGACATGCGGCTTCCCCCAATGATGATGACGTTCTTGGAGAAATACTTCGAAAAAAATATGTACTGTATTTCATTATTTGTTCAGTGGGTCATTAGATGCGAATGGACGTCACCTGTTTGAGCTGTAGCACAATTAGCATGTGTGAGCGACTGCTATTTGCATTCATGTGCGTGGCAGCAGTAGTTCGAGTTCTGGTGCCCTGCTCCATCAGCTGCTCGACCTACAGCATATTTGGAATATCACATCTTAACGCATCTTCATGCAAATTACAGTAGGAGAGGTGAGGTTGTCTCAGTCACCTGTGCTGCACTGTCGCAAGGAACTGTACGCAGACCCTCTACATAGAAGCCTCTGTGTTGTTCCTCTCGGACACGGAGCCCCCCAGGAGGACGAGAACCACGGGACAGCAAGTCCACCACCTGGGCAGATGTGAAGGTAAGAAAAGAAGTCATTCACTACTGTAATTGAAAAGTAAAGAGAAGAATGCAATAACAAAATAGCAGCATTGAAACAAGCAGTCATCTTGAAAAATCAGCAATACAAAACTTGCATTTCATATTTCTTAAATATGTGTTTACCTGTTCGTTGTATATTTCCAACATACTGAAGAAGACCTGCGAGTACATAAAACAAGGAGGGCATTTAGAGGAAGCATCCACATACACATAAGCACGATATGTTAATGTACATACACTCACCTGGCATTGTCTTGTTTCCTGATTTTCTTTAATGGCTTCAAAAAGCCGCTCACACAGTTTAGGAACCAGACCTTTGTTGGGTTTGTAGCCCACCATGGAGTAACTCTTCCCGGAGCCTGTTTGTCCGTAAGCCAGCAGGGTGGCGTTGTAACCCTACGTACATCAACGCATCATCTTCAAATTGCACCATCCTCTTTTTGAAAAACAAAAACCCTATTTCCAAAAAGGTTTTTGGTACCTGGAGTGCATTCTCCAGTATTCCTACCCCAAGGTCCTGGAAAACACATTCCTGAGGGGAAATGTCAAAATGTAAAACTTATTCGTGCTCTATACCTAAGTATAAATACAGTAAGTGTTGAGAAGAAAAGGTGGTTAAAGAAGAAGCGCTTTTTATTAAAATAATATTCGGAATGAAAGATATTTATCTTTATTTTTTTTTAACCATTACTTAATGTGTGAAGTGTTGAGAGCTTGGCGCAATGTAGAGGGAAAAAAAAGACATTTTTCTGTTTTCCCTTATTTAAAAAGCTCATAGTTCTCTCATGACAAAGAAAAAGCTAGCTAGCACTAGCGCTGGCGTGAGTTCCCATAAATTTGCTCACTTTGCTAACTGACACAAAAAATATTGAAATTATCAGATGGTCATGTATGAAAAAAGACACTGTATCTATTTTGTATTAATAAATAAAAAAAGAGCATTTGTAAATACCATTAAGTATTTTTATGTTATAACATGCTAAGCCTTCAACGTTCGGACTTAATTATTGCTGAGTTCGAGGAAGGTGGGAAATTTGAATTATCGCAGTTCCCACCCCCAAAGCGTTCGAGACTAATGTAAATGTATAAATCAAAGATGGCTGATTCTGAACAAATGTTATCAGGATACGTAGAGTTTCTCAGTACTTACCTGGTCTGCGTAGCGGCCCCCCGCCTCCTCAGGCAGGTAGAGGCCAGTGCGGTCCTGGATGACGTAGCCGCTGTGAGACCAGTAGGCGTAGTCAAAGCAGAAGGAGCGACGGTATTGCGAGTCGCGAGGGTCCTGGATGGTGATGGAGCTCCCTGCCATGGCAATGATGCAGCGGCTGCCCGCATCCCGCTCCCTCTAACATAAGTGTGAACAAGGTCTGATGGGTAATGGATAAAAGCTGCTCACTGGACATTACATTCTACATCAGGGGCATTATAAGATTAAACTACATTGATCAATCTATTTTCTGCATGGCGAATCCGGTGCAGGGTCAGTGGCGAGCCGATCCCAGCTCAGTTCAGGGGGATGTTACCTGGATTAAGAAATTCAACGCACGTATGTATGAACATACTGAGATATTCAAATTCGATCTCATGAGTGGGAGATGAAGTATCGCTATTTGTATGGAAGTCAGGTGACTGTTTATACAGTACTAATAATTACATGGGAAATGAATAAATACAATAAAAATATCTAACTTCAACGTCACAAATCGGGTTTTTGCTTTGACATACAAATATCAACACAGTCAACTAAAGCCACTTCTTTCTCAGTTGCAGTGCTTCTCAATTATTTATTTTTTGCAACAGTCCCACTAGGAAAGAGAAAACGGTTTGCACCCCCTCCCCCACTCGCCACGCCGACTCTAAATAATCTTATTTTTAAAACTGTATAAACATACGCAAAATTGATGCTTTTTAGAATTAACAAACGAAAAAGGCAATATAAATTAACTCTCAACAACTACCTACATTTTTAAAGCGTTTATACAGGTTACAGTTGAGTCTAAAACAGAAAAAAATAACCAAGTGCTTCGAAATACATGAAATTTAAAAAAAAGAAAAAAAATGCCCAGCCTCATTTTATTGCAGTTACACTTGACATGGCAAAAACAAAGCATTTTCCTGAGGTCATCCGCACCCCCTGCCCCACTATTTGAGAAAGACTGCCCAAATTATTCAGTAAATTCAAAACAAGAACAAGTACTGAAACTGCTTGTAGAATAACTGTTCCTGTATTTCTGTTAGGGAGAATGAAAACACACTGACCTTGTTAAATGGTCGGACTCTGACAGCTACTTTGACACAATCCCTGCCGTGCATGTTTGATGGGTTTGACAATGGAGAAATGAAACAGACCAAGCGACACACACTATCTCTCTAACACAAGCTCACACACTCACATACACTCTCACACCTGTGTCCTGTTACATGCTGCACAATGAGACAATGCAACGTGCAGGAAATTTGAAATATCTTGAAATATAATTAGTGGTACGCAACACTTGATGTGTGCGTTGTTTTGAAGTATTTTATGCTAATTACCCTGAACAGTACTACTTGTACTTTACAGTAGCTCAGGTTTCACTTTTACCTTGCCTTCAGCCTGAACCATGAATCATTTATATGCATGCGACATCATTTGCCAGGCCTGTATGTAACGGGCAATATAACCTATTGGTAACATTTGCTTCCCCAGAAAACAAAAAGTATCATGTATTTGATTTAAACTGCAGGGATTTGTTTCAATTTGCGTTGAGAAAAACCTTGTTACCTTTTGAGCCTTCAAGAAGGACCTTCACAAGGAGTGAACGGCACTTGACTGGGAGAAGCACACACGACGACTGCACAGGAAATTTGTTCATCTTTAATGTATTTATCAAAGAGCAGTTTTCATCAAAAAATAGGACATTTGAAACGCACTCTTCAGAAAATAGCCTATGTATCAGCCACACAATGCTCAAATCAACAAATCCAAAATGTTTTTTTTGTTTTCATCTTTGCACACTGTACAATATTCCAAGTAGGAAGAGTCCAAACTTATTAGCACAAGTTCAACGTGTGTGCCCAACCCATCACATCAAAACTTAAGACTACCAGTGTGATTGAATATTAAGTAGATAAAATTCCCAGATGAATATAATTCTTTAGGATTTATTATTTCACTTTTGGAAAATAATTATTTACACATTGTTAGAAAAATTGTTTGCATTTATTCTTAGCAGCGTTCCAGGAGGTTTAAAATTCAACAGTTAAAAAAAAAAGTTCCATATTAGAAGCAAAGCGACTTTTCTCTGGATCCTTTGAACAGGCGCCTCTGGAACTAACAAGAAGCTGCTGGCTGCCGGATTCAGACCGCAACAAAACGGCCACGGACGCAGCCTTGAACAACAATTTCCTCCAAATGAACCGAGCAGCAATTTTGAGTTGAAACACCAATTATGATTCAGAGGTTTTTTCTGCGTGTGACAGGCTTTGTGGAAATGCTGTCCATGATGCGTTTACGGCGGAGACTCATGCTGAACAACGTTCGAGTCTCCCGAACGTTTCCCGCGTTCTGGGCTTGCGGGGCCTGATTGGAAGGGCTGGGCAGTGGCGATATCAGAGCCGCTTCAACTAGGGGAAGGGGTTCTCGGGCCAGCGTGGATCTGGAGGCGGAGTGTGAAAGGATAACAAAATAAATACATTTTACAAATACAGCAAACCCCTATTTTCTTTCCAACACTTATCCATCTTGGATCAGCTTTCAGTGTTTGACCACGTGACGTTTGCAATGTGAGCCAGAGCGTACTATGATGTCAATTTTAGTCAATGGCAGGGGGCGATATCATTTCAAAATGATGAAAACCTGTTGGATGAATGTGGTATACTGTGTGGTATACTGCCCTCTAGCGGCCCAGGTGCACATCGGAAGGAGTTGCTCAATGCTCATTGAATTATTATCTTGCACAAACGTTTGAGTCACTTCATTCTATTATTACTGTATTTCTTTAAAATTATAATACTGGAGTGCTATTTTTATTTTCCAACAAAGCTCTTAAAATTTTTGTTCCTGTTTTTTGCAGGAATGGAATGAATGAAAGAATGGCATTTCCATTTCTTTCAATGAGGGAAGAGAAAATGAGATTAGCGTGTTTGTTTCACAAGTTTAGTCAAAGGACAAATTAATTGTATAAGTCAAAGCACCACTGTATTTGTTGAGGTTGACTTGGTCAAAACAGTTTATCACACCTTGCTGTTCGTTTGGCACTTGTTCTGCTTTTGGAAACAGCTTTCACTTCTCCCGCATGGTCTTCATCTGAAGTAAATTCCTGAAAAGCATAGAACAATTGAAGCCAAAACATTTCATTACTTTCAGAGTAAAACACTGAAGCAATATTGAAACATGTATTGCTACCACTAAGGATTACAAATCTGTCCACACTAGCAGTGGACAAAATTGTTGCGCGTGGCATGATGGTCAGTCTGAGGAAAAAACACAGCTCCTTAACTACACAAACAAAGTCATCTGAATTTAAACATTTAATTCAAATATACAGACAGTAACAACTCACAGCTTTGAGAATTTTACTTTAAACAAATCTCAGATTTTTACTCAAATAATATTCTACAAGGTGACTTCCACAGTTATTTTTTGTTAAGATATATGTACAGTACTGTTTTTGTTTGTTTTTTCTTAGTGACCTATAACGCAGCGGGCAAGAATAGGGAAAAAAAAAATAGGGTGTGCAGAATTGTGTGTTCCATTTGTAAATGCTTACCTTTGAAGACGTTTTGGAACTACTTCTGGTGTTACGGGTGACGGCCACCGGAACATCTCCACTGGGGCCTGGAGACTCTGCTCTGCTTGCTGAGACAGACAACCGCATTCCAATGTGAGGACCAACCTGGTTCAAAATCCTAACTGGTGAAGTTTTAGTGAATATAATGATTACTTCTTGTTCTCCTCCGCGAGGGCAAGTAAACATATGAATCTTCTGCCGGGCTGGTCTCGTCCTTTGCCGAATCTGCCACCGGGACATCTGCAGATGATCTCTTACTCCTCCGAGTCCCCGACATCTTTCTGACAACTCCTCCTGGGAATAATAGCAGCCGCCAAAGCCAAGCCCGCGTGAGCATGTTGGCCTCCATGTCCCGTTTCGAAAATGACGTCCCACCTTTCTGCTTCTCTTCTTCCTCCTGGAGCCTCTTGATGAGGGCGCCTGCTACCGGGGTTTCAGAGTCCACCTCCAACGGTGTGGCCAGTAAGAAAACGCCTTCCTCTGGATGGTCCCACAGTTTGCCTCTGGTTATCCGCCGGAGACTCGTGTGACGTGCAGCGCTGCTCAGGTTGGGCTCACCCTTGCCGGGACCGATGCTCGCCTCCATCTTCGCTGCAATCTGAGATTTACAAGGTAATTTACATATATATATATGTATATATATGTATGATAAAATCAATCCCCAGTATAAATGAACATAAGGTTAATGCTGACCTTTGGAGTAACACGCCTGGACTGGCGCCTCGTTCTTGTTGGGCTTGAATCGGGCTGAGTTCCACCTTCTTCGTCGTTTGATGGTTTTAGCCTCGTCTTTCTTGTGCTGCGTGTGACCGACAGTGGGGAAACCGCCACCTGTGCTTTGTCGCCCTCCTCTTTTAAAACCTCCATTGTCCTTTGCGTCTCGCTGGTGTTTGTGACCCGACGACTGGACCTCCTGGGCGTGTTTGACTGAGAGATGGTGCGTTTGGCCAAGATGGAAGTTCTGGTGGCTGCTTTAGAAGCAATATTTGCATTAGTGAGCGCATCTTCCGGGTCAGGCTCATCCTTACTTTTCCTTGTTTTCGTGCTTTTTATAGAAGCAGCTCTTTGAGAAGCTCGTCGCCTGGATGGAGATGCACCATGAATATGTAAAGCTGCAGTTGCATTATCGTCATCATCATCCTCCATATCCTCTTCCTGGCGCTGGACCTTCTTTGGAATTTCCTCCTGGACTTGAGAAACTTCAGGTGGAGGTTTGCGAGAGCTTCTCCAAGGTGTGCTGGCTCGGACATTGGTTTCTTTCTTTCTCAGTGTTCGCGTGGGTGTGGTGGGGACCACTGTGGTTTCCTGTGCCGCCTCCTGTTCTGGTTCATCAGGGAATGCAACCACTCTCCTTGGCCGTTTAGTCATTCGTGTGAACTGAATGGTGTTCTTCCTGTCCGAAGCTGAGGTCGCTGGGAGATGATAATCGGGTTCATCGATGGAAGTGAAATCTTGAACTACTTCATTACTGGGCCCAGATACACACTCTTCTCTGTTATCCACATCTGCGGGGTTGAGATGTTGCTGCTCCTCTTCCGATGAGCTCATGGTCTCTGAATGATTGACCGTTCCTTCCGTCCCAGCAGGCACATTGTCTTCAGAAACTTTCTGGACCTCCAGATGTTCAGCTTTACCTTCCTCTTGCTCCATTTCCACATTGGCATCTTGTGCCATCACAGAATTTTCCCCATCTCTGTGCTCCAAAGCTTCTGCAGGTTCCTCTAGTGGGACAGGCTCAGAGTCTGGTAGAGCGGCAGCCTCAAGTTCCTCAGCATTAATTTCTTCTTGAGGCTCTTCCACTTTCAGTTGAGCCTCATGGCAAGTGTTCTGTGACTCAGTTTGCCCATTGATTTCATTCCCATCAACAGACTCCCTTTCCTCCCCCTCATCTTTTTGCGTGGTCGCCTCTGACTCGAGAGCATCTGGTGCCAGAAGAATAATCTCTGGTTCTTCTACCAGGTCCACAGGAGCCACCGCTATCGGGTCCGATGACTGCGCATAATCCTCCATGGGCAATTTATCAGCCTCTTTACTGCTGTCCTCGTCCATGTCCAGCATCAGGGAGAAGGTGCCAGGAGTTTCGCATTTCTGCTCGTCTCGTTCGACGGGTTGCTGCAACTCAGGCGGGTTGAGAGGCGTGTTGTCAATCGCCTCCTGTTGAGCGTCCACAAACTCGAGAGGAACGAGAAGAGTGGTTGAAGGTTTGAGCTCCACGTAGGATGACCCTGGACCCTCGCCATCTAGCGCCTCCATTGCTTCCGTATCAGCGCCGAGTCTCACCATTATTACCTCTCCTTCTTCCCCGACCATCTGGAATCATAAAAACAAGAGTACTTTTTGGACCAACACTCGCATCCGTTTGATTTATATTTTTATTTGCACGATACCTTCATCTCAACACCTGGTGGTAACAGAGGAAACTCTGAAGCTTCCTGCTCCGAAAAAGTCGTTAAGAAGTGATTGTGTTCTTCATCAACAAATGCAGAGGTGGCTGGAAGGGCTCGGAGACTGCCGTTACCCTTAACCTCCTCAATGATCTCCACATCACTACCGGAGTCCTCTTCCGCTTCATTACACTCTTCCTCTTCCTCATCAGATTCATCTCCCTCCTGTTCTTCATCTTCCTCGGGTTCCACCTCTTCAGACTCAGAGCTTGAAAGTTCTTCGCTATCGTTCAAACTAACAACAGCTAGAAGAAAAGAAGAAAAAGCCTGTGAGCATGTAAATGAGCCACAAGGAACCATGTCGCCATTTATGTGTCTTCCTCACAGTGTGAGTCTGTGACTGTTGGCTCGGAAGAGGTCACAGAAGCGCTGGATTTTTGGCTGTTGAACACGGGTGGAGCTTCGGCAGAAGCCTGCTCTTCCACTTCTACCTCGCTGAAACAAAGCAGGAGAGGGGGATTATCTTTCCGGAGATATGTAGGGACCAAATTCACCTACATGGTTTTTTTTTTTCTGGTTTTCTTTGCTGAAATTTGGCAGAAATAAAATTCTGATTATGGATTAATTGGGTGATTAATTGGTTCAAAGAATGCATTGCATAATTAGTGATATCATAAATATTAATTATTGTGATATGTAGTTGAATAGATGTCTTATTTAACAAAGTTATGCTTAACAAATTCAGTACCAGCCTATTTTAGACGCTCCTCAAGCCTAATAGGAGAATGCAGAGGGTTTAAAAAAAAAAAAAAAAAAAAACTGGATGCCTTAAAAACAAAAAAAAATCTTGGGAGTGAATGAGTCAATTTATGTTGGACTACGTATTTTAAGATTGTTTTGTTTTAAACAAACTTTGACTCATTTGTGTATAAAGTCATTTTTTATTCACCTTCCTTGCATTGATGACCTTGACTTGACCTTATTATTGTAAAAATTAAGAGTTGCTTTTTTTTTTGAATGACTGGCCTACAGAATGATCTTATCAACAGATTTATTTGATCGGCCCCTAATTTTTTGTTAGAAATGATTCAGCATCACACTTTGCCAGGGTCTCTCAATACTTTAACTAAATCCACAATGCCTAAACTATGATGAAACAATACCTTGCTTACTTGAATGTTGACTGATAGATTATCAATACATCAATTACCTAACATCGACATGTTGATAACTAGCATTATGATTCCTGGTTGAAACAGTCCAAGGCAAAAAGCTTGGCTTGTGTAGATTATGATAGCATACTATCACACTGCTATCTAAATAAGTAAACTTGAACAAAGCGGAAAAAGACATTTGTATTTCAATATTTGAAATCTATGCCTTGTGTTAGTCATTTTTAGATTAAATTTTAATTAAAAACACAAACCTGCTGGGGACTGTCTGTGATAAGACATGAATTCCAGAGCGGGTCAGAGGAGGAGAGAGACCACTACCAAATAACTGTTGCTCCACAAAGACGGTCAGATCTAAGGGAAAAAAAAAAGCTCTTGGTAAAACAGAGAATAATTAAGTAAAAAAAAAAAAAAAAAAAAACTAATTGTGTCAGATGAAGTACAGTGTTGTATTTCGTAAGATGTATTTCCAAGACACACCTGTTGGTTGTTCCATATCTTCTGCTTTTACATCTGCGGCTTCAGTATCTTCAAATGCATTCATGCGCTGGATGAATTTTGTGGCTTCACCATCCTCACATGCGATCACATGCTGGGTGATCGTGACTGCCTGAGACTCTCCATGTGTGTTCAGGTCCTCAAAACTGGCAGGGGATTGATGAACGTCCGACTGGGCCATGTTCTCCATGGTGATCATTAATTGAGGCTGAGATTCTATTTCTTGGGCAGTGTCCACCAGCTCATCGCCTAGAAACAGAAACATGTCAAAAGAATGTGTCATGTCACACAATGAGTTGAGGGGGAAAAAAAAGGTCATTTTTGTGGTTGATGTGATTCCGTAAACATAATTACCCTGACAAGAAGGTTCTTGGTCAATAACTTCGGCATCTTCTTGTTTGCTACCCGATTCATTCTCCATTTCACACTCAACTTCTTCTTTGTCATTAACCTGAATATTTACTTGTTCACTGGTCAACTTGTTTATCTGGTTCTCCATTTTAAACCCAGATTCTTCTTCTTTTTCATCCTCACATGCCACAGCGATCTCCACCTCCACATCTTCTAACGTCTTTTGTTCGAGCTCCTGGTCTTTATTTTCAGCAATATTTGAGATTTGCAAAGAGGTCAACTCAGTCGCTGAAATAGAGTTATGCTCTGCTTCTTGATCATTGGAAAATTTGAGGTTCACAGTCACAACATCATCTTTATCTGGGTCGACGTGCTCGTCCTCCTGATGTTCATCTGCTTCGTAGTACTCCAGAGTGGTGTCTATCGAGTGGAAAGATGCTTGGCTTGTGTCAAAGCTCAAGCTAAGTCGACCTTGTGCCACGTCTGATGATTTGGTTAATGTAGCAGCTTCGTGGATAGGGAATGTTTCCTTCACAGAACATCTCAGCTCCGGTGAGGGAATACGACACGGGGGAGGAATGAACTTCACATGAGGCAGCTCTGCTTCTTCATGTTCATCATCTTGTGCAGACCAGGTTTTGCGTGTGTGAGAAAGACTGGCTCCTCTGGTGAGTAGATTAATCTCACCATCTGCTGCAATCTACAGAAGAAAATGGTTCGAGATTATTTGTAGTTCATTTTACTTACTGTATTTTTCATACTACAACTTACATTTTTATTTATTTTTTTAAAATATAGTTTTGCTGGCCCTGCAACTTACAGTCAGTGACCGGACTGGCACCCCAAATCCCTGTACCCAAAAATTTGTGAGAAGCCCTGGTCTTACCCCATTGGTCCAGTGCATGTCCTTTTCCAGTTCAGGCGACCTGGCCAATTCACTAAAAGTGATCCTGCTCTCTTTGATGCGAAGCGGAGGGGTGATGGAGCGTCCTGGAGATGCAGAGGGAGTGGCAATGGGAGAGGGCCTCTGGCTACTGCGGAGGATGGATTGAGGGGTGAACGCTGAGAAGACGCCACTGGAAGCAGCCAGAGCACGAGCACGCTGACAGGACAACAAGAAAGATATATGTGCAAATTTTAGAGAAAATTCAGCAAATATAGCTTTTATAGATGACAAAGGATCTACATTTGGCCTCACCTTTACAATCAGTGGAGTTTGCAGCAGGCTGAATTCAGGGGCCTTAGTGGTGCTTTTTGGAATGGCCCAAGAAGGTCTTGCAGGACTGCAATGGGGTCGAGGGGTGTGACAAGAAGGCTGAACCACAGAATTGATCAGCCTGTCAAATGTGAAAGCAAGGCAAGGTGAAAAATTAAAGAGGACTGTGGAAAAACTCGAATATTTTCAATAGTTATTACAAATGATTACATTATACAGCAAAGTAAAGCCCAGAATGTCATTTTTAAATGGCAAGACCACTAGGAGTGGATGGTGCAAATAATGACAGAAAAAAAAACATATTTGAGACATTTATCATTAATAATTTTGAGATATTTGAAAAAAAAAAAAAAGTAAAAAAAAACCTTCATGCATTTTAGTCATTTTTAGGGATGCAGCTATTGTGTAGTTTCAGTATTGGGGTGTCTTACAGAATATCGAACTCTAATATCAAGTAGTGGGGAGAAAAATACTTAACATATATATAACATATATAACATATTTCCAATGAAATATGAAAGACCAACGTTTAAAGTCAAAACGTCAAAAGTATTTTGCTGAACAAAAGGTACTCAAATGACTTCAGAACTTGTTTCACCTCTAGTAATTTTACCAAGCAGGTAACTGAATTGAATAACGAAAACTAACTACACCTAACTTACACGAGTTAACAAAAATTAAACTGATTTTTTTTTCCTTTTTTCAGTTTGTTCCACACAATTGAATCATGCTAGCAAAGCACACAAATATTCAGGTAAGTCCAAAACATTTATTTTATCTAAAATTATGGTCATTTACAGAGTTGGTTGCATTTTTAAACAACTTGGAAAATACAAAAAGGTCGATGATTGATGAAACAATGCTTTACTATGAAGTACCTTGACTTTCGTTTTGAGCTCATAGTTATTGGAGTTCCCAGGAAGGGTTCTGGTTGGGCTTGACTAGGTGGTGGACTCAGGAATCCGGAGGTTTTTGGACTGAAAGGTGAAGTAAGACATATGTAAGTCAACAATTTAACAATGCTTGAACTAACTTGCTGTTTGCTTACCATTTAGGAGGGGAAGACAGAGGTTTGTTCGCTTTACCCAACCAAACCTCCTCAATTTTGTTCAAGACATTATTGATGAATCCCGCTCTAGATATCACTTTATCATTGGCAGAGCGCTTGCTTAAGGTTGACAACGGCTGTGGACAATTCACTGCACCACAGTGGGAAATTATATTAAGATATGAAATTGAGAAGATTTACATGAAGGCTTTCGATTGTTTCATGCTCATGTTACCTTCTTTGTGGACGGTGCTGGGATGTTGGTAGGGTTTGGCCCTCTCCATCGCCAGTTTTCTCTGAACTCTGGGCAGAACTTTGCCATATTGCTCCAATATGGAATTGCGGGTTTGTGTCCGCTCTTTAAGCTTTGGGTCTCGCTCATTCTAGCGGTACAGAAAAAACAAAACAAAACACAACTATAGGTATCACTATGGTATACACTACGGGAATCAAGCTGCTTGGTTGAAACACTTATGTGACCAATCATACATTAAGGTGATATCAAAATATGACAAATAATTACAGTAATGCTTGATAATCCCAAGAGTTAAGACGGAAACTACTTGCAATCATTAATTGCTTTGTAATTCAGGGGATTTCAAGTTCTCTCTGTATTTGAGGAGTTTGGTGTCATACCACAAAGTGCATTTTGAGGTTGTGGTTGAGTCTCAAGGCAGCTATGTAGTTGGCTTGCTGAAGATAATGAACCATCAGTATTTCCCTGTTTTGGAGACCGCCTGTACCCTGGAGAAACTTCTCTAAGGTATCCTATATTATAAAAAAAACCCAAAACAAAACAATAAAAACAAAGGCAAATTACAAGTCTTATTATCTTTATAGAGCTTCTTTGAAGTGACCTGTTCAACTGGACCAAGGGGCAATTTTAGCAGCTCTTTGATCAAGCCCAGCTCCTGGCAGCTTTCATACAGGAAGCCAAGCAGCTCGGCCGAGTTGAGATGATTCGAGTGTTGCCTTAGTAATGCCAATGCCTCAGTGAGACACCTGGATTCAAAGATAAGCAAATTACCTTAAAAACAACAATCACTTTCAGTGCAATATTTAAAGTTCAACTCAGAATTCTTGAATATGATTCATTCATGAACATGTGCTATCAGCGAAAACGATGCCATATTGTTGTTGGTCAGCTCACCTGTTGTGTAGCAGTACAGACAGACACAATCTGGCCTGGGAGACGGAGGAAATGGGGGGTTTTGTGACGTGAAAGTAGCGGAGTGCCACAGAATATTGACCTTGACACATTAGCGCTTGAAGGATGCGCTCATGTTGCCACTCAAAGTGACATTGAGAAGCAGCCGGATTCAGGAGTGGTTCAAATGAAGTCTGATTAGATAGGGGTGAGAAAAACATGTTAGCATGTAGGAGTTACACTAGTAAAGTTGACAGTTCACTTCATTTTATTAATATATTTGCATGTGCCGACCTGATGGTCACGGTGGTCCAGCATCCAAAGGCCTTGCACTAGTTGAACTAATCCCATTGGCATGTCAAAAGCTGTGGGAAAAGACTCCACTGATGCTCCTCCGTCTTTATTGGGGAAAGAGTACATTACATCTAACAATAAGTAGAATACCTAAGAACAAGTCAAGGCTATCACACCGTGATTGGACCAAACAAATTGATAAAATGGACATCTGAGTACAAACAAAATGAAAATGAATGCAAAATGTCTGACTCATGCTTGAAGGATACAATTGCATGTTTTGCAGCCTCGTCAACATTCTCCAGAAGGTAAATATCCAGTAAAGCCTGTAGATGAGAAATTTATAATGAATCATCAGCTGGTCATGGATGGTGTTGCATCACCTATGTAAAGTATAGTATGTGTATTGACTTATGTTTTAAAATGTACACTTTGGCATACATGAAGGGTAGGTGGTGGATACAGTCCTGTTCCACCTTCATCCCTTTTCCACAAGCTGGCCAACTGTTCTCCACATTGGCCGACCAAACTGTCGATCATCAAGCAGTCTGCACACCACTTTCCTCTGTGACAAAAGTATGGGCAATACATTGCTGGAATGCAGTTAAGGGAGGGAAAAAAACATCTTTAAAAAAAGTACTCACTTTGCCAAAGATGTGAGCTCTTCCCTACGAAGAGTGTAATAGTTGCTAATGACCGAGTGACTGTAGAAAGGCCTGGAGATCTGCATGGCATCAAAATCTATAGAAAATGCACCAGTTACAATCGGTACAGAGGAAACTCATAAAACATCATACAAAAAAGGCTCTTCCCAAAAATATTTACCAGATCCTTCAGGCAATAGGCCAATGCGGCAGAACCAGAGAACCACTTGAGCATATTTTGAAATCAGACTAGATGTCAAGTTTTTGTTGATCAGACCCACAAGACCTGCACAAACCAAAAGGGAGCAGTCAATATTGACAACTACCAATCATCTTGAAGATAAAAACTATTTAATGAATGACAAACATTTAATGAAATAAGAGCCAAAATAGAAGGAACGGACACTGTATTTATCACAATTACAGTATGGTGGCAGGCGCATTACCTTTCTGCGTGAGCTCCTGGGCTTCAGTGAGCAGACAGTGGAAAATGATGCTGAGATTCTCCAGCAGTCTTTGGCAGTGCTGCAGCAACTGCATTGTCTGAGTGTCAATGAAATTGGACGAACCGTCGAACAGAGGTGCACCTTGGGAACATATTAACAAGAACATATTAAAGGCCCTTTTTCCTCCCAGTCGAGAGTTTTACAACATCTTGCTCTATTGCAGATGAGAATGTCCAGGAACTTACAAATTCCATCCAATTCCTCCTTTGCATGCGTCACTTTATTCCAGGCCCAATCCAAAATGTAGCGCAGGTTTAGCGCAGAGCCTGGTTGTTCTGATGGAACATAATAAAAATAAGTATCAAACGCTAAATGAAATAGCACCAAAGAGAAACAATGCCTTTCTGGAGAGGGAGTCTTACCCTCTGCAGTCCACTGCTTGATACAACCAGTGATCAGCCCTAAAGAGCTAGTCTCCACTGCAGTTGACAGGATGCCGTCCAGCTGCTCCTCCTATAAGAAATGGATAAATGTCGCAAAATATGTAACAAAAACTGATGTCGAACCACAGAACTGAGTAAAAGAAATTCAAGGCCTACGGCCCAGTGGTTTGAATTATATATCTATATATACAGTACAGTATATATAAGGGGATTTTTGCACCTGAGAAAGACTGGAAGTGTGGGCATCCCCAATACGAGATGCCAAAAGGCCCGATGTGAGGCAATGCGAGTAGCTGTGGGAGATGACATCACTGGAACACGGAACCGCTTTCTTCAAAAAGCTTAGGGTCTGGAGGAACATATTTTCATTCAAATAATTATATGAAAACTTTGGTGGCAGGATGATGCAATTACCGAGAATTTAACTTCATTTGTGGTTTTCCTTAAGACTTTCTTAAGATTCAATTTTGATTGCTAAGTGGGGAATGTGTTTCTTTTGGGTGCAGTTCTTAAATGCAGGTTCAAGACGGGATATGAATAATAAAAATTACAGTTAACACTGGACAGGGATATACATATTTCCAATGAATGTCACAAACCTGTTTCTGATATCCAGAGCAGGTGGAATGAACAACTCCTGACTTGAACAAACAGGTAACATCTGTAACAATAATAAGAATAAAAAAAAGTACAACTAAATTAAACTATTATGTTTTCCGAAAAAAGAATTCCTGTGCAAACGAGCAACCAGAGCTTCCAAAAAAATGTAGTAAAACAAAAAAATTAAGTGACTCACTTACCAAAGTTATATGCAGTCGGGTTGAAGTACTGCTCTGGTGGGGGGAATGTTAACGGTAAACCCCTACTGAGACTGTGATCCTGTACAACCACATCCAGTAAGACATTCTGAGAAGCCATTTGCGTCACAGGGTCCAAACACCAGACAGCAAGATAGGGACAGTTCTGAAGAGATTCACCCATTCTATGAATACAAACAAACAATGAAATTGATTGCATGTAGTGCAACAAAACATGTGTTTCACCCATGTAAAAGCAATACTTCTAGAATTTCGAGTACAATTTCAATTTGAAGGTGCTTCCATTGAGCTTCCATTAATTTTTTTCTTTGCTTCTGCAGCAGTGACAGGTACATTGAGCGCATGACAATCTACTCAAGGAACAAGGTCCGAACAAGCCGGTCGGGGATAGTCCAACAGTCAAACAGAACCGGGCGAGTTGTTGTGATGTTGCTTGCCAACATAATACAGGTGAATTAAGAATTCACACAAGCTCCATTGTACCTGAATGAGTAGGGCATCTGTGCATGGTACCAGCGGTTGATGTCAAAAACCCCAATGTAGGTAGATGGCATTTCCTGTCCGTAGGCCTTAACTTGCCAGCTAAAGATGGAAACACTGGTGTCTGGAGATGCAACTGAAGGATAAGAGGAAGGAGAAGGTGCTGTCAACTTGTGACAAAGAAATGATTGTGAGGACGATTCATGGTTACGCCCAAGTCTACTAAGCAAGAGGCATAAACCAACGTTTGAGTAATTTGGTAGAACTTTTGAGCCTTAAAACATTTTTTTTTTTTAAATCTGGGATAACTACAATATAATTCTGGTTGTAGTAATCGCCAAGTGTTTCGATTCTTCCCTTACTAATACGTGAACATTCTTACCTTCATTCATGCCGTCGTCCCTGTCTGGGTGGGGTCGGAATTTTTCAATAGTCTGGCAGCTTAGCAAGCGGGTGTTGGTGGTCTGAGCTCTGAGGGGAAATGCTGCGGCACCCAGCTCCTGATTGTAACGCTCCTCACAGTACTCTAGACCCTAAAAAGCAAAACAACAGGGTGAGGAGGCAGGCGTGGAAAATGCTCTTTAAGAGAAACAGTAATAACCCTCCCACCTCATAGAGGATCTTCCCTGAGGCTAGACATTTCCGCTCACTGAACGCCATCTGTAGCAAGCGAAGACTGACTGTATCACCCTCTCTGTGTGGGCGTGAAGGAATAGAGATGTAAGATTGGGTGGCTCCAAAAAACCCACATGAAAAGGTAAGCTGCTTGAAAAAAAAATAAATAACAAAGAAGGATAGTCTAATTGTGATGTTAACTTACTGATCTTGAGAAGACTGGACAACCCAGAGGTAGCAGCAGTTCCTAGGGTCATTTTCCGGCTCCTGGAAGGTGAAGGCATGAACGGGCACTCTGCCACCATCCAAATGGGAGTGGTATCTACATGTACAACAACAGGATTTGTATACTTGCTTTGTAATATACAAATCAAGAAGTGGCAATGATGCATATGTAGATTAAAAAAATAAAAAACATTAATAAACAGGAGAAAGCCTCACTCATTTCTGAGAGACTTCAGGTTCCATAGTTGCACGTAGCCATCAGAGAAGCCCACAGCCAACTGATTTGTTCTGGGGATATACTGCAGGGCTGTGGCTGATACACCACTTGGCCTATTGAGCTGAAAGCAAAGGTGTCTGCCCTCTTTGTTGCTCACTTCTCTGAGTCTGGGAATCTCTCTCGGGGTTTTTGTCACTAGTTGCAAGTCTGAAATCCAAATGGAGTGACAGCCTTAGCATGCAAACACACAGAAAAATCCTGTAACTGTCAATGTGGATGCTGCTCACCTGAAGCCCTCAGCTCGCTCTGGTTGCAAGACAGGTCGTCCAGACAGAGGTCCACGAGAAGAACATGCCCGAGATCTGTTACAACAGCGGCGATGCCAAAGAACCAGCGAAGACTCTGGTGGAGGTGCTGGGTGGAAGTGCTTGCTCCACCGTAGCTTACTAAGGGCTCAATGGCTGTGATCTAAGACAAAAAGCAGATTAATACTTTGTAAGAACAACCCATATTGAGCTGCAAAGTCTTCGAGTGCAGGGAAAAGGAAACTCACCCTGCCTGGGATAATCACAGCCTTGGCTACTCTGGACAGTCCCAAGTCATAGAGACACAGCACACTGCCTTCTGTGTCTTCTAAGCCTACCAGCAAGCCAGATCTAGATATAAAATCAATGACATTATCAAAATAATATTTGCATTTGAGTAGATGACACAGTAAATCCACCAAGAACCGCCACAAAAAGTAAAGACTGCAAGCACTGTGAGGCATTCGTATCTAATGGAATTATGTACAAATGCTACAAGATGGTGGGAAAGCACTTAAAAGAAGAGGACCATTGAGCATAACACCATGCAACTTGAATGGACACATTCATAAATGTAGAGTATAAACATACATTACTATGTTCAGTAGTTACATTATTCAACAGAATAAAAATGTCCCTTCTGACTGGCAGAAATAGTACCTTAAGCATGGAGTAGACCACAGTCCCAAATCATTTTAAAGTCATTTTAAACAGTGCAACTGCGCTGGAAGCATTTAAACATGCACTTGGGCTAGTACGATGGGATTAAACTTTTACCAGCCCCATTTGCAAGCATAGTATTCACCGTATTAAGCCTTGATGTAGATAACATCCTCATCAAAAGCAATAATTTGTTGTTTCTAATTTCACGGAAACAAATACAAGACGTATACAAATTAAAGTGAAAATAATAGCGGAGGGAATTAATTTGGAAAGAAAGTGACACTGTCACAAGTCAGGACACTGACCTTTTGAGCCAGCTGAAGTTCCTTGCAGTGAGGACATTGGGAGGGTGCTCCCCTTCACCACTAAAGCAGTATGCAGACAGACGTTCTGCGGTCAGTGCGTGGACAAACTCGAGATGGGGGCCGCAGGCGAGCCAAGCATGACTTCCACGGCCTTCATGCACATGGGAAACAGTTTTTTTTAGTGTTCATTTAAAGGAAAAAAAAATCCTAACATTTTCCGAATGATCTGAAAAAATTAGCCCTGCTCAATCCGAATAATGCATTCTTTTGAGAGAAATAAACTCACCAACAGTAAACTTTCCGCGAAGCACAGAGTCGAGTGCGACCTCATCCTTTCCCATAGCTTCGAGGGTCACCGCGGGGAAAGGCAGCAGGCTGCTGGTGACCTGTGCAGTAAGCTCATACATGGCTCACTGCCAGAACATTACAGGATATGTTAAAACATGCGGTACATATGTATATATTTTATTGCTGTGATACAACGAGGTTAAACTTAAGATCAATACACCAAAACTGGACATGAAATCTCAGAGACTCAAACTTCGTGCTTTGTTATGTACTGGCATTACATGCAAATACACTGTACCTGTACATGAAGTTACAAATAACAAAAACCAAAGGCTTGGTTATGAATCGACCTTTTGGGTTCCGGGCCCTAAATTTGTGAACTCAAGCTGAAAAAAAAAAGTATTCTTTGTTACTTGCTACCTTGTGATTTGTAAAATAAGAACATGTGATTAATCCCAGTTTCACGGGACAAACGAGCTTCTTTAAAAGCACAGTTGTGGTCCATTTGTCAGCAAAATTGTCAAGGGGCTTAGTTACACTGTGATCACCAACAACAAATAACATTAGGCCTGCATTAACATTTAGAGGTAGCAAAACAAATGTGAGTGTGCTTTATCATATTTCAAAAGCAATATTTTTTATTTAGCTATTATTTAATAAAACATGTTGCAGCAAGCAGAACACTGGCTTTTCTGTGTCTATTTTTTTAAAGGTTTAGCCACACTTAGGACGTTGCGCCCCCTTTAGGACGTGCTGAAAATGATTCGTGGATTCAAGCTGACTCCCGCGCAACGAGGCTGGCAGTCAGTAGACATATAGAAACGAGAAAAGCATGAACACGTATTCTTAACGACGATCTAACACACAGTTCTACATTTATAGCCATGCAAAATTAAATTAAGATGCAACAAGGTAAGTTTCGATGACTAGGCCATCTTCCCAAAATCGAAGTGACACTGTAAGGGGAGCATGAATAAACAAAACAAATGACTTTTGAGTGTCCATGTCCTGCAGGTAAGGGACAAATCCTCTTACAGAGACCGCCGAAGACACAAGACGTGACATGTCACGTGACCTGGAATGCTGAGATTGTGGCTAGCATGGCAGAGTAGAGATCGGGATCACCAGTTGTTAGCACATAGCGTTAGCTTGGCAGCTGGCAGGCGTGATGTCAAGCAAGCAGTTGTTTCAATCAGTTGCTTTTCACGGCGTTTATTGCAGATGTCACGCGAAGCAATCCCAGTCGTTATTCGCTATCTTTTTTTACGCTACAAATAATCTATTATTCACTTTGGCTAAGTTATCAGGTTCTGCAGTTATTTCACAAGGTCAAGAATGATAGCGTGCAACTAAAAGATAAAAAAAAAGTTGGAAAAAACTACGCAGAGTCGACGGTATGGTCGAATATCGGATGTTTTAGAAGTTTTAATTGGATTCTGTGCAGTGTAGTTGTGTGCTAAATAAATGTGCAACTTTGATCACTCGCGTTCATCCAATGTTTGTTTTTTACATTAGTAAACAAAACCCCACCAGTTATCACAGCAAACTGCCGCGCTCGTTCTGGTCCCTTGATCATTTGATAAACAAAGTTTCAGGGTAATCACATGACAATATTCGTTCAATTTTGAACGGCAACAATGGAAATGCGATTGGTTGGTGTGTGATCTGACAGGGAAAACACTAGCATGTACCTCAGCTACGACCTGCATCGTGGTGGTTTCGTTACAAGTCTAACTAACTACAAGTCGTTTTAAAAAATTGAATCTGTTCATCTGTAAGAAAGCTAAATAAACCGGGCTCGTTCAGCTAGCTCCTCGAACAGTAGTGGAAAACGTGATGCAACGTGCCGCCCGCTAGCAGCTACGGTGGTTGTCATGTTACCTTGCCTCCTCTGGATGGCTTTTATCGGGATCAACAAAGGCTTCGTTATCATTGGCGAATGTGCCGATCGTTGGCCGTCATAATCAGCACGGCATTTATGTTGCTCTTAAGTCGCTTAGCGTTTCTGATAGATGACAAGTCCGAAAGCTTTTTTGGAACTTCAAGCATTGGTTTCGTCTAGCGCCATTTTCACTACAGGGAAAAGCGTTTAAGCACTTCTTTGACGAATTTTTAGCGAATGTAAACGTAGGCTCGCCCATTGCCCCCTCTTTTGGTTGGCGAGTGTATTGCAGAGAAAAGGGTCTGAACTATTGCCGAGGTTGATAGGAATCTGCGTGGCCGACAAGTATTTTGGTCGAGAATCCACCGGAGTCTTTAGTGGTGATGGCCAGACGAAGCTTTACTGAAACACCAAACCATTTGTGCAAATTTCTCCGAAATGGGGTTCGGGTTCTGAAACGTTTGTAAACATGGACATCTCCTGGCAAACACAAACACTGCAGTTTATTTTAAGGCCATTTTCTCTTGAAAAACACGACCGCTGAACTTAATTTCGTATTAACGAATAATTGTTAATTAATTGGTATTTATTGTATGACTGATAAGAGAGATCTGGGGGGAAATGTGTGGAATTGTGAAAAACGTTTTTAATGTATGGACTGAGTTGTCATTTAAACACTTAGACCGGTTCCTTTTTTGCGCACAACCTCTCATTTGGAAAATACAACCTACATTGACAAGGAACGGATGAGGACATTTACGTACTAGACTTCGATTCCTCGACATCACACGACAGTAACTCACGAGCTGTTGACTTGTTTGAAATTGTGCCGTAATAAAGCCGTTAGAAGAACTTCAAATTGTCTCGATCTGTCACTCACCTGTGGACCATATCCACTTGTCTCCGTGTGGGCAAACGCCTTTATTTTTACAAACTATCTCTTAATCTGCTCTTCTGGTATAATTAACCTCAACACAGCATTCTGATTGTTGCATTTGCAGAAACCGAATAAAGAGCAAATTCCACACATTTTTATCAGACTCAAGGGGCGGCCACGTTGCCACTTGCTGTCGACTGAAAATGACATCACAGTTGCTCAGGGCTCAGTGACATTCTTACCTGAGCAACTCTGAAACACATTTCTGTAAAGACATTTTTTTGTAGGGGCTGTGATCACGTGAGTGCTGTGTAGTCTGCAAGAATACAACAATTTGGCCAGAAGCAGTCAGCAGGAAAATAAAATGAAAGTTGACCACCCTTTTCCACACTACCAGCTTTTGCATTTACAAGTTACACACCGATCCTCAATATGTACTTTGGTCCAAGGTATTTTCCTTGAACCTTCTTAAGCAAGTACAATTGAAGTACAAAAGACATTAAAACATGAACAGAGGTGCAAATTATAGAGATTTATTGCGCAATCTTGGAGTGTATTTCGCAGCAATTTCGCAGTCATTAAAAAATGCATTATGTACAAGCAGGATAAAAATCCTCATTAGTATTGAACAATTTCGCATCGTACATGAGGGTATGATCATTGTAGGTTTTAGGCTATGACATGTAGTTCATAGCAAGCAATCCAGACCCTACTAAGATTGCCTTAAGAGTTAGCTTTTCCCACAATGTTGAGTCACTCAATCCAAATTGAAAAGTTGTGATCAGCTGCTAGGGTTTCTTCATGAAGTGCTGCTCAATCATAGAATCATACTGTTGTCTTTCCCTACAATGACAGAAGCAAAGAAAATTGAGAATTTCTTCACCCTTTTAAAAATGTACTTATTATTACCTGTTGCTTAAACAACGTCCTTTTAGGTACTTCTCTTCTGCTTTCATTATTGAGATTTTGTCCATTCTCGCAATGGCATAGGTGATAGCCTGTGTAACGAAATCAATAAATGAACACACATTTATACTAATAGGCTCCAACCACAGTATGCCATACCTCAGGCAGAAGCACGTCCAAGACAAATGGTATGCGCTTCATGAGTTGGGCCACCGAATGGCAAGGACCCGTGTTCACAGCCGTCTCGTAGAGGTCATTAAGGTAACTGTACATCATGTCCAATTGTGTGCTGTCTTCCAGGTACATATTCACTATATATAATCTCCTTTTGGATCTGTGAAAGTGGAGCCACTTCGATTGCACCTGACCTCGGATCACATTCTGAGGGAGAGCAGATGGCGTTTCACTGTTAACTCCCTTTTTGCAGTTTGTAAAATCAGTAGGATTACACAAAATGTAGCTATTTTACACATTCCATGTCAATGTCACTTAGTACTTTGCATTTTTTTTTTTTTTTTTGGCAAGACCGGAAAACCCCTGCGAAAAGTAAACCCTCCGTGCCTTTGTTCCAATGCCCTGTGATCTCCTAACTGCAGTATGGAAGTTTAAAAGTCTCTTTTGGAGCACTTTTTTTTTTTAGCTTAAGTGTTTTCAGTGAGGCTCGAAACGGTCAACTCCCGCTGTAGCACTGAGCGTGCTACCCTTACCCCTGCCCATTTTTGCAGTACAGGTCACTATGTTAATCCTGCCTACACCCCTGTCTCTCACCCATTTTTGCATGACAGTCATGCAATGTTCTATCTACCGACAAACCAGCCTTCCCCACACGTATGGGACGTTCTGCACATAACAGGCTGACACGCACAGTGGTGAGTCTAGTAGAGTTTTTGCCTAACGCCCTTATATAGTCCCAGATTCAGAAAAGCAGTGGTTTAGTTTCAAGCAAAAGTGCCATCGCTCAAACAAGGGTGTGTATTAGGGTTGTTCGAATACAGATTTGCTTCTACCTTTTGCTAAGAATCCCCAAAGTGTGTCGTCAAATCATACCAGCAGTCTTTCTTCCACCATGCGGAGCTTGACGATAAAGTGCACAAGCTTTTTGTTGAGGCGGTTGTATTTGGCTTGGGTTCTGTCTGGCAGCAGCCTCTTGACGCACTTGTTCACCTCCTCCTCCTGCTGTTCACAGTCTTTGTCGGAACCCACCAGTTGGGACTCTTCTTCAGTCAACAAATCGTTAGCGGCGGTTTGTTGCTCCGAGGAGGCCTGCGGGTACTTTCGCCTCACTGGATAACCTGAAGAAGGGTATGGCTCATCAAGATCACAGCTAAAGGAATACTTACACACATCAGACTTAAGTATTCCAGCATAAATTGAATGATTTCCAAGGGGCCAATGAGAAGAGAGTTCTGCAATCCACAATTGCAAAATTTTAAACATTTGCAAAACCGCTGATCTGAAAGGTCTCCATGTGGAATATAGAGTGAGGTGAATAATATTTGAGTTACGTTGTTTTCATCCCAGCTCTTAGATATTGCGGTCTGATAGACAAGATATAAGGCTATGTTCACACTAAACCCGATCTCTATATTTACGTCATCACATTACAAAAATGTATAGAGGGATTATTAATGACAGAACTCATCAAAGTGTTTGAGGAAAAAGGTTATCTAGACTTTTTCTTATTTTAACATATTTTATTTTTTTTTAATTTGAACTATATTTAACCTTCCAGTTATGATTGTTTGCAAGGAACAGTAACAATATCTCTCATATGTTTATGAGTCAACTTACTCATGCCATGAGCAAAGTAGTCAATGATGGAGCCAGAAAAGGAGCCACAAGCTATAAAGAGGGAAGGACAAATAAATAACCATCCTGCTGATGAGACTGAAAACAAAAACAATCACAAAACAAAGTTACCGATGCGTATGCTGTAGTCTGTTATTAACTCCAAAGCCCACTGCATCAAAGGGGCATACTCTTCCTTGGCTTTGGCCTGGAACACAATCACCATTAGAACCAGTTGTCACCGATGTAGATGCAAAGAGATCAACGTGCATTCCATTCAAGTGTTTACATTCCTACCGCCAGTTCATCAGCTCCTTCACAGTCAAACGGCTTCAGGGATGTGAGAGCCACCGTAAACCTTGAACAACAATGGCGGTTGTTAGGCGTCTGACGTATAGGGATTCGGGGGGGTGGGGGGGTGGAATAACTTCTTACCCCCGTTTTTGTTGACTTAGGTGATTATCTATGAAAATAATGCTGGCCTTTTTTGCTTTATGATTTACTTGTTTCACCTGCAGAAAAACACAACAAAACCTGTCAGTCAAGTATTTTCTTTTGTGGTAGCAAATTATCGACATTTCTTAAGTTTGTATATTTTACTTTTTATCAGGTTTTTGACTGGGTGGCCAAGATATTAAATTGCTTTACAATATAACTTTTACATGCTGAAGTAACCAAACGTTATCTGCTTTAAACTTTGAATTGGGAAAGTATCGATACTAAATATCAGGTGAAGTTGACGGCCATCTGTGGCTTGTTTTGTGATCAGGAAACAAAAGACATGCATTCATATCTTTGCACTTTACTATTTTCCTCGAAAATAATTTGTACAACCATATTGTTTGAGTGGGACATTTTCTGGCCACTGGACTATTTGTTTCATATTATAAATTTAAATACAGCTTCACTGTGTTCTATATAAAGTACATTTTTATGAACAAATGGTAAAAGTAATTGAGTGTCAAAGTGTCAAACAAATGATCCACACGCAAGTTTCTGCACTCACCAGCGCAGGCCATGTTGGAAAATGTCGATATTTGCACCATACAAACACTCCTTTTGCGATAGATTGTGGTCCTGGAAAACATTCAGTTAACAAGTTAAAGTCAAGTTTATTTACGGTCCACTACGCCACTACAAATCTTACTCCTCTGCAACAGGTAGGAGGGAAGCTCCTCTTCATCAACACTGTCCTTATCCTCATCCTCCAAGAAAGAAAGAGGCGACAGCAGTTCCTTACGGTCACTCACCTCAATGGACAGATCTGACGACATCAAAGACTCATCTTGTTGGTTGAGAAGATGATGTGGAAATGACAAGAAACGCACCATAAAAAGAAGTTAGCATTAATTATCTTAAAAGAAGCTCAGCATAAAGGATGTGCTGAATCACCCTAAGTCCAATTCTGTGCTGATTACCTTGCTTTGGTTCAAATCTTGCCTGTGAGGGTTCATATGATGATGCAGTAATGGTCCTTTTGCTTGGTTTCTTAGAACAGTGACGTTTAGCTGGAGAACAAGTGGTTTGAATCGTTGGTCGTTTATTATCATTTTGTCTAGGTACGGCAGCCTCTGTGCTTCTCTTCCTGCTCTGAGACCTTGTTCTGTAGCTGGTAGGTTGTGACTCAACCTTTGTCTGTGGCACAAAAGGTGGAAGGGAAAAATAAGGTTCAAGGTTACTTAATCATTATTTTAGGCAAATATAGTGAATAGCTTTTCTTTATTCCACAGGTGACCTCAACAAGCGTACAGCTGCGCATGATGCATTAATGACATGATGACATGTATACAAATGGTAGAATTGGGGGAAAAAAAAAGACTGTCAATATCAAACATTTTTAGAATTGCATTTTCTATCATCTAGGTATGTTAGATATAAAACAAAAACAACTTTACAACGATAGAGCAGTATCACACTGTTGCCAGTTTGGTTATTAGTCTCCAAAGTAAAAGCAGATGTTTGCAAATAACATTTTGATTGAACACCACCAAAAATCTGCCTGCTTTCATTCAGGACTACAGAAATCGGAATAATTACTGTCTACCAGTTAAGTTGCTAACTCTATCCATCAATGTTCTAGAGACGCTTATTCTTACAAGGGTCGCAGGTGTGCTGGTGCCTAACCCAGTTGACTTGGAGCAGTGGGCAAGGGACAACCTAAAATGGTTGCCGGCCAATCACAAGGCACACACAGACAAACAACCATTCACATACCCGACCACACCTGAGGACAAGTTTGTATCTTGGAGAAGAGCAAAAAATTACAATATACCTTTTGAGTCCCATCCTCTGCTTCAGAGCGTGTGACGCAAATGCTGGGCAGTACTTCAGTGGACAAGCTGTGTATTTGTGTGGACGTAAGGGAGACTTCTGGTGTTTTTCTTGACAAGACATTGCTTGTTTTTTGGGTGCATTTCAAGGCACACTTAGTGGGCTCATGCTCAGTGTTGAAACTACTGCCGGATAAAAGACTTGTTTCTTCTGCGGCTGGGGACGAAATACGGCTAGGTTTCTGTTTTTGTCTTGAGATCTCAGCTGGTTTCCTTTTCTGTGCTCTCTTTGCTCTACCTGAATTATCACAACATATTTTGTTAAATACATTGTATTCAAAATCCATTTTAGGATTTATCTACTAAGCCAAACGTAAAAAAAAAAAAAAGTCTACTGCTTCTTTACAAGAAAGAAAGAGGAAATTATAACACTTAGCAAACATTGTGGCACCACAGTCTCGGAGGATGTTTAAGTTTTATTTGGGAAAAAAAAAATAGAAGATTTCAGACATGATACAAAACTACAATAATTCCAAATTAACTTTCTGGCTTGAAGAAACATTTAAAACAAAGAAAATATATGGTAGTCAGTAAGTTACTTTTTAAGACCAAACAAGGAAAAATACAAAATAAAATCACTCGAATCTGAGGAAAGAGTAATGAAATCACTCTAACTTCCATTCCCAAAAATAATACTTGCACCAGATTAGATCTGTTCAGTAGTGTAGGGTTAGTGGACTGCCTTAAATCAGGACTCCACCCACAAGAGATGGTAGTTGAAACAAAAGAATTTCAAACTTTTTATAAAAGTTTTATAAATACATAATGCGGTGTTGCAAAAGAGCAGCTCTGTCTTGAATCTGGACCAGGTACAAACAACATGATAAGTTTGTTGAAGGCTAGCATACTGGTTGACCATCAAACCATCAAGACAGAAAACTCAAAGCAGTATGTCTTGAAAACAGAAAATGCACAGCAAAACAAATGAGGAACAAATGGGAAGAAAGTGAAGTCTGGAGTCAACATCTGTGACCAAACTGTTACAAACTACCTAAAGGAAAAGGGATTTACATGCAGGAAAACATAACGAAAATCATCATTAACACCTAAAAAAACACTATTGCAGTGAGATAAGGAAAAGCAATTCGTCCATTGGCCAAATTTTGATCGAATAAAACATCCACCACAGTCATAGATGATATGGATCTGCATGTCAGGAAAAGGTTGTGTTGTACTGGAACCCAAGTTCACTACAGTACACTATATAAGGTTTAACAATTTAAGTTTTAAGTAAATCGATGTACTGCAGTAATATTTGTCTTCAATAATATGTATAGCATAAAGACTTTATGTTTAAAAAACATTTTTTGTGTGTGTGAAAAGTGGGGGCACTACTTCACGGATTTTCAGCATTCGCGGGTTTAACAATTTAAGTAAATATGTGTACTGCAGTAATATTTGTCTTAAAAAATATGTATAGCATAAAGACTTTTCATGTTTAAAAAAAAAACATCTTTTTTGAGTGTGTGAAAAGTGGGGGCGCTACTTCACGGATTTTCAGCTATTGCGGGCAGCTCTGGAACCTATCTACTGCGATAAAAGAGAGTTCACTGTACTCCCCCCGTCACACATACACACCTGGTTGCCCGCTCATCTGTTTCTAAATACGCCACTGATTGCTTCTTCATTAACTACTCCACCAGCCTCTAACATCACCCAGTAACCACCTAAACAACCAACAACCAGACAAAATAAACAATGGCGCCTACAGTACTGCTTGTAACTTATTAAATGAATGACAGCTGTGGTGCAAAAGAACTAGTGGTGTATCAAGTGTACTTTCAATCTTTTTTTTCTCTCCATGACTCCACAATTCTTTCATCAGAATTGAGTGTTAGCTTATTTTTTCCCTTCTGCTGTGTCAAAAAAAGTAACTGTTGCTGATTACCACGTCTTTTTTTCTTGATTTCTTTTGAGTTTCTTAAAGCCAGAACGTTGCCATGTAGAATGACTTTAGTTTTGTGTGCTTGTGTGATTTGTGCCTATCTGCTCCAATCTGCTCTATTTCATATAAAATAAAACAACTGTATGAACATCATCTGAGACTGGTGAGTCCCTAATTCAAAAGTGCCTGAAGCAAAACAAATAGTTCTTGGTAAAAACGTAAGAAATGCTACCTTTCATGGTCGGTTATTAAGTTAATCTTTCAAGGAGTTTGGGTGGTATCCACATCTGGCGAGACTGGGTTCTTCCACACATGGAACACAGAGGTCAAATCACTTTTTTAAGAACGAACAAAAAGTGACCGATGAGGGGTCAACGAAACTAACGTATCTTTCTTTTCGACTTGGTTATTACGACATTGGTCATTTGCTAACAAAGCAAATAACACCACATTTGCCATGCCAACATGCTTTGATATTCGTATTGTATGCATACTACGCAATGTGATCCAAAATTAGCTTTCACGCCCTTTAGCAGAGATGAAAACAGTGCAATTCACGATTGCACGGCCCGAGCGAGCGATAACAAACTGAGCCTTATGGCGGTTTACCGTTTACGAGGTCCTGTGTGTTCCCTGTTGGATTCAAACAGTAAACGAGAAATTTTCCTTCAGGGTACAGGTTCGGTTTCCGTAAATAAGGTATGGGCCATGAGACTTCCTCATGTCGTATTTTTAAGGGTGTTTGGCAACCATTGCGTCGCATTAGCCCCTCCTATCGATTCTTTTGTTCCCTACACTACATTTCTACTCGAAGAGATTACAAGCAAGTGTAAATGTAATACTGTACGACGCCACGCGATGACGCCTCTGTAATTTATTGTGTCAATAGGTCAGGACTTGTATATTCTAAGCACAGTACAGTACAGTACAGTACAGTACAGTACAGTACAGTACAGTACAGTACAGTACAGTACAGTACAGTACGTTTTCTTATGGACACTGTCGGGTGTACTTATACTCTGAAGGGAGCGCGACTTTGTTGTTTTATCTTACCAAATAAACAAGATCATTGGAACTCTACAAGACTTTGCTCCTTCTTCTGTCCATTGGCTCTTGTCCATGGCCAACTATCCCACCTCCGGGCCAGTGGCAGGCTGTGTGTTTTGGACCTAGGCCTTCATAATTTCATAAAATAATTCATGAATAACTTCGACGTTCACATTGCTTCAACTGAGGAGTGATTCAACATTTTGTAAAAACTTTGGATCATGATGACCCGTGACTCCAAAACTCATACTGTATATTCTTTGAAATACATTAATATAAATTATAAACAAATTGGATATTCACATTGTTAATAAGAGAGCAACTGCACAATTGCATCAATACATAAAACGAAGATATAAAAATCAATAGGCTATGTGAAGACAAGCTGTTAAGATGGATGGAAATCTGTATTTAATACTCAATTTCACATGGAGAAATTCCTTCTTGATAATGTATGTGTTTTACATAAAAACGTATTTTTTTTATTCTTAATATTGAATCGAGATTGTTTGAGATTTGTAGTCATAAGAAAATAGTCAAAACTCAAATGAATTTGATTTGTAGTTACAAAAGAATTCAAACAATGATCATTTTATTTTATTGTTACGATAATACATTACAAATACACAAACTATTACTGTTACTTTTACGAATCGTTTTTTTCCTCATTTTTTTGAAAATTACCTTCACAGTGACTAAACCTCACATGAAAGGTCATAAAATTGAAATCTAAGCAATTACTTCAGCATAGTGCAGTAACACAATCCTAGCTGTGGGGAGCAGTGTTGAAGCGTTAAAATGCACTCGACTGTACTCTTAAATAACTTTATACAGGTGCAGCAGAACCACCATATAAGGCTAAAACCCTTCCTGAATCCCCATAAATTTTATGACATTCAAATCGACTGCAAATGCAATTAAAGGCAATTGAAAATTGCTGCTGCGAGCTATTGATCTATCTACCGAATTTTATTTAAAAGCATAAAATATTTTATATAAATTCGGTATTATTTTGCCTCTTGTTTAAGCATTACCTCGTGTACATAATCGGTAGCTCACATGATCACAAAACAGTAGAAGGAATCGAATCTACAAAGCAGTTGTATGGGATTTTGCTGGAAATGAGCGTTTGAGAGTACTGTATATTATCACTGACATGCAGAAATTTAGTAGGTAGCCTGAAACCAAAAGCATTTTTTTTTTTAAATGTCACCTACTTTCCGATACATTTTTGGGGGAGATGAGACATGTTTGCATTCTGGAAGGTAGCGTTAGTCAAGGGACACCAAGGAATCATGCAGCGAAGTATGACAGGTGTATTCTAATTTGATTATTAGGCTTGGGAATTCCCCCTATACAGTACAGCAATGTGGGACGGGAAAATAATATAATCGATTCCGAACCAGCGTACAGTGAGAGATAATCAGGTATGCCTCAGAAAAATGTCCACTTACCAAAAGAAAAAAAATAATAGAACTGTTTTTTTTTTTTTTTTTTGCTTGGTTTGGACATTTAGTTAGACACCCTTTGAGACATGGTAGCGTGTCCAAATTTTTCTAATATGGCTGTCATGGTTGGGCAACGCAAAACCTAGATGACGCTATCTCCAAGGTAGGTGAACGTACCAAACGACAGCAGCAAATTCTTCCGAGCCACCGGGCCCCGCCCCCTCATCCAGATGTGCGCCCCGCCGGCGTCTCGTCAGTGAGCGTCCGCCGTCCACAGAGCGCGGAGCTCCGCACAGTCAACAGGAGGCTGAGGCTCGGACCCGAACTGAACCGCGGCGTTCACCCTTGACACAATCCACGTTGTGACTTTACTTGTTTGTGGCCGGGGAGCGCGTCCATCGTGGTGGTGGTTGTACCTGGTCCACCTGCTGCGGAAAATGAGGACAGAAGCACATCTCAGGCAGATTCAATTAGAAATCTTTTAAGGGTTTATCTTGGGGTGAACTCACTGAAATCTTTTTGGAGGACAAGATGAGGAATACAAGTGGTTTCCACCTTGGAAGTGGCTTGAAGACGCCTCCACATTGACGTGTGCACTTTGCAGGGGCGTGTTGATAATTGAAATCGATCCCGCGGTTTTCATCTTCCTCTTGGAGCCGCTTTGCACACCTTCATCATGACTTCACTATCTGGGTCCAAGGAGAGATCCGTTGCCGGACGGGGCAGAAAGTACACGGTAAGAACACCCAATTTTATTCATTTATGGAAGGAGAAACATTGTTTTAATTCACTTCACATTATATTTGCAAAGATATCCCTCAGACCCAAAGCAGAACGGAGAACCATGCTCCTCTGATCTGATGGGTCATTTCCATTTTTATGAAGTCCTCTGATGGCCATATTAAATTTATGAAATGTATGATGGTGATCTAGTGGCTAGCACGTCTGTCTGATAAATGCGAGGCTCAGTGTTTGACTCTCAGCTCCTGCTGTTTCGACTATTATAGAATTGCACGTACAGTATACTGTATTTAAGTCATTTTAAAAATATTGTATCATTAAAGTGTATTGTAGTTAGTTGTGGATTCAAATCTCACCTTGGGCATCATGTGGAATCCTCAACCATCTGGAATCCATATGATTTTATTTTGCGTAACAAATAAATAAGTAAATAAATAAAACAAAGAAGATTCAATTGAAAATAAAGGGGGGGGGGCACTGATTTAAATAGGTAGTGTGAATGGTTGGTTCCCTGTACATGTCCTGTGATTGACTAGCGAACTTTCCAGAGTGTCTAAATTTTGCCCCAAGGCAGGTGGGATAAGCTCCAGCTCCCCCCAATCCTCAACAGATAAGCAGTACAGAAAACGGATGGATGAGTGCGACCCATTACATTTTTATTCCCTCCCTATGTTGTACCTGTGGCTTTACCTCCTGATAATAACATTATTTTTACCATTATTGTCCAAATGGGACATATACATGTCGAATGTCTCCTCCTAGTCCTATTTGTGCCTGTATAGTGTTGCTTACTGATCTTATCATTAACTGTCAAATGCACTGTCTGGCAGAGCTTTAACTTACTTCAAACCCCCCTCTTAAAAGAGAACGACACAGCTATCAGTTATACAGACACACACACACGTCAAGCACCTAATACCAGTTACAAGATGTTCGACGCTCTCTCACTTGTGAACATCCCCTCATGTCAGTCTTTCCTAGTCACTTATTATGGCTCTTATGAGAGATTTTGGGAGCCGCTGTGCCACCACATCAATACCCCAACTCTTTGTGGCTTGTTTGATGTTCCCATGGGTTTGAGGAGTAGTCTCGTTTGAGTATTAATAACACACGTCGAAGAGCAGAATGTGGCGTCTTGACTGTTATCATTTGCAAAAAAATAAACTGAAGTTTGAAAAAGATTTCTTCAAAGTAAACAGGTTTGTTAAATACATAATTTAATGAGAGCCAAGAGTTATAGCAATAAATCTGCCTTTATACAATACATGTGATGTTGCTAAGTTTTAATGTGGCTCTAGTTTGAAGTGGTCCTCTGTATCATACTAAAAGCAGATTCTAGAATTTCAATTTATCTTGGATCTCATTAAATTGTGTGGGCATTCATACAGTAATGTTGTGACTGGATGATTTATGGTGGAAATTTTCAAGTCAAATGTTCAAAAAGTCATGAAATATTTGATAAACATTTCTTGTAGTATCAGAGGATTTGGTGTGGGTCTGTGCTTTGATTCTATTATGACTTTAGGGGCACTTTTTCCAAGTTAGTGATGTAATCTGAATCACATTGAACACACAGTATTCTGTGTGTCACTTATTATTATTAAGTAGCATGTTTAACATATAGTTAATATATATGGGTATAGTTCATATATAGATCCATCCATCCATCCATCCATCCATCCATCCATCCATCCATCCATCCATCCATCCATCCATCCATCCATCCATCCATTTTCTAAAGTCCTTGTTTTTGAGAGCTGTCATTGGCTTAAAAGTGGGGTATTCCATAGACCAGTGGTTCTTAACCCTTTTTCAATCAAATACAATTGCTGAAATATGATCTCAGACAAGTAGTTCCAGACCAGTTAAAAATATTCTTGGAATAATGCTATAACACAGTTTAGCAATAGGGTTCTTTATGTTTCAATTCATTTGCTCTTAATTGGAAAATGTACAGTTTTTTCCACATCATTAGAAAGCATCAAAATAGATTTTCTGATGCTTGCAGAAATCATGTTGAAATCTCATGTATCCTTTGAGCACGTCCGTCTCACAGTTCAGGGTCCCGAGTCGAACTCGCTCCGGGCTTCCTGTGTGGAGTTTGCATGTTCTCCCCGAGCCCAGGTGGGTTCCCTTCGGCTTCCTAGTACACTCCAAAAACATGCATGACGAGTATTGGACAGTTTAAATTGTCGTTAGATGTGATTAGGCGTGAATGTTTGCTCATCCCTGTGTTCCCTGCAATTGGCCAGCAACCAGTTCAGGGTTGCGTACCCCTTGATGTCAGCTGGGATCGGCACCAACCAGCAAGCCAGCTAATGAGGACAAGCGTCTCGAGAAAATGGATGGGTGGATGATAAATGTATTGTTTTATCCTAGTGTTTTTAAGTGGTTCTGTTTTTCCTACTCTTGTATAATCATTTAGAATGTTGTTTTTTATTATTATTTTGCAAAAACTGCATGTACAATTGGGTGTTAACCTCTGACATCACAAAATGTGAATTGACTATCATTACACATTACATGATGCCAGCAGTTTGACATTGGAGTAGATTTCTACTATTTCTATAATTATTCTGTGAATATTTATCAATCCAAACAAAATTGTGGTTGACCAGTATTTCAGACTAGATTGCATTTGATCCCAGAGGTTCCACCATATAATAAATTTGTATTGAAGTTCCATTGAAAATTTATATTCATCAAATCAAATCAAATTTTATTTATATAGCCCTAAATCAACGAAGTCTCAAAGGGCTTCACAGATGAAAAGAGGTCATGTCGAGGCTTCTTTCGAAAAAGGTGATTATCATTGTATTTTATATTTAGTTAACCAAGTGTGCGTGCAATCCATCTTTTTGCTGATTTAGAAGCCCTTACACAATTAAGGCTTCATCCATGACAGTAGAAAGTAATGACAGCGTCATGAAATAGATTAAAGATACATACTGTAGGTGTTACATTTTGAATATTAGTCATCTCCATTCATGTAGTGAAACTAAGATGATAAAAGCCGACAAGTCAAGTTCTCCCCTGTGTTAAATGTCCCACAGATACCCGACACTTCCCCCACCAAATCATCGACCTTTTTCCCGGACACGTGGTGCCGGAAAGCTTACGAGGAGACCAGCCGGTCCAGCTCTCGTCCGGCGCCTGAGGGCGCTGGCTCCATGCCCAGCTCAACGGGCACCCCGTCTCCCGGCTCGGGGATCTCCTCACCGGGGTCCCTCTCCGGATCGCCAGGGACCATCTCTCCGGGGATTTGCACGGGATCTCCAGGTTCTCTCGGCGGCTCCCCGGGTTTCGGGACGGGCTCCCCGGCCTCGGGTAGTGGAAGTTCTCCTGGGAGTGAAAGAGGGATTTGGTGTGAGAACTGCAATACAAGGCTGACGGAGCTAAAAAGACAAGCGTTAAAACTTCTCATCCCTGGACCTTATTCCAGCAAGGTACGTAACTTGCACCTTCATTGAATGGGACATTTGGACAGTGGCTTTTATTAATTTGCTTCCCTGTGAAATATTGGCCTTCTCATCATGCCTTAGGTATAGCTTTGTAATCTTGGTTATTGTTCTCATAAATCAAGAGGATGCGCTTATTCGTCTTACACTCACTGACCATCTGTGCACGGAGGAGAGAGCAAACAGCTGTTTGTTCTCAGATTATTATTGAGTGGAGGTGTTCATCTGTCACACACACAGAGACCAGTTGGATTTTTGTGCTGATGCATCCCATTCTACCTCATTGATTACATTACCAATTCACGAACCCTCTATTGTAAGGTACTGCTTTTTTGTCTCGTTGCATTCAACATGATGGATTTAACAACAGAAGAAGGGCATTTAGAGCAAATATGAATCCATATGGATTTGCTTTTCCCAATTTTCTTTGACAGGGAGTTATTCATACATATTTTAATTGTCACATGTCTAATCTATGCAGTTAATTTCAAATTCAGCTGTGATGCTTCGATTAATTCGATTTGATTAATGATAAGGGATTCAATCATGCATTGCACATTGAATCTGGGTCCCTGCCTTTTGGTGTGAAGTGGTTTTGTCCCACATTCCACAAGCATCCCACTTATTTCAGCTTTTGGAGTGTGGGATTGTCCTTAAATTATCCTTGGGTGTAAAGGTATGAATTATAGTAGTAGCAGTGCCTCTGGTGGTTGCAATCAAGTGGTGCAACCCATTTACTTTCAGATGATCAAAAAATAATTGTTCTCAATCAGTATTTACATTTTACTACATAATTATTGGGTATATGTTTTTTTTTTTTTATGTCTATCCCTTAGTTGCTGGTAATTCCAGGCAGCTCCTACCAACCAACCACCCAGTTATCCAAATTAGTTATGTGTCCCTACATGCTACCTTGTATAAAATGAATTTATTACACTAGTGACTAGGTGCTCATGTACTGTACACATAAGAAATGCAATTACACAGATTTACAGGATTTCCAATGGCATCATTTTTGCCTACAGGTCTTCTGCCGCAGCTGACTAGCTTTCAGTTAGGAATACAGCAGGGTCACGCATCAGGTTCGGAGGTAATTGGCAACCTATAAGCATGTTTGTGGGAGCAGTAAAATATAGAAATGGGGTGTGGAAAGGAAGTAGCAGCCGGTAATGAACAGTGTATTTTGGAGCTTGTTAAGACAGCAACAGTAGGAAACCGGACAACAATTGGACCTATGTAGACTGCTGATGGGAAGACTACTAATTAGAGTGTTATTTGTACTGTTGGCTTTTTGGGCGAGTGCTATTTTCCTTTCTGTGGTTTAACTCTCAATGTAGTAATTGGTTGAAGAAACAAATTAAACAAGCTTTATTTGCTCCACATGAGGAACTTTGCACATACTGGGCATTCAATAAAGTACACATGCACAATTTAATGAGATTCAACACTAAAGCTTATTAGTTTATTGGCTGTGAAGTACAGTGCTGCAAAGTACAACAACAGTGATACAACTATTATTGAATTCATAATCATTTTAGGTTATCCCACTGGGCGATACATTAAATTCATTGTCACTCTTTTATGTGTGCATCCAGAACACAGACCATAGTTTAATCTGGATTTTGTTATGTTTTTGTGACAGAAAGATGAAAAATTTGATGATGAAATATTTTCTTAACGTAGATTCATTGTTAATTTAGATTCTATGTAAATTGAGCAAAAGAAAGTCATTGTCCATCTTTCAAATGAGAAGAGAGACTATCGATTAATACGAATAAAATTTAAAGAATCACATAAAATAGGTTTTCATAGTATTGTAACAGCTGGTGGAATGACCATGTGTGTTTTTGTGTTCTTTCAAGCCATTTTTTTCCAGTCAATTGGAGATTTGAAGGTGCTTTGGCTCAGATAAAAGCAGGATTCACACTCTTGGTGAAGCGATGCGACCGGATTATCCTTCCCCTTCACTAAAAATGCCAGTACAGCAGTTCGGTGTTGAGAAGGTGTGCGTGTGTGTGCGTGTGTGTGTGTGTATGCGCTCATCTAGTGTGTTTTCTTAGCATGAGACTTTCATGTTATTCCCACAGGATGTTGAGGCTTGCATGACCCCACACTGTTAGAACAGCCACCTCACACTCCATTGTGGGCCTGCCTCAAATTCATTGATATGAATACTTGGAGGAATCATGGCTGACATACACACACACACACATACACACACACACACACACACACACGCACACGCACACACACACACACACACACACACACACACACAAGACAAGGCTGCTAATAGTATGCTAATGATGACCTTCAAATACCTTACTGGTGAATATTTTTGTACGTTTGTCTGTATACGAGCGTTTCGGTTCACTTCTGCTGGGTGGGTAGAATATATAACACAAACATCTGTTCAAATGGAAGTTATTTTACAATTATGAACAGTTAATAGCAGTCAATTTCAGGCTTCTCTTCGAAAGCAAAAAAAAAAAAAAAGTCAGAAAAGCCTATTAGAACATCTGACCCTCATTTGGGTTTATTTAGAGGCTCTTTATTTGCTGGAAGGTGCTTGGTGACGAATGTGATTGGTGATTTTCAAGTGAGTTGTACAGGAAAAATTTAGAAATTTTTTATCTTGTTTTATTAATTATCACAATAGACTGACATTTTAAAAGTGGTGTGTTGATTTTCTATTAATTGTTTTAATGTTGCAAAAAAAATAAACTTCAGCATTGGGACTAATCAGGCAAGCATATTAGACAAAATTATATGTTTCTGCTGGACATTTTTTTTTTAGATTCCTCATATTTCCAGTGGGAATTTAATTTTTTTTTTTAATCCAAAGATGATCCACCAGTGCCCCAGAATGAATTATTTCAGATTTAGGCGCCATGGAGCTGTTTTGCACAATGCAAGGCACTCGATTGCAATGGGGGAGGGGATACACTGAACAGTGTGCATTTTCAGTTTTTCAATGCATCAAAATACACAGACACTTGTGACCGCAGGACTCTGACGCACATCTGGCAGCACAGCTGTGCTCACTTAGGGCTTGTGTCCATGTGGTCATGCTGCTGTGTGTCTGTCTGCATACTCACACACCCCACTCATAAAAACTCATCTGTGTGTGTGCGGTGTAGTTTGCCTCGGGAAAGTGGGTCACTATTTGTGTGTTTTAAATGGACAGTATCTGTTCCAAATCTTCTAAAAGTCATAATATGGTATGTTTATGTAGCGAACTATATACATGTCCACTTTTGGGCCACCAAAACAGAGCCATAATAGGCCCTGTTTGAGAATATATTCACCCTCCTCCCAATACCACCTGATGATTTACTGAGGGCGCTGTCAACTTTGCAAATGACATAGTTGTGACTTTGAATTTTTATGGACACATACTTGCTCTTACAGCGTTGATTTTACCAGAACTAGTGGTGTGTGTCCAAGGATGGGGAAGAAGGCTGAACTCACTCAGCAGATGTGCAGTTATAATATGTGGTGCATTGGACTATTGACAGACGTATGTAAATGATAACTTGTCAGATTTTTTTATTTTGATAGTAAATCAGAATAAGAATAGAAAATAAGGGACATAATCATAGGACCACACATAATGTATGACAAAAATGCCATTTTCAATATAGATAACAATGCATACGTGCAAAATATGTGCTCTTAATATACAGTATTTTATTTTTCATAAAACTTTTCTCCAAGGATGTATAAAAAAAATACTGTACCAACCAATCAATCAAGATAACCTTGTACTGCGTGTTTTTTTTCTTGTGTCTCTTTTGTATAAAAATTACCATTCAAGGGCAGCACAATACTGGTGAACAACAAACCAACTACAGATATTGCATGCATTTTTCCCCCCACAAAAATCAACTAACTGAAAATTAATATTATTGATTTGCTGTTTGTCCTGCCTCGTTCCAAATATGCAAATACATAGTAAGCCTACTTATGTTAGTGTACAAGGCAGTATAGCATGATACATGGTGGAAGCACAACCAAGCCGTGTCTGCCATCTTGTTGTAACTGGTGATATTACAACAACAAAAAACACACTTGTAGTTCTTGCGTTCAGGGTTTGAATCATTCTATTTGTAAAGTGCACATTGTGTGTTCTAATGGGTTTTCTTCAGGAATTCAGGCTGATTGACCGGTCCAACGTGTACTAGCTGAGATAGGCTCCAGCTCATCTGCATCCCTAGTGATGAAGAGTGGAAAAGGAATTGGATGGATGTATTGGGATATGACTATTCTATTATACTACACCGTGGAATCCTCTCTTATGTGGTAAAACAAACAATAGCCTTTCCCATTACAGTATTAGGTAGAGGTTGAATTGCCCTTGAAAGCTAGCCCACTGAAATCCTTTTAATAATGATCCAATCAGGAGATGATCTGACCTTGAGATGAATCCCAGACAAAGGTTTGACTTTTCTAACCGCACTTGTAGATCACTTGCCAGCAGCCAAACACAAAAGAGGTCAAACCACTTGCAGTCCAATCAGCTCAAACGATCCCTGCTATAAACCAATACACAGTATTTATCTACAACGGGGCTGCAGTATGATCGCTCAGGTCTCAGTCACATATGAATGTGCCCCTCCATGCATGCAGGTAGCTAGCTTCCCTGTAATAGACAAATCCCAAAAGACTACAGAGGTAGGCCTACCGTAACCACGGCAGCTGGTGTTGCCACGGCAGCGACATGTGACAGATGTGAGCCGCATACATATCTCCATCACCATTAATGGCCTCCTCATAGAGTTGGGAGAGACAAGGAGCAAATACTGTATATGACATTCATATGTGTGTGTGTGTGTGTGTGTGTGTGTGTGCGCGTGACAATGATAAAAAAAATTGAGTATGAGCATACCCTCTTGATGCCTTTCAGGTGTGAAAGGCATTACCATATAGAGCAGGACAGTGAATAGTGGGATATGAGAGGAGAGGGGTGCTTATTTGAAGAGAATTGAAGCATGCCTCACTTTGTGTTTGTGTTGTTTTTTTTTTGTCAGTTTGACAGTTGTTTGCAATTTAAACACATAATAGGGGAATATACAAGTACCCCTTGTTTTAACCTCTCGAGCAGTCCAAAGAAGAAAACACATTTTAAACACAATAAGACAATGATGTACAAGGTGTGTGTTTCTTAAAGTAAGCACGAGGTCAAATTAGAGCTGTTACTATTTTTTTTTAAATCGTTTATACGGTTATCAATTGTTTCAACAAGCAATTTAATAATATTTAAATGCACATTAAATTGTATTTAAAAAAACACTCCTTACTGTTTATGAATAAGTTATTCTTGTTTATTTGGTATTATTCCTTTTCATTGATTAAAAACAATTGCAATCAAACAACAAAAATATCAGAGTTATTCTGTACACTGCAACTTTTTGGAAACTGATTCGGGTATTTTTTTGATCATTCTTTTACGAAGTAAAAGCCTATGTTTGCAAATGTCTTATTTTGCAATTTAATCAATAATTAGCGAGCTTTCATTCAGGACTCCATAAATCAGAAAATAATTACGGTTGAAAGGTTGAATTCAGAGGGTTAGGATGATTTTAAGTTAAATTAGGGGAAGAAATGATTACTAGATTACTTTAAAAGTTGTCAATTAATTTGATAATTAATTGTCAATTAATATGACTTAGGAATGCGGCAATAATGTACACATGAAAACGATATTTGTATCTCTTCATGTTTATTTTGAATTTGAGAGTGAATTTGAATGTGCCTTGTTCTAGACTAGCAATCAGTCTAAATTTTAATCCCTGAACAAAAGTATAAGCAATTCAGAAAATGAAAATGAAATACAATGCATGGTCGACATTATGATGCCAAATGGACCTCAGCTCTAAGATACAGAAATAGTAATGACATAAATGATATAATGACCTATAGCTATTACGCCTCTCTGTCCACAACAAAGCAACAACTTTAACTTCTAAAAGAGAAAAAAACTCTAATTGCCTTACGAACGCAGCTCTTCTTTTCCTACACAGTTTCAAACCTACAAGATAACATCAGGCGCTCACTAAGAGTGTTCAGATAACAGCAAGTGTACCGCCTCTTCTCAATTTATCAACAACACTCATCTCATTTGGCACAGCTCCTTTGGGATGAGGTGGAACCAGTATCTTAAAACCTCAGAAGAAGAAAAGTAGCTCATTCCATGTGATTCCTTACTTGTTAGCACCGCTTTGAACAATGTATACTGTAGTACTTCTGATAAGGCGCCAACTAATCCAGCCATCCATCCATCACATTTTCATTCACTAAATATTCTGTTATGTTATTTATAATAGTACATACTGCAGTGAAAATTTAATTGGGCACATAAACCACGCAATGCTTCAGTAATGTTCCTCTGGCTGGAAAATAGCCCTTTTGCAATATTAAATATTCATATGATTCCCTAATAAATTCTTAAAATGGTGCCATTGTTGTTCAAGCATTGATCCAGAAGAGACAGCTAATTGGTCTAATAACACCATTTAAGCAAGCTGCCTCAAAGGAAAGAAGCTACAAATTACAAGCGGGTTCTCAGCGTATGTCTTAGCTATATTTCAGTGACATAGACAATTTTGAATGCACCTTAGTCAAAATGGAAGTCAACGCCAAAATTTTCTTCACAAAAACACACTCTATGCGGCCCACTAGTCTAAACACTACACAAATATTATTATTCACATGACTGAAGAACAATATGTTTGTGGAATCTCAATTATGCGGCAAAATCCACTTGATTTTGGCAGTAGGAGGAGGCCATTTTACCACTTTCTGTCACCTGAAAATGACATAAAAGTAGCTAGTTTGGGGAAACGGAAGTGCTGTTAACATTTCGCTGTCGGACTGAATGTTACAGTTTGGGTAAACTTCAACGACAAGCCCACAACTAAGGAAGGCGGTCTGTGTACTGACAGGACTGTAAATGACGGACCAACGAAAAACTTTGCCTACATTTGTTAATATAAAATAACAAAATGAATTTTGGTAAGTACAAAAAATGTAAAATCCCTTACCTTTACTTTTGTTGGTTGGGTTGCATGTTACAACGGTGCAAATTAGAACATTATCATTCACAGCCATGACCATTGGGACTTAGGACCGATTTGTGATTGAAATTCTGAAAGAAAAAAAAAGCTTTCTGAAAGTCTATATAAACTTTGTTTGACACAACACTTTTCCACACAACTATCCACCCTAGTTTTAGCTTCCAAGGATAAGTAGTCTATTGTGTGTTCTTTGAATTTTTTTTTCACCCAGACAAAAAAAAAACAAAAAAAAAACAGGCCTTGTAAAGAGCAGAGGTAAGCACACAGTGAGGGGCAAGGCACCCTGGTGCTTTCGTGGCCTCAATTTCAGCCTCGTTCTCATTTTTCTGTGTCTCCATTAAATGAAATGATGAAACAACATGCATTTAAGTGCATGAAAAGCAGAAGGCCAATTATGCAATGGAGATTCCTATCAAACCATTTCACATTTATAATAATTCTGCACACAGACAAACTGAAATTGGATTAAAATGCGCCCTGGTGATTTTATTAACAGTGTAAGAACGCACTGCTGTAGACTGCAAAGTGGTAGTTAAAGCAGTTAAAGCACCTGATGCCTTGAAGTCCATTGCTGCCATGGCAACTGCATCTCCATCATACAGTAGTCAAGCATCAGTGTCTTGGCCATTTTTTCACACTACCTGTAAGTGTGAGACATGAATTGAGATGTCCCTGACACTATATCTGCGCATAACTCTTATCATCTTCCTAGCAAACTATCAAATCTGACTTTTTTGGAGAAAAAGGGGATGGGAGGGGCATTGGCTTTCTTGTGCTTTTAAGATTGAAGATTCCATCAGCTGAGCCAAGACGAGAAGCTGGAGCTAGCCCAGCTTTCCTTTAGGATCATGTGCCAGCTCCGACCCTCTGACTCTGTGAAGTCTCACTCAATGATTGGTTTATTTGAAGACGTGTTAACTGCACTTCAAACAACAGTCAGCAGCTGCCATACAAACTTGCATAGACTCAATGTCAGAGGCTGCCAAACAGAACACATTCGTCTTCAACTCATCGTAGTAGGTGTCCCAATGTCTGTGCAAGATGGGATAGTTTATGTGTTCTTTAAAGGGACAGTGTGTAAGATTTAGACCGTTTTTCATTAAAAAAGAATATATTAAATAATCGCAAATTTCAGAAACTCGCAAATGAATGTTTTCTTAATGACCAACAGTATGTTTTAAATATAATCATAGGTCTAGTTATCATTAAATTATATTACATGGGGGGTGGCACGTCTCTGGAGGCGGCCATGTTTGTTATAGATATGGAGGTAGTCACCTGAAATGGTTCACATGCCTTATCAGGGACCATCATTTGTGTAGAGACCAGATTAATGCACATCTGATAGCCTAATTGGACAACTGTTAAAAGTTGTTAGCTGAAAAAAAGCCAGTGGATATCATTATAATAAGAAACTGAAAGAGAAGATGTGTCCAAACCTTTAGCCTGTACACTCTATAATGCCTTTGTGCTTTAACGTCTGTCACTAATATGCCAATAAATGCCAACTGGTGCCCCAATCTTTCCTGATTGTAAGAAGGGAATTCATAGTTAGCCAATGTATGGCAAACCAGTGTGGAAAAAAAGAACATTTAACTTCATTTGATTTCCTTCCATGCTTTTATCAGTCTCTGTCTCTTTCTCTCTGCTAATCTCTCTCTCTCTCTCTCTCTCACACACACACACACACACACACACACACACACACACACACACACACACACACACACACACACACACACACACACACACACCTACACGCACGCACACACGCACACACACACATACACACTCTCAAAAGAGCTGAGTACTAAATAAATAAATGCACAACAGCAGAGAAAAACAATTTCCTTAACCTAGCCTTTTCCCATCTATTAGTGTTTTTTGTGGCTTAAAGTGGAAAGGCCACTTGCCATACAAATACACGTATGGCATGTACCTATAACAGTTTAAGAAGGGATACTTATTATGTTCTATATTGTTGGAGGGCACATTGTGGAGAGGCCAAAAGGTGAACTAAGAACTTTGAATGACATTTCAACAGTTCTTTCTACAGTTGCGCCACATACACCCCTATACTGAAGTTGTGGATTAATTTACAATAGGGGATTTCCAGCTGTGGCTAGATTTATTGACATCAGTCTGTGATTGTAGCGATAAACATCTGAGACAGCAGTAAAGTTGCATTACACTATGTCAGTAAATCTGTTTCTCGTCATCATATGATTACTAAACTTTTTGCTTTAGATCCTTTTTTAACATCGAATCAATAAAAGTACCACCAGAATCAAATGCAAAAACAATATCACGATCAAGAAAAGAGTTTTCCAAAGATAATGCAGCTTGCCTTTCTCTAAGAAATTAATTTAACAATGTGTTTATTGTTGTGATCGTAATGCATCCGAGTGTTGTTAATGTTTTTTTATAGCTCAATAAAACAAACAAAATGCGACAAACACCTCTCAGTGCAGAAATATTTATAAAACAAACCAAATGAATGAGCAGTTACATGCTTTGAAATCGCTTCATAATTACATTAAAAAAAAAAAAAAACACTTTGGGGATATTGCTGCCCAGCAGCACTAGAATTAGGTAAATCTGCACATATTTGAGTAATACAACTATTGAAAGTAGTTCTGACAGAGCAATTCTAAACCAACTACCGCAAACTAAAACCCCAAAAACAAACATTCCAAATTGAATATAACATTGGAAATTGTTAGATGTTATGATTGATTTAGCACGCTCTCTGAATGTATATCTTTCATCTGTGCAATACAACATAACTATTATCCACATATCATTCATCCTCACTCCTTATCAGGAACACGGAAGTAAAGAGTACAAATTAGAAAAGTGTGGAAAAAGATAACAGCTTAGTGAGATAGAGTGTGTCAGGCCGTGCATTTGTGCATCTATGTGTGTGCGCTGGGTGAAGACAGAGAATTAAATAGGCTGTTTGTTCCTCGCATGCGCCTCAGTCAAACACTGAATAGCCTTGAGCAGTTCAACTTTCCAATTACCCCGAGCAGATGGAGCCCGCGCGGCTCCATTTAAAGGCTCTGAAATTGTTGTTGTTGTTGTTTACTGTTATCAGCTATTGAGTATACGTCAGGGATCGAGTTATGTGGCTCGGTGTATTCCTCTCATGCCTCTTCCTTACTCACTCCATGTTTCGCTGGACATCCAATCAAAAGTGCCATGCTGGGTCTTCCTGCACAGCAGGTGCACTCGATACCAAAGCCTACAGGTCGAATCTGGCCAACCATATGGAATTACATTGCTATCTGTTGCACCTAATGGACTTTGTTTCGTGTTATGTAAAATGTCATTTTTAGATGATTGGTTGGAAACAATATATCTGTAATCTTTAATATCCAAGTTCCTCTGCGATTGATAGGTGATTCTGTAAAACACTAATATCCATTTTTCTGTAGTGCTTATCCTAAAGGTCATGAGTAAGTCTAGGCAATCCCAGCATACTTTGGACTGGTCACCGTTTCATCACTAGGCACTCAACATGTATGTCTTTGGAATGTGAAAGTAGGCTGGAGTACTCAAACTCACTCAAGCATGTTGGCAAACACTGAAACTTCAGACAGAACTTCAGAACTGTAAAGCACAGATGATATGCCAACCACTGCGGTCTGACACAATTTGCCCTACGTTTAAAAAAAAAAAGAAGTAAACATCACTTTCATGTGCAGTTCAATCTGTTATCCCTTGAAAGCTGAGTGATGCTTCACAACTTCATCTTCCAGAGAATCTATTTTGTTGAATGTTCTGAACTCTTGCCTTGACACCCACACAGTAGCTCACACGCATCATCCCTCGTAATTTAGACTAGATTCCTCTCCCGTGTTTAGATCATTACTACTGTGCACTTTTGCCAACATTTGTTCAAGATGTGATCAATCAACCATCAATTCTACACAATCAAGAGAATTCCTAATCATCTGATTATAATTCCTATGAAATCCATGTGCTCACATAATCCAAGTCTGATGTCGAAGTGAGTCTCTACCAATACCTCAGAGGAGCAAAACTAACAGTAGCACACTGTGGTTGCACTAAGGAGGTCCCATGAATGAATGGGTGCTACTGTGTGAATGTGACGCCTAAAGGCACGCTGACTTGGTGCTGGCATGGACCGTTTGGAAGGCATATTAGTTAAAGAGGCTGTTAAGATGGTCCAAGTGCACACTCAGAGGGGGTATGTTTGTGTAGTGTTTATCGGCCCATTTTCCACACACTTGTCTTTAAATATTGGCTCTCCATCCTGCCTTAGATTTACTCACTGCTTTTTGCATGTTACATTTTCCGGGAGGGGGGCACTTCAAATGAAAGTAGGCATGAACTTTAAGATACTTCTCAAATCACGAGAAAGCCCCATATGCCTGAATACAGGGCCTTAAGGTACTTATACCATATGTAAGCAGGAGTTGTCAGGCAGATCGACCTCATGAGCATACCTCACTAACCTTGGGATGTAAGGATACTGGGAGGGGAACATATGGATGGGAGAGAGAGTTCTACGGGAGGGGAGTGTGACTGCGTTCAGGTTTGGGGAATGGCAAGATGAATTACCTGAGCTGAAAAACAATAGATCACTGTCAGAGGCACTTAAGGTAAGAGAGGGCAAGAGAAAAGCTTGAAGGAAGAGAGAAAGAGAAAGGGAGATTCCAAGGTGATGCAATAATGGTGCACTCAAGGGAATTATGAAAGGATATTCTCTATCACTTTTTGCTCACTTTTTGATACCGCTATGAGTATTCAGTCTTAAGTATTCACCGATACAGATACCACTGGTATCTTTGATACATACATTTCAGTTCACAGAATGATAGGCGATTGCGGAAAATGTTTTTTTTCTTTCTAACCCTTCTGGTCTTAACGTACGGGGAACATAAACTGGAAATACAGCGCGGCCTTCCAGATTAAAAGCATTTTTTTCAGAATAAGATAACTAATGAGCTAATCATTTGATTCAGGAGTGTTGAGGAGAGAAAACCGTTAACCATGGAGGACACCGGCCCTGGAGGACTGGAGTTCGATAGCTATGCCTTAGAGTAGGGCCCCATTCTTTGCAGCAGCTCCATTTTGCACAAGGGGACGCATTGCGGCCTGCGACATCCGACCAACGTAGGGGAACTCTCCAACATTTAGTAGAAAAATAAACTTGCTTTTGCACTGTCATTGCATTCTAAGTGACAATGGCGCCAAATGCCCACTTGCGCTTAACCCTACCTGTGCAAGGTCTAAGAAAATATGAACAAAAAGAAAACTCCACCCATACACACAGTGCTTTGGGCTAAACTTGTGCTGGGCACCAAAACAGAGCCCAAAGAGTTGATGTAATCTCTGCAAGTGGCACATCTGTTTTCAGTATTTTGTTCCCGCTTAGACAATTATCCCACTACAAACACTCACTGGTCAAGCCATTCTATATTTGCACAAGCAAGTGAATGCACTCACTTTACAAAACCATGCTTTTGTGGGGAGCGCTTCATCTGGGTTAATCCGTAATATCGTTGACTCAACCAATTAATTTCGTCAGTGAAGCGCTGCATGAACGTACCCTCTGCCAAGCCTAAGCTTCTCATCAGCAACATTGTCCAAAGTGCTTCAAAAGGGAGATCCCCATCCTTGAACATATTTACCAACACAATTCAAGACTGCAACCATCTACAAGGATGCATCAAAATCTGCACAAAGCCTGCCTTGCTGAGGGACGGCATGCATTGAATTATAAGGGGGTGCAGACAGCCGTCATAATTCAATAGCTGGCGATTTTTAGGACGTTGATGCATTGTAGAAAACACTTAGGCTGATTTATAGGAGGCCGTTAACAGCAAGTGAGTCTGGATCCACATCACACACGGGCGCTGTTTGTCCGCGGGCCGCCACACTGCCTTCTGAAGGTTTGGTCAAAGTCAATGAGCAAACTGTAATTAGCTTCACACAACTCTTTAGTTAAGTTTGTGTTTGAAGACATGTTAAGATGGCCAAAATTACTTATTCGGGAATGCTCTCAAAAACTTGAAGATGCAAACAAACCAAAAGTTGCAAGTGAACAACAATGCTGCAGGTCATTTACATTCCCCTGCAGCTACTTAGGCCACCGTTTTAATTGATTTCTGCATCGCTATGGCAACACAAACATCATTGCATCTTTTCTTTGTTACAGCATGTCAATGCATTTAGTGAAATGTGCCTGTGCGTGTTCATAATGTTTTCTGCACATTAAACGAGGGAATAAGCTCATTTTTCAATTAAGAAGGAAGAAATCAATAATGGCACGAATGAAAAAAAAAGATTCAATGTAGATTTCGGAACATAAACAGGGTGTCTTCAGCAATTTACTCTTCAGTGGCCATTTAATACCTCCTAAAGGTCTTGGATCAACATCTTTATCTTAGGTACTGGTTTCTATGCTTCTAAATGCATTTTTCTCAAAACGAGGAACAACATTTCAGTTCAACATTTAAAGTGCTAGCTGGAACCTTGTCAATTTATGAGCTTGCACCATGTATTATATACCATTTGAAAGGGAATTTTGTGTAGAATTGGAATGTACCCATATATCAATTTTCATTTTCGCTGATTTAAGCCTGTTTTATGTGAAAGTGCATCACATACCTATATACACAGAAGTGTTCCTGAGTTAATTTTGGCAAAGAACTTTTCTATGTCTTGCTACATTAGCATCTGTTGCTATCGTTAGCTGCAGTTGTAGTCAAGGTTGGGTGCTTTGCATTTATGTGGTAGGCTAAACTTTAACTTCTGTACTAAGGAAGAGCCTTCTTACAAAGACTGCATATCACGCAACCATTTTCAAAGATGTTGTTGGGGCAATTTATAAAGTTAAAATGATAATTTAACCTGCATTGCACTGACAACTCTCCCATGCTCTTCCACTTTTACGTCTTCCTTCTGTTCCTGAATTTGCTCTCCCACTCACAACAAGATCCTATCAGGCTATGTCAAACACAAAGAGCCAATTAGTGTCCACTTGGGTGTTATTGACCTTTGTTTTCCAACCCTCAACAACAAAAGGACAAGACGCTCGATGCATGAAAATGGTTCTACTCAGCATACCGAAAACAGGTTAGAGATTGAAAATGTAATTTACGTGATTAAAAAAGATAAAACTTTGACTTCGACCGTAAATAACAGATCACAATGAAGCTCACACCCCTAATCTTAATTTTGATTACTTTTTGTCTTATGTTTATATTTAGTGAAGTTGTAATTCTATCCATCAGTGGCGCTAAACATTTCCTCAACTTTATTTTCTTTAATGAAATATTGCAATCTGTGCCACACATACATTTTGATCAAATGCAGGCTTAATCTAAGATTTGAATGCTACGCAGATGGTGATGCTTTGTTTGCGTTGATACTGCACTGCATGCTCTAACCCCAATTATAAACGTGCTGTTACAAAAATACAGCTGACAGCGCCAATCAAAGCAAGAAAGTTTTTTTTCCACATAGTCCTGTATTTTCCTAATTAACAATGCTTTAATTTACATCACTTTTGAAATAATTACTATCAATGCACTACAAATATACCTGGATGCTGATCACTGCAGCTTTTAGCCATATTGTTATTGTGTGAGTTGGCTCAATCTGTTTGCCAAGTGGATTTATGGAAGTTCTAATCTATGTGAATCATCCATCCATCCATCCATCCATCGCAATGCACAAATAGACACAGTTCCACTTTCACACCTATAGAAAATTTTAATCTTCAGTGAACTATAATGCATGTGTGTGGTATGTGGGAGGAAGCTGGCATACCCGAGAAAACGCGTGCAAGCATATAGTATGTCAAACATACAGTACAAACTCCTCACAGAAAGGCTAAAATTTCCAATTCCCAAATTTCCCAGTTATAATGTTAGCATTATCACTAGACATTACATTTGAATTCATAACAGTTCACTATATTGTGCAAAGCATACACTGTGAGGCAGGCAAACGGCGTCTTAAAGGTCCTTGTGGATGTGTGTGTGCTTGTGTAAGCCGTTTATAACGTGTCATTGACCTTGATTCTGCATTGGACTACAGTCAATCGTCTCCACATAAACACAACCCGCTGTCACTCTCCATCATGATATCATATTATTTGATCACTGGCGATCCTACTTGAAATTTATAACATTTTCACACTCTCTTTTCACTATTTCCATTTCTATTCCCTGCTCATCCTTTTATCATGGCTTCACACTACCGCCTTCTGCCTGCATGCATCCTTGTGTGAGTGTTGGGTGAGTATAGGTGCAGGAGACCGTCTGCATCTCTTCTGCATGATTTCACTGATCTCAGACCTGCTGGGGAAATATGGCTTCATGTATGCATATCATCCAGCGCATGAAAGCGAGGAGATGAAGGGAGTTAAATGAGTATTGGAGGGGAAACTGAGAGCTTTGCCTTCCTTGGTCACCCGACTGGAACTGATTGTATTGTGCGCGTGCATACACACACATTCATACACACACGTTCATTCTGTTTTCCTAATAAATTTGAGCTTTTGTTCTATTTTATTTTTTCTTTGTGATGAGAAGAAGGGAGAGCATTCATATTAGCATGATGAATGCCTTCCACCATAACCATTGACGGTTTCAGGCATGTGAGAAGTGCATGGCCGCACGGGGTGGGACAGCAACATCCCTTGCTCAAAATATTTGCTGCCTGATACGATTTTCTTTTGTGTAAAGGCATGACCTGATGAACATTGTGAGATTCATTTTGTTGTCTTCACGTTTAAAGGAAACCAAACCCATCAACAGTAAAACGTTATTATTTTCTCTACAAGTAATTTGGTAACGAAATTATTTCTCATGAATAATTAAGAGTTTTAAAAACACATTTTTCCACTTGCTATTGAATGAAAATGACATCACATGTGCTCAAGGCTTTGATAATGGCCAATCACAGCTGCAAATGTCACATGACCAAACCCAAAAAAACAGCTGAGCCGTGATTGGTCGTTACATGAGCCTTGAACAAATAGTCATTTACATCCCAAAGCAAGCGAAAATAAAATACATTTAAAACGTATTGAATGGACATGAAACATAATGTAAACAAACTAACCACAAACAAAATATTTTACTGGTGAAAATCGCTACATAAGCTTAGTTTCCCTTTAAAGGAATTAAAATGACATCACATGTGCTCAAGGCTGCGGTAATGACCAATCACATCCCAGTTTGTGAACATCACATGACCAAACCCAGAAAAAAGATGAGCTGTGTTGTTACCTGAGCCTTGAGCACATAGCCATCTGTAGTGAATAGGATGAAGAAAATACGTTTTTAAAGGTATTAATCATACAAAGAGAAGAAAACCAATAATTAGATGCTAAACACAAACTTTTTACTACTGAAATAAGCTAAATAGGTATACGATCCCTTTAACTGTACAGGTAATGTTTTGGTAACATTTTTGACAAAGTATAAATAAATTAAAAGTTAATATTAAAACTTTAAAATGGAACTATCAGTCTATTATGACGTTAAGTTATGATGCTTATTGTGATGCTGTACAAAGGTACTGTATTTAGATGCCACAGTAGTCTCATTGAATGAATTGGATTCTGCTTACTTGACCTAATGATTTATGTATATTCTTCATCTATTAACATAACAACACCGTTCAAGCTTACTCAACACAGGTCCCGTGAGTTTCCACGTGAAGTCAGTGGAGAACATCATATATTGCGGTCCATTGCACCCTGTTAAAGGCCGCTGGTCAATATGTGTGAGCGTACTGTGGGTTGGTTTTGATTGACAGCCCGTGTACTCGAACTACTGAGCGAACCTCCAGCGAGCACGCATGCAGAAAACGATTGAGGGCGAAACACGACTGACTTGACATCTTCCATCAAATCTCAGTATCCCTTTGTGCCAAGTCTGCATGGGCACACACAAGCACACACGCAAAAACACTCAGTAGCACATAGACTGATTGTCACCCAACCACGAGTCACCGAGGTCAATGTTCCGTCCACTGTTCCGGCCTCACAGCATTTTTTTTCTGTCGCTCCCTCACGTCCTGCTCGCGCCGTGTTTGTCCGCCCTTGTCGGAGGAAATGAATCAGGCGCTCACATCGACTATCTGGTGCCGAGACTGATGGAGTCGCTCTCGGAATACTGATGAACTCCAAGAGGTCTGGTCAGACAAGGGAAAGGAAGGAACAGGCAGCGCCCACATGGGCAACAAGACGTTGCTCAGTAAGAGAGCAACCGCTGTGCTAATATGTGTAATAAGGCCGATAATCGTGTTTTAAACCCAGTTTGGCGTCATCCTAGGAAAATAAAATTGCCCTCGTATTATTGCTTTTCTTCAAATTGAGCTGGAGCTTGTCTGCCAACAAAACAACAAAATACTGAGCTAATTATGCTATTTAGAGCAATAGAAAGCAGGCCAATCTATAAAGTTGCCACTCTTTGTAAAGTTAAGTGTCTGAACAGGATTAGAGTGGGTAGGACTAATCTAGAAGCACATATGAGATAGCATTCACAGAAATGAAGTGTTTGAGAACAGCGAACACTAAAATGCTCCCTACTCCCGGAACGACCCCCCTACTACACCCCAAACCAGCTCTCATGCTCCTTTTTCAACGAGGGAGCTTGGCTGCTGCCCAATCGCTCTAATTTGGTACAATAAGGCCCATGCCCACTTTATTGCTTCTTCAGTGAGAGAGCGAGAGCGAGAAAGAGTGAAAGAGAGAGAGAGGGGGGGAGGGGAGCATGGTAAAAGCATGGAAAGAAATCAAATGAGATTAAATGTTCCTTTTTCCACACTGATTTGGAATACATTGACTAATTATGAATTCCCTCCTTCTAACCAGGAAAGATTAGTGCACCAGCTGGTATTTATTGGCATATTAATTACAGTAGTTAAATCACAAAGACAGTATGGACTAATTGTCATTGTATTATTAATTTAGGTTTGAATTTTACGTCAGAGAATGCTCAATTGTTTTATGTCTATAATAGATTTCCCTAAGGGATTATACTGTGGTGTGGGATATTAAAAGTGATTTTTGTTTCTGCACAGAAAACAATTGGAGCCGACAGAAGTAAACATTAAACCTATTAAAAAATGTGGCTGAAGCACAGAATCAATGAAACACAACGATAGCCAATTAAGTGCAAGTCCATACGCTGTACGTGCAAGTCCATACGCTCAAACATATTTACCATTCAAAAATTAGTCCACATTGGCAGCTCCCTCTTCCGTAGTTATCAGAGGGGGAAAACCAGTGAAAGATTGACAACTGCGGGTATAATTGACTGTTGGGGTAATAGTGGTTTGCATAGCAGACATATAGCGGGTGTGGGGTCAGTTCCGAATCAATGTCCCATTCACAACCACGCAGTGATTGAGTGGTCTGCCTTTTGCGCTTACTCCGCTGGGATAGACTTGAGACTCTGCAGCGACTGTGAACAGGATGAGTGGTATCAAAACTGGAGTGCTCAAATACTGATAAATCTAATGTGGACTGATATACCGTTTGTTTTATTCGTCATATCTAGCTCATCCACCGACAGTTTATTGAGCCTGCAGTGAAAAGTCAAGAAATGCATTCATGAATATCTCGGGCATCTCTGCTATAACACTCAGTCGGTGCGAGATGCCGGATGAGTGCTTGTGTGTCATGCCAGTCAGGATTAAGCGTGTTTGGACGCATGCCTGCTTGTATGTCAATGTTTAAAACTTCGTTTTTTCTCGGTTTTTCTGAGTAACAGGATTCTTTTTATCCCAATGTACATCTCGCGTGTGTGTTTGTGTGTACCTGTGGTTTGTTGACACAGGCAGCTCTCTGGTTGAGAGGCTACATTTTACCATCAGATGAAATGCGGCCTTGTGCGCATGTACGCATAGAAGGTGTATTGATTGAGTGAGAAACTGTATGAGGTCTTATTAATAGATGCCCGCTTGTGTGTGTGCATGTGTGTGGGTGTCAAACAGTGCATTACATTGACAGTTTCCTGTACCAAAAGGCCACCGAGACTCAGCTCAACTACATAAACATTGGCAGGTCGGAAACTACGTTTAAATCTGTCAGGCTTGCCTTTGGAGGTGTAAAATAACGTGAAAATTGGGATGTTGGAATTTCGGCTCAAGTCAATGGTTTGTTGATTAAATTTGGCTCGTGATTGGCTGGTGTCTAAAAAAATAGACTGATGGATAGGACTGAGGGCAGCACGGCAGAAGAATGGTCAGTCCGCCTTACAGTTCAGACGCCCGAGTTCAATTCCAGCTTGCTCTGGCCTTACTGTGTGGAGTTTGCATGTTCTCCCCGTGCCTGCGTGGGTTCTCTCTGGGTATTCCAGCTTCCTCCCACATTCCAAATACTCATTATTAACTCATTATTTATTATCTGCTAAGCTCATACATACAAAATGTTGGATGTACATTGAAGATGTAATAGTGATCTTAAAGTCACTTACTGATGCTGCTTCAAAAATATTACATGAGTAAACTTGAGAGTGGAGTTGCCTGTTAGCTACTATAAAGTCAATGACGCCCTGCTCTTCTTCCCAAATTTGATCCCAAAGTTGTTATATCGCTTTTTTTTGGTGACAAGTCGAAAGGTCTGTGTGGAATATGGCGGCAAAAACATGGTTCAGATGGAGCTTCAAGGTCGATCAACCTTTTTTTAAGGTGACTTACCCAATTTACCCCCCTCACCCCCCAGCCCTAGTTACTAATCGGTTGGGCAAGCTGAGAAGGTTTTTCATTATCTCCAGTAATATTATCCGTCTGAATGAGAATTCATCACCAGTTTATTTGAGGTTATTTTTTTTCCCCGTTTACCTTGCTTGGCCAGCTGGCTCCATTACACAGAACAAATTCACTCACTACCCGATCGCCTTTCTGCCTGGTTTACCGCTTCATCAGCTGTCTCTTTGATGGATGTGTACAAGTGGAGAGACGAGGCGATCCGAACAGATTATATGCCTATTGACGAGACACTCGTAGAAGTAAATCTCAATACGTCGCTTATTGATCGGACTTCAGTGGAGAGTTCATCACTTTGATTCATTTACTTCCTGCTGAGCCTCCTCGCTGATGATGAAGTACTGACATGTTCCTTCTCAACAGGATATCTCAAGTGTGCTAAACAAGTGATGTCTTTTTATTGTCATTAGGACTTCAGAAAACCGGTTTAAGCACTTGAAATGTTCACTGCACAAATCACTGTGGTATTTAAGTTCTTTTTTAAACCTCTATTGTCAAAATACAGGTGGTATATTTTAAAAACTGTTAGGTGATCAGCCAACGCACATATTATTTTTACCTAAACAGTTTTTGAAGCCTTTTCCTACTAAATTATTGATTAGGAAAACTGTATTTATAAAGATCTATTTCAAGTGCAGCGAGAATGCGTTCATGATACTATTCTGGAAGCTTAATGACAAACATTGTGACACTTTGAATGCTTTCAGTTCCTGTGAGTATGCCCCAGTGCACAGCCCAATTTGTACTCAAGAGAATTTTGCAGGAAATTGAAATCATTATCATAAGTTCTGTGCACTACTGCATATCTCTGCAGTGTTGTTTTCCAAGAAATTGTTTTTCATCTTTTAGTACTAAAATTGAAATAAATCCACATCCCAAAATATTATATCTAACTGTAATACAAATACAGTACCATACATATATCAAAATAATAATAATGACTGTATATGCGAGCATACAGATTAAATCGGTTTATTTTGCTCCATGCAGAAGTACTCACAATGGCCTTTATATTTGTTCAGAAGAAAAATATTTAAATCAGAGGCTGATGTTTTTGTTTGCTTAAATCTTTAATTATATCCCGTTAGCAAACAACTGCTAATTAGTTCTTTTTCAAATCAGTATGCCTTGATAAGCTGTAAAAATCTAATTATGCTGCATTTGTTTTCATTTATAAGTGTTTTGTCTCAACCTCAAAAGAGCATTTTTTTTTAAATACTTTACACAAAGAATGTTATGCTTAGGCAATTATTTTTGCATACAAATGATTAATCATTTAAGACATTTGACGAAATTAAAAAAAATACACTATGCCTCCATTTTGCATACTTCCTACCTTGTTCAAGGTACCAAGGTACTGGAGTCAATTCCAGCTGAATGGCATTCACATAGTTACTGAGTGGATCTGAACCCACGCTGATGTGTGCAAGTCAGGCGAAAGAACCTTTCATCAGCAATCACAATGAGGCTTTCATCTATTGAAATTGAAAAAGTAAATAAGAATTGAATCTTTGCTATATTATTCACCAGCCTTGTGTTTTTTTTTTCTTCCTCCCCTAGGACCCGTCCTTCCCCCTCCTCCTCCACGATAAGCTGCAAGTCCCCAACAGTTCCCGGCGGGCATGGAACGAGCGCGACAGTCGCTGTGACGTGTGCGCCACTCACCTCACTCAGCTCAAACAGGAAGCGGTCCGCCTGGTACTCACCCTAGACCAGTGGGATTTGTCTCCTTCCTCGTCCCCTACTTCCTTCTTTGGGCGCTACGCATCCCAGGGAGCATCCGGATCCAGAGAATGGCCCCCCTCGTTTCTCCCCTCCTCTTCCTCGGCGACTGTTTCCATCCTCACTCGCCCCTCATCGCCCTCACCTTCCCCGAGTCCTGGCCAGACCCCGACACCGAGTCCCAGCCACGCGCCGTCCGCCCCGGGTCACGGGAGTCCCTCTGCTGGACAAACGGCCTCCTGCGTGCCCATGAACCAACAAGTGCACAGATTGGGCTCCAAACCCAGCTCGCTGGGGCTCGGAGGCGGGATGGAAAGACGGAACGGGTCGCCCGTTTCTGGAAAAACAGCCGCAGCGCAACAGCAAAGTGTGAGTGCAGTAAACAGTCCCGGGAATAGCAGTACAAACAGCAGTAACAACACAGCAGGTCATCAGAACAAGAACAAAACTAATGGAGGAGTTACGCTCTATCCGTACCAGGTAGGCTATCTCGGGAGGTACCCTGATTCTTCAAATATTGGCCAGTGGCCCTGATTTACTCAAACTCAGGGAAGACAAGACTTGCTGTTTGAGAGGGGATGCATTTTAACTCTAAAAAGACTATATGAGGTCCCAGTCTATACAGCCAAAATGAAAAGTAAAAATTACCCATGGAAGACAATAAAATATTTAGAATAAATCCAAGTGTGGATTTTACTCTGCTGAGACGAAATATATCAGGGGTGTCCAAACCATGACCCAGGGGCCGTTAGCGGCACAATACCTATTTTTAAGAGGCCCGCGGCATATGCTAAAAATGGAACTCGAGGTGAAAGATTACATGTTTACAGCAGTTTCTATCTACTGAATTGTGGCATTCAAGCAAGCATGCGCTACAATTATCCTCCCCCTTCCCCGCGTACACACATTAAAAAATCAGTACACATTGTTGACCATTTTGCATAGTAATTATATCTTATATATCAAACCTTGAAATGAATGTTTGTTGGGTTTATTTTTTCAATTGAAAGTGAATAAAATCAAAATCATTCAGTTAGACTGAAAAAAAAAATCTATTTTCTTTTTGGGCCATACCGTAGGTGCATTTTCTGGGGATCTCTGACCACGCTGAAATATTTTGAAATCAAATTTTTCGCCTTATAGAAAACCGTTCAGGTCACACTTACAACATACAAACAATATGCAAGTTGTTGATTTTGTCGGGACTGATTAATAAGGATCACTTTAAAAACTTGATTGTAAGATTTTTCAGTATGCAGCCCTGGTAATGAAAGGTTTGGACACCCCTGAAATACACTCTTGTTAAGAGTAAAATGCCCTCTAGAAATCTACTTTGTAGACACTGATATATGTTGATTGGCTTAATTTTTACTTGTATTATATGAGAATCATCTATTTTTGCTTCCCAGTTATTAAAGGAGTGCAAATTGGATGGGGAATAAATTGTTCCCCACTTAACTTTCGTAACAGGCTGTTATTTTTCCCAGGAGGTGTTTATTTGCTCAAGTGGTTGGCAAGCCGTATTTTAGAGTGGAGGCTGCTAATTAAGAAAATTGGATGGTATCAAGTACACCATTCATCCCATTCAAGGGGAAGTCCAGAACAAAAAAAATCTTCGTAATAATATATTTTATGCGGCCCCACAAGTCTCAACACAGTATATGATTATTGATTAATATTGTGTTTCTGGAATATGAATTAAGCAGCAAAATCACCTATTTTTTATCCATCGTAGAGGGCACTGACACTGCTGTCGACTGAAAATGAGGTAATGATGGCTCACCTTTTTCTGAGTTTGGTCATGGGACTGTGATGTCATCTTCAGTTGACACAAACACCATTTTAATCAGAATAGACAGGTGGAGGCACATAGAACAAATTACAAGATTTATTTTTTATTTTTTTAAAAAGTACTTGGCTTTCACTTTCACTCATCCGCTCTATTCAAATATATTTTTTTATTTATTTTGTCGTTGTTGTTGTTGGGCTTGAGGAGGGTCTAAATGAAGTAGTGAATGAGTTGATAACAAAGAAGATATGGAGGCAGACCACCAGATAACATCCACACCTTCACTGACTGAAAAGTGTACCCAACATTACATTATCATTACCAAAACGTGCTTGTTAAGTTGAATGAAGCTGCTAAAATTAGTGGTATTCAATTTGCGGCCAGGGGGCCATTTGCGGCCTGCCCTCCACTTTTGTGAGGCTTATAGATAGACTAAATAAAAATTTAGATATGGCATGCATTGCTAATTAAAGAAAAAGTGGGGGTAGTCAATGTTATAGGGTGTTGTTGTTGAATGATACAAACAATGGATAATTTCTTGATTGACTGATAGGCTTTGCTGTGTTTGATGAATTAAAGTTAAAACCAAAGACCTCAAAGGGAAAATGTTTGGCCATTCCTGCTCTAAATGATCCATATTTGTCTATACATGACCAATCCAGCTCGTTCCCTGCAATTGTCTCAAAGTTAGTTGAGATAAGCCCCAATTTACCTGAGACAATGAAATGCACAGGCAATAGAACATGAATGGAAGGATTAGCACCATCATTATTGGTTCTTAGGATTTCAGACAATGGGCACCGTGGGGAGATTATCTGCACTTAAAAGTACAACAAGCATGTAAAGAAGAGTGACATCTAATGTGTTTGCATTTGGGATTCATTACTTAATAGAGTACGCTCTAATTAACTGACAACAGGCTTGTCAATTTTAAATCCTTTTATCTGTTGCCTCTGCACTTCTATTAACTGTTAATACATTGTTATGCCTTTAAAAAGATAATACCTCTCAGTTTTGACTGACACCATCAGACAAGTATTCATGTTTGTGGATGTAGGTTGTAGTGGTGCAGAACTGTGTTTCATCATACCGAGAACTAAACAAAACACACATGATGCTTCTGCCTCGCCAAATTCAACCTGAAATCCATGTCTGTGGAACACAAACGTTTTTGTCACCAAGACCACCAGAGACTGTTCTAAATGTAATCCGAGAGACTTCTCAAGATGCCAAAATGGTTTAGGGGAGGCAGGAAGAGAGTGAACAAGAATAAGCAAGGGAATTAGAGGAAGAACGCCTGCAGTGATGAGCAGTCCAGAGGTGTATGCGAGGGACTCCAGGGGAGATCCTGAGGTGTGTGTGTGGGCATGCAAACGTGTTCTACAGATGTAATAATTCATACAGTGATAATTAGAACTCTAGGGACTATATGTCACACGCCCCCAGTAACCCGCTCATTTTACACTCATGCACACTCTCTCTCACACATTTACTTGTACGTACGTACATGCACACACACACATACACATACACACATTTATTACTGCACTTATTTCCTATGTCTATTTATCTTGCCTTCCTCAAATGCTATCTGCTTCTTATTAATTAAATTCCTGCCACTGCTTTCCATAGCTCTCCAATTGATATTCAGTACAGTATTTGAATGAGATTATGTTAAAAAAATTATAAAAAAAATTGTGAATTTTAGCTATCGTGGCTTGTTTGAGACTTATAGTAAGTTCAAACCAGAATATGAGCAGAACTATCATGCAAAAAGTCACAAATAAGCAAATATGCCTTATTACTTCTCACAAATATACTAATTATGATAATACAATGAAAGGATACAAGTAAGAAGTGCGCAATTTACATTTTTTTCCTTTTTTTCCTTCTGTCATCGTCGGTCTGTCATATACACTACAACTTAAATCTACAAGTAGAATCTACGTAATAAAAATGAAGTATACTAATAATTTTATAATATATAATATAAATAAATAAATATACTAATACTAAATAGATAAAACTTGCTTTTTGCATTTCCCGGCCAAGAGCCAATCAGAGTGATCCTCTCTGTTGTTTTGCACTCATTGGTTACTTGAATGACAATTTTTTTGATAGATATTATATGTATAGCAAGTAATTTCTGTATGTAAATCATATTTAAACAGCAAAATAACACAAAAAAATCTCTTAACACTTAATTCTAAACATTACTTTTTGCTCTCAGTCTGCATAATAATCCTGCTGGCAACATTGTTGTACAGTCCGCAGTTTGGTTAATGAAACAATGACTCAGGGAGGCAGCACAGACAATGACGTCCTCAGTAATGGAAGCAGTACAATGACTGCGAATGACAACAAAATGAGAAGGGATGAAAAGTTTCCCCATTCATCTTCTTATTTCTTCATTCTCTTCACTTAGTTTTTTCAAAAATTAATTACTTGTTGGAAAGTGCAGTGATTACAATCACATTGACCTTAAAAGCAATTCTACGAAGTAATGCTACAAGAATAACTTATGATCATTTAGATGAATGCCAAGATATTCAAATCTTTGGAGCCTCTCTGGTGCCAGGATATGAAGGGTCCTTTGGTAATAAATTAGTAATTTGTGAGGTCCGGGTACTTAATTTATGAAACAGAGTAATATGTTGAGAGATCCGTTAAGTGAGTTGAGGGAACATATTAGTAAACCAAGTACTGTACATATTAGTGTATTTATGGAACAGATTAGCTAAACTAAATAATTTATTAGTGAATTAAGGGAACAGATTGGTAAAGTGAGGGAAGCAGTTAGTAGACTGTGGGTACATTTTAGTTAACAAACTGAAAAGATTAGTACATAAACCAAGAGGAGACATTGATTAATTTAAATTTAAATGAAAGAACTGATTTGTGAATTATGGGAACAGAGTGAAAGTGAGTAAAAAAATAGTAAACTGTGGGCACTTATTAGTTAATTGAGGGATTATTAAAATAAGGGAACATATTAGTAAACCAAGGGTGTAGCTTAGCAAATTATTTTAATTTTTCATATATAATGTAATATAGTCATCGGGTAATATTGCTGGAAATATAGTCTAAAAGGTTCTATTTTGATAAATGAGCAAATAAGTTGGATTTTGTCAAATTACAAGCTTTTTAAGTCAACAAAATGGTATCTCTTTCTATGTTGACTGTCTTGTAATAATTGGACGTGCCTACTTTATGATTTGCTCGATTATGGAATGTAGTCTACTCAGGGAAGTGAACAGAATAAGAATTTCTTTGTACATTATTATTATGCATATGACAATAAAACTCTTGAGTCTTAAATCAGAAATTTTTGGTTGAAAAAACTTTACATTGCCTTATATTAGCATAACACCATGCGCCACAGCAAACTACAACCACAATACCCAAACATTTTGTGAAATAATTTTCTCTCTGATATGAATTGACATGTCTAGTCTAGTTTTCACGACACTACTGCATTCAATGTGGTGCATGTCTTCGTTGGAGTTTTTGTCTCTTGTGGGAGGTGTGCAATGTCAGTGTTTCTGCAGTAAATTTTGACAGTAATGGCGGTTTGGCAGAAGTGGAGAAATAGAGCAGCATCATAAATCACCCGTGTTTAGACTCACACCCCTGAGAGGTGGGAAGCAAAAGGGGGAGGAGCTGCCAACGGTAATGATCGAAAGGCGCTTTGTCAAGTGGAATATGGGGAGCGCTCACAACAAAGTCAAGTGGAGAGATGCTGAGGGAGACATGTTCATGAAGGCAAGAAAAGAGACATATTCTTCATAGAGTTTACATGGAGTCCCTTGGGTTCATGTTGAATACATTTCACCATTTTGTTGACATGTAACTCACGATGGAAATCATAGTAGCGTTCCAATTGTTGGCTAAGAGGCCGATGATGCTAAAGTGACCCAAGTTTGCCAACAGGCTAAACTAGCAACCTTTCACGCCCCTCTTCGTCTTACTTCCCACATAGTTAGCTTCCACTGTCTTTTCTTGCACGCTTGAATAAGATCTCGTCGCCTCAGTAGACATCTTTTAAGATTGGCGACCCTGTCCTCTTTCCCTCATATCGAGTACGGTATTTTGCATACTCCTCCATCCTCTTTTCTCACATCACTGAAATTTCTCCAATGCACTGTCCCACTTACTTTGTCAGTGCATCTCCTTCGCCGAGTCTCTGCTTCTACTCAGCTGCAATAAAGCCGTGAGACTAGTTTGCACGTAGCCAGGTTGTCTGGTCCCCTGATAGTAGCACAGCAGACCACACACATGCACATGCATTAGTCTTCATCCTAAATTTCAGGCCGGATTTTTTTGGTTTGACAGCGTGGCCGGCTTTTGGAAATAAGTGAGAGAATGCAATAAATCTAAGAGAGACAGATGGGGAAGGTGAATGTTTTCCTAATGGAGGTTAGCCCATAGTGAAGACGAATGAGCGCATTTTTACGCCGCTTTTTTTTCTTGATACTTTTATAGAGGGAAGAACAGAACCGAGGAAGAGGAGGGGTTGATAGAAAAAACATGCTTTTTTCTGGTTTTGACCTCAAATGTTCCTTGGAACATTGTCACACTCATTACTTCCCAACTCTGACTCACAACCTACATAATTTCATAATTTTTTCTTAATTAATTTTACTGTATTTAGCTGTATGGATCCATTTTAAAAGTATCACTGTCAGGTTATATTTGATAACGTCAAAGAATAATCCATCTATCCATTCATTCATTTTCTATAGCTGCTTCTCCTCACTAGGGTTGCTGGCTTGCTGGAGCCTATCCCGGCAGTAGGCAAAGAATGATCAATTGAACAATATCTATACTGTTGTGATTTTAGTTTTGCAAAAATATAGTTGTAACCAATTATATTCTAAAAAACTGCAACATTATGCAAAGTTTGAACATTAACACTGTTCTTAAATATATGAGACGAAAGACTAGGCTGTAATAATAACTGAATTAAAAGATATTGGAGTTTAAGTTAACTTAAAATTGCACCTGAATAAAATTTGGAAGGAAAAAAAGCAGTTCTTAAAAAATGTATCGCACAGTTATTGTATTGTACTAAAACGTTAAATACAACCGAACTGCACTTTAATTGCATACCATCAGACAGGGCCCACACACTAATGGCACAAGTCCCACACTGAGAATTATCATTCTAGATTTTTTACACTTCATGTGGGTGTTTATGTCAATATAAAAATGTGAAAATGCTACATATTTTCATATACTTCATATGCTACATTCATGAATGACATTTCCAGCTAAATTCACTCTAACACAACATTTAGCCAGGTTCAGGCATTTAGAGATTGAAGTATTTTTAGTATTCAAATATCTGACAGAAAATTTGAATAAAATATTGAGCAATCGTTTTTTTCTGAATAAATACAATTTGTTGGGGGTCTACTACATTTGTTTTTTAAAAAGTGGTCACCATAGCTTTAATAATGCAGCACCGGAGAGCTCAGCAAGCAACTGGAAATGGGCATCGATGCACAGAGGAGCGCGGTATAAACTATAGAGGCGTCTCATTTACGAGCGGTGATTTATCAAGACAGCAAGCTGCATGCTTGGACCCTGTGAACCTTTTTGTAATAAATGCACATACACACTCACAGATTTACAGGTGTGCATGCAAAGCTACCTGTCCACATGCATAATACATGTAAATGCTTGCAGGCAAAACAGTATTTCATTAGACGAATGGAAGGACAATAATCAATAATCCATAAGAACGGGAGCACTATAATCAATAATCCAGATCTATTCTTCCAATGTAACGCGCGTACACACACACACACACATAAGATTATCTTCATAGTGTGGTATGGAGTACAGCGGAGCCTTGAAATATGATTGTAATTATTTTTCAAATCGCCTTTTTTCATTCCTTGGTGTTTCAGTACTCCCCCAAAATATTTTTTCTAATGTGTTTTTTTAAATAAGAAAAAGAGCACCCTGTGATGCTGTGCTTTATAAAAACATACAGTATGGCCAATATAAAGCATATAAAGAATTCCGCCAGATTTTAAGTAACAGCATGTCAAATTTTGTGTCATCTATTGGCGAACAAAGAGAATGCAACAAACATAGAGTGCTTTTGGAAATATTCACCAGCCTACAACCACTACTGTACACTACACGCCAAATGTTCTTATGTTGCGCAAAGATAGTGGCAAAACAATATCAGCCTTTTCTTAGGCATGATCTATGTAATGTGATTACCTATTACTAGACCTGCAATTATTTAAAAAAAAAGACGTTGATGTGACGATGTTATTTTTTTGTATACTGAAATTTATAGTGTGTTTTTAGAATGAATATTTTTTTAGTTCACCACTAAATGGTGCTAAAGTATACAAAGTGCTCCTTTAAATGGACTGTGTATAGAGAATGTTCCTAGGCCAACTGAAAGTTGTATAATCAGAAAAAAGTCACAAATGAACAATGTCACAACTGACTGTGAGTTGTAGTGTGAAGGATTTCCCGGTACGAAACACTTGTAACTTTGTGGTTTTTCCATTTAATTATGACGTATAAATACACAATTAAATGTGATTCCGATCGCAACGATCTTTACTTATATTTAATTTCTGTTGTCTCTGAATTAGATCTCCCAAATGGTGTCGGAGGCGTCCAGAGAAGCTTTGACCGAGGCTGCCCTGAACCGCTACAACACACATTCCCCTTCACACGCCAATTTAAGCCCACACACAAACTCACCATCACACGCTGCGGCGACCACCACGTCACAGACCACCGGGTCTTCTGCAGCATCATTTTTTGCCAGGTAAGATGCATTCAGTTTGGCAGGTGGTTTTTGGTAGACATGTGAAATATATCATACACTTAAGTCAAGTTGAAGTAAATTCAGTTTGGAAAGCAATTGTTTCTACAAACATAAATTAGACTTTCACAAGGATAAACAAAGTTAGTTAAGACAATTTCTTGTAGATTAATTTACCTTAATACATATGACTTTGCATTAAACTTTTATGTATTATAATTTAAGTGATTTTGTTCGGCAATATGCCTGTTGGCACAATTATTCATATTTGTGTTGAGATGACAAACAGTTAAGAAAACGGATGATTCATTTATGTATATATTTATGGATGGAAATCAGAAGTCACTTAGTATCTGAATATTTATATTGACGAATTGACAACTACCGGAAAACAATTACAAAAATTAGTTTCTAATTATTTTTGATAATCTATGAACCATTGTTGAGAAATGTTGAGAATTTAAATCTCTCGACGGTAAATGCTCTTGGATGTCATGTTATATCGGTAAAAACATTTGCTTTTACTTTGGAAAAAAACAATCAACATTTCGTAGATTTTCAGAGATTTTACGTACATACCAGCAACCAAATAATACAAATTTTATAAAAAAGTCATATTTTTAAAGAACGGGGTGGAAATTAAAACCAGGTCATTGATATGTCAACAAAATAATTGACAGATTGACGGATGATCAAAATGTTTGTTACAGCCATAATATCGGTAATAATATAATACTGCTATAAATATAGTAAGATCACTTGTGTTTTTTTTTTGTAGTTCTTGGTCTCCTCTTTGTATATATCGCTGCTATTTACCTCCAGTGTTACTTTCTTAATCCTCAAAGTGTCACGAGAAGCTTGTAAATTCAAGCGGAACTCACACAAACACACAATCATGCTGTCTTTTTCGCTTTCCTTCCGTCACCTTTGAACTGGGAGGCAAGCAGGCCATTTTACACAAACACGCACGGTCAGACACATCTGGTTGACATTCCAACCGTGCACAAGCAGCTGTCTTTGGGCTCACTTACAAGCATCAGAAAAAGGACAACATCTAGTTAGTTTCACGCAGCAGGTGTCAAGTGTTTTGCTGTGTTTTTGCTTTCTCTTTGTTGTTGTTTAATTGGATTGTGTATCTTGTGACAGTTTCTCTTCAAGATGCCAAAAGGGACAAAGTGGTTCCTTTGTTCCAAATGTCACCTTCACACAGACATCCCATTTGCTTCTCACAACAGACACCTGTGCACATGTGTGTCACAAAAGCTAATTGTGAACACAATACAGAAACACAAAACCTGTTTAGGCAGTCCTTTTTGCTGGTTTTGTGCACGTGTTTATGGCAGATGCAGCCATGCAGTGCTACTAAATCCCACGGCTGCCGTGCAGACACCCTTATTAGATGCACACACACACACGCACACATGTGTGTGAATCTGTACGTCCATTTTCTGGCTCCATACTATTGTCTCACCTTCATCCATTTCTGTTTTTCTATTTCTTAGTCACTCTCTGAATTCTCCCGACTCCACCGTGACCTCCTCCATCCTACATGTACATGCCGCCACTAATGCGTGTATGACTAATATCTTTCATTAGTGCCATTGGCTCTGTGAATATGTCACTCTCTCACTGCGGTGCCACTCGGTCATTTCCCTCCCGTGCTGCAATGGCCCTCTGGGGACATGGGGTAAAAAGATGGAGACATGCTGTACATGCTCGGTGCGTGTGTGTGTGCATGTGTGTGCCTTTAGTTTTTGCTGCATGGTGGGAATCAAATCCTGGGTTTTATTCTTATTGTGGAGGAACACTTGCTCTTGTGCGGACCATTTTGGTGGACCCCACAAGTTCCAACCTCGTTAGGAGGGTCAATACTTGCTTTTAGAACACGGGTTTCAATTGAGGTTTGGTTGATCTTAGGGTAAGGGTTAGGGTTAGACAATCTGCTGTGATGGTTAGGGGCTAGGAAATGCATTGTCAATGGCATGTCCCCATTATAACAGAAAAAAAAACCTGTGTGTGTGTATGTGTGTGTCTTTATACTCGGGGAGGGGATTTTCTATCAGTGTAGGAATTTTTTACTGCATGCTCCGGCGATTGCCTCTTCGGGGATTTGTATGGTCGGTGTGCCTGCATAGCCGGAGGTACTAGAGTAAATGAATTGGTCCCAAGTGACTTGGGAAATTGGAAAGGTGTTGATATTTTGGGAGGGGTATGGCTAATAGTGAGGGGAAAGCTGTCATTCATGCTTCTTAATGCCTTTTTGAAAATTGGTAGTCAATTTAGCCATGAATTACCTTGATTAAGACAGAAAATGTACAAATGGCTTTTAGTTACACAACATTATGATTTTCGGATGAAAATCCCCAAACATGCTTTATGCACACCTGCGTAATATAAAAGGATCGAAAGCTGCATTATAAAAACAAAAGAAAAAAAAACACACATACTGTATAGTATAGTAGAACATCAACTTTTGATTGACTTCAAAAGGTTTAAAATATCATGGGTTTAATATTATTGCTGTAGGCAGTGGCATTTATCAATTCATAACACTTAGTGGAAAAAATGGAACACTTTTAGATAGTTGTTAAAAAAAAAACTGAGCAAGAACTATACAGAGCCATGCTATTCAGTTTGATATTATTTTCATTGTTCAGAAAGCTTTTTACATATCTCTTGCAATGTGCTCACATACCCCAAGTTGGGAATCACTGCATTGGAGGACCTCATTCCATAAAAAGAGAAATATAAGACACATATGTAACTGGACCATTTATGGCCAGATGCTTTTTGTTCCAGATAGTTTGTAGATAATTTTTTGGGGAAATATCTAATCTTGAGTCACTCAATCTTTGTTTCATATGAAAGTATGGTATGCAAATTGAGATGACCCTGCAAACTGAAAAAGTTGGTAGCTCCAGTGTTACCAACGCAAAATTAGTTAGCGTAGAGCCCGAATATAACTACCTTGCTCAGTATGGAAATATACTTGTGTGTGCTCATTTGCACGACGCCAGCATTTTGCACATCAAGTAAATCAGTCTTGTTTGGGGTTGTGGTTGTCAAGTACTCCCCGAAACTGCCAAACCTGTCCGCGCTGCTGAAAAAAAAAAATGTAGAAGAAACATTGACCTCATCGGCCTCATACTATTTCCTTTACTCTTTTTGTGTGATTCATGAGTCTACAGTCACATTAGTTTGCATGGAAAAACGGCTCAATTTTCCCATCCTTTTTTATTTTATTTTTTTAGAATCTACTTGCAATTTCAACAGCGTGACATTTATTATTTTTGAAGACGGGTGGTACTGAAGGTGCAAGAGTCGCTGAGGGGTGAAAAGCCAAGAGCGCCGCAAGAGGATAAAGAATAATTGGGGAGGGAGGATTAAAATTCAGGGGCAGATCTGGTGGTTGATTGCGACGGGAGAGGGATTGAAGCAGAGAAGGGAAGGATGGAGACGAGTGGAGGAATGAACAAAGGGAATAGAGGACAACGGGTTCTATATGAAAAGGAAGGTGGCTGGCTGACGGAGGAGGCGCTGATGGATGGGGGAGGCAGTCGATGGATGGAAAACAAGGGCCCTTCATTTTAGAGTTAGATTGCAATAGATCCACTCAGCCAAATCTCAGGCCACTTGCCATTAAAAGCTGCCAATTAGATGTGTAGGTGTGTGTGTACACCAGACAGAACACACATACATGCTCACTCATCGCATGTGTTATGACTATTTGTCAAACTGATGGATTTGACAAGCAGATTATAGTCAGTGATGCCTCAACGTGAGAAGGATTCTACAGTTCTGTGACTGCATGTCCATCATCTGGTTTACAGCTGCAACATTCAACGGTGTAACAATATACAACATCAGATTGTAGGTTTTAAATCAGCGAGAAAATCTGACAAGTATCAACGTGTATTTGTTTTATATTATACAGAGTCTCTAAAGGGATGTCTATTGATACAGATATTGTATGTACAGTCAGTGTTTTAACCCTTGTGGCATTATGTTGCAAATTATGGAAATTCCTTTCATTTTTTTTAAGATATCATAAAAGAATCAATAGGCAGAAAACACTAGGGAGCTGAAATTTCCAGCAGATGATTAAAACATATCAAATTTCAAAATGCAACAATTCTGAAATTTCTATGTGATTGCAGCTGGAAGTACGAGATTTTGTGTACAAAAATAATAATCGTCCAAATTTTGGACCATATAGAACCATTCTAATTCCAAGTTTTGAGAAGCATTTGAATAGGATTTATTACGCTTTTCCTACGATTTTTGCAACATTCCACTGAGCGGCGGTCAAACTATGTCAGCAAACAGAAAAATTTTTGTTGACTTGTTTCACCTCAAGGCAGTTGGTGGCAGTAGAGTCCAGTTAATGGCTATGTCATAAAATGTCATCATCACGTCAAAGACTACAAAGACAGATGCCACTGAACAATTTGAGTAGTGAAGGAAAAAAAAAACATTCATAAATAACTAATTTTTACGCCTTTAAAAGCGTTTTTAAATACAATGTGTATAGTTTGCGAAGGGTGTGCACAGGAGTTAAGTAAGAAAAAATAAGTGACAGTACTCGCCTTATTCAACTGTTTCTAGCTAAATAGACAGTGTGTAACAAATGGATGGATGGTTGGACATAAGGTTGAAGTTAGACGCTTCTGCGGCTTTTGATTTGTGGGGGAACTGCATTTTTTTGAGGGTGCCATACCCAGTCTTGCCTCTATGTATAGCCAACCCTGGAAAGCACACTAGAAAATACCTCAATATACTGTACTGTGCTGCATTTCATTAATTTCGATTGGAAACTGCCTTCAAAAGGTTCTTTTTGTGTCCAAAATGACTAAACGTTCATGAAGAAATTAATGTTTCAAATGGCCAACATTCAATTTGCAATCCCCATTGCTCACTTCATTGCTCCTCTAGTACTGTCTGTCCCTGCATTATTTCCGCACGATAGCCGCATGGCCACCTACTCTACTTTGCGCTCATCTCGGTAACCCGCTGCATTTAATTGAAAGCCAATGGTGTGAGATATAGCTCTTTGACCGAGTGTGCGCAAGGGCAAGAGGTCCTCTTTCAAACTCTACCCGCACATTAATATATCTGAAGAATAACTAACGGGAAGATTGCAACAGCCTCGGATCACATTTACTCTATAATAATGTGAATACTGTATTCAGCTTTGTAAATGAATCACCACTAATTCTTCAATTACTTATTCTGTTTTTCCATCAACAGTTTCAATCTTCATTCTAAACTGGGTTTGAAAATTGTAATTGGGTTTAGTTAATACCATACATAAGTTAACACTAGAGCTGGGTTGAGACACAAATCCCATGGGACGAGATGTCTCATGAGATTGAGTCCACATGAATGAGTTTTTTGTAATGTTCGTCACATAAAATAGTCAAATATAAGTTTTCCAGTTTTGATCATTTTTAATTCTGTCTTTTAGTGCACGCTGCAAGAAAATTAAAGATCTAGCATGCAAATGTAAACATAAAAGGAGTCAGGCTCATTTTTTTAACTGTAGCTCAGTAGACTAGTTTAATGACTAGTTTAATGAAATGCATCCTTTTCTTCAACTAGAACACCAAAATATTCCAACACAAGGGATTTGAAAATAATCATAGCATTCTTAATTCTCCGATAGACCTGCCGATATTCAGTCTTTTGGTATTCTTTTTTTTTTTGTTTTCTTGGCGAGAGAAAAACAGACCAACGATGTCAAAACCAGAGGATCAATGCTGCCAGCTGAAACTGCAGCCTGGTTTGTTAATTTCAGCATCAAAGTGTGCAGTCATTTATGTCTATTCAACTGAACCTTTGAAAAGTAAATGGAAAGCTCTCAAGGGCATTGGAGCACTGCTAGCAAACAGCTAATCTATGTTAGACACTGCGTTGCAGGCTGGCAACAATTGAAAGAGAAAAAAGTTGTTGGGTTTACATCTGGAATCTGAACTCACTATGGGAGTAACAGTTGTGCAGTAGAAAGATGAGTCACTCAAGTCAGCCACTGTCTTGACACGCTGTCGGGATAAACTAAATAAAATTAATGGTATACCTGTAGGCATTCATGTTCATTTACTATTTGGAATGGTAAGATTTATTTTTAAGTCTGCTGGCCTTCTCACCACATTTAGTGATGTGGTTTATCCATCTATCTATGCTACCTACCTAAGAAACTAACGAGTTAGCTAATTAATCAGCTATCTTGTTAAATAAGTAACTTGCTAATTACTTAGCTAGCATGCTAGCTAATGCTAGTCTGTCTATCTATCAATCTACAAGTATCTATATATGCTAGCTACCTAGCTAGCTTACAAATTAAGTAGCTACCTAGCTAGCGAACTAACTTACTAATTAGTCGGCTATTTTGTTAAATAGGTAACTCCCTAATTAGTTTGCTAGCTGTCTATCTATCTGTCTGTCTGTCTGTCTGTCTGTCTGTCTGTCTGTCTATCTATCTATAAAAAGCACGATTTTGTGCTGTGCAGGGCTGAGAAATCTTATGACGTTCTAATCTTGCAAAAAAACAAAACAAAAACAAAAACACAGAAATATGAGCATTAATTTGCTAAATTGTACGAACAGTCTGAGAGAGACGATGCTAGCATAGGTAGAATACGCAAGCTCCACACAGAAAGGGCCGAGCTGAAACTAACCACTAAACCTAAAAACTATGCAAATGTTCGCACCATTTTATCACTGTGCTCTGTTGAGTAGAAATGTTCAAGAATCTAAAAACGTTGTAGCGTTGAGTGAAGAAAGGCTGTAGATGGAAGCGAAGAAGGAGAGATTTAGAAGTGGAAGTGAAAGAGAGAGAACAAAGGAGAGCGTCTGAGATGGGAATAGATGCAGCAGAAATATAAATATCATTTTTAGTGGCTCCCTTTGAGCAGAACGCCACAGGGAATATTGAGCAACAAGAAAGCAAATGAGCCACTCCCCATCCAGATGTTGCTACTTATGTAAACATCAGTGTGTGCGTGTGTGTAGCTCCAGTCTGCAATTAAAATTTCAGTCAAACTATAAGCATGCTATTGTAGCTACCTGTTAGCAAGCACATCTTCACCCACCCAAAACATCAATTATGACTTGAATGAATCAATACAATGAACATCTGTTGTCTTTCGTCTGTTTCCCTGTCAGAGCTGCACAAAAACTGAATCTGACATCCAAGAAGAAGAAGTTGAAGGCTGCTGCGACGGCGCAGCTGCCCGTCGCGTCGTCCTCGCCGACATGCGACAGCCAATTGTTCCCCACCAATTTCAGTTCTGCCCTTCTGGCAACCCCGCCTCCAGCTCCGCCTTGCCTTCTCCGTGCGGCCAATAAGATCAAAGACACACCTGGTCTAGGAAAGGTAGGAAATGGATTTATCAATCTCATCCGCTGAAAGTAAAATGCATGAATACAAATATTCTGCATCTTGAGAATTACCCTTGAAAAACCTGTTTAGTTTTAGTACATGTATTTTTTGGTGCATTTTCAGAATGTGACAAGATTATAGCAGTGGAGTATACCCCCTATTTTTTCTGTCTTTTATTTTGAAGGGTACTATTAGGAAGATTGACTATAATTTTGAAAAATTGATTTACGTGCCTGCCCAGTGCCCACATGTCAAACATATACATTTTTATCCTTGGGGTCATTTGATGATAGCCTGTTAGAAACAAGATAGTCAGACACTAAGGAATTTTCAATTGTGTATAAAAGTTCACAATTTTTCTGCCTAGGAATCATAAACATTCTTGATTTAATTCTTAATTATTCAGTAAAAAATGTTACGATGAAATGTTTCATTTTTATAACAACATTGTTTATTTGACATTTTTTCTTTTGAGTAGTGTGTATTAAAACGTAAACTTGACCATATTATCGTAGTGCTAGCAGTACTATGAGTTTGAATGAGTTCACATCACTATCAAAATGTTTCACAATCCTGACCTTGGATGCTGGATGCTTTTGTCCCGTGTCACCTCTGCCGTATCACACCAAAAATATGCTTAATGGTTACCACGGTAACACATCTCAAGCTGACAAAAGTCATCTGTCACCCAAGCCAGCGCTTGATGAAATATATGTGTGTACGAGTCGTGGATGTGCTTGGTGGGTTGGGGGCGTTCATGCTGCTGAAGTGTGTGCAATATCGATTGTCCATGAAATGAGTTTTTAGTGACCCTCCCCCCTCCGCAGTTTTGGTCTCACTGACTGTTTAGTCCATGTGTGTAAGTGCGCGTCGGCTTGACAAAATGAATGCATTTGATGAAACCAGACCAGTCAAAAAGACTCTGACTGCCTATTGTATTACAAAGACATATGGAGAGTGACCAAAAAGAAAAATGGAAAAAGACAAGCTTTACTTACTCCCCCTCCGCTTCTGTAAGGTTTTCCTCAAAGCATCATAAGCCATCATGTAGGTCAGCATCTTTTATTTGTCTGCTTCACGCCGTATAATCAAGTTTTAATGATAGGCATACTTTTTTTTTTGTTTTACCTGGACTCTACTTCTTCATTTATGGGTAAAATGTTCTCATCTTGGGATCAAAACAACTAAATAGTTTGTGGATATTTCATTAGGTGCACCTGCAAAATTGAATTGGATACAATACATGATGTTCGCTACAAATACTAATTAAATAAGAAATAGACCAGTGTATAACAATAAATTTAATTCTATCCATCTATTTTCTATACCAGTGGCTACTTGAAGGAGGGGGTACTCAAGGAAAACAAACAAACAAAAATGCAAAAACCCTTTAAAAATAATTACTGAATTGTTTCAGGAAACTATAAGTTATGTTCAGTCGGTGATTCAACTTCATTTTTATAAAAACTCAGATTCTCCCCCATACTAGAATGGTTCGACCCAACTTGTCACATGCCACCTCTCGTTACCTGTCAAGTTAATGATTTATTTTTGCGAACATATTTCTACTATTATCTCAAAAGAGGTTAAGTTAAAAATTGTATTTGCAACTGTAAAGGTTAGTTACTTTTAGATGGATCATTCTGCTTCCTGTGAGCAAAATTGTGCGTTAAATGGCATTTTAAATGCCAAATGAAAACTCCATTCTTTTGTACAACCAATTCATGTTCAATTTTAGCCTCCATCTGAGTTTATCTCCATATGGAAGTGACAGATGTCTCCTCGGTTATCAGGAAGACGCACATGCACACACAGTCTGCTTCGTAGCATCTTAATTCAACCAAACTGGCTCTGCTTGCATCCATCTAATTTCTTGCATCCATCTAATTTCTTTAGCACCCTTTCTTTTTTGGACTGGTCACCAGCCTATCACAGGGCAAATATAGACAAGCAACAACTGCCACTAACGCTCACAATAATGAACCATTTAAAGTCTTCAGTTCCCCTAAGAAGAGAATGTTGAGAGAGACTGTTGGCAATGATTTCCTATTCTTGGACTGCGCTTGTGCATGATGACAACAGATTTTTATTTTTTTTAATTATTATGATATTATTACTGTAAGGCTGGTAGACTGGATTGCAAAATATAATTTATATTTCGTAAAATCATGTGATACAACATGGCATTTTTGATGGGTCCTTAAATGTGACATGATGCCGTTAATCAATATTTCAAATTTTGTATTGCTGTAAAACTAACTTTGCTGAGCCTTACTTGCAGTTGTTTTCGAGTCTTAACCCGCCCACTGACGGTGACTGACCAGGCAAATGAGCTGCGCCCGGCAGAGCGCTACAAACACGGGAATGAAGCAAAAAAACAAAAACAAAAAAAAAAAGACAACTGCGAATAAAAAATGCAAACACATTAAAAACAGCAAAAAAAAAAAAAAAAATGCTGCAAATGCATAAAAGAACACTCGGATTAAGACAGCTGCAAAAAAAGCAACATGTTAAAGCAAAAACAAAAAGATGAAAACCGCTGCAACAACAAAATGCTGCAAGTTTATGCCATACAATGGAAGTGATGCCACTAGGAGGCGGAACTAAAAAGCATTGATCAGTCAGGCACTCCACAAGGTGCACATGTAATAATAGCATTTTTGGAGCAATGGTGACATTTGTTTTGATGTACTTGCTCTTTTTGTTTACAGTTGTATTAACTTCAGTGTTTTTTACCCTTGTTTTGTCATTAATTGACCTCCATTTTCTTTTTGTGAATGCATCTTTTTTTTGCCGCGTTCTCCTCAAGTGTTTGCATGTTTTTGTTTTCGGAATTTTTCATTTGTTTATTGCTCCAATCCTGTGTTTGTAGTGTTCTGCCGGTGTTCAGCGCCTTTGCCCTCATTGGCATCATCTAAATCATCTCCTTACTTAGGGTGCTTGCTTGTGGTTATTCTCAAATTTCTTGTTTGAGCAATGTGCTCTAGATGAGATCTTATAGCCGTGGTGTGGAATGAAAATTGTAGTAGAGCCCAGCAAGCACCATATCCCGCTATTTCCCAACATAACAAGCTAGTGTTATACAAAATCAATCAGATCTCGCCAAGAGCTAATCAAATACACACATGCGCACGCACAAATGCGGGGACCAAAATGACCGGGGTGACATTTCTCTAGGAAAAATGTCACTAGCAGTGGGGGTCGGCTTCTCCTACTGGAATGGCATTTGTACATATGCAACCCCCTCAACCCTGCCCCTTACAGCACCACAATTTATAAGATTACATCGTACAATGAAATATGTCCAATGAGCAGCAAATCCCCCAGATACTTCCTACACTACACGCTTAGTTTGCAGGCCTGATGTTAATATGGCAGAAAACAGATTGAGACGTCACTGTTAAAGCCGGGGGAAATCAGCCTGTAGTGGTCATGTGTGTGCATGGACACACACGCGCGCATGCACCCACACAGACACGTGTGTTACAAGAATCTGAAGCCTCCTTCCGTCCAGAGGTGTCAAATTAATCCGAATCCCTTGGAGGACGCTCCTGAGTGGCGTGTGTATCTCACATCCCCTTGTGGTATTGTTACGCTCCATGCTGTTCTTTAGGTCGTAGGTGCCCCCCTCCCTTCACCGTAATTAAATCAAACAGCCGAGAGTCGCACATTGAGGAGCACCACGGCGCCTGTGTCTCGGTCAAAGAAATTAAATTATACAAAATGAACACTTAGCAAAGTGAGTGGCATAGTATACAAAAATATGATGATACTCACAAAATTGGATATTAAACTGAATCCACTTTTTTTTTATTTATTTTTTTATTGATGTATTAAAAATTAAGGATCTGGAGGATCTGTCAACAATCAATGTATTAAGGACTGACAAAATTACATTCAAATAGCCTCTTTTTGGGGCGTGGGGGATGCCCAAATTACATCCTTTAAATGGCTAGGGCAGCAATGGCTTACAACAAATTACGGTAGCCCAAAACATTTATTTATTTATTTATATGGGGGGGAAGCAGCTCACTGCTTCCTGCCATTGGAAATGCTCAAGTTTTACATACTTAAATATTTCCATACTTCAGGCACACTCTTGTTGCATGATGCTAGCTTCGTGTTAGCTCACCACAGTGCTTTTATTTATTTATTTATTTTTTTGTTTTTTAAGTGGCTCTAGAAAATGGATTGACGGATGTATTTGTTTCTATTTGCAACATCTGATGGAACATGTTGGAACCAATTTCCAATCTCGTGATCTGGACATCTTTATTCAAAATGATATACAATTCAACACATGTAATTGTTGACAATGTAGAAACACAATTTATGCGCCTAATGTTTAATATTGTGGTTGTAGTTTGCAGTGGCGTAGTGGATTTGTGGTTAGTGCATCGTCTTGCTCGGCTCACTTATTGTATTGTATATGTCATTCAGCTTTTTTTAATATTCTATATTTAGCCACATGAAAGGGTCAATATAATAGCATGAGCTGAACATTATCTGTGTCAGCGCCAGTGTTATTTGACCTGTATTGTGAAAAAACGAAAACAGAAAGTCAATGCCTGACTTAATTTGACACCAACTACTAATTATGTCCCTTGGACAGAATGTTACAGCAGCCTAATGAGTTTGAATATTCAAATCAGTTGCTTAATTGATAATAATAAAGAACAAGAACAAGCTGGTCCACGGGAAATACAAATGTAAAAGTCAATGTTAATAGAAGGGGAATTAAATAGGAGGGAATAAAAAGCTAAAGGGTTGAACTTCTTCAGTCTTATCCTCAAGCTCTCTCCTAGTCATCTTTTTATCCAAGCTCATCTCCATTTCTCAGTTATCAATGACTAGAGGACAGACTCCCATTTTATTTTTTTTTATCCCATCTCATCTATGCACTCCACATTCTGCATGCACGCACGGCTTGAGACTTGACCTTGGGGGAAGATGATACTATGACAGCTAATCAATTTTTAATAGCAGTGGTGATCCCTCTCAGGCAGCAAACTGTGTGTGTGCGCTCTCATGCCTTTAAATGAATGAGTGAGTCTGTTATGAGACTGCTGTATTCCACCTTGTAGATGAAATATTAATATACTCAGAACTGGCAGAGGTGGAGCATGTTATTGACACATGTGGACGCTTACACGCACGCATTTGTACTGTGCACAAAAGTGTTGTAAAGAGTAATGCATTACAAAAATGATTGTAATGCATTACTTTTTGCTGTAAAGCGGTCGCATTTGAATTTGGAAATCTTGTCAGCAAGATCCCTTTTGCAATAACGACAAGGTACAATTGCTGTATACAATTGTGAGAGCCCCGAATCCTCTACGGAGCTCTCGAGGATTGAGCTGTGGATGGACCCGGTTGACGCGCCTTTCCTCCCTGATTGGTGTTGTGTATCAAACAATTTGACACTTGTCAGGTGCACTGTTGTGTCCAAGAATTTATTTCAGCGGCAGTAAGTAATGACATGACATTGAAGAATCTGCTTGTTCAAAACTTAAACAAAATTTGAATATTGTGCAAATAAAACCATTTTCCCCAAATGTTTGAAAGTAAAACATACCTGTGGTCAAAGCCATTTGACCTTCCGGTCTCCCTCCCCTCACCCATAACCTGGCACTTATATAGGCTATAGCGCCACCCCATGGATACAGGCTAAACAGGTTGTATTTGGCCCTTACAACAGCAGTCTATAATTAGTTCTGGTTAATGTGTATAAAGATGAAGCATACAAAAACTCATGTTAAACAGTACATTTAACACAATAACGATGATGTTGGCTAGCTGCTAACGTTAGCACTACCGAAACCATTCATTTTTTTAAACATCTGTCCATAACCTAGCCGACTAAACCCCTGCAGAGCTTGCCGATGAGCCAATCATTTGAATCGAGTGTTCTGGGAAAAGGAACCTGGACTCTGGCCCTCAAGGACCGGATGACACATGTGCTTTAAAGCATGCTTTTCAAGTGTCCTTGAAAATAAAGTTACATTTTATCATGACTGTTCCGATTATCCAACAGGAGATGCTAGGCAAAATGACCAAATGGATAAGTGGGAGAAGCATTAGGTCAGAGTGTTGTGAGAAAAAGATGACACGGGAAGGATGGAGAGAATGCCCATTTTGAAAAAGAGGGATGAGGGATGTGTGAGAAGATATTGGTGTTGTCTCACCAGCTCTCTTCTTCTTTTTCAACAACCACAACAAAGAGTCCATTAGCTTTGGACCCTTTCATCAACAAAGTGTGTCTGCATGAAATTGGCTGTGGCGCTTTGGCCTCACATATTGATCCATCCCAGTGTGGAAGTAGGATCCTTTGAGAATACTTTAGGTCTCGAAACATACAGTACAAGCAAACGCAATTTAGCCTAACTCAGGTTTAAAAAATGGGAAACTCTCAGGACCATTTGGTGCTTTTGAAGCCAATTACATTGATTGTTATGGGATACCAGGGGAAAGTATGGATTCATAATTGTCTGTGTACACAATGCACAGTTTTATTTGGAGTGTTTATAGATTTTATGTCTGTGGAAAGACGCGGAAGAGGGATAAATCTGATCTATTTAGGCAAAAGCTCAAAGGATGTAAAAATATGGATTTTTTTTTTTTTAACCAGATGCCAGTTCTGCGCCAACACAAGATTAATCAGCCGGTTAATTTAAAAATATAATGAATGCATTTCTTTAAGTACGAATTTAATGTCGAAAATAGCAAGGGTCAACGGCAAATATATTTTTTAAATAAAGTACACGGGTACATTTTTTCATTCCAGAGATTGCATTGCGTGATGCAATTCATTACGTTTACAAGGGCATAAGGGCTTGTCATATGTGTTAGTATTACTTGTAGTTGAATGGGTGTGATATTTCACATTTATGCTTCATTTATGTAGCACTGTATTTTATGTATGTATTTGATTATTTTTGTGTGTAAAGTAGTGACATCCAGGTCAATTCTTTGCACAACGTCCTTGCATTAATCACCTAATCATTGCTTGTAAAAATGAGGATTTGTTTTGTTTTGAATGTCTGCAGAAGGACATCGTCAACAAATTCCATGACATATATTTTAGGTAACAAGATTGTTGTATTGATTTATGTGTAATAAATAATGACTCAGTGTTTCTGGTATACAACTGATATAATTGGATTATTATTATTAAATTTGAGCACATAAAGGTAAAACGTTAAAATAATCATCAGGCATTGTCTTATTTGGTTGATTATTTTGGTTCAATGTTTGAATGGCCATAATCGGCCAATTTAGTAATAGTAGTGATAAAAAGAAGTCAATGACATTTTTTTGCTGTTGTATTTTTTTTTTTTTAATGATATGTTCTATGCACCTCCACTTAACAGAATTCTGATTAATATTGTGTTTCTGGAATATCAATAAGCAACAATATCCACGTTTTTATCCATCCCAGAGCAGAGCCATTTGGCTACTTGTTGTCAACTCAAATGTCATCACTTTGCACAGGACTCAGGTGACGACCACTCACTTGTTGTCTGGGTTTGGTCATGTGATGTTCACAAGCAATTAAAATGTAACCAATGTAATTCTTGATTTTGGCAAAGGTGCGTCAAGACACACGGGAACCGTTTTAATTTGTGGAAACCAGCAGCATACGTCTCCTTTAATTAAACAAAAATGCCCTGGTGGAATCGTCACTTGGCACATATTTCTTAATATCTGAATAAAGAACGCATTTTCAGTGCCGTGCTAGTATTGGATTTCATTCGATTATGCAGGCGCTCCTAATTTTGCGACTGCTGAGTGGCGCTTTATAATCCGTATCCGTGCCACGTCTCCCCTTTTTAAAAATGGTTTCAAACGAGAAAATGAAGATTCTATTTATACCTCTATGTGAAGGAATTGACACACTGCAGCAGGGTGGACTGTACACACCACTTATTTACTCACTAACTCTCAGACAAGAGCAGGAAAAAGGCTCTCAAGAGATAGGAAGATTTTATGAGTTACGCCTTGTAAAGCGTGCACCAGTAAAATCCTTCCCCCGGGCTCTCACTGATGTGATGGGCTCTTTTATTGGGGTCACGAGAGGGCATGCGGAATCCGAGTGTGCGCTGGAGTGTGTTTGTGTGTGCCGCATGCAAAGTGTTGACCTGGCACCGGGCCACTGCTGACTTCACCTGGGTTAGCAAGGTTGCGTATTTATTGTTACGCAGGTGAGGGTGGGGCATGATTTTTAAATTGATCATTATTTTGGTGTGAGGGGAACTCGAGCACACACACGTACGCGCACGCACGCACACACGGTTTATTGAAGCAGCTCTCTTAAATGGCCCATGGTCATTTAATGATGCAACCAAAGGAAAGCCTGTTAATATGTTATTAGATGTGAGTGAGAGAGCCGGAGATGAATGTGCACATAAACAGCAACACGCTGTGTGCTAAGACCTCTTTGGATTTTATATCTCCCTTTCTACAACATGGAATACATAATATATTTTTATATTAGTTAGCGGGCAGCAGAGAGGCTTTTATGCTGTTACACTTCATAACCGAGATGTCATTTAAGATGGGCTTGCTCTGTCAAGCATGACCTTGTTCGGCTCCTGCATTGTTTTTGTCCCTCGCTTGTGAAATAAAAAGTGGTTTTATAATCATAGACAGTAACCATAGGCATAAATGGTTGATTCATTGATCATGAGGTGTTCTGAGAATTGTGCGGAAATGATTGTTGATTAATCATGTGTTGAAGCTATTGGAGTGTACTACTTGGTTCAAGCAGCAATGATGCTGTGCATTCTGTCTTCAAGATTCAAGTTTTATTGTCGTAGTAATACTACACAATGCAATTCTTATTCTGTTCACTTCCCTGAGCAGACCACATTCCACAATTGAGCAAATAATAAAGTAGGCAATTAAAAAAAAAAAATATGTATTTGCTATTATCTACTGCAGTGGTTCTCAAATCTTTATTGACTATTTGATTTTTTTTTTGTCAGCCAAGTATTGCCTAACCCGTGCAAAACATTATTTGATTAAAAAAAAAGCCTTAAAAATTACAGTGCAATCCAAGTCTGATTTATTAAACACAAAGTATATTTATAAGTATATTTAGTAGATGCTCATAAACTGAATATTATGTAACAATGTGTGACGATTGTGTCCTTTTTCTGCAGCTCAACTATTCTTGAAGATTATAAAAATGCATTTTTAAGACTGGATTTTGTTTGTGGAATGTCTCGAGCAATCCAAAGTGGTGACACAGCGCATTGCACACTCAGCAATCAAAGCAAACAATGGCAGCTGTCAACTGCCTAAATTGAGGCTGCAAACAGTTTCTGATGGGAGTGGGAGGAGAGGAAAGCTGCTAAAAGAGAATTTTGATAGGAGGAAAAGCAGAGGGTAATGGGATGTGAAGACAAATGACGGAATATACTGGACTAGTAGTGGTTCATAACGAGCAATTGTTTCTCTCTAGCTCCACACTTTCTCTTCGTAATCCCTTGAGCCCATAAGATATTTAATTGAACACTGACTCATTCACTGCCACGGCTATAGACATCAATGATCCATTTCACCTGGGGTGACAGTGAATGAGTTAACTACTTTAACTGTGGTTTATTTAGAATACATAAAAGAATCCATGCAATGCCAATACATCATGGTTTTATATAACTATTGTCTTGAGCTTGAAAAAGCAAAGTGAATATCACTGAATTATGCAGTTGCACCAAAAAAAAAAAAAAAAAAAGACAGTGAATGTATCTACAGTATAGTTTTGCAATACCTAATGATATTCCATCTTGGTGCCCCTCAGGTGAAAGTGATGGTGCGTGTGTGCCCGGCGTCTCAATCGGATGAGGCAGAGTCCAGTTCTTTCCTCAAAGTGGACCCAAGGAAGAAACAGATCACCATCATGGAGCCTTCAGTCAATCAGACGCAAAGCCCAGCCTCTCAGAAGAGAGCGGGAACCAGCCATGTCCCTCCCAAGATATTTACCTTCGATGCTGCCTTTCCTTCTGATGCATCGCAGGTAAACTATCTAAATCGAGCTAATCTGTCCATCCATCCATCCATCCATCCATATAACAACATGAGAGTGTTAAATGCTAACCCGACATCAGGGTTCAGCAGTCTCTTGACCTCAGTTCTAATTGGTGCTTCATGACTGTCCTGTCTTACCTGTTGCCAGGCGGAAGTGTGTGCGGGAACGGTTGCTGAGGTGATTCAGTCAGTAGTGAATGGAGCAGATGGATGTGTCTTCTGCTTTGGACACTCCAAGCTGGGTAACACACACACGCACCCGCACACAATTATGCACAGATGTGCTAGACAAAATAAAGAGTATGCCTGGGCTGGCCCTCATCGATCAGTGGGAGAAAGAAGAGGATTAGTGTGTCTTTCTGGCTCTGCTCTGTCTCTGCCTTCCTAATCCTTCTGAAGGCAATCTAAAAAGCTTGGGACCTCTCACTCCAGATGAAAACACGTCACGACTAAAAAGCACGTTTACAATCGAAACCTGTAACCTCCTAGGACAAACTTGACACCAAGTCTCAGCGAAACAAATGAATATTGCACCGTCGTGACCAATTTTAAATTGCAGTCCTATCGTACAATTACAGCGTATATATAAGTGGCCCAGAGACAGACTTGTGCTTGTCACCGCTCAATTGTAGTTGATAAATGATAAGTGAATCATTTTCTATCATGGACAAATCCATCAAACAGCAGTAGGCTGTGCTCTTTCAATCAATATTACTGCTCTACGAGGTGATATCGCAGCGTGCTGACCTCCCTTGTTCAAAACGGCTGTAACAACAGATGATGTAGTCCCCCTACGGCCATCCGTAGTAATGAGGCTGCATTACAAGGGCATTAACTTTTTCACTAATTAAAATAAGGAAAGTAACACACTGAGCGTTTACAGTGGGCTCTGTGGCTGCTGGCTGTTGACACACGCCGGCTTACGCAGTCTGCTTTTATGAAGTTTTCCACGAACATGAAAATATGACTATTCGTCCAGATGTGACTGAATTTATTGGAGGACCTTCAGGAATGGAAATGAGTTCCTCTTCCAGAAATGATGGAAAAATCCCAAGTGGACTCATTGTAGGTTAATGAACAATATTCTGTAATTGCCAGTGCGGTTTGGAGAGGTGTAAAACTGTGCGGCATCATAGTGAGAAATGTTTATCTTATTAAGCTAATATTAGAAATGGCTCTCAGCATGACGCAGTACAATTCAAGGCTACAACACCGATTGGTAAAACTATCTTTGTCAAGGAAGAAGTCTTGTAAAGGTTCTTATTAGATGATAAATCTTGCGAGAGATGGAATGTTTAGAAATGTTCTGAACTGAACTAGTTTCCTTTAACATAAGAAAAAAAACAAAGAACAGAAAAACAAATGAAACGTAGCATGTTGGGCGTGTCAACATGACATGAATGGAAATCAACTATTACGGTTAAGTCAAAATATTTTTTGTAGTGTTAATCATATTTTTAATCTGTCATTATGCTTTCTGTATGATGTTTTGATCTGCCACAATAATACAATGCATATACTTTTTTTTTTTAGAAATGTCTAGATGAGATTAAGAGATGAACTATTTCAATTAATTAGACAATAATTAACTATTTTTTTCTTATTTATTTACTATTTATCTCTTGGTAGCACTAGCAACACCACACACGACAAACCCAGAATACATGCTTAAACATTTTAAATTTTTATAACATTTCATGAATAAAAATGTCTCTTTTCAACTATCTGGTGCCATTTTTAGGAAAATCTAGAATATACCATGATATTCCCACCTTTTATTTTTTTATTTAAATTTCATGACGCATACATGATCCTTTAAAAAAAAATCAATTTGGTTTCCTATTAATTTCAGTGCCCTTTCATATTTCAATAAAATCCAGCGCCTTCACATTTATATGAAGCCCTACTTAAGCCTCAGTCTGTTCACATACCTGCATATTTTAAATGCATATGTTAAAATAAATCATCTCCATTTCTTGCAGCATCTAATCTAGAAATGGTAAAGACATACTATATCCTTGACGCCTTCCTTAAGATCATCACTATAGCAACAGCCAATTTTTTTCCCAAAGAAAAGATGGGACGAATGTGTTAAAGTACAGACAGCAGTTAATGAATATTCAAATCTAGCTATGACATGCACAAATTGCACATGCTGTACAGTACTATCTCACTTTTTTTAAAACATGTTAATGCCAGTGTAATAATTTGACTTTTTGAAAGTTGGACAATGTGAGCAATGAATCAACTTAGTATCAAGACATGTGTCTTGACACACATGCAAGAATGTAATTCATAATATATGTCTGGTCAAAAAATTATTAGGCACCAGCAAGTTAGAGACTCTAGTAAGGAAAATTGTCTATCAAAAATGCATGGATGGATATTACTGTCCCTTTTAACTCCTGGAGAATCTGCAACCTTTTTCCTTATTTTTAAAAAACGTATAAATCAATCATTATGATTATTATGATCATACGCTTCTTGACGTGTCAAATGTATTACTGACGTGACAGTGAGTTTCAACGCTTCAGGAAGCATAGCGGTGCAGGAAAGCGAGAACATTGTAAATTTACAGTGCCGTTGACAAGCACTTGATCCTCCATTGTGTCGCAGAACAAATCACACATATTTCACATGACGAGCTTTTCATATTTCTCCCTAAGTCTTCAGTTGGTTGTCACATTTTTTTGTGGATTCTGATCTCCTGACAGCCACAGCAGGTGTGTGTGTCGTCTAAGTATGGATGCCCACGGGGGAAACAAAACACAATTTACACACATTGAATTTCACACACTGTCTCTGTTTCAGGCAAATCTTACACTATGATTGGTCGCCATGACTCGCTGCAGACGCTAGGTATCATCCCGTGTGCCATCTCCTGGCTCTTTAAGCTCATCAATGAGAGGAGGGAGAAAACGGGGGCGCGCTTCTCTGTCCGAGTGTCCGCGGTTGAGGTAAGAGTTGCTCGGTTCTATACCATCCGACTTTTTTGGAACCTATCCACTGAATGCCAGAATGGTGGCGCTTGGCACACTGCAATGCACTAATTCACTAATGTGCTATTTTTCAAAGAGAGCTTGACTTTCAGTTGTCACAATAAGACAAGTTATTCCTTCGGGCTTTGCTGGACGAGGAACACTGCAAACTACTTCTAGAATATAGTGTTGATGAATTGCATCTCCATAGCACAGAGTAGCTATTTGTAGTAACACTTGCCAGTTGTTTTCACAGTGTTGACATGGAAAGTCAATCAAATTAAAGCTTACAAAACCTATATTCTGAAAGACGGTTTCAAATGTTGGCATTTTTAGGTTCCTTATATGTACAAAAAGCCCAAACTATCCCAAATGGACCAGTTTTCAGTTAAGAGGATGTCCAATTAAAATTTCCTTAGCAGTATGTTTTATTCTGCATCTCTAGTTCAAACATGCATTTTATAAAGATTGCATGTGTTGATTTTCATTTTCAGTGGACAGCAAATTGCAAAATGGCGGTCTCCTGAGACGGTTGATCGTGTGGATTTCCTGCGTAATTCTTTCAGTGCCATGGATAATAATTCTTGTCTTTTAAAACAGTAATAACAATAACCAATAATCAAATTCTCGTCTAAATTTTTTTTGTATGGAAGGTAGCTGACACTCTTGACTAATGCTTACCTTATGTAAGCCAATTGAGCACTGTAGTGATAGCTGTGACCATTGGATGACAGTGTTTCCACACTTACAACACAGATAAAACCTACATGCAATTCAAAGTAACAAATGGAAATCAATCTTTCATATGATACCAGTCATATTTACATAGACATAGCACAAAATATTCTCTGCCTTGAAAGATGAAAATCCAAAATATATTGGCCCTCTAGAGGTTTGCTTCTCTGATAATGCTTGGCACTAAAAGATATTCCACAGACGCAGTATTTATCAGAATGCCATGTTTAGACCAAAGAACATATTGTTTTTTTTTTTTTTTTTTTAATTTAGCTCTGCCTTTAAAAACAGTGTAAAGTCAACACACCCAAAACAGCTTATGGTTCAACAATACAGTAAAATGTGTCAATAAATTCTCAATGATTTAAAATTCTTATACCCTTTACATTTTTACCACAACAAAAGCCATTGCAATATTCAAGCCACTGTCACAATACTGGACATATACTGTTTATTTATATGAGTGTGCTTTTAAAAGGTCTGGGGCAAAGAGGAGAACCTGAAGGACTTACTCTCTGAGGTGGCTACTGGCAGCTTACAGGATGGACAGTCACCTGGAGTTTATCTGTGCGAGGACCCCATCTGTGGCATGCAGGTAAGAATCAGCCAATCACTGGGCGTATACAGACAATTAACCGTTCACAATCACATTTACACGTGTATTTCTGACATCAGGATCTTTGTTAACCTTTGGAGTGTGTGGGAAAACTCAAACATGGCTATATATATATATATATATATATATATATATATATATATATATATATATATATATATATATATATATTGTCCTGATGAGGCTTTGTGGAAAACAGAGTACAAAAGAAATTGTGTGTGTGTGTGTCTGATGTTATACGGTTATAGGATTAGGGGGTGTGATACAAACACATCTGTGTAATCCCCAACTAATCTGACATAATCTCATCAGTAATGATACCCGGCAGTAAAGCAAGCCAACACACACAGGCACAGAGCCACACACACACTGAGCAGGCACATTAGAAAGGTGTTAATCGAACACGCCAATCATACAATCGCATGCCGGGAGGCATGCATCGCAACATCAATACGTTACCCTCACTTCTTGTCTGACTGTCTGTCTTCCTTGATCATCATTCGTGTTTTTTCCATCGTTATCGCAGCTCCAGAACCAGTCAGAGCTGCGCGCCCCGACGCCGGAGAAGGCAGCCTGGTACCTCGACGCAGCCATCGCGGCCCGCCACAGTATCCAACGTCCCGAAACCACCGAAGAAGACCACAGGAATTCGCATATGTTGTTTACATTGCACATTTACCAATATCGCATGGAGAAGACTGGCAAAGGAGGAAGTGAGTTCTTATGTTCTCGCCAGTCAAGTAATATACAATACACTCCAAAGAAGTTTTGGACCTTGAATATACTTGTTCAAATGCATGTTTAACTTTCCCCCGCTCACCCATTTTGTACCACCTTGCAAGTGTCGGGAGGTCGGAGTCGCCTCCATCTGCTGGACCTGGGCAGCTGCGATGTCGGTGTCCTCGGAGTGGGGACGGCTGGGAAAGGCAGGGAGAACTCTTCGCCCAGCTCTGCGCCTCTGTGCCTTTCCCTGTCAGCTCTTGGCAACGTGATCCTGGCCCTGGTCAACGGGAGCAAACACATCCCTTACAAGTAGGTCTCAATGTGTAGGGGGTACAGGATATGTGACAAAAACATGTGATAAGAAGCTTTAAACGATTAGAAACATGAAATTAACCGATTTTTAGCTTCTTGAAGAGAAGAATTATAGGCAGGCCATAAGCTAAGGCATCATAAGTGACTGGCTCTGGCAAAATGCATGAATGCATGTGTCAAAAAAATTAAATTAGAGTCATTTACATATTCTAATTCCACACTTAATCCTCTTAACCAAACAAAACAAACAAATAAAAACACATTAGCAATGATGCAGTGTCTACTATCCACTTTGGGTGCAATTTTAACCTTTTGGCTGCTGGGAAATCAAAACTGAGGGGAGGAATTTCAAAATCGATATATTTTTTGTCCACATGATCTAGATTGATCAATTAACATTTCATCTGCTGGTATGTGGACTCTTTTGCCCTAACGGGTCGCATATTTGATAATAGAACTTCTCCTTGAAGCGATAGAAGTGAATAATTTCTCCCAATCAACTGTCCTCATTAGGGACACGAGTGAACTGAGCTTAGATTTTAGATGAGAGGCAGTGGTACACCCTTAACCCACCCCTAGCCAATGGCAAGGGATTATGTAGAAAAGCAACCATTTAGTTGTGAGTCTGTACCTTAACACGCATGTTTTTGGAACAAGAGAGGATGTAGAGTATCCAAACTTCCTTAAAGGTCATGTCTTTCCATTGACAGCTATTGATGCCAAAGATCCACTTTCACTAGGCTGGCAGTGAACGAGTTAAAAAACATGTACTGTAAGTTAGTGAAAACAAAGTTTTAATGTACGCCTAATAACTAAGGCAGACCGAAACTTTCGTCATTTGAGTGAGAATCCTGCACAGGGTTCTTCGCTAGAATAAGACTGTAGAGAGCCAAAGTGGAATAAGGAAAGGAAACTGGCAGTTTTTTTTTTCCCCCCAAGGTTTTAGGGAGTCAGTGGCAGAAAACAACACCTGCTGTTGCATATTCATTATTGTGGTTTAGTGATGAGAGCTACACGGAGCTCAAAAGATAAACGGTTGAAGAGAGGCAAACAAAAGGCAAAGGACAAACGGTAAAGGAGCCAAAAAAGCAAACATTTTTTCAGTAAGCATTAGCGTTGTACACTATGCAAATCTCTCCACTTTTCCCTTAATTCTGTGTCCTTGTTCTACCTTCCTTCCTGCTTTCTTCTTGAGGCTACGTGGCTGTGAGCGCATGCTGGGTTAATTAAATCACCAGCGCTTACATTTACATGGTAAAACAAGCTCACTGAGGCTGGATTTTAACTTTGGTGGCTCAATCCAATGTTGGATTGAGAGGGGATTTAGTCTCTGAGTGCATGTCACTTCAGGGCTATACTGTGGGATTACTTGATAGCGGTTTATTAATAAATGTGTTTGTCGAGGCTTTGGCTATGTTTGACAGGAATATTGCTATGGATATCCATACAAATACTGCATATGGATGTCATATGGTAATTGATATCATAATATGTGACTATATGGATGTCAAAAAGTCTGGACCGGTTTGTTTCCCTTAATATGCCTTACAGGGCAGTGCAGCCTTATTTATGGAAATTTCCCAAAATAGACCTGTTCATTGAGACTGCGCTTTATTATCCGACACGCTTTATAGTCCGACAAATTTGGTAAAATGAATATTGAGGTCATCAGGCCAATTCAACAATATCCTCTGGTACATTCAATCTATATCTATCCACCACAGAATGGTACAAAATATCCCTCGGGTCTGTTAAGTATTTTTTACAAACCTAGGTACATTACCCTTGGAGAGGCAGAGAAAGAAAATAGTCAAACCATGGGGCAGTACACAAAGGGTTAACGACAAGAGGTCACGATTAATGTGTTTTAACGCAAACGTGTTTTAGAGAGATACGCCCTGCGTATTTTTTTTTTTTTTAAGACAGCAACAGGAGGTCTATGGCTGCAGCACATACCCATATATTATATAAACAAAAAAATGGGCATGAATGGCCTCAGTAGCATAGTTTCTTTTCGTAAGTACACAGTATACTTTCGGGCTTCAGTCTGCAAATTTAATCTCTGAAAGGGAAAGATAAACTTTAAATATTTGTGTAATTCAGTGCAGTGTTTCTTTTAAAACCTTTGTGCTTGCTTGTGCTTATCCATATATAGAACAGAATGATTAGCATTAAGTTTGCCTCGCTAATCTGTTCTGCCTTTCAACTCTTATCAGCATAATCTACTATTTTACAATGTTTGGAGGCTGTGTGACCATTGCTATTAATATACCTTGGAATGCCATCATCAATGTATCGAGCCCATAACGTGCGCTGTCTGTGTCTGACACAAGGGACAGCAAGCTGACCATGTTGCTGAGGGAGTCGCTAGGCAACATGAACTGCCGCACCACCATGATTGCTCACATCTCGGCCTCGCCGGCAGATTTTTCGGAAAGCCTCTCCACCATTCAGATCGCATCTCGCATCCTACGCATGAAGAAGAAAAAAGCGAAGGTCACCGTAGTGAGTCCAAATGATACATTTGCTTTCTTCAAATTTTCTTTTTTTTTCTATCATTCTCCCGTGAAGTGCAAATTGAATATAATTCCCCGAGGAAACTGTTTTTCTGTATTCCTGTCATCATCATCTGCCCTCAGCAGTATACCTCCAGCTCCTCTGGAGGAGAGAGCTCCTGCGAAGAGGGTCGCATGCGTCGGCCCACTCATCTGCGGCCTTTCCATCACCGTGGCGACCCCAACTCGGACCTCCCACTGCTGCGCCTGTCCAGTGACCAGGACGAGCAATACTCAAGCAGCGAGCAGTCGTGTGACACTGTCATCTATGTGGGTCCCAACGGGGCCTCTGTGTCAGATCGAGAACTGACCGACAACGAAGGTCCACCGGAGTTTGTGCCGATAATCCCTGCCCTGCTGCGAGCTAAATCAGAGACGATACAAAGTCAGGCGGTCCAGAAGGTAAGTGATGGTCAGGTCACTATCCAACATAAAAGATCAGTCGATTAATCCCTCAGGTTCTGCTTCAGCAGGTGCAGCCTGAACCAGAGAGTCAGGACCAGCAAGGAGGTTCAACTCAGGCTCAGTCCGCCCAATCGGTGCTAGGCCAGCCATTGGCTCCCGTGCCTGAGGAGGGAGCAGAATGCCTAAAATGTAACACCTTTGCTGAGCTGCAGGAGAGACTGGACTGCATTGATGGGAGTGAGGAGGTGAAGAGTAACATCACATTACACAGATGCTACCGTGCTTATGAACATTCAAGTTACAGACAAAAGCAGTGGGACATATGGCCATTACACCTGCAGAGAGTGACAGTGAAAGAAAACCTATGGAGATTAGCCTCTCTGGTGGAGTCCCAGACGACTAAGTGAGGTGCAGCAGCTTGAGAAAAATCAAGCAGCAGTGAACTTGCGTTCCCCTTTGTGTGGTTACGTTCTAAGGAGACATTAATCGAAGACAGGCTCAGTTGTTTGTGATATTACATATACAATAAGCACAATGATGAGTCGTGTATTTTGAGGTAAAACCCACTGTGATATATTAAAATAAACATCTCATTGAAACCTCTCGCCAATTGATAAAGAAGTGTTTCTCAGTGCAGGTAATCAATGTAGGGTTTATTTATTTGAAAACAGCTAAATGTTTATAACATGATAGAATTCAGTATTTTCAATCTATCATGAAAGGTGCTTTGTCATTCATTCGGTTCAGGTGGCAAAGTTCCCCTTTGAGGAGGTTCCGGTCTGTAAACAAGGATCCAAAGAAGCATGTTTCCCTTCTGAGGACTCGGATGTCTCAGCTGCTTTGTTGGATACAAAAGCCAAAACAGGTGAGGTACATCTTTAGTACCATTGGAGTCCACAACCAATATGTATTTAATAACCATAATAACTGTTAAAAATCAATCCCTCAGGAGGTCAAGTCCAGATGTCTTCCTCTGCAACAGAAACATCTAGGAGGAAGACCAATGATGAGCAACTGCAAGACATCAAAGAGGTGGTGGAGGAGGCAGAGCTAGCTCAGACCATGATCCACAATCTGGCACAGAGTGCCGGGTCTACTCTCATGTCTGGGAGTAGGAACGTTACAGGAAACAACGTCTCAAACCCTCTCCACAGGGCCAAAGCCTCGCACCAGCAAGACAGGTGAGGCAAGATTGAGTTATGCAAATGAACTTCCAGTGAAAAAAAACGATTTCACAGTTTGGAGCTCAAACTACAACCACAATCAGTCAAAACTTACTAAAATGCACTAATCAAAAATGAACATTATCATCATGATAGAATTTTGTTATTGATCACATTTGAGACGTACACAATTAAACTTCTGAAGGTATTTAATTCTTCTTCTGGATAGTCGTGAGAGTCTGACTATGGGAGTTAACACTGAGGGGAAGACACGGCCGCTCGGATCTCCACGCCTTGGCATCGCCAGTCTGACAAAAACCTCAGAATACAGGTAAAGTTCAGTAACAATAATGAAGTTAAAAGATTATATTGATATTGTATTTATTCCAACATGATTCTAGGGAGTATTTTCATGTACTTAAAAATTAGAATGCATTCAATCTTTTTGGGGTCTCCAGGCCTCCATCCTCACCATCTCAGCGATGTAAAGTGTACACACAGAAGGGAGTGATACCAGCAACATCGCCTCTGTCTTCACACACCTCTGCTCAGGATGGTCAAGCAACAGAAGTTTTGACCTCTGACAGTATGTCTTTCCATAATTTATCTAATCATGACTAGTATAAAACTCACAGATTAAAAAGTCCAACTAGTCATAGCCTTTCTCAAGTGTGTAACTGGCTAGTGAACGGTCCAGGGCGGATCGGAACCTATCGCTTGACCGAAAACAACTATGATTGGAAAAAAAAAAAAAAAACGTACAAAAAATGACTGCAGCATTGGCTGCCCGTCGATCGCAGGGCTGTAGGTAAAAAGAATTCATCAATGTGTTTTTCTACAATGCAGACAGTTTGGCTGCTGACAGCGGTCGTTCTTCTACCGAGTGTCCACTGTCCAGAACGTCGCCTGTTGGAATGAGTCCGCAAGTCATTGATCCAACTCCATCCCTGTCTGCCAGCTTGGGCTCTGCAGAAACACTCTGTGATGATGACGTCCCTCCGATCCCAATGGATACACAGAGGGATGGTGAGTGAAATTCCTCTGCTTCTGAAACTGAAGGATTTTAAGGTCTAAAATATTACTCACTTAACTTTGTGTCCGAATTAGGTGGGCAAAACTTGCTGTGTGAGGATCTATTAGTATACACAGAGGCCGCCGAAGACGACACACTCAATAACACAGCTCTCATGATGACGCAGCGCCTAACCTGTCGCCCACCGAGCATTATCAGCTTCAACAGTGACTGCTGCTCTGTGGACGCCCGGCCAGCTGGAATTCTCACAAGTCCTGTAGAGGATGGGGCAGCAGAATGCTATCATATGATAGCAACAACCTCTGGGGTTACGGAGGTTGCCGCCATGGCAGAGGTTGGTGTGATTGACGGCAATCACAGAAACACACAGCGTTCGACATTTGGGTTTGAAATACAGCTAGTGAATACGGGTCTAAATTTTACAGAAACGTGTAATTCTGTTGCAAGTTGAAGGTCATAAAATGATACTGCTAGCATATCTTGATCCCTCTCATTTTTTTTTTTTTTTTTTTACAGGAGGCAATGGCCAAGCTTCGCATGGAGGGGTATACAATATCCTCAGTGATGACGCCCATCTCATCCTGGATGAGTGATCTGAGTGGGTGCAGTGAGGGCGATCACTCGCTTCACAGCTTCAGCCAGTCCCAAAGTCATCAAGGGGAAGCTTTGGCTGAACCCAACCAAATTTCCTTTGGATTGGATGGGACAAGAGATAATGAAAGCAGTGGATGTTTTAGAAGAGGGAGTCTGGATGGTGCCCTGTTGGAGAACAGAGAGGAAAAAGGAACACCAACCAAGGACAGGTTGAGAAAAATGCCTCCATCTATGGCTAAAACAACCATTCAGTCTTTGACAGCACTTGGGAATCTCTCTACCTTCAAGACCCCAATCAGTACTCACCCCGGCGCCGCTATCAAACAGATGGCCATGCAGGAACCTACTATCTGCTCCTCACCAACAAAATTCGACACACAGCAGATCACTTCCATTTCTAGTGACATGAGCTTTGAGGACCCCTGGCTAATACGCGGTATGGATGATGGAAGGCCCAATGAAAAAGTCAAGCCAGTGAAAAGAGAGGCAGAGCATTCAAAGGGCCAATCAAGACAGAAGACTGATACAGCTGGCAATGGGAACCTTGAGAATTTCTGCAGGGATGGTAAGAAAATACTTTTTTATGTCTCCATCAAGCACTAAATGAGAAAGTTTGTTTTGTTTAAGCATTATTCGGTTGTTTGTTAGCAGGACTACATAAAAGTCATAATATGAATATGAATATGAATATGGTCCAGACCATCTCAGAAATGAGAAAGTCAAGCTATCCATAAAGCGTCTTCCAGGGAACAACATAGTCTGTTCATTTTCAAATAGAAGTTAAAAATTATCAACAATATTTAAATACGACCTTGCTAGATATGTATTCTGATGATTGATAATGCTAACAATATTGATTGTGGAATGTTGATGACAATTTTCAGTTCTTTTGTCAGCAGTTGAAGATCATGGTGGCTCCAGTTCAGGCGGAGAGTTGGTGTCATCACCAGACTCCTTCAAGAGAGTGGTGGATGGTTGTGAGATGGTCACTGGTATCGCCCAAGGAGAATGCTTGGCTGATAACTACAAACCAGAAATCCATCGAACCGCCAGTCTCCCTCGGGCCTGGCATCGTTTGAACCGGCAAGACGGCTTAGATAATACAACGGAGTACAAGACTATTAGTGCAACTTCTTCAACTCCCTGCAGCCCACGTGCTACTCTTGACCGCCGGGGATCGACTGGAAAACAAGGCTTTTTCTCCCACAAGAAGGGAGGTATCCCACCTTTACCACCTGTACGCAAGTCCAGTCTTGACCTCCGTAACAGGGCAGCCAGTCCACTACACCAGCCCATTCACGAGGTCTCCATGGTGGGCAGTTCCGCAGATGATACATGTGGCTCAAGACAACGTGGCTCCAGTATAGACAGTAGTCGACTCTTCAGTGCTAAGCTGGAGCAACTTGCAAGCAGGACTAACTCTCTTGGCAGAGCCCACAGTGGCTCGCATCACTATGACTGCTTCTCCCTGGAAAGAGCGGAGAGTCTCCGAGGGGGAGGAGCAAAGGGAGATGGCACCATACCTCGTACCGGCCGCAGCCTCACTCGTAATGGAAACGGATACGGAGGTAGTCCTGGTTCAATCAGCGCACCGCAGTCGCCTGCCAAATCAAGCGGTCAGTCAAAGATCTCAGCTGTCAGTAAGCTACTAATGACCAGCAGTCCCAAAGCCAGAAGTTTGTCTGCCTCCAGTACCAAGACTCTCAGCTTCTCTACCAAGTCTCTGAGCCAAGCCTCCAATAGAAGCTCAAGCCTTCCTCCTAACGGAAAGGTATGATTTCATTTGTATCAAGACTGCCTCGATACCGTGATGACTTACATTTACCCCACCTTGCGGGTTCAGCATCTGTCCGTCTTTCCGTCCATCCATCCACCACTTATCCAAGATCGTGTTGTGGGGGCAGTGGGTTTAGCGAGGACACCCATGCTTCCCTGTCCCTAGCCACTTCGTCCAGGTCCTCTGGGAAAAATCAAAAGGCTTTCCCAGGCCAGCTGAGAGACATAGTCTCTCCAGCATGTCCTGGGTGCAGCCTGGGGGCTCCTCCTGGAGTGACATGCCCAGAGGACCTCACCAGAGAGGCATCCTTGAAGCACCTTAATCAGATGCCTGAGCCACCTCAGCTTGCGCCTCTCAATGTAGAGGAGCAGTGGCTTGACTCTGAGCTACTCCTGGATGACTGAGCTTCTCATCCTATCTCTAAGGGAAAGCTCTGACACCCAGTGGAAGAAACTCATTTTGGCTGTTTGTATTCAGGATCCTGTTCTTCCGGTCACGACCCACAGCGCGTGACCATAGGTAATGGTAGGAACGTAGATCGACCGTTAAATCGAGAGCTTCGCCTTTCAGCTCAGCTCTTTCTTTACCAAGACAGACCGGTACAGCGTAGGCATCACAGAAAACAGTGCACTGACCGGTTCGCCTGTCGATCTCCCGCTCCATCCAGCTCTTACTCATGAACAAGACCCCAAGATACTTGAACTCCTACATTTGGGGCAGTAATTTGTCACAGACCTGGAGAGGGCACTTCATCCTTTTCCGGATGAGTACCATGCTTTCAGATTTGGAGGCGCCGAACCTCATCCAAACCGCTTCACACATGGCGGCGAGCCACTCCAGTGAGAGTTGGAGATCACGGCTGGATGAAGCCAACAGTACCACACCACCCACAAAAAGCATAGACGCCATGCTAAGACCACCAAACCTGACCCTCCCTCAATTCATTTAACCTCATTCACTGTTTTCCCAGTTAAAATGGATCTTCATAAACATCTTTGGCCATCAATGAGAGTGAATGGGTTAATGGGAAAAATTATTTGAAATACAAGTCATTAATTCATTCAACTCACATTAATGAAGGCAGGACCGTAGTTTGAAAACTAAAATCTACTCCTGTGGCCTATGAACAACCCTACATCTTCATCCAATGCTTTGTGTTTGCTTCCACAGCCGCAAACCACCATTCAGGGCCCTGTGCAGCAGCAGGGCCCTTCTCCTGCATCCTGGTCAACGCAGTCTCTGAGCCGCAGTCGAGGAGGAAGTTTGGCAGCCAAACTGCCCCTGAGGGCTGTCAACGGCCGTATCTCAGAGCTTCTCCAAGGAAGTGGCGGTTCACGATCCAGGAATCATGCCCAGGGAGGAGGTTCGGCTCCAGCAGGGGACAAAGGGGTCGGAGGGGCAAGGTTGGCCAGTTTTAACCTATCAAAGGTTCTTTTCTCTTAAATAGCAATAGATAGATGCTGTGACAATATCCCTAATTTTGCAGTGGAGGGGCCCTGGTAGCAGGAGGTGTTGCTGGCCCAGGGGAAGAAAAATCAGCAACAGTCCAAAGCCTTCCCTCCCCCTATAGTAAGATAACCGCTCCTCGGAAACCACATCGCTGCAGCAGTGGCCATGCCAGCGACAACAGGTATTTGGACAGTATCCATCCATTTCATCCGAAGTGAGGTGCTTATATGTTAGATGAGGTCAAATTTTGAAATACCGCAATCGAAACAAGAATCTTCTATTTGCATCTAACAGCAGTGTATTAAGCGGTGAACTGCCTCCGGCCATGGGGAAGACGGCCTTGTTTTACCACAGCGGAGGCAGCAGCGGCTACGAGAGCATGCTAAGGGACAGTAGCGAGAACACGGGAAGTACTTCCTCGGCTCAGGACTCGCTCAGTGAGCACAGCTCGGCCACCACCTCCTCCAGACGCAGCTCCAAGAGCAACAAGAAGAGCAGGAGCAACACTGGACACTTAGGAGGCAAGTTTAGTTGTCCTACTGTACATTCAGTAATGGTATCAAGAGCAATTGGACTTTGAAAAGGTCTGTAAATTTCAAGCTATCCTCCAGTTGATACGGCCCATTATTAGGTTTTTAATGACATGCATGTTTAATTGAATGGATAATTGGGGAGTGACTGGCTGACTATTGCGTATGGGACTTTGCCTTCATAAATGCAGCAAGGACAGAAAAATCATAAAATGGGTTTGTCACAATGGCAAAGCCGTTTGATAATATGCAAGTTTCTATCACTAAGCATAAACAAATGAACGGCCTGAATACAATTCATAAAGCCTTTCTATTCCTGTGTTTGTGTGTGTGTGTGTGGCTGTGGAAGCTAAATTTCTTTGAATTGCCATATTATATCGGACTGTATTTGATCCTACACGAAAGAGCTTATTGTAGAGATGATGTTTATACAAAGTGTTATGGCCATGTTGGAAAAGGTGAATTGAAAAAAAGTTGTCAAAGATTTTCCTTAGAATGGTAAATTCTAGACAGCCCCACAATTCTAAACGAACTTTCTGATTATTATTTGCTTTATGGATTATGAATCAAGCGGCCACATCTACCTGTTTATCTAACAGATGTCAACTAAAAACAGCATCAACATTGCTCAGGGCTCAGGTAATGACCAATCATGACTCGTTTTGTGCACGTCATTTTGATCAAACTTAAAAAACAGGTGATAAATAATTGTTATCATTTTAATTAATTACATAAACATCTAATAAAGTCATCATTTAAACATATCCGACTATTTCTCACATCGCAGTAATGCATTCGTTTTCTTCTTAAGCCAAACTATTTTATAAACTGGTAATCAGTAATAACACCTCTCAAATTCAGCATTACAACATTCTTACAGTTTTACCTGCCCTTGAATGCAACACTAACACGCTCACTCAGCATTCCCAGCAGCACAAAGAATTGAGTTTCCGACCGGCATTGCAGACCATCGATCGTAAGCTGTAAAAGTCCACATAGTGACAAAGTGTAGTCTTGGGGGCGTCAAAAAGGGGGGAAAGCAGAAATAAAAAGACACGTATGTGTGTTTATGTGCTATGCAGTGAGTGAATGTGCTTGCAAAAGGAGTCAGGTAGGAAAGGTGACCTCGATCAACCATGTGTGAAATGGTCGAGGGGAACTGCTGCTGCTGCTGCTGGCTATAATGAATCCAGATTCACTAGCACATTACGCAGGTGCCCTAATACGGCTGCCAAATCACACGCCGCTGCTTGAGCATGACAATGGGTATGCGCATCAAATCAGTTTCAACACAGGCAGCTCACCACAGTACGCAACTGATTATTGATTTCAATTGGAATAACCTTTTCTGCGCGGTACTGGAGTGTCGAATCACCTCCTGCCAGGAGGCGTCACGTCTGGATTTGCTCGCATTTTCGAAAGCTTGCTCACTGTCAAAGTCTGCTCCGAGGTAAAGCCAGCTGCTAAAGTGAGTTTAGGAGAGATGGAATGTGTGAGCGGGAGCCAGCGAATGTTAATCACGTTTCCATCAGGATCGCTCTTACTCTTAAATTGGATTCGTCTTGTCATCACATTTTTTATTTTGTCACTTCCCCTGTCTAACCTTTTTCACCCATTAGAGCCCAATTTTCTCGGTGTCGCTGCTTCGTACTACGCCATGAAATACAAATGTCTCTTTTTGAACCTTCAGTGAAACACTAAGACTGGAGCTTCAACGGAATATCCTCATTTTAAACCTCGTGGTAAAATAGGCCCGCTCACCCTAAAAATGTTAAGCTAGATGTGAATGTTTTATGGTTGAGATAAAAGTGAGAACTCTTGAAGTCATGCTTTGCATTGTGAATACTGTATGTTTTGATCAATTTGTGTGCAAAAAAATAAAAAAAAGCAATAATGTCCTTGGGTCAGTTTGACCAGGAGGTGTGCTTATTAATCCAACCGTGTCAAAAAACTCAAGCACAATGTAGCAAATTATAGGTATAAATACTTATTTATACTTGCGTGTTATGGTTAATTGCTCTGGAATTGTAATAACATCAGGATCATGTGTAATTATTCAAAAGTGTCAAGAACATTTTTTTGTGAGTAATTCTGCTATCTAACAAATGTTGTATTAATGGGTATTGCTAACCTGGGTTTTGCTTATGCATGCAGAAAGTTTTAACATTTTTTTTAAAAAAACAAAAAGCATTGTAACAAAAATCCACTCACCATAATATCTACAAATGCCATTTTTAATCATTATGATGCATAAAACGAGTTAAAGAATCTAAATTGCACATCTGTGAATGTTTGTTTATCTACGGATGTGTGCACTGTGACTGGCTTTTGACAAACACACGGCATACACAAAGCTAGCATAAAATCTAACCAGGCTCATATTTTGGGAATTTTCACTATGATTAGGTTTTATTTGATTTTAATTAAAACATTCAGATGATTTTTTTTGGGGGGGTGGTGTTTAAATTACATTTTTACTAAATATTTCACAATAAATGTATATATATATATATAATTAAAAAAATGACACTTTTTCTTCTCTTTTAATACTCCTAGAAAGCTCATGTATTGAAAGAAAGACAAAACGTAACGTTTTGACTACATTTCTTGCTGGGTTTATAAACATAAGATGTACATTCAAGTTAGTTTTCTTTTTATTTATTTCCATATGTTAATCAAATGATTTTCGTTTCAGCTTTACAGTGGTTATTTTGTTTGTTTTCTATGATATCCATCCTTCATCCTACTTAGGAAATTAGCAATCTGAATAGAATTTTGCAATTTTATCTTATTGCGCAGCAGACACTACACAGTAACAGCGCCGTACATTACAATACGAATGAAACCTAAAATCATTCAAATTCCTCTGACTACATACATTTATAAACATATACTCTGTCAATATTATAATTCTGCTTCACCTGAAATTTGAAGGTCTCCAGCGTCGACGGCTGATTCCAGCATTGACCTTGGACTCCTCCACGTCGCCTCACCGCTCCGCCAAACAGGCCGTCACGTCCTCTTCGTCCTCCTCCTCAAGCCCAGGTGCATGCTGGGTAGATGGACCGCTGGGGCCGCCCGCCGCCGCAAACATACGAGGTCCCGGAACCACGGCGGAGGCCTTTGAGATTAAGGTGTACGAGATCGATGACGTCGAACGCATGCAGAAGAGGAGGGACAAGGTGGGGACCAAGGTGAGGCATGAACTTTATCTTTTCACCTCATAAAATATATTGTTTTCAGAATGAGAGCAGACATTATTTGGTGTGACTGGTGTTTTCATCTGCAGTATTATGGTGTGAATCACTCTGGTGAGGCCACAAAATCTTAATCAGGTTGAGGTCGGCAGATCATACCAAAAGGCATATTTTATTTTGCTGAAGCCAATTAGCTGTACATGTAATTTTACATTTTGTGGCATGCATTGTGCTGATCCATAAACAGCCTTCAGGTTAGATTAAGGTTTAAACAACAGCCAGATGGCCTTCAGTTGTTTCGCAAAATGATTTTGAAAATCCATCCAGGCCCTGGAGTAACAAAGCAGCCCCAATCCGTGATATTCTTCTGCACCTATATGACACCCTTACAACTCAATGAAAACAAAAAATAATATGCCATTTTTTTAACCATATCTATTATTTATTAGAAGAGCAGGCATGAAAAAGGAGAATTCTCTAGCTCCCTACAGAGAAACACTTAAACTTCAGTTGCTCCCGGCTGCTCAGTGCCTCCCTGTGACCAACGGAGCTCACAGAGAGGAGTCTCTAAAGTGTGATACAGTATTATGATATTGTGTGAGCACTAGACAATCTGCTCCAGTCTCCCCAACAGATTGCGCACTCACTTTGTGGCGCATTATGTGCGTAGGGCACCGTGTTCATCAGTGGCAAACTTCGCCTGCTGGAGCACCGTCAGCAGCGTATCAGCGAGGTCCGGGCCAAATACCAGTGCTTGAAGAAAGAGCTGGAACAGACTAAGCAGCACCTGATGCTGGAGCCTCACACATGGACAGCTGAGTGTAAGTGAAAGTTTACGGTATACTGTCAACAGACGTCTAGTAAGTCATCAGTTCTTTGTGAAAATTACGTCGTGGTGATGAACTTGCTCGTCATTGTAGGCAATTAACAGCATCTATATCTTAGATAGAAAACGTTATGGCTGACAACTCAATGGCCAAGCTTAATTAGATACCGTGGGCGGAGAAGTGTGATGAATAGCGCTCTGTTTGACTTTGCTTGAGGGTTCATTGTGAGGGCAACAACATCAGGGCTCACAAACTAGATGGGCTGCTTTTCCTTGGATGAATGAGAATGGGAATGCAAGAACGTGATCGGACTCAGCCAGAAGATTCTCAGTGCAATCACATAAAGAGGGACATTACAGCGGGGTTAAAATGCATAAAAGCCTCATTACGAAGATGAAGTGGTGCAAAAAAAAAAAAAAACTCAAAAGCAGTAGCCTCCACCAATAGAGCTGCTGCAAATCAATACAAAGTGCCATATAATGTGGTGATGAAACTCTATGCGGATCAGCAATTGGTTTGATACGCATGAACATCTCGCAAATAATCATGGGATCTTAACATAATTAAACACTAAGAGACATTATGAACTGTTAAAGGAGTTCAAGTCAGTCAATGTCACACCAGTTAACTGCTAGATGAATGACATTCATCCATTCAGTATCATTCTTAGAATCTCACCAAATACTAGCGCATAGTATTTGGAGAATCCAGCTAACTAACCACAGCCATGGGATTGAGTTCAAGAAATGAATATGAAGATTAAGAAATTAATATGAACGAAAGGCGTCACTTTCACTGGTGAAGCCAGTCATCTGTTTCACACCCACAACGGCGGAACCCGCCAGTCTGCAAAAATTCACTGTGCATAGAGACCTCTTAATATTTGGCAATAGATGATTGAAGAATTTGGCCCATCGACGCTGCAAGACGTTTGCATTCTTTTGTTATGATTTTCATCTCCTTTGCTTATTCCTAGAAGGAAAACTATGCGCTAAATGGTTTAAGTCTGAAGATGAATTAGGCCTCTCCAAAACGTTTCACTTACAGTCCCAGAGGAACTCATTTGCTGTTTAGGTGACAATCTTTCTATGTTTTGATTAAATCTTTCTTTACAGACTTAAATTTAAGTCAGTTCCAAAGTGGGAGTGCCGCCAATAAAAACTTGCCTTCTGTTAACACTTTTGAGAGAGTGCTTTTTTTGGAACTCCTCACAAAAATAATTTTATGTGACATGAACAGAATATTTTATCAAGGGTACCAACAGTACAAGAATTGACCTCGAACTGTACTTATCGGTATGTTTTCTCTTCTCCTCTAGTTGAGCTGCAGCAGGTGTACGAGGTGGACTCGCTGGAGTATTTGGAAGCTCTGGAGACGGTGACGGACAAACTGGAGAATAGAGTCAATTTCTGCAAAGCTCACCTCATGATGATCACCTGCTTCGACGTTTCATCCAGACATCGGTAGACGATCGGCAAGGCAGCGGAGCACTTTTTCCGTCGATATAGAAACTGCTCCCAATTAAATACTTCTCATTCGGGATATTTTGAAACGGTTCTCATGATGGATTGACCCTATCATCCTCACTTTTTCTCCAGTTGTAGGTAAGCACGACAGGTGATGGATGAATCAATTAGAGATGCACTGAGATAGTTAACAGGTCATTGGTGAGATCCTGTCTGGTCATCTGAAAAGGCAGAAGAGCTGAAAAAGCGCTTTACGAGGAAGCTTTCAAACAACTAACGGCGGCACAAGAACCATTATGCCATTTTTTTAACTGTATATTATACAAGGATCTGTGAGAAGTACTCAAATATAAATTTGGGGCCCGCTGCCCTGCTGTGCAGCTCCTAAAAAAGACCAAGTCAGAGTCAGAAGGACGAATGAACGCGATGTGAAAAAGTGCCTTGTTGACATTGAAAATAAAACCAAGACCCTCCTTGACTTTGTCTACATACAGTATGGTGCTAGCATAGTAAAACTTATAAATGATGAGTGTCTTTGGTGGATTGAACAGTGGGTCATTGTTTCCAAATATGGTCAAACATCCTTATGTGTAGGGTTCAAGTGACATGGGAGTCAAGCCGTGGAGGCTGTCAAATTGAAAGCCAGTAAATTCATCTATCTGTGGCAGCTTTATTATGATCTTCTGTTTTCTATGGCGCCTGTCTTAATTATGGGAACAAAAGAGCTGGAGCCTATCACAGCTGAATCCAAACTCCAAATGTAGAGCAGTGCTACCTTGAGATATGAACTTCTTGCCCTGAGATACAAATGTAACGCATTTAGACCACCTTTGCAAAATAAACTTGTATAGAAAAATCATCAAATCATCCACCAATACCACATCTTTAAAAAAAAAAAAAAAAAACTTCAGAACTTTAAAAAAACTGTTAGATCGGATAGTATTGAAAAAAAAATATGTGATGAAAGAAAAAAGTATTCCATTGATTATTTAATTACTTTTATAATTGGGACCTTGGGACCATTTCTGGTCCCTCTGAGCTATAATGTGTTTTTTGAAAATGCAGTCATTGTCTTGAAACTAAAAATGCATCAAAATCAGTGACAGAATGACATTTTGACCAGCCAAATGTTAAGGTACTTCAAGGGTTAATGCCATATCTGGGCCACTCCCAAAGTTTGTATTGTACACTAATTACAACACTGCTGTTTATTAGCCTTTGTATGGCATTTCACAATATATGTTTGCATTAAGCTTGCGGATTTACTGGTGAGGTTGTGTTGTCTCAAAATACTACAAACAAATTGAAGCAAAAAAATATATGAACAATTCAAAATTGGGGTCAGTCATATCTCAAGGCAACACTGCTCTGTATAATAAAAACCACAGAGGTCTTCAAACCTGTGATTTTTTTTTTTTTTTGCCACTTTTATCAGGCTCACATTCTAACTCGAACCCCGCTCACATAGAATGTTAATACGTTGAGAACATTGGCCAAGAGACCTAAAATTAGTAACTTATGAATTAACAAACTGAAAGAATAAACGGAATCAGGTTGTTTATAGAACAAAAACGGGACCAAATATGTGATGTATTTTCAGTCAGCACACAGGTTAAAAATAAGGAACTCTTGTTTATCTTGGCGATGTTTGAAGCTTGACTTTCTACTCTCAAATGTTCCTCGGCTGCTCGCTGACGTCGTACGGATGTGATGGCTTTTCCGTCTTCGCAAAGCAGCGCAGGAATGTTTCATTCCCCTCGGCGCATCCATCGACCGACGCTTGTCTGTTTATTTGTATCTGTGTTGTTCTGCTCTATTTGTAAAGAGACTCAATGACTTGTCAATGTGTGTGTTTTATAATAACCAAAGGCAATGGGACCATGTAGAGATTATAGCCGCATTCAGTATTACTTCGGGGACATTACACGTCTTAGTAATTACCTCTCACGCCTGCGCTTCGATAGAGATGCCTGTTTCTCGGCATTATGTCACGGATCGGCAATGAAGGCTTCTCACCGACGTCATTCTCGCAATTAGTGAACGCCTCACAGGCACTAAATTGGACCGGGCCACGAAAGAGCGATGAGTCATGGAAAATAACGCTCACGTTAATTGAATAAGTACGAACTTAACTGTGACGCTGTTATCAGAGGTATAAAGTTACAAGTTTAATCCAGAAATAGAATAGGACACCCAAAAAACAGTTGAAGCGGTGTGGGTATGGCTGTCAGAGCAAAAATAACAAAAAACAGTTGAAGCGGTGTGGGTATGGCTGTCAGAGCAAAAATAAATAATATATAACTATATTAAAGAGGACAGAGACAAAAATCAGAGGCAGTTATCTCTGCTGGGTTCCATGTCTTTTACATGATTTTATATGGTGCTTGAGATGTTTATGCTCTAAATGTTTGTACAAATATAAATCGATGAAAGAGCGACGTGTGTCAGAAATAACCTTTAAAAAAAAAGATCTTAAACATCACGATAGCAGCTTCGATACTTCACGACTCCCCTCCTCCTTCTCCTGAGCGATTTGTTTCTCAGTGTTTAACGTATGCCAAATGGGAGGAGATAACGTTACATACAGTAGCAGGAAATAAACTGTGTGAGGTTTTGGACCTTTTCATGGCTGGCTGACTAAGTGAAAGTCATTTATCCGCACATGCGGAGGCAGACAGGAGGTAATCTCCTGGGAACAGTTGAAAGCATGTTTGATAAACTGGCCGCGTGATGTCTTCATACGGAGAGTGCAACATCGGAACATTTCTTATTTTCTTTCTCATAGTGGATCAAAGTCTATTTATTTCAGCTATCGATGTGTATTTATTTAAGCCTTATGACGTTTAAAAGTTACTATGCATTTAAGATAGAAAAGATAACTGTATATACTTTGCCAAACACGTTAATACAGTATAGTGAATATGCTGTTAAGCCCCAAATAAATTCATACGCCGGCCTTTTAAAATGAACCTTTTTGCTGAAATTGATAGAGTAAGGTCAAAAAATAAAAAAAATACAGTAATATAAAAAAATATATATATATGCTATTCTCTCTTTTAAAACACATTTTGGTTAAAAAAGTGCTGAGGAGAAAACAAATTGTGAAAAAAAAAAAATCCAGTGGAAATGTGGAATATTTTAAATCAGGGGTCACCAACCTTTTTGAAACCAAGTGCTACTTCTTTGGTACTGAGTAATATGAAGGGCTACCAGTTTATGTGAAGACTCTGATCATGTTAGTCATTTCTCACAATAATTAAAAATCAGCAATAGTAAATATGTAAAACATGTGTAATATGTAATGTATACGTCATATATGCATAATCGTTAGTAAAACCCAGGATAATCACAAAGTTCGATCACTTTTTAAACTATTTGCAGAACAGGTCTGCGGAATACTCGTGCAATCCTTGGTGGAAACCTGGTGCCCTTGGGCACTGCGTTGGTGACCCCTGTTTTAAATGATCAAATTTATTTATTTCATTTGCAAATTAGTGTGTCATTTCTAGTCAAAAATTGTCCAGCATATGACTAATTTGAGCTTCAACTACATATACGGCACGCATATTATTTATATACTCATCTATATTCCTTTTGGCCATATTGCAGACTAAAATTAAAAAAAAAAAAAAAGTGGGCATTTCTTTGTATGTATAACAGTAATAACTAAACTATCGAAAACCCGATTTCAATTTGGGTTAATGGCCAAATCTTATTCTGATGTTAGCGGATTTCACAACTATAGGTTATATTATACATGGAAAAAAAAAAATCAAGATACTTTAAATCAATTTTTTTTTTTTCATTCTTAAGTGCCAATGTGCGTAATGGATGATTCAGCAATGTTGTCACGAGTGGAGGTCAGTGTGATAATTAAGCGTGTCAAGTGTGATATTCTCCGTGCATGATTGGAGGTTGGAACTGTCTTTTGACACCGCGTGTTGGTGGACATACAAGATGGCCGAATGTAAATAAAGGAATGTAATCAACACGTTTGAAGAACATTTTCTTTCTTGAAAAACAAAAGTCTAAAGGTTTGGTATATAAGTGTAAACATTGTACATTTTATGTTAGGATGTTGCAACACTAACAATGCTTGGGTTGAAAATAATCCAATTAGGATTAGTTGAGTTAACACTAGTTTTTGGGCTAACTCAAATGTTTCTTAATTGCTTGTGTAATACAGAACTTGTTTTTTATAAATATGTGGAGCTCGGCATTGTGAACTTGATCTTTTGGCCGGGGAGGCGGGACGCGGGGACTAATTAAGTAAAAATGACTTTTCATCCATTCGTTTGTCTTTCAAACATGTGTGCTCATGCTTATTTTTACCATTTTCATAGAAACAAAGTCATTTAGGGAGTCGTCGTGGACTTTAAATCTTTCAGTGGCAAGCGTTGTCATAAAGGAGACCTAGAGGGCCAGTATATTTAACATGTTCACTCATCTTTCAAGGCCAACAGAATATTGTGTGCTATGTCTATGTAAATATGGATTTGGCCATATGAAAGATTGACTTCCATTCTTCAGTTAGAATTGATGCAGGTTAAGTGTGGAAACTGCATTTCAATGGTCACAGTAATCACTACAGTGCTCAATTGTCTTATATTAGGTAAGCATTAGTCAAGGGTGTCAGCTATCCTCCATAAAAAAACATATTTGACGAGAATTTTATCATTTATTACTGTTACTATTTAAGACAAGACAAGAAAGTCCATGGCACTGAAAGAGTTAATATGCATTTTAAAGGTTATCGATGACATGAGGAGTATATCATTTTGTGTGTGCTCGATCTAATGTTTTGACCAAGAGTGGCTATGAATGTAATTTGAAGTGTTGTAGTGAGTGAGAGAGGGAAGGTGACAGGCAGTGAGCGTGATGACAATACATCTGATTTAATGGCCTGTGCCCGTTGATGGGAGAAAGAGCGGCTGAAGGAAACAATCACCAGCAAAGATGCACAGGGGTTCATGTAGTGTGACGTTCTCTTGCGGGGTAGGTTATAGGATCGGGTCTAATCCAAGTGGAATTGCTGTTAACGTGCTATGAGAGGTTTTATTTAATAAATTAAAAAAGGCTAGACAGTTGATAGTGTTGCAGCGAAAATAAATAATGTGAACAACTATGGAGAAGAGCGCTTTATTCACAGCTGACTAATCGTTTAGTCTTTTCAGTGTTCCGTGTGGATAGCAAAAAGTGTCAGAAAAGCAAAACCTTTTATTTGTAAAAGCAAACACAATGTCACTGTAATCCTCCCATAACCCATAAACACACACTTTACCCTCCCAGAGGAAATGTTGTCATCCTTTTTTTACAAAGAGGCAACCATGCAAGTGTGTGTGTAGTATTACCACATCCCATCACAAACACTCTTCAGCTGAAACACACACTGACAGAATAACCCACAATAACAGGGATTACCACGGGAAGTGTGTGTGTGATGGATATGTGGCAAGGGGAGGATGGATGTTTTGAGAGGCCGCCTTTGCTATAAACACACACACGCAGACACACATACAGATTCTGGCACCCTCACCGCAATGGAATTTGGAGATGACAAATGAGACAAGAATCTCAAAAACCAAACAAGACTTGAACTTTATTTGTTGGTGCCCTAATGACATCAACCTTTGTTTAGAGGGAGAAAAAAAGAAGAAGAGTACAGCTGCCTTAAATGTTACCTTGCATTATTGTTTAACTATCGATCCATCTCAAAGCGACATTCTTCCATCTTGACCAACAAATCAACCACCAATGGGTGATCAATTCCATGGGTGATCTTGAGGATTTCAAAGGCCTGGTGCACAAATAAGCAAACGCCTTTAGTGAGTCATTCAAAATCAAGAAAAGAAAATTCACTAATCACAAAAGAATTGGGACATTCAGCTTTTGGGCGCAACGTGAGGATGTGACTAAAACTAAATCAGGCAAAGTGTGAAATTCTCATAAAGACCTGTTTGAAGGTGTCCAGGGAATCTTTAAGCCGCTCCAAATAATGCTGCAGTTTTGCAACTCTCATCAGCTGGATTCCATGGACGGGATGGGGATCAGGGTGGTAAAGTCTTCAAAACATCAAGAGTTAATCGGATTCATGTACACGAAACAATTTAACGACATTCTCAAATTGGGATCCGTGAGGTTTTAACAGAGTTTCTGCAGGTACAGTATCAATTCTAATTGCATGCTTTTCAATGCTGTGACAAAAACAGAACACTGTTTTCAGATTAAGAACACATTACTTGGAAAATGAAACAATGTGTTAAATAATTCCTGTGCAAAACATTGTATGACTACTACACATTGTCATTGGGAGTATTTGGCTGAAAAAATATTTCAAGTGAAAAAAGGTTAACAACCAGTGTTGTATAGTGCATTTGCAAGTAAATGACTCATGAGAAGAGGGGCAAATGTTTTCTATTATAATAAATAATCACATGGCTTTTTATGAGGGAATCCATTTTTGAAAGTGCCTGACTTTATTCCTCCTCTCTAATCTCCTGCATTTTTTTTCTGCTATTATCATATTCCGCTCGCCTCCTTCTCGTTTATATTTGTGTAGCCAGTTGGAGGGATTAAGTGTGTGACACACTCTCCTGCAGTCTTCCCTCGTAAGCCTCGCCTTCCATTTCCTCCTCTGTCCCCCGACCCGCCACGGTCTTGATTATCCATGCCGCACGATTTGATGTAACCTCGCTAAAGCCGCGAGAAAATATTCCAGATGAAGTCGAGTGAGACGAAAAAGCCTCTCTTGTGTCTGATCAATCTCCGCTGTTGCAGCGTGGCTTCCGTGCAGCAGCTTGGAGATATTTCATTCTGAAAAATATCAGGCTGAACAATAACTGTGCTCACAAGCAAAGTAAATACAGAGGGTCCTTTTTTTTTTTTTTTGCGGGTCAAGAGAAGCCCTTGGACAATATTGCGTCAGGTCATGGGCACCTATCACGAGTCAACAATGAGGAGGGGCCTTCAAACGCTAACAGACAAGATTGAGTTTGTGAGGGCAAGCACGCCCGTCTAAAATCTCTGGATGAGGTGAGAATCTGCCTTCCGTCCTTCTAGAGTGGAGTTTGCTGGTTCTTGCTTGGGTTTTCTACAGATTTCTTACACATATGAAAAATATGCATTCCAGTTTGAGAGGAAGGCGTGGCTACACATTTTTTGCAAGTAAATTGAACACTGATATGTCTCCGTTTACCTCATTCACTGCCATCGACGCCTATAGACGTCAATGATCCATTTTTCCTATTGAATGAATGAATTAAAAGTCTCAAATAATTCAGTCTTTCTTGCTTGTGAGAACAAAGGCACACAAACAGATCAATTTAAATCTACTTTGTTATTCATCATTGGAATTATTTTACATATAGACACCATCATTATGCTTCCAAACGGAATGAAGAACTTTCATCTGAGGAATTTGCTTGTGGACTAATGCCGCTCTCTCTAGTGATATGTTTTCACGCTGTAATTGAATAACATCAGAGTAAATGCTTTGTAATTAAAAGCAGCAACGCTGGTTTAGATTATTTTTACTAACGGGCCAATTGTTTTTACCTTCAAGGCTAACTGGCTGCTAATCGCAGAGCCAAGCAATTATTGGATTGCTCACCGCTCCCGTTAGGAACGGCATCAATGAATGGGAGGTTCCAAGAATAAATCGGCGTTAGTGCCGAATGAATAATAACAAGTTACAATATTGATTTAATTAGCGAGGCGACGAGTCACGTCGAGCAAATAAACACACGAGGAAGCAAGTCCAATTATGTTTCATCTTTCGTATGCACACACTGGCTGTGATTAACAATTATTTCATTTAGGTGCCCCCCCCCCCAATTCTGCACCCGTTTTCCCCGAAGAGCAAATAAGTTCTTGTGGAAGGAGCTCGTTAGAAGGCCGCAGCTCGAGGCTTCGAGAACACGGCGAGGGCAGCGAGGAGACGTTAACACTTGTGGATGGAGGCGCGCCTTTCCGAGGAAATCCAGTGGAAAATATAATTTGCGGCAAGCTGTTTGTGAGTGGAAAACAAGGATTATCTTACTGAATGCGAGCGCAGAGGGGAGATTAGTTATAGTCTGCCTAATTGTGTTTTGTATTCTGGCCAAAGCTATAATGAATGCAGCTTTAATTTAACGGAGCAACGGCAATGCATTAACTCTTGGTATACATTTGTAAGGCATTTGGTTCTGTCATTGCTGCATTTGCAATGTTCATTCCAATACTGGATTCCAAGAATAAAACACTCGAAAACACGTACATAAAATATTTGCCTTTATGTAAAATATGGACACAAGCCTCCCTGTCTGCAGCAGCAAAATATATGCATGTTGCAGATAGGCAACAAGGCCTATAAATCCCAAACTGAAAATGGAGGAAGAATTCAAAGCGAAAGACGAACGGAATAGGGAATGAGGGAAACACGGAGGGAGACAAACCTCTGTAACAAATGGAGCAGCACAGAACAAAGGAAGATGAATAGTATAACGACCCTCATTACACTGTAATTCTTTTTCATTCTCTCTATTTGTTAGGATCTTCCTCAACAGGTATTTTGCCATTAGATGATGGATGGTTTTCTTTTTCTTTGACTTGTGTTTTTTGCCTGATGCAAAAGTACACAGCAAAGTATAAGAGTGCATGTGCTGAAACCCCCAGAATAACAAATGGGGTTATATTATGTCAAGGCTCGAAATAAGTGAGGTCGCATGAGGGGTAAAAAGTCAGAATTGGGTGACTTCAGGCTGTAGTGTGAACGTAGACATAATGCACCAAATAATGCAAGGATGTTGCCTTTTCAACCTTTGATTTTGACGTTTTCCCTTGAGGCCGTATTTCCATTCCAATTAACATGACTCATCTTTACTACCCATTTATCCCAAATTTAACATTCACATTCACATTACACAGCTACCAAAATCAACACACCACCATTAGGAATCACATTCAATCACTGGTAGTGAAGGTAAAAAAAAAAATCTCAGCAGTTACGCTGTCATACTTTAATACAGACTAAGTCTCCTAACGGGAAAATAAGACTTATGGTGCATTCAAATGCAGTTGGACATTTCAAATTCAAATAGAAAAAGGCCACTGATGCAATAAACGTCAATAACTGTAACAATAATAATCAAATAAAAATTAAAAATACATAATAAAAGTCATACTATTATAGATTAACCTGCAAAAAATGAGCTCCAAAAATTTTGAAAATTGCTCCTCAAATTTAGTCATTCACAAGTCTGTTCAAAAAAAGAAAAGAAAAAAACAGCCTTGTATAAATACATACATATCCTGGCTGCAGAGTATACTGTACCTCAAGTAGGAGTCATGGCAATAAAACAACGAAAAGAGCTGCATTTCTCCCCATGCACCTCTTCGTAAATGACTTTTAGTGGCTATACTTCAGACAGAATAAAACAATGCTGTCTATCCTTCAAAGTTACAGCCCTTGGCAGTGTGATCCACACTTCCTCAATGGCTTACTACACTATGCATTAAGAAACCTCCTAATTCGAAGTGTGCTTTATTATTTTCATAGATTTCAGGGACATTCTAGTCTCGAGAAAGGTCCATCTTTCCATGATTAGAAGCCAGCCTTCTCTGGCGTTTCCACATTCACGCTCAACTTATGCACAAGTGAGTGTATCAAAAGTCTGGGTAGGAAAATTCACATTCATGAAAGGTGCGCAAATGCAGACAGGTAAATGAGGACTTAATCATCATATGAAGATACTTAACATTTCCTGTACAGTTTATTGATGATGGTGACAGTTTGACCACGGAACTGAATTTTTACATTTAATTCAAAACTAAATGCAATAAATTGCAGTGGTTAATTGATTGTTTGCTCCAAATAAAAAAACTGTAAACATTACATTAACACCAAATTGAAAATAGGTCTGCCTTAAACAAGCCTCATAAAGTCGCAATGTTTGGGATTGTGAAGAATTTTTTGTCTGGATGAAAATTTTTGTCATTTGGCAAGTTTAAAATCCATGCAAATGCACCTGTAAATTGGAAGTGTCCCCTCCCCGTGCCTTGCCGCTTCCTCCCAGTAACCGAGATGAACGGCAGAATCCAGAGCCATATCGGTCAATCTGAGCTTGTAGAGGTTTTCATGGGGCACATCAGCACCCTCCGTTGATAACAGATGTCTACACTTCTCTCTGAGGGTTTGCCAGTCTGAGGAGTCATTTGAGAAAAGAGGTTTTCACTGGATTGAGTAGAACATGCATATTTAAGAGACGCCTCATTTATCCAAAATAAACAATCAATTAATGTTTTGGCAATAAAGGATACCCGAGGCTGCCTTCAGTTCTTCTAATTTTGGTAAGGCTTCCATCAACTTGTGCCATGTTGCTTGTTCACCAGACAACATGAGTTTGTCCTTTAAAAGAGAGTGGACAAATACAACAAAAACATAAAGGAGTATACATAGATGACAAAGTGGACCTACCATGGTAACATGAGCGCAAAAACATATACTATTAGCCAATAGATGCATTTATTTTACAATTTTTTGAGCAATTTAGTTAGAGTATGAATGGAATAAACAGTATGGAATAAAATGTATAGTTTCACAGAAGTGCAAATGTTATTACTATTTTCAGAGTGTTCTTATTTTGTTGTTATTCAAAGCATTAATATCTCCGGGGAATTAACTGTCTCCGAGTGTGTTTTTCCGGCTTTGATGAGCCCTGTAGCGCCGACCGGAGGGCAGCAGTTTGAAAGCTTGATGACCGTGATGATTTGTGTCTCACTGTTACTTAAATAATAAGCAAACGGTATAATTTTTTTCAAATAACACAAGAAAAAATTCTAATCTGTGACGAACTGCCGCAAACTTCTATTAATTATCAAGGAACAACCAATATCGGCTACAAAAATCTTTCAGTGCAAATAATAGCATATTTTCACTTGCGTGGTTTCACTCATCTGAAACCTTGAAAGCTAGTGCCAATATCATAAAACTGCAAAAAGCTATTTTACAAGCACTACTGTATTTTATGTGCACCGCACACACTGTCACACACAAAAGCACCTAGAGCGCATAAACACAAGGTTTGATGTCAACTCTGGGTCACAACCCAGCAGCCTGCCATCATCATCAGAAGATTAAAGAGAGCGGCGCAACAGCAAAAAGCCGTTCCGGACTGTTGCAGGCAGAACAAAGGCGGATTAAATAAAAATAGTCGCAGTGTGCACACGGGCATATGAAAGATACTTGAAAGTGCATGCATGTTGCATGACAGAGCAATAGATAACGAGTCAGGATAAGAATGACAAAAAGAAAACTTGATGGCCAGACAAGGGTGGACTGGATCAAGACAGATGAAAAAGAAAACTCCAGGTGAATTTTTTTTTTTTTTTTCCTCCAGGAGGCAGTCAGTCGGAAGAGAAGGCCGATGGCAAGAGGGTGTGCTGAGTAAAGAGTGACAGAGAGGAAGCAAGCAGGAGACACCATCAAATGAGAGTGTTCTGCTCTGATACACTCGGATAACAGAAACATATCAAGTGTGTGTGTTTTTCTTCTACACCATAACACATCCGAATGGTTGAACTTTTAGGCCTCGCTTAAAAAAGGGATATTTGGCACAAAAAAAACAGCACAGAATGATTATGGCAGTAGACTATGATTTTTTTTATTTACTCTAAAAAGACTATATTTGGTCCAAGAATAAAATCTACACCTGAATTTAATCTGAATATTTTACTCCTTTCCATGTGTAAAATTTACATTTAAAATTTACTTTATCTAGATTGGGGCCAAATATAGTCTTTTTTGAGGAAAACATGCTCAATGAAATTTACTGCCTTAGCATGATTCCGTAAATGATGGCAGGTGGCATGGAATGCCTGAATGTGTCAAAAACAAGTTAAAACAACTATCGGGTGGAATCCTCTTTTATCTACAAAATCACAGTAGGAGACCCAAAAATGCAAGACATTTTGTGAACCCAAGTTTTTTTTTTATTTTTTTTATTTACTGTTGAACTGTCGCAGGAATAGGTACTAGGCCCAGCCTGTGAATAGTGAAAATCCATAAAGACATAACTGACACTTATTAAAAAGCACTGCGTGGATTCAAATGTAATTTTATTCATTTTATTTTAAAGTAATCGGCCGATTAATCTGTATTTTTTTTAGCCAAAAATCTAAATTGGCCTGAAAAAAATTGGTTGGGCCTCACTATTTACTACTGAAAATGCCTAAATAAGTTTAATATCCCTTGTAAAAGAAGATCTAGGGTATGTGTAACATTAATAGTTGACATGTTTGAAACTCTGCATGTTCATTGTGGTGTCTTACTGTGTCTTGGGAATCACATTTCTGGCAGCGGCATATGAAATGGTACTGGTCCTCCAGCTGTTTCTGACGTTCTTCCGTCAATGACAACGTCTCTATGTAGCTAATTGTTAGCTAACCACAGGAAAAACAAACAAACAAACAAAAAAAAACAGTTACGGTCATAATTATTTTTGCATCGCAGAGCTCCGTTGTTGTGTTCTTGCTCCTACTGTACCTCCTCCTCCGGTTTGATGTCCCGAACAGCTCTCAGTTGTAGCTTCGTTCCTTCAAACACTGTCACACAATTCGGCCTGCAGTCATGGTTTAGCAGCGATAAACTGAGATGGCAAAATGGCGGGTGAGAGGGGAAGTGCCACAGGTTTGGAATGAGGAGCAAACAGTGGGGAAAAGGAAGAGGCAGAAGATAAGTAGAAATAGAAGGCTGTTGAGGAAGTTGAATAAGGCCAGAATGGTAACAAGAAAATTGTGCTCCTCTGAATCTCTGCTCCCACTGACTTCTCTATTTTTGAGAGGGATTCACTGCGTTAGGTTTTGGGTTATATTTATTATCCTTTTATCCTGTTTCCTCACTCAGTCAAAATATATGAATATTAATTTCAATGAAGACATTATGGAATGGATACAAATCTGGTTTGAATCAGATATTTGTGAACGTTTGAGGTTTTTGTTTGTTTCCCAATGTAGTTCTGTTTTGCAAGGAATAAAAGCACGAACTGGAGCGGATGGTGTCACAGAGTAACTGTAAATAGTTTTGACTGTAGCAGGGTGGTAAGTGTACAATAAGTCCATTTATTGGTTGTATAAATGTCCAGTATAAGGGCCAGTCTCAATAAAAGCGGACTGACCTTTAATGTTGGCTATCTATTTCCACTTCTGTGACAAGCTGCTCCTGGTTTATTAGCCATTTTACCCAGCATGCAGGCAGAATGTCACTAAATTCACTAGTCTGGAGAAGACTGGAAGCAACAGCTCATTGACACAATGTTAACCGAGGCAAAGATGGACCTGTTTTAATTGTTTGCATTAAAAACAAACTATAAATTGTGTTTTGGGGCATTTATGTGTTTGGTGTATGCCGCTTCTTGGTCCATGATTCTGATTGATGGCACAAAGCAGTAGGCTCAAATGATCCATTTAGTCTATAAAGAAGTTGATGAAATGCACACTAATACACTTTTGGGAGAAGATGAGCACTATGCTCCTACCATAACAAATGTCACTTGTTTTCTTTCTGTCTGTCTATATTGGAAGTCATTATGGACACACACAACACAAGTTACATGTACTCCATTTCTGTCAAAACAAAAGCCTATTTCCCAAATGCATATTCAAATTTCAAAACAGTTGTCAAAAAAAAAAACAAAAACACACACACACTTGACTGACTCTCAGTTTTTTTTAGCATGTCAGGAGGAGTGGAATAAAAAAAATAGCAATATGATACTAATAAAACATTAAAATCAATTTCTGGTGCGGGGCATTCCATCAGAACCTGCTTTTCAGTGAGAAATATGAAAAACAAAACATTTTAAGTGTCATGTGCACTCATGAAAAAGCAATTGCAACACACAAGGCAATGGAAAAAAAATGGAAAACATTTGCCTGTGTTTTATGATCCCATTGATTGGTGCTCTCATTATTATATTCACTACATGTGTGTGTGAGCACGCATGTGTCTTTGTAAAGCCATCTGCAACACACTGGCTTTGTTCTGCAACCTACAATACCGACATTCCAGGTTGAATATCAAATAGAAATCAAGGCCTTCGCACAATGCTTTTATCTGATGAAGAGGCAGCTCATTAGCATATTAATTTGATTAATGAGCTGAACGGCAACAAGTGTTAACAATGTCTGCTGGTACTCACTGAAACAAACTGTTGCTTAACATGGTGTACCAATAAATATGGAGTTGTGTGTGTGTGTGTATATATATATATATATATATATATATATATATATATATATATATATACACACACACACACACACACACACACACACATACATCAAGTATACAGTAAAATCCTAAAATGTCACCACTTGTTTATCAGATTTTTTTGCCAGGTATTTAAAGGTTAAAGAGACCAAAGGTTAAATTTGAACACTCTTTCATGGTATTTAAACATGTCTAACAGTTTAGCATGGCTGCAGGGGCATAAACGCGTTCAACAACCATAACATGGTGCAGCTCTTTATGGAGCGCTTTGTATTTGAGTTTCTTATGCAGTTGGGATGGAGCAGAAACCATGAGAGGTGGAGAGGAGTGAAATGGTCGACCAAGTTGGGTCCATCAACTTGAAAAATATGACTTGACTAAAATTTGTTAGAACTATGTATTTGTGCCACCGTTTTCTACACAGACCTTTCTGCCAGATGCACAGTGTTGCAATTATGGCAAGGGAGAAAGACATCTAAGCAATTGTTGCATATTAATATCAAATGTTCTGTTTGTATTCAGGTGCTTTTTAGGGCACACAAGCAAACTGATTTTAGATATACTCTCCACTATAAAGAAAAAAAAAAAGGCCTGTTTTATGAGGAGAAAACGAGTTGGAAAAAAAACAAAATAACATTGGAAGATCTAAAGAAGAGTTTTTGGGGCACTGAAGGGAAGGAAATATGAACAGAGCCTCACACATGTAATCTCACTTTCCTTGGTGAAACCAAGGTTGCTAGGCAACACAAAATATGAATAGGCAGGGGACCATCCTGAGAACCGACCCATCTTTAATGGACAACGCGCACTGGCACACACGGCTTGGCTGAACTGTGATAAAGCCACTGTGACCATCTGACATCTCAACACTGGCCAGATAAACTGGCTGGGATACCTGCAAGTGTGTGTAACAGCACTAACAAGACACAACAGAGGACCAATTCCTGGTTCATTCACCCTCATCTTGATACTGGGATGACAGTAAGTCACGCTTTGCTATGTGTTGCAGACAAACCCACAGTGCATTTCTAAGTGTCCAACCCTTAACAACCAATCCACACAATCTGTCAAATATGATTTTTAACTTTTCTCTCCGAAACAAGAGAGAGAGAGAGAGAGAGAGAGAGAGAGAGAGAGAGAGAGAGAGAGAGAGAGAGAGAGAAATCCAACATATCCTCACTTCTGCGTACTTCAAAGGACTGTCAAAAAAATACAGCAAGATTGGATCGAGCAGGTGCTTCAGTAAGCAAGTGGGTAAAGGATACGCGGGGTTGTTTAAGTTGCCGGGATTTGGCAGCTAACTTTAGAGTTGAATTTGAATTTGATGCTAATGTACTGCGCGTGATGTGAAAGTCAGTGCAAACCAAATTAGGAGTTATATTGGAACTGAAGCTATTTAGTTATGCATTCTACACACAAGGACCTTTGTAGGTCGTGTGTGTGTTTGTGTGTGCGTGTGTGTGTGTTACCTGGGATACAGCCCAACTCCAATTTCTTGCAGCTCTCCATCACTTATGGTGAAACAATTACATGTCACCTGAGGACAAAACCAGGGTGAAAAAAACAAACAAGAAACGAGTTAAATTGCTTCAGGGAATAAAAAAAAATACTTTTTGTCACATTTGGATCATTTTTTCATATGTATTTAGACAGCTCCACGACATTTCTTGGATTAGACTTGGAAAGTGAATGCAATCTTTTGACCGGCAAAATGATAAATGCAGTTAAAGAACATGAAGCCCTTACATTGACATGTATTTATATTGCAAGGAAATGTGCTCAAGGAAACACTAAATAAATAATTTTGGCAACAGTATCATAATAAACAAAATAGTCAATCCATCGGTTCCCACGGAAAATGAACCTAAATAGTTCAATAATGGACTCATGGAATGGTAAGTTTTTCAGAATCCAAACAAACAGACTGTTGAAACTGAGGGGTACTGAAAAGGGGTGTCAGATGAACAGATCAAAATCGATCTAAATCGCCTTAACCAAGTTTTTTTGTCTCTAACTTTATGCTGCCTGTATGCTGACAAGATCCGTTCTTATGCATCAGGCTTTAAGAGCTTCAATTGTTGAGGGGTTGAAAAAAAAAGTCACAGATTGGCTGTCATTGTGTTTGTCATAATCTGATAGCTCCGGTTTTGGGTGCAAGGTGAAATTCAGGAGCAGAAGGAAGATGTAAAGGTGCAAGTAAGAGATGCCAGTTCGATGAATAGTAAATAGTAAGCCCCAAGGGTACTTTTGATAAAGCTATACTGATATGCACTATTTGTAAGAAGGAACTTGGTATCACAGAGGTAGCTCAAATTTAGTCTACCACATAAATGCAAAGCACTCAGCTGCGACTGTAGCCACAGCTAACGATAACAATAAAGATGCTAATGTTGCAAGCCAGACCAAGGCCCTCTCTCAAAGTAAACTCCAGAACACCTCAGCGGCAGACAGGATGGACAATGTTTTAATATTAATATCTAACTGGCAAATTACAAAAGAAAACAGTAGCATTCCTCCTGATGGTCAAAACTAAAGTTTGCAGCCAGCTCTTGGGAGTAGTCTTACTTACTTACTTACACAAAGCATTACATTTCCAGATAATAACGCATAAACGTATATTCAGCTTTCAGTTCCTCTTGTGACATAGCTATTTAAATGTCACAACCACAATCATAAACATATTGTTTTATTTTCTAGCTCTGACAGTGCCAGTTCTACAACTATCCTGTTTGGTTATTGACATTTTTTTTCCCTTACATTGAGGCTGGAAACCATTTGTCACTTCCAGCTGATCCATTTATATATGCATTATCCTCAGTATTAATAAAAACCACTGCAAGCCTCCAGTGTGAGTTTGTATAAAATGTCATCAGTAGAGAAGATTCTCTCCGAAGCATCTGGAGGGTTCCCTTCAATGCATCTTAATCTAATAAATTAATATTTCTCACAATGAAACAAAAGAATCCCCAAGAAAACAATAAAGCAGCAGTTTTTCATTGGGCAAAGGTATGCCTGATTGAATTTGAGCTACTGTTCACAAAAGACGCCATTATAGAGTCTCTTCATTGTCAAGCATCACGTCTGGGGTGGGGGGGGGGGGGGGGGGGGGGGGTTCCCACATTAGCTCATTGCTCTATTGTTGTCAACTGCACATTATGTATCGTATGTGCTCTTTATATTAGGTGAAGCAATGATCGATGTGAGATGGAGGAACAAGGACATACGAGTAGTGAAGGGCGTGGTGAGCAGCCTGTGGAATAGAAAACATCCTGCCTCAAAAATGTCACGCACCGTGGGGGTAAAAACCCCCATTAAATGTCACATTTCGTTATGCGTTTGATGCATTTTGACCTCATTCGGGAGGTTCTGAAAACAACATGAGAAACTGTCATTGTCAACAGTTTTCAAAGGAGTAATGACATATCTTTGAAGTTCCTGGGAGTTCAAATTATACTATAGTGGAACATTATGAAAGGCAGGCACTCCTGAAGGACTGTCATTCAAGAAATTTGGAATTTTGTGACCTTCGGAAAGTATCTAGTTGTGAGGAGAGGGCCAATATAAACCTGAAGTTGCATGTGAGTTAAACCAAATCAAACACATCGTCCCCATAAGTGTAGCCACTCAAACATGACGCTACTTGCTGTTGTTACATTTTATTAATAAGAACCTCATATATACTGTATTAATATAGACATAAAAATGCAATACAGGTTGAACCGGCTTGTCACCACATTGGGCGGCTAAATGACAATTCTAGCTTGAAGACGATTAATCGGCAGTCAAGTGTTTTGGTATGAAAAACACAGCCTTTATAAAATCAATACTTGGGATTGACTGATTAGTGGCCAAACGGATGAAATATCATCCCTGATATTTGGTATTTTGATAAATATCTGCATTGGCTTATTTTAAAAACCTGAATAAAAAAAAACAAACAACAAAAAAAAGTTGCTACTAAATATTCTGTGGACTTTGCTACTCAATATTTCACAAACGTTTATTAATTATAATGAAGTGTTTAGCCTATGGGATGAATAAAGAATATCAGAAAGTTCCCTTCCTCATTAAGTTTCAATGTAACCTGTAAACAAATCTTGCTGACCCTGGGAACACCCTAAGTGCTCTATATGATAAGTATCTATACGACTAATTGGTGTTTGAATTGTTATTAACATCGATATTTTCCCTTTTACTGAAAATGAATATCGGCTCCAAATCTCATTTATCTGCCTCCTTGGATACTAATACATGTTGTCCTAACAAATTACAAAGGTGAACTGTATTGAGTTTAATGCAAACACGACTTAAGTGTGCTTGTCTTGCACATGCTAAACTGGAACCTAAATCAAATGCTTAAGGTCTGTCCCGAAATATTTTGTGTACTGTTCCCTCCTAAAAGAAAAGAATCCATCCGTTTCCCAAATGGTGTTGAAGCAGGTTTTCAATAATCGGATGCATCGTGAAAAATGATTCACACAGTGGCCAATGATCAATATAATGTTGCTGTTATGAAGCTCGATATGAGTGTCGCACACTTCTAAGTAGCTGGATTGGCTGGGGTGGGGTGTGTGTGTGTGTGTGTGTGGGGGGGGGGGCGTCGTCTCATATCGGAGCCACTTCGCTCGCTTCTGTCATGTCAGTTCAAAGAACTCGCGAGTGGATGGTTTATGTCTTTAATGGGGCTGGAACTGGGAAGCAGACCTACTTCCTGTCAATCTGACAAACACTACAAAGGCCATTAGATACAATCGGTAGTGTGTGTATGCGTGTGAGAGAGCGCTCTAATGATGCTGTGATAAAGTATTTATGATATAATCATTGCTTTCACTTTTCTCCAGACATACAAACATACCCATAAACAACGAAAGGATTCATCATTAAGTCATCTTTCTTGTATGCTGTTGCTTGCCTTCATAAGGCACAACAAAGCATTTTTTCAATTTTTAATTATCTTTAATGTCTTGTTCTGTCTCCCCTATCAGTTGTGTTGACTTTCTGTCACTCTAATTGGGCCGCAGTTCCAAAACTAGCACATTCAAAGTATTATTTTTACATTCTCCAAAAATAACTCCCAATTCTACGTTTGTTTCTTGAAATAGCTGCTGTTCACTTTCCCTTTCCAGAAAATGTTCTTATCACATTGGGTGTGCATATTTTGAATGAGTGAGACTTTAGTGTATATAACTTGAACTTCGGCCATGTACAAACAAATGTCGGGATGTTTTGTCCTGATTTTGATCCTCTAAGATAATTCTTTAGTCTGAGGTGCATTACAAGTATAGGACTGAAACTACTTTCATTCTCTCAAATGTGTCAAGTGAGCGATGAAAATTTCCTTCACATTGAGGCTTGTTACTGAAATGCAATAATGTGAGAGGACATTAACATACATTACATTAAACAATACCAACGATTTATGAGGAAATATAAAAAGATAGAAGCAAACCGCACGCATGAAGAAAGATATTACTCTACATGACTTGGCCTCGGGTGCAACGTGAAAGAAGACACGATGGCCCTCGTCTTGCTGTCTAATGACTCATTTCCATGTTGATACTGAATCATCTCAGTGAATTTGAAAAAAAAATACTGCCGTGTTTTGTCAATTTTGCGCATTGCCTCTGAATGAATGCATAACCATGAAGACATACACAGACCGTATACAAACACATATACCCTAACAAGCAGTACATTACTGCATCACTCATATCGATTCATAGTCATGTTTTGCCTATATACAGTATACTGTATGTTAATGCACATCACACGGATTAATCAGCCTGCCAAGTCAATCAGCATTGGTATTTTGGCTCCTGTTTGGTTGGTTGTTTCTGCCTTTATGTACTCATAACAATTTACAATGATGAATTGATTTGGACTGAACATGACATCATAGTTGCAACAAGAAACAGCTTTTTTTCTGAGTTATTCACAAATTGAGCAGTATTTGGTCATTATCCAAGCCCTGAGCAACTGTCGTGTAACTTTCAGTCGAAAGCAGGTAGAAGAAAGGCCACGGGATGGAACAGCGACAGAAAGCACTTGTTGATAAAAGTTACAATGTGGGTAAGGACGTTCTGAATAAATTCAACAAAACAATGTTTAGCATACAGTAAATCCACATATTGTTAGAGCATCATTTATAAGGGACTTTAAGAGCACCATTACATGTGTAATGTACATATAACTTTATGTATGTGTGAACTGTGGTTAGTTTTTGCGTGACCTTAAATCGTAACCGCTAGCCCACTTACGGCAAAGGCTAATATTCTCGGTGTTAAAAATGTATATGTATAAAAGATAATAAATCATTTGTGGTCACTTCAGATCATGTTCAACCTTAGTAGATTATTTTTAAAATTGGAGGGGATTACCGCAAATCCCCAAATATAGGACGCACCTGTGTATAGGCCGCACCCTTAATTTAAGGGTCAAATTCTGGTATTTTCTATGTTACCGTGTAGACAACACACCAAAAGTTTGGCGACAATGTAAAAACAAAACAAAACAGAATAAATATGATCTTTGTAAATTCTTCATATTTTTGTGTTCATAAACGTAAGTTATATACCGTATTTCTTGCAGGGTCAAATTCGGGTATTTTCTATGTTACCATGTAGAGAACACACCAACAGTTTGGCAACAATGTAAAAACAAAACAATACAGAATCAATATCATTTTTTTGTAAATTCTTCTTCTTTTTGTGTTCATAAACGTAAGTTATATATTTCTTGCAGGTTAAGTCAAGCATGTTTCAGATTTCCCACATGAGCAGTCAGTGAACACTGCGCCGGTGCAACGCTCGAAGCAGTTTTTCCTTATCCTCGAGACGTTGACCCTAGCTTGTCCCGTTGCGGTAATTATTACAAGTAAGAATACGTCCGATACAAAAATGCACATTTGTGCATCAAAACTCGGTTTCTTTCTGACAACACTTTGGAAAAAATGTATGCACATATGTAAAAAGGGAAGCATATGTGCAAAAGTCTTAGTCTGATAAACACAAATCAGAGCTATGAAGTATGATTGAAAATAATGTAAAAATGTTATTGTTTTGAGAGCACAGTTCTATTTTCAGTAATCATATTGTTCTGCATGACTACCACAGCGCTGCCTGAATGAAAAGCTTTTTCATTAAATCTGAAGGCAACACTCAGTCTCTCACATCTCCAACATGCACCATCGCCTGGAGCACCAATACAATCACATCATGACTAAAGATTCTGAACATATCGAGGCTCTGTGTTTCATTGCGTTGGAGCTGATATATGAAGTACAAACACTATTCCCTTTTCCCATTTTCAATCAGAAAGATCTACAAAGGAGGCTGAAACCTGGAAGAGGGTTTTTCAGGATATATCTGAAAATCCAAAGAATCCCTCAAGGCATGTTTGTGGAAGTTAAAAATATTTCGCTTTTTAATCATTATTCTCCTTAATCTACCCTGATTATGCATGCTACTTCGATATTTGATTAATGCTAACACGGCTCTTTGTCTATGTTACCCGGTAACAATAACCCTTAACCCTTACTGTAACTTAGCATACTAGCACTTTAGTATTTGCGCCGTGTCTGTCTGTAATGATTGATCTAAAAGAATACTGGTGATTACAAATCTCTCACCCCTCTGTGACCATTAACTGTCAGGACAAAAGAATCATTCATTCATAAAGTACTTTCTTTCAATGACTAATAGGTTAAGTTGTTTGCCTAACTACATACAGAGCTGATAATTGGATGCATAAACGGTTATCTTAATGCTGTGGCTGATGGCATCCTTCAGACTTCAAACTGGTGTGCCCAATGTGAGGGCGGCATATGATTAGCTGACCTCTAATTTGATAGACACTATTTGCCACGGTAGCTTTCTGTCAATCAAGAGGTCGGCAAACCACCATTTATCTATAATCTCCTTGATTTGAAATGAGCCAAGGGACATTAGAAGGGACATGGCGCTGCATGAGAAAGACATGAAAACTAGCGACTGAGACGAAAAACTCATTAGAAACCTGTCAAATGGCATAATGAATTAAGTGAGAAGGGCATACTCCTCTGGCCCTCTCACATTGTTATTTTGCAAGTAGCAGATTTTGGCCACTATTTGCCATTTGCAGCAAGTTTAAAACTGAGAAAGACATTCAATGAAAACACAAAGGTGTGGAAATACAGAAACCTTCTGCATTTCACTGCTAGGATTTACAAAGTACTTGCAACCTTAGCAATCGTGTTAATACTAATATGAGACTTTTTTTCAGTTTAAGACATAAGTTAATGCATTTTTAAAGTTTGTGGTATAGCATTAGAGATGGGACGAGACACAAATCCCACAAGATGAGAAGAGTTCACAAGACACCGTTTTCGCTATTTTTTTTGTTATTATAAAATGCCTAATGTTTGTATGTATGTGTGTGTGTATGTATATAATATATATACACACACATTTATACACACACACACACATATATACATATATATATATATATATATATATATATATCTCACAAGCAGTGACTGTGCAACCAAGTAAATAAGCAACTGTGCATTATTTATCAATCCGCAATGCACATTTGTTTCTATGGTGGTGCTATCCCATTCAAAATTCATGTTACTCAATAATTCATTTATCTATTCAAACTTGGCTTATTAAACTCCGCAGAAGAAAAGCAACAAATAGAACTAAGCTCTCACTTATTGTTACCCTGGGAGGGACACACACACTCACTCGCACATGCATGTACACACAACTGTTAATTAGTGGAAAGTCACAGATGATATTTTTGTCACAGGAACAAACGGTGAGCCCTGTGGGCAGAGGAGATTGGCTAGAGTGAGAAAACAGATGCGGGCCGTGATCAAAAAAGAAAAGAGAAAAATAGAGAAAGATCAAGAGTGGAGGAGGCATGACGGAGAAGAAAGTGATGGATAAACTGTATTTAAGTATGCCAATAAAGGGGATAAGTAAGGACAAGCTAAGACAACAAGCTTAATATGGATTCGCGGTTTCTCAACAGTACTACTGGCACAGGGGCTGACATTCACCACTGACTTTTATCCGACCACTTAAAGATCAAATTGTATCTGTGCATAGTTGGTTACCAATATGCTTTGAATTTTTAATAAATTAGCTACAAATTTTTACTTCAGAAATAATGGCAAATGAAACAGTACAGCTGAAAGGGTCGACACTCATACACCTTTAATTTGGAGCAGCTCGTGGCTCGCAAGCCATGTGTTGGCTACACGTATACACAAAGCTTGATAGAGGAGCCAAAACCTGTACTCAGATAATGATATACTGCAGTTGCTTTAGAAAATCACACAAGTAAAAATGTCCCTCCAAATAATTTCTTGATTGAATGTATGCATATTGTGAAAAAACGTAAAGTATAGAATAACTGCTGGGTAACATATGATGCATACGTTCGAACATCATACAAAAGTATAAAATGGGAACATGAAAATATAATTTGCCCAACAGTACCACTTTCAAACATTCACTTTGCGACATTTGCCATTTCGGGGGAAATTGTGTTGTGAAGGCTGAACGAAAACATCTTGAAACATGGAGTGCTTTTGAAGAAAGTAGAATGATATTGAAAAAAGTGCAATTACATTGAAAGATGTCTATTTGTTGGTACACTGAAAAATGTTTGAGTTTGGGAAAAAAAAACATGAATTTTTGGGATGCGATGAATACTTGATTCCACGGCTTAAATTTTCGGAAAAAGTGTCAAAAACGTGTGAGGAGTACAAAGTAGGAAGAATGTGTGAAAGCTGAAGGCCAATAACAATTATGGTCAATAAAACAACACAAAGCAAGGCTAATTTAGGCCAAATGGTCTTGAATAAACTTTCATTCATGGTCCTAAATAAACTGATTCATTACAAACATGAATAAGCACAGTAGACTAGATAGATATTAACCATATAAATTACTATGGGCAATTTGATTATGATGAAGTTAAACCTAAAGAATGAACATGCTGCTTATAAAAAAAAGTACTTTATACAAAAAGCCAGTTCAACCCACCATTGCTCTTACACTAGTACTGAAATCTGATTTTTCTCATTGAGCCGCTGAAGATTTAGTTATTCTAGAGATGACTAAGTAAAGCAAGGGTAAAAGGAAAAAAAAAAAAAAGAAAATGACTAGAAGGTCTTGCTTCAGGCTTATGTATATCAGAGGCTGGAAAGATTGCTCACCAACACACTCACAAACAGAAATACTAAACACCTGCAGGGAGAGCTTAGACCTTTCACTGGCAGTGGTTAGAAGACTAATCCTTTGGTCTCAGCATCATAGTCGCAGCCTCAATCCTCTTCTGGAAAATAAAGACTTGCAGGTCTCACTCACCATCTCCTGTCTTTGTCAACATAATGACACTGCCTGTCAAGAGGTAGCACTCCCAATGCACAGCTCCTAGCAATAAAACATGAGCAAAACAGCCCACACAGGATCCGTGTGTGTGTGTGTGTGTGTTATGAGTTGCTTGGCCCTCATCCTAGAAGATCCCTTTCTTTCTTGCTCAGTGGAGCTCACACACACCAGCTGTACAATTGCCTGGACAGGTTAATCTCGTCACCACCAGGAATGCTGGGTAAGTGTGCATGAATGTGTCTACAGTATCCAAGCGTGCTCCAGTTTGCCCGGATGGATTGTAATTCATGTGGATGTTTTTTTTTTTCTCCCCCTTTTCTGTTGCCTTAGGAACTGTTGCTCTTCTGAGATGCAACAAGAATTAGGAACAAGCGGAAAATCAAGAGGAAAAATAATGAGTAAAGATAAAAAGTAGTTTCAAAGTCCTGTTTGAGGCTGGCTTGACATTGAACTGAGAGTGTGTGCGAGCATGTGCGCGCGTCCGTACTAGGTTATTGATTCATAGTCACAGTTCCCCTTAAGGAATAGGATAATAATGCTGACCTCCACAAGGAATCAGGGTGGAACTACAACTACAACAACAAAAAAGATCAATATGTGATAGTCAGGCATTGGATTATGTGGGAAAAATGATGACAATTTTGTGATTATTTTCTTTTTAAGTTTAATTGGATGTCTTAAGGACAAGCCTTTTTTAAGGTATCTCCCATGAAAACTAATATAATTGCGCATGTAAAATGGATGGATTGCTCGCTAACAGTCATCAACACAACTCCTGCAAACGGCCATCCGCAATAAAGGGAAAGCAACAGGCTAAAGGTCATTTCTTGTTTTATCGCGACGTTTTTGCTGGCGTTTTCTTTTGTGTTTGTAAGGTGAACTCTAATGTGTTGAATAACTTATTTAAGATTGGCAAACAAACAATTAATTTACTTTTTTACCCCCGTTTTTATTCGCGATTGACATACAAACCAGAAACCCGCGCGGGTACAAACAAGACACAAACTGATATCCAAAACGCCAGTTTTTTAAGCATCGATAGCAAATTTTGAATAACTGCACTGATCTTCCTCATTCCCTCCTGTTCCCCTCAAGCTGTACTCTTCATCGGCTCATTGCAGATTCCTTTAGAGAGGTGGAGGCCTTCAATAAGCACTCTGCACGGCATGATGAAAGGACGAAGAGGAGGAGGAGGGGAACCGAGGACCTTGGGGGATGGGTGTGGCGAGCACAAATTGCGATGTGGAGTAAACCATCAAAAATGGATCTGTGAGATGTCAGATAACTGGTTGAAAGTGTGGAAGCCACCTTGACAGACTGGGAAATAGAATTTTAATGTTACATCCCTGCTTCAAAAAATATTTTGTGAGGGTTATTTCGGTCCAGCTTTTGTGTGTTCTTTTTGATTGTTAATTTTATTCTTTCATCATTAGAAATGATCTTGACTTGATTTTACCCCAAATATTCAATGGTCACTTAGTTATGAGATGAAAAAGAATCGCGGCTTTTCCAACATAATCTACTTTAATTCGTATGATTCCAAAGATCCAAACATATTTTTTGCAGAGCAGTTTTGTTCATCACTGGGTTAGTTTGAGAAGCAATTTTTATTTTGTGGGGCCATTTTTTATGAAACAATAACATGGCGTTTTTTACAATCAATATTATTATTGGTCATAATAGTATTGTCATTATTATTAGTATCATCAAATATTATTATTATTATTACACTACAAATGTTCAATGCATTGATGGGCTTTTATTTTGTATGAGTTTGAAAAAAAAAAAAAAAAAAAATATATATATATATATATATATATATATATATATATATATATATATATATATATATACATACATACACACACCGTAATTTCCGGACTATAGAGCGCACCTGAATATAAGCCGCAACCCACTACATTTTAGAGGAAAACCGATTTTGTACATACACAAGCCACACCTGCATACAAGCCGTATACATTATATATATATATATATATATATATATATATATATATATATATATATATATATATATATATAATGCATACTGCACAAAGTATCTTGTATGCTAAAGGTAGGCTATACTAAGAAAAAATAATGATTTCAAAATGTTACTGTATATTTTTCTTTTTCTGAGTCCCTTTCACCAAGCCATCTATGGCAAAAATAATATGTTCATTCACCTGTAAAGCAAAGATACGTCCTTCACTCACAAGGACGACACAACGTTAGACTACAAAAGTGTATGCGTGTTCATGTACACGCCATGAAGAACTATTCTATAACGCACATAGCGGCACCTGCCTCTCCATCTATCATGTTACTCACGTACGGTCGTTCCATCTCAGTTAGATCATCATTATGAGGTTCAAATTTGGTTCGGCCATGGCCTGCAGCTGATGACATTTACAGATCACGCACTTGAATACTCACAACCAGCTGATACAGACCATACACTATGAATGGGGGAAGGCAGGCTGACAATTGATCTTCTCTACCCCTTTTTTTAATCAGTGACGTTGACAGAGAATGTCACTTGGCCAACTATCTAGTCCTAATCATGTTGTCACTTTTCAATTGCAAATTATTCATGAAAATTAGTGATCAAAATAATATCGCTTATTTCAAATTGAATGGTCAACATGTGTTCGTCCAACATTAAGAGGTTTTATTGCGGTCATATTAAGGTGTTGCATTTATCAAAAGTCTGGTTTCAATTGATCTAATGTAAATGCTCAGTTTTCTTTGGTGCAGTAAAAGGTATGGAGCGTTGTTTCTTGGCAAGAGTAATTAGTTTCCGGCGTGAAAGTGCAGAACAAGCTAAATTCCCAAATTGAATGCATCGCAAGTATTGATTGAACTTTTTCCGGGAAATGCTGAAAATCAGGTTTGGATCGAGTCAAATATTCTGGAAAAACTACACACTGACTCAAGGTGTGTGATGACTACAAGGAGAATGCATTCATAAATAGGCAAAGAAACATTCATATTCATTAAAAAAAATAAAAAATACATCAGCATTGCTTCACAAAACAGATTTTCACCAAAGCAGCAGTTGTTTATTAAAACGTCTCAAGGGGGATTATCTCTCTCTCTCACACACAAACACAGTGCAGACTCAGGGGCTTCGCGGTAGGAGTCAATTAGAAGAACTCCCTACTGTAATTACACCAAGTTAGATATCCTGGCCAACAGGGACACTGTTTTAGTGTGTTTGCCCTTCCTCTTGTCATCTTCCCCAACTATAGTGAGTGCACTTTCATCAAACGCATTTATTTGTTATTCATCATAAAAATAGTGAGGGGTATGAAAATGTATTTTCTTTTAGTGGCCATTACACATCTATGCAAAGACAAAACCAAACAAGTTGACAGCCTCTCTCCAATCATCTGTATATTCATCTCTTCCACTGGCTTGTCTTGCTGGCTTTGGGTCAGAAAAGTGCTGATGACACCAAATGTGTGCAGCAAGACTGGTTCAATACAAGATGTCTCGCACACACATACACAAGAATGCACAGGCTATATTATAGTAGTACTATGAATAAACTCAAAGTACAGGCACATTTTAGTGTATTTTACTCGTCCTACAGCAAAACTTGTGCAATGGGATATAAGGCGTACTTAGAGGAGGAAGTGAGCTGTTAGGGTGACAAATTGTTTGACATTACAGAAAGTTGCTAATCTGCAGCTTCCGCACTACTATTTGACGTTGGAGTACAACATAATAAATAGGCTCCATTAAGTTTGATTCAAGGACAAATGTTCCATGTAGAGCTTCCCAACTAGAAGCCAGTCGGTAAGACCCTTTATATAGTGTACATAGGGAGCATATAGCGTATGTATGTAGACAGATGGCCTGGCTGCAAACCAACATTAGAAAAAACCCAATTAGCAACAAATCTAAAAGCATGCAAATGAAAGTGTAATAAATTGGCTGAAAAACATCTTTGTCATCACACTGATGTTGCCAGGCATCCTGCCAGATTTTTTTTTTTTTTAATTGGTATACGTGTCCCATATAAAAACCAAAACTTGCTGTTTATGCGCCTGGACTTTTGTGCTAATCAAACAAATGAACTGAAATATGGCTAATTAGTTGAGATTTACTGCTGCTGGTCTAAGGATGGCGTCCCATTTGGACAGAACCATGCCTGTTGGCTGTGGTCTGGCTAAGTGGTCACTTGCACTGCCAATTAGTCAAATGGTTATGCGAATGGTGTTAAACGTGAATGTTAAAAAAGGGGCAATTTCTGACATTGTGTATGTAGTAAAAAGAATCAAATTTAAAAATAAACACTGGCTGACTTTCAAGTTGTCAGGTAGTGTAACATTTTTCCATGCCTAACTGAAGAAAGTGAAGTGAAGCTGTGTAAAAATTAAAATACCGGTAAATCATCCAAATAAAACTACAAAAGGCTCATTTGTGCATCTGCTTGACAAAAGAAGATGCATGTAATTTGTATTTATTAAGAGTATCTCTTTTTCAAATTGTTGAGCATACAGACTCAGAAAAATATGTTCAATTTCCTGTTCCGATTTAAATTGAAAATACATTTCCAGGCCATCAAAGAGGGCGTTTCGAGTCCATTTTTGAGGATGCTCAAACACACTGAGTGAATCTCTGCCATCCAAAAATCCAGGAACTGTGAGGAGCTGAATGTGTTGAAGTTGGAATGTTTGAATCGATTGAGAAATGGAGAGATTAACAAAAAAAAATGGTAAGTGGGAACATTTGTAGTTGGAATAGTTTGAATCCCCCCGATAATGTTGAAATTATGGCGGAAACCACAACAATGGTAAATCTGTGGACATTTTTATATGGAAATAAATATCAATTTTTGGTAACTAGAAATTTTGGGCATGTTGAAAAAAATCCCAAAGATTAATTTAATGTGCGAATGACGTGTGAATTACATTCAAATAGAAACTGAATCTGTTGAGTGTGTCTCTAAAAAATATTAGATATTATTTAGCTGATACTTTGGTGAAAAAAACACTACATTTTGTGAAAAACAAGAATTTTTGGAATGAGCAAAATTATAGGCATTGGAGCATTTTGAAATTGGAATCGTGTGAATCAGTGAATAAATGAAGAAATAGTGGTGAATTGCATACAATGTATGAATTTTTGAGGGTTTAAAAATAAGGCAAATTCAATGAAAAATGTGACATTTTTGGTACAGGTGTGAGTAAAATTTTGAAATGTATTCCCAAGCTTAATCCAATGAGTCAAATATTTTGAATGAAATTGAACTATTTTGATGTCTCTCTCTTTTTTTAATGAAAATCTAAAAATGTCAACATTTGTGAAGCAAGAAAAATACTAGCCCGTACAGCATAAATTTTATGAATACGCTGACATTTGAAAGAAGTGAAACAAAGAAAAAGGTGATCTGAATAAAAATGAGAAGAATATTAAATAACAGGAATAACAATGGGTGAAGACCTCCAAGCTTCGCACAACTACAGCAACAAGGGCAAGCTCCAATGACACTTAGCGCTCCTATTGATGTACTGGAAGGACAGACGCTAACATCTGCATCCTCGGATGAGCTGCTGGTTTTAAACAGGGGGAAGCTCAGTGTGCGCAATCATTAGGATGGCAAGAAGAGAAACTATCACTACAAACAGCAACTGAGATCAGTAAAAGCACCAAGGGAGGGGAATTCATTGAACAAAAGGAGAGCCACACAGCAGAAAACTGCCATTTTGACGACAGTGTTGGGTTTGTATGTGGTGTTGTGCAGTTTTTAAAGAGATGTTTAACATTTCACGTGAAACAGTGTGCCAGACTGGAGACTGTGAATGTTTCGTTGGTGGTGTGCCAGCAAAAAGAAAGATGAGAAACAACCAAGCCTCAGGAATTTGGATCGGAATAAAAAAAGTGACCGTGCAAATGTTCTTTGGTTGGATACTTTCCAGGTTTTCTGAGTCTTTTTTGAAAAAGGATTAACCCTCTTGTTGTGGTTGTTTGCAAGGAACAGCAATAATAACTCGTGATTTATGTTCATTAGCCAGGAACGGCAAAAATATCTCTGGGTCAATATGACCCGGAAGGATGTGTATTTAACCGAACGTGACAAAAACTCATTTTGATACCACTCATGAAGTAATAAAGACAAAACTTAATTTATATTTGTGTGTCGCGTTTGTTTCTCATGAATAGTAATGACATTCGGGGTCCTGTGAAATCATCCAAAAGTTTCAGAAACTTATTTTGTGTGTAATCCTACCTGACAAATCTTCTTAAATTGAATTGGGGAAATGCATTCAAATCCCATTTTATATGAATATGTATATTGTACAAAGGCAAAAGAAAAGTCTTGTACTGAACTACATTCAACATTTACTTAAACTTTCAAATGAGTCAGTTTGACCAACAAACTAAAAAGAAGGCTTAATAGGGCGGCAGTCATTGATGCTTTTCCAAAACTCGCTAACGACTAGCTGGGCTGAGAGGTCAAGGGTCAGACATGAGTATAGATGGAGAATGTAGGATGGTAGTTAAGCCGTGATTACTCGTACTTTGAGCCTTGTGCAACTGTGATGTCATTTTCAGGGGACAGCAAGTGGCAAAATGGCTGCCCACTTTGGATTCAAATCGGGTGTATTTTGCTGCTTGAATGCGATATTATTCAGATGGACATATTTAGACCGATGGGAGTGCATAGGACATATTGAAAAAAAAAAGTGGGTTTGTCTTTCCCTTTAAATCCTCAATGGCACAATGTCATGGACATGACTGCTCTTGAGAGGTTAATTGCTTCGTAACAGACTAAGAAAATGAACACTCCATGATAACGCTTACATAAAAAGTGTTTCAAAGATTAGCCGTTGCTTGGCAACCTGAGCCATGAGCAACTTAGGTCAAAGACCCTGTTGTGAAAAATCTAGAATCGCCCTCAGTCACAAGGCTAGGATTACATTTCATTTTCTTCTTCATCAAGTAGGCTGCTAAGGGTGCACAATACAACGACAAAACAAAAGAAGTAGAAGAGTAGCTTTGGATAAGATACTTTAAAGGTTTGATTATTTTTTTTTTTTTCAATTTTGTGGAAAATATTCAGATAAAAATAATGAATTACATTTTAAAAAAGTAACGTAAATTTAACATTCATCGCTTGTGCATAACTTACTTAAAATGATACTGTGTAAGATTTAGACCGTTTTCATTAAAAACAAATACATGAAATGATTATAAATTTCAAAAACTTGCAGATGAATGTGTTCTAAACAACCAATAGTATGTTAGAATTGCAGGAATAGATTTGATAACTGAATTATTTTTCACGTACATGTAATACCTTTAAAAGCATTTTTTTTTTTTTTTAACTTGCTGTTGACGAAAATGACATCCCATGCCTAAGGCTCAGGTAATAAACAATCATGGATAACAATCACGGATTGGTCATGTGACATTCATAGCTGAATCGTGATTGGTTGTTCTCTTGGCCTTTAGGACATGGGATGTCACGTTTAGTTGGCAACAAATGAAAAAAATGAGTTTTTAAAAGTATTGATTGTACATGAAAAATCATTGTTATCAAATGAATGAATTCAATCTAAAAAATGTCATTTTCCATTTTTAAGGGTCCAGACATTAAACAGGTTTATATATTTTTTCAAATATTTAAGTGTTGTGTGTTTCAAGTGGCAAAAACACCTGGTACTAAAAGAGATCATTATTGATAAAATATTAACTTTTCACATCTAAAACTGGCGAAAAAAGAAGTAGTGAGTACCTATTGTAAGCATGTGCACTAAGCTGTGCGTGTGGCTATGAGTGTCTGTGATTACGCAAAGCCTAAGCTAATTAGGCTGCGAGTCACAATGGCAAAGCAGAATTAATATTAGTCAGATAAGGATGAGCATACTAACATTCTCACATCAGGATTATTGTAATGACTTCATGCATTGACATACAAGTGTATAAACTAGGACCAAACTGTTGGGTTCAAAAGGAGCCTGTGATTTAAATTAAAGCGAGACTTTACTAGCAATTTTCACAATTGAAAAAAGGTAATATTTTTTTCTATGATTACGTAATTAAATAAGCTCATTATTTTTCAGGTACAATTCACAGCTTTAAAAACACATTTTGCGACTTGCTACTGATTAAAAATGACATTTAAAATGCCCAGGGCTCAGGTAACGACCAATTGTAGCTTACCTGTTTTCTGGTTTGGTCATGTGATGTTCGAATGACGAACTGTGATTGGTTGTTACCTGCGCCCTGTGTGCATATGAGGTCATGAATTGACAGCAAGTGGTGAAACAACAATCAATTAATTACAGACAAAACAACGTTCTGCTGCTGAAAATGTCTCAATAAATAGTTGGATCAACAGCAGAGCAACATCCAAAATGAAAGCAATCTAGTGTTACCAAGTGTGTTGAAAAAAACATTTGTAATTAATTGAGCTGAAAGTCAGTTGCACTTCAGCATATGATTTCTTCTGTGTATCATGTTGGCAGGGTGATGATAACTTTCCCATTTGTCAAGGCCGTTGAGTTTGAGTGTCTGTATTCTATTTAACGGCTCGACAGCTAGCAAATAATTATCGAGAGAATAAATTACTCCTACACATGAACATTAAGTCACACTTGCAGATCTACTCCACATCTGTCCGCAGAGTGGATCACGCCTACAGAAAGATATGCACAAGCTATATGATTATCACAACGCCAACACAGAGAATTAGCAAGGAAAATGTTGGATGTTTACTAAGGAAATATATGAGAGAATGTGCATGTGAAACTACCTGTGTTGTGCGTGGAGTTTTGTTATCTTTGCTTACAGTGCAGGGGAAAAAAAAAGCTTGAATGTGTATTGCCACATTAGAATGCCCTTGTTGATATCATAAATAAATATCTTGACCAAAAAAAAAGGAACAAAAAGTACACACAATGGCTGACATTTTTCAACAGACGCACCCAAAGAACTTGTATAAACCGATTTGATATCTTGTACTTTTAATTTCCGTTTGACTTTGCACAGGAAGTTTATTTTGGGGAAAATACACCAAAGCACAAAAAGGCCCATTTTGAGCATATCCAAAAGTTAATTAATAGATTGATAACTAGACAGCTTTATCTACTTCGGATGTCTTAGTTTTGTGAAGAGAGATTCAAAATTTCTGTTTACAGTGGGGAAGATATATTATAGATTTTATCATTCAGGAAACACATTTTATTTTTAATGACCCATTAATTTCAGACTTCTCAGTGTAGTGTTCTTTCATGTAAACTTAATTTTCTGCTTATTCAATCATGTGCCTGCGGACAGCAAAAAGATATATGGGTTGTGGTCAGTGGGAAAACAACCAAAACCAACTATTGGCTGGACTGCAAAGCCTCCAGTATGTCGAAATGTGAAGTGTGTAAATTAGTTCAGTACTTAAATAAAAGTGTTGATGCCTATGAAAAAAAAACTACTTTGATAAAATTTGAAGTACTGCACTAAAGTCACGTCCTTCAGTAAATGGAATTACAAAGATTAAAAAAAAAAGAAAATAATCACCGAACTCGACAATGTGCTAGCTTTCAAACAAATCGGACTGCAATCAAAGCATTGTTGGTCCCTTAGTAAAATACTGATAACAATAGCAAGATAATATTTTAACATAATTAAAAATCCTGGATTTGCTTTTTTAAGTTGATTTGTTGGAGGCTAAAAGTTCACATTTCCTGGGCAAGCACAGAATGCATAGCCTGTGCCCCAAGTCATTTTTACTATCAACAACTTCAAAAAGTTCCTGCAAGTAAAGCCAGGGGTGAGAAATTTCTTGGCTTTCGGTGTCTGAGAGTGCACTAAGAAGTACAAGTAAAAAGCCACCAGAATAAAAAGTAATCAAGTCACAATACAAGCGGCGTTTATACATAAGAACTTACACGATTGAAACATTTAACAATATTGCGAAAAGGTACAGATTTGAACTCTACTTCAGACATAACCGCGAAGGGTCTTTTAATAACAGCTTTATCTCATTCTTCCATCAATCTTTGTCAGAGATGTGACGGTGGCATCCCGGCTGCAGTTTAAGGCTCTTGGCCCCACAAGGAGAGGGGAAATGATGGAATGTCAGTGACGTCGATAAATGATGGTCGGGTGGAAAAGGAGCCAAGCAGACAAAGAGAGCACGAAGCAGAGGAGTTGCTTTGGAGCACATGGAGTCATTTATGTGTGCCGATTTTATGTGGCGACACGTCGGCCCTTCGAGCTGCATGAGCAATGGCTCTTGGTGCAGTGGGGGCTGATGCGGCATAACAATAAGTTTCCACGCGCTCCTTTAGGCAATACAAAAATAAACCTTTTCCAATATAGTGACGTAAGTAATATTTATAGTTGTGTCAGAAATGTTCAAGAACACGTCATGAAACATATTTCAAAGGTCAACATTCTCTGCCACACCTTTAGCCCCCCAAAAACCTGCAGATAAGCCACAACGGACTATAAGCTGCGGGGCTCAAATCACGAGAAAAAAGTTGCAGCTTGTAGTCGAAAAATACAGTACAGTAAAAAAAAAATAACCACAAAGCCAGTTTGGGGTGAGACCTCGGCTTGCTCTAGCATGGTGATGTTCTTCTTGAAGAGGAACTGTCAAAACTATTAGCAGGTGTGTTGTCATGGTGAAGCAACCACAAGAAGTCATAATCTGACTTTTCTTAGGCACTGAAACAAGCAAGTACTGCTTGATTATCTGATTCTCGTTGAGGGGGAAAGCCCATAGTTTGTAGTTTGGGACTGAAATACAGGTTTGTGACCCCAGTTATGAAACGTTAAAAAAACAAAAACATCCATATGCAAAAACCTGTAAGTGAAACATAAACAAATCAACTTGTATACTCAAGCTGCAGGCATGCACACACAAAGGGACATCGCTTTGGGGAAGCAATAAAAGATTCTTCAGCCAGATCTCATCTGTCACTGCTTATTGCACCGTTGCAGTTTGCCCAACAACACACACATACACACAAGCACACGCACACAACCCTGAAGCCACACACAATCACGCCACTGACCGGAACCTCGTGTATACGCACACACAAGAAAACATAAACCAGTGTGCAGCACATAGTAACAAAGCATCAACACACATGCACACACACACACACGCACAATGCGTCACACATGGATATGCACACTGCCAACAACCAACACACAAAAGAGAAACACTCTCTCTCATTACTCCCCCGGGATTACAAAGAGCAGTAATGATGCAGCTGTATTACTCCATTCCACGTGTTGAGAGTGTGTTTGCGGTGCACAGTAAGACCATTGTTGAGGCAGCATCCATTAGCATCAAAAATTATTTTACGGCGCAAAACGCTGTCAGTCATGCATTACTCACTGTAATGACCTACATGGTTAAGCACAGTGAATAGTTCAAGTATACAATATTAAACTCCTCGTTCTTTTTTTTTTTTTTACCAAAAAGGCAAGAGGTGTGTATGCCGTGTAACCAACAAGAAGATAATGGCAATGGAAATTGCAGGGATGCAATGGGAAGCCAGGATAAAAAAAAAAAAAAAAAAAAAGTCATAATCAGCAGCAGCTTCAACACTTGCTTTCTCCAACAGAAGAGATTGATGCATGCAATCACAGTGCCCCCTAATGGTAGCCAACCAAAATTTACAACTCCCACTTAGCGCATTATTGTTCACAGCGAGACAATAAACATGGCATTTGAAATAGCTCATGTAAACCTCCCCGAGGTAATTGTTTTTAGATGGTTACTATGGCAACCGTGAATTTGATTCATCCCGTCGCTGGCACTCAGACTTATTTCCAACCACCTGTGTATATGCGACACGTGTCCGTTATTGACTTCATCCTAATGCAGAGTTGTGTTGCACGTAACTATTTGGAAAGCATGAGATTTCAGCAGCAGTGGCTTTGCACTCTGCACTGCTGAAAAATGCAGGCTCCATCAATATTTGATGGGAGACACATGTACTGCCGGTGCACAGAACAGGGAGTCGAACAGAGCACTAAATTCAGTCCAAGTTGCTTTTCAAATCTTGGATAATATGCAGATTCACCATCATAAAGAATAGTCAAAGCACTAACCTGCCACGGGTACAACAGGAATGTAATGAGTCATGTCAGAGAGGCTGTTCGGACAAGATAGGCAAGATGTAAACATTTGTCACAGGTAAGGCTAGGCAGTAAATCTAAATCATTTGATTAATTTGAGATTTTAATTAGCTGGGCCGCATGGTCAAGAGTAGTTAGCACGTCTGCCTCACAGTTCAGAAGTCCTGTGTTCTGACCTTTCTGTGATGAGTTTGCATGTTCTCCCTGTGCCTGTGTGCTTTCTCTCCGGGCACGCCAGCTTCCCCCCACATTCCAAAAAACATGTATGGTAGGTATTTTGGACACTCTAAATTGTCCTTGGGTGTGATTGGGAGGGTGAATGGTTGTTTGTCTTTGCCTGCTCTGCAATTGGCTGGCAACCAGTTTGCGGTGTCCCCCGCTTACTGCCCGATGACAGCTGGGTTAGACATCAGCAAGCCAGTGACCCTAGTGAGGATAAGCGGCTATAGAAAATGGTTGGAAAATTAGTTGGTTGAAAATGAGCTAAAATCAGGAAATTGAGATGATGCAAAAGTAGCAGAATGCTAAATGGGTCCTTCACAAAAAATGTTTACAATAGAACTTAACCACCTCATTGAGGCATTAAATGACTAGTGATTAGTTCATTTATTTAGCAATTTTTAGAAGTAAAAAGTTATAAAAAGTTTATAATTTACTTTTAGTACCAGCCATCCTTATGCCTAACACTTGAAAATATCTGATATGGAATTTTCTGTTTTTTCCTTGATAGAGCAGCTGCTATTTGTCACCTTTGTCATACAGATTTTGTCACAATGTTTCCGTTGCTATGCAGCTGCTAAATGGTCATGTATTTGTCACCCTTTAGGGTTTTTTTGTCAGATGTTTTGAGCATGGCCCTAGCTAAGGTTGCCCCAAAAACGTTTTGTTTCAATGCCAAGTCAAGCTCTCAACCAGTCATGTCAATCTTTCTTCAGAGTGTCTTTTGAAGTCAAATTTTCAGTTGTGGTTGCATTGGAAGACTTTCAACTTTTCCACTGTCATGTTCTGTCTTATTCTTGGCCCAAACACAACTCTTCAACATGACTTTTTCAAAGTCAAACAAGTCGTGTTGTGATGCAAGCTGCTTTCCATGCAGTTATAATTTTGAAATTTTCCTACTTGTCAATGTCTTATTCACAGAAAAAGGGAAAGCGAGAAATTGCAGCTCAGCATAAGTGAGCAATATAAAGGCCAATAACAGGATGCAGTTTATTTAAAAAAATAAATAAATAAAAAAAATCTGAAGCATAAAACATTCCCTTAGTTAGATTTGAAGGAGGCTAGGCAAATCCAACTTCTTTTATTGTCCATGAACTGGTTTGTCAGAAATATGTTGGAAATTAAGTGTTTGGACTTCTGCACATTACAATTAAGGGCGATACGTTCAAATCCCTTTTTAATGTATGGGAACATCAAAAATTACTGGGCTATCACGTACCGTTAGAATGTGTAACGTATAGTAAGAGTTAAAAACAACATTAAAAAAAAAAGCCATTGTTTGTGAGGTGAGATTAAAAACGGCGCCAGCAATAGACTAGGAAAAGAGGATTGAGACTTGCTGTTTTTTCTATGCCAGGAAACAAGAGGCAGGGTGACATATTAATAGCCTTAAAGAGCCTATTAATAGCCTTAAACACTTAACAGTACAATGCCTATGACTCCACAAACACACTTTACACACAGTGAGTGTAACGCGAGTGCTTTTTACTGAACTTACAGCACCAGCAGAAACTTCACAGCTTCACTAATAGGATTATATGGTGTGGAGGCTCGTACAGATAACGCATGAATGGGGCTCAGTAAGTTGGTGGGAATTGTACGACTGACCAGCAAACGTCAGCGTGTGGTGCTTCTCCACATGGGGATACTCGTGTTTAAGGCTGCACATGGAACCGTGCAAAGAGATCCCAGAAAGAAATATTAGGAATGCTAACAGAACAAACCGAAGGTCCATAAGGATTTTGCTTCTGATACACATTTGACATGTTTGCGATTGGTTGGCGACCAGCTAAGGGTATACACCGCCCCTCAACCGAAAGGTGAACAAACAAAGAAAATGGACGGATACAGAATGTCAAAAATAGGTGAAGAACAAATGAGACTAATGTATTCAAAGAACTGATGTTTAAGCTTTGATTGGTGATACGCCTAGCAACTGTCTTTTGAACTTTTTGTTTTTGGCCATTCAGTCTTCCGTTTTGTTCCGAGTAGTTAAAAAGCAAGTTGACTTGGGTGGAGATCAGATGACTGACTTAGCCAATTAGACTGATTGAGAGTGATTTATTTTTCGCTTGCGGTGCTCTGTTAAATGTTCCATGGTGACCAAAACCTTCTTTTAAATATGGGATACAAGCTGCCTGAATGTTTTGTGCGCAAAACCCTTACCGCGAAGACAACAAGGCAGGCTGCGGTCCTTTTTGCTTACAATTCCTTAATAATGTGGCCGTACAGATACAAATGGCTCATCCCAGCAGGGGAAAATAAGAGAATGTTGTGCTTACGAAGTTTGCTGCCACTGTGAGGTAAACAATTTTGAAAGCAAACCCGTTTGAACGTAATTGCTAAAACATTTACAAGTACTTGTAAGCTAAATGCTAAAAAAAAAATAGCATTAGCATTGGCGAAACAATTTTTTTAGCATTTAGCCTATATTATAGTAAGTTGTTCAAAAATTAAGTGAATAAAGTGTTTATCAGCCACTTTTATGCTTTATTACTATGTCTGTTTGACATTTTTGGGCATTATGCCACACAAAATGAAAGCCACACTCCATAGCAATGTAGTGGAAAAATTATTTATGTTTTTAGTTCAAAATGATTTCCTCACGACGATTCGACCTCATTAAAATGTATTCTATTATATTCCTCGCATTTCACATTCATTCACATCCTTCCATAATTTTTCATTCAGCTTTCACACTTAATTCCCCCAGATATTGCTTCATCTATTTACAAAAGATAAACCGTTTTTCATTTTCTGTGACACAGCTTTTAAACATCGCTACTCACAGCGGGACATTAGACCTCTTAGTCCCTTTTTAACATTGCCAGTTGTGATACACGGTTTCCTGCTCTTTAAGTCGCTCTCCAACTTCTTGTGATCTCCTCGCACATTCTTCATCCTCCCTCTCTTTAATCTAAACAGTGTTGTTCACTCCTCACCTCCCACTCTACCAAACCCGGTGCAGTTCCCATCGGAATTTTGAGACGCATTTAATCAGCAGCTTTTCCTGCCGTCACAATCCGCAATCAAACCCGCCTCCCGAAAAACACACGCACAATAACTCCATATCCCACCAAAGATATTATGCCAACGCACATGTTCACCGTCAAGCTTCATGATATTCAATCAGTTATGGAAGGACGTGAAAGCAAATCTAAACAGAGGTGTGCGTGTGAGAATACATGCTGAGAATCACATCAAAAGCTTTGTGAGTTTGAGTTTATCCCGTAAAGTTATTTGGCATATAATTAATTAGATGTGCAGGAATTAAAACTTTCATAACATATTGTTCCAGGTGTTGAACAGTCAGACACATTATGTAGCTTGCGGCAGCCTGTTGCCCGTTTCGTCACTTTCACGTTAACGACAACCCTTAAATTCACCTGGCTGCTTTCAATTATTCCGCATGCATACAACCATCGTGTAAGAGTAAACCTCACTCTTGTGTTGATTACAATGGCCCGCAGTCATAAAATCTGGAAGTTGTGCATGTTCGCCAATGACTGAGTGGAGACAAACATCTCCCTGTAGATGTACTGAAATGTGCTTTAAATTCGAGTGAGGACAGACCCCAGGTTGTGCCGGGAATACACAGACGCAGAGCGATCCAATCACAGATGCCAGGAAGATCTTGGACATATGTCGGGGTGCAAGCCAAGCACAGCGAGGGACACTAAACACAATAAACAGTTGGTTGTTGCGGTCTGCGGTTCTTAGTGTGTAGATCCGCATCACTTTGGGCTCGTTTAGTGCTTTTATAAGGGAGTTGTTTTGCTTGCATGCGGCACGAAAAAAAAAAAAAAAAAAAAACAGTATTTTGTGTGCCATTAGCCCACCTTTGCAAGAAGGCCCAATGTCATTTCCCGAGTTGGTTCAGGCACTTCCTGTTGAAGGTAGATCTCCAGCATGGATGCCAGCTGAGAGAGGCCTTGTTTTTTCTCTTCAGACATGGAGCTCAGGTCTGTGTACACACACAACTCTGTTATTCTATGGCATATCCAACAGATGTGCAAAATACATGTTTTTTCGGAAGAACCTACGTGATTCATGTTCGTTTAAAGAGTAGAGCTCCTCACTTTTGCTCTTCACTGGATTCATCTAAAAGTGTGATGGGAAACATTTATTTCACATCAAAATACTCCAATCTTCATTTTACTCAGGAGGATGGTACCATACGTACCAGAGCAAAAACGAGTCTTGCAGCGAGTCGGACTGAGTCGGCGGGGATTCTGGGAAGAATGCTCCGTAGACATTTGCACTCTCTCTTATGGTCAGGCCAAGCTCGTTTCTGCATGGTACAATCATTTCAACAAACATAACAGTGCAATGAGCTCATCCCCATGCTCATTACGGCTTTGTACCTGGCAGGTGATGTTGCAGTAGCGAGCCATCTTACACTGGGAGCACCGCAACAAGGTTTCATGCCTTACACAAGAAGACATAATATATTATAGTCAACTGAGATTTCAGTAAGCTTGCAAAACATACAGTGATGAGAAAAAAAAATCATCAGTTATTACATCAGGCTAAACTCAGTGATTATCAACTTCCTTTGCTCAAGTCAAGTTTGTGTTTTTGGGCACGTGGCTTTTTACCAATTCCTACGTTTTCATGACATCACTCTGTTATCTAGCAAACCATCTTCCAGGTTTGAATCTTAAAAGCAAACCCACGAGATAAAGGCTCCTCCATCATTCCATTTGTTAAATTGATGCTTATTTTAATATGTGAGCTGCCTGCCTCCAAGGTCTATCGAAGGCCCTTCCAGCATGCTTGTTAGTCTGATAACAATCCAGAGCAGCAGAGTATTTGTCCACTCCCTCGGGCCAAGTACACCCCACTGGGGAGGGCAGCGTTCGAAAGCACACACACAAATGCACACGCGCAGCCTGAGTCAGGCAAACTCTCGGGAATAGTATTGACTTGTCTTGGTGTGTGAAGGCTGAAGTAAGCTGTAGCTGCAGTCTACCGACACAGATAACAGGCTTACAAAGAGTGTATTCGCATGTCCCTGGGATCCGAACATATTAAGTAAAAAATATGTTTTCAAAGATGCTTTTTAAGGTCTTGTTTATGGATTTTGGTTTTGCAACGGCGTCAAAAACAGGTAATTGTAACGATAAGGAAGAGATACATAATAAAGGTCACATGTTTGGTTATTGTTTTGGTAAACTTCGCTTAAGAATGTTAAATTATCGCTAACAATTTGTGTGGTGTTAAGATAAGTTAAGATAAGATTTTAGGACATCATATCATATGGAACCAGGAACAAACTATTTAAAGGGGGTGTTTGTTTTTGTTTTTTTGAATCAACAAAAATCTGATATGCAGATTAGTGTTTAAGTAATCAACCTGACAAATAAATACTGATGTACTGTATTTATTTAGTAAATAAAAAAACATCAATTAAGATTTATATATTTGTTTTATTTAGATTATTCAAAAGGATGCATCTTTTGCCTAGAAAAACAGCTTTGACATCTTGGTATTTTCTCAGTCAGCCTTATGATGTGGATAATGCTTTATGACCTGGAATGAATTTCAGTGGACAGCTGTGCATTCTCAAGAGGTAATAGCTTGAACTTTGTGACCATTTAATGTGTTTGGAATTTGATGATGTTTCCATATTTTAAAATGGTATTGTATTTCTAAAAAATCAGAACATCAGTGTCCAAGAATGACAAAGTTAACTGTGCTTTCATAGATTTTTTTTTTTTTTTTTTTGTTAAACAGGTTTGGGGGATAAATATTCCAGTAAAGAGGCGAATGAGAACTTAGAACTTTTTCAGCCTTTGCTTGCACATAAAATATGTGTTGAAGTCAAGGGTTATCATACAGGATTTGGGCGAAATGACAATACAACTTAACGCAATAACACATTCTTCATTCATTTAGGTAAGCGTTTTTAGCGTTTTTTTTCCGATGTGGGCCATTCAGTGTGAGACCCGACTAGAATGCTGTATTTGGTCCCAGAGTCTACGAAAAGGAAACCAAAACAGTGCCATTTTCTGCCACCCCTCAGTGTCATTCATCACCATCCTCCATCCATCTCCTTCTGTCCTCCCTTTACAATCTCAAATTTATGGGCCTATGCAGGGGCGAAGGTTGGCGAAAACACAGCTATTCCTGTCATGCTAAAACAGAGCAGAAATTTGAGAAGCCACCCACAGTTTAAGCGGCAGACAGCGTGAGACACGAGGCGATAATAACAACAGTTAGAGAGCCGAGCCAGACACAAATTCAGCCGCGCTCTGCACAACTTCAGCAGTGCCCCTTGCCTAACTTGCCTACATCACAATGCGGCGGCAGGAAGTCCAACTATTTTTAACTCAAAACAGGAAGGCTGGTGTTGACCACAACCTTATTTGGGGAAATGTTTCCTACTAATACAGTAAATAATGTAGGCAATTTAACACACACATGCATAGCATATTGACAAGTATGTACAGTAACAGGTAAGCAAGCGGTCCCCTCAGGGAAAGATCATACTCCGTTGGCGGCCATATTGCACAGAGGCAAATGTGCAGCGTCAGCAGGATTCATCGACATGGCAGCAAGAACAAAAGCCGAGGAGGTGTCATTCCAAAGACATTTAATGAGGAGAAAAATCAATTACTCTCCCATGTTAAACAAGATTAACAGGAGATGAAAGTTGTAACCTAGCAACAAAGCTAGAATTGGCGTCTAATTACTGCGCAAATTAATGTTTGCAATTAGTTTGTAAGTCTATTATCTCTGCCAGCAAATATGAGAAGTTAATAGCTTGTAATTTATTATCAAAATGAGTTCACATTTTTTATGTCGTTGAATGTTTCATTTATGTTTTATTTATTTGTTGCTTTGAGCAAGAAAATATGTCAAATTTAAAGTACAAAAACAGAGCAATTTATGATTATTGATTTTCTTTATTAAGAAAAAGCCTCTAACAGCTGGCAACTAGGAAAGGCTATTTATATTGAAGTCAATACATAAAAGTCAGTCTTAAGGCATTTTGTTGGGTACACAATCCAAATAAGTGTGTGGCATCAGTCTTAAGGCATTTTGTTAGGTACACAATCCAAATAAGTGTGTGGCATCTGCAATGGTGTGTACAGCTGTTGCTGTAACAGAGATGCTGCTACTAACTTTTTTAACTTTATTTAGCGACAGTAACTAGAGGGGGCAAAAATAGTCAAGAGCTCAACAATATATTGTCCAAATAATAGTTCCGTTTTATGGCTATTTCATACATCAACTTAAATATAAAAAATCCAATATATATTGTATTCATATTAAATCTGTGTAACATTGGAGGTAGTTTTGTTTGCACCTTAGCATTAAGATAGCAAATTAGTGTCTTGACAAAATAAAGTTTTCTGTTTAAAAACATGATGTGTAATTTTGTAATTAAAGGCCAAGGTTGCCCTTTGTCTGGCTCTCCCATACCAAGGGGAAAATTTGAAGATCTGGGACTTTTCAACCATTTTCTCAGCGATGCAATAGTCTTAAACACATTGATAAGCTGAAATTGATTAAATATGAACCTAATCAAAGATTAAATACCAATGTAAAGGTACGATTCGAAATAATCTTTTTGTGTGGTTGGTAAGAGTAGCATTAAACAGACCTATTCTTTTTAATATATAAATTGTTCATTGTCTGCCAAAATACACGTTTTTAAATTTACTTTGGATGAATAAGGGATTAACGCTTTGAGAAAAACTTTTGCTCGCAACTAGAGAAAAGAAAATTAGCCAAATGACAGGAAAATCTGAGAAACTGCGTTTGAGTATGAAAAACAATGAGACGGACAAAACCAAGAAGTTGAATAGATTGCTCAACGAATACAGTAAATAAACACTTTATATTTCCCTACCTAGGCTGTTATCATATTGTACGTGGTGCATGGCCCTCCCTGTCAACCATTTTCCTTCATTGAGCTCCCTCTCAACAATTTTCTCTTTTAATCTTTTCTTTCCCACTGACTTCAACTCCCTACCCCCTCTTATGATGTCTTCTTTGGATGCCTCGTGAAGCTACCTCTCTCCAAGGTTGGAAGGATGGCACTGTATGACAACTCATGAATAACATTAGATGGCTTTCATTACCAACAGTGAAATATATAGGGACACTATTAGCCCGCTTCTTGGTCTTCTTACAATCGTTCAATCTGTACAACGAAACAATTAAGTAGTGTTCTGATTGCAAAAAAATACAGTGAATTGGAAGGGCTCAGAGTAAATTAAGCAAGTTGCTCAGGGGCTCTGATTTAAAAAAAAAAAAAAAAAAAAGAATAACAAATGGGATGGACACTGGGTTTCCCATTAATATGCAAGTGGCTAAAAGCGTGCACTTAATGAGAGTACACTTTTTCTTTATTTTAAGTTCATCCTATCAGACGCCTAATTGGGCCTACCTCAGCATGTCTCAGTGCGCATGAGTGTGGCATGGTAATTAATTTCCCGAGAGTACCGGCTGCAGTGCTGTTAAAAGCCGTGAGAATGACTTCCTTGCACGCGTGTGTTTTAGATTATTAATTTGTGAGGTCTTCTTTTAGGAGCTGTCCAGTTGTGCTTGGATGGATTTTCTCATTTGCAGGCTGAGTAGCTAGTGCGCCATGTTACGACTTGCATTCACACTGCAATTTCACAATACAATTTAATTAGAAACAAACATAACAAATTAATTCTATGTGGTTGTGGGCCAACCCGTACAATGTTGTGTTTTGCTGTTTAATTGCTTAAAAATCAACATTCTTCAATTTTACTCTGGAAATCTACGATAAATGAACATGAGGCAATTTTTCAGTGAAATGATCTCATCACAAAAATTCTGTGAATGAGTTCTGGATTTGATTTGTTTTTTTCCCACAAGCTATCCGACCACTAGGCACTCAAAAAAACAGACAAGTTGGCAGGATGGCGCTCATTTTGTTTGAAAGCACTTTACACGATTGCACCATAATAATTTCAATGTTACTGTATCTGCCTGTACATGAGATAAAGGCCTTCTATTCTCTACCCTTCTATAACACACTATTATAATTCACTGACCTAAGAAGCCAAACAGCTCAGTGAGACAATTACCCAGCATAACTGCCATCTATAGTAGTGCTGTAAGGGAGCGAGGCTGTGTGTGCGCGCGTTTCCCGTGAAGAAAGAGACGCCAGCTGTGTGGCATTGAGAGCAATCTTGCTGAGTTCTTAATGGCTGTTTGGAGGATGATTCACTAACACCTGAGGCGATTCGTATGGGGTTGTGTTTTATCATGACGCGAAGACAACCTAATGCAATGCACACACAAAGCTAACCTTCAGAATTTTTTTTTTAACATTGTTTTCCTTTTCGAGTTTAGTTGATGAAAGATGGATTTTGAAGTATAACGACCCTGATAACATCAGAAGCTTGAGTGAGTTGATTTTGGGCAATGCACGTGATCTGTTATCTAGGGAAGGCTTTGAGAAGGGAGAAAACAATAAAATAAAATAAAAAATTGAGTGAATCCAGACTGCCCAAACTGCCTTCTATTTATTCAAATTCAGAATGAGCAATATGGCTATAAAATTAAAATATTTTTCATTGTGGCTTGCTTTAAAAGCCACATGAGGCAGTTAGTAATGATTGTAAACACATCTTCTAAACCACTAATTCAGCATTTTGCTACTTGTGCCAAAGTTCGATTTCATGATTGAGCGAATTTTCAAATCCCTGATTTTCAAAATGACAAATTGATTAATGTCATTTGATTTACTGCCCTTCCTTAATTAGAATAAAACTATTATTATTACTATTGTAGCTTGAATCCTTACAACTTCATTTTCCTTGCTATCGCGACATAGAGATATCAAGATCAACACAAAACAGCTAAAAAAACCACTAGTCTCCAGCATTAGTGCTTGCAGCTAACTACCGTGTGTATGCAGTGCACATGGTGCATTCAAAGGCAGTCAGACAGTTCAAACTCACACAGGAAAAAAAAGTTGTACGTAAATAATTGTAAGTCTCTACCTAATGTGGGAGAGATATCAAGAATGGGTGATCAGAAGTTGGGCCCGATCACATCATTTTCTGATCAGAATCACAGAGAAACGATCCATGTTAGTAAAATGTTGTGCTTTGTTTAATGTTGAAAGGCTAGAAAAGTTCAGATATTTCCAAAAGAAAAAAATATATTAATGTGTACTGTATGCAACCTATTAGGAGATAATGGAAGTAAACACAACCTGTGGGAGAAATTTACATTTTTTAAACTGGACTCAGTATGGTCATCAAATCCTCAAAATCAGGTGACTCTAATTTGCAATTCGCAATTTGGGTGCAAAATAAATGTGAGCAAAACACCCTAATCGTTTCAGCTTCCTATCATTCTATAAAAGCTGACATATATCAAAAAGAGCCATGAGGTGAGATTACTTTCATTTTTTACTGAATTACAACACCTAACTAGGCTCCAGTCTTTAATTATATTGGTTGGTATACAGTACACAGTACACTTGATCCAAATTATGAATAAACGTGCCTTTATTAGGTTTTGTATAAATATCATAACATTTACCCAAAAAAGGGGGTACATGTGGGAAAAAAGTGGGTAAATGTGGGTAAAAAATTTACCACTATAAAGTGAGTGCTTTTCATACAGGGAATAACACACTGAACAAGAATAATATTACGAGCCATAACTGTTTCTTTTTTTATTTATCAGTTACAGACCGATATCCAGTGAGGATCTTAACATTCTTGGCCAATAAATATGATTCAGAGATTCTTTAGCTAATTATGCCAAAACTCATTGTCAGAAGTCAGATTCAAACGCATGCAGACATAGTAGGGTACGACCCTAACGAAGTGCCTTCGACAGCTTGGCCATTTGCTGGCACTTCAGTCAGTTGCTATTATATTTCTTGTTACTAAATCACATTATAGTTCCTTTGCTGCTACAAGCTGTCAAACAGCAGAAATGGATTGTGTTTGCCTTGAGGGGCATTTTATTGAATAAGACTTTAATGGAAAAAATACTGTATGTGCACAGCTTTATCGCAAAGGTCTAACCTGTAACTACTTCCTCTAGAATAGTGTCAAATGTACAGGCGCGGGCCAAGTATGGCTCGCAAAGAGGTTTAATCCGGCCTGCGAGATTAAGTTACACAGGTACACCATAATTTTACAGGTCCGAGACACTTGAGAATAGATTTTCCACCATGCGGCCCGAGCTAAAATGAATTTGACACTCGCGCTCTAGAACATAATACACAGCAACAACATCATTGATTGAAAGTCTGCTAAATTCGCACTATTGCACATTTTCCCATTGTAGGACTGATAAATGAGTAATCTAATTGATTAGCATGATCTATTGGGGAACTATCCATAAACGTATTTCCTACCCAACCTAGAAAGATGTTCATTGCTCTGTGAATATGTATCAATTTAAGACCTTTCATCGAAACAATCACTATCTTCCTTGTAACCCGGCTTTGGCGTCATCAGGTTAAAAAAAAAAATGCCAACGGGTGAAATCGTGAAGAATGTGTGTGTGAAACTGCAAGAAAAGTTGTGAAAAGCGGATGACAATCGCCATGAAGAATAGGCCTTTGTGGAAGAAACTGTCAAAAAAAAAAAAAAGAAAAACTACATGCGAATGATGGACAGATGAGTGGGAGGAATATGAGGAGAGAAGGCAGCTAAAGAGCGAGAGAAGCCAGAAAAAGCAGATGGGAGAATAAATCGAGACGAGGCGACGAGGGACGAGGGGGTAGGCGGAGACGGGGAAGTGCTAACTTGCATGATTTCCCTCCTCTCATCTTTTCCTGTAAGCTAGCCGACTGCGTGCATCTCAAGCAGCAATCTGTATGCTTCGTGTAGCACCGCATCCACACACTTATCAGTGGGGGTGAAAGCAAGAAGGTACGGAGAGGGGTAGATGGAATGTGCATAGCATTCGAAAGAAAGTCACAGAAATGCACTCAATCGTATGCAAAAAAAAAATGTATGCGATAAATGTGGTGGTCTACTCTAAATAATGAATGGTTTTGTTCTTTATCTTCAAAATATACACATACTGCGGTAACGTTAATATAATTAATTTGTGACGTGGCTCAAAAAAAAATCTGTTTTAATGTTGCCAGCAATTAAAAATCCCGAAAATGGGCGAGTCTGCTGATCAAGAAAAAGTGCTATTTTAGAGTTATTTCGTCAAAGTACTGAAGGCAGTAACAAAAACAACAAAAGCAAATGAGAAAGGTAAAAAGGCAACTTGCACGATAATGCAGTGTTGCCGCAGTTGAAAAAGGGATGTTTTTTTCCTCCCAAACTGATTCATCGATCAATCAAGTAAATAATTGACTGATTAGTTAAATGATCGTTAATTGCAGCCATCGTTAAACTGCAATCCACCAATTGGGTGAAACTGGGTTCGGAATAGTGACCGTTCAACACACAAACAGTCCCAATTTCCTTTTTTCCCTCATTTTCTTTTCGTGCTTCTTTCCAATTTTTTAAGATTTTTTTTCAAGTAATAGTCAAGTACCCCTAGGTTTAATCTAGCCTTCAACCAAGTTTCACTGGAAAAAAGACAAAAGCCTTAGATATGCTCTTTATGGTATGCAATGTTTTTCAGTGTATGTTTGTGTTGAGCTAAGGTGGTCTAAATAGACACTGGCTGAGAAACTGGTTTAAAAATAAAGAATTACTCCACTGTTTGACTTCAAAATAAAACACATGCAGACTTACATAAACAGAAGTGCTGGCAGAGGGTGAGAGCCTCTCGTAGCGATCAATTTTACTTAGTATTATTTTGTATTTCAATGGATAAGCAGTTACGAATATGGAAGGATGTAGTAAGTCGTGACATGTTCTGCCACACCCTTCTGGGGGTCAAGGTTTGAACCTTGACTTTTGGCGCTTAGATGTAAAGTTTGCATGCTTTATCTGCGCTTGCGTGGGTTTTCTTTGGGTACTCCTTATTTCAAAATCCTAAATGACTCTAAAGGGTCCACCGCACTGAAGATGCCACAGTTTATTTATCAAAGGTATTTCACAAGGGCCTTTTGGAAATGGACCAATCACATTCAGAACCACTTCCTGACTTTATTACAGTTGATACTTCCTCATCACGCTAATCAAAGCTCAAACAGTTGACCTTAGGCTCCTGACATTTTTCTAGACTTCATCACTCCTTTACATTCATGCCTTCGAGGCCTGTAATTAACGACAGCTTTGATGCCCCACACTTCCACCTGCACAAATCTTGTATGCAGACCCCCCCTCCCCGCCTGCACCCACATTCATAGATAAGAACAACCTTTCTGTTGATGCTATGAGACGCAGTCACACAAATAAGCGTACACAAACATCATGCTGTCATGCTGTGAGTTTAATGGCATTTAATGAAAAGAAAACCACAAACACATTTCTTCTTTAAGGCAAACCCTTGCCTTTAGTTATGTTTGCGTTATGTGTTGCGTGTACACGTGTGTATGTGACGTGTGCATGTATTCCTTCTTCAACTGTCTGTTGACAGCAGTTCAAGTTTACAAATCTCTCAGTATCATTTAATCAATGAATGACTCGCTCTTAGATGGCGGCACACCCAAAGCAGCTATAGTTGTGTTATTTATTCACGCTCTCAATAACATTGACACACACCGAACACAGTAGGTCTTGAGGTACAGCAAAATGGGACTTAGTGAAGGTGCTAACTATTATTGAGTTCTAAAGTCTGCTTTTACTCTATCTTAAGATGCGAGAAGATAAGACTCCACACAGCAAGGCCAGAGGTCAAATTTCAACCCTCAACCTCAGAGCTAAAAACAACTTGAACAGTGGTTCCAAAATATTGTTTGAAATGTCACTATTGTGACACATGGCACAGTCTGCTTATCAGAAAAGCGGACGTGACTAATGGCAACTGTGGAGATATAAGTGGGTGTTAGACGTTTGTAACAAACGGATCTGTAAGAAAACATTAACGAGTTCGACGAGTTATGATAAATTTATGGGGGACAATGATGTATCTCTCTATAGGTGAAAGGAAGCGTTGGCTGGGATTCCCTCTTCAAGATGGCGGCTCCGTATACACCTCCTAAACATTCAACGCCTTTTCTAGTAGTTACCTTTATGCCTTCAAGAACTGAAGCTACCGAGTTCCTTGGAATGATGAGTGAGGTTATTCTGCCACCTAGAGGCCACAAGTTGGCAGATACAGGAAGTGACCACAGGTAGACTTGCTAACGACTAGCTAACATAGAAACGACTACTTTTTTTAAACGTTATAATCACGTGGGCTGCAACCATGGACGACAATGGCGGGCTCTTACCTAGCGAAGCAGCGATGGCACACATCTTTGGCCACTTTCTTCGATACGCAGCTTGCCAACGGTTCGGAAGAGAAGAGCAACGTTCCGGTTTTGATTGCAGTCGTAGCCCTCAAGCCGTTACCTTTGCCTGGGCTGAGGAACCGCTCTAATATGGGCGCCATAACGTTTGGAAGCCCGCGTGAGCAGTAAACCGGATGTTTACGAACGCACGGTGGCCAGCTACGTCATTACGTCATTGGTGCGTCACAGCGCCCAGGCGTAAAACAAAACACAGGAACAATTGAGTAATGTATTCCAGCCAGGTGGATACAGTGGAATGACTAAAAGCAGTTTTGAAAATCATTGCTGTGGAGAATTTTGAGCAGGGAATAACGCCGGTTCATTATTATTATTATTATTATTATTATTATTATTATTATTATTATTATTATTATTGTTATCATTATTAATGTTGTTGTTGTTGTTGTTGTTGTTGTTGTTAGAGCTATCATGCTTGTCATTACACAAAAGTATTGAAAAGTACCCAAGTACACAATTAAAGTACTGTTTCGTGTTAAAAAAAAATGAAATAAATGCATACATAGTTTTTGATGAACTCCTATGCGGCCAACGGGGAACGGTGGTTCAACGTAGTTCAGAGGAAATGGGAGTGACACTTCACTGGAATCATCGCACGCTTTTCCAGTAAGTCTTTCCCAAATGAGGAAGTCTGCTGACAACACAGTGCGGTCATTCGAGTTTGAGCACATCGGATTCTTGATCAAGGATAGACGCGTTTGCTCAAACGGAGTCGAACAAGACCTCTAGGAATAAAAGAGGAAAAAACAGCCGTTTTTTGTTTGTGTTTTTTAAGGATGTTTGTCATCCTTGTTGTTTTTGTCATAGGAAACATCGCCACTTCAGCAGCTCTTTCTGGTACGCCCTGTAACATTTCTAACATAACATTATTTTAGATGGATTCGTAACATGTAGACTGTCCAGTACGTGTACGTTCTTGTTAACTGCCTCGTGTTGACAACTCAAAATTGTCACATATTTGTCAGCCTGCCTAATGTTGACAAACTAACATTTATGTTGGTTGTAGCATGTAGTAATACACGCATTACATATTGTCAGAATGCAAGATGTAAGAATTAACCAAATAAATGTAGATTGCAACACGTTAAGAAGGGCGTGTCTTGTGTTTTATTTGTTTTGGGATATGAATAATCAACTTCTGTATTAACATCACATGAGTCAATGAAAAACAAGCTGTAATATCCGTTGACGATTCGAATTTTAGAACCCTTTGGGGTCCTCGATTGAAAATTTTTGCCCACTCCTGATATAGACTGTCAGGTACTGTCTGTCCCTCGTTGAAATACGGTCAACTTAAATTGTAGCATGGACACAACTTAAATGTATATTGGAACATGTAATGTGGACATGTACCACTTGTTGCATGTTGACAAGAAGTGGCTTAGGGCGTCAAAAACCTTTTTGAAACTGAAAGTTACTTCTTATGACAAGGGTAACCAGTTTGATATACAATTCTGAAGAAAAAATAAATCCCACAACTTACCTTTCTTATTAATGTGATGGCTTATTAATATTTAAACATCTGTCAGTATGCAACAGTTCCATATAGCTCGGCCATAGTCTACATTTTCAAATGATCACCTCTACAAATTTCCTTGAAAATCATAATGTCCTATCACTGGTGAGCTACTGTATTTTTAGCCGCCAGCTGCTAATGTGGTCTTTGGGGGGCTACCTGTTGCCCACGGGCAGTACATTGGTAACCCCTGCTGTAACATCTACTGGGTACTGTCACATATGGACCGTTTTTTTTGTAGATTATAACATGTAATGTAGCATGAATACAAGGCATATTGACTGTATTTCATAACACCTTCTGTAACATTAACCTCTTTCACATCAACCCCTTGCAACAGGAGTGAATCTCGATTGCACCAATGACTATGAAAAGCAAATGTCTTGTCACTTTGACGCTTTAAACTGCACCGATTACAATGTGACTCTGTGGAACCTCGATGAGTATAGGTAAGTCCTTTGCACAAAAAACAAAACAAAAAAAATAATAAGAATCATTTCTAATGATATTTTATTTTGTCTTCCCCAGTGAGGTCTACTGTCTTCCTGTGCAATGTGCAAGCAAAAAATGCTGCTGCTCCATTAATATGATTCTCATACTTGATGAGAAACACACAGCATTTGTGTGGAAGGATGGTGAATATGTGGAGTCCAAAAACATAAGTGTGAAGGACAGCTGTGAGTTCAGTACATCACACACTGTCACTCATTGGCTTTGGAGTCATATCTTTTTCTTTTTCTTCCCTGATACTCTCCAGTCATACCCCAAACTCCAACCATCGTCTCAGTGAACGAGACCAATGGGAATTTTGAGGTCATTTGGAGGACAAATATAGACAAAAGAGAGATACGAGAAATCATAAGCATAAATCTGGCTTACCGCAAAAAAGGAGAAACGCAACAGGTAAGGACAAGTGTGCATTTGCTCACTTCACATTGTCCTTGGAGGTAAATATACATACATACATATATATTTGTGTGTGTGTGTATTGTTGTTGTTCTATCAGGTGACCAAAGCTGTCAAAGCACCACAAGTAGAGAAGCCACAATGCTCCTTGTGTTTCACCACTGAAATACTTGGGGCACACTTGGAGCCAAATACAACCTATGTCGTCACAGTGCAGAACGTCCTGCCTTGGGGGAGCCAGGCCAGTGACCGCAGTGAGGAGTATGAGTTTACAACCCGTAAGTCCTGACACACTTTGGATGATGTCACTTCCCAAACTTGGTGTTATCATCAAAACAGTCAAATATTTTCCAATTAAGATTCGCAATCAAAGACTTGTCTCAGCCTTATTATTCACAGTGGATGAATATTGATATTTTGTTTCTGTGTGACAAGGAAACACAATTAGTACTGTACTTTTTGACTTGAACAGCGGCATCTCCTGAGAGCTTCTTTTCGACCCTCATCATTATCTTCAGTCTACTCGCCATTACCGTTACCGGGGTGGCATACATCTGCTACGTGAAGTAAGGCAAAAAACCTTTTTACCTGCTCATCCCTTGTAAGATACACCACCAAGCTTGTGTGTGTGCTTATGCGTGTCGTTCTTAATTGTAGGTGTAGAGCCAAGTATTGGGACTCAGTCAGCAATCAGAAGTCCAAACTTCTCGATATACATCCCAGTAAGGAAGAGGTGAGATACTTGATCTGTGTGTGTCTTCACTAAAATTAATATTGATGAGTGAAAAAGTCAATCTGGATATGTGTACTTTCTTCCTTTCCTTGCTGCAGGTTTTGAAGCCCGCACCCCCCATCATCTCATCAATCTATGTCGAGACCCCCATCCCAGGTGACCTCAAACCATGGTTAGTGACAAAAGATGCTAAATCACTACTGGTTTACGTTGGGTAGCTTTCAATGCTTTCTTATACATTTTCAAGGGTGTTTCAAGTAGCCGGGTATTCTCTTGCAGGTCAAAGGGCCCCCTAATTGACAGCAGCACCGAGAGTCTCCTTCACAGCAGCGGCCCGTCTTCTCTCAGTTACGCTTGTACAGAGGCCGCAGACATCATCGCGGGCGTTCAGGGGGCACTCAGCAAAGCCTTGATGAACATCGTCCCGGCATCACTTTCTACCAACCAGCCTCTGAAAGAATCCAGCAAACCCGCCGATGTCCTGTCCACTCGCCCCAAACCCTGCAACAGCGAGCAACATTCAGGATCGGAAAATTCGGTGACGTACGCTTTTATTAGGCCTATATGTCCGGTTCAAGTAACACATGATAGTCTGAAGAGTCAAGCTCAGCCAGAAATTCCGTGCCAATGCGCATACCAAGGCAGAGGCGGCGGGTCGACGTGTGACGACAACCTCGGATCAGCTGGTGACGAAAATATGTCTCCGACCTTTGTGTCTTCCTACCAACTGACTGTCACGGCTCACCAGCGAGCCAGCGGAGACTCGGGGAATTTTTCAAATGGTGAAAACTCTGTCAGCGGCAGCAACACATGCCTGTTTGAGGATGTTGATTCCAAATTGGAAGCAGTTCACGGGCGCTGCCAGATGTTTAGCGGGGCTTACGGCAAGCGGGAGGACGCCACCAAGGAAGGGAAGCTAGCTAGTTTACAAGGCCCTTTTCTAGTGGATGATAACTACCAAGCCTTTCGGGGCATAAAAGAGCTCCCTAGTCAACCATTTGAAAAGCAGAAACATGAAATACAAGACCCAAATGTGGCTTTTGAAAATCGCCCAGAAGACGCCACCATTGGTCTCTGCTTTCCTCCACCCTCAACGCACAATTTTCTGGTTGATGACAACTATCAATCAGTTCAAGGTTTAAGGGCACTCTCTCATATTCAAGAGCAGAAAACTGGAAACAACCAAGACAAGGTTATAGAAAATTCCTTCACTGAAAGTGACAACTGCATTCCAAGCTCAAAGTTCAGTTGTCTTATTGATGACAACTACCAGGGGTTTCAGGGTTTAAGGAAGGTTTCTGTTTGTCACTTTGAAGAGGAGAAAAGTGGTAAACAAAATCAGGACAAGCTTACAGAAAATCCCTCCGAAGATGCCATCAAAGATCACACCTGCTTAAACATAAGCTCAAACTGCGGTGTTCTGGTTGATGACAATTACCAAGTGTTTCGGGACTCAAGAGAACTCTCTGATAGTCATTTTGGACAGCATAACAGTGGCACCAAAAACGGCTTGATGAAGACTTTGGAAAATTCTGAAGGTGTTTGTATAGACAATACCTTCACCCCTGCAAAATCAAATCCAAGCTTTCCCATTGATGATAACTACCATTCTTTTAATGGTTTAAGAGAACCCTCTGTTGATCAGGTTGGAGAGAGAAAACGTGCTGAAAAAGAGAACCAGGGGAAGGATGTAGGAAATCCCTTCAAAGATTCTGTTAAAGGTGATGAAGTTTATACATGCGACCATGTAAACCTACAAAGCAGTCTTCCAGTGGATGGCAACTACCAATCATGTTGTGCTTTAAGGGAGCACCCCGGTAGTCGCTTTGGAAAGCAGAACAGTGAAAACCAAGGTTTGGAGAAGTCTTCTGAAAACTTCTCAGAAGATGCCAGCAAAGCGATCAACTGCATCCCCCTAAGATCAAATCAGAATGTTCCCATTGATGATAACTACCAAGCATGTCAGGGTTTCAATAAACACACAGATATAAATTTTGCAGGTCAAAGAAGTTCCGTAATTGAAGAAGACTGGGTAAAGGTTTTGAAAAATAACTTAGAAAATGCAACTAAAGGCAACAGCTACACACCTGGAAGCTTAAAAGACAGTATTGCAGTGGACGACAACTACAAATTTGTTTACTCCTTATCAACGCAGTCTGATATCAAGTTGGCAGAACTTGGTGTCAAGAAAAATTACTTGATTTCACAACCTGAAATGCTTGGAGCCAGCTCAGTCAACCAAAGGCCTTTTTTTAACTACTGACCTCAAAAATCAAATGATCACTGAGAGTGGCTACACAATGACATAGCTTGGAATTAATGCCTTCATTGCCTGGTCCAATAAGATCTTGAATACAGTATTTCTAACTTTTTGACAGTATGTTGTAGTAGCCTAGTAGCCAGTTGTGAAATTCAGCTGAATACTTTGTGCATAAGTATGTTTACTACATGACAATGAAATTTGAACGTCCCTGGCTGAGGCAAAAAGTTAGCCACTTTTTCTTGTGATGGTCAGTTATTGTTCATTGCTTTTGCTGTGTCCTTTAGTTGGACTAATTAGAATTCCTGTCACAAAAAGTATTTATTTGTATATGTTGTTGATATTTTTGTACAATCCAAATCTGCCAATAAAGTTGGACAAAAACACATGAAAGTTTCCAATTCACTGGAATAACGGGTAACTGAAACTACTGAAAGGTTGTACATTTATATAAGGTGTGTCAAACTAATTTTAGCTCAGGGGCCACATGGAGAAATATATTTTTGTTATTTTGGTATATATAGGTCCCCTATATATCCCAATATGACATTTTGCGAAAATTGCGTGAAATTAACGGAAACTTTCTATGGTGAATTTCCATTTGCTCAAAAAATACCACATTTTCTATAGAACAATAGTAACATGAACTAAAATAAATAAATGAATGAAATAAATAAAATGAAATATAAATAACCGTTGGAAGGAAAGCGCCTCAATCAAAATATTGTATGTGGCTGCACAACTTCTTTTCAAGGAGTACAGTGAAGTGCACTACAAACTGAATAAAATAGTGCTGTAGTGTCTCATTTTGGACACTGAGTGACACCCACATGACACAAGAAGATTAAAACTTACGAAGATGTCATGAATGTCACATCAAAAAAGAAATTGATATTTGCTTACAGCTGAGCTGTAAATACACGAACAAATACAAAATGTAGGCATAAACTTAAAATGAAAAACAATGCTGATTGTTTACAATACAACACAGACCAAAGGCAAACATCTAATAATGGCCTGGATGGTGACCCCCGCCAATTGTGAATCTCTCCTGGGCAATCGAAGGATTTGAACTGCGCTGAGCAGTAGCATGACGAAGCTAAATACTAACGCTAATGTGAACGCTAGTGTAGTGCTCCACTTACTGCCACTGAAGCGATCAGCAAGCTACAGTATTTTGCACAAGCCTCAACTGGTCACTTCTGCTCGTAAGTTGCAGTGCTCATCTGGTCATTGCTTTTAAAAGTAAGAACTTTCATCTATTGATTATTGATGGCGGCCTAATGGGTTCACTCCTATTAATTTTCTAATGCTTCACAAAATCATCTCACATCCCATTTTGGGCCTAATGTTTAACCCCTTGTTTATACTGTTTATGCCCTGTGGTTGACTTTACAGCTTACAGCGTACCATGCCTCTCACCAAAGTATGCTGTGATAGGCTCCAGCCAACCCACAACCCTAATAAGGCACAATAGATTATGGATGTTAATCTTGATATATTCATAACATGCATCTCTTGTTTTCGCTTCTCAGTAAACACAGACAATGAGCCACAAATCTCATCCACAACCAACATTGCGCAATTACAGTACTTCCTCATTTCTTCTCTCTAACGGAAGAGATTGAGAGAGTTAAAAATAAATTAATAAAACAAAGGCATGCCACTGCATTTCTGCAGAAGTAATGTACGTTCATGCTTATGCAACAAAAAAAGTACTGGTATTAAAGCTTGTTTGGTATCAGAAAAAATAAAGCAGACCTCAAAAGTATGAAATTAAGACAAAGAAATCCTTAGAATAAAGTCTAATAATCTGTCCAAATATAGTGTACATTGAATTGTATTTTTGGGGTAAAAAAAAAAAAAAAAAAGAGGAGATTTCACTTTAAGGACCTGAAACACTGCCCTAAACTGTAACTGGAGAGGTTTCCACAGAGGCAGATAAGGTCACTGATTGGTTGATCAGAGGAGAATTATAGCAGAGCCTTTATTTTTGCCAGCCTCCCATTAATGACTACAGCTTGGTGACACCTACTATACGCACATCACCGCATACACACCTTCTTGTCAACAATCCTGAGATCTGGACCGAACATGCAACCAGCAGGCCGTCTGAGACTGAGGATGTGGCTGGAGGAGCAGATCGACTCTGGGAAGTATCCGGGAGTCTGTTGGCTGGACAAGGTAGATCATATTCATAAATTACATATCATAAGCCACAATCAATCAAAACTTCTATAGAGGCTTTTTTGGCAAAGCAGTTTTGTGAATCATTGAATGAATTTAACGAGTGATTTTCAATTTTCGTGGACCTTTTTTTTTTTGCAGTTTAATCCCAGGAAACTGAAGCAACATTTGTTAAGAAGGTCCAATATTGAATAACATAGACGGTCCAATTACAATTATTTTTATTATTATTACAGTTTTAATGTTTCATGCATCTCTGGCCCTTTTTAGCTGTTGAGTATGAAATGCCTGACTGCATTTGAATGCGTCTCATCCGCACGCTAGCAGCTAGCGGAGACTTGTGCTTCTTGTGTCTTGTGACTTGTGTTTCTTAGCACCTTTAATCAGTGATTGAATATAATTGGTGGAGTGTTTTTTTTTTCTCATTTTTTTCTCTCATTTGCACCAGTCAATACAAACACCAATGTATTTGATGAAGTTTGAATGATTGTAATATATTTAGTGACTAAGTGACAAAACTACGCTGTACCAAAAACCATTTAAACTATGAGTCAAAATAGTGAGGGAGAAGATAAAATAAAAACATAATCAAGTACCATATTCAACTGACAAAAAGCCTTAATATGAGAATGAAGTCATAATCATAAATCTGTGAAAAGCCATAAATGAATGTTCCAAATGCCATAAGATTAATAAAAACAAAATTAGGATAACATCAGTATTACAAAGTTTATATCAGCATATGTAACTCATATGACAAAAAAATAAATAAATATACTGGAGTAAATTCATAACATTATGAGGTGAAAAACAAACAAAATGTGTAAATTAAAATAAAATAAAGATACTGGATAAAGATCTTATTTTTTACTGTATTTTCTGTTTTCCATAAGTGCAACATAACATTCGTACATGCGTGATAGCAGTGTGTCAAATTTGCGCATGCTTCTTACACATGCACATGCTTTCTGCATGTATGTGTGCTTCCAGACAGAAAGAATTTTCCAAATCCCGTGGAAACATGCAGCCCGTCGCGGCTGGAGCATCGACCGAGACGCCACTCTCTTCAGGAGCTGGGCCTTGCACACGGGTACGGCACATTCAATGCCCCCCCCTCTACAATTAGCAATAATCGAAAAGCACCCGAATAAGTGCTTTGAAAAATTAAATACAGTTCTTCCATCATATTGGAGAACACACTTTTCTCTTCGTGTGGATAAAAATAAAATAAATTACAAATACGTTGATTTAAAGATTTTTTTTTTTCCCGGTTCCGAACGGTAGTTACCAGTTTTTCAAGTTTTTCGAGGTATGAGTTGTCATTTGGCTGCTCACTAAATGCACAAAGAAAATGCAGTTAACGAGCTAACAGAAGTAGCATTTACAAAATGGTAGTTGGACATTTTTAAACAACTTTGAACATAAATTGTAGCAACACATAAAGCAGAGTTATATTTCTGGGAGGGGGGACTTTTCTGAACCCTGTAATGTTTTGAAATTGCCTAACGTTGTGAGCAACATGTTGAGGAAAAGGATCCTTCGTTACGCTTTGCTCATGTGCAATGGTCTGCATCACTAATGGCCTTGGGTTGTCATTAAAGTGAGTGTGATCAAATTGCACTGTCATCCCGACTGTCCCGACGAAACAAAACATTAAGTACACAACCTAATTTTTCAGACAATGCTCAGTTTTGATTGGAAAGTAGTATCTAATGAAACATATGGCGAATGGATAACCGACATTGAGATCTAAAATTGAGCCCAACCAAGCAGGCCGATACCATCCAGACCAACACGAAGCAGACCCAAAGACTTGGAAGGCCAACTTCCGCTGCGCCCTCAACTCCCTGCCGGATGTATGTGAGCTACGCGAGTGCAGCAACAAGAGAGGCGGCGACGCCTACAGGGTCTACAAGATGCTCTCTGGTCCACGCAACACAGGTGACTGCAACAGGCCGTGCACAATTGAGCAACAGTGACTCTCTGTGAAAAAATTCTATCTATCTATCTATCTATCTATCTATCTATCTATCTATCTATCTATCTATCTATCTATCTATCTATCTATCTATCTATCTATCTGTCTGTCTGTCTGTCTGTCTGTCTGTCTGTCTGTGTCTATCTGTTTAGCTAAATAGCTACCTAGCTAGCTTACTATTTTTCAAGCAAGCTAGCTAAAAAGCATCTATCTATCTATCTATCTATCTATCTATCTATCTATCTATCTATCTATCTATCTATCTATCTATCTATCTATCTATCTATCTATCTGTTTAGCTAAATAGCTACCTAGCTATCTTACTATTTTTCAAGCTAGCTAGCTAAAAAGCATCTATCTATCTATCCATCCATCCATCCATCCATCCATCCATCCATCCATCCATCCATCCATCCATCCATCCATGAGGAAAATATAATTGTGCCATATTATGTGACAAATTTATCATTTCATTCACCCAAGTCATGTTACGTGAGGATGTACATGTATGATATTCTAATATTATGCAAAAGATATGAAGATGAAACCTTGAGCCGCTAACAGCCACTCTTCTCCGTTTTAGGGGCCCGGATGGCCAGTCGGCGCCTCAAAAAGCAGCAGCCCGTCACCGCAGTGTGTGCGTCGGATGAGGCGTCGGGGCAGCTGTGGCAACCTCACAGCTTTGCGCAGGTCACTTCGAGCACTCAGGACGCGTCGCACAGTAAACAAGGTGAGCCGTTGATTTGTACGAGCGCTTTGCATCACGACGGAAATTTCTCACTTGCCTTCTTCTTGTCATTGTGCAGACATGTCATGGGAGGCCACAGAGCAGAAGGACGGATCCAAGGTATCGCTGGAGAATAGCTATGAGATTCAAAAAGTTCAGTAGGAAAAAGTGAATTTCCTCACCAAATGAAATAACAACACATTGTTAGTTTAGCGCTTCTGAAATCTACATTTTTAAATAATAGAAGTAAGCCCATATACCTGAATGTCCTCATTTCGCAGTGGATGACTTGACATTGATCTCTTTGTGTTTTTTTTTCTACAGCTGGTTGGCCATTGCAGCAGCACGATTGAGCCATGCAACCACACTTGCGCTCACAAGGGGTGGAGGGCTTGCCCACTGTGGGACCACTGGCACTGTACGAACACTTTGTACACGGACACATCATGCTAAGAAATGTTTTTTTTCACAAAAATACTATATAGCCATTCTTTGACAAAGATAAAGTTGTAATTGTGGTTGACATATTGTGAGAAAATCATGAAAAAGCTATTCATCAAATGAGCGTTCTAGACTGTTTTTACCAGGGGTGGCGGGGAGTATAACAACACTTAAAATTGTTATAATTATGATACTAATGTTGCAACATAACCGGAAAACTTTGTACTAATCAAACAAGAAACGAACAATAATTTGATAGGCGAAAAGTTGCACTCTAGAAACAATAAAATCATAACTGCATGAGAGGAATTTGGGAACTTTTCAAGACGTTAGGATGTATTGTAAAAAAACACAACTTTTTTACAAGGATAGTTGTCGTTTTCAGAAAATATTAATTGTAGTTATAGTAACCAAGGTCATATTTATTTCCTTGGACGGAGAAACACATTTCTACACTGCATATGACAAACAACATTTTGACTCCATAAACAAGAAAATGAAGCTTCTTATCATAAATGAAAAAACACAATATGGTAAGAACATAAATTGCGTGGGAAAAGGTAATATCTCAATTTTTTTAAATAAGAAAACATATAATTTCATAACAGACATACAGTATAAATGACAAATTAGTATTGTAATTGATATATTTATAATTGATTAGTCTACAAAAGTAATCTAAAATATATATTTGGCAATATTTTGCATTTTATGGGGCAAAAGTTGATACAATAATACATCAATATTCCTTTTTTTGGTTACAATTTTTGGAAAATAATTAAGGACCAGAGGAATAGCATGGCTAAGACTCCTTAGATCTGGCCTGTTCGTGTCCATTGTTGTGTCCATTTTGTCCCAGCAAGACAGCCAAATTAATCGTATCACTCTCATTCACATAACATTAATGGAAAGGCCAGAATGTCCTCTACTGAGCACACCAGGACTTAGTAGAGTAACTTGAATGAGACAAAAAATATAGACCAAAAACCAATGTCCACTAGAATGGACACAAATGAAGATTGACAAACAAACTCTCAGGCAGATCAGTGAAAAATAATCAGCTCTCTCTACCATTCCAAAAGAGAGCATTATCATCTTTGTAAAGACAGACCTCGGCATTCAACGCCTGCATTGGCTCACACGCGGACTTCTGAACATTCTGGTTGCGCTGTACCGTCCAGTTAATGTGTTGTGTTCCCTAAGGTCCAGTTGATGACAGCCTCTTCTCCCTGCAAACAGACAACAGCAATGAACTTTTGGGGACATCAGACTGGTCCTTGCATCAGGAAACCCTCACGCTGTAGCAACATCATGGAACGATGGATCTGTGTGTGCATGCCGCATACCTGATTCAATGTTTTCTTTTCCCGCAAATTTGCTGAAATAAAAGATGACGCAAATGATCTTGTTCCAAGCCACGCATTAGCTCATATAACTCCCTTATGCTTAAGTGCTTTATACTCAAGTCAATGGCTCTCAAGAGCAAAAGGGGCAAGATCTCATTTCACATTTTGACTTTCAAGAAATTTGGTGTATTTTTCTCCTTTATGTCAAGTTTGTATCGATTACCTTTTTGTATATATAGAAACCAGAAAAACACATGAAAATATGGAGATACAGCACATGCTTTTCACAGGACACTGCTGCTGTCATATTAAAAATGTTCTGCAGTTCTGAGTTCTTTGTTACACCCAACATCATTTTGTACACCACTGTCTCTAACATTCATATTTTTCTGTATATGTGATTCATTTTCACAAAATCAGACGTATTGTCTCTGAAAATAACAATAGATATTCTAGATGTTCTGCTTCTACACATTCTACTTTTAAAATAATGTACAACACAACACATGGAAAATCTGTTTAAAGTTTTGGCACATTCATCTTTGTGGTGTGCATCGTCTACTTATCCTTTGTTTTCATATACTGTACTTTGATTACAACTTGAACGTTTTGGCTGCTGGGATACAAAAGTGTCGAAATGTCTACTGCCAAAATTCAGCTGGGATAGGCAACTTCAAGCCTGTGACGCTTGTAAGGATAAGCAGCTCTAGAAAATAGTGTTTGGTACTCAGCCTTTCTTTTTTTTAAAAGTCTTCATCAATATCATTGTCATATTAAGCACACTCTCTGTGTGCACACAGGGATGTCGCCTTATTCAAACCTCCGTCCTCAAACAGTTTCATAAATCCATCAGTTATGGTTTGCACAGTGTGTCCGGCGTTGTTGCAGTGGACAGGCAGAGCGGACACGCAGCATTTAAAATTCACAGGACAGTATGTGGATTCAATATTACACAGAGCCCAGGTTGTTCCTGCGTTGTCTCACCACCTAGCAAGAGGGCGATTTGTTATTGCTTCTCGATTAGCTTGTTTGTTAGCCACAAATTGCGGTACATTCATGCGCTCTTTTCATCCTCGTCAAATAAAGGATGACTGAAAATGTTCGAACTTGTATCAAACGCACCGATTTTGTCTGCTTGCTGAGGACATGGGCGTTAAATCTTGCACCACGTTTAGGCTTGCTTCAAACACTTGCTCAGCTCAGGCTCGGTTGTTGTTGTTGTTGTGTGTGTGTGTATGTATATATATATATATATATATATATATATATATATATATATATATATATATATATATACATACACATATATATATATATATATATATATATATATATATATATATATATCACACAACATTGTAAGTAGATTTTTTCTTTTTTACTCAAACTATAACCCAAGGTTATCACCTATGTATTTAAAAAAATGCTTTGATGAATTTAAAAATGGACAGCACAGTTGGTAAAACATCAATACATGACATTTATTTCCCATTGCAGAAATGAAAGACAGAATGGAATCTTTGCTTAATAGAAGAAACATGTCATTCAGTGCCTTATGTTGGAAAACACTGCTCTAACCCTGGAATCTCTGCAATAATATAATTAAATCATAAACATTTTTACTGTTGTTGATTTACAGCATGACCCATTTTCTGACTCAAAGGGGGATTTCAAATTAAGACATTCAACTAGTCTGCTAGCACATCATGCTGTTCACAATTTGTATTTTACAGTGGACAGAAAAAGTGACAACATATTTTGAAATAAAAATAAATGATCCCAAGATAATCTTTCCCACCATTTACGTAACCTATAATCAAAGGTCAATTAAAAAAAATGACAGGGAAAAAAAAGCTAAGATGGCTGTTACACGTATGTGCATGTCTTAAAATTGGATATGTGGCCATGTTCAGAATTGAAGATTTATATTTAAACTAATCCTAAATGAGCGTCAGCACACACCACCTCACTTTTAAAATACCTCTGATTTACTATTACCGGTAAGTTAAACTCTTAACATTATATATTCACAGCCACAGGGTAGAGGTTGCATAAATGGTGGAAAAAATACGTATATTTCTAATGATTCATCCCCAGATCCCAACAGAAATGGCATTTGAACAGTGGGATGTAGACTTCTTTTTAGTCACTGTAATTCAGCAGATTGGATGGAATAACAAAGATCAATCACTTTCCACAAGAAACATATTGAACAAAAAAAATGGTTACACAGCTTTAATGCTTAAAATGTCTTTGCAAAGCATTGTGTGAATTACGGAATGGTCACCATAAATACAATTGTTTTCCCGCAAAGGGGCAATTTTATCTCTTTTAAAATGGATATAAAGTATCTGGCTGGTTTATTTTCTTATATTGCCTGGTACAGACACTTAACGTGTTTTTGCTGGCTTGATGGTACAAATACATTCTGATGGACACGTGTTCAACCACGGGAGATACATACACACACAAAGCGCATGCATTAAAAAGATCGTGGTGAGCAATGGCGCATAGAATGTGGACACAGGTTCACATTCATACGATAGCTGCTCTCATTAAGGCCGAGACAATGAAACAAAACGCGCGGCCATCTTTACAACAATCAATGCAAAGCAAATGTGCTGGAGTCGAATGACGACAAAGAGGTCGATGTGATTGTAGGTCCATGATGAGGTTGCTTGACCCTAACAAAGCAAAACTGGCTTATTTCCTCAAATAGTGGCTTCCAATCTAATGAGTTGACTGGGAGCCACTTTTAACACATGGGAAATGCTAAACTGGCTGCATGGTGCAAAGGTTTACAGCCAAATATTGCATTTTTAGAGCCAACTGAATTTTTCTTTCCAAGACAATGTCAGACTAATTCGTCATTCAAATGCTACCAAGTTTGAAGCTATTATATTAGTCAGATGATGCTATATAGTCTTGCATTAAGGTGTGGCTGTTATAGTTATTAAATTAAGAATTTTTCAAGCTCAGATTAAACATGGACTAGTGATGTGTTTGAAGGTAGGGTGCAGGAGCCGAGAAATTTCTCAGACACACGAAAAGCATGACTTCAAATAGCCACAATTCAACTATTTTAAAGTCGAGAAACGACCCTATAGGAACGGTGCGCAAATTCTTTGGACTCAAACTTTGCCATGAACAGAAATTGCTTTGTTCTCGTATTGGCTCAATGTTGAGCTCTATATAAGTGCACTCAATTTATTGTGCATGGGGGGACTGTTCAAACTAGATCATGCAGACTCTTGATTAAAATTTGCCCAGCTTTGACTTAAAATGCCTAAACAACAAGAAACTTTTTTTTTTTTTTAAAGATAAAACTAACTCAAGCAGAAACAAAAACACCTTCTAAAAAAACCACTGAAAAAAGAGACGAAAAAATATGTATTTGGTCATGGTCTGAAAAAAGAACAAAAACTCAATAAAACATCAAATATATCTGCCCACTACTTGAGGAAATAAGGAATAATGGCACATATTAGAGTGAATGTTAATAAATGCTGAACAATCCTAATTTGGATTTGCACATAAAATTGTAGTAGCTCATTAACCCCCCCTAACCCCGTGTGCTTTAAAGTTTTCATTAAGAGCAAAAAATACATATAAAACATCATCGCTAAAACAAATATCCAGGAGCAACACAAATGTTCTTCCTTTGGCTCATGCCCCACCCCTCCACATAGATTTGTATGATATACTGCTGACAAAGAAAAACATGTTATGAAAAGAGTCCCAGGTTAAGGTTTAAAAAAAAAAATGGACATTGACTAGGTCCGAACAGAAGGGGCAAACAGAACACTGGCATCTGTGTGGAACCTGTCCCACTCACTTGTGTGCAGTGGGGATACTTTCAAGTTCATTTCAGATTTCATAATTTCCTGGATATCAAGAATGCGTTTAAACTAGCCTCTGATTTAAAAAAAAAACAAAAAACAAAATAAGAGCATGAAGACAGACAACAAAGGTCATAGTTTATTAAAATTCTACATATTTAATCTATTTGAATATAAAAAGAAAAGTATATAATTCCTAAGCAGGCGTGAATGTACATGGTATATATGGTCCAGTGTACACGACTCAATTCAAGTTTAGTAGAAAACAGCAATCCTCAACCCTGAAGACGATTCAGAGGATCATGAGATTTCTCTGAATAAAAAAAAAGAAATACATAAACCAACATCTTGCTTTGCTACCTCCACCTGTCCTTTGTCAAACCTCTGAGAGAGAGAGAGAAAAAAAAAGACGGAAACAGAAAGTTCCACGTCTTAGGCGTGGCCCAGCCACCGTGAGGTCCGTTTGCAAATGCGATAATAAATACAGGCATCCATGTGGGCTACAAGGGCGACATAGTTTACCTCATGCGTACACGCGCGCGCTCACACACACATACGTCTGACTGAGATGATGAGCGTCCTAAATAAAGCCATCTTTTTCCTCCTCCCTATTCTTTTAACTGGTATTCTACACAGTGCAACAGCATGGCAGCAAATGGATCGCAGTGCTTTTGTTAAAAAAAAAAAAAAAAGGAAAATAAAAATATGTACAACATGGAAAAGCAGTACTTTTATCTTTTGGTCCGACGTCCGTGAAATACGATGAACTGCTTCCTCTTACATATAAACAACAGTAGAAGCTTCTGCCACACTTGGAAGGCCTGTGAGGGCAGAAAACACAACATGTGTAAGGATGCACGGAAGTGAATGAAACCAACAAATTATTTTTTTTGGATGTGTAGTTTATGTCCAACAAAAAGCAAAACCAAAAAAGGCCCACGCAACGTGACAGTGTTTAATAATTAACAGTGTCCTCTAGGACTTTCTTTTTCCAGCAGCGGGGGCAGGCATTCCGGGAACAGTGGTGGTGTAAATAAATGAGTTTCATGCTTGACAATTTAAAAAAAACTATAGGGAGGCGGCTTAATATATATGTATATATATATATATATATATATATATATATATATATATATATATATATATATATATATATATATATATATATATATATATACATATATATACATATATATATGTCTCACGATTCGATTCAGAATACATTCTCAATTCTACTCAATACTACTTCAGTCTGCTTTGCAAGACAGAGTAACAAAGGGAGAATGTATTTTTATTTTGTTACTTTTGTTCCATTTAATACGCTTTGATTCGTAAGGAACATGCCCTTTTCCACAAAACACCATGTGTACTAATTGTACCCCTTGAAGTGTAACAAAAAGTGGAATACATGATATTTTCACAGAAAATCAATGTACGTGAAAATCTGTTGCCCAAATGAAAATGAAAATGTATATATCTGAGTACAAGGTATGAAAATAATCTTTTGATAACAAAATAATTTACACCTCTTGTGCGGCTTCAAAAATTATGAAATAAACAAAGCACAGTTGACAACGCATGGTATCGATATGGTATAGTTTATATAATAGTACGTGATGTACCCCAAATGGAATGGAACCATTTTCATTTTCTTGCAGGGAAAACGCAATGGAAATAAACTTGTGAAAAAACTTTGAACGTCATGAAGAATGCCAAATTGACAAAAGGGGGAATTTCTTTCTTCGGATCTCCCTTCAAATTGAAAGTGTTCTTCCTTAGTGCATCTCACTCTTCCACAAACTTAATTGAAGTTATTTGGGTAGTGGTTGGCACGGTGCGGTTGTGGTATGTCTCTCAGACAAACAAGCTGACTTTGTTTATTTCTTCACAAAGGTACAATTTCACAGTCACATTAGTAGTGCCTGAGTCATAGTCACGAGGCTAATAAGAGACACATGAGCATAACACAAGTGAGACGTCATAGTTTGCTTCAATTAAAAATACATTTGTGAACAGGAAATGCAATTGGTATTGTGACCTAATGTAGGTGGAGTCAAAACATGAACATTTCACAGTTGATGAACACTAAATAAATGACGAAACTAATGATCAATGGTATTAAAATGACATATTAAGGTGTACATCTCAATGAGTGCTGCTGACATAGCTTTTTTTTTTTTTAGTTTTGCTATTTGTGAATGTTAGACAATAGTCAAGTGTCACTTTCAAATATCTTTAAGACTTAATTTTACATGACATACAAACAGCCATTCATGAAAAGTACGAAAATGAAAAGCCAACTATGAAAACTTTAAGCACTCAATAAACCTTGCCTTTTTTTCAAATGTAAGAGTTAACTTGGAGAAAAAGCATGCAGAGAACGTGCAAACTCCACACATGTCCTGACAGCTACATTTCCAAGCATGAACCTAAGAACAGCGAGACAATGGTGCCCCGACTGGAAATGATTATTTCCTACAAACAAACTGGAGGCTGTGTTTAACTTTCAAGGTTCCAGTGTAACATTTGAAATTGCATGCTGGGCTGCTGAGGTAAGCAACTACTCCTCGAATCAATGCCAAAGCCACGCATGTCTCACCTCATAATTGTGAGCCTTCAGAGCCGCCGTGTACGTATCCGCCTTTAGACTTCATCTGGGCCTGAACAAGATCCACCTGTAAGTATTCAGTAAGCAGCTTTTAGAAGGCAAATCCAAAGCACCCTAACACGACCAGGGCGGGTTAATGTGAGAAGAGAAAGTTCCAAACCCACCGTCGGCAATCCCAGGCCCATGTCACCCGAGCCGACGTGCGTGGTGTGGACGAAGTTTGTTGGCTCGCCGATCATGGAGCGGTCGATCCGCCGCCGCCGTTTCTGGCAATCATATGTTGGCTTTTAAAATATATTTACTAACTTTTTTTATGCATTTTAAATCATAATACAAATGAACGATTTCAAACTCTGCCGAGCCGAAACTGTCACCTGCTTTTTTTTTCCCCACACACGGTTATAGTCTAACTTCAATTGTTTTGGTCATAAGCCCTTTTAATAAGCAAAAATATCAAAATATAATATGTAACAATGTGTACATGTACTAATATGTAAAATATTAAGGTTTTCAACAATCTTCGGTGGAATTCAACATAGTTGATTCAAAATAATTTAAGATAAACCTGCTATTATTCAGTGCTGCATTACATATAACACTTCTCATTCCTTATTCTTGAAAAATCCGAATTGCAATGACAAATGTCGTAGCTGGATCACCAATATTATAGTACAATATTAAATTGGGTGATCCAGAGTCACCATAAGAGTTTTTGTTTTTTTTAAACAAACTAGTACAGGATTCGATTTATCTTTAAATCCAGTTTTACTGTGCAGATATATATAGAAGCAAAAACTGAGCCAAAGGTCAAGAACGATCATGACTAAGTTTATGTTACGTATAAGGGTGGCTGCAAACAGCTAAAACAACAACTTGCTTTTTTCCCCTACAAAAAGAAACGTTTTCAAGTTCGTCACATACACATTGAGAACGTCCCACACTTTGTATATAGAAACATACAGGAACTGTACTGCAAATGTATAGCAAATAATACAGCAAAAAATATAGCAAAGAATACTCTTCAGGAATCCAAAACAATTAAAAAGAAAACTACTCCAAATGACACAATACTATTAAAAAAAAAAAAAAATACAAACGTAGTTTACTCACCGGCTGTGGCTGCTCAGCAATACAGCAGCTAAAACAGACCCAGAATTCAGTCATTCCTACGCCAGTGACAACGCTGCTGTAGCAGTTTCCTGTTTCAGTTGAGCCGCCACTCGCCGCGTGCCTTCCTGTCTGTCTGATGTCAGCACAGCCGCAGACGCACAGTGGAAACTGATGGCCTTCTCTTAGGGACAAACGTTTGCTACAAGATATGCCCGCCCAGTGCAAGGAACCCCCTCCTGAACAAAAATGTACAAAATAGGAATCAGATGAACCAACCGAACATGTTTCTCACACAATTTTTACAGCAAGGTTGTCTCTATTTTAAATGGCAAAAGCTGTATTCCAGCCAATACAAAAAAAAGAAAAAAAAAGCTTCAAGAAATTACAATTCTAAGATGACAAACAGAGCTGAACCTCAAACAGTATGAGGACTTTCAATACATTTACATGGTTGGAATACTGGTTTCCAAATCCTGCCTTAAAGCTAATAGTTTCACTGAGTGCAGCATGACTGAAAAATGTATTACTGCTTGCAATAGCTAACACTGAGAAAGTAATGAGGTCAGAACAGTATGGAGCAGACGCGCCAGTGCGGTGACCTACTATCTACACAGTCAATAATGCTCACGTTTAATAGGGAGGGGTTGATGTCGTAATGAAAGTGTCTTATTACATATAACTGCAGAGAGAAAACAATATTTCACTGAGCGCTTTATATCTACTTCAAGACAGTCGATTTAGAAAAGTTGACCTAACACGGAGACATCATGTGACATGGACTGAATCCATGTTTGTCAATAGGAATGTGACAGGGTGGAAAGAACAGTGAAGGAATGTGAAAGGCAGGCGGGTTAGAACGAATAATTGAATTTGAAAGATGCCCCAAGGGATGCGTCATGTCTCGAGAACACAGCCAACTGGTGGTTTGACATCATTTTAGGGTGGGTGGGGTACCACTAGCAAAAAGAAGAAGGAAAAAAAAAAGCAAGAAAATGACCTGTACTGTAAACGCATTTAGATTTCTCTGAGGTGTTTTGAATTTGGACAAAGAAAACATTCCATGAGGCACTAAAAGTGTAGTTGTCTTGCTCTGTAGCTACAAGTTTACTCTGTAAACATACACAGTTCAGGACAGCCTCTGGTTGGTGAAAGTCATTGTAGAACTTTAAACTCATTTGAAAAAACATCCTGCCAAAGCAGTAACATATGTCAACATTTCTGTCATTTTGGCATTATCTGTCAAAAGTTTCTGATGCACATTCTATAATGTTGATTTAAAAAAAAATATCATGTTTATTTTTTATTTTTTGTCATGATGAAGTACAGAGTTAACATGTTCACACTCTGTTTATTAACCATTGTGATGTATTTGTATCCAATCCTTTCATCTTTACATCAAAGGAATTTCACATCAAAGGGAAGCCATTGAAAAAAAAAAACAAGGGGGCTGAAATTTAGGAGATGGTGACATGTCAAATTTTAACATGGCACGACCACTTACCAGCAGTGTGCTGCCTATACTGTACGAGTTAACAATGCTCTTCAGTGCCTAGTGAATGGTAGATGATACAGGATATTTCCTTATTTGGTCCTATGGTTATCCACTTTATACACTTCCCACGCAACACAATAGTCCCCCCCCCCCCCCAACACACACACACATTTTTTTTCCTTCTAATTTTACAATAACGGCTTTGGACCACATCGTTGACGTCATTGTGAGGTTACAGGTCCACAGGTCACAAACTATCTTAAGTGACTCCCACATAGGGTTGTTTATTGCATAAATTGTTTATTGTCTAACGACAAACAAGACACGTAAACTTATCGAAGACCCGGAAAGATTATTTGCTCCGTTTTAGAGCTCGGATTACCACCAATAAACCTTAATTTGTAAGTGCAAATAATTAGTGTTATGTAACTATGCACCACCGCGGCTAACAAAAGCCCGCTACAGGTGGCGACCGTGGATATCAAATGTGATTTTAAATATAAGATGAAGGGAGCAAAGGGGTGCTTAATTCGAGACGTTTTATTCTTGGGTTTAAATGATCAAAACCCGCGTTAGCATAAAAAGCAGCTAACAATGTTAGCTCGCTGTTTCCTCCACTGACAGCTAGCCAGCCGTGCTAACTTAAACCCAATTCCGATAGTGGTACATAAAAGTGACAATTTAGAACAGCAAGTACTTTACGCAACTAATTACGAATATTGTCGCGAACGCCTCGCTTCCAACATAAATAATAAATGCTGAATGATCTTACCAGACGATGATTAGTATGTCCAAACCAAACGCTACTGTCGACTGAGCGATCCAGAGTGCAATACACACACACACAAAAAAAAAACCCCACTAGGAAGTACAATGAGGAAATTTCGTCAACTTCCGTTTTAATCGTGACCGCTTCCGTGTTGACCCACGCTTTGCACGTTACCAGTTGGAGATCATTTTTTCAAGATAATTTGTTTTATTTTTTATTTATTGAAAAGATGAGACCGCTTACAGAGGAAGAGACGAAGACGATGTTTGAAAAGCTGTCGAAATAGTAAGGAGCGAGAAGACATTTTGACGCTTGTTGATGACTACTTGGATTAGCATGCTAGGCTAACCATATGCAATGCACGTGATAAATATTTTCCTCTCTTAACAGTATTGGAGAAAACATCAAGCTCCTCGTGGACAGACCGGACGGCACGTACTGCTTCAGGTTTCACAATGATCGCGTATATTACATGAGGTAACTATTCTATACGCATTTCGGAGCAGGGGTTCTAAATTGGGGAAAAAGAAATAAACTAAAGAATTAACGTTACACCATGTCATGTCAAAGCAATAAGGGAGAGTAATGGGGAACTGTACGTCCATAAAAGACATAAAACTCATTATTCCTTATTCCAGGTATATATAATCTATATGTCATGCCTATTGGAATTATATGCACAATTTATTGCAAATACCGTAAAGACCTCCCAAGTGGGCAAACAGTTCGAAAACCACTTCTTCAGAGGTCCAACCCTCAACAAGTTATTGGTGAATAATCATTGTCTTGTTTCTACAGCGAAAAGATTCTGAAACTGTCCACAAACATTTCTCGGACCAAACTGGTGTCTGTAGGCAGTTGTTTTGGCAAGTTTACAAAGACCAAGAAGTTTCGGCTCCACGTCACAGCTCTGGATTTCCTGGCGCCCTATGCCAAGGTTTGTTTTATTCAGTCTCATTATTAACGTGCAACTTTTACCCAAGCAAAGAATGTATAATGAAACATTCAGCACACTGTTCACGACACCGTTTTAAGCGATGCTAACATTTCTAATTGTCAAAATGTATAAAGTAAAGCTTACTTACTTTCTTTGTTTAGTTCAAGGTGTGGGTGAAACCTGGAGCAGAACAGTCTTTTCTTTATGGAAATCACATCCAGAAATCTGGTTTGGGGAGGATAACGGAGAACACCATGCAGTACCAGGGTGTGGTGGTGTACTCCATGGCTGATGTGCCCCTGGTAGGCACTCTCCACATGCTTCAAGTTCCAACTTATTGAAAACATTTTGAGCTCTTCACAGTGCGTTATTTTTCAGGGGTTTGGAGTGGCAGCCAAGACCACGCAAGAGTGTCGACGAGTGGATCCCATGTCAATAGTGGTGTTCCATCAGGCTGACGTGGGCGAGTTCATCAGAAATGAAGATGCGTTAACATAAATTAAGATTCTATCCGTTGGACTGCAGCACCTGTTGATTTGTCAAATTACCCCCCCCCCCCTCCCTTTACACACACACACACACACACACACACACACACACACACAAAACCTCAATGTATGTCACATAACATTTATAATAAACTCTAATTGAAAAGATAAGAGTCATGGGGTGAAATGCAAGTTTCTTTAATTACACATAAAAAGACATGTACAGTGGACCTATACATACTGTTTTCGACTGGTGGATTCATCCACTTTTTTTCAATATTTAAAACAAATGGATTCTATGTTCATTGAAATGCTTATTTGAACTTTATCTCCATTACTCATGCTGGGCGAGTCAAGTGGTGCCCACTGTGCTACAGCGTATCAGAAATGGACACATTACAAAGCAATCTGAAAAACATTTTACATGGTTGGTAGGTTACATTGGTAGGTGCAGATATCTTGGTTAGTAAGATTACAAAAAGCCTAAGCATTTATTCTTGGGCGGAACCTAATTTTAAAAGTACTTCAGTAGATCACGATTTACAAAAAAAAAGATAACAATTGTGAATACAAAAAAAGGATACAATTCAGAAACACTTATTTCAGACAACATTTTGGGAAACATCTTGAACATTGAATGGTGTCAAAGACCGAAGATAAACTCAAGCTGAAAAAAAAGATTTCAGACAACATTTTGGAAAAATCTTGAACATTGAATGGTGTCAAAAACAGATGATAAACCCAAGCTGTTAACATTCGAAAATACACAGCAGTGAATAAAGTCAATGTTATAAGGGAATATAAAAACATAAAACACAACAAAAAACTTGAAAATAACCAAACGGGGCAAAAGATGCCTTGTTTGGAATATCTAATCAAACATAAGTACTGTATACAGTTTTGCTAAACATGTTTTTATTTGCCAAATGTTGTATAATTCTCCGTATTGCTAATGACATAAGTATTAATCTACAATTCACAATTTATAAATAAACTTGAGTTTCCACATATACTTTTTTTTTTAAAAAAAAAAAAAACAAGATCAAATGAGCTGTTTAAATCAAATTGAGCTTCTTCATTGTCCTCCATCTGTCTTTGAGTTGGACATTTGTCCTGTCATCAAATGAGTAATTTGATTTAATTTTGCTCCAGTTGCCCTCTCCAAATTTTTTGACTCCCTCCTTGAGCCTCCGGCTTTCCTCTTCAGTCCATTTCTGCAACACAACAGGCAAATAATATACATACGTATACACGTTTACCGTTGTGTTCACACGTTTACAAAGCCTATGGGTATGTAAACTTATAAGCACAATTGTATATATTATCCTCCACTTGTCAAATTTACACAAATAAAAAGCTTACCCTTTTCTTGACTCCAGGGGAGGAAGTTCTGTCAAATGATGATGCTAAAAGAAAAAGGAAAAAAAAAAAAACTAAATTAGACCAGAAAGCACGACAACAGCAAATATTTTAGTTCCTTTTCTACGACCATTCAAACGCTGCTCTTCTTCAGTCCAGGACACTTTGCTCTCTTTGGCATTGGCATACAGCTCCTTCCTGTTGTCAAAAAAAGGCAGGGAGTGTCATTTCAATTTTCGAGTGACTTGAGATTAAATCAACAACCCATGGCCATATGTAAGATGTTAAAAAAAACCCTTTTGGGTGTGCACTAATTACTCACGGTTAGATCTTCAATATTCCACTCTTAAAGAATAATAACTAAACATTATTGTCTTCCCCCCCACACAAAAATTATTTTTTTTTTTTGCTGAAAATTACAGACCATTTTGCAAGAGAGGGGTCTTTATTCGGAGTGGAACATTTTTGAGGGGTACAGCAGCGAGAATTTGATGGAGGCGAACAGTCCAGTGATGAATCTGGGATAATAACTTCACGTGTAGCTTGTACAAACCTGAAAGAATATAAGGATTGTCAAACAGTGACACAACCAATGTTCCCTCTTCTTTTCAATCCGTCTGAGCATTACTCACATAACTCATTCTGTCATTAATGAGCAAGGGGGGGGGGGGGGGGGGGGGGGGGGGCTCTGAGTAAATCCGGGGGCCTAGCTGCGGCCCTGGACTGAACCAGTCAAAGTTGGCTCATTCGTGGCTCGTGCTTTGATGACGCAATGCAGCTCGGAACTCCCAAGAATTCATGTGAACAGCACATGATGATGTCCAACACCTTTTAAATGTATGTGTGTACGAGTAATGAGCTTCTGGGTACTTATCCCGATATTTCTGAGGGGATAGCTGAGGTGACGACTACAAGCATCATCCATCACCAATACGGGAGAACGATGCATCTATGCATCAGGTTGCAGAAAAAAACGACAACTATTTTTGTTTGTTTTCAACGAGCTTTTTTTTTTTTTTTTAATCTTGAGCAAATAGTATTTTAGACATGACAGTATAATGTATATTGCACTTGTCACCATGGCAATAAACCAGCCACAAGTTGTGAAAAAGAAAAAGAAACTCACCCACTTTCACCACTTGTTCTATTTGCATATACTCCGACAGCCATCCCATCTTATAAGAAGCGCATTTCTTTTGGCTTGGTGCGTGGATGTGTCACTGCTCGTTCGTTTCACCAGAAAAAAGCCTTAGCATTTGTGTCTCTTAACTCCGCACTGTTGTTAGCTGATTCACCTGCACGGGTTGTACTGTATGTGCAGGGAACGTTTCTGTCAATGCGTTTGATTGAATGAATAGTGTAAGTGAAACTTATCGAATCACTGGCTGGACACTTGTCACTCGCTGTTCACAATGCAAAATGGTAAAACAATATTGGTCTAATTAACCAAATAAGACGATATCTTGTACTAGTTATTATTAACACGTTTATCTTGCATTTTGTTTTATGCGCATCATAGATTTTCTTGTGCACGGAGAATGTGCAAGCAGTGCGCAATTGCGCATGCAGCTTAGAGGGAACACTGGTCGCAACCCAAAAAATCTGTTCCGTGGCACAATTTGCACTTGCTTGCTCGAACTGCTGCGGAGGCGTTTTTTCACAACAGATCTGTCATCCGGAGAATCCTGCACAATGTTGAAACTGTCCAATGACAACTCTTCTGATTGAGGCTTCTTTCTGCATACACATAATGTTCAACACAAACGGCTAAAGGAAATATTGAGGAATAAAAATAAATAAATACATTTTAAAAATGCACTTACTCATTTGAAAAAGTCCGTTTCTGACGTCTGCCTTTTGAGACTCGCTTGCTTGCTGCTGAGCTAGAGGATTGCTCCTTAGCTTGTGGAGATTCCGCTACGTCACTAGCCGAAGACCTAAAGGGCAATCATGTTACAATGGTGACTAAACGTCTTCACTTTCATATCAGAGCCTCGTTCCCACCTGGGAGCCTTGTAAACCGCACACTGTGATTTGAACACTGACATTACAACAGACAACCACTAGTCCACTGTGCTGCCTTAATACAACGTTCACAACACTTTAAATGAAGTTATTGTTCATTTACTATTGTACATTCACAAAAAAAAAAAAAAAAAAAATATATATATATATATATATATATATATATATATATATATATATATATATATATATATATATATATGGAATGAATGTAGTCATCAACGTGCCTATCCCTGAAACTGATCAGAATCTAAATACTGTACATGTATTAATATACACATGAATACAAATTAATTTATTAACTTCAACTTGTCATGACAGAGAGAAATACGGGTTACCTGTTATTTGTCACTGTATTGTTGGTCGATGGAGGGTTCTCCGGTTGGGCCACCTCCATGTTAGTTTGAGGGGTTTCACAAACTACACTTTGTGACGACATTGGGCCATCTGCTGTGACTGGATGCTCCTCCTCCTGAGAGGAGGCTTGCACCGAGCTCGCTTGACTATCAGGATCCATGACCATCTTCGCCATGTTAGCTGTCTGTTTCCTGGTAGGGACCCTCACTCGTTTCCTGGCACTGGTTTGCGGTGATTCAGTCTTGGACAGCGGAGGGGCATCTGTTTGAGTGGGAGGGGCAGCCGGGGCAGCCTGAAGGGGACTGCCAGAGTTTCTCTGGAAAAGTTCTTCGCTGTCCCCATTTCTGCTTGTGTCCTCCATGTCAGTGGCAGCCAAACTACTTTCGTTTTCAACTTCTTCCTCCAGCTTGCAAAATGCTACCTGGTCCCCACCTGCAGTCATAGCCTGATAGGCAAAGGCCAGTCGCTCCTTTGGGATTATTGATTGTTCACTAGATGTTGGAAGAGAACAATGTGGAGCTAGTGAACACATCGCAAAATGACAGCATATTAGACACTGCTGATCATGACGTCTATGTAAACAGTCGTATCATGAGAATGGGCCTCACTCACTAATAAATGAATAGAGATGTTCAGACAAACATCAATAAGGTAAAGGTGCGTAGTTCTCCAGTGATCCGCGAACCTACCATTTCAGCAGCTGGTTGTTTACTTGTGCACCATTTGGTGTGGAGGGGCCACATTGGTCTTTATCCGCAGTTGTTGTGCGCTTGTTATTTTGCATAACACGTCTATCGTTGAGCTGCTTTGCGGCCTGGTAGAAAGACAAAACTAATACTCCTAAAGCAGTACTCGCATGAAAAAAAAAGATTATAAACAAAAAACTACTGCAGGTAGACTTAAAAGTTCTTTATTTTATTATGCTCTATACAGTATAGACCAGTGAAAGCAGCAGATCCCGAGTCAAGGTGTACAACACATACCTTTTGAAGAAAGGGAATAGAGAACTGGCAGAATTCCTGGCAAAAGGCTGCAACCTGGTCCTTTAACTGTTTGAAGTCAATTTCCTCAATGACTTTATGCTTGTTACTTCTCTTACTGATGAGATCCATGAAAATCTTTCTCTAAGGTGTAATAACAATTTTACATGACAGGCTCAATGAGGGTATCAATGTCAAACTTATTTTGATTTTTCAATTGTAACACCATGATTAGCAGATGGCAGGAAAAAAAAGGAGTTCTATTGCAAACATTGCGGTTTTGACAGAACTCACCATAGCAACCTGTGATTTAGGAAAATGGCGGAGCGCCTCCTTTGCTTTGTCAAACTCTTTATTCTTAATGAAAAGCTTGACACTCTAAAGACCGAGACAAAAACACAACATTGTTACATGTAAATGTTAAATGCAATCTGGCTTTTGTCATTGAAAGTTTTGTTAAATTTAGCCATTTTTGCCCCAAACTTCAACGTCTGTAATTTGAAAGTGAGATTGTACTACACTGCAACACTCAAATTCTACTTGTTCAGCCATATTCAAAACAATTGATAATACATTTTCTCACAACATTTTGACCTTTAAAGAAATTTATTTTTTATTTCCATTTGGGAAATCTCTCGAAAGCAAATTGGACCAATGCCAATGGTGGTGAATTTTAGAAGTACCAATGAACTCGTTTGAAGTACATATTTGTTATATGCATGCTGCACTTTTTTTATTTGTGTCCACGTACCATCTCCTTCACTAAGCTGCAAACTCTTGTCAAGTCATTTTCTGAAACATCATTTCTCCCATGCATACTTTCTAGATGCATAAGGGCTGATTCCAAAGGTGACAATGGGATGCAGTGTTCAAAAATCACATCTGTAATGACAAATATAAATATTTTGTTTGGTCACAAAATAAGTAGTGTAAAATAATACCATTTTTAAACTTCATAACCGATGTTTAAACAGTTAGAAGAGCGTACAGATGAGAAAAAAAAAGTTATGTCCTTACTGCATTTCTACTGCACAAAGTGTGTGACGTACTCAAAGAGACTTACACAGCACACCAAATCGCACATGATTATATCCGTCATAATATTTTTAGGAGACGGTCATGGAGCTCACAGAATGACCTGGTCTAATTTGACTGAAGCATGCAGGACTGTTCAATTGCATTTGGTAGTCACTTGGAAAACAGTCGCCTTAAAAACACACAACATTTGATCTTTTGCTAGCTTGGATCACAAAAGGGGATAGATTACTCAATATGTGGCTCTACTGTAGGGCCAACATTATATTTCTTGCTTTAACTGTACAGATTCATGGCAAGTACTCCAAAATAAATAAATTGCATGCACTCACCAAGGTTTTCACCCTCGTTTATCCTTGAGAGCAACTGTATTACCAAAACCTTTTTTGGCAAAATGTCACTTGCTGCCACAGGACGGATTAGCAATTCTAGAGAACACAAAGCAATAAGAACATTATTCATTGCACCTTCAAAAACTTACACAGTAAACTATTGTGTACATAAAATAAGACAATAAAATCAAATAAGCATGGTTACATTGTGATGTTCCATATCATGGATTTAACAAGTCAAGTGAAACAACAAGTTAAAAAGAAAGCACAGCTAGCCACATTAACAGTAAAATTTGGTGGCTATGCAACGAAACGGGAGGCGATGGGTTAATACTTACTTTCGATCACTTTTCTTATTTGGCAAAAATCTTCGTATTTATCAGCCTTGAACAAGTCCATAGCCAGAGAAATGTAATAATCGAGAACCCAGCGGTTGACCGTAGGCTCAGATTCTTCCTCCGCCATTTTGTAGCAACAATGAGAATGTAATAGGTCGCTTGTTCAGTTGTAAGAGCCAAGGCGGTTAAAGGCTTTCTCCACGGTGTACTTTTTAAGGTGACACCACTCCAAAACTATTACAAGAATGAAAACACAACTTCCCAGGAATAGATAATCTAATCAAATATGATATTTGAAAAAAATAATGACAATTAAAAACAACTATGGACTGGAAGCGCCAAGTGAGGAAAAAGGATGTTGATTTATTTTTGACTTCCGGGAGAAAGGGTATATTTTTAAAGTCACATAATTCAGGAGAGCGCCCTCACTGTATAGGAGTGGCCCGACAACCAACGAATTCGTGTCACATTTATTTTTCATTCGTCGTGCTGTCTGCATTACTGGATTTGATTAATATTATTAATAATAAAAAATGATGAGTATTTTGGTCCAGTTTTTCCCTAACTTGTTTTGGAAACACTAAATCTATTTTCACTTCTGTCATATGTAAAAAGAGAAATACTCAATACATATTACAACTAGAAGTCCTCATTTAAATAAGTTTATTTAAAATGACATTTAACATGAAATAATATTGACACATATACTTAAAAAAACATAAGACCATTCCATTTATATCATAATCATGAAAAGCTTTATACTCATAAACGCTGTAGAACTTGACATAATTCTTCCAGTAGACCGGGAAACTGTCCGGGTGACACAATTTAGTTATGTCAACGTAGTGTAATGCAGCCATTAAAATATATTAGCCACTAAAATAAAATTCACGCCTTGTGGATTCTGCCAACCCTGTCAAAGGAATCAATAATAGTCACCTGCTTTAAATAATGGCCAGAGCATTATTTTTCCCAACTATTAAAGGAACAGTGTGTAAGATTAAGACCCTTTTTCGTTAAAAGAAATACATTATATGATTGTATATTTAAAAAAAACTTGCAAATCAATGTGTTCTTAATGACCAATGGTATGTTTTAATTATAATCATAGGTCTAGTTATCATGAAATTATATTACATAGTGGGTGGCACTTCGCCGGAGGCGGCCATGTTTTTTATAGCTATAGAACTACTGGCCGTAACGATAAACGGTCTGAATCTTACACACTATCCCTTAAAAAACAACATACACGCACACAGAGAAAAAGTTGATTAATCGTTTCATTTCAGGGACAGAATAGTGTGTTTCTTAACAATCTAGCTAATTTGACCATAGGTGAGCAATATCATATAATGTTTAAGGCAAAAAAAGAATTGTCCAAATATTATTTGGGCCATTATTTTAAGGAAGTGACGATATGTTTACATCATCAGCATATTCATCAAACAGCACATTCCTACTGTATATAAGTTAATTCCCAACCTAAACTATTTGACAAGCTCAATATAAGACACAATACGTTCCCACATCAACTTATGTTGCAAATGTTTCATTGGACATAACGAGTTTACAAACACAGCGATTTGAGGGGAAGCCTTTGTCCAGCTCTGCATAATGAGCTGGCAAAAAATATGAAGAAAATTTATTGATATATATATATTATATATACTCGGCCAGGTTTCTATGTTTGATAGTGGAGTCATAGACTTGACTCAGGCCTTCCTTTGGATTTGATATTTGAACAACTGCAAAACTTTGATAGTTAAATTATATGACTGCATCAAATCAAAACAAAATTGTTGCAGCACAGTAAGAGAAATGAGGTTTGCATCGGTGAAACTCCCCAGATAGCAGTTAGTTTTGTGTGCCCAAGTTTTTTACATTCGTCACATAGCAAACAACTTATAGTGTAAACAGCGAGAAAGAAAAGTCACTTTCTACTGCCAACCGGAATGGAGAAAAAGTCCAACGCTTGGCAAAGAAGTGACTTCAGGTAACAACACTTTTATTGAGTGACTTTGAAATTTGAAATCAAGCCATATTCATCCAGTGCAAAAAACCAAAACAAAAAAACAAAGCAAAACTATATTATAGAGACAAATGAGGGACACCATCATTCATGTGGAGGAATTCACTTGACAGGATGCTCTTGAAAGGCATGTGTTCTAAAAACACTGAAAAAGAGTTGCTTGTTTTCAGGCCTGATATTTCCGAACTAATGATAATAGAGGCGAGTCGTTGAAAAAGCTATACATTAGCAGTTTGTGCGGCTCCTGCCAACAACTGTGTGCTTGTGGGTCCTTCTCTGTGATGTCCACCACAGAAAAGGCGAGCAGCATGCAAAGCCACAGGGTTCCAAATTTTGCTGTCAGAAGGCGCTTGCGAGTCTTTCCTCCTGGTTTCCACTAGAGGGGGCTACTATGACAGCAGCAGTTGATGCCGAGCCTCTGAGCCAATGTCTTGGACCACAGAGCAGCAAACTTCAGATAAGATGAAAGTTGCCTCCCCAAAAACGGCTCCACTGAGTCATACAAACGACAATCGATAAAAAAAAAAAAAAAAAAAAAAAAAAAAACTCGTTGTTTAGGAACTGGCCCAGGCAACAACCCAGAGAGAAATAATGATGCTGAAAATAAAACCTAGCCAAAGCCATTTATCCCTGTGGAAGAAGAAAGAGGCTTGTTATTGACAATTTGGTCCCCTTTTTGCAGACAGTGAAAAAGCCTCATCAGCCTAGAGCAGGCAGCGGAGGCTGATTGCACGCATGCAAATCAAAGCAGCACACTTCCACTTGTCGTGCGTCTGGTGCGCCAGACTCGTTCAAGTGTCGTACGAGTGGTGCATATCCTTTTTGCGGTTCCTCCATTAAAATCTGAAATAATGCTATTCGTCCCCGATGTCAAATATTTACTTTGAATCTCGTCAGCATGGAGAAAAAAAAAAGTAACAGAAATAGGTAGCAGTGAACGACTGGAGCAGGAGCTGCTGACCTCAAAAGGAATAAAAGACTCACTAAGAGGTATATACTGCATGCGCCACCACACAAAGCAAAAATCTTCCAGTTGTTGGTGAGAGTATGGACAGGCAGTGGAGGTCGCTGAAGTCCTGCAGCCCCGTCCTGTGAGCCACACAGGAAGGCCAGCCCCAGGTGGGCTCACATCCATTCCATCATCCTCTTCAGAGTCTCCTGACAGGCGCACCAACCCTTAGATGGAAAACTCCGAGCCGGGGCGGCGACCTTGGCTCAAGCGCTTGAGGCGACGCAGACGTAGCCCCGTGAAGGGATTGCACCACAGCAGCGAGGGCGGACCCCCGAACACGGCTTTCATTCCGTCCCATCTGGTGCGACGCTCCCAGGTGGGCTTCTCGTTTTTAAGACGTTCAATCTCCTGCAAAATGCCAACGCACACTAAAATCAATTGTTGAAGAAATTGAGGCAAATTTGAGTGCACTTTCTGACGACAACCAGCCTAAAAGTCACAAATAGCATATCAATGTTCACTAGAGCTGCCATGATTAAAGGAAAATTTATAGATTATCCAAATAATCAATAATTATTTTTGAGAATGGGTTAATCATTGTTAGACTTAGTATAATTTAAAACTGTCCAAATCCTTGTAATTTCAGTCTCTCACCAGTAAATAGTCTATTTGTGTGAAACTCCATGCAAACAGGCTTATTTTGTAAATTTTTTCAGTAACCAAACCTGCAACAGAATTTGAGTGTTTTTTTTTTTATTTCACAGTCAATTGGAATTCATGTCATGTTTATGGATATGGAGTGAGAAATAAAACTTGCTTTTTTTTTTACAATTAATTGATTAAATTGACAAAATAATCAGATTAATGTCCACTATTAGAAGTTGACTACAATCCATTCTATGGCATCTATTCCAAACAGTATTATATCGAGAAACACAATATTGTGTACGATTTATTTAAATAGTACAATACAAAAACTAAAACTCATCCCCAGCTTAATTTGTGAAATACATAGGCATAGGCTTTATGAACGGTATGTGATTAATCTATATACTGCAAGTTTTTTCAAAAGTAATTGCTAAAATAAACTCCTCAAAAATTAGGTTTTAATTGCCACACTTGTGGGATGCAGTTGTGAAAACACAAACCAGATCAGTTAATTGATCTTAATTTTTCTCAGTTATTAAATCAAAGGCTCATTCCAAACATACAGCCCGGTTTTCATCAAACATCATTTCAGCTTGCTCTTATCGGGTTTCCATGACTACGCTGTAAATTGGAATTCGATTTAAAACACCAATTTTACCAATAAGATGAAGAAAAAACAGCAAACGCTTTCAGTCTTTTTTCATTGCATTCTATGTCAACTAAGAACAAAACACCATCTTGAACAAGCACACCCTATTGCACCACAGAAAGTGGTACATGGTACGGGAAGGATATTTAGAGAGCCTTGAAAATCACCAATGATGAAAATTAATGTAAAATAATGCTTTCAGACTGATATGAACATTCCAGCCCAGTTGGAAACCAAGGCTTAGCATTTGCATACAAGTGACACGCTATATGGTAGACACTGACCGTCTCATCGTTGCAGATGGAGTGGATCTGCGTACCAAACATAACAGCAGTGAAAGTGAGGAAGAGGATGGCCTCGAGACAGAGGAAGATCAGTAGTAGCACAGAAACCCCGGGAGAGAATTCGCTGCACTCTGTAACGGATGAAGAAAAAACGTTTTGTTTTTTAATACTTCCTATAGCAAGCATAATGTGGGGTGGATGACTTACCGTTCCACTGCACTTTAATACACGTGAAAAAGTGCATGCCACTGAGGCCAAGCGCATGAGCGGAAATCAATGCAATGTACATCTGAGGAGAGGAACAAAAACATTAATTTAAAAATGTATAATATATTTACTAAGTAATGCATTATCATTGAATGTACATTTTGAGAGCGTCAGCGCACTTACAGTGAAAAGGACAAAGAATCTCTGATTCTTTTCTCCCACACAGTTATTGACCCAGGGACAGTGATGATCCATCTTCCGAATGCATCTTTTACAAATACTGAGAGCCAGTGACAGAAAACATTTATGAACAACAGAGTCATGCTGATGTACACTTTAATTGTTATACTTGATGGACCTGCAGTGGTGCGCTCTCTCGGGCTTGATACTGCAGCACTTTGGGCACTTGTAAATGACCTCACCAGGTTTCAGCTGCAAGCTCTCCATGTACTCCTTGGTTGCGTTGCCTTTTGGCACGGCTCCCTTGAAGAATGAGAAGATCAAAAACTTGAACAGCACTCAGTTGAGACCAGACCTGCCCAAAGGCCAAACTATTGCGTACCGGATCCGACAACATGGTGCGCAAATGTGAAGCCAGGGCGAGTACGGCGAGGGCGTTGAAGGTGGCGCCATTCAGCAAAGAATACCAAAAGTTCTTGGCGGGCAGCAGCATGACAAAGTTGACGACAAATTCGGCATACAGCACCAGGAACCAGGTCATGCTGGCGCACACCATACCGCAGCTGTCCTGGATGAACCACAGCGTGCGGTTCCCGGCCGTGTGGTCCACGTGGGCGCCACCGACCATCACTCCGGCCGCCAGGCTGCCTGACTCCACGTCGCTACCCGCTGACAGCAGCGGGTGGTGCTGCTCCATATCACGCAGACGGTGGTTTGAAGAGTGCATCCTGGCCTGTGGAGGGCAAAAAAAAGCATTCTATTAATTTAATTTAATTTACAATGCAACAGACTAAAACTTAGAAATGGTAAATTGGGACTGTCATGTATCCCATAACATGAATTCAAATGTGAAATAAGTAATACCATGTCATTTAGGAGGCTTAAAATTATAATATATATATATATATATATATATATATATATATATATATATATATATATATATATATATATATATATATATATATATACCTCTGTTTCGATATAGTATGCATCCGTTTTAGAACGTTTGCACAGAACATTGCATAAATGCACTTTCGTTTAGCGTTGTGTACTTTGCCTCTTTGTTGTCAACAATGAGGCTGTGTGGATCCTTTTTTCAACGGACTGACGCTTTATAAAACGGAAAAACACGGCTTGACATGTCCCCTTCAATCGTTAGACATGTGTTTTAGCAAGTCGGCATGGTTGTTGGCAGGTTGGAGGAGAAACAGCGAAGGGCAACCTTTTATGCTCTGATCTCACATCAGTCGTCACTTGGGTAAAGAATATCCCAAGTAAGACGATGAGCAAGTCATCTTCGAAGACCTTTATTTCAAATTAATTGGATGGGTGCGAAGATGACTACCTGTGGAAGAGTAACAAGGATGTTTGAGCAATCGACGGGGAGATAGGAGAGGACGCCCGGGTGTTAAATGGGAGGAGCTATTAGGAGGGTCAAATAGTGATGGTGACTTTTAAGGCTTTTCGAGAAATTAATATTCAGCTGTGTCATAAAATACAGCAATGAAACTTCAAATAATTTTATTGTTGCAACATTAGTTTCAGCATTTGCGTCTACGCGCATGAGCACATTGCCTCGCAGTTGTCTCGTTTCCTGACCCTCCATAACCGCAACAGTATTCAATATACAGTTAAGAAATGTTTCTAAAAGTACCATAATAACACACACCATGTGTTATATTTGGACAGCCATGACCTATGTAACCACTAAAGTCAGGAGTAGACTTATAATCACATTATTGTAGAATTCACCCAAACTGAAGAAAAAATGGGGTTGATTAATATGCGAGGTCAACCTATACTAGGAGAAATGCAGTAAGTATAGTTTTAATATTGGTTTTGTGAATCAAATATATAAGTGGTATTTGTACTTGGTTTTGGTGACTGCAAATCAGTTAAGTACCGGTGACAGTCTTAAAAATGTGAAATCAAATATTCCTATTTTGATTATTTGTTCTTTGGCACCTGCCATACTATAAAATATGATATAAACTTTAGTGATGTGCAAAGTGCATCTGCAAAAATAGCGTTCAAATTTTAGGAAGTATTAATATTAGAACACTACATTTTGAACAACGGTTAATAGTGTAAAAAAATACACTTCACAATAAGTTAAGGATATTGTGAGAAATATACTGTATAAGCATACATACAGATCATACAAATAGTATTTGTTTTATTTCAGAGATTTTTGGGATAGAGAGCAACTGTTTTGAGGCAATATGCACCCCATTTTGTGTTTTTCACAAAATGTTCAAAATGTGCCTGCACTCATTCAAATAACAATATTGCTAACTTATTGTAAGCCCCACACTAAAATATTGTTTCAAGGTTTAAAGTGACAGTGGAAGACATCTAACGCTTCTAAAAAAAATAAAAAATATCACAATGGGACATGTTTGCAAGTCTGAAGAAATCAGAGGTCAATCTGTGTCATTAGACAGATTGTGGGCAACATTGGTTCCTGTGTACAATCAAAATCTTCATTGTGAAAAGAATGCCTCTGACCTTGTCAACTGGACATTGTTCCAATGCACTACATGTTGTGACTGACCAGAGACAGTAGAAACATGACTAATCGCAAACATAAAAGTAGAACTGGGCTACTCCTTCAATGTCAAGACAAATACCCTGCACTAGACTTTAAAAGGCTCTAATACACTGAACCAAACAACTTTCGCACGTGAATGCAGTGACTATACATCTCAGGTGCGGTAGCACTGTGTTTTATTGTTGAACAAGACAAAGTTACAATGTTAAGGAGGGGCAGGATACACTTTACTCCTTCACAGAGTATTGATTCTTCCTGTGGTCAATAGAAGAGGGGCGCGTCATTAAAGTAACAGCAGCTGGTCTTCCAGCTGTTCACTGCGCCCACTCAAGAGAGCACCACACGACACTTGGCATAATGTAGAACATTCATTAGAAACAGGCTATATCTGTAGTCATCAATTTTTTTTTTTTCTACCGTTGAATGATATTAAATCTTTAGAGGTAAGTTGTGGCTATTATTTGTGCCACAATGGGTTGCCATCTTTACTGTAGCATTAGTGACTTTGAATGTGTACGGTTTTAAAATACGTAGCCAGACTTTGTGACATGGGCTTTGTGACTGAGGCTTCAGCCAGGGTGAGCGAAGAGTGGGCTGGCTGTTAACTGGCCAGCTTACTGTTAATTGTAGCCCGTGTATAAATGTGTTTTTTAGATATTTGCCTTTTCACCGTTTGTTTCAATAAAGCTACTGAAAGCACAGATTTATGACAATTTCAGGATTCTAAATATTTCATTTAATTTTTTTGCAGAGCAGTTTTGTGAATCACTGTATTTATTTGAGGTGCAATATTTCAATTTTGAGGAGCTTTTTTGTAAGCTAATCTCAGACAGAAAGCACAGTTTTTTTAATTAAACAATATGATATTAAGTATTATTATTACAGTTATTAATGAGTAATGCATCAAAGATTATTTTTCTATCTGCATTTGAAATCCACATGTCAGCAGCCAGCAGAGATTGTGTGTGTTTACTTTGAAGTTAGCCTTTGTAGCTCATCGGTGGCATGATATGACAAGCTGTTGTTTTTCTGCTTTCTTGACTTTTTAGTGTGCCTCAAATAAACATAGAAGTATGAATATAAAATTGAAAAAAAAACAAAAAACAAATCCTTGCATAGTTTTTTTTAAGATCCCTGATTACCAGAGGACTTGTCACCCATAGTTGCTGAAATCTTCCCATAGATGATACTCGCGGGTTTCTCTCTTTTTCTGCTTGATGGGCTACTCTGACGACAACTAATGTGCAATGCCAATTGAACAAGCAGACATCACAATAATGCACTTTTTTAAATGAGTAATTCACGAACCGTGTACACCTCTAAAGCACAACAATCACATTTTGTGACTCGCCTTATCATGCAGTCATGATGACTATTTAGTTTTATGACATAGTGATTGTTTCCTTGAATGTTTAAATGTTACTTTCTTTACAGATACTAAATGTTGCGTGGTGGAAACAGTTAAAACCACAACATATATATTTTAAAATCATTTAAGTGACTGGAGCAGGAACCCGTAATAATTTGTTTGACCTTTAAAGTTCTTCTGTATATGTGGTTAACCAGAGATTGCAATGGCTGACAGCAGCAAATGTGAGCGTAAATGATTTGTCTCTATATGTCAGCTCTTTGACTGACGGGCCTCTTGCCCACTCAAATTAACTAGGACAGACACAACCTCCGACCCAGAATACACTGAAGTGTATAGTAAAGCAACTGAATGAATGAATAACATGTTGAGGAAACTTTCTGTCATTATTTCCACACTCAGGCTTCTCCTGCTTGGCATTAACTGCCAAATGCTAGGAATGCCATTCTTCAAGCTTTGACAGATCAGATATGCTAACAACATAATGACTAGCAATGACAAATATGTAGTCACCTACCTATATTATGATCCCGCCTCACAATAACATGCTCGATTTATGACTTCAGGCCCAGCATGAGATTTAAAATGTAGATTGCCTTAAAAGTAGAAAAAAGACACCTGAAAGGTAAACACAAAGAAAGGTTTAAAACAATACAATTTATAAAACTAAAGTTTTGTTACCAGCATACTAACACTTGTCAACGCTCACGTCATGTCAGACGTTCATTTCCTCGCAATAACACAGCTCAGATCCGACAAGGAAATTCGAGTGTTTTTCCACATCAGTGATGACTATTTGCAATGATATTGACACCGACTGGCTTCCGTCTTTACGATTTGGACGCTCAGACCAAATCACACCACAGCTTCCATATCAACAGCAACTGAGATTGGAGCCCCTCCCCTCATCGACCAGCTAGTAAATCACCATCTTCTCATTTACCATTTTGGCTAAGCAGTTGTCCATTTATTGATGCGGACAAGTGTTGGCCTACCACGGCAATACTCAGTTTACCCGACTTTCCCTATTTGAATGACAAGCGTTTGAGTCAAGAATGTAAACAAACATCCACTACAAATGATAGTCGCTTTACATTCCATATGCTACCGGGCAGGTGGCTACATTTCGCTAGCTAACGAGCGAGCTAGTTTGCTAGCTTCGCTACCGCCGCACGAGGGAACCGAGTATTAAAGAAGATATTTATTTACGGCGACATACCTCAATATTGCTCATACAGTCGTTCGAGGACGTTTTCTAAATCCATTTTGAGCGCGTCACTACGAGTGGACTACTGTCTTACAGCTCAGAGATGACTACCGGAGAAGCGGAGGGGAGAACGACACATCCCATCAACCATTGTCGGAACTTCCGGGATTCGGTTCCTCTTCGTGAATGGCTGAAAGGAGGGAGGGGGGAGATCAGTATGGGCCAACAGCGTCACCTGGCGGGACGTCAAAGAGTTGCAATTGAAAAATCTCCGCTAGAGAGAGCTATTGGGTAGAGAAAGAATTTGAGACGCCCAATCATAAAAGAAATAGTGTGTATGTATACTGTACGTGTGTTTGTGTATAGTATATATAAACACCAATTTAGTATACATTTTTTAACTGATTTTTATTTTTATTATTACAGGATAAACAACGGGAACTCCCCACCTGTCACCTCATAACAATATTAACATTGCTACATGAAATAATAGTCACACATAATAATGATAATAATTTCTATTACAAATTATTTGCATAACATTCCTAATTGCAACTGTGTGCTTTTTTTCCTCAAAAGTTACAACTTCTTATAACATTAAAATTTGTTTTCATAGATCATGACTTGTTCTTATAACATTTCATTATGTAGTATCATTGTGTCATTTTCTACTGTAAATCCTGTAAATCTACATCTTCAATCAAATAAAATAATCTCATAATTTTGGGAATTTATTGTCACAGTGCTTTCCCTTGTACATTACAATAATATTGAAAATGGGATTTTTGTTTTTTTGTTTCTTTAATATTTATAGTTTATTCCGGAAAATTACTCATAGCTATTTACTCATAATACAATATAGATTCATCCTTGCTAATTACAGCTATTCTTCTCCATCATACATTATTATGTTGACTTTATCCCCATAAATCTATGACTTGTCTTGAATGAATAAAAAGGTATTTTTCCCTCCCTTTGATTGACATTCAATACAAGAATGTTAGAATCCTGCTTTTATGAAGATTATAGATCACAGATCCATTGATACTATCAGACAGTTAAGAATGTATCAGTATTGTGACTGAAGTGGTATAACCACACTCCATCGCAGGGATAGTTTCCGAAATGAACATAATGATATTTATAAAAGAAGGGTCAGGTCAAGTACATACAGTAATGGCTCATATTGACAATTTTAGACCATCTTTCCTGGCATCGCTATTACATGTCACCACTTAAATTTTATAACAAAATTAGACCCAGAAATGTCACATAAATTGAGGATGGATGCATTAACTGTCACTGAGCCTCGCTCCGCCCTTCTGAGTACTAGCACAGTCAGTGATGTAAAACTATTGACCTGAACCAGACCTTTTACTCCTATGCTCATGCTTGGGGCAAGTGCACTGCAGCTGCGCCTCCTCGGCAGGGAGCAGCGGGACCTTCCTGGCAGCTGCCTCTGCCGTCACGTGTTTCCCAGGATTGGATTACTATGAGGCCAACCACGACCAAGCGGCTTGTCCTCCCTGCCGGGCCCGTCTGCAGCTGCGCAGTGGCCGCCCACACCTTCGCTCCAGCCCTGCTCCAGAGCCGATATCAGCTGTCGAGTTTTAGAGAGAGGCACAGAGAAATACCTCAGCAATCCGCTAAAGCAGATTAAAGGCTGAATCAAGGGACTGAGGCCTTTTCCATTTTCAGGACTGACACACGCACACGCACAATCTCTCTCTCTCACTCTGCGCGAAATGAACATCTGACTGGGAAGTCAAAAGAGATGTGACAAGCTACTAGAAATGAACTTTAGCATACACAATATTCACATCTAAATGCCTAGTGGATGATTTACAATGTTCATTTTCATGTGCAATGCACATTTAAATAAAAAGTTTAAAAATTTCAGAGAATCTGAACACAGTCCAATGTAAGAAAAGCGTAAGGGTCCACACAGTCTTAATTGTACAAAAATACATTAGAAATTTTATTTTGCATTATATTCTCATAGAGAGACCTTTATTCTTGTTTGGTAACATTACAATAATATTTTCATATATCTTTACCCTATAGTACAGTGTTTTGACTTATTTTTTTTTTTGATTTCCTGAAATTTTGATTGTCTCTGAAAATTCAGTTCCTGTATACGGTCAGAGTCGATCCTCTGCCATCCATTTTTAGACCCTCTTTTATTCCAACAGTTAAATAAAATTAATTGACAAAAAAGTAAGTATACGGTCTTGAATGACTGGATTAAATAATAATAATAATAATAATTGCCTATACTGTAAACCATGGATATAGCACAAACTGTCATCCCAAATCACTGTTTAATGGCATTTCCAAAGCTTACAAATATCTTCAAAGATTGTTGTTACCTTTAAAAGCACAGCGCAGCAAACATCTTATCCTGAAGCAAGCTTTTTGTCTCGTAATTGTGCCCTTGACATCTTCCAACAGCAACTGTTATCCTTGTTTTCCCCTGCTTGCTTGTGTTCCTGGAATGAAATGCTTACACTACTGTAGGTGTATCAAGAGGTTCAAACAGACAACAAGACACATTTCACAACAAAAGCTCAGAAAAATGAAGTTAAATATTTATGTTTGTAATATTTTGACAGTTTTTTGAATGAACAAATATTACCTTGTATTATGTATTTTTTTCACCGTGGCCCTTACATGCCCATTTTAATACTTGATGTCTATTTATTATTATTTTTTTTTACAAAAATAATAAAGTTTAGTTATGTCAAACACTATCAGAGAGGTATTGAAATAACTTCTGTGTCTATTATTGTGGTTGCAGTTTGAGGTGGTATACAGCTGCAATGGATCACACTGAGATCTGTTCTGATGTGAACATTTTTAACTTCTTAAAAGCTGATGCAGCATTTGCCTCGGACCTCATGGGATTGTGCAATTGGACGTAATAACTCTGTGGCTTGTGTAGCTATAAACTAGCATTTGAGTCAGCGTAAAGCAGCGGATTTCAATTCCACGTCATGCAATCAGAGGCCTTGCATGTGATTAAATAATAAATGCTAAGTGCTCGGGTAACAAATAAAATCGCTCTCGCGGGGCTATGTGCATGTGCAGTGCTATTTTGCCGCACCCTTTTGTTGACATTTCTGGCTTTTGGAGTGCATTGAAGTGAACGTAAATATGGAGGCGGAGAACGGCGTGGTGTGACGTGCTCCTTTTGTGGTGTGCATGTTGCCGCAATAATGAAAAAAATAGGGACCAGAGTTACATAATTGGAGAGGGTGATGAGCCAAAACACATTTGGTGAATGAGAGAGTGTAGGCATAAGGTTACAAACAGTTTTGCTTTGGATAAATCCATTTAGATTAATGTTAACATTGGAACATTCCATAGAATAGCTAACATGGAGCAACACCTGGACAAATATAACATCACAGGTAAATATTCTTTATACTGAACGAAATCCAACAATACCTGTACTCTACTGCTCTAACTTGACCAAAAAAAGCGCTCCACAATATCCATTTAATTGAAGCAAAAATGGTGCAAAATTATTTTTATTCTATTCATCTAATCATTGTTTGTTTCCATTAAAAGAGAAGTCGAATTTGAATCATATAGTAAAGGTTTTTATGCATCACAAAGGCCAGCCATTTTGCCACTTGCTGGGGGGGGGGCGTCACAGTTGCTCAAAGAAAAACAACCAATCAAGGCGCTCGTTTCCTGAATTTAGTAATGTGATGTTTGCAAGCTGAACTGCGACCGTGGCCCTGAGCAACTGTGATGTTAAACATGGAAAAATGTCCAGCCCCCAAGACAGATAAAAATGAGTTGCTTATTTCATATCCCACAAACACAACATTAATAAGCAAATTGTTGAGACCAGGTGTTTAGCAAATCCACCTCAAAGTTAAGGGACCTGAGTTCAAATCCAGCTGGCCCTGGCCTTCCTGTATGGGGTTTGCATAGTTCTTGCATGTTCAATCACAATCCTTTTTTCATCCTCAGATTTAATATTTCATTCCTCATTTCATTCATTCCAGAGCATAAAAGTGGACATTTTTGGTGTTAGCTCTACCATGTCCCATACTGATTCATCTCCTAATTAATATGTCATCAGAAGTTGGTGACTGTCACGAAAATGATGACAATGAGGAGGGTTCAAACCATTACATTATTTACATTACGTTATCCTAAAACCCTGGAGAACTCAAGAACTCTTTTCTCCTAACAAAATACCATTAGCAACCGACTGAGGGTTAATGCAATCTTAAATAGAACAACAAATATTAACACGTTCTAATTTGAGCTTTGCAATGCATAGGAGTAATGTACAATGCACTGTTATCAACTGAAATACATGTTTATGTTCAAGCGCACCCCAATTATTGTTCCAATTACAACAGGCGTGCAACTCAAGGGGGATGTCTTTTGAAAAATAAACAGGAGAAAGCAGGGTTGTCTTCATGAATTTTTAAACAGCCCAATGTGCCCAGAACAGCAGCTGACTTCATTTTTTGGACCAGACATCATACGTGCTGCGGTAAAACAGGAACTATACCAAAGAAACCTCTACCCATGCATCGTTAGACTGCACTTTGCGCTAAGATTAGGCTGGGCACTAGGAAATTCCAGACTCTAATCCCCCCTACCTTGACAGACAAATATTTCCATGTGATGCATTTATTAATATTTGCTCCCTGGAGCACAGGAAGTGGTGTCTATGGTGGCTGGAAGGATGACATAGCCCATATACCGCAATGGCGCGACCTCTGACTTATGACAGGCTTATCTGTGCTGCATCCACCTTCGCCTAGCCAGCACAAATCCAAGCTAGAAGCCTTTTAGAGGGGATTTTCTGCCACACTCAATCTCCTTGCTTTGCTAAAAGTGCAGGAGGCAAACAGTGCAAGGGGCAAAGACCTTTTAGCCCTCAACACCATCATCTCTCACCACATGTTTGGATGCACAAAACTCTTGGCGAACGCACAATAAGCTCAGACGAAAACAGCCTGATAAAAGTCCAGTCCAGCTGCGCTCTTAATAAGTAGAGTGTAGTCACGTTATTGACGCCAATGTGTTTTGACAGCATGTTGAAGGACTTAATGTAGTTTTTGTGTCACTGTTTTGTTCTGCCTTCTGCAGAAATGAAAAGGTAGTCACGACCACATCAGGTGTGAGACCATCATTTAGTCCAGTTTGCCACAAAATTCTAAAAACAAAATTCTAAAAACAAAACAAACAAACAAAAAACCTCAGGAATTATTGCACAAAGTCCCTAACCTCTAATCTTCAACAATATGCCATAAATTTCAGACAATAAGCCGCCAATTTTCTCATGCTTTTAACCATGCGACTTGTAGTATATTGATTTTCTACTGCTATTTTACTCACCAATAGGGGACACTCCAATCAGGCATGTTATGGTTGCCTTGCTGCAGTATTCTAACAATGAGAGTGTGTTGGTGTTATGGTGAAAAATGTTAGTGTTCTTGTTTATTAACATGCAGGCATGTTCAGTCTGCATTGAAAGCACGATGATGCTGTAACCAGGCAGTTTGAAAAAAAATAAATCATAAATCGATTCTGAATTGGATATAGACCCAAAAATCAGAAACGAGTAGTGGGACAGTCAAATATTGCCACCACTACTGTCTATGTAGCTTAGCATAATATGTTTTCATAAAGTTAGTAGACTACCATATGTGCCTAGAAGGAGAATTGTACTAATCAGACATTGATTCCAAGCATGTTGCACCCTCCGTGACTTTCCAGTCTGCAAACCTCCCTTTGCTTTTCCAAAGTTTACCTTGTGTGATAGGATTAATGTTAAGCCTTAACCCAACAGATGTCACAGATCCTTCTGGCTCAATTTGCTGTATACAGCATAGAACGGATACCAGGTACCCTTTTGCACTCTGAGTCTTGTTCCTCTTCAGATTTAAATAAGAAAGTGAATAGTAAAACTCATTCATTCATTCAATTCATATTCATGTCTCCATGTACTTGTTTGGCAATTTGGTTCATCTCTCCGTGCTAATGCGTGTTGCAGTATCCTGAATGCCTGTCCTTTTACATTCCCTGTGTACATGACAATTTGGTGGCTGAAAGTAGAGCATAATTTATGCCTCCAGAAACAATGTATAACTATTGGTTTAGACAGTGTAAAGAAAAATTGATAAGGATGTGGCAGTCAGATTTTGAGCACCACATGATATAATGGGTGTCACTGTGCTTAATCATTGAGCTATTGTTTTTGTTCATTTTTATTATGTTCTACCCAGGTGTGTTGTTTTCAAGTGCCCATTTCATATCCACATTAGAAATTTGAACAATGTTTTTTCTTGGTCTCCTAATATTTTTGTTCTTAAATTTTAGTTGGCCTCACGTATATAGTTCATGCTGAGTGGTTCAATCAATAAAAAGTTCCAGCATCACAGGAGGACTTTTGAGGTCAGCATTGCTTGTGCTTCGGAGCTGAGAGACAAGACACGAATTCATTCAAGTGTGCATGTCTGTGTGTGTGTTAGCAACTGCATGTTTGTGTGTCTTGAGCAAGGAGAAATCCTTCCCAGGTTGAGGCGTAACTCACAGTTCAAGCCACTCTTTCGTGCTGCGCCGTGTAAGAGACCACACAGAGGAAGAGCTCCCTCCATCAATAATTCAACAAAGACAGACTTGCTCTTTCTCCATAACCGCTGCATCAACCAGCTTGAATCTTCCTCATATTACCGCAAATAGCCTCCATCTGAGCTCCTCAGATGTCTGTCTCTAGTTAACCAAAAGGCTCCAAAACCACATAAACAACCTGGATCCTAATCTGTCAAATCCTACTTTGTTTTGACTGTTTTGGTTACACAACATTAATCCAACTTAAAATGCTGGGATATTTAGATGGCAAGGCTTGTTATGGCACATAGAAGCTACAAAGTAAATTAGGACTTTACATCAGGAATTTAGGGCCCTAATATCCATTCATTTATCTATTCATACTCTACAACATTTGTCTACATTAAGTTTGCATGTGAGCTAGAATATATCCCGGGTAACTTTGGGTTGCATGTGGGAAGGTATACTGTTGGGTTAGAAATGACCCAAATGGGGTCAAAGAGGGACCAATAGGGGAAAAGATTGTATCCGAATTGGTTATTTTTGACACAACTGTCTTTGTGGATTGGTTTCCAGTTAATCATAGACTTGCTAGTTTGTGTTTTATCCTGACTCAGAAATCATTTGTGTGCAAATAATTAACAAACATCATTGCTGTTGGGAAGGGGGGGATTTTAAAAAGCACAATCATTATAGTTTTCCTTTGCTGTTGGTGCCTTGCCCTTTTCTTTGAATACAAAATGTATTTGCTGCTTTGAACAACCAAAACTGGCATGTTTTGACTTGTGCTTCCTACTGAAAGGTCAACCGTTAAAAAACGCTTTAGGTTCTGTTGGAAAAACACAGTGCTCCTTGAAGCTTGGTTCTGGGAATCACTGGGCAGTGTGTCCACAGACATGAAGCCCTGCCAAAGGGGGCGCGACAAGCTTCTTTAGTGATGGATTGGGTTCTACATGGATGTTAAACTTGAAGCCAGCATGTGTCATGTCCTGGCCTGCCCTTTTTTGAGCAGCACATCTCACACGAAGTTGACTAGGTTGCCACCATTTCCTACTTAAACCTCTGATTCCATATGATAAGGAAGCATGCCAGGGCTGACAGACTCCATCAAAAGATGCATTAGTGCGCATTATATTGCTAATCCCAAGATCTTCGCCCGCCCGCTAATCTGGATTACAGTGAGTTGATAATTTCTGGCGTCAGTGTCAGTATGTAAAAGTTCATTTTACATCCTTGAGCTTTGGTCAAGAAACATGCACATTAAACGACACATTTTAAAATGGCATAATAAACGTAGGATGAAAAAGAGCATTAACACGAAAAAAATAAACTTCACACAGCAGGTGTAAAATGAATGTAGGGCCAAGATGAGTAAGCAGAGGGCTCAGTATGCAAGCAAAAAAGAGGGCACTGACTTCCTAATCATCTTAAGAGATGATTTTTCGATGTGCTCAAGATAGATAGATAGATAGATAGATAGATACTTTATTCATCCCCGTAGGGAAATTCACATTTCCAGCAGTATCCTCAAGTCGAGATATAAAATATGAGAAATAAAATACACAAGATACACATAAGTCCAGTACAGAAGTATACTTAAGGTGCTTGTTAACAGTGTAAACAGAATAGTGTGAATCGTTGAAATAAATCTTCTGCCATTTGGAAAGGTCGCAAACAAGCTTTAAAAGTGTGTGACACAGATGTCACGTCCCAAACACAAATGTTGATATCATGGCAACTAAAAGTGCTGCTTACATATAGCGTGATGCTTATTTGGACATGATGGACATTTGGTTCAAGGGAGGAAAAAACAAATCTTACTGGTGTGTGTGATGTGTAGTGCCGTGTGTAGATCATGAGGAGCTGCTGTGAAGGAGACAATGTGGGAGTTCTTATGTGAGTGATCATTCTAGTGTTCCCAGGAGACAGACTGTATCCGCCCTGTGACATATGCAGATGACCTTACAACCATGGCGCTCCTGATGGGAAACATGTCTCCACTGACACAGCAGGGCCATTTCGAAATGTGTGTATCAGAATATTTTAGTTGACGATGTGGCAGCGTTTCAGTATGGAGTGTGAGACGTTTCAGTCATGCATGTAAGAGTGTTTCAGTCTCATGTCTGAGAGCTTTTCAGTCCTGAGTGTGAGGTTGTGTTATTAATTTGCGTTTGACAGCATTTCAGCATTCCATTTGTAAGTAATTTTTTACTGGTTGTTTGAGAATGAGTATTTTAATAGTGTGTGAGAGCGTTTTAGAAATGAACGTGAAAGCATTTTAGTCATTTTTTCTTATTTGTATGAGCACATTTTTCATTGCTGTGCGTTTCAACAGTGAGTGCAAGAGCACTTAATTAGAACATGAGAGCATTTCAGTTGTGTGTGGGAATGCGTTTTAGTTGTGTATCAAAATATTTTCTACAGGCAAATGAGATTATTTCAGTAGTGTGTGAGTATATACACATTTACTTTATGGATATATGAGAGAGGTTTACTTTTGTCAGTGAGAGTGTTTCAGTAGTGTATGAACAAACTTGTCTGTGTGTCAGGAGTGTGTGTTAGAGCGTTTTAATATTTTGAAAACATTTTAGAAGTTAATGTGGAAGCTTTTTAGTGTGTTTTAGTAGTCTGGAAAAGAATATAATTTTTCAGGTCTGTGCGAGTGTGCTTCTAATCTAGACCGTGTGTGAGAGCACTTAATTAGAACATAAGAGCAGTTCAGTAGTGTTTGTGTGGCCTTGTTTTAGCGGAGCATAACAAAAAGTATTTTGTACTAGACTATGAGAGCTTTGCCGTAGTGTGTACATATAAGCCCATAATGTTTCATGAATGAATCTTTAACACTCAGTCGACTTCCCTGTGTGGAATTTGCATGCTCTCCCCGTGCCCATGTGTGTTCTCTCTGGGCACTCCTGCTTACTCCCAGATTCCCAAATCATGCATGGTAGGTGGATTGGACATGCCAAATCGCCCTGAGGTGTGATTGTGAGTGTGAATCTCCAAGGTCTCCTCCTGCCCGAAGATGGCTGGGATAGGCACCAACAAAGCCTGCGACCCTAGTGAAGATAAGCAGCTAAAGAAAACAGATGGATGGATTAAATTTTTACCCTTGCACCTGAAAACATTTTACTCTCCCATAATAAAGTCTCTGGCGAGTGTTTCAGTAGTGTATGAAAGAATGCATTTCTCTGACATTTATATATTATATTTCAGTAGTGTGTGATTGTATTTCTACATTAGAGTGAGTGTGGGAGCATTTCACAGGGTAGGAGTGACTAATCATTCAATTGTGTATGTGAGAGCGTCTTGGTCTTCCATTTGAAATGATTTCGCTCGTACATGTGAGAGCGTTTCAGTAAAATGACTTTGAGCTTTTTAGTAGTGTGTGCCAGAACAAATAAATAATGTGCATGAGAGAACCATTTATAAGTAGTTGGTGAGAAAATGTTTCAATATTGGAAGTTGAGCGTTTCAATAATGTGTGTGAACTCTGTCCTTGATGTCAATATGACAGCCTGAAAGTCATTTGTATGCTGCAGTTGAAAATGTTTCAATTTTACTTTAAACATGCATTGCAGTGAATATAAGTACTATACTTAGTAAAGATTGTTCTCTCTAGTTACCGTGATGCTGACAGGTTTGTTTACAATAAACCAGACCTCTTCAGTGTGTCTATTTTAGGACACCACAGCATTACCCAATGTAACCAGGGCCACTTTACCACCTTAACCCCGAATACACCTGGAAAACAGTCAGGATGTTCACACCATTACAAGCACTCAGCAGGCATTTGACCTCACGCGTCACAATAGAAAGCCTTGCCGTCGAGCACTTCCTGTCTGTGGAAGAGCAAAACATGACAAGCCTCCCAAGCCTGCGTGCAGGAAATCACACTGATGCGATCAGTCTGAGAGCAATCGACCAGGGCTCATAAGAGCCCCCACACACACACTCTTCATTGTGAAACGCCGTTTCATTTTGTCAACGCCAACAATTGCCTTCATGCAGCAGGTGAGGCTGGGGTTTAAGATTGGCACAAACAAACATGGCGATGATATAATCTGAAGGTGTCCTGCTAGCCTGTGGGCATGTGCCTTTCAGTAAATGTGCTGATGCGTTGATTACCTTGGGAAAAATAACTGAAGCCACCCCAGCAAGAGGTTACAGGTTGCTATGGAGACACATTCAAAGAACTTGCAGTTGCCACGATCCCAACAGAAACAACAACAGAGGAAAAAAAAAAAGGACATATTTATTATGAGTCAGAAGCAAAAAAAAAACATGTATAATACAGACAGAATTACACTCATTAGCCACTTACAAGAGCCATATAAAAAAAATAGGCTGGTTAGTTGCAATGACAATCAGAAACAAGCTACAAAAAAATAAATTAAGGTATGCAAATTTTTCTAGCCATGATTATTAGAGATGGACTGATGTGGGTTTTTTGCAGGTAGACAATCTTATTTTGAAGTCGACTTTCATTTTCGGTAAAAGTGAAGAAATATTTGTGTAAAAAAAAAAAAAAACAACAAATCCTAACTCAAGTGAGATGTCTTTAATCGTATTTATTTTTTGAACTAATCCTCAGATTTTAAATACATTTCAGACAGCAAATATAATAGTTTGTATAATTCAAACAAAATATTCAGGAAGCTCCCAGGGTCATCCAACTATCTTAAAAAGTTAAATAGAAAGTCAAACAAGTAAATAGCTCCCCACAGTTTTCTACAGTAAATCAAGTTCTCCAAAATTTCTATCTAATAGAAATGATAACATTTAAAATATCTTTGTTTTAATTACAAACAAAACCAAAAGGTGCAAATCCATAGATCCGTAAAAGCAGAATATCTTATTAAGTTAACCAAAAATTAAATAAACAATTACCTGCAGTTATAAGTTTTCTTTTAATGCTAGTCATTTTTTAAAAGGAAACATGCCAGCTGATTTGGAGCAGTCTGACTGAGCATAGCTATTATTATATTGAAATTTCCCAGCCTAATGATCAAACCAGAGGTGCCCAAAACTTGCCCGATCCCATTGAAATAAATACGAATAAAAGTAGTTGACACTAATGTTGTTCCCAATGAAGTCCCAACTGCACTCAGTGTTAAAGTGTTCTATTATTAACTCGTTTAATGTTTTCTTTAAAAGGCTGATGCCAATATTCGTCAAATTGCCAAATATCATCACCAATAATCATCCCTGGTGTTGCAACCATCCCTGTGAGCAAAACAAATTGGACTCTCCTGCTGTCATTACGCAACAATACATTTTAAACACACTTCAATTACGAAAATAACTATATTATAATGCTGTGCCTTACATGTCAATGAAAAATGGGCATTGTTATCACTTGACTTAATAAAAAGCTTTCCTTTCGGATTAAATTAGATTTTGTGCATGGCGTATTGTTCAAAAAATGTCGTACTCAATGCATCCGAATGAAACCACTACATTATTCACAAGCCAGCAACACGTACGGACAACAACATAAGCTTCCTTCATATCCCCTCTGTCTGTGTGTGTGCTTAAGTCCATTAGCTCATACCACTGCCACTGGATCATTAGGCACCATCCGCTTCAATAATTCAAAAAGAGCAAAGCGGGCAAAGGAGGCAAGCACTGCCTCCGCCACCTCTCAACACAGCGGGGCCCACGCAGGTAAACAACACATTATCCAAGCAATGAACTGGAGTGAGCGGCAACAACTCAACTCCTCCGCTGGCGACTGTGTGGGCATGCATCTCACTGGAGGAATGGCATATGAACTGTGTGTCGCAAATAAAGGCCACGGTTGAAATCTTTGTGGCTTTTCTCCAGAAACTGCTGCTACAACTCCCACATTCCAAAAATCATGGTTGTTAGATTTAATCGAAGACTGTAAATATTGGGGGTCAAACTTGCGGCCCGAATCCGGCCCAGAAGATAATTGTGTTAAGCTGTCCATAATCAATAAACAAATATTCATACTTTTTTTTTTTTTTTACAAGCAATGCTCAGATGAGCGCTGTAACAAGAAGAAGTGACCAGTAGCTACACTTGTGATTGCTTCTGTGACAAAGAGTTTTTTGTGTGTTTTTTTCAGATTTCAAAATGAAACACGGCAGCCCCATTTTTATTCAATCAAATTTTCTGTGTACTTCACTGTACTCCTTGAAAAGGAGTTGTACAACCACATATTTTGATTCTGGCATTTTCCTTTCACTAGAAATTTTCATTTGTTTGATGAAGTTTAGGGAAAAATGTGTGTAGTGGGATATTGTGGACTCAAAAATAAATTATTTTATTCTATCTTTATTTTTTATGTGTATATTTCACAACAATATATTTACAGTTTGTTGCTACTATTTGCTGGGAACTGGCACTCATGGCAAAAATCTACATATCAGTAACACTAATTGTTTTTAAGTTGTTTACCAGTTCTGCCCACTTGAGAAGAGATTTTCCTTCAGGTGGCCCCTAAACTAAAAGGAGTTTGACACCCCTGCTGTAAATTGTCAGTACTGTATATGCGACTGTAAATGCTTGTTTGTCTATATGAAGTCCCAACAAAATTGCAATAGTATTTTCTATGCACCCCTATTCTCATTAAAATTGCATTTGTGGAAGATAAACGAATCAGCAAATGCTACCTGTTTTTGTTCATTTTGTATTTACTGTCAACTGAGAATGACATCACAGTTGTGAGAGGCTCGGATAATGGCCAATCATCCCTCACCTGTTTCCTGAGTCTGGTCAAGTGACATTTGCAAGCAGGGCTGTAATTGGTCATTATTTGAGATCCTGTGATGCTATTTTCAGCAAGTCATACAATGGACGCACCCTGAGATATATTCGAATTGCATGGATGTTTCTGCCTCAATTACATTGGTTGTCTACTGGTGTCTGTCCCACCTGACTTTGGCAGTAGACGGGGAACACCCTCAACTGGTTGCCAACCAATTGCAGCCAACTTCAGTTAATACCTTTCAAAACACATTTCCACTCAGTCGATTGAAAATGACATTGCAATTGTTCAAATTTTGGATAACAAATAATTAAGACTCACCAGTAATCTGGGTTTGGTCATGTGACATCCGCAAGATGAGCTGCGATTGGCCGGTATCTAAGCCTTGCGTACATGTGATGTCATTTTCACTCAACTGCAAGTAGCAAAATGTGTGTTTTATGTATTAATTGTACATCAATTTCACATCTGTAAATTGCAAATTAGTATCCCTTCAGTATTTTACTTCCCTCCATCGATTTTACCAGAGTCCGTTTTTAGATATTCAAGTACAGTACAGCATCTTTATTTTTAAGTAGAAAGTGTGCTTAATTTTGCCATCGCTGATTATTGCACTAAATAAAAAGATGCGTGCAATACACATTCACTCTCTGTGACGGGATCTTCGGTTCTGTACTGACCTAACCTAATGACGACAGCGTGCCCCCCCTCAACTTGACGAGCAACCTTGATAGCCAATCAACAATCTCGGACTCTCCCCCCAAGCCTGTGGGCCGTCCCTCTCTTTTCTGCAACCTGTCACAGTGGACCTCGCAGTTTTGCGCGCACACGTGACCACAGAAGGCGCTTAGTGGCATTTAAACAGCATTCATTGCGCTTTCCGCCACCAAAATAGACGCACGAAGCCAGAGGGAATCAAACGGCGAACATCTCCATGTCGGTGGGGACGCTGCCTCCCCCTTTTCACGCCGAATGACGCCGTCCGTCGCTATTTTTAAATTTACGGACTTGATTTTTTCCCCCCAATTATTTTTGCCACCTGTGGCTAAGTGTGGACGTTTTTAAGAACCGCATCGCGGGATTATTGCGCATACGTGCGTAAAGGAGCAGAAAAGGGCTAAATCCCATTTTAAGGCGCGTAAGCCTGCTGGAGATGAATCGGCATGCAGGATAGAAAGGAATGTGCACTCACATAGAAGAGAGGTGATCCACGCAGATCGCCATTTCTCTCTTGTTTATCATTTTTCTGTGGAGGGGAGAGGGAGAGCGCGTCGGTGAGCGGCCATGGGCAAAGAGGAGTGTAAAACTATGCTGGACGCCCTGAATAAAGTAACGGCGTGTTACAGGCACCTGGTCGTGGCTCTGGGCAGCACGTCGGACTCGCAGAACCTGCGCGAGGAGCTGAAACGGACCCGCAAAAAGGCGCAGGAGCTAGCCGTGGCCAATCGGACTAAGCTGACCTCTTTGCTGAAAGACAAGAGCATCAGCAAGGAGGACCGCGCCGAATACGAGCGGCTATGGGTTCTCTTCTCCAGCAGCATGGATCTGCTGGAGGTGGATATGAAGCGCTCCTTGGAGATAGGCCAGGACTTCCCGCTCAAGGTGCCCACCAGGCATCTGATCCAGACTGGCATGACGGGCAGCACCAGCACGGTGGCGGCGCGCGCCATGAGTGTGCAGAACATGAAGTACGAGGCGGACAGCAACATAGACACGGCGGATCTGCGGGACCTGCAGGCCGAGATCGGCCAGGTGAGCCAGATGATGGAGGAGATGGAAATGAAGGTGCAGGTGGCGCCGTGGGCCGTGGAAGCCAAGCAGGAGGCAGGCGCCGAGCTTAAGTCTAACATGAGCGTGGGAAATTCCTCTGTGGGCGTCATCTCCATCTGCGAGGAGGAACCCAAAGACGAGGAGGCGGGTGGCGGCGGGGACGCGGGCTTAGCGTCCATCTGCGCCGTAGTGGTCTTCTTTGTCATCGTGACTGTGGCGGTGGTGCTTGGGTATCTGGTCATCAACATGTCCTGAATAACAGACAGTCCCTGGAGGGGTTGGGGCTTACGATAGGGGAGATGATAGTGGTGGACAGCATTGATTCTATTTCAAGCAAAAAGCCGCTCACCCGTTAACCAAAGTTAAGGAAATCGGCCCCCAATCCATATCCCGATCGATCTATCGGTGCCCCAAATTCTTCCTAAAGGCAAAGTGGTTCGTTTTAGCAATCTAGCGATGTAAAAGACAATATAAGGTCACAATGAAAACAGGCATACTAGTACAAGCAAACGATTAGACAATAAAGTCCTGTTGAAGTATTTATGATTTAATTTGACATTTTATGAGAATAGTCATGTAACATCAAACAACAGTTTAAGAAAAAAAAATCATGAGGGAAAAGGTTTGAGAGTAAATTTGTACTTTCAGGAGCTACAACTTCTAATCTTACATTTTCCAAGATGTAATGTTACAAAAACAAAGCCGTATTATTATGAGGAAAAAAATGTGATTTATATTGAAGTTTTATGAAAGTGACAAAATGGTTTTAATGTGCGCACTAGAGAATTGTTTTTTGGAGGGAAGGATCAATTTTATTACAGTGAGCTTTTAGTTTTTAGGAAAAACAAAATGTTGATCAGAGGTTAAAACAATGATGGGGGGGGGGGGGGCATAATTTCACAAGTCAAAAGGTGACTTATTTTCTTCACAAAAATGGTACTCTTGTGAATTTTTTTTTCCCCCAGAATGACACAGGAATTTAACCTCGTCATGCAATCCATTTTCTATAACCACTTCTTTCACGGGTCGCTGGCTTGCTGGTGCCTATCCCAGCTGTCTATGTGCAGTAGGCGGGGGACACCCTGGACTGGTAGCCAACCAACCACAGAGCACACAAAGACAAAAAAACATCCACGCTTCCAATCACGCCAAATGACACTTTAGAGTGTACCTAGCAGACCAAGTCATACAGTGAAACTATTATTGTAAAAATCTACAGTATTATGCCGCTTCTCACGAATTTACATTTTATTCTTGTAATTTGCATTGTAATCCCGTAATTACAATGGATTATTTTTTTTCTTTACACTGTGGCCCCTATACGACTTTGAAGCATTGCCAACAGAATTGTGTGAATTTGCCTCAGTATAGTCACTTGTAGGTAAGCAGAAAATATAGGGCACAAACACCCCACAGTTTAATAAAAATATTTACGCCAAAAGATGTCCTCATGGCAAACAAACACACACTGTGGAAATTACACCAAAAACTGCAGTTAAGATTCATTTTGGGACCACTTTGTAGGCACTGTTTTCCTTTTTCTTTTACCCCTTACCAATATTGGGGGTGGAGTGGGTGTCCAAACGGGGCATTCAAATGCACCACTTTTTTTGTGGTTTGCAAGCAAAGTTGGATTTACAACAGCAAGTAATTTAAATTGTCAATGTATTTGCACTTGATTAAAAAAAAGGAGAACTACAAGTTCCCATAAAGGCCACCAAGCAAAATTAGAAAGTAAAGCAGGTCTGTTTTTAGGGTCCATTTTTTAAGGAGCTGGAAAAAAAAAAAGAGTATTATAGAGTAGAATATAAATTTATTGTCCCTGTGGGGCAAGTAGGTTTAGCTGCACAATCACATGGACCTTCATTGCGATATGTCAGAAACACACCAGTCTGTCTTGATAAATGTGTTGAATGCTGTAACGAAAGGCAGTATGTGGCCATCAGTGCCACGTAATCCAAGTGGATTAGCGAGAGCGCTCATGCAGGACTGTAGTCTGACTACAAAGTATGCCTCTTGACGCCAAACGACGCTTTACATCTACACTTCTTTAAAGCAAATGTGGTCATCAGAAAGAAGGAAAAGCATGAAAGGCAAATGTTAGCTTTTCATAGGCTTGATGTGATTTAAAAGACATGATTCCTCAGTAGTACAGTTGGCAAATGTTGCCCACATTTTATAATCCATGAAGCCAGGTTGTTGTGCATCAAATAACAATGCTATGCTAATGTTCTCAGATAGTTTTGTTTTCGGGACCCTTTATGAGATGACAAGTCTTTAAATAATGCACCAGTTCACTGTTAAGCTTGTGCTCATTTTCAGGGTTGAATGTATATATTGCAACATCTGGATTTATATACAGTATATACGAATAGAAGTTTTGTACAGTCATCCGTGTCAGATAATGTACATACAATAAGGTATATTTATTATAATAAAAATATTCAAAAAGCACAATAGGAATGATTGCATTCTTTTTTTCTTCGCAGTATCATTTGAGATAATCATCTCAGTTTTAAAAGTAGTAAATGTTAAGCTTTGACACCGCAAACTCTGCAAAGCTGGAGGGATTTTAAGCAGACGGTTATTACCTCGGACATAACCACCTTAAGGTTAAATGCTGCTCAATTTTCCAATGGAGAAGCTTGATCTGCCTGGCTAATGGTTTTACTTCTAAGACTATTTGTGTATTCCTGGAATAGCGCAGGAGATGTTAAGGCTCTGAGGCTGAAAGGAGGGGTTTGCTGGAAGTAGTGCACTGGGTTGCCAACCAATTCAAATACAACCGCTCAAGGTAAGTAGGAAGCTGAAACTAGATACGTACATGGAAACGCAGGAACAAAAAAAAAAAAAAAAAAGACTCCATTCCTGATGATGCTGTGCTGCTTTTGGTTTACACTTGGTTGTTGTATTAGGGGAACAGTTCATATGCAGTCTCCGAAAAGGATATTGAAATCAAAACATCTTTCTAAAATCACTCAGGTTTTCAGCAAAACTTATCATTGGTGGGATTAACTGAGCAAAATGCAGCACAGTATTTTACTACAACCAGCAGAAGTGCTGTCCATTGAGTCTGTGGTCTTGAAGGGAAAGTCAAGTCCCAAATTGTCTTTGGAAGAAAATGTTCTTTGCGACCCTACTAATCTAAACAAAGTATTAGGGCCAGACCTATATGGATTTTTTTCCCCCAATGATTAAGTTCTAAGGTCATTAATCATTGTCATGTGTGTTTGTGTTACCTTTGTTGAATGTGTATCATATTTGACACATTTATGCATGCATTATGTTGCACTATGCTTGTATTTTGTACATTCACAAGGGCATTAATTCTTGACTTGTGTGTTTGTGTTATTAGTAGTTGAATAGATGTCATTTGGTTAAGAATAATCCAAATATGGGTCCAAAAAGGACCAAAGCAATATCTGAGTCAATTTGACCCAATTTTCTGGGTTATCACAAATGAACCCTGAAAATATTTTGTACAAGAGAACCTTAGAATTGATTGGTTTTGCATAAAACAACCTAGAATATTAGGTCAACTTGACCAAAGTACAGTCAGTCCTTTTTTGACAAATTGAGTTATTTTTTAGTCAACTGTTTTTAGAGTGTATTTAAGACATTTATGCTTAATTTTTATTGCACTACGTACTTGATTTTTTTAAATTTTCTTTTTTTAAAAAACTGCAACTTAAGGTTGTGTGTCAAGTAGTGACATTCAGGTCAATTCCTTGCACTGCTCAGCTAAGCATTGTTCGTTAAATCATTAAATGTGATATTTGCTTTGTTTTGAACCGACAAATTTAATGATCTTTTTGGTGTAATAAAGATAGCCAAAAGTGATACTCGTATATAACTACTGTAAAAGGTGAAGGTACAAAAAGGTAAAATGTTAAAATAATCTGCAAATTGAAGTGACATAAATCTGGCGATTTAATTGGCAAGTCGATAATCGGTCTGGTCCTTCTGATTCATAATCCTTTCTTGGAGTACAAATTAAGCGTCAAAATCCACCTGCTTTCATTCATCTCAGGGGGCGGCCATTTTCCCACTTGTGGTCAACTGAAAATGACATCACAGATCCTCGAGGCTGAGGTAAAATGGGATGAAAATGGCTTTTGCTGCTTAAATCATATTTCACAACCCCGATATCAACCAAAATACAGTGGGCCACACAGAACATATTACTGTATTGGAAAGACATTTTTTCCGTGAATTCTTTTTTGTTATTCCCATCACACTCCTCAGGTGCAGATTGGCCCTAGACAGGTAAAAAGTGGCCTCACCCTGTCGCTTGCTTTCAAACAAAATTCCAAAAGGCATCAGGAAAGTGCTGCATGAAAACTATTTTGCATCCTGTTCCACTTTGCTCTGATTTCAAGAAAGTTCCAAAAGATCCAAAAATACAAAGCTGATTAATTAAACATGGCAAAGAGAGAGGAGGACAAAAATGTTGGGCTAGAAGTTTCTGAAGCGTGAGGAACGCTTACCTTGGAGACTATTTTGGACTCCTCCGGAAATATCTAAACACATTTTTGCAAGCTTTCAAGTTGTAGAACATCTTCCAAAAACCTGCATTAAATTTTAAGCTAATCACCTCAATGAGCTGGGTCGTTTAAAGGTGAGTGTTCTCCCGACAGAGCGCTCAACTGAAATGCGAGCCACACACAGCAGCAAAGCATCATTGCCTCATCACATGCAAAGATAGTGGGTTTCCAAGGCTGTGGAGTTGCCATGGTAACCATCCACTGACTCTCCAAGGCAAACAGCATAAAGGTTGAGTGTTGTTATTTCAACCTGTCATACTAACAGGCGCTCATACATACACAAACAAGAATAAAGTGATAAAAGGTAAGCAGCCACATAATGACAATGTGGTACATTTCATTCACAAACACTTTTTTTTCAGTTTTGATTTTCCTTTATACAATATCAATATAGTAAATTGTGCTTCTTATAACAACAACATCATTTCATAATCACAATGTCAACAATAACACAAGACCTAAACTTTCCAAAGAGCAACTGTCGAGAAGACATTGTATTGCTGGCTTGGATGCTTTAATATTTGTTAACAGTCCTAAAAATCAGTTTCACAGTTCAATAAAATAAATACAATGCCTTTTGTCTATTTAAATAGTTCATTAAACACAGTAAAATAATTTTCAGAAGGCAATTCCCTACCTAATTTCCTTATTTAAAATATTCATCACATGTAACATAAAAATTACCTGACCAATTGAAATTGCGGTTTTCATTAGCAGTAATTGACAATTATGAATCTTATAAAAATACTGAGTATTTCACTGCAAGTGGTGAATGTGTACAAGATACACCTGGACATCGTTTTTTTTCCCGTTACCCATATATCATATACATTGCAATTCTTTGTAAATGTCAATTTTACATTCTTACTGATGTCATTGTTTTTGTGTGGTAATTCTGTTTATTTGATTTAACTTTGAAAGTCATTAAAGTTAATTTTCTCAGTGAAATTCAAATGATACTTTTAATTCGCTCAACAGTCAAATTTCCTTGCTTCTTTCTTGGATATGCGCAGAATTTTACTTGAACTTTTTTTTTAGGGGAAAAGCTCGCAGTGCAGAAATCCAGAAAAACCATAAACAAGTGGTGATAAAATAGAATCATCTTGGCAGAAAACCACCATACACTTCAAGTTCGGAAGATAAACAATTTAGGATTATATAAAGGTGTTTTTTTTGTTTATAGCTTTCAGATAAAACCGTTATCCAACATATTTGTGTTTTTTTTAAACAATCTATGGAAATTTACTGTATGGCCCACCTTGTAGTATAATTCTACAGTCCCTGGTTATTTATTAAAACAATAATTGGTATTTTCAACTGTGAAAACCAACTAAATGAAATATTCCACTGTATGGAAAATTGACATAATTCAGTGTTGTATATAGAATATAAAGAAAGTTTAAACAGGCCAAAAATGGTGAATTGAGGAGGTACTCATACCAAAGTCTTTGATTTTGTGAAGGTATACTCTAAAACCTGTGTGTTTTCTCTCTGAGTGTTCTGATCATGATTTGTTTCTACTGTGTTCACATATTTGTCATTGTGTCCACTGGTCCAACGAGAGGAAGTATGTGGTTGTACTTGGGTGTGATGTTGACCTGTAATTCTGGACTATAGGGGTCTGAGACCAAGAGGCGATGTCGAGCTGATCCGGAAACTTCTTGAGACTCCACGTTCATTTTCACCTCAGTCGCTTCTGAATTGTTTGACGGGTACAGGTGGTCTCCTACAAGATTGGCAAATTTCAACAATGGAACTATCGGTTGAGGGGGGAAGGGGCATCACCAGACGAATCAAGCACCTGGCAGCACTGATATGTAGCTGTCGCTCTGTAGGAAGATGACAGGCAGCCAATGCTCGCAGCCGTCTGTGCCGCGTTGCCTGGCAAAGGCGTGGAGGTCCCTCAGCGTGGGGAAGCGACACATGCGACTCAGCTCGTAGAACTGCGGGGGAGCGATCCACAAATTGCGAGCCCGGAAGCTCTGCAAGATGTCTGAGGGCGTCGACCACTGGGACGCATTCAACACTGGATGTGAGTTACAGCGGATGTAAAATGTTTACACAGCCTTAATTCATATTTCAGATTATTGTGATAATAAAACACAAGACTGCATTAAATCATTTTAAAACTTTTTTCTGATATACCACATTTCCATTATTTACACTCACACAATGACACAAAAGTATCGCTACTTTTGGTAAATGAAAACAAAACCTTTTTCGTCTTTCTGTTGCTTGATGATTCAATGTGTCAAATCGTCATCGTGTTGCACCAACCACTGGTAAAGACTTAAGTCACTGAGTATCTGTATCTGCTCAGTGTTTGACCTCATGGAAATGTTTGCTTCCAAATTCTAACAACTCAAGATTGGTGAGATTATGTTTGGCTTTTGACATTGCAGCTGAAACGTTAAAAACTGTGACTATCGTTGTTAATCACAGGGCATAACAAACAACGTAGATAAGGCATTTGCATATGTATAAGGAATTGTTCACTTAATTAGCCATTTTCTGCAATAAAAAAATGAATCTTTTGTATATAATTAAACTGATAACAAAATTGGTCATCATATACTAATAACACCTTCAAAAAACACATTTTTCAAATGCCGTTGTGAAAAATGACATAACCTTTGATCAAAGCTGAGGTAACAAACAATCACAGCTCATCTCTTAGTCATGTGAGTCAAGACGTGATTGGTTATTGAGCTTTCAGCACATGTGATGTGTTGTTTTTCATTCAACATCAAGTGGCAAAATGTTTTGAAAAGCATTAATTGTATAGGTATAATAATTTTGTCATACAATTATTTATAGACAAAAATACATTTTTACAGGTGAGAATTGGCCAAAAAGTGGACGGTCACTTGATGCTTAAAGCGACAATACATTTTTTTGGCAATTCTCACCTGTAAACAGTTATTTTTGTCCTTAAATCATTTCATGACACGATTATTTTTACATTTACAATGAATACTTTTCAAAGCACATTTTGTCACTTGACGTCTAATGAAAAAGAACACATCGCATGTACTGAAGGCTCACGGCCTCTGGACCTGAAATTGCCATCTCTGAGCATCACCTGTAAGTGTTGAATTTCTTTCTCGTCTTGGAGGGCATGCGGTGTCTCTTCCAGGCAGCACATAAAGAAGGCCGTGTCAAACCTCCTCTCGCCGTATTGTCCCACCGGAGTCAGCCAGTTGGACCACTCGTGGAGGGCCCAGATGTTGGGAAGCACATCCAACTCCCTGCACATCCGGACGAAATTCGACGGGTTTTGATTCACTAAAGTCCTCCACTTACTCAGTTCATTCCTGCAAAGCTCGTTTACTTTATAATGCTTGATTTCATCTGCGGCGCGCTTGTCTTCAATACTCTTTAACAGACTCGATTCTTCCTTTTTTGACACAAAAAGCAGCACTCCGGATTCCTCGAAAGTCTCCCTCAAGGCGCAGATCCGGAATGCGACCTCTCCCGGAATAGGTGAACCCAGTTTGAGCCTGTCGGTGGCAAATATCGGCGGTCTGGTCTCCGGTGGTTGCTGGACGTTTCTTAAGCCAAAGTTAGGAGAGCTCGTAAAAGTTTTGAAAACATCCAACCACTCACTGGAAAAATCGGAGTAGTCCACCATACCTCCTGGGAACACGCAGGCGTTAGGCATGAATGCGCTTTTACTGCTTCGTTTAAGGAGTAAAACGTTGTAATCGAAGAGATGAGGAACCCGAGGTCTCCCTTTTGGGTTTTGCGACTGAGAACACGCAAAACCCGGTGCAGATAAACTGTCCGCGCCGAGCCTGTGACCCGCGACTAAAATGAGAGTGGCCGCCTCTTTCCATTGTTTCAATCCGGCGTTCATTTTAAAATGTCATTCAAGGAAAGTAACGGATGTACGGTCAAAGTTGTTTTAGTTAGCGACTCCCGGAAGTATTCTTGCTTGACTGTCCATCAAAACTACTTCCGCTCACCTAGAGGCTTGAGGTCTCACTGCTGCCGTCTACAGGCAGGATAATTTGGAAACAGATGCTGCCATCTAAAGGCTGCATGACTTATTGTTTTTTTTGAGTTAGGCTTTTTTTTTTTAAACAGAACAAATCTATGTAAAAAAAACCATGACATGATTTTTCTGTATTGGTCTCTTTTTTAAATTCACAACACAATAAATGGTAAATTAACTTAATTGTGCCCACCCCTTGCTCCTCTCACCGTGCCTAGAATAAATACAGGCGCTATAGAAAATGAATGTATGCATGATAATATTATTGAAATAAACACTCTCACAGTTTTTCACATTACCTTAAAATAATAGACATACTTTAGTCAGTTCACGTTGCGTCATGCACAATAACATAAAAAATAGCCCTCTGATTTTCATTCAAAAGACTGAAAGATTCAAACCTAAAGAGTTTTTATGAGTAGTTTTTATTGGCAATCCGTTTTATCCTTGGCCGAGTTGTAACCCTTCAGGGTCATCAGGTGCAGCAGAATATCTCACATTGCACCAGCCAGTCTTCATTTGGATTGCATTCTTGCTTGCATTTTGATTTAATGATGCTGGCTTTTATCCCTTCTAGTCATGGATTAACTTTTGTTTTTCTCATAGTTAAAGTTTGTATGAGGACATACAATTTGCAAATTTTATGACATTCACTTTAGATTATGCAATACAAGTTCAATTAAATGATCTTTATCTTTCCGGAAGTTAACCTAGATCTTTTATGTGCTGTTTTCATTCATTCTGTGTCTGTCTCATTTACCAAGAGACCAAAATGGAAGAGAGAAGCACAAATGAGAAGGTGCATCAGAAAGTCTCAGGTGACTGTTCTAGGGACTCCACAACGGACAATCATCCAGTGAAGCCGACTATCCTTCAGAAGGAGGTTAGAAAGATATGTATGTGTTTTGTTTGAGTGTGTTTAATTTCTTAGAAGGCATTTGTGAAGAAGTATTTCAAGAACTGTACATTGTTGGCATGGATAGATCAACAGAGAAATTCTAGTAAGCATTGTTGTTGTACAGTATATTTGTTTTTGTGTGAGCTCAGGTAGGCCTGCTGAGTGCCGTCTGTCTGATTGTGGGTACCATGATTGGCTCAGGCATTTTCATCTCACCCAAAGCCGTTCTGCTCTACTCTGGAGCTGTGGGGCCCTGCCTCCTTATCTGGACCGCCTGTGGGGTGTTAGCCATGCTGGGTGAGGGATCAAAACAAATGTTTTTTTTTTTTTTACATACTACCGACAACAATCTAAATCAGTATAATAGGTAATTATCAATCATAATCAAACCTATGTTACATAATGTTTTCACATTAAAGGAATAAAATTTGGTTTCACGTTGGTCTAAAATGTCCAATATTATCTTGTTCTAAATTGTATTTATCAAGTTCTAGTGGCAACTGTACATTGATGCCACTGTTTATCTTTTCTTTCTAATACCCACTTTACATTTAATACAGATGTATGCTTCTCATGCAAAACACATGTATACCATTTCATATTAGACGTGTTTAAGTTTTATTTAAAAAAAAAATCCCTATACAAGAAAATGTTCATGTGCATAAAATCACTTTTGATTATATCCTGAGCAAAACACATCTTGTGTTCTTGTTTTACTACCAACCAAGTCCTTATGAACCTCCTACTTCTCTTAACCCGCCTGTGTGTTTATAGGCCCATTGTATCAAGCAAGTGTTTGTTAGCGTTGCATGTTAATGGTTTTCAATGCTGACTTGGTACAAAAAAGTAGGGCATGTTTGGCGCACTTTGAATTTTGCTTGACTGTATGAATTATTGCACCTAAAGCACGTGTTGTTCTATACAAGCAACTACTGTAAATGATTTACAGATTTACAGTCTAGGAAACAAGAAAAGGTAGCAGCTGCTATTGGTTGAGTTAGCACTTATGTGTTTTAAAGTCATAATATGGCAACATTAATAATAAAAAAAGAGACTTTTATGGTGACAAGGATACTTCCAATATATCACCCTTTAGGTTAGATAAGAACTAAAATACGAGAAACTGCTCTGAGAATGCATTTCTACATAACAGAAACTACAACCCAAATATTAAACATGCACCTCTCTGACTATGCATTTAAGCTGAGCATTATTGACGTTTATGAAGTTTAAACTCACAGCTCTTGTAGCCTATTAGGTCTGATTTGATTACAAAGGCATATCTAATATCATTGAATGGATCTATCTACATTGCCTACATTCACTTACTTGTACAAATTTTATTAATCTTATCACTGTGGTGAGATTATGTGGCTCTTCATGACCTACTCTAAACACCTTAGGTCATGTTACTTCTTATAAAGTAAACAGGGAGTTTCAAAGGGGAAGGCCATGCCAAACTGACCTGCGGCCAAGTAAAAGAATCTCAGAGATAAATAATAATGATGAATTTGTCATCAATTTTGTCATTATAATAAACTTGAATTTTAAAGGTCTTTATCATTCATGAATATTTATTTTCCTATTTCTAATAACTGATTCGAGAAAAACCTGTGTCATGCTATGATCATTTAATAAACACACAAAAAAATCTAGTATTATGTGAACTAAAAAATAAAACAATGAATGATATTTTGCAGACAGAAAAAAGGGATACACAAGATTTACTCTCACAGTGATTTTTTTTTTAAGAAAGCAAAATAAGGGCAATTGACTAAGACACCAAATTTGTAATTTTGATTAAGTACATATTTAGAATATAATACTGATTAATTTTAATTATGATGACTAAAATTGCAATTATTCCCCTCCAATTGATTTCAGTAGGTGTTCAACTACATATATGCTGATTCACACTATTGATTGGCTAACCTGGTGCTTTTTTCACACAAATAGGAGGGGGTAACAGTAAGTAACAGTAGGTATTTATTTGTAGCAGCTTATCCTCACTAGCATTGCTGGCTTGCTGGTGTCTATCCGAGCACTCTTTGGGCAGTCAGCAGGGGACACCCAGGACTGGTTGCTAGCCACAGAGGCACGCAGAGACAAACAACCAGTCACACACTCAATCACACTCAAGACTGTCCAATACACATGTCATGTATGTTTTTTGGAATGTGGGAGAGAGTTGGAATGCCAGCAGAGAGCCCATGCGTGCTCAGGGGCAACAAGCAAACTCACTCAGAAAGCCGGTATTTTTGGCTGATGTTTGAAGGCCATAATGGGCTCATTTAATTGGGCTGCCAATTAATCGGTTGGGCACAAGTGTGAAGTATACATATGTACTTGGTTTGGTAAGCATTTTCTTTTTTTTTTGTTAATGCAAATATTGTACTAGTTTATGCATTTAAAACCAAACAAAAATTACACCACACAGTCAAGAGGTTGTGAATTTAAATGTTAGGCTCTTTTTCCAAAAAAACACAAATACCTACATACTAAATTGTCCGTTGGTATTTTATGTGCCCTGCAACTGACTGATTACTCACACTATGGTGTACCCTACCGCTAGTCTAAAAGTCAGATTGGCTCCACCTCATCCACATCCAACTAATGAGTTGTTATCTGAAACCTGCTTGAATAAAAAAAAAAGTATTCCACTAATTGGACTTATCTGTTGTTATGTTGTGCTTCCTAGGAGCACTGTGCTATGCCGAGCTGGGCACCATGATCCCAAAATCTGGAGGGGAGTATTCCTATTTATTGGAGGCCTTGGGCGCTCCGGTGGCCTATCTTTACTCATGGACCACCGTGATGGTGTCCAAGCCCTCCGCCCTTTCCATCATCACACTGAGCTTTGCAGAGTATGCCTCAGCTCCTTTCTTTCCTGAATGCAGCCCTCCTGCCATTGTAACAAAGGGTTTTGCGACTGCAGCTATAGGTAACATCAAAGACCATATGACTACTGCATACTAAACAAGCAATAATGTTCATGAATGTTTCTTTGACACTTCAATTATGCACAAATATTGGTGAAATAATTCTGTTTTTTTATAGTTAATCCAATGCTGTACTAATGTGCTTGTGTGATTTTTTTTTTTAAATTTAGTTTTAATAGTGACCATCAACTGCTTCAGTGTCAAACTGGCAAGTTACGTGCAAAACATCTTCACCGCCGCCAAACTTTTAATCATCATCGTCATAGTGGGAGCTGGCATTGTTCTCTTGGCGCAAGGTGGAACTTCAATGATGTAGTGTTTTAAATACAGTAGATAGCAATTGTTCCACTTATCTGTTAACATTTTTGCTAACATTTTTGTGTCCAGGAAAAACTGAAAACTTGTCAAATGCATTTGACGGCAAAGCAGTGTCTGCTGGAGGGATTGGACTTGCCTTTTATAATGGACTCTGGGCCTATGACGGATGGTAAACATTTAGCATCTCAACAGTGATGCAACGAGTCATCTCATATGTCCTAAAATATGACTTCCTTTATAAAGTAACAGTACTTTGTTCGCATGTCTGTCATTTCTCAGGAGTCAACTGAATTTCATCACAGAGGAGCTGAAAAACCCTTTCAGGTAGAAAATGTACAAATTTCATTCTTCAATCTAAAAATCACAATATACTAATATCTTAAAAAAGGTTAGCTAATACAGTATACAGTTGTGCTTAAAAGTTTTTAAATGTCAATCAATAATAGACCAAACTATAATATTTTGTAGTTTTTAGATACAGCTTTTATAATAATTCTCAAAAGCTAGCACAAGTGTGTACCCAATATTGGGCTGGTGTGTACATCATAGCCGCTGATGCTGTCATAATTATGGTCAGAAATTGACATAAAGAGGAAATATCTGTGTATTTTTTCCAGTGCCAGGACCATTTCTTGCTTTGCATTTCATCTTTCCGTAGGAACCTACCACTGGCCATCCTCATTGCAATCCCCTTGGTGTCTGTATGCTATGTGATGGTCAACATTGCTTATTTGACTGTAATGGATAGTAATGAACTGCTGTCATCCCCCGCTGTAGCTGTGGTAAGGGAAATAGTAGAGTAGATCCAGTTATTATTAAAGTGGTATACAAAACATAGATGCAAACTAAATTGAACAAGATTAAATATATGAGTTCCCTGTGGTTGACTGACAAGTTGATGCATTGTACATTTGAATGTGTTTAGTGTGAATTCCCTGTAGTGTTGGCTATAACTAAACAATTCTCTATTTTTGCCTTTTTTTTAGACATTTGGAAACAAAGTTCTTCATCCCGTGTCTTGGATTGTTCCCCTTTTTGTCGTCTTTTCCACATTTGGCTCAGCCAATGGAAGTTGTTTCACTGCAGGCAGGTAAAGAACATGTAGCATCCAAAGAATTGGCTCTGGTGATGTATTAGGAAGGGCAAAGTCCTTTAAAAGTAAATATATGCATTAATTCTTAGGCTGGCCTATGTATGCGGCAGAGAAGGCCACATGGTGGAAATATTATCTTTTATTAGTCTGAGGCGCCTCACCCCATCTCCAGCTTTAATATTCAACGTGAGTGCTATGACATTTGATGTTGTTACTGTAGTATTTGAATGCTGTGACAAAAAGGATTTTTTTTCTTTTGCAGGGTTTTCTGGCTATATTGTACATAATCCCAGCAGACATCAACATCCTAATTAACTACTTCAGCTTTGCTCAATGGCTTTTTAATGGCCTGACCATCTTTTCTCTAATTGTCATGCGGTTCACAAGAAAGGACCTGAAACGTCCAGTCAAGGTGAATTTAACTTGTTTTTCAAGTAGAGAGCTGGAGAGCTGCAACACAATTATGAGTTGAGTTCTATTCACTTGCTTGCACACATACTGCCCTCAAAAATAACTTATTTTACGACAGAGCACAGCATTAGAACGGAACAGTGTCATCTATTGGACAAACTATTGAATACGACATCATTGCAATGCTTGTGTTTGATCATAGGTTCCCATTGTAATAGCCATTTTAGTGGTTCTCATCTCTTGCTACCTGGTCCTGGCTCCCATTATTGATAATCCTGAAATGGAGTACCTCTACTGTGTCATCTTCATCCTGAGCGGGTTTATCCTTTACTACCCTTTTGTTCACCTGAAGGTGCAATGGGCACGCAGACTCATGAGTAAGTACCGGTATAGTTACACAGTAGAAAGCAGTAATGATGCATAGTCCAAAGGAGTTTTTTTTTTTTTTTTTTTTTTTTTGGTTAAAGGGTCAAAATAGATGGTCATAAGTGAATGCAACTGTGAAGTAGTAAATTACTTTAAGTAATTAATTTCTACCTATAACATATCAATGGTATTTGGTTTTATTTCTTTAGTAACCTAAAGTACAAGTAATCAATTACTTTATTACTTTAGGATGTAAAGCAGTCAAACACTTGAAAAAAGTATTAATAAGTACTTATGATTGAGTATCTGGACTCGTAAAAAAATAACTTTAAAAATATGTCAATGGGATTGTGTAACTTATTCATTACCATCATTTCCTCTTTTTTGTTATGTCATCTGCCTCTGTGTATTGTGAAAAGCAACCAACCAATTGTTTGATCATTTCAGGTATCTTTGTTTGTGTTTAGCAAACACAAAACACAACATTGACTTGTTTGCTGCTTTGACCTTTGTCCCCTGATAGGGCCAATCACCATGCATCTGCAACTCCTGATGGAAGTTGTACCTCCTGAGAAATGTGAGTGAGCAGGTAACAACCAGGTCAAGTTTAACTTGGCTCCTATACCAGGAAAGGTGCCAGGCACATTTTCGGAGTGCTTGGAAATTCCTGATTGTATCCGATACACAACTACAGGGCCTTTGTTAAATAGCTACAAACCCTGTGACATAGACATTTGAGTTAAATGCACAAAAAAAGGCTTCATGCCTTGCTGTGCTGTTCATACTTTTAGGGCCACAACACTTGACAGTTTGAGCTGTGTGAACATTAAAAACAAAAAAACAAAAACAAAAAAACAAATCATGCTCAGATTTATTTGACAGAGAGGAATCTCAATAGAATTTTTGTAACATATTAAAATTTCCCTATTATGCCCATTGTAGCTGTTTTTATTGCTTTATTGTTTATAAATAAAACATTATTTTGAGCAATAATGTTACGTTACCTTTCTGATTGCGCTGATAGCGGAGTAGCATTATAAAAAAATACCACTAGGTGCCAGTAAAGCATTGTTTAACGCAGGAATGAGGCTTCTTCTCCTACTGTTTATAAAACATCTATTTTATTCTCCTAGAATCTATATGTATATATATTTGGCCGCAGTGAAGATGTTTTACACGCAACACTGGCTTGGCAGTGAAGCAAATGGTTACATAAGAACATTTCTAAAACATTTGTTTTAGTTTCATTGGTAACGATGACAGAAGGCTGGCATTCAAGAAAAAAAAAGGAGCCAAAGCCATACCTCTGCAAAACCCAGCGTGATAATAGAAAAGGCCAAGGGCTTGGACGCCAGCTATGTGGTCCTCGAGTGAAGGGAGGCCAATAGGGGAGAGGATAGCCTCCATCAGATAGGAATACTCCCCAACAGGTTTTGAGATCATGGTGCCCAGCTTGACATAGCATAGTGCTCCTGTGCAACAGATAAGAAAAATTAGAGGGAGACATTTTTTTTTTTAATAGCAGGCTCAAGAAAAAGTCATTGGTCTTGCAGGTGAATTGGAACTGACTGAAGGTGACATTTGGAAAAAAGGCAGATTATATGATGGGGAACGTGCAGTCTGTTGAAAATTTCCAGCAGTGTTACAGCGACACCAAATAAAAGAAGACCTGCTGTGTTTCTTTCTGATGTAATCAAGTGCAGTTTTTTTCTATTCAGTTATTGACTGAGAGCATCCTAATCAATCTAGACTGATTAAAAGGGAATATGCTAAACAAGCTGATGAAACCATTGTGCACTCCAACACACACTGACAAAAGACACTCAAAGATGGACTCATTAAAGGATACAGTGGAAAGCTTTGATTATACGCATATCTCACATTACTGGGATTTTTTTTCATTCAGATGCTGAATTATGATTTGCATTTGAGTGCTGCAATCAATTCTGTGACCTTTTTGTTTAAAAAAAAAAAAACAACAAACCCCCCCCCCCCCCGAAAAAAACCCCCCACCAGAATCATGCAAATCTGCAAATAAAATGCAAGATTGAAAAACCTATTTAAAATTGCTATTATCTATTCGTTTGAAGTGGCTGTCCCCTCATAAGTGTTTCATGACTGGCTGACAGATTTTTTGAGCCTGTTAATTTTTGCCATCAGGCTGCAGCTTTTTTAGTTGGTCCTTCAGTAAACTGGCACTAAATCTTATTTTAGAAAAAGACATATATGTACAGTAATATGACATCTGCATGTGCCACATTCAAATATTCTTTTGCAGCATGCAGGGTGTTTTTACTAAAAGTACTGTCTGTGACGAGGAGTTGTATTTTGATGAAAAATTTGTGGTTACTTTTCGTCACAGAAGTTCTTAGTTTGGTAATTCTTTTTTAAAGAGTTCTTTCTAAAATATTTTGAGAACACAATGACGAGTTTATACTAAGGTTGTTTTTTTTTAAAGTGTCTCATGTTTTTTATGTTCATGTCAATCACACACACATACACGCACACACCCACGCACACCCACACACACACACACACACACACACACACACACACTCATGCATTTAAGAATTGCTCACTAATCTTGAAAACGCAGTATGCTTCGCTGCAGGTATGGATCGGCTGGATAGGCACAAGTTGGCAAATGTTGTGGTTGAAGCTGTGCAGTAAATTCACAACAACATCTGATACAATTTTGATCAGAGTTCACTTATTGCATGACTATTTTGTTACTTGTTGGATCCATTATAATTTTCACATATTCTATTTAGGATTTTTGAGGCTGATGTAGACTCAGATTTTTGACAGCAGATTAATTACCTGTTCAGTTAAAAAATATGATGGATGGATATGAATTACACAAAACATATTTGACTGTTTGCTTATCATCTCAACTTTATAGTCAAATCAACAACAAATTGCAGATTTTTAACCATTTTTGTGGGCGGGGTATTTGAATGTTATCTTTGTCTTATGTGGTGGGTAGGGGTATACAATGAATCACAATATTTTGATTAATTTGTCATTTTAAAAATTGACGATTTGAGATTGAGCTAAATCATGAAATTGAGATTTTACAAAACTGGCATAATGTTGGACGTGAGATTTCAAGACGTTTGAGATTTCTAGACTTGATTTGTTGGCCTTTGTCACTGAGCCCTATGTTGTAATATGTTCATGTGTATAATGAAAACAAAAAAAAAAGTATTTGAAAAGTGCAATATTGGTCGGACTGTTGTGAAGACTTCCCTTATTTTTGAGCATTTTTTTTTCAACATGGCACACCCGTTTGCATATAAGTGTCTGTACTGTATGTGAATCTCGGAGAATTCAGGGGGCCTGCCTGTAAATTTCACTCGCTAATTGTGCAGCAGCGGCTGCTCGACTCGTGACCTGCTCTGTACTTGGTGCGTGTTTAGCTGCTCTTTGATCAGCAGATTGTGCGATGGTGTTAGCAGGCTGGAGATGCTGCGTGATGCACGGGTGCTTTTCCCCACATATCCTGTACACAGAACGTGTGTGTGTGTGTGTGTGTGTGTGCGTGAGGGTGTGAAAGACAGAAGAGTGTTAAAAACTGAATATAAATACATCATCAGTATAAGTATGCATTTAAAAAAGACATTGAAGGAAAATAAGAAGGAATAAAAAAGGAAACGATGTCGTTCAGGGGGCATTTTGTCTCGAATGGAGGAGTGCAAACAGCTTTTAGTGAGTGTCTGGCAGCATCCTCTCTGATGTTTATCCCATCTGCGCACACTTCTAAACAGCGCCTGGAGCCCCCAGCGCTTCACAGACTGGTTATGATCTTGCAGCTCATTGTCAGACATTCCTCTTCATCTGTCAAGCGGAATTTGTAGGGTGGTAAACTTCCATATTGGAGTCTTTATCACAATATTTCACCAAGTTCAATCAGCGCACACTAAAAGGAGCACATAATCTGCCTTGAGCAGTTTAGAAAATAGTGGTAACTTGACATAGCATTGGACCTACAGGTAATTAAAATGCCATCGATCCTTTCCAGCACCTTTCCATGCATTTCTCTGCAAATATTTTGGCCCACACTTCATACGCAGTCTGTTCCGGTTAGCTCGGGTTTGAAAGATGATTTCTCCAGACAGCAAATTTCAACTACCTCATACATGGGATTTAGATTGGGTCTCAAAGAAGGCCACTTTGGGATAATCCAATGTTTTCATGCTGTTATTTTAACTGCGTTTAGGGCATTTATACAGTTGCAAGAAAGCGATGTGCCAGGTGTAGCAAAGCAGCCCCAGAGTACAAGAGAAGCATCCTCCATGTTTCTCTGGAGACAGTGTTCCTTTCTTGGTAGGCTTCTTTGTTGCATTTGTGAGCATAGCTGATGTCTTGCCAAAAAGTTACAGATTTGTTTTGACTTTCCAAGGGACTCTTGAAGAAGCTTTGGCAAATTCCATTCTCAGTTTTTTTTATTGACTTATTTTCAACAGTGGTGTCACCTTTTAAGTCCTCTTTGGCTCAAACAACGACTAATGGGACAATAAGACACCTTGACCTTTGAGTTCACCTTTAATTTCATTGGAGATTGTTAGGGGCTCTTTTGCTACCACTGTCCTCAATTTGTCATCAGGATTCCTTGGCCATATCCAAGGAGGATCCCTTCACTTCCTCAGTTGCAGATTTGGTATAGTACACACAGCACAGTGGATCTATTCTAGAACTAGCAGACCTTTTTCATGACTTAGTTTTTAAAATTAATTAAATTCAAAACCAAATCTGGTTCTCACTGGTTAATTTTTAATACATTTATTTTTGTTATTATGTTGGTCATGTTCCAGTGTTCCCACCTGTGTTTTTTCTTTAGGGGACAGTGTGTAAGATTTAGACCATTTTTCACTAAAAAGGAATAAATGAAATGATTGTAAATTTCAAAAACTTGCAAATGAATGTTTTCGTAACGACCAACAGTACGTTTTAAATACAATCGTAGGTCTAGTTATCATTAAATTATATTACATGGGATGTGGCGCTTCTCCGGGGGCGGCCATATTTGTTACAGCTACGGACAATGGTAAATGCAGCATCTGCAACACCTGTCCATAATGAAAAATGGTCTAAATCTTATACACTATCCCTTTAAATAACAATGGGGTACCAACCATTTGTCCACCTTTGTGAAAAATATGTGGTCCATTTGAACAAACCCTAAGTAACCAGACGGGAATTCTTACTTTGTAAAGGCATGCAAATCCCTGAAGGTTTACACCCATGATAAATATCTGCCATCCATAGGGTGTGCTTGTTTAAGCCCATGCTGGCATTTTCACAGTTATCAGACATCAAGGTAATCCCATTTTTCTGATAAACACCCTCAGCGTGAATCCTTGAGCGGTGACATGTGGCTTGTCCTCCAGTCAATAACAAGCAGGGTTGCCTATCTGTAGATGGCATTAAAAGATAGAAAAGACTCATTTATGAACATATGTGCTGACATAGATTTCCCATACAATCCATTTAGTGCATGTTTCCGAGTGGCTCCGTTTTACATTAGTGGCATGGAATCGACACTATCTATTGACATGTGAACTAATGCATGTGTCGCTGGCTAATCAGTATTTACTCCATGGACCGAGATACACTACTGTAAAACACACATTGCGCAGTATTTATTTTCTGAGCAAGCAACTTTCCTAAAGTCAGGATAGAGACTCCACATTTTTTTCAACTATGTAACGTGAAGAGGATTTGAGAAAACGCTCTTGATCAAGATGTTGATCGGCGCCACGGGAAATAAATGTAGGAGCTGCTGCTGCCCTTGTGAGAAAAAAGAGACTTGCTGTGTCAGGGTAAAAGACAAACCTTAGCACCGTTGCCATCAAAGTTATGACATACAATATCCCAGATGAACTCGATTGGGTTCAATTCTGGGGAATTGTGGCACAGTAATCATTCAGTGAAATGTCAATATGTTTCATGTATAGTCTTTATTTCAATTCACTCTAAAGGTGTTTGGGGGTCCAAGTTTTTTTCACACTAAACTTTTCCTAACCTGAAACTTGCATTTGGAATTGGGTTGGGATATACGGTAGCTATCAAGAAGTTTTAGTATATACTACAGAAAATTATAATCAAATATCAAGTATTTGGATAAAAATCAGAATGTTCTCAATCTTCTCAATGATTATAAAACTGACAATTCATGAGCAAGATTTAGTTTAATTTAATGGCTTACAACACACATTGTAGTAGGGCTGTAGCAAAGTAGTTTTAATAATACGATATACTACAGAATATTCCAATCAAATATTGAGTATGTGAGATAAAAAATATTCTTTTAATTGGTAGAAACAATTATAACACATAATACCAACTAACACATTTCCACTTAATTTTGAATTACCATGGCTCCCCTTTTTCTTTTTTTTTTTCAATTTTAAGTTGCTCTTCTCCAACTCCAAATGTTTCCCGATAAATGTTTGTCCATGAGGTGAATTTGCCGGCTAAAAAAGCACATTTGAGTCAGTCAATTATTATTGTTCTGTTTAGTTGCATTGTCATGAAGAACATGAACATAGGAACGGCAACTGTGTCAGGCTGTGTCAATATCACAGTGTGTAGTTTTTTACGTCTATCACACCAGCCTACTGTATATGCAGCACTCAAATGCTGCTAGCTAGCAGCTAATTTAAGCTAGACACAGCTATAACATAGCCAAAACCACCAGTAAATACTAGCAACAGGTGCCATATGTTAATGTCGGCGTAATGAAGTTGTGTCTTAGTGCCCCAAATTGGTGATTGAATGTGATTTTAAAAAAGTAATGATGTTTGCATTAGTAGTTGGTACCAACAATTGCAGTAGAAAGACTCATCACGCTATTTCGCCGTGACATGCTGCTGGGAACAACTGCAAAATAAAGCGAACCTACGGTTTATGGCATTCCTGGCTTACATTTTTGTCATGTTACAAAGAGGAATACTAAGTGTTTTTGTCCCCTCTTTACAGCATTTTTCCTGCTTTATGGCATCAAAAATTGTCATGACCGGTAGGGTTGGCTGTGTTTATGTTGTTTTGCCTCCCTCTTCAGGCGTTTTTAGAGAATTACTCTTATTTTCTGTTTGCTTCAAACTGCCTGCTCTGCAACGTGTCATCAAAACGCTGATCTGCTATTGGTTGGCAGGTTTTCCGGGAAAGTAATACAAAGGTACTTAAATTACACATTTATACTCCTATCAGGGAAACTAAGGAGGGCAGCTGGCCCGAACTTTCACGGGATATCTTAAGGAAGCAAAATGTCTAACCTGTGTTTCATCCTGCGTCTAATTAATTCTTGTTTATTGCTGTGATGCAAGAGAGAGGGGGTTATACAAGTTTGTAAGATGAGGGGATCAGTGTTTGAAGTCATGTTGAGAATGTCTCTCGAGGACCACTGAGCCCCAGGCTGGACTCAGGCTATGAGGACGAAAAAGCAGGAAAGCACTTTTCTTCAGTGGCCCAAAATGTGGCTCGTAATAATTAACTCTATGTCCATGTGTGCTGCACTGACTGACCATTATTATTTGTTTATTTTAAACAGCAGGAAAAAAGGTAAACATATATGTGTTCAGGGAGTTTGAAAGTTAGGAATTCGAGAGAAAACTTTTGCATGTATTGTTGGGGCCTTACTTAGATCATTGCCCATAGCAACACTGAAAATGTGATTGTGCAATTCTCTATGGTATTTCCTTGTACCAAATGAACATGTAGCTTTCACTATTCAACTGGATCCCCAGCCCACATATTCTTCCCTGCAGACAAAAAGAACTTCCTGCTCCATCCTGCTGGATGAAACTAATCTGGCTCCAAAAGAAATTTTGCTCAAAGTTGAGACTGAACAAAAACTAAAAAAAAAAACCTTGACATTCCTAAATGGGGAAATAACTGACTCCTGATATTAGTCATTAATGTTTTGTTTTGATATTCAAGGTACAGTAATGACTGTGAAAGCAGAGGTCAGACAGATGTGAATGTGATAAGTCTAAACAACCCATTCATGCACCAAATTAAGAAGAAAGTGGGTCAATTATTATTGTTAGTTGCATTGTCATGAAGAATGGTGGGCATGTCTATATTTTTATGTGCATCAGAAGAGATACATTCCATCTGGCGTGTTACATTGTGATATTTATTTGAAAAACAGCTGGAAAGAATATGGTTTATGAGGGGACAAACAGAGAGAAAAGGGGGAGCACTACATTTTAACAAAAGGAAAATCCAACAGAACCATACAATTGCAACGAAACATGGAATATAAGTTTAACCACAATAACATTAAATAGGATAAACATTATTATCTGTAAAGAAAGGGTACACCGAATGAGAAAGGAATGCAACAACTTACCTTAAGGCTAGTGGTTGTGCTACCAGTGTGAATACCTGATCTACTGAAGCTATTCAATGGCTTTTGGGACTCGAGAATGCAAGAGAAGACAATGTGTGAAGTTGGCATTGTAAATCGGGCTATGCCATTGTGACTAGCCCACATCATGAAACTCTATGGCTGTGCTTCTCAAATACTGGGGCGAGTCCCACAAGGGCATGAGGTGATGCCAGGGGGGTGCAGATGCCCCCAGGGAAAAGGCTTTGTTACGTGAAGTAAAATTGCAATCAAAAATTAGTTTTTTTTTTTTTTTTTTTTTTTAGTTTCAGGCACTTTGATACACTTGGTTATTTTTTTCAGTTTTAGACTAAGCTGTAACCGGCATAAACGCTGTAGAAGATAATGAACATTTATTGCAAGTGTATTTTGAAGAATTAATTAAATCATTGAAATGTAGAATATGAGACCAGAGGTTGTACAATATTGGTTGAAATTATTCGTGGTCAAGAAATATGGAAGGAGTTAAATGTGTAAAACATCTGTTGAGTTAGGAATATCGTTTAAAAAAATTGGATTCTTATGGAATGAGATAAATAGTTCTCAAGATGTCTTTGTGTGGAGGGGTGTGTAAAACGTGTAATTCTGTGTTTTGCAATATGGGGAATGTGGCAAATAAATAAAGGGAATGTCCTCATCGAGGATAATCCTTAGGAATTGTTTGAATCGGCGGAGAAATGTGCAAAGATTCGAGGAAAAGGCAACAATTCGCAGAATAACACTTTTAATGCAGATTTTGGTGTACAGTAGACTGCCACGATCAAGGAAACAAATAAAATAATAAACTGCTGTAGAAATGGATGGATGTATGTTTCTCAGTGTGATTGAGCTCGACAATATTTTTGGGCTCTGTGTCTGCGAGCTTCCGAGTTGTAATTTTTTTTTACGGAATGTACCATTTTGACTCAAACGGGTGAACACCTTCTAAGACAATTGTTTATCCTTCGCCATTTAAACGTGTATCGCGTTAACATAGTTTCATTTTGGGGTTCAGTTTGATTTTGTAGAATAATTTCACCGGAAGAACAATTTGCAGCCCCGTTCACACCAACACCCCTTTTTACGCCAGTGGTTTGTTCCTCTCTCCAGCTGATCGGCCCAGGAATCCCCGGTGGTTCCGTCCGTCATCGGCTTTGACGGCTCCCGTGTTTTACTCTTGCTTAAGGCTGTTTTAATCCAACGGACTTTGTGGCCGCTCGTGTCGGCAAACAGCTCCACTCCCGTCGAAATTCGAAGAAAACGGACTATCTCGTCGGACCACCGCGTTTTGTACCAAAACCAGACAGGGGGGATCTGTAGCGAATTGAAAGGCCCTCGCTCCATCCCCGGATTCACCTGCTACACGGAGAGCCTCAACACGGAAGACCGACATGGGGGACACGGGAAGCGAGGGCAGCAAGCCCCCGAGCAACGTCAACGTCGTACCGCCTCGCTGCCCCTGCGGCTTCTGGGGGTAAGACCGGGAACCTCTCTAAACGTCTTGTTTGTGACTCTTTAATCTTACTGTCGACGGTTAGCTTAGCCGCGTAGCCATTAGCACTAGCAGCTCAAGCGGGGATGAGCTTGTTATGAGCCCCCTCCTCCTCTCCCCCCCCCCCTCCCTTCCCCATTGTTTTGTAGCATTAGCGGCGAGCTAACTCCAGCTGGCCTCGTTCGCTACCCCTCGAGACAACCTGGATGGATAATCCAGCTAATGTCACAGGTGTGAGAGGGCTCTTAACGCGGTTCAGTAAAAGTGTAAATGCACAGGCGAGGAAACTTTAAAGATGTGCGTTTCCCCCTCGACGAGTTTTTCTTATTAGACCCTCTCTTCACTGACTGTTTTGTACTGCGGAAGTACATCATGTTGAAGTATTTGAATGCGTCATGAACAGGTTCGGTTTTGTATACATTGCAGTACTGGTTCCTCTGTCCAAAAAATTGATTACTACATTGTCTAATGTTGTGAATCTGCGGGTAGCTTTCGTATATGATATCTTCATTAACAGTTTATTGACTTGAATGAACATTTTATTGATTTTAGACAGATTATAATAGAACCGAAGAGAACAGAACAAATGAGAATAGAGTAGAATGCCTTTATTGTCATGTTACAGGTGTGCAACAAACGAGTTAGTCCACAAATGTGTTCACAATTAAAATTTGAACAATTGCTAATAAGAGTTTTAATAATAGTAAATTGAATGCATATTGTAAATCAAGACCTCCGGTGTTGTTCGAGTGTTTCGAGTTGTACTATTTAAAACGTATGCTGGTATAACATCAACAAATGCTGTGGTTTTCACAAAGCCTTAAAAAAACGCTGTGAAAGTATTCTCATGAAATTAATGATCAAAGTAATAGGACCCTATGTCACCATATGTTGCCAATGGCTAACAAAGTTAAAACTTTTTTTGTGGTCTAGTGTGACAATTAGGACTATTAGTTGGACATGACTTATCTGCGATTGGCTAGCAACCAGTCCAGGGTGTCCCGCGCCTACTGCCTGAAGTCGACTGGGATGGGCACCAGCTGGCAAGCCTGCGACCTTAGTGAGGATAAGTGACTAAAAAATGGATAGAAGACTTGTTAGGGCAAATAATGTTTTCACCATAAAGGTTAAGACTGACTATAGATTTTCTTGTTTTATGTTTTGTTTCTCAAAAAGCAATGGGTCATTACATGAGGTATGTAATGACTGTTATTGAAGTGTAAACTGAAGTTATACATTGTCATTCTCAGATTTTTATGGCAGCTTTATTTTAGCAGTTAGAGAAAGAATATGAACAAAAACTATTGGGAAAATTACATGACATGAAAAATAATTTGCATGACATTGAGGCAAATAAGTATTTAATGCCCTAGCAAAACATGATCTAGGGCTGTGGCAAAAATCTTGTTGGCAAGCACAGCTGTTGTAGTTGCTTACTAGGTTTTCACACACATCATCACCAAATCCTGAAGGTTTTGAGGCTGGTGCTTGGAAACTCCAAGCCTCATCTCTCTCCCTAGATTTTCAATAGGATTAAGGTCAGGAGACTGGCAAGGCAAGGCCCTTCCATGACCTTGATGTGCTTCTTATGGAGTTACTCCTTTGTTTTTCTTAGTTGTATGTTTTGGGTAATTATCATGCTGCAATACCCATCCACGACCCATTTCCAGTGTCCTGGTGGAGGTTGTCATACATTAAGATGAAGCTAGGTCTGCGTTGTTCATGTAGGGGCACAATCACTGGATTAATGATGTTATTCATCAGGTATCACGGGCTTGTCACTGTATCATTCACAAAGTGGAGGGTAGTTTTGTACCAACTGGACCCCCCTGCCTACACTAAAATACTGACAGTGGCTGATGCATAGCGATCTTCCTGATATCTCCGGCCAATATTTCTGCTCAGCGTGAATCGACTATCATCAGAACAGCACTGAGGCCCACTGGTCCCTCGTCCAGCGTAAAGGTTCCCTGGCCCATGCAAAAAGATGATTCTTGTGCCTGGTGGTGCATTTAGGTATTGTGCAGGTTGTCTAGAACACAGACATTGCTGATGAAAATAGTTTTGGATGGTCTGGTGTGACATTTGGGTGCCTCTCACCTTCCTTATTCATCATCCGGTTTCTCAGGACATTGTTCTCAATGTATTGGTCATAAGCACAGGATGTGGCCAAAGGACGTCCACTTGTACGCCTTTCTGTGACTCTTCCAATCTATCGATATTTCTGTTGCAACCTGCTGACGACACTCCAATCTCAGTGGTCAGTTCCGCCTGAGAACGTTCTGTTTGAAGCATCACAATGGCAACGGCCTGTTGATCCATTGTTAAGTTTCCTCTTGGTCTCATGATGTCCAAATGTGAAAAGCATGACTCTTTAAACACCAAGTCCACAGTCTACAGTCTTGTAATTGAACAAGGACATTTATTGGTCAATTGAAGAATCAAACGCCTGCTGTGATTTTTACCGTCAAGCTCCTCGTTGGAGAACAGCAACTTGTGCAAAACTACTGGAATATTTAACGATGGACATGTGGATTCAAAAACTCACAGAATATCACATTAAGTTCATCTGTAAAGGTTTGAATGCATTTTGTGGTCGTCCTGAAATTTTACCCAAAAGCCAAATATCCCTTTCTTTTTGTGAGTAGTTTGTATAGTCAAGAAATTATCATCCTCCAAAGCAAAGTCTGGCTCCATAAAAAGTGATGGCTCTTACTGGATGAAAACTTGTGTAATTCCTCCATGGTTCATCTGGCTTTCATGCAAACAGAATGAGTGTGGTGGGAAGGCTTGTTGTCATTTCTTCTCATCATTTTCATTAGTAACATCGGTGGACCACCTACGGGAATGATTGGCCGTGCTGTGCTCATGCTTCCTTTGCCATAACAAGCATGTTGTCTACTTTCCTGCTTTTGTTTCCTTTCCTACCATGTGATGAATCTCATTTGATTACCTCCGGCTTTGCCATTAAAATGTTTGTGTTTTTATTCAGACAATAAATATATGTTGCGCTGAGTGTAGAAAAGAATGGAAGAGTTTCTCATTGTACAAAAATATTTGCAATATTTGCTTTTTCCATATTTAGCCCCAATTTTAATGCTGTTTTCCCAACAATCCCTCTTTTCTGTGTCATACCACTCACAAGAGTGACAGACCTCTCGTTTGCCGCAGCTGACCTCTTATTTTGAAACAGATGTAAAGGTGTGCTCCGAACAAATAGAATGTGACTGACCGTCACGCTCTGTGCACAGATGGTAAGGAGGGAGGTTGGACAGGAAATGATTTATCTCTCAGTGGAGAGCCAGAATCAACCGTTGTGTCTGATTTGTCGCTGAAATCGACAAAGCTTCAGTCATCCATCCAGACGTTTGATCAAAGGATTGAGAGGGTTTCAGAGTTCAATTAACAGTAAGGTATTTTCGACTGAAGTACACACAGGATAAATCAGCTTTAACTACAATCAAGTTAACGCTTTTTTGTTGTCTTTTTGTTGTCTTGCTGTTTTTTATTGTAGACAAATCCCAAATGAGTAAGTTTATCAGCCTGAAATATTGGATCATGCTTGAAAAGATATAGTCTATCGCCTTAGTTGTCAATCAACATTTATCAAAAAGGAAACCAAATTTGAACACATGCCATTTTAGTGACAACCTTTATTCTTCTCTCTTTCCCAGGTCCAGCAAAACAATGAATCTCTGCTCCAAATGTTTTGCAGGTTGGTTTTTGTTCTTTTTCTCTATCTTTGGTTTAGTCTTCACTGCTGTAACTTTTACAGTTGTCCCAAATCATGTTTACTGATCAGTTAGTCATGCTGCTGTTAAAAATAAAATAGCAAAATCTACTTTTTAGTGAGAAATCTTGTGTACCTGGGCTATCTCTCACTTCAACATACCTGTAGCATTATTTAAGCTTTACAACTTCTGGACCGATAGCCTACTGTTTTTACTACCTCTTTTAAACATGGCCTTAATTAATCAGTTTTGAAAACTTAAACCGATATGTTCTCTGGACCCCCATTTGTCTAATCATGGCCTGGTTCACTTGTTTTCTGGGTTTGGTGACAAAATGTTTGCAAGCTGAGCCCTTTGGCAATGTGAGTTCTTCTTCGGCCAACAGCAAGTGGCAGCACAAGGCAAAATTGGAGCCCGCTAAGAAGGATGAAAACTGATGCTCTTTTTTACTTATCATATTCTACAACACCGTAAAACACCAATATTAATCAAAATATTGTTTTTGACTAATATTATTGTAAAAACAAAATACTGGTCATTATGTTGTGGACTGTGTATCTAAGGTTTATCTTAAATGAGCTGTGACTGATTGAATGGACAGCAAATTTCAGGGGCACAATGAAAAATCTTTTATATTATTGTAAAAATGGAATATGCATAATCAAGCTTTACGAGAATTTAACCACTTATTATGCAGAATTTAGTAGGGCTGGAGCTATTGAGTGTATTTGGTATTCCAATATCCTGCAGAAATGTCAAGTATTTGGATTAAAATATATACATTTTTTTGCTTGGTGGAATACAATTACTGTACCTGTCAAAACCAAATTGACCAAATACAAAAAATCCACTTAATTATGAATGAATTTACATCACGCTGCTTTTATTTGCCTCCTCCAAATCTCTCCCCCAAGTTTTGGTTTATGAAACAAATATGCAGGCTGAAACAGCACGTTTGAGTCAGCATTGAGTTAAAAGGTGATCATTTAGAATGGCCACTGTCAGGCTGTCAGTGTTAACATGTGCACATTCATCTATATCTATCACCCCAGTCTATATGGAACATTGAGTGCTGCTAGCAATCAACTAATTTATGCCAGATGCAATTATGACCGAAGAGACCAGTAAACACTGGTAACAGGTTCAATATGTCATTGTGAGCATATTTAAGTAATTTTTTAGCGCTCAGAATTGGTGATTGAACAAGATTTTGGAACAGTGTTCTTATCTGGATTTCAAAGCAACAGTTGCAGTCAAAAGACTAGCTGTTATGCCTAGACATGCTGTGGTAAACAACTTCAAAATTAAAGTGTACCAACTTACCCAGGCATTTGTGTCCATTTATTATTTGGTAATGTACAATTAACTTTGAAGTTGCCCTTCTTACCGCGTTACCTGTTTGTTTTACTGTTTTGCCATGACCAATTTTTGTTGCAATTGGCTTGCCACTGCATGGTATTCAAGGGCAAAAAAACAACCACATACATTTTTTTTTAAACCGAGGCACTTAAATTACTTGGATTCATTTCATCCCTTCATTGTGGTTAGCAGAGCATTTTGTGGGCCATGTCAAAATCACCTACATCAAGTCAATTGATAAAAAGAAAACAATTAAAGACTACCTTCCAATAGCCTTCTGTTAGACTGGTGTGTGTGCTAATGTTTATCCCTTATAATAATTCTTAATTTTTTATGTTTTGCTAAATTTACATAATGACCAAGTGAGGACGCTTGTTACTCTTTATATTGATATTGAGTCTATAATATAAAGCCTTTTTTCTTCCAGACATTCAGAAGAAACAGCCAGATGGTGCCTCAAAAGCCTCTTCAAGCCCCAGCAGTAGCAGCAGTAGCAGTCAAGCAGACTTATTCTGCAGTGAAACAAACAAAGGCATCAGTCAGTCCTTCATAGCCCTGTCAGACACCTCTGATGATCCTTTGCCAGGAGATGCAGCAGTGACCTCTCTACCTGCTCAGGACGGTGAGTTTGTAGATGATGGGTGGACATTTCAAAACTGCATGCAGGTCTCGCCCCCTGAAATTAGAGACATGTGCTTCATAAAGAGATTGTTAAAAATGATAATTAACAAAATGACCACATATAAATTATATATTGCTGTCTGAGGCAGCCTTTTTGTACAAGACAGCTAGATAAAGCAGCAGCTGTCCATAATTTATTTGTCCTCAATGGGACTGATAGTGTGGATGAAAGCTCAGGGTTATCTACTTGGTGTGAAAGCTTAAAGAGGACACCTGCAATTGCCAGGGCATCTGTCACCGCTGTACTGTGTCAAGGTCATGTGCTAAGGCCCGTCCAGGATGAGATGACAAAAAGCATACAAAAAGAACATTTGGAGCTGTAAATATTTTCACTCTATCCTCATTTTTTGTTACACTCCCAGTTATTTGTAATTAGAGCTTCTGACTTAACACCCAAAACTTGTCCATTCAGTTAACACATATTGAATGAACTTAGTTACTTAGTGTACTTTACTTGAAAAACACTTCATAGTTCCTCAAAGGATGTAATATAACTAAGGGTAAAGATAACCCAGCACATGATCCAGCATGCCATTCAGTTCGAGTCTCTCCTGTCAATATTACACATAATATATTTGCATGTGTGCGCAGCCCTTTCTGCTCTCCTCAATATTTATAGTATTTATTGTTGAATTATTTATGATTCCAATGCCTTTTACAGGAAAATTCACTACACTATTTAAGTTTGTCGGTGAGAATAAAACTTACACGGCAGTAAACAGCATTTAGTCATTGTCACACATCTTTTCCCTACCTTATTGAGCTGCATCTCTGTTGCAGAAGTATGCAGCACAGACACAGCCTTCAGCTCACTCTCCACTCCTACAAAACGCTCCTTTGAATCAGGTATGCCTCTGCCAGACTGCAAAACATCTCACCCTGCTGCATTTCAAACAATTTGCTTGTGTTGAGCACAAGGGACCTGTCTAAAATGGAGAATTTAGTTTTGCAGACTTGCAGGCAGCAGTATTGTCAAGAAAAATTGTGTAGCATCATCTTACATTTTTGTATTTAAACTACATAAGTCTACAACAGATGTTCTGCAATTATAAAATGAGCTGCTATAAGTGACAGTGGGAACATTAGGCTTGTCTTAATGTGATGTAATGAGATGAGATGATGATGTAATTTGATATAATATCATTTCAAAATAAGCAATTTTGCCATCTTTGAATATCAGCTTCAATGCTTCTGTTGTATATTGCTGTATTAAAATGCAATATTCCACAAAAACACCATCCAAATGTTTGACCATTTCTTGTACTCCAGATAAGTTTGAGATGCTTTCGATTTGCCACAGAGTTTTACCAAGATAGATGAAAGCCAGGGAGGAAAGTCATGCGCTAACAAAATGCACGCGCACACACGCAACGGTGCGCTCGGATGTGTTCACACACTCATATTGATGGTGCGGAGCGGCAAAATCTGGCAGCTCAGCTTGGCCTAGTTCCCAGAGATTTATTGAGCGCTGATCTGCATTCGGCCCCGGCCAGAGGAAAAGTCTGCAGGATTGATGAGAAAAGTCGTGCTGACCGGTTAAACCGACTGCAGGTACATGCTGTTCCTGTGTCCTCTCGTGTTCTTTTAGCTTAAACAGGAGGCAAGCAGGAGAGGCTTGATTTTTGGCCATTATATCAAGTATACTGTATTTGGTGTACGGTGGTTGTCGACATAGCCAGGCACAATATCTAAATAAGTTTATGTTTACACCACATAAAACATTATCAGACAAAAAAAAAAAAAAAAAAAAAATATATATATATATATATATATATATATATATATATATTTTTTTTTTTTAATGGGATTTTTTTCTTTAAATGACATTTTTCTCAAATTGATTTGACAAATTTTACTAGAGTATGTAAAAACAATAATAATGCAATGGCCTTGGGACTTTTAAAGCAAAAATATTATTGGCAAAATGTGTTTGTCTTGCATAGAATAAATCCCCCCTAAAGCTGTTCAACTGCTCACAAAAATTCAGTTTTGATCCTTTGTTAAGATACTCTCAGATTGTAATTCTTTTTGGATCATTGGTGAAATGATAAGCAGCTTTTACTATGGAATTCCATCAATGTCCCCCATGTCCAATAGCTTCGAGGCGAACAACAAAGACAAAGGTGTTGATACACTGCCTTGATAATTTTAATTGACTGACTGATTAACAATTTAATATAATGCTCATTTGCTAGCTAAAATGTGCACAAACTCTTTGTCTCCAGTGACAACACACTATTCATTCGTTTCCAATGAGTAATTCATTATTCAGTCAGTCAGCACCAATTTGTTCCGTGCTCTGCTGAACATTTTTTATTTGAATGGATGACACAACAGACACTAAATTGAGGCACGATGTCCAAAGATTTGAATCTATAGTAATTTATTGATTACTGAAGTTATAATTGTCATATTGTGCACCTGAGTAGAATTTCAGGCCTCAACATTTCTTGATGCTTTAATATGTTGATTTTTGTTAGACCATTTCGCCATTGGCAAAATATTTAATGACTTAATGTCAGATTTGCACTTGGTATACTTCCTTTATTCCATCCTATTCATTGTGTGTCTGCAGCATCAGAGTCAGAAAGTGACTGTTCTCCTGAGAAGCGTGCAAGAGTCGGTGAAGGACCAGGGGCTGGGGAGTCGTCATCATCATCATCGTCGTCGTTGTCGTCATCTTGTTCTGCATCATCGCCATCCTCTGTTTCGTCTCGGAACGTGTCCAAACAGCGGAGCCGCAAGCGTTGTCATCGCTGCCAAACCAAACTGGAGCTGGTGCAACAAGAGCTGGGCTCCTGTCGCTGTGGTATGACAACACAATCGCATGAACACACTTTTAGAATACTCACCGAATCTTATCAGTTGGGCACGTATAAATATATGTACTGAAATGCATATGCAGCTGTCATTTTATTTTATGTCTTGTGCTCCAGCCTCAGTAAATATTTTGAACTGATTGGCTTGAAAACTGTAAATGTGCTTCAGCAACTTTCATGCCACCTAATACATTGCAGTTTAAAAGAACAAATAATGTTTCACATTTTGCAGCACCTCTTTTGGCAGAAACCTGTCTCAGCAGTAAACTGTGAGCAGAGTTGAGTTTAAAACTTGCGATATCCTTGCCTACACACCGAATGAACTTTATTTGGAATAATATGAAGCAGTGTCAGGTGTTTGCCAGTTTATATCAAGTCAAACTAACTTAATAAGTACTCCATATGAAGTAAGGTTGCTATTGGTCCGATACATACTCACCCATGCCCCCTCCACAAAAAACATGTCAGTGACGGGGGTAGGGGTCTGTTGATAGCATTATTGTTTAACTTTAAATGTGAAACCTAGGCTAATTACTAGCAATACTAATGCCGTTTAAACCAATAACTGTGCTTGCTAATCAACTTGGTTTGCATACAAGTGCACATACTTTAAAAAAAGTCACACTGTTTTAAAGACCATCTGTTTAAACCCCCTGAGTCATTTTTTAATTGGAAATTGCCTTAATTTTTTATTCATGGGACATCCATCTCTAATAGTCTCCCTTGTTTACTTTGAAAAGATGCAATTAGAGTGATTTCTGACCATTGAGGTAATTACTTTGCTAATGGTTCTGCTGGATACTTCACATTGCGAAAGCTTAGGCGTTTCACGCTTGATATTGTGTGTGTTAAAAAGGTTCTGGTGAACTTCTTTAATAAATTATATTGTTTAGATGTGAAGTATAACAGTGCATCCTCTAATGTTGTTGTCTTTTGGCTGGGGGAAATGTTCCGCGTCCATTCCCTTTGAGTGGCTTTTAATGTTACATAATGTTCTCCCTTTCTAGTCCATTGGTGCGCTGTGCAATCACGGTGTTTTTAATTGCATATCAAGCAGCTGTCAAACTGGGCTTTTTAATCACTGCTCACTGAATGCCAACACTGTTATTATGTGTATTAATGAATGAATTTTAGAAGATGACAACTAATAAGATTATTTATGTGTGGCAACACCCCAACAGTTTCTACAAGTGCTGTAGCCTGTATTTTTCTTGTCTGAGGGGGATGATTTAACTGTTTTTTAGTGCACGCAAAGTTCACATGACTAAACTCAGAAAACAGGTGAGCTGTGATTAGTACTTATCTGTTCCCTGAGCGACATTGATGTCATTTTCCATCGACAGCAAGTGACAAAATGGCCTCCTCTGAGATGATTTAAACTAAATTGAGAACAGAAAAGTTATTTTATTCACTACGTAATTTGTAAATTAATCAGTTGAACAATGGTTTATCAGAAGTTTTTCTGCCACATTTTGAAAAAAAAGAAACACATAGGAATTTAAACACGATTGCATAAATGCAATACAACTTTCAAAATATTTGAATTGACATGTTCCACTGTTCAGTTTTAGATCCTTTTTGCAGACTTTGCTGTTCTCTCGCAACAACGACGCTGAATGGCAAAATTCACAGCATGTGTTGGAACCATGAGTCTGTCAGTACCACTTGTACAAATCATCTAAACCGTGTCCCTTCTCCCACATCAAGGTTATGTCTTCTGTATGCTTCATCGGCTCCCGGAGCAACACGACTGTCTTTTTGATCACCTGGGTAGCGGGCGCCAGGAGGCCGTCCTCAAAATGGTCAAGTTGGACCGCAAGGTTGGTCGCTCCTGCCAGCGCATCGGCGAGGAATGCTCCTGAGCGCTGCCCAAGAGAAAATCTCTACACAAAAGCCCTAGCAGGGATCCCACCCCTCCGCTCCCCCCCTTTTTTTTTTTTGTACAGCCTATACATTTAAAAGGATGCTCGCTCTCTTTAAATCCCATTTATCCACACTCATCCCAGACTTTTTGTGCTTCTGTCAGCTTGATTGTATCCCTGCTGCTAAACACAACCCCAGTTCACAAATAAGAACCAGAGAGCGCAAAAGGACTTTGGGATTTTTCAATTCTTTTTTTCTCCCCGACTTCACACATGTGAGTGGATTAACAACTGAGCAAAAGCGTTAAAAGGACAAGCACGCTTGATTCACAGATTTGTCCAGGAAGTCAGTTGATGATGATACCTCAAGTAAAAGAAAATACAAAGATGAAGAGGACAATGAAAGTTTTTCATCTCGTTACCTCAACAAGAAATCATCCACAACTGCTCCTGTGACCCAAGCAAGACATTCAGCCATGGGACTCAGTGTCTTAGTCACCTCTAATAATTGCTACCAAACTGGTCATAATCCACCTCAGGATATGGAAGCATCCTCCCTCCAAGCTCCTCCCTGTTTTTCAATCCAGGATTGATTGATTGATTGTTCCGGCAGGACATCCAATGTGCAACTCTTGAGTTTGACTCGAATGCCATCTGGCTGCCCCGGGTCGAAATCTGTCCTAATCACATTTGGATTTTTATTTTTGACTGACCAAAACTTAACATTTGTTTTTGTCCAATGAAAATCATGCATCATTTTTGTGTTTCAGTCAAAAGGAAAGGAAAAAAAGAAAACTATATGAAGATGCATGCTTTTCTTTGGACAATGATTTTTTTTTTTTTTTTTAACCTTACAGTCTCCTTATGGTAAAGACCTTCCCATCATGTCTGACACTCATAGGTTTAATACTTGTGTGTTTCATGACAGCCTGCATTGTACATCCTCCTCAACGTTTTGACACTTTTGTAAATACGCACATTGCCGTTTGATTTTGCGCTACATGGACTAAAGCTGAGCTGTTGGGATTCAGTGGTTCCTCTTTTTAAGGTGTTGGTGGTGGTTCAGCTCGTTCTCGTTTTTTTTTTTCTTTTTTTCTGGTAATTGTTTTAAAGGACTTCACTAGCAGGGTTTTGGGGTTTTTCTTTCTTCAACTTTTAGGTACTTAACCAGTCCTCGACATTGGCCAGTGTTTTGATTTATAGCTAATCACGTTGACAACTTTCTGATATATTTTATTTTTTGCTCTCTGCTGCCTCTAGAAAAGCAGCTGAGTAACAAATTATCCTGGTTAAAAAATGAGAAAATTTTAATTTTGACCTTTTGAACAAAAATGTATTGAATATTGCGTACCATGAAGAAACATATTTAACCTTTTTTTTCTGCCTTTTCATGTTAACTTACACCTAAGTGTAGAGTTTTTGTGTTATAATATGGTATTGGGGGATAAAAAAAAATTACAAAATTGTTATATATATTTTTCTTTCTATTTCTTTACGTTTTCCTTTCCTCCTGCTTTTTTTTCCTTTTAATGAGAATAAAAAAGATGAGATAGTTTTTCTGACTACTTCTTGAATCTTTAGTATGACATTTCACAAATTGTAGCCTGCAACTTTTCAGCAAAATTAAAATTTTAAGATTCTATGTACTAGGCCTTGGCGATATATCGAATTTTTCGATTAATTCAAATTTTTTGTTATGGACAATTGTAAAAATAATAAAATCAATATTTTCCTCCCCTGTTGCCGCGACATGTTTTGCCCTCACGATTTTCCGTAGCGTTTGCTTTCCTCTTGTTTCCGTCACGCTTGCAAAACACAAAGTTAAGCGCAACATGGCTGAGACTCTAAAGTGAAGCTTGTAAAACAGGAGTTGTCAGTGGTGTGGAAGTATTTTGTGTTTGCAGCGACTCAAGTAACTTCACGCTGCAACGTAAAAGGCAGCAGCACAACAAACATATTTTGGCAACTAAAACGGAGGCACCCACCCGATTATGTAGAAGGTCAAGCTTTGCCCAGGGGAACAAGACTGCATCAAATCAACAAACTCCCGCTAAAAAGCAGCTTGCTGTGGCGGAGTCATTTACACAAGGAAGCACGCATTCATGCATTCTTCAAGCCAGAGGCTGTGGATGAGCATGTCTTCTTTGCAGGGGGTCAACGAGCACACACCTCGGGTTATGCATAGAAGGAAATAGATTTGAATTTCTTTGAATTGTCATACATTGGCTCAATGTATTGATGGTTCATGGGGCTTCATCTCACCAGTAGTATGTAGTTTCACTTTATAGTGCAATTACTGCAAGTGCAAACACTCTAAAACGGATGCAAACTACCGAATTTGAGGAATTTAAAATCATTTTAAGCCTTGTAAGTGGCATGATATGACATATTTTGCATTCAAATTGCTATGGAAACACATGGAAAAAAATTGTTCCGTTTTGATGTTTGCGGTTATAAGTCGACTCCCATAATGTAGGGTTGAAAATGAAGAAAAAAAAAACCTCGACTTGTACTCAGAGAAATACGGTAATTGTTGTCACTGCACATAGATAGATTTTCAGATACGTTTTGTGATAAATGAATCACTTTCTGACCGACAAATTTCATGTGGCACACCTGATCTCTTTCGGCAAATTCTGGCGCCTCGGCTCAGCGGTGGATAGTTGTTCCCGAATTTCTATATTTTGCATAGAACAGCATTTACTCTTTTTCAACACGTTTTCCCTGTATGTGTCCTATGGCTGCGTGCCATCTCCTGCATCCCGGCCAATTCATTATAGTGATGTCAGCATGTGTTTACAGCTCACAAAGGGAGCGGCTATAAAGGCGCTCTCATCTACTTAACCAATATGTTTATGTGCGGCCGCGCCTGTGTTTGCTAATGGAGAATTTAAACTAAAGAGTCTTCTGACAGCAGCATCGAGCCTTGGCGGGGCAAGCTGCATTAATTCATGTAGTGGGGGGAAAAAACAGGAACAGGAAATGTTGACCTGATCAAAAGGCAACTTCCAAGGATGGAGTTGGACCACTTCCAGCGCCACTGCAATTCAGAGTCCTACTTGACCCGAAGAGAGATGGACCTACTGGAAGCTGGCACCTACTTATGAAGTAGGTTAGGTAAAGGCATGCCTAATTAAAGCTAAAGTTGCAGTTGTAAAAAGGTAACTTCAGCTCTGAAGTCTGACCTCGCATGTATTTTAAATCACTAACTCGCTGAGCATGTTAGGTACTGTGCAATCTGTTAACATGCCCGCAGGTCCATAAACAAAGAGCAACTCGGCTTCTACCGAGCAAATATCATACCTACCAATATTTTTTTTTCATAATACAGTACAAACAACACTTCCAGTGACATTTAAACAGCAAATATATACCAAGATTAGTGTTTTATATATCATAATTTCACTCTGTTAAAACTTATTGTCTGCATCTTTCCTTTTAGGCCTGTCACTATTGAATCTTTTTAAAATTGGCTTATCAATTATTCCATCGAATAATGGAGTAATCGCACTGAGCCTCGCCAATGTCTTCTTTTTTTTAACTTTACCAATGGTAAATGTTTTTAGTCAACCACTTTTTCAAGTCCACCCATTCTGTTTTGTAAACCCATTGATCCTCATAAGGGTGCAGGCTTGCTGGTGCCTATCACAAATGGCATCGGGTACTAGGTGGGGAACACCCTGAACTGGTTGCCGGCCAGTTGCAGGGACAACAGACGAACAACCATTCATGCACCCAAACTCGCCTAAGGACAATTAAGTATGTCTAATACACCTGCCATACATGTTTTTTTGTTGGAGTGTGGGAGGAAGCTGGAATGCCTGGAGAGAACCCATGCAGGCCCAGGGGGAGCATGCAAACTCTACACAGGAAGGCAGGAGCGAGGTGGAGTTGAACTCGGGTCCCTTTAACTGTGAGGCAGAGGTGCTATTCACTGCGCCACCAAGCCGTCCCTTTTAAAACTTGACTTACCCGATTTGGTCAACTTCCCCCCTCCCAGTCCTAGTTCCATAGCAACCCCTCCTGTGATGTCAATCATAAAACTACAGTACATGATGAAAACAAGTTGGGCAGGTGACCCGATACTTTTGTCAATCTAGGTTATGATCTCCAGTAAATGACAAAGTGGAGTTAATACTGTAAGCCAGTATGTATCCGTCACAGGCTTTCTTCCAGGCAGTTGAATTGCGTTATCTTTTTCCTCGACATTTATTGAGCAGATAGTGGGTGTTTGACTATTTGTGTGTAATATCATCCGATACATTCAGCCACTTAGCCTCAGGTTGTATTTCACACATTCATTAGGGAAATGTGTGAGTGTACATGCCACAGCTTCGAAAAGGTTGCTAATGTGGAGATGATTAGTTTGAAGTCGAAACAAAAACACTCTTTGCTTTTGAATTCAAGATGGCTCTGTGACTCGCCCACTGCAACCTTCAAACCAGTCTCTGTAGAATCCATGCAAGAACCTTCCTGGTCCTGAATGATCTCCATCATGAGATGTTGTTTTGTTTTTCTAAATAAAAGTTCTATTTCTGTTGAATGCAATCTAATGCAAAATGCGTCTGGTGTGTGAACATGCATTCTTGTTCCTGATATGTGAACTTGGCATCAGTGATCCTTAAATACCCATAATGTAACTTGCTCCATACTGCTCATCAGGCCCGCTTGTGACATTTGGTCAGGTTCAGGAGAAAATTAGCCCACACTATGGAAGAGCCAACCCCAGCAACAGCAAGCCATTACTGTCAACTGAACGCGTTTTTCTCCATTTGACCTTTAAGAAAGAAGATGACATGTCTCTCGCTCCTTCTTCTGGATGACTTACTTGAAGAGGACGAGTGAACAGATAGAAAAGGTTCTGATGAGACCTGCTGATGGATTCAACTGTGAGGAATGTGTCACATCCAGTATTTCTGTGATGCACACTATGGCCTGTCCTTTCTCTAAAACACACACTAACCTACACATGTTTTCCATATTCAGCCCTTAATGTAAACATCCAACAGTCAACAAAAACAGGAATAGCATATTTTGCAACGGAATCACTAACACAATTTAGCAATTACAGAAGTTGTTTCAATTAATTTGCTCTTAATTTGAAATTGAACCGATCCTACAATGTCATTAAAAAGCATCAAATTAAAATTGCTGATACCTGCAAGTACTTTTGAATTTTCCCGCCCTGCCTGTGGTTGTGACGTCATGCGGTGCTCGTGTTAGTTCATTCACACAGTCGTACCGAGGAGTTAGTATTTCTCTGAAGTGGTTTCTACTTGGAAGAGGTTGCCCCTGATGCCCACTGAAAACATTTTGCGTGCCCCTGCTCGCTGCAATGACCATAAACAAAGATCTTTATCCAGCTATTTATCCATAAAAAATTATACCTTAATATACCTCAAATTGTATCATTGTAACATGAACAAAAGAAAATGCAATTTAATAAACTGTTAACAAATGTTAACTTTACTTTTTACATGATTTATACGGGTTAAAGTTTTGTCTGAAACAGAAAAAAAAAAAAAAAAAAATATATATATATATATATATATATATATATATATATATATATATATATATATATATATATATATTTTACCTCAAAACATTTTTGACCAGCAGAACTTTTTGATGTTTAAAAAATATTATATCAATAAACAATAATTGTAAATTCATTTGAAACACTAACACAGGAGCACCAATATCTATAAAGATATTAACCTGAAGAAAAAAAAAAAAGTATAAAACATTGTGCTGATTTGTTTATAAATCACATTAAAAATTGATGTGAATTAGTTAAAAAAAAAAAAAAGACAGCTATTCAAAAACTCCCATATAGATATTGACAATGAAAGCACCACTGCAATTACAATTTACAGAGCAACAACAAAAACGGTTCCTCGGGGCCATCCGACAAATTTATTTTCTGCATAATGTACAGTAGCTTTAAAGTACTCTATTGGCAAACCTGTAACTGATTTTTTTTTTTTTTTTAGTTTTTTTGTTTTTCTTCTGATACACTCTGCATCGAACGTAATAGACTTCGAGACATCACCTGACTTTTATCATCGATACTGCCAGGATAACTTATCAAAATATGAAATCAAGTAGTTGCAATAAATGCTGTGTTGTCACATTATCTGCATGATGTCCTCAGATAATGTGACATTATTATCTGATTTTTGCTCGGGCAGTTTTTGGAGGGCACTTCCACAGCAATAAAGCTCATTAAATTGATCGAGATATGGACGGGAAGGATCGGATTGAAGAAAAGCTCATCTGTCAGGAAGTGCTGACAATACAATCACAGTGGCCCCGCCCATTTTGTTTCATGATTCCATTACTTGGGCTATGATAAAATTTCCCCTATGACACCTGGCACCACCACATTTGCACAAGGCAGAAACATCAATTCCGCCTAGCGCCCCTGCATGGTGTCTCATTTCTAATTTGTGTTGCGTAGCAGACAATTTGCGCACGCCTATGCTGTTTGTGTGCGGACATGAGAGAGTAGGAAGGAATTAGGCAAGAGAAAATGTCTTTATCTGGAGGGATCTTTGACAACTCCGTGGAGATTGGCTTTCACCAGGGCGCTGATCCAATTCATGTACATAGTATGTGTGGGAAGGAGTCCTTGTTACTTATTTCAGTTAAACTATAAACTACACTTTACAATCTGATGGGCTGGATCGAATCGGCAGATATTTGATCGGTTGTAACGTCATAATTTGGATATCGATCAGTGATGCCATCTTAGGCGGGTCACTTGGAAAATAGGTATTTTTTTTTATCTCAATTAAGTTTTTAAAGATGTTGTTGATCAGATCCCCCAAAATAAAACTATAGGGCAACCACAAACTTGTTTACTCGAAACTAAAACATAATACAATTATACAACTATAGTCAGATTTTTATTCAGCCCACTGCACGTCCGCCTCATAATTGAGAGGTTCCTGGTTTGATTCCCGCCTGTATGGACTTTGCATGTTCTCCCCATGCCTGCATGCTTGGGTTTTCTTTGGGTAGTTTGGTTTCCTTCCACAATCCCCAAAACATGCACGATAGGTGAAATGGACACTGCAAATTGCCCTTAGATGTGTTTGTGAGGGGACACGCCCAACTAGGTAATGCAATCAGGCATGTTACTTTTGTAGTGGTGTAGCTTTTTGTTAAATTGAAGTTGGTGCGTTATCTAATCCGGTCCACCTTGTAGTCTGAAAAATACAGTACTTTTTCCCCATGCATTTCAATGATTAATTATAATGCAAATGTTGGCTTTTCTTGGCCTGGGCTGGTCTCAATGTCCTGCAAATAGCAGGGGTGAACTCTATAGTCAATACCCAAGTTAAATATATTGATAATTTTTTCCATTTTGTGATTGACCTTGTGATCAGTTATTGTTTTTTGTTAGGTAATTTGCTTCACAATCCTGATCATATAAAGTCTACAATAAATTAAGTAAAATCCAGTTCTTTCTTTCTAGAGTTGTGGTTTGAAAATAATTGTCAATACAATGAAAATGTACACTTCATCTCATAAATTTATAATGAGCATAGGACAAGGTTTGGAAAATGACGACTTCCAACAAGCAGTTAAACACTTCTTACATGCACCAAAGATTTGATGTGCAGTATTGCTTTTTGTTTTCTCAAGTGTGTCCCCATTTGGGCTAAGGGTGTGCTGGTGCCTCCCAAGAGGCAGCATTTTTACTCTATACAGGGCATCAGCGAATCACAGGTGAGGGGGGACCAGAACCAGAAATGGATCCCATTCTTTTCACTTTTACCTCAAGTACATGCTTACAATTTTCCTTGACCTCTTTCTGGCCTCTGAGACATATCTGATACTATTTCTTTGCATGAGATTTCTTGTTTGGAAAACCAATTGAACATAGATCTGATTTTTCAACAACCTTCACTCCCTAAATATTTCTCCGTGAAGCCAAATTGGTAATAGAACAAATCCATCAAAAGAAAGCGACGTCTCAACAGAACACCACGTGTGGAAGAAAACTCAGAAAATATTAAACACTGAGTTGAATTAGTTTTAGAGCTATGAATGACTCCGCATCCTTTGTCTGTAAGGAATAAATAAATAGTCTATGAAAGAGGACAACAAGTAATTCAAAGCCACTAGGCTTCCCACTGGATTCATCTCCTGTTCACGAGAAAATCCTAATTGGCCACAGAGATGTGGCGCTGTGATTGCTATTGGAAATGAAGAGATTCCGAGTCAATTGTCATCAGCCTCTCATAGCTGACTCAAAGGATGGTCTCATCAGGGCTTGTTTATGTAGCACTCGATTAATATATGCTAGCGACAATTCCCCGGCTTGTTTTAGATTGCATGCATTTACACTGAGTCCTCCTGTCTTTTCTATCTAACCAGGTATCCTCTTTATTTGGGTGCCCTATATTGAATTTTACAAATAACATTTAATACACCCTTTTTCTTCCTGTGTTATTGGAATTGATTGATTTTTTTCCTCCCTCTCCTATATAGACAAAGTAAAACCATCACCTGAATTCCCGCACGAATAGACAAAGCAAACAAGCGCCACACGATAAGGAAAATACTCAAAGGTGAGCTAATGCGCCTTTTTATTGGGTTCATTTTTTTTTAAAGGTGTGTGCGAATGGCATTACATGCCATATAATGCCCCACCAAGTGGCATTATGAGGTAAAATGGCAAACTGAAGTAATAATAACAATCATAATAACTATAATAAAGAATGTTTACTTCTTGAAATAAACATATTGGTATAATGTACGCCAAATGCTAAAACCACAAAATAACATTGTTTTTTCTTGATCATGCGCATGCCACCAACCCCTGGTACTATTGGAAAAAAAATGTTGTTAGCATTTAGCCTATGAGTACACTTGAGTATATTTTTAAGTACTTTTCAAGTATGTTCGCAAGTAGGTTTGAACCTATCTTAAAGTGTTTTTGAATGTACTTTCCAATATGTCCAAACAGGTTTGCCAGTCAAACTTTATACTGGCAGCTCCACATGTCAGTAATTTTAGCTAGAAAATGTACAGAAAAGTAACAGCAACTTTTTTTTCAATGAAAATTTCCCAGAACATCGATACTGTAGGTAGTCCAAGCAAACTTTATAACCTTGAGCCGTCATCAATTCACATTGGTTTCCTTGTAGTTTGACTTGACTTCTACCTTAGGGGGGAAAAAAAAAAAAAAAAAAAATTTATATATATATATATATATATATATATATATATATATATATATATATATATATATATATATATATATATATATATATAAATTTCAATGGGAAAAGGTGTTCAGACATACATATTTTGATGTATGCTTATGATCACAGCAATTGTCAAACTCGAATCTCAATGCACCAAGGTAACAGGAACACCTCTCATTGAGCAAGAGTCTTTCAAGGACGCCATTGACATAACTACTATCAATCGAAGCTTTTTGAGGAAAGAGCGTCTCTGTTCGTAACCAAACCAGACACTCGCGCAGACACACATAGGCTAGGCACACACACTGACTGCACATCTAAGAGAAGGGAACGCAGAGACCTCGAGACACTCTTTGTGGCAAGACATTAATTATTAATGGGCGAGATTCACACACAGTTTTTGATGTCGGAGCAGTCAAGCCTCTTAAAGGGTGTGTGTGTGTTGGGGGGGGGTTGTATGATAGCTTCTCGGGGCCGTGACTGAGTTGATAAAGCGCATGGCTTTTATCTATGGGGTCAGAAGACGAGGGCCGAAATATCTCCTCCACTGATGATTTCCTGTGGGCATGGCAGCTCTGCGGACACTTGCTTTCAGACGGCTTTATCACTGGATCTGCCAGGATTGGCTATACAGTACTTCAGTTTTGTTAGGGGCTCTCACTTGTGCATTCAGGCAAAATGCTAATCAGAGTGATCACTCAGCTGGCTTTTTAGTGGTCTGCTTGTTAGGGCTCAGAATGCAATGAGCAGACCCCTCGATACGCCATCCCCAACAAGGATCATCCCCTCAGGAGCCAATCCCTCCAATAGACTGCGTTCTCTCTCCTCCTCACCCATCCCTCCTACAGTTACGGAATAGGCCTGTTACTAAAATTGTTGACTACTGGTTATGGAAGCAAAAGGTGAAGGGAGAGGGAATCAGCGGGCAAAGGTAAAGTGGAAAGTGACAGTCTTGTAGCAAAAGTCCCCATGGTGTCAAAGTTGTGAGCAGATATGATTCATATGTCACAGGGCCACACGTGGTGCATCATAATAAAACACTGACATCATGGCTTTCTTGTTTCCATCTTGTTTCTTCTGCTATTTTGGATTGAAAATAAACAGTGGGTGATTTGTCAGTTCATTTTTGGGAGTTGAAATGCGAAAATTCAGAAGTTTATTTTATACTTCTTTTTAAACGTTTTTCAATTACAGTTTCAACCTATTGGCAGCTGGGAAATAAAAATTCGCACCTTAAATTTATTTTTGTATAAATCGAAAACTAACATCCTTGACATTTGCCTGTTTTGGTTAAAAAAAAAAAAAGGCCCATACATAAACAAAACAAAACTGAAAAACAATGCTCTTGGTTCAAGCAAATCCTTAATTAACAATCTAAATTTGAAAAAAAAAAAAAAAATCACAACTACAGGAAATAAAACCAGATGAGGGTTACCCAACAACCGGTGGCAACAACAATAAATAGACACAGAAAAAAGAACTAAATGCAAGCATACTGTCGAGAAACATAATCAAACCTGGACAAGATATGAATTGCAGGATAGACCTCATTGGTAGATACAAGAAACAATGATGACTAGAACAGGTGGAAACTAAAACCTGATGAGACGTCAATGTGGACAACAACAAAACAAAATATAACATGTACAAAACAAAACAGAATAAGCTAAACATCAAAATATAAGCTAAACAACAAAAAACATAATGAAGGTCATGACACTCGTATTAATAAAAATACGTACAGTGTATATTTATTTAGCGAACTGGCGAGATAGCTCGACAGACAGATAGACAGACAGATAATGGAAAGAAAAGAAGTTAATTAAAATGTGAGTCTTTTGGTTACAACAAAACACACATAATGAAAGAGCATCCTTAAAAAAGCGATTTAAAACAACACATCATAATCAAGTCTTGGGGAGACATCCAATATATTGTGTGTTAAGCAGTCCAAATTGGCAAACAATCACTATCAAGTACTTAAATGCGAAGGACAACAGAAGGGTAACCATCTTATTCTTTAGTTACAATATTACTTGCCAGCGTTAAAAAAAGAGGATAATGGCATGAAAACGGCTTGAATCAATCAATAAAAAAAATGCATTGAGCAAATATAAACTTAACGTCACACTCATTTATGACTCTTCTCCAGTGATGCTTTTGGCTCCCCCTGTTCTTCCTCACCTTTTCCTCTCTTTTGCTTGTCGCGTCTTTCCCAGCGCACTGATCAGGATGTCAGCAGCTGTCGAGGTAATGAGGATCAGTGTTGTTTTAAACATGAAATGCTGCTGGGGAGGGAGGAGTGCGAGAGAGCGGAGAGATCAATAAGAGCCATTACTTCTCCTCTCTAATGATGCAGCCCCCCCCAACACTCCCCCGCCGCTCCTCACCCCTGGTCTCAGCCCATTTCTACACACTATCCGATATCGGAAGGGAGGAGGTTATGAATTATCGAATCCCAAGGGCGTGTGCCATGCCGCCAATTACCCGGTGAAAAATGGCCCCTATCTGGATGTGTGTGTAGGTGTGTATGTGTGTGTTTGGTGAGAGAAGAGGTTGATGTCGGCCAGCCAAAGCGAGCGGACAGCAACGGCATTTTGTCTTTTTCGTGTGTTGTTCTGTATTGCACATGGACCCTAGACTTTGTAATGGCTCATTATTTCAATGTTTCCCAATGGTTGCTGATTCAAGAAACATATTTAACATTCATCTGAGCTCGCTTAATCTGGCTTCTGAAATTGACGTGATAGTATTTATGGGCTCAGATAACGATGGATGGATATCAGTGATAACATTGTGAAATTCTTCGATCAATGTTTCGTTTTTAAAGGTGTTTTGAGAGAACAAATTGCCTTATTAAAGACAGTGGAATGTCAAAAGTCTCACATGTCTCTCATGAAGGGGTATTTTATTTGTTTAGCCAAATTCAGCAGGTCAAAAAAAAACTATATTTTGTCTGTAATTAATTAAACTTCATTGTTTTTGTTTACAACTACTTATTATCATTAAAAACACACTTTGTCACTTGCTGGTGACTGAAAATGAAAAGTGCTCAGGGTTCAGGTGATGAAAATCATGGCTCACCTGTTTTCTGGATTTGGTCATATGTTTGCAATTAATTCATCAATTCATTTGGAGAAATCAGTTAAAAACTACCAACTTCCGAAATGCCCGTTAGAAATGACTAACATGGTAACGCCCCCTTGCCTCTTTCCATGATAATTAAGAAGGAATTTAATGTATGTCGTGCATACACGACATAAAAGAACCGGGTATCAATCGGCCCCAAAATCATATTTAGATATCTCTGCTTCAACCCACTTCATTCAAAATGTATAACAATTAATAACTCAATGGCACATTACTGAGAGTTTAAGAGCAGCGTCTACAATTCTGTCATTATTTTTGCTTTTTATTTAAGTCACCAAGATATGCAAGCACAAGGCTTCCTGACAGGCTATTGTAAGCTTAATTGATGAGCTGTGGCTGTCTGTGCCGCGTTTCTTTTCAGCGACAAGAAAATAGAATTTAGTGAATTACAGTAATCCCGCTAAAGGTGGTATTATCAGCAGTTAGACAGTTAGCTGTGCTAGCTTGTTAGCTGCAGGAGTTCACTTACAGAAAAAAACTTTTCTAAAAAACTTTACCAACCCTAAATGACCTAAAATCTTAAATTGTGAAAGTTTTTGGAATATTTTCAGTACAAACATCATTTTTACATACAGATGCATTATATAAGTGCCAAAGTTCAACCCTTTCAAGTGTCCCTTTAACTTTTTACAGCTGAAATTGGCTGAATAAGTAAACTGTTTTGAAAGGGCTAGTGTGTAAGATTTAGACCGTTTTTCATGACAGACAGCAGGAGGTGCTGCAGGTGCTGCATTTACCATTGTCCGTAGTTATAACAAACATGGCCGCCTCCAGATAAGTGCCCCCCCCCATATAAAATAATTTAATAAAAGCTAGACCTATGATTATATTTAAAACATACTGTTGTTCATTAAGAACACATTCATTTGCAAATTACAATCATTTTATTTATTCTTTTTTAATGAAAACGGCTCTAAATCTTACACACTGTCCTTTTGAGTTATGTTTTTATTCTGCCCTTAAATAAATATTGTTTGCCTAAAAACTATAGTCTAATGTAAAGATTTAGAGTTGTTTGGAGGCGATGTATTGGAAAATGAAAATACTTTTTTATTGCTTCGCTTGGTATTCAATCCTGAAATATGTGAAATCTCTCTCTCTCTCGTTTGTTTCCACGCATAATTATAAAGCATTTTTGTAACTTGGCCCAAGTTCCAACCTCACCAATCATTTCAGAATTCAGCAGGTTGATCATAACTCATTTGGCTTGCAACACAAAACAAAAAAAATGATGAATTGAAAACTCTTAAGTTGTGTCCTTCATACACAATCATACAGAAATAGTGACGATCTCATGCCAATTTACTCCTTCATTTTCATCTCAAGTTTAGCAAGGCTGAGCTTGACATCCTCTGCTTGTTCATGTAGTAAGAAAGGAGCTCACAAGTTGATCTCCTTTGTTGCTGCTTCCACTCTTTTGGACCAGAATCCCGAATCATATCTCTTGTGATGCATTCAGGGAGATCAAGGAACACTTCAAATTCGGCCTTTGTTCTCTTTGTCATCCTGTCTTAGCCAGTTCACCATCCACCATTGCTAATCTATTGTTCAAACACCATCTTTAACTTGCAATCAAACTTGTGTATTAAATTGTGTATCGTCAGACTCACATCACTGCTTAATAGTTGCCTTTCTTTTGCACTTGTGTCACACATGCACACATACAACGAAGTTATTGATGGTCTCAAGTGTATCTTTCCTGTCCATTTAGCTGTTGGTGTGTGGGAAGCTCTCGGTGCTGATATACAGCACTTGGAGCGCTTATTGAATTGCACTGATGGAACATCAATTACAGACCTTGGTGCCAGAGAAAAAGCGTTAACTAAGCTCCTCATATCACATTACAGTGTGCAGCGCTCTGATGGCTGCTCTAAATAAAATCTCTTCGTATTGACTGTTTGCTGCATTGTCTCTTAGTTGGTCCACCGCAAACCTCAACAAAGATGGACTGTGTTGCTTGCATTTTTTTTTTTTTTTTCTGGAGGAAAAGGCCCTTTAAACTAAAAATAACTACTTTCAATGAAGCACCCTCTCATATAGTAAATGATAACGGAGTTAAAAAAATAATAAACACAGTGCATAACTTCTTTTACACAAGACAGTAAAAATATTTAAAAATGTAAAATGGCATGAAAGATTGATTTCATTAAATAGCTGGTGAAGTCGAACAACATTTTTACAAAAATTATCAAAATTAAATTATATGACAACTACGAAAACCATCGTTCCATTTTATTAATTTTAACATGTGAGTGCACTGGTTCTCAACTTTTTTCAGTGACGTACTCCCTGTGAAATCTATTTTCAAAAATATTGTAATATACAATATAATATAACATTCATACATATATGATATCATCATATATATGTCATAAATATATTTTCATATCATGCCATCAGTGTCTGATTAATTAAACTTTAGACCCTTACACACATCATTTGTATCAGTCCACAAAAAAAAATCAACCTTACCTGTCCTCTTTAGGTTCATAGAAGAAATCTGTTATCGAAAAGATTTAATTGAATTATTAATAAATATGTTTCCATGAAAAATAATATAAAGTGTCAGACCTGTGATATATATATATATATATATATATATATATATATATATATATATACATATATACATTTCTCCACAGAAAACGATTCAAAATAAAGCAAAAAGAAATCATTAACTTAATTGTTAATAAATATCTTTGTTTTGAAGTTTGAGAACCACTGGTGTAAAACCCAAAACATATTGAGCAGCTTCCAAAAGTGTTCAAACGCAACCGTATCAGCAAGGATTGTGTTACCAGCTTCCTGTAGCATTTGTATTCACTTGGACACAATAACTATTATACGTCTTATTGGCCACTTATCAATAACTGCACTTTGCTAATGTGTCTCCTTTTTCCTCAGCTCAAATGTCTACAGGAATATTACCCAGATGTGCTAGTGTGCATTAAAGTCCAATGTAATTTATTGTGTGGATGCTTTAAACCATTGCATTAAATTACGCAGCATTTTTATCAGAATAATGGCTAGATTGAATTGAGGCTCATTTGCGTTTAATGGGGATGCAGGATGCTAATTCAAATTGTCCTAATACAAATACATTTTTCATGTATATGTTTTCAATGTGCACTCACTGGTCAATGGATATAAATATTTTTAAGTTGTGTAATTGTAGCTGTAGTTTGTACCAAGGAAGTTACAGTACCAGCACCCTTAAGGGGAGCACCCTTTAATTCAGTGTTTTATTCGTTCCTTAAGAATTTTCTCAATTAAGCCGTTGACGTTATCAAGAAATATTGATGGAATTATTTGAAAATGAAAATATACGTTTTATGATTTAGATTCTTCAAAGTAGGTGCCTTTTTGCATGTTTTGGTATTTTCTTGTGGATATGCTTTTCTACTGGAATGACTTTCAATTCGCAGCTGGGCATTATCAAGAGTTATTCGATTGAATTTCTAGACCTCAAAATGTTGTAAACTTTTAGAATTACCAAACTTTTGACTGGTACTGTAAGCTCACCAAACTATCAGAAATGAGACCGCTTTAATTAGTTCTGTAGATTTTACTTTCAATGTGTTGTTTCGTTGTTACTTTCCATATTTATTCCATATTTACTTGAAGTATACACCACTGCTTCGGCATATTCACCTTGAATAATAGATTTTAACATTTGTTTTATGTCCCCTTTTATCTTGCTAATAACCATTTGACTGATAAACCAATATTGTGTCGCAGTGGTTGTCAATCTTTTACGATGTACCCCCTGTGTAATTTTTTTTCAGTTAAGCACCTCCTAACCACCGCAAATCACTTTAGGCTGAAATATTTTGCATTTGATTTGTTAAACTTTGATTAATAAACTACATTTGTAGTGGCAAGGCCGTGTAATGTCATCTGTTTTATTTTTGACTGCGTCACTAATGATAATGTGCATCCATATAAAACCTAACAAAACACATTTAGCAAAAGTGACAATAAGACAAGTTTGCTATATGTTGCATCATGATTCAATTAATTTGCGCTTAATTTGAAATGGAAAATGTAGTGTTCTTGTAACAGCATTAAAAATCATTGCTGTGGATTTGCAGAAACCCTGTTGAAAATCACACTTACCGCCTGAAGTCCATTCCTGTATCCCCATGGGTACAATGTTTGTGTATTGCTATGAGAATCGCTGATACACCATTGGTGGGGACTGAGCCGGTGGCTTATGAGTCCTATTTAAGTGTTTAATTTGTTGACCTCCATCAAAAATAATTTAAGATACAGTGCTAGAATGAGTTAGCATTTGTCAAATTTTACTTTGTACTTTGACTATTGTCATACATCAGGCATGTCCAAACCCAGTCCTCGAGGGCCGCCTATCCGGCATGTTTTGGAGGTTTCTGTCCTCCTAACACACCTGAATCAAATGATCAGCTCATCAACAAGCTCAGCGGAAGCCTGACGACAAACCTGATCATTTGAATCAGCTGCATTGGATGACGGAAACATAAAAAAAACAACATGCAGGATAGGTGGCCCTCAAGGACCGGGTTTGGACATGCCTTTCATACATTGTGGGTTGAATATACCTTATTTGTTTATTTATTTTTTCCTGTTACCACATGACTAAATACAATTGAGATCTTCTCCCACCGATGATGTAGGCACGATTCGGAACTGGCTGGAAGCTGTTTTAAATGCAAATAAAGAACATGTAAATTGGTGCAACATGTCAGTCACAGTGGGACTTCACTGACTTTTTAATACAGAGCTGGTGTACCTAATGAAGTGTCCTTTGAGTACAGGTACCAACAAGTCGAGTGTTTGTTGAGCTGAAAGTGAGCCCTCTTGTGGACTAAAATGTAAGTACACCTAGCTCTGGAGAAACAGCGAGAGGGAAGGATGAGATGAATGCGTCTGTCTTTTACTGCTTGTCACATATAATTGGTCCATGGGGCTGGGGTACCCCCCCCCCCCCCCCTAACTCCCACCCCAAAAGGACAAAATAAAAAAAAACTTTCTTGTTTCCTAATTAGTGTTGAACTCCTGCCAAATGGTGCGCAACTCTCCATGGTGACCCATCGGAACCAAGAGGATATCTGGCTGCTGGTATTCTTTTTCGGACAACCTGTTCCTCACGGCCTCACCACTGTGGAGCCTCTGTTGTCCTCCCTCTCTCCTCCTCCCTCTCTCTCGAGTTCCTCTCTCTCGCTCTCTCTCCTCTGCGCACAGACAGGCGCTCTCGTTCTCAGTCTGCGCACATCTCGCACTTGGCCAGCATCACTTGGAACCCACAGACACGGCTCTGATTGAGCCTCCTCACCAGAACGGAGGTCCACGCCGCTCCACCCCAACACCCACACACAAGCCTTGTAAGAGTTACACCGTCACGCGCACAACAATTGGAGGACTGTGTGAAGAAAACTGCTTATATTGATTTGGGATTTTTGGAGTTTTCGTTTTGGCAGTCTGGATTGGGGCTTGCGTAAAAGTGTCAAAGCCACCGGGGAGATTTCGTGCAAGTCATTTCCTGTAGGATTTCTAACTTTTCTCGTGGTGCAGAAGAGGCAGCGGTGGAAATTTGGGAGTGGAGCCCGGACAAGAGCGCGCTGCGCCGGGGTGAGCTGGCTGACCCGCAGGACCGCACCGAGATAAGGTAAACGGACACACGGCTCCCACCGAAAGCAACGACATACGTGTTGATCTACTCTTCTTCGCGATCATTATCGATTTATGTGCAAGATGAATCAGCACACACTTCTGCACGCAAGGCACTTAATAGGATTTTTGGAGGGTCCACATTCCCCGCACTAGAATGAAGTCAGTGATCAAACACATAATAAACGGGAGTCATGCCGTGCAGTGCTATCTTTGAAACTCGCATGAATATTTTATTTCTTAAAAAAAAAGAAAACTTTGATCGTAGTATTTTACAACATCCGAGTCATTTTCGTTCAGAAAAAAAATAGATTCTCACCGTCCAGCTTTTGAGCTTCGAAACAGGCAAACTTTTGGTCACATCATTAGGGACAACTGGACACTTCAAAGTCTAGAGCTGGATGCAAAAAAAAAAAAATAATTCTAATGCTTTTTCTGAACTTCACCGAGTCGAGACAGAAAAAAATGACACACGCCACCTGTCGTGATTTGTCTTTTATTGCTATATCGATTTTAGTTTTGCCACGTTTATCTCGTTAGGCTATTGTTTCCACTTGTGCTTGTCAACACAGTCTCTTGTGTCATCCAAATAGCTCCCTCAAAACCTTTGCGTTTTGCCCAGGTGTTCCTTGTTGTCTCACCAGGCTCCAAATTTTGTTGAATTGTCACATTTCTGGGGCGACATGGTGAAAGAGTGGTTAGCACGTCCCAATTCCAGCTTGTTCCAGCCCACCTGTGTGGATTTTGGTATTTCTCCCCGTGCCTGTATGGGTTGTCTCTGGGAACTCCGACTTTCTCGCACATTCCAAAAACATGGTTGGTGTATTAGACACTCGAAATGATCCTTTGGTGTTATTGGGTGTGGGAATGGCAGTTGTCTCTGTATGCTCTGCGATTGGCTGGCAACCGGCTCAAGGTGTCTCCCGCCTCCTGCCCGAAGACAGCTGGGATAGGCACCAGCAAGCCTGCAACCCGAGTGAGGATAAACGGCTATAGAAAATGTCCCATATCTGACTGCCAAACAAACATGAAAGCATCTGGTTGCTCTGCAAGTGTACCTAATGATATGTCCTTTGAAGATGCCTATTTTTGAAACTTCTTACCGTTCAGTGATAGCAAATGTCTATGTGTTTGGGCCAAGTGCATGACATCTCCGGTGATTACTGCAGTCCAGCGCTGGTACTGACCCGGACCACCTGCACTTCACAATGATGATAGGACAGTCACGCTAAAGTGCTCCCAAATACAATGCATGTCCATCTCTGATGCTCTAACATGCCTTACTTGTAAGCCTCCTATAATCCACCATTTGTGATTGAATTACCCGCCCTTTAAATGAAATGAAATGTTGTAGGCCGTGCAGCGGGAGCTTGTTCGAGAATATTACTTTCACAGCTTAAAGGTTTAGAATGGAGAGAAAAAAAAAAAAAAAACAATTGGCCAAAAAGGCTTACTATACTAGTTTCCTTTTTGTCTGTGTGACAGCAATCACTTAGCTTTTTAAAAGTTACAGGATGTCCTCTCTTTTCCCCTGTTTAGGTTATGACGGAGAACAGCTGAACATGGAGCTTTTGTGGATTTTGTTGTTTTCTAGCGTCTATCCCTTTGCCCGCTGCCAAGGCGTTTACGGTAAGAATGACATGTTTTACAAATTAACAAAAGTATGTCAATGGGTGCTGCTTCCGTATGGATTGGATGAGCTCCCGTGGCAAAAGCCTGTTGTTGTTGAAAATGTTACTTAAGGCTGCGGAAGAAATCCACAGCATATTTAATACACTTAAAGTTCACTCAAAGGAAAGCGTACACAGTTTCCAAGAATAGATAAGATCCATTCCATTCTGGGAAGTGGTCATGTTTCATTTGGTTTGGAGAAGGAATACATTTCGCCTTCGGGAAATACAGGACATGGAAATACATTGTTCAAACTATGGTTCAAACCTTTATTATGCTCCTACAAGAAGTCATACAACTTAACAACTGTAGCTGTAACTCGTTTTGCAGGTGTTTTCTTGATTGTCAGGTAATTAAGCATCTGTCATGGGTAAAATTGAAACCTGACAGAATACTTGTTCACATTATTTATGTTGATTCAATTTGGTCTTACTTATACAGAGACTACAGATGTTTTCTCAAGGTACTTAGAAAAAGTGAGTCTCTCTCTAGCGAGAGCAAGAGAGAAAAAGGGAGAGAGCGAGAGAGCAAAGAGGGATAGACGCAAAGGCTACACTCAGACCTCAGGGCTTAATGCTGAATTCTGATTTTTTTCAAAAATTTTCAAAATTCACAATCACAACAGAATAATAATGATAAATAAGTGGTTCTCAAATGGGGGTACTTGAAACAACATCAGAGTGTGCTTGAGATTTTAAATGAAACAAACAAATTCAACAAAACAAAATTAAAATTAAACAAAACAAATTAAAACAAACAAATATCCCAAAATTCTTTAAATATAATTATTGAATTAATTACGTTTCGGGAAAATATAAGCTCATAAAACAAATTTTATGTTCAATAGGGTATTCGAATTCATCATTGTAAAAAGCCAGATTCTCCCCCATACTAGAAAGGTTCGACCCAACTTGTCATGAGCCACCGCTCGTTACCTGTCAAGTTAATGATTTATTTTTGTGAACACATCTCTGCTATGATCCCAAAAGAGGACACTTTAAGTTGAATATTTTTCTGTGGACAAATATTTAGAATTATTTCTTTTGAGAACAGGTCTGACACTTTAAGTTGATTTTTTTTTTTTTGGGGGGGGGGGGGGGTATTTATTAATAATTAATTAAGTTAATGATTTATTTTTGCGAAGAGATCTCTACTGTAATCCGAAAACAGGACGCTTTATGTTTAATACTTGTCCGTGGACAAATATTTGTTTGTAAATATATTTTTTTTAGAACAGGTCTGACACTTAATGTTGATTATTTTTTGTGGACAAATATTTATTAATAAGTTAATGATTTATTTTTGTGAACAGATCTCTACTATAACCCCAAAACAGGACGCTTTGTGTTTAATATTTTTCTGTGGACAAATATTTAACTGTAATTATTTATTTTTGAGAACAGGACTGACATTTTGTATTGATTATTTTTTTGTGGAACAATATTTATTAAAAAATTAAGTTATTTATTTTTGATAACAGAATTCTTCTATGATCCAAAAAAGGACACTTTAGGTTGATGATTTTTCTGTGGGCCAATACAAATGAAGTTTGAAAGGGTCTAAAGTTTAAAACATCAGACACTGATGGCATGTTTTAAGTATTTTTTTTTTTTTTTTACCCAAAACTGCTTTACACTGGTTAAGGGGTACTTGGCTGAAAGATGTTGAAGATATTTCACATGAGGTACATTCACCTTGAGCGTATCTTTAGGGCTTAAAATGACGCATAAAATGACACATGACTGACATGTGACCTTTTTTTTTTTTTACCTCTACCAACAGTCACAATGGATTTCAGTTATCAGTCTTACAGTTGTAGTTGGTTCTTACTTTGAGGGCGAGAACTGGTGTACGACACAGACTAAGTTACCTCAGTGTCAGGCGGCAGTCCGGCCATGTGTTCCGCCTCAAAGCAAACACACACAGGCCGATCTGTCGCCTTGGATACGCCGACTGGGATGTTTGAGGCGTTGTGGCAGCCGTCGCAAACAAGGTCTGTTTAGTGGCGGTGGCGGAGACCGCCGTTGTCATGAGCCATTGCGGGGTAACACTGACAATCTGTTCTTTGCTGAAGCATGTGTAGTCATCAGGAAGAAGGAGAAGAAGCCCGCTGCTTACTTCTCCACACTTCTACACACTTGGAACTGGTCTGGGTGTGTCGAGGTGAAACCTTAATAACTTTACTTGTTAATGTTGTACATCTCTACAAAGAGAGATAAAAAAAAACAGGGTGATTTTGATGTGATGGAATAATTTGAAAAAGCTTGCTTGAAAATCATGATAGGGCCCTAACTTTAACAGTGTACAAATTATGTCGACAGATGGAGATAATTATCGTTATTCTGAGAAAAGAAACCAAAACTTGAAGAAAAAATCTTGAAAATACACAGAGTTGTTAAATGATCAATTCCCTGATGTCTTTAAAATATTGTCCTGAGTGATTATCATGTGATGGGGGTCTTTAAGAGTGATTGTGTCTGACAAATGTGCTTGGGAAACTGTCGGGGCAGACAATCGTAAATTTGAAACCGGTTCAATATTTACGAGTGCAAATCGTGTGTTGGGTCGTATGTTTCATGCCACAATCACGGAGCGATATAGTCAATTAGAAAGTGACTTCAAGCTGTGCACACATAGGTGATGGAAGTGGTTGTGTCGAGTGTTTGTATATCTCACAAGTCCTTCACCATGACAAAAACGAGACGAGTTTGCAAGAGCCATTCAAGATTCCCAAAGTGAGTTCGAATTTATAGTGAGAAATCTTGGTTTAAGCAGTGAAGTAACTTCAAAAGTAATTCATATACAAAAGTTGATCTGTTAAAAAAATATTCTTGTTTATGTTCACAGAATGATTATTTACACTATCATACACATTGATATTTTATTCACGCAGGTCAGTTGATGTGTTGAATCTGCTGTTTCCATTCACGTGCGTTTAAATGAGCAAGGCTCAATTTTTTTTTCTTTTTTTCACAGTGCAGTTTTGTGAACCAGTGGCTTATTTTGTTTTGTTTTGTTTTTATTCAAAATAATATGATGTTATTAAGTTATTGTTATTTATTTTTTTCATGTTTAATGCACCAATGGCCTTTTCTGTTTGACTTTTGAATCGGAACGTGACCACGCTAGGAAAAAACTTCACAATAAAAGCCTGATAAGGCTGTTGCATTGCCACCCATATATTATTTGGTGTGTTTATATTGAAGTTGGCCTATGAAGATTGTTGGTGGCGTGTTACGCTATAGTATGTTGTTGCCGTGCTTGACATTACTTTGTCCTCCCTAAACCAAGACAATAACATACGGATAACCGATTGAGTCCAATCAAACTTAGCAATCTTGAAAACAAATAAACTTGTTTAAAGTGATTCGGGACCATCGGCGGTGCCCGATTCTCAGTACAGGGATTTCATAAGATGCAAAGTCTAAAATTTACAAACAGCGATGCTAAAGCACTTGTCTTTAGCCTTTTTAAGGTCTGCTAGCTCCTGATTGGTTATTTTTTGTCAGCTGATAGAGAGTGTCCAAAAGTGTTGCTACTGTAGCTGCCGTGAGGGAAAAGTAAACACATTGTTAACGAACTAATCTGTCTTCATTGTGCTTTCTCATTTTTATTTTAAAAGTGCTTCATCAATCACCAACAAACCCTCACATTATAGCAGTGTAATTATTAAACAGGCTAACAGTTGCCTAGCTTCTTCAGAATGGGTCAAAACAAGCCTTACATTTTGTCTCACAGTCTAAGTGTGTGCGTGGACAAAAATGGCTAAATCTCCAACGAGCATTGTGGGAACAACACAGGGCTGCATTGACAGTCCTCCGCAGGTCCTCCCTCGGCTGCGCATTTTAGTCTATCATATACTATACTAGAAACACATCTTTTCCATTTCGAGAGGAGAAAGGAAAGAAAAGAGAGCCAAAATGGTTGGCAGGCATCTTTTTCCACACGTCGTAATTGTTTCTCACTGGCTACGGAGGACAGATGCGACCGCGCCGTCCGTCGGGAGGCAGAGTGTGTAAGCGTGCCTGATGGATTTCAGAGTGTGAGCTTCATTTACTGTTGTCCTCTCTTGGGGCGCCTTTGGGTGCCACTGTCAGCCTGTGAGGACGCGTGCAGGTGTTCATTGCTTGTGTGCGTACAGCATAAGGCCAACAGTTTGCTGGCTCAGCAGGGACAGTAGTATCAAAGCGCACTCTCCCTTTCAGCGGCGTCATATTGATTGTGTATCTGTCAGGCGATAACGTCCGTAAGTGGCATCGGCACAAATTTGTGTGATGATACGACATACGTAACATTTGTTGTTGGTACAACACAACAAGACCTTGTGACATAGCACTACCTGTCTGCTATCATTTTTCCTTGTCTGCTGGTCTAAACAGCAGTACTTCTAGAACCAAAAATGCTTTGCACTGCTTAAGGGGTACTTGGCTGAAAACATATTTCACAACAGTACATCCCTGACCATTGGTATTAGATTAAAAAAAAACAAAAAACCCCCCCCAAAATGTAACAGGTTTTATTCCGACTCCAGCAAATTGCAAACTCTGTGCTGTAATTTCTATTTTTTACATCCTTTTGTATTATACATAATTTATTAGGGCACCTAAAAAGGGTTAAATCACCCCACGGCTCCCTCCACACTTCCCTGTCTCCATATTGCATTTATGCCTTTTTCCTGTCCATTTAATGTGGATAGAACATAATCCACAGGCATTACGCGCATGAAGTGACACTCACAAGTGCTAACTCCCAACTTACTGGAGGATTAGGGGAGATTCTCCAAACTTCAAGACTCTCACACAAGAAGTGACTCTTCAACTCCTTCAATACAACACACACATATTCACACATACACACGCTAATGTAGAAAAAAATGAATAGTGCGGGAAACGACACTCTTCACAAGGACACTAAAGCATCGATTTATTTGCAAACATGTCAGCATGAATGGAATGCCAACTGTATTAGCCTGCTGTTAGATGCTTTATTATGTGATTGTTGCCGAAAATTGAATGAATTCATCACTTTCCTTCTTATATAGTTTCTTATATTATAGCCATCTACTACAGTACATCATTTTCTGGCTGCATTTTACTTTTACTCCTTAGATTTGAAAAAGTGATTGGTTGCTACCTACGCACTTTCATTTATGATGTCATTTTCAATTCGACAAACAAGTGGCAAACGACGCCCCCTGAGATGGTTCAAAACAGATTGAATTTGCTGCTTAATTTGTATTCCACTAATGCAAAATGAATCAGAATGCCAAGTAGCCTCGCGGAGACCGAATTATTGTACATCCATTTTTTGGATTGACATCCCTCTTAACCTTAACATTGTGGGTCATTTTGGGAGGCGATAAAAGCAAAAACAGATGATTTGCATAAGGGATATGTGAAAGGAGACAAAATAAGATTAACCCATGTATGCATTGATAGAAAACAGTAGGAAGCCGAAATTTCACCCAGATGTGCCAACCCTTGTCTAAAATACCGTGAGACTGGTGGAAAAAAATGATACAAAAATGGTCAAAATACTGCACAAGAGTATTTTTTGTTGTATGTCTTTGTACATCATTATACAGTATTTAAATACCACCTTAATACGTATGGCACTTTACCCTGCAGTTGACCTAGAAATCAAAATCTTTTCAGGTTTACCTTTCCTTGCCAGTGGCTCCCCTGTAAAGTTAACTCTTCATGATCTCACCATCAGCACTTTTTAGTTGCTTCCCCGTTCCATGTCCATCGCCGCTCAGTTTGTTTTGGATGCTGAATATTGCCCTTTTCTAATAAGCATCTATAATTTATCTGCAGCTCCAAGGCAGAGGAGAGGAAGGAAGGGGAGAAGGCGATAGGAAGAGACTGGAGCATTAAGCTTGAGATGATGATAATCTTTACCTCCCACAATGTAACACTTGCCAGCATAAACACAGACACAGTCACACACGTGTAGTGTGCATTTAAAGCCACGGCCAAGTCATACTTCTTCAAATTGCATCCTCTACCTGAATGTCATCTCTATTGTCAGAGCTTGTCGAGTGACATTTCCCGCAGTGGATATCTAAAGTTCTTAGAAATTTAAAAATGCGGCCAAAAATGTGCAGACATTTATTTGTCTGAGAGAAATTACATAACATTGTATTGTCATTGGCATTTGCTGGGGAACATACTTCAATCCACCCCAGCAATCTTTACAATTTTTTTTTTTTAATAAGATGGCCTTATATAAGCTCAAAAATGGCACTTATTCCTTCAAACTGCCATTCAATTGTATTAAAAATACCTGACACCACAAACTACATAGTAGCTACAAGTACAACTTGACTACAGTGTAATGCATAGGCAGGATACTTGTTGAGTATGGTCAAAAACATAAAAAAATCTTAAAAGACTTGGAAAATATGACTCAGTGCATTACAAATAGCGGAACCAAGGTATGCAAAACCTAGTCAGTTTGTTAAAAAAAATAAATCATAAAATACATAGTGCAGCGTAAACAACAAGCTATACGGAGGTAACGAGTAGCTGGCCAATCAATGAAAAATGAGATGCGAAAAATGAGATGTGCACATCATTTAATCCTATTGCAATATCATTGTATATTTTTCTAAATTAATTGGACGATTAATCGGTAATCTGTATTTTTTTTCTGCTGAAAACTGGCATGGGCCAAACCTTGATAGCTAAAAAGCTAAGAAAGCTACACACAGGAAGCAAGCTAGCTAGCGATATTAGCTAAATGTTTAGCTAGTCAACTTTATACACCCTCAAGAGACAAAAACAAACTTTTAGTCAAACAATGAACAGTATGAACTTTGGTATCGTGAGACTGTAATTTGTCTGTAATTTCTACTTCTATCATTCCGTGTGGGAAAAACACACAGTCTGTTTTAATACAAAATCCTATGAAAATGATGAACTACTGTACGTCCCTAAGGTAAGATCAAATCTGTTGTAATGTATAGTCAGTCTTAAAACACAAGGGATGAAGAGAGATGAAAAAACAATAGGAGGAATGATTCTAGTTAGCCAAAGCAATTTTGTGTTTTGTTTATTTTATTTGAGTCTAAATGACTTCATCCATCAGTCTCTCTCACTGTGCTCCTTCGTCACGCTTCAGTCAGCTCCAATCTTGTTGAAAATATTGTCTTTTCACACCGCGCTTAAACAAAGCCCTTTAAAGGTGTTTTTCTTGGTGGAAGCCGTTGGCTCGCTGCCTGTTTTCGGCGCTTACTCAGCAAATTGTTCACCGCTGTCGTCCTTCTTTCCTTTCATGTTCTTCCCTTTTTTGCTTCTCGCCGTATGGCTGAGCGCATATAAAAGCCTGACAACGTTTCTATTAACCTGCGGGTCAGCCGCAGAGCCAGAGGACTATGGCCGAAGTGATATGTTGACCATGGTTTACACTAGCCTTGCTACCCGGGGTTAAAGGATAAAAGCGTTTAGATGACGTCTTGGGAGGGGTGATTTATGGCCTCGTCCACCAGCGACAGCCTGAGGTGGGCACCAGGTAGCACTTAAAGGTGGGCGGTGGCCCGCGAGAGTATGTCTTCATACGCATTCCATTCAAGTGACTGGGGCACGTAGGGGGATAAAAAGCCGGGATTTCATTGAAACACTATGCTTTTATTTGCTGTAAGGTCTATCTCAACGTGAGCCAAAATAGCATCTGGAATCATATGGTTTTGCAGCCAAACGTATTTAACCTTCATAGTTAATTATATTAGTATGTGACGTTTATAAATATAAAGTTTTCTCCCAAGAGAAATTACATAAAACTGTCAGTGATGTTGGTTGCGATCTTCTGTTTTTTCTTGATGATTGCATGGTGTCCTGGCTGTCCTTGAATTCAATTTTACAAAGTGAATGCCTTAATTATCCTTAAAAACGGCACTCCATCTGTAAAATCTGCCTTTCAGAGGTTTTAAAAATACTCTATAATTTGCATGTAAAGGGAACCGGATATTCTTGAATGTTTTGAGTGCTTGGACGTTGGAATGTATGAGATAAGAAAAAAAAAAAAAACAGATTGTCGTTAGCATTTTCAGTTGCAGTTGAAGAACTTCAACCACAATCTGCTCCAGGACACTGGTTGACATTGAGTTCTCTACAATCTGAGGAGCATTTGTGTTATGTCATGTACAATACAGTCAAACTCCAAATTTTTGGTTTTTGGTGTGAATAAGACAGCCAGTATAGAGATGAGCTTGGATCTTATCATCACAGCACTTTTTTTTTTTTTAAATCAGAATTGGCTGACACGAAGACAAGATCAAAGAACGTTTTCATTTTTTTAACATCATTATTGGACAAAAAGTGCATGTCTACCTAATGCTGAGGGATAGTTTTGTTTGAGGGATGTGTTTTTAGGAGAAGTTGCTAGTTAACAATGTTTGACTTTGGAACTCCTCTTTTAAGAGAAGCAAAGTTATACTGACAGCATTTATGAATACGGACTGTATGGCGCTCGTATTGAAGTGTAGATTCAGTGCTAGACTGGAGCAAGTCAGATGTCAAAGTTTGATAGGTAGCTTCTGGAACAGAATTATCATTTTTTTTGTGCATGTATTATCTTTTTGTTATGTTTTCCTGCCATGTTGGTTGCAGCCAACCCCTCAAGATCTCCTTTTCAAGCCGCCAATCATCTTCCTTTGTTTTTGAGGGGGAAGTCTGACTTGACATATTTAATTACTAATGTTGTAGTGACAAACACAACATTTATAATGTAAAGTTTGTAACCCTAATGAATACATTTGAAAACTTCTTGGTGTGATGGAATGCATACAGCCCTGTGGTCCGTTTTTAAATTTGAATTTTAACAGTACTATGTTGATTCATATTTTTGTTTTTAGCTGACACAAACTCCAAATAGTGAATGCATTTGCTTACATTTTGAAAACGCTATTTCTCTCAGGCATGAATGTTAATTTGAATACTCCCAGTTGCATTTCAATATGTACACTACCATTGTTGCATATTAGGTGTTCTATATTCTATCGTTATATTTTAGAAACTTTGGTACAGTGTTAGGAATTGAGTGATTTTCCTTATTTTATTATTCCTAATTATTTTAACGTTGCACTGAGAGGGAAATGTGTGAGTTTTTCATCGAAATATTTTACATTTGCACTAATGTAACTAATGTAACTAATGTAATTACCCTAATGTTAAAGTTTTGGAGTTGAACGTACGTAAAAATACGTCACTGCTACACCAGAAAAGCCATTGTAATCTGTTTACTAGAATAGAATTATGCATGTCCCCCAGTTGTTTGCACCTGTATGTGTGTGTTCAAAAATGTATTTATTTTCCAGCACATTGCGCTGTCATACGATCTACCAGTAATTCCTTCTGGATGGACTGGACCACAATCGACATATTGAGCATGCCTACTTTACACAGTAATGCATTTTCACCTTTTGATGAACTTTGCAGTTTCTACCCCACCTTCATCTTAAATTAGTTGTGTCAGCAGTGTACACACACAAACACACAGTTGGAAATGATTGGTGGTTACTTCCAGTTTGTTACTGGTTCAACTTGAATACATTTATATTTGCTTGTGTCTTTGGGCATAGCTCATGGACAGCTACTAGAAGAGAAAAGTTATGAAAGGTTTGCACATTTGTTATTAATGCGGGTGTTAAGCTTTAATTAGTTGCTATAAATCATTAGATAAGAAGAGCCAGGGTGAGTTCCTGCCTGCAAAATTTTAAGTCCCAAATTAGCTCTACTGCTGAGCCCCTTTGGTAGTTAAAATTGTAGCATAGCACTGAATTATATTATACGTTTATTTTTTTAATTGCATTATAAATTTATGATGCAAATGGTTTTTTTTTTTGTCCTCTGATGAACATCTAATGATTAGCCTGTTTTGAGAGGAGGCACTGTCTGACGTGGCACTCCACGTAATGATACAGATTTTATTACCATGACAACAATAGGGGTGGAGCTCTGGGTTGCTATGAATTGGGCTGCAAAGGTAAAAATAAAGCAAATGTTGGCTATGAACAAGAGCCCCCACAAAAACAAGATTATGTTTTCATTTATGAAGGCAGCGCTTCAAACCAACTTAATTACGGTTGTCTAATTGGTGTAGTCAGTTAGTGTTCAGATTAGTATATGTGGCTCATGCAGCAGATACATCTCCATTTATACCACCACTCCCACACCTCAAAAAAGCTTCACCAAATAATCAAGTGAGATAAATAAAATATTTTGGAAAACAAAATGTCTTTATGGTTTTCTGGATATTTAAATCTTCAAAGACACAAGTCTTAACAAGGCAGTCAGGTGGTCTGTAAAAGGGTGTGCAAGGACAAGTGATAGAGAAGATTCTCAAGGCTAAAGACAAGACAATGATATATACGTTCGTGTTGAACTCACTTATCTGTCAAGGTCGTCTTATCCTAGCTACACACAGTCATTTATGTTAAGTGAAAGGTTCTTTGTTCAAACAAAAGAGGCGGTCACTAAACAACAGAATGTTATAATGAATACTTATTGTGCGGCACTTACTTACTGGGTTAGCACGCCTCACAGTTCAGAGTCCTGAGTCCTGAGTTCGCTCCGGCCTGCCTGTGTGGGGTTTGCATGTTCTCCCCGTGCACACACCGATTCACTCCAGGGACTCCGGCTTATTCCCACATTTTGAAATCCTGCATGGCGAGTGTATTGGAAACATTAAATTGTCCTTAAGCATGATTGTTTGTGTGAATGGTCGTTAGTACCTTTGAGCCCTGCGATTGGCTGGCAACCAGTTCAGGGCGTCCCCCGCTTACTACCCAAAGTCAACTGGGATTAGGTACCAGCAAGCCGGCGACCCCTGTGAGGATAAGCGGCTTTAGAAAAGGAATGAATGGATAGATGAATGAATATTTACTTTCCATTACATTGACGCTTTTTGGAATGCAGCTCTGCTTAACTTGCATTATTTTTTTAACCATTTTATAAAATCAGAGCCTGTGTGTGTGTTTTGCTAGATAGTGCCTTTGCTTCAGAGCTTGCTGTTTTGGTATTGCTTAAAAGTTGCTCTGACACTTCACTCAGAACTCTAACTTATAGTTGTGCAACTCAGTGTAGGGGAGTGGTTTATATGCAAATTAGCATCATTACCACCTCACAGTGGGGTAGAAGTAACGAACGTCTGACTTGCAGACACATTTTCAGAAATAGGTGGGCCAACTATTTACAAGTAATTCAACATGAATTTTCCCACAATATTTAATCTTCAAGCTCTGTTTTATGATGGTGACCTTTCTGACACGAGGGGGGGTTATTTCTCTCCAATTATTGAATCCACTTTAATCTTGTAGCTTGTGTGTGTTGGGTGGCGTGCATGGATCGGCGAGGGCGGGGAGCATTTGGTATGTGACTTATTCATGAAGATGACAGGATGCTTGTGAACAGCGGTGCGAACACGATTCACATCAGAGCGCCCGCCTCCTCCTGCACGTCTCTCCCGCTGTCACTCTCGCTCTTCTTCACGTCCTTCACGTTCACCCTCCTCCTCTGCTTTGTCTTCTCCTCAGCGCTCACCTCAGTTTCATGCCACTGTTCTGTGCTCACCAAGTCCGGCAGTAATTGGGCAGCGCACTACTTTTTTTTTGGACTTTTTGATTCGCAGACATGTCTATAAATAAACCACCCATTGCTGTGTTCTAAACTAATTGGACGCTTGAATGACAGTCATGTTTCTCGACCAGGTGTGGCCCCTTCCTTCCTTATTTCACGACAAATTGCGCGCATTCAAATCTGCCAACTGTTTTTGTCTAGATTTGGTGTCTGTTACGAAGGTCTTTTCGTTCATTTGATTGGGTTCTTCAACACCGACAACAACAAAAATATACAAGTACATCTTTATGAAACTTTCAAAACAGAACATGTCCTTACCTAAACGGTACCTGCACACTTCGGAGAAAAGAATTGGGAAAAGATCTTGACGAGAACTATTTAAACTCGGAATCACAGGTTTTTAGCCCTAACTAATTGTGTCCCAGATACCAAATTCAAGGCCCTGGGGCCACCACAACAATTTATGTGGCATTCAAAGCAAATGATCTGTAATACAATATTTATTGTTAAAATACAGTTACAAAAGTTCACATTTGAAAATGTTGAGATATTGAATATTTTGTTACTCTTTCCACTTAAATGAATTTAACAATATTCAAACAAAACTTTTTACCGGCCTCTACTTTCTAGTTATTCATTTTGTTGTGGTTATGACAAACAATTTCATGTATGATTGTTTCTTTTTGCATAAGTTGTCTGTAATACAAAGCGATCATACATGTGCTTGGATTAAAAAACACATAACGTTTCTTGGAATGTAGCGTTTGACAAGAATGAGTTTGACAACTTTGACTTATGTGATTAAAAATCCATCTATTGACAAAATCACAACACCAAACACATCACAGAAAAAATAACATGCAAATCCTAATTGGTTGTCTTAAATGAGCTGCCATGATCGAGAACTAACTAGTTCTCAAATCACTCAATAATAATTTTTGGTAATTGATTCATGTGAAAGACGCTACTTTTTTCTCAGGCTTTGAACTCTATAGCTAATAGTTCAGTGCGGCTTTTTTTTTTTTTTTTACAAGGCACCAAGGTACAATCTTCTGGTAAAACAAGGACAGAGAAGAAAACACTATTGGCCGGGTGGCTATCCCCACTAGTAAACACATCAGGTGTGCTACTGTTGTGTTGGTGCAGCATTTTAATCATCTGAGTGTGTTGATGTTCTGTTGAAAATTCTCGTGCTTATTTCTGAACTTGCAGACATGTTCAATCTGTGTTGAAGGCATGGTGTTCCTGTAGCTAGGCAGTTTGGAAAAAAAAGTTTGAAATATCAACAAAAATTTAAAATACTTCCATTTAATATGTTTCTGTTTAAATATCTGATGTTACATCTTTTGGCTTATAGTTCGGTGCGGCTTATATACGACAAATACTTTTCTGTTAAATTTTTGCTGGTGCGGCTTACAATATTGTCCCAAAAATACAGGAATTCATAAATGTCCAATCCTTTAAATTTCATCCTCTCAATATTAAATATTTGCTTTTTGTAGACCTCCATGTAAGCAGAATTATTATGTTTAAATATTAAAGAAGAGTCAAAATAGAATATTTGCAAACATTTGCTTTGACTCAGGAAAAAAACAATCAAATTTTTGCACTTTTATGGGTGCATTACGGACCATACCAGTAACTGAATCTTAATATATTTTTATTTTGCCTTTTTTGAGCTTTCAATTTAAAAGTGTCCTGTTTTTTGAACAAACATATGTAAAACTTGTTATTTAAAGTCTGACTTATCAATTAATTGACAAAGTAATTGACCAAATAATCTATTATTGATATACTCATTAGTTGCACCCCCAAATTGTATTGTTTTTGCAACACATTAGGGAATATAAACTAGTATTTTATTTTCTTTTTTTCTGTATTGCCATCACTGTAGTGATTCCATTCCCTTTTAGGGCTCCAATTCCCATTCACTGCTGACCCCACGCCCGGATAATTCCATCATGACGAGCATCTGACATACAAACTGTGCCAAACAATTCAAGTGAGTGACTTGCTTTGGTGAGCCCTGATTGGCCAAACAGAAAGTCACCCCAACTGGTTGCGTTTTCCTTGCGCATCATCTATTTTAGCGGTTGGTGCCGCCATTCATTCTCACCAACGATGACTTTTAAAGTTCACTGCAACTGCCTTTAAAGACCGCAAACGTGAGCAACAAAACAGCCACGGTGTGCTCCCGACTCCAACGAAACGTAGTGACAGCAGGCAGGCATCATTGCTGTGAACGTAGCTCATGTGCCGACGCACGTCTGGCCTCAATAATTCAGCCTTTCGCACTTTCCCTCCATTGCACACCCTTTCCTCACCCGGTGAAAAAGAAAATCTTTCTCTCGGTTTGAGATTTTAGCTCACTGATCTCACACTTTGCCTTCTTTTTTTCCCCGTTCCCATGCATCTCACATCTCACTCACATAGAGATGGCGTTTGCTCGCAATGTTGCAGTGAAGTTTATCTTTTCATCCCGCTCTTCTTCAGGACAGCTTTCACGTGTCAAAAGAGATTCTTAAGACTGGTACTCGACATGCTTGAAAAGCTTGAATGTTTGGATAAGGTACTTCAAAAGACTTTGCAATAACAGGTGTCAAACTGAGGGCATGGGGGCAAGATCTGACCCACCACATTTTTTTATGTGGCCCATGTAAGAAAATCATGTCCAATGATGCTTGCTCAAATCTTCACTAACATCATGTGTAATGTAAATGTGTGGGTAAAATTTTTACAGAAATTTGAACAGAATTTCAACACAGTATCTTAATTGACTTCAGGAGTCGACAATCAATTTGTTCTCTACACAAATATGTAATAATGGTACTTTAATAATGGATGATTAAACATTTATTTGGTTTCACTCTCATAATGGCCCAATGAGGGAAGACATGAATATAAAGTGACACACATGGGCTAAATGCACATTTTTACTCGTAAATGTGTAGATTTTGTGTGGTAAAAGCCCAATCATCACTGCATACTGGCCGTGGACTGTAAATTGATCAGGAACACATCCAAATTAATTTGATATTATCTTTTTAAAAATCGAAGATTTGAAAGTGAGCTAAATTGTGAACTGATTATTTGCAAGCGGCAGAATGGTGGTCAAATGGTTTAGAGGACATTTTTACAATAGTTAGTTAATATATTTAGTGCCAGCCATTTTGCAAACGTCCTTTTAATATAATAAAAACATAAATACATAAAACATAAATACATAAAACATAAATAACTAGATGAGTTTGGTGAGACATTAAGGCAAGTTGTGCACAAGCTAGGAAGGTTAGGGTTTACATTAAAACTGTTTTAAAATCAGTGTACATGATGTTTGGATGAATAAAGTTTTGTCATACAGATTAAACAAATCATTACTCTGTATTACTTCCAAAATCGCAAATTCGAGTGGAAAGAATACCAATCGTTCATCAATAAGCCATTTATTTGATTTCATTACTTGTCTCTTGCACTCAGTACTAACAACATATACAGCTTTGATTTTTATGTGATCTCCAGATAATGTGTTTGTTTTTGCTAAAACTTATTTCGAAAAAAATGTACCAAAAAGCCAAAGAGAGGAACATTCCTTTGATGCTCACTAATCACAAACATTTCCCTGCAAATTCCTTCGTTCCGTACAACCTCAGCAGCTCTTGACTTGAAAGTTTTCACTTTAGCTAAAAGTGCTTGAATTTGGTGAATGAACCCTTTAGAAATAACTTCTCCTCATCTCATCCTCTTAAACTCCACTCTGATCCTCTTCCCTTTGCCTTAACGTTACAGATAAATGTTGTCCATTCTCATCTTCACCAACCCTTCTCAGTATGAGTCCTCCGCTCGCTTGGGCGACGTTTACTTTTTTCTACAGCCGCTATCTCTCTCCTCGCTGTCAAGTCCTCGCTATCAGCCGCCGATTGATTCAGCGGCATCCACCCACCTCTCCACTTAGTTCATATATAGGATGAGGGGCCCAATTGAGGCTGAAATCTGCAGACAGCCATTGGGAAGCAGAAGCTGGAAGGCTGACACGGGAAAACAAGCGAGGCAACAATAGGGTGGGGGAGATAAATAATGAGGAAGTGTGCTCCAACCGTGTGCACTCAAAACAAACAAACAAAAAGGAGCAGATTCAGATCGGTTTCATGGCCCGTAGAGGGCAATGGATTTGTGAAAGGCAGGGGTGTCCAAATTTTGCAACAGAGGGACACATATAGGAAAACATTTTGACATTCTTTGAATTTACGCTAAAAGCAAGCAAGTAATCCATTTATTGTTTAGATATTTTTACAAAAACTGTTGCAGCACACCTTTTTACTCAAGGTGATAAACTGTAAGATTCTGGGGAGACCATTCCTTCAGTGAACCGAGAGCACATTCACAACCAAAACGAGAACAAACTCTTATCAAACAAAACGTGATGGAAGCCATTTATTTATTTATTTAGCTTTTGTTATTATTTTGTCGTACATAACCTGACAATACATGAACCATTTTATTAATCCATCCATTTTCCATTGCCATTGAGCCTCACTAGGATCGCTGGCTTGCTGGTGCCTATCCCAGCCGTCTTCAGGCAGTAAGCTGGGGACACCCTGGACTGATTGCCAGCCAATCACAGAGAACATAGGGACAAACAACCATTCATGCACCCAATCACACCTAAAGTCATTTTAATATGTCCAATACACCTACCTTTCATATTTTTGGGAATGTGGGATGATGCCGGAGTGCCTAGAGGGTTCCACACAGGCACGGGGAGGACATGCAAACCCCACACAGGGAGGGAGCAAGCTGGAATTGAACTCGGGACTCTGAACCGTGAGATGGATGTGCTAACCACTCTCCCACTGAGCCACTCAATTTATTAATCTTCAATTGTTTTTTTTTTTGTTTTTTTGGTGGGGCAGACATCCGCCATTCTCATTCTGCTAGGCCTCACCCTTTGTTTATTTTTCTTTTCACAAGTCATGTATGCTGCGTCAAATTCCATTTTTTTGTGTTGCAAGTTGCTGAGAAATGGATGGTGGGCCATCATCCACTTAGAAAAAATATACATGTCTCAAATAGATGCAATCCTTTTCACTATATACAGTGTTTCTCAGTTATTTTCATTTAGAAGGACACCCCCAATCACCTACGCTACTATAAATACTGTCTTTTGTCTATAAAATTTTTATTAGTACACCTCTGCGTAACATTTTCCAGACATAGATTGTATTATACCGTTAGCATTTTATTTTTAGAGCCTAACACTGGTCCAGGATTATTGTGCCATCCTCTCACCTGCATTCAATTAAATGAATTGGATATATATTGGATATGACTCAGGTGTAGAGACAATTTTCCATCACGGAAATATATGTTGCATTATACATTTACATATATAGCGACAGCTCCATGGTAACAATCCATTCCGGGGTTCTGATTGACTTCCAGATGCTTGTTTCTAACTTAATTTTCATGTAAACTCTAAAGTGATTTTTGTTTTCCTTGCTCGAACTGGCATAAGAAAAAAACAGGTACGTTTTAGCAATCATTTCAATAATTCTTCCAGCATACGTACCACAGACAATTAAGGTACTGGGAACGGAACAGGAAGTGTTTCAAGATTACCCAAGGTTTTGCAATGATAGAGGAGCTTTAGTAATCCATGGCAGGGATATTTCGTGATTTTTGGTTTGTGTTGCGGGACGCTGAGGGCAGGCCAGTATTGCTAATGCTGATTAGCTTGCATTCTTCTGACTTTGTTTTTTTCTTTCAGAAGAGCTAGTGAGAACATTCACTGCGCACACCTTTCATTCATTCATACGCACAAGTATGATGGAGGTCATTTTTTATGTACATTTCTGCTTAATTTTAAGCATTCTCGCTTTCGATGAGGCTGAGGAGAGATAGCAAGGAATTTTGATGTGCTCCATTTGTGCAGGCAGATGTTGATTGAAAGTCAATTTGAGACCAAATCTCACTCTTGTGCATTGACAACCTTTTAAGGTTTTCTTCATAGTAATAATTTTTCTATAGCTCTATGTCCATGGCGGTTCGCAAGTTATTGGGTGAAAGCTATGGCAGAATCAAGAAAAAAATAACTTAACGGTCTTCTAATAGTGTAATGTATAATCTAGGTGAATATAGATGTCAATCATGGTACACGGAAATAAAATATAATGGAAACGGCGAAGCAATCGTGTTGACCTTTATTAACAGGTACCAAAAGTGAAAACTTGTGCATTACTTCAGAAATGTAAAAATATAACCAGCCATGTTCCATCGCTGCACCACATTTCCACCTTGCTAGAAAAGGGCCATACACTTACTGTGACAGTGATTTAACTTTGACATCTAGCAGAAAAGGTACTCAGCAGGACGAAAGGCTGAAATTAAAACGAGACAAAGGCTCGGTGAGAGCGACATTGCAAAGGGCAACTGGAGAAGCTAAAAGAAGAAATACTTCTCTGGAGACGGCGAGACACATCGACAGGAGGCTGGCTCCCGAACGAAAACAAAACCGGAGCAATGAGTCAGTATCATGAAAGAAGGAATGAGGCTAGCGCTGTTTGGCAAAAGTATTTTTAAACATTGTTTCCTTTTATTTTGTCCTCCAATTGTACACATAACAAAGTCAATAATGGTAATAAGAGTGACATAAAAATAAACCTGGGCTTGTAAACGAGTCAAACACATTCTGAAAATGATGGTAGTGTTTAAGTCAACTACTAAGTGTTAACTGTCTGCTGGTCTTTTTTACTCAAGTATGCTCCTATACAGAATCACTGAAAAAATAGAACATGATTTATTATAAGACTTATTTAACCAAATTTGTGAAAAATCCTGTTTGTTATCGATTGTTGCCAGGCAGAATTTCATTGCTCCTCCCAGGAGAGATTTTTCAATTTTAATATTGGATGAAATCTAAATGTGTCTAATTTCTCACAGACAGGAACAGCTGGCTTGACAGGAAACCCAATCAAGTTGATTTTTATGATAATTCACATAGCTTTTTCTTGAACTAAATGTAAATTTTATAGTTTTAATTTTTAAATTCTAGTTCGGGACTGTGTAGAACTGCTCCAAGACATTGTCCAATACTAGTATCAGCTGCCATTGTGAGTACCAATAACCTGAAATAAGGTATCGGCCGATACGGCACTTGGTATCGGTACTCACTCATTCATCCCTATTACATATTAGGTTAGAAAGTGGATACTTTAGCAAAATATTTACCAGCCAAGCATTTATGCACACAACCAGACAAACTGTTAAAAACAATATACTATACTATACAATATCTACGTGTATACATGTATGTAATTTTTTGACCACCTAGTGTTTGAGGGAATTTGAATTCAGGGCATCTCCCAATGTTTGACTGGCATTGCTTTTTCTGACTAATTGAATTAATGTGTTGTGGTTTTTGCATGTTCTTGTGAATTTGTCCTTTTTATTCTCGAGGTTTTGTTTAATTTGTTACTAAGCTCGTTGCGGTGTGACTTGAGCAAGTGAAGCATTAGGAGAGACAGTGGGCAGCAAGAAAAGTTTCAGCATTAGCGTAGCTGGCCTTTTACTTTTTTGGCTCATCACAAGCTGGCTGTCCACATTGCTTCCCGATTCCCGCTGTGCCCGCGGAGCCTTCTCTCGATGTGGCGTCTAATTGGATGGCACGCCGCCACTCTCGGCGTCTCACCTGTTCGGACAATAGTGGCGACCGAGTTGACGCAGATGGGGTCCACTCTGTCACCCTCCAACCATTTCCTCTTTTTCTTCTTTTGGGATTCCTATTAAAAGTCCTCATCTATCTTCTGCTTCATTCTTCATTGTCCTGTCTTTTTTTCCTTTCTTCCTCTGCTTCTCTATTCCCGCCCGCAGCACCCTGCAATGCAAACAACCTGTTCGGGGGGGAAAGTGAATTATTGAAGGCGCCGCTGTCATTCCCCGGGTGCAGAAGTGGGCCACGGAGAGGAAGTTGGCAGAGGAGGATGATGGTAGTGGAAGCGAAGAATGGAGAATTTTGTAAGGAGAGTGGGAATTGTAGCGCTAAGCAACGGGAAGTAATTATGTTTATGTACTCTATAAGCCGGGATACAAAGGAGATGATGCCTACTCTTTTCAATCAATGTAAACAGAACACACCGGCCCAGATGAGCAGAGAATTTCTGTAAAGTTCATATAAGGAAGTTGGATGGCGACTAAGTCATCCATTATCCATTGAGCTGCCTCATGGGAGAGTCTGCTCTCGTAAGAATTTAGTAGGATCTCATACAAAATGTATATATTTATTATAAAAGCGATATTTTTTCATAGGGTGACGTTCTAGTTGCGCAATGATTGTGCTTTAAATACTAATACAGAGGGCTTGAACTAGACACAATTCCATTGAGACGAGATGTCTCACAAGACTGAATCCATAAGAATGAGAGTTTTTGCAAGTTTTGTACATTTGTAGTCTAGATTAATGACTGAAATGTTTTTTCTTTTTTTTTTTTTTAGCAACCCCCCCCCCAAAAAAAAAAAAAAATAAAATAAAAATTGTAGCAGGCAAATGTGAATATAAAAGGAGAGTCAGGCCCATTTTACATTTCAGTTAACGCTTCCCATTTTGCTAAGTAGATAACACTATATCAGAGTTACAGAACATGAATCAGGCCAGTATGTTAAAAGGTGATCAGTAGTCAGTAGAAACGGCAATTGATTTAGGCTTTCAGCATCAAATCGTGCAGGGATATTTTACTTCTATTGAACTACCTTTGAAAAGTAATCTGACGGCTCTCGCCAGCCTATATAGAGCACTTGGGTGCTGCTGGCCAGCAGCTAGTTTATACTCGATCCTGTGTTGAATGCTAACAACAGGTGCTGTACAATGATAAAAAGTGTCAACGTGGCTAGATCATTTTTTAGATTCCTGAATTGGTGATTTTAAAACCACTTTGTCTTGTTCATATTATGAGTTGTGATTTGTGCCAGGAGCAATAGTTTGTACTGTAAAAAAAAAAAAAGAGTCAAGTCAGCTGCATAACTTCAAAATAAAAGCATACCAGGTGTTTGTGTACATATAATATTTGGTAAAATAAGGCTTAATTTGAAGATGGCTGGCATCTGACCATATTTTGCAGTGTTTTACTGTCATGCAGAACATTTGCAAGCATCACTTCATATGTTTACCCCATTTACCCCCCCCCCCCCCCGCCCCCCCCAAAAAAAACAAAATAGGTCTTGTGCTGTGCAAGGATGAGAAATCTCGCGGCATTCTATTCTTGTCCCATCCCAACTAATGCAGTGTCCAATGCTCCCTTACAATTTCCAGGGGACAGAAACTGAGACCAGTTGTAAAAAGTTAAAATCAAGCCTTTTTATCTGAATATCTACTTTCACTTTCAACAATTTGAACAAATGCAAACTGTTCTTCGGGGCTGGAATCCTCTGTATTGAAATGCAGACCGCGGTCTTTCCACCTGGGCAGAGGTCTATGCTTCACTGACTGCCTTTCATGTATCATGAGTGTAGAGAATATTAATGATGACATTTCATGTGGAAGGAAACATAATATGCATTTTTCCCAGGTGTCTTAATACCATGTCTGAGTCATGCTTTCATCTACATACCCCATGCAAAGGACTACCAGTTTGATCAACATTTCAAACTTCTGCTTACCTGTTTACTGATTAGCAGCATATTTGCATGATTTGACCTTTAGTTGTTTAGAAGGCATTTATTATGTGCAGACATGATTAAAATTAAAACAAAGGACATGGTGACCAACTTGTTTACATTAATGGACCGTGTCACTTTGTCATAAAACATTAACGGCCCAGCATGCAACATAGTAATTAAAGCCTATTGACAGAGGACACATTAAAAATGCGTACAACAGTGCATTTGCCATGTTGTTTAAGCACCCATCACATTAGGAGATGCTGACACGTGCAGCAGAATTAACATCTGTATATTGCACTGTTATGTAGCATCAAAAACAATAAAATTTTCCTGATTTCAAAATGCGAAGTGTTATTACGAAAAGGCTCTCGTCTCGGTTTGGTTTAGATGCTTTTTACACATTCTAGTTGTCATGCATTACCTGGCGATACACCCTAATGCTACGGGTGTTTATTTATTTATTTGTATATATTAAACCTGTGGTATGGCCTTTTTTCGGGCGAGCGTTTCTCCCTCGCTGCCATCGCAACAATATGTACTGTATGTCTGCAAAAACATTTGTAAAGGAAACAGTGGCACAAGCATGGTTCCAGCTGAGCTTTGAGCCGGATATTTTTCATTGATCTATTTTTTAATTTGACTTACCGTGCTTGTTCGACTTTTTTTTTCCAGCCCTATGTCATTTCTAACACATCTCACATCAATACCTTTGAAAATAAATGTCTCACAAAAAATTAAAAAACTGATCTTCAGTTGCGTGTAAATATATAAACACGTAACACGATTCTGTAACTTTTACCAACAACCCAGGCTAAACTTAGCTGATCCTTAACAGGCACAAATTTTCATCTCTAGGTGTTTCAATTTTCTATGCTTCCCTGATACCAATTCTTACTTTAATAAGTTCCACCTTTAGCACCATCTTGGTGGTTCATAAGGTGTTTTAAAATAGACCAAAAATGACAACTTTTAAGTTACTGAGGACAGGTTCCACTGAAAACAACACCAATAGGTGAATTTGTGAATGACAAATGTCGAACAGTGAGAATCGTAGATCTGAAACGGTGCTCCAAATGACCCACTATACTCAAAACACACTAAATAGTTCATAGTAAAAGATAAAACCATGTATGAGTTATAAATAGTCTACCAGCGGGATGTGTTATTTTTTTGTAATGCGCATGTTTGGGGATTTTCTGCACTTTCATCTTCATCCCACTTGTAGAATTGCTGCATTTTCAGCTTGGCACAGGCAGCTTTGAACACACGCCCAAGAAAATATGTTCTTTTATTGGTGCCAAATTGATTTGAAACTTGTTGATGCAATATAAATGTTCTTCACTGGAGCGTCGGCTGTCGGCCAAGGTGTTGATTCATGTGCGCTGGCTCTGCTTTTAAAAGCGCTACGACCACCTTCGCTTGTTTGCAGAGGCTTCTCTGTTGTTGTCTGCTGTTGTCCTTGAGCTTGACAAGACATCTTTAATTTATCTCTTTTATTAACGATAATGCCCGCAGGAGAATAATTGTAAGCCAGGAGTCCTGTGCAAGTTCAATAAATCTCCTCTTATAAATTGGACATGTTAATAGTGAATTGTATTTTCCCTTTCTGCCAGATAGTTGGTGTTTTATGACAGTGCACTTGACAAGAGCGGATACCATATCCGGTGATGTGTCCTTGAACAGTGAACCAAAAACACAAACTGCGTGACACAAGCGAGACCCATATAGAGCTCATGCGCGGATCAATATTATACGATTGTATCAAGTTATTATTGCAAAGTCAATCATAGTCATTATCACTTTCTTTCAAGCATGAGAATGTGCTGAAATGAAGTCAGTTTGCTTAAAGTAAAAGGTTGATGATTATGATGATGATTATATCCCTGCCGTCTGTGATGAAAATGTTCCTTCATTCAAAATTTCTTTTTCTTTCAAATGTTGCGCTTTGTTATCTAATTGTACAACTGCTCATGATTTCCTTCAGCTGTTTATCAAAAAAGAATGCTTCAACTACAGTCTGATCTATCAGCGCATTTACTGTCTTTGACTGGTGTAGATGTCAACACTGTCAAATGGGCTGGCGATAAATGAGTTAATGGGCTTAATTTTAAAGCCATTTTCAGAAGTAAAATGTCAATATTTTGTCTATAAATGCTTCTGAGAAAAAACTTTCACCTATTGTCTAAATTTGGCCATGTGACCTTCTCAAACTAAGCCATGAGTACGTGCGCTGTAATTTTCAGTTGGCAGCAAGTTTTTAAATTGTAGTTCTTGATCCTAAATTGGCCACAAATGCTCTACCAGTATTGGCTGCCGTCTCAAGTATCTCGAAATACGACTGTTGATATCAATAGTTTTCCATCCTTCATTTTTACTGCTGAAAATGGCTAAATGAGTAACCTATCCCTTTAACAACACGCTTGCTTTTCATGAACGCTTGATTACATGGTGTGAATAATTTTTTTAAGTACCAGATACAAAGGCCCACACTGAATAATTCCCCCCAAGAATCATTCCATAAACTGAATAATGAATTACACCCAGTGTACCAGCAGGAGTGCTTCATAGGAGGAAAATGTAGAGCAAGGATCCATCAGCCGTATTGACTATGAGGACACACAGGCTTACTGTACAAACTCTCTCACACTCATTACACAGCCACACACAAACACGCACACACATAATCGAACAGGAGCAGATGATGCTCTGTGGTCCGCTGCGGTTGTAATAGCCTCATTATTCATCTGTGCATTGTGCTTAAACAGCCAGCAAAGGTACGTGGAGGAAAACCAGAAACTATTTGATCCACAACCACAAATACACACATGCATTTATTCATAAACACACATATTTATTACCAAATTACTCTCAATAAAAATCACCATGTTCTTATGAACACTAGTCCAAACGCAAGCATTCCTTTAACGCTTGCTTATTTGCTGATCGTTTGATGGGAGAACTGAATTGAATGTAAATAATTTAGTGCATTGAGTGTGAGGCTCGCTCAGGCTAGCAACAAGAACGAAAGGAATGCTTTTGATAAAAAAAAAAGAACAACAAAAAGCAACCTGATGCGACTGCAGGCATTCCTCTAACTCTATAAAGTGACACACTAGTCACACTAGTAATGTATCCCCCCCCAAAATTAATGCAATATGTAGTTTACAGAAACGATCAATTGTGACATGACAATGACATTATTGATAACGCGGCAAACTATGGCATTACAACCGATCATCAATCTTGCACAAAACAGCAAATATCGTCCAATCCAAACAGTGTAAAGTCTAATTTCTACACTCAGTATTGTTGTTTTGCCATAACTTTAGCTTAAAGTGACACTGTGTAAGATTTAGACCATTTTTCATTAAAAATGAATAAATTATTTAAAAAACATGCAAAGAAATGTGTTCTCAACGACCAACAGTATGTTTTAAATATAATTGTAGCTCTAGTTATTATTCAATTATATTACATGGAGGGTGGCACTCCTCTGGAGGTCACATGTCTGATATTGCTACGGACAGCAGGAGGAGGAATGTATTTTGCTGCATTGACCATAATAAAGCTCCCACAGACACATGCGAAAAATGACATATACTCCCTTTGATGCAATGTGTTTGGAGAAAGTATGAAAAACTGTATTTTCTTCTTCTTCTTATTATTACTACCAGATTTACAGTGTGCAGTTTCATGTTTAAGTTAGCTTTAACCAACTTAAAATTACTTCTAGACACGACCGCACATTTAAAAATGAAATTGACCTTTTCCCGGTTTCCACTGATGTGAGGAGAGTCTGGCAATATCACAGAGTAAATATAGTTAATTCAGCAATAAGGCAAGAAATGGCCATTTTATGAGGTCTTTGGGAATTGTTAGAAAGACGTTAGGAGCGTGTGGTTTGGCAGTAAGTCAGTGTTTGCCTTGAATCCCTGCAAATAACACAACCGGGGCTTTAAGAGTGCACCTAAGCTGGGCTTTAATGAATCCATTTGTCAGCTGAGTGAGCCCCGAATGTGAGAGTCATATGCCTCTTGTGCCGGTAACTTTGATATTCACAAGTCTGGTTAATTACCATGGCAACGCTGAAAAAAGAAACATGACAGTATGGCTACGGGAACAGAAGCGACATGGATGTTCCCAGTTCTGTTGTTCCTGTGCCTGCCAACAGGTGAAGCACACCCTAATAAATTACAGAAAGGAACAGTTGAAACAACTGTTTTTTGTGCAGCGTTAATACCCAGCATACCTGTAGATTCTGACTATATGTGTAAAGATTGCGATAGCAGGGAAGCTCTTCTCATTATTTACTACTCCAAAGGGAACTTAATCATAAGATAAGTACTCCAAAAATATAAGCTACACACTAAACTTAAAGTAAGCCTTGAACGTCTGTGTGTGTGGAGGGAAGGCTAAGTGTGTTCTTGAGTAGTGAATTGCAATAGCCTTACTCTCTACTAAGCCTCTAAGTTCCAATTAGTATGACTTGGAACTCATTCGTAAGAGGCATCATTATATTTGTGTGCATTTAAAATACATTTGAGGCTTTCAAGGACAGTGGGAGCTTTTCAGAGGTTTCCTTGACGGACTTCTCCAGCTACAAAAGAGAAAAAAGAGAAAGAACAAGACGAGCTACCTGATTTGTGCTCCGCTCAGTTTTCCATTTTTGTACACCTTGCCCTTAGAAGGCCTGTCACACCAAGTGACATGGCAGAAACTGAATTGTTTGTTTTGAACTGAGTTTCAAACACAATAATACTCAACAGTATTCATGAAACCATATTTACACATACGGTATAAAAAAACAAAACAAAAACAAAGTATGGAGAGGCCCTGCCACCAAAATGCATGGGTGCAATCAGCGAATGGGGAATGGGTTATTGCCAATATCTGACTGAATATCCGGCTCTTTTATTTATTATTACCATTTCCCCTCTGTGAGGCAATGACCATCGATCTATGTTTGGATGTTTCAATAAACTATAATAGAGTGTAGTATAACCTAAGGAGATCCTTTAAATCTGATGCAACAGCACAATTGTTCAGTTTCATTTCTTTGGTAGATGTGCAGCTCTCAATAACCCGGTGTTGGATGTTCCCCTTTAATCACGTTTGGCTGCACCACTTAAATGCAGCTGTGTATGTGAGTATATACATATATATTTTTTTTTTTCACAGAGTACTACCCTTGAGCTAAAATTATGGGCCACTGATATAACTTAGCACCACAAGTAAGTAGAATGCATGCTAATTGGCTTTATTATTTATATTAGCTTAGTCCTTCGACGGAGAGTGGCTCCAAAATGTCACCTAGCAACCAAGAGGATTATTCAATATAGCACAACCAAATTACTGTAAAGGCATAAACATCTTAACTCAGCTACATCAGGAGCTAGAACTGTCGAGGCACGCAGCAGCTTTCAGGTCATAAAATCAAAGGTATAAGTAATAAACACCAAATGTATCTTAATCCCAAATTACAGAGGTGGTTTTGGTGACAATGAATAGAATACTACATAAAACCTGTTACATATGTTCGTCTGCAACTTTTATTTATCTTTTAGTATAATGAGAGATGTCATTCAATTTACCAATACTATCGATCAATGTATTAGGCACCACTAATCATTCCGTTTTTTTTTTTTTTTGAAGAGTTAGGTTAGCAGAAATAACACATGTAGATACAATAAGACTTCTCGGCAGTATCTGCGTTTTAGCTTGTTCGTGTGTTTGACATTTTTTATGTTTCTATTTGTACTTTTATTTTCATTGTACAGCATTGGTTGACTACGGCCTTTTTAAATGTGCTTCATAAATAAAATTTGACTTGACTTGACAAAGACTGAGTCTCAAAGCAGTACCATCTGACTGAAGTCATAGCTGTTTTTTTTTGTTTTTTTCCGTGGAGATTCAAGAGGGAAAATTCCAAGAGGGCAGGACCAGGGCAAGTGAGTGGATTCTGAGAAAAAATTCTTGAAAACCCCAGTAGTTAATGTTCCACGGGTGACGCGGTTTCATCAGAGGATTTAATAAGCTAATTAACCGTATTACTGGAAGAGTATTACATGTATTTTGGACAGCGCCGTGACCTGAGGAAATAGTAGAGCATCATTTGGCGCATGCCGGCATTTAATGAAGGCTGGTAGATGGCTTCTTGCCTTTGGTACATTAAGCATTAGCACGCTGCACTTGAGCTCAGCCTCGATCAATTTACACGGCCCCAAAGACACGCAGCCATATGCGTAAGATTTGTTGTTGCTCCGAGCGTCGCTCGGAACTACGTTTTTACTCTTAAATTAACGGCCGCTCACTATGGGAAAGCGATCTCGATGAAGGCTGCGCTTTCCCGAGAGGAAGCCAGATGGAGATTGAGCTCATTCCAAGCGAGGAACCTTAAATGTAGTGAGGCCGTGTTAGGATGTGGGCATTAATTACTCCATACGTTGTCCATAGGAGCTCACTAACGCAGGGATGTACATGATGCAGTATTATGCTTGAGCAAGTAGCATCCACTCAAAAGTGTGTGAATATTTCCCCTTAACCAGTTTACTTCCATTAAGTCCATTTTAAGTGCAAATAAGACTACCCGTGACACTGTAGCATTTTTCCCTTTTCCTCATTAACTGCAATTTAAATCCGTAGATATCCGATCCAGCTCTTTTTGTATATCAAGAAAATAGTGGAATTGTAGCACACTACAGGTGACAGAATCTTTTTGCCATGATTTCATCACTCACCTCAAGTGAAACTATAAATCTTCCTTTTCCGTGTTGTCCTGCCCATTTTTCATCCTTGTCTCCGCTGCTGCTGCTTAACTTCCTGTCCAGCAACTCATTTCCTCCTCATCACATTCTTCCTTCTCTCTTCTTCAATCTGCTTTAGTCAGGAAACACTATTTTTTTTCCTGTTTCCTGTTTGAAATTGGTATATATGAGGAAACATCCTACTAATGACACCAATTTTATACATACATATAGCATGACATAGGCTGGAAGTTTTTTTTTTTTTCTTTCAGGATGGACTCATGCCAAAATATAAGCTCCTGTCACCTTCATTTGGAATGATTAACATTTCCGTTTTCAGTGGCTGTACTGTAAAGGATGAATAGTGAGGTTGTGAATCTAATTGTGTCAAAACATCATACACTTGAGTTTGTTGCGTAGCTGGTCGCGTTAGCGTGGAACTTAAAACTATCTAGCTAATTGCTATTTATTTGTTCCACAGACATTTCCGACAGTATTATCATTTTGAATTGAGCATCAAAAGCTACTTAGTACTCCACCAGGAACAGAACCAGGGCAGCATCTTTCGTTTTGGTTGTCTAATGACTTTATGGGTTGCATACATTTGCACGCCATCTCCCACATTTTCACTATGCATGAGGCTATATTATTCATACAATGCTTTGTACAATATGTACATCCAGTACAGTTCCTGTCTGTATGATTGACAATCCATCTATCTTTCGTTCAGATGATTTGTCATCTATCTATCTATCTATCTATCTATCTATCTATCTATCTATCTATCTATCTATCTATCTATCTATCTATCTATCTATCTATCTATCTATCTATCTATCTATCTATCTATCTATCTGTCTGTCTGTCTGTCTGTCTGTCTGTCTGTCAATGGTAAATTCCATCATAACAAAACACCCTGAGGACACCTTTGATAATGGTCAAACAGAAGGGCTTTATATAGAATTTTTGTAAGAAGGAGTTTTCCTACCACAGAAGCAGTTGAAATGTAGCCTTCCACATAAATACAAAACACCCAGCTGCAACTACACCCACAGCTAACAATAGCAACAGAGATGCTAATGTAGCTAGCCACAACAAAGGTCTTTGCCAAACGGAATCTTGTGGTTCTATGGGAACAAATGCTATATTTTTATCATTTAATCTATGTTTGAACACAACTGCAAGTACATTTTGAACATACTTGTAAATATGTTTGAAAATACTCGCAAGTACATTCAAATGAGCTTGCCAACATAGCTAGCCCCATACTTCTGTGTGTTACCAATTGAACCAATGAACCAACGAGCATCCTGTTATGTTTTTATCATTTCCTGCCTCAGTAAAGTTTGGGGAAGCCATAAAACAAACTCATATACACTATATTAGATCGATTTCAGGCACACATTTAACAAGCCATTTAATACAATTATCAATGCTAATCAATAAAGTAATTATGAATTTTATATACATTTTGTAATACACTCATGCACACATAAATAGAGGCATATTCTCTGGATAGAAATGCAGGTGAGTCCCACCTCCCTCCTTCAAGTTTCCTTTGGAATTTTATTACCTGTGCTCGCTGTTTATTGATCCTGTTATATACACGAGGCCAAGCAGCTGCTAAATAATTCAGTTTGGTTAAATAGGACTCTTCCATTATTCACGAATGTGGCACGGTGTAATTAATATTGTAGAGATATGTGACAGGCTGGGTGGCATTTTACTGACTGACAGCACGTCGCTCTCCAATACTTGCTCACGTTCCTCTTTCTCTCCCTTTCTCTCTGTCTATCTCTTTTTTACTAGCTTGCGCTCCCCTTTGCCCTGTGTCTCCATCTCCGAGTCCAGCAGCTTCCTATTATTGTCTTATAGTGTACGAATGCATTCCTTTCTTTTACCTTCTATTTAATTTGTCTTGCTGCACCTCATCTGTTTTGGTTCTAGTTGGTTGCAGACTCTTCGTCTGCTCACTGACCTATGATGTGCGTGGAAGAATTATGGAATATCATATGGCACCTTCCCATTTTCAATTGGCAGTGTTGCCACAGTTATGCTGCACAATGATGTTTCAAATGCAATCTATACTAACCTTGACCTGAGCAAAGAAGAGATTTTGCAAAAAAAACATTCTATTTTGTCCCTACCCTTTTAGCTACATGATATACAAACAAAATAAACATCAGCACTTTCATCCAAGTGGAAGCCTTTAACAAACAAACCTTTCCAGATCAGAAAGCCAAAACAATTTCAAATGTAATTATGTTGTGTCAGATACCTCAAAACGTACCCCCTCTTTGGCCGGTAACACTGAAAATCAACAAAACAAGAACACTGAAAATTAAAAAATGCACTCGATGAAACTATGATTTTTATTCTAAAGTATTTATTCAATTTTTTTTTCTCCTTTAAGCGTATTGTGTCCAGCAACACAATGGCAATAAACATTTTCTTTTCTTTTCTATCCTGGGAAACTAGTTGATGTAACATTTCTCTAATCCTCAATTTTTATTTATTTTGAAATTCTGCTTTCACTTCACATGATATGTAATATTTGGATTACATTCTTTCATATTGATCCCAAATCACCTCCCCAAACTTGCATTTGTATTCGGTAACTGCCAAAAGTTTGGAAACACTGTCAAATCCTTCATTTTCTTTTGTTTTATATTTCCCTAAATTGTAGATTACTACTTAAGTCGTTTGCCTCATAATATTAATGGAATGTTTGCCTCATAATATTAATGGAATGTTTTGGTAAACAAAAAAATAGTCAAAACAAAATATTATGTTTCAGAATTTTGATTCTCGTTCTTAATTTGCCCAAACACCAGCTTTCCAACCAACAACCACTTTCAGTTCACTGCTTCGGTTTTCAGGACCATGTATTTGAAATAATTTGAATTTGAAGGTGTTTTTACGGAAACTGTAAATCAACACCCCCACCGCTATTTGTGGAATTACGGTAATACAGAATTATGCTAATCGCTACCTGATCGGGTGGGTGAAAATTGCATTAGCATTTTTTTTTTCAAATAAGGATTTTTGACACACTTCTTACAGTAAGTCGCATCAGAAACAAGCGCAGCCAAAGAATGGCCGCTCAGTGTTTCATCTCCTGTGGCTATGAATTACCTCCTCCCTGCTGTGGCAACACATCACTTTTAATTCAATCAGATCACCTCTTTGGTCTCATCTTCTTCACCCCACTGCCAATTAGGAGACATTTTTCTCGCTTTCAACAATCTTCCTCCACTTGTAGTTGTTTGACAACAACAGGGAAAAGGAGACTTCAAAGAGCCAGATATGTTCTCCACACACATGCGCACATTCATGCAGCTTTTACCAAGGAGCAGAGTGAAACTACAGAGATACCGGAATGACAAGATGAGAGCTCAAAGGGCTTGATGCTTTTGGATTTGTGCGCTAAAACAACACCCAGAGGAATAATTGATCATGTCTCTGTGTTTGTACTGTATCTACATTTGTGGCCTAAAAATTGTCATCGAGACATGCGCGGTGCATACACCATACGCATTTGGACTTTCAGAATGTATTTATGAGGTTTACCGAGTAGCTTTTAGTAAAGTAAAGATTTGATCCAATCAATGAAACTGCTGAGACACAATCCATCATCAAGTGGTGTTTTATTTTGTGGCAGACAAGCAGAGAATGGACTACTTCCCTGTAGAAATCCATTATTTTCTCAATTTCGTCCCGGTCTTGTAAAAAAGAGTTTGGAGATTGTATCGGATTGGATACATTCACCCAGGACCCCGATCGACAGATTGATGACATGCTGTCACTGTGTGGCAAGATTATGCTTTATTTATCTAATAAGCATTCTAGACAACGCACATGAGAACATTTCAGAATTGGCATAGCGCTTCACTAACCCTTGTGTAGTATTTTGACAATTTTTTGGTCGTTTTCTTCCACATCATTCTTGCAGTATTTTAGCCAAGGGATGGCACACTCCTGGTAGTGTGATAACCAAGTGGTCTTGCCGTGTTGAAAATGTTGTCTCCATCTGGGTGAAATTTCAGCACCCTAGTATCTTCTTTTAATACTTTCCCTTTGATATGGAATGCCTTTGATGTAACGATCAAACGATTGAACAAAATTCATAAGAGGGCTTAAATGTATGGAAAAAAGTCATCATTCCGTTTGCCGGTTACTAAACTCTGTCATTGTGTTGCTATGTGTTTAGAGTGAGACATTTATTAATTTAAGTGGATGCATTAAGGCACAGCAAGAAAACACAACAAACACATTTTTCAATTAAAACATGTATTCTAATGTCAGTATTTTCGTAATGTAAGGTGATTATTCAGTTACGGTTTACCCATTGCTATTTTACTTGGTGTTTCTTTCCCTTTGTTATTTTTTCCATGGTCTTCCTTCCTGTCTCTGAGTTTTTAAGTCTTCTTAAATCTTACTATACAACCCGCACCATCAGATCTGGGCTTTTGAGTCTGACTGCTCACAGCTGTTGGTGAATTTTTTATCTGCTGTTAAATAAGATATTGTCAAAGAATCACGGCCTTTGTAATACATTTAGCTACACAATACTCTCCACTGTCTGTATTGCAAATGTGGTCAGCTCACATTGCATTTCTGCTGGGAAATTAACTCAAAAACATTACTGATATCTGTTGAAACCATAGGTGTGCAGCAGATTCTTCTTTGCTCTGGAGAAAAAAGATATACCTTTTCAATGGCCGGAATATGAATTGCCATGTTTTAACCGCACGGTGACTGAATGATACAATACTCTATCCGTCCATCAAATGTCACCCAGCCGTCACATCTTGACAGGCACAATGTGTCAAGGTAGTTAAATTCCACCTCAAGGTGGAGGCAGCCCTTCATTAGGACCTGATAGCGTTTATAAAAGGAGTGCGAGGCATGAGCAGTGACACTTTAACAATGCGCCGTTCATCAATTAGTTAGTGACTCCAGTGGGTATGTGTGAGACTAATATTAATATTCGTACCTGAGCTGTGTTGACAGGCTCATATAGGCCATTTTGTTTCCCATTACGTGTTACCTCCTCCTATTCCTTTCCAACTTTATTGAATTGAGACATTGTGCTTTTTTTCCCTTTGACTGACCCACTCTTGCGTCTTTTATCAATTTCATTGCCTCAGCCAAGGAGACTTCATTACCTTGGGTATATTTTTGTATTTCTTTCGATGAAGTGTTTTGTTTGTTCACTTCTTAAAGAAAAGTTTGCTTAGTTTTTCTTTCTAAAGAAGGACCTTGTTATATAATTTGAACAAAAAGTACTATTTACTTGGTGTCAGGGCTGGGAATTTCCACATTTCCTTCATTCGTGAGCTTTGAGAGCTGTGGCCTTCCAATGTAATGTTTGCATGTTGTCTCCGTCCTGGTGTGGGTTTTCTCCCGTTACTTTCCTCCTCTTGCATTTAGGAATTATGCTTTCAATAAGGGGCAGGACATATGCACACAATTGCAAACTTGTTTTATATTCAGTTTCAGAACTTCCAAAGTGAAGCAAACACTTTTGACTGGTAAACTCATTCGACTATACTTGGAGGTGTGTTCAAATGATTTGCAAGTATGTTCAAAAGTACTCAAAAATAAGTATGAGCATTCTTGCAGATACGTTCAAGCATACTTGAAAATATATTCAAACACATGGCAAAAATGCTAAAAGCAACATTTTTTCCTCCCATAATGCAACAGGGTGCTGATGTGTGTATGCACATTCCTATTTTATTTATTTATTTTTTTTAGTATTTTGTATTTGGCCTACACTATAAATTTCATGGCTTTATTATTGCGTTGGTTCTGCCATTTTTCCATAACACTACGGAATATGCACATGCACAAGTCAATACCCAATGGCATTTTAGGACAAAATGCTGTGTTTTTAAAGATACTAAACTGTTTCCAGCAGTAAAATTGTAATATTTTATTTATTCTTAGTTTGAGAACTTAATTATTTTTCATGAATAACTTTAAAAACGCATTTTGCCACTTGCTGTCAACTGAAAACAATATCATGTGTTTAAGACTCAGATATCCAATTACAGCTCAGCTTGTGACTGTCACATGACCCAACTGAGTAAACAAGGTGAGTCCTGATTGGCTGTTACCTGAGCTTTTGCGCACACATGATGTCATATTCAGGTGACCGCAAGTGAAATAACATGTTTTAATCTCATCCAGACAGCCTAGAATTGTAACCCTGCTCTTATTTTGTTTGCAAGGAACAAAGTGTGTGTGTGTGTGTGTGTGTGTTACTTTTGTTCTGGAATGGTAACAACATCCTTGGTCAATTTGACCCATCCAAACGTTTCAGTAACCTTTTACAAAGTTTCAGAAACTACAATAATATTTTTAGGTCGTTTTGATCGGGTTTTATTTATTTATAGGTTTATTAATTAAATAAGTTGCGAAAATGTTAAAAAAAAACCTGACAAACATCTTTCTAAGAAAAATGCAAACAAATGCCATTTTTACTGAATATGTTAATTATACTTAAGTTAAAGTCGAAAACCCATTTTAACTGGGCTGGGTTAAAGGTAGTAATTTTACATGAAAAACAATTAAATTATCATTATTAAAGACAATTTTTACAGACAAAATAGTAACTCTTCACTCTGAAAATGGCTGAATATGTTTAGTATCCCTTGAGAAATATAGATATTCAAATGTTTTGCCTCAGCTTCTGAATTCTTTTTAACTTTACATCCAACCTTCCGGACCATGACGACGTCTATACCGTCCAGGCTTTCGGTCCTGCTCTCCACTTCTTGCCCTCCACTTCTTGCAAATCCTTTCATCCTCCCTCCTTCCTTCCACCCACTTCACCTGGATTGCCCGGCGCTACATTGTCGACTCCTCCTCGTGCACAAGGAATTCTTCTTCTCAGTATCCGATTCCGTGTGTGCCATTATAAATGAGTCGGCGTATTATGGTTGAGTAGAATTAGGTCATGTCGACAGTCAGGCAGACGGATGACGCGGGGCTCGCGACCTCCCGTGCTACATTGCCTCCAAAATATAAAGTGCCTCTTACCGCGCTGTCCTCTTCCCTCCCTGTCATCCTGAGGTTACATTCCCGTTGGCCCGAGATGCCTTCGCTCTTGTCTCCGTCACGGCACACTAGTGGGAAACGGAAGAATTATTCCATGCCTTTCCACATCATGGCCGAGCCATTCTAGCTAGCTTAACCGGAATCGCCATATGTTACACCTAAGGAGGTTTAGGAAGCATATGGCTGCACGCTCACCTTCTAAAAGTAAAGGAAGTTGAACCTTTTGCTGTAGGTTTTAGGCTCCTCACCAGCTGTTTTGTTCATCTTCCTTCCTTTATTTATTTTTTTTACACACATCAATGCTACTTGCTGAACCAGATGCTCCAAAACACCCAGAGGTTGATGAGAACGAAGCGGGAAGGCCGAGAAGCAAATCAGAAAGACTATTCTTAATATTTGTTGTTCTCTCTCTCCCGCGTCTTTTCGATTTGAATCTTGATAATGAAACTGAATGTCAAAGAAAAGACCCACAGGACCATGTCCCATGACTTGAGATGTTGTGGATAATAAAATAATCAAAAGTCCCAAATTTGACAAGGGGATCCCCTCCCAGTAGACAAAGAACGGTATAAGTCATTTAATCGATCCAGCTGTTGAAAAACAAGGTCAAGATCTTTTTTCTCATCTATCATCACTATTTTCTATTTGTGCTCTGTGATAATTAGGCCTGCAGAGTTAGTTGTGGTAACTGATAAATTCTTCAACCAACATTTTGTTCTTCAAGGTGTTTTGATAGAGAAAACCGCCTAACTAAAGCCAGTAAAACCTCAAAAGTCTTACACAATCTTTTTACTGAGTCTAATTTTGTGCAGAATTTATTTATTAAGCAAATTCCATAATTAAAAAAAGGAATTTGAAGATTTCATTATTTTCCATAAAATGTTTATCTTTAAAAAGACATTTTGCCACTTGCTGGCAAATGAAAATGGCAAGTGCCCAGAGCTGAGGTAACTACCAATCACGATTTATCAGTTTTCAGAGTTTGGTCATGTGATTTTCGCAAGCTGAGCGGTAATTGGTTATTGCCTGCATGTAATTTCCATTTGAGTTGATAGTAAGCGTGTTTAAAGAAGTGTAAAGAAGATTTCTGGTTAACGATCAAACCCATTTAAATGTTAGTCATTACATGTTTTGACTTGTTGATTCAGCCATACTGTGCAGAGCAGTCAGATGTTGGTACTGCTTGAATTAATTGCTCAAGAGACGAGGCCATCCTGAAACTGTGATCCTTAATTTGTATTGACATGGTGGGACAGACTAAGAATAAGTTACCCTGTCAAAAACAAGTGACATGAGAGATTTTTTTTTTTTTTTTATTTTGCTTGCCTTTCAAGTTGACTACAGCTCTATAACTGATGAATCCTGAAAAATAAATTTTCTCTTCATATCTATTTTGTTGTTAAGCTTAATCACATTTCTTCGTAATCAAGACCAGCGACTATACAATTGACACTTTTGTAGATTTTTTGTTCCATTCCCACCCACTCTCTCATTTTAACTTCTATCCATCTACAAAAAAAAAAAAAGATCTAAGTCATTCTCATATCTTTGCTGCTCACTTTCTTCATCTTTTCATCCTGCAGAAGAAGCTGCAGGGTTGCTGATGAAGTCAAAGTCACGTTTGGCTGAAAGTTTGGTTTCATTTACTTGCAACCTTTGTTTTAAAAGAAAACAACAAAAAGAAAAAAAACATTTCAAAAGTGATGACCAGATATGACATCAGAATCTTATCACAGGCAATAGTTTCCTGTGTGTTTTAGAATTGTGTCTTACCCAAGACCTGATTTTCTAATTATTTTCAAGGATAGAGCACAGGGTTTCCCATATTTTTTATTTTAGAAGTAAAATAAGCTCTGTTGTCACGGGGGTGCACGGCGGGTGTGAACGCCGGCGTGGTTGCGGAGGACCCAAAAGCAGGGGAGCGTCGGGACAGGGGGTTGATGAAATCCATGTTTATTAATACAACGAACGGGAACAAAAAGCGGGAAAAACAGGACGGCAAAAACTAAGGGCGCAGGCAAGCTGGAAAAACGGAAAACAAACACTACGGGCAGGCTGGCAGGAATACACGAAACTGATGGGCGAGACGAGACGGGACTACAAGACGACAATGACCTGACACGACAGAGACAATGATCCGACACGGGCTGTAACAGACACTAGGCTTAAATACATTCACAAACTAATCAAACTAACACATGGCAGCTGGGCAGGGACAACAGGCAAAGGGAGCAGATTGGAGGACACGAGGCGCAGGTAACAGACAGGTGGACTAAATCAAAACTAACGCAGGCAGACGCGACAGGGGCAGAAACCGGAACTATAAACGTAAACAGAAACAGAACCCCTCAAAATAAACCCACAACCCAACAAACCATGACAGAACCCCCCTCTCAAGGGACGGATCCCAGACGTCCCAAAACAAACCGACAAGCAACCAAAACCGAGGCAGGGCGGGCGGAAGGGGGACCGGAGGAGGGCACAGAAAAAAAAAAAACAAAAACAGTCCAAAAGCACCCCATGTGCCATACGGGGTACACCTGAGGCTGAAAGTCCGGAGGGCGACCCAGTCGCCAGTGCAGATGAGGCCAGCAGGGAGAGGCGGGCGACCCGGTCTCCAGAGCAGATGAGCCCGGCAGGGCGAGTCAGGCGGACGGGCCGGTCGCCAAACAAGAGGTGCCCTGCGGGGCGAGTCAGGGGGGCGACCCGGTCGCCAGACGAGAGGTGCCCGGCGAGGCGAATCAGGCGGGCGGCCAGGACGCCAGAGCAGATGTGCCCGGCGGGCCGAGTCAGGCTGCCGACCTGGGCGCCCGATGGCGAACAGCAAGCCACCCCAGGTAGGCTTGTATCCCAGTTGCCCCTGGAGATCGGCAGGCGGGAGCGTCGGCAGGGCGGCGTCAGGCGAGAGCGGAGGCGTCGGCTGGACGCAGTCAGGCCGGTGCGGAGGCGTCGGCTGGACGCCGTCAGGCCGGTGCGGAGGCGTCGGCTGGACGCCGTCAGGCCGGTGCGGAGGCGTCGGCTGGACGCCGTCAGGCCGGTGCGGAGGCGTCGGCTGGACGCCGTCAGGCCGGTGCGGAGGCGTCGGCTGGACGCCGTCAGGCCGGTGCGGAGGCGTCGGCTGGACGCCGTCAGGCCGGTGCGGAGGCGTCGGCTGGACGCCGTCAGGCCGGTGCGGAGGCGTCGGCTGGACGCCGTCAGGCCGGTGCGGAGGCGTCGGCTGGACGCCGTCAGGCCGGTGCGGAGGCGTCGGCTGGACGCCGTCAGGCCGGTGCGGAGGCGTCGGCTGGACGCCGTCAGGCCGGTGCGGAGGCGTCGGCTGGACGCCGTCAGGCCGGTGCGGAGGCGTCGGCTGGACGCCGTCAGGCAGGTGCGGAGGCGTCGGCTGGACGCCGTCAGGCAGGTGCGGAGGCGTCGGCTGGACGCCGTCAGGCAGGTGCGGAGGCGTCGGCTGGACGCCATCAGGGAACAGCCACTGGGTGCAGACCACAGACACGAGTGAGAGCACAAGACTGACCTGGGACAGGGGCGACCACAGGGAACCGTCTGGCATCTCTGTCGTCTGCGGCAATGGTGGCATGGCTGACAGCTCAGGCGACTGCGGCTGCCGCGCCGAGGCTGGCGGCTCAGGAGGCTGTGGCAGCGGCGCAGAGGCTGGCGGCTCAGGAGGCTGAGGCGCCGTGGCTGGTGGCTCAACAGGCTGAGGCTGCGGCGCCGTGGCTGGTGGCTCAGGAGGCTGAGGCAGCGGCGCAGAGGCTGGCGGCTCAGGAGGCTGAGGCGCCGTGGCTGGTGGCTCAACAGGCTGAGGCTGCGGCACCGTGGCTGGCAGCACTGGGAACGGCAGGCTGGACAGAGACAGCCACTGGGGGCCAATCAGAAACGGCGGGGATGCCAGGAGACTGACTTGGGATGACTGAGGCAGACGGGCGACTGGCTTTGGAGTCAGACGGGCGACTGGCTTGGGAGGCAGACGGGCGACTGGCTTGGGAGGCAGACGGGCGACTGGCTTGGGAGGCAGACGGGCAGGGTTCACAGAGCCTGGGGTCCGGCTCGCAGGGTGCACAGAGGCCGGGGTCCGGCTCGCAGGGTGCACAGAGGCCGGGGTCCGGCTCGCAGGGTGCACAGAGGCCGGGGTCCGGCTCGCAGGGTGCACAGAGGCCGGGGTCCGGCTCGCAGGGTGCACAGAGGCCGGGGTCCGGCTCGCAGGGTGCACAGAGGCCGGGGTCCGGCTCGCAGGGTGCACAGAGGCCGGGGTCCGGCTCGCAGGGGTCACAGAGGCCGGGGTCCGGCTCGCAGGGGTCACAGAGGCCGGGGTCCGGCTCGCAGGGGTCACAGAGGCCGGGGTCCGGCTCGCAGGGGTCACAGAGGCCGGGGTCCGGCTCGCAGGGGTCACAGAGGCCGGGGTCCGGCTCGCAGGGGTCACAGAGGCCGGGGTCCGGCTCGCAGGGGTCACAGAGGCCGGGGACCGGCTCGCAGGGTTCGCAGAGACCGGGGACCGGCTCGCAGGGTTCGCAGAGGCCGGGCGCCGGCTCGCTGGGACAGGGGCGGTCTGCCGCCTTGGCGCTGGGACAGGGGCGGTCTGCCGCCTTGGCGCAAGGACAGGGGCGGGTAGCCGCCTTGGCGCAGGGACAGGTAGCCGCCTTGGCGCAGGGACAGGTAGCCGCCTTGGCGCAGGGACAGGTACGGGTAGCCGCCTTGGCGCTGGGACAGGTACGGGTAGCCGCCTTGGCGCTGGGACAGGTACGGGTAGCCGCCTTGGCGCTGGGACAGGTACGGGTAGCCGCCTTGGCGCTGGGACAGGGGCGGGTGCCGCTTCAGCCCGCCGGCAGGAAGTTTGGGGAACAGAGACCGGTGGTACAGACGCGACAGGAGCTTGGGACAGGGTGCAAGAAGAGGGTGGTACAGGACAGGAGGAAGTAGGCAGGGCGCGGCAAGAGGGGGACACAGAGACAGGAGGGAACGGATCGGAAGGCTGAACAGATGGGTTCTGGTGGTCACTGGGGCGGTGGCCTTTTCGCGGGCCCCTCCACCGGCGGCCACGAAATGCCAACCGGGAGCCCACGAAAAGGTCACGGTCAAATAGGGGCTCTGAATCGGAGTCTTCGGACGAACTGTAAAAGGACTGGCCGGACTGATAGTCAAAATCTGAATCAAAATCATAATCAGAGGTGCACGGGCTCGAATACGGAATATGATAAAAAGTGTTGACGGAAGAGGGACGCGGGTAAACAAAATCAGGACCGGTACTGGAACGAAACGTGACGAAGGGAGGGCAATCCTCGATGTCGGAAAAATTAGACTCTAACGTGTAGTGAGGAGCGCGAGCAGGAGAGGAAGAGTGATCAGGAGGACGGACGGAAGGTGAACTACGCAAATCAGCGAAATCGGAACTACAAAAAACGTGCGGGGACAGAATCGTGTCGTAAGGGAGGTCGGAGGAACACGAGGGAAACGCGGAAGTGACGGACGCGGGGGACAGATCAGAAGCGGGGACAGGCGCGGACTCCGAGGGGAAAAACACGGAAGAAAAAACAAGAGGTCTTACACTGGGGGAACGGGGCTGGCCGGCGGGCTGAGAGCGGATGCGGACGGGGCGGCGGCGTCGTGTCCGCCGCCGCGGGCTTCCCGCTGGGTCCTGCGTTGGTCGGATCATTCTGTCACGGGGGTGCACGGCGGGTGTGAACGCCGGCGTGGTTGCGGAGGACCCAAAAGCAGGGGAGCGTCGGGACAGGGGGTTGATGAAATCCATGTTTATTAATACAACGAACGGGAACAAAAAGCGGGAAAAACAGGACGGCAAAAACTAAGGGCGCAGGCAAGCTGGAAAAACGGAAAACAAACACTACGGGCAGGCTGGCAGGAATACACGAAACTGATGGGCGAGACGAGACGGGACTACAAGACGACAATGACCTGACACGACAGAGACAATGATCCGACACGGGCTGTAACAGACACTAGGCTTAAATACATTCACAAACTAATCAAACTAACACATGGCAGCTGGGCAGGGACAACAGGCAAAGGGAGCAGATTGGAGGACACGAGGCGCAGGTAACAGACAGGTGGACTAAATCAAAACTAACGCAGGCAGACGCGACAGGGGCAGAAACCGGAACTATAAACGTAAACAGAAACAGAACCCCTCAAAATAAACCCACAACCCAACAAACCATGACATCTGTTGACCTTTGTTCATCACATCAAAATTTGACCCTGATGGCTTTGATTTGATTTCACAAGTTCTGCAAAACATTTTTAATGGGTACGTAAGAGCTGGCTTCCTCTTTTTTTGGCGATAGCCAAAAAAAAAAAAAAAAAAAAATCATTACTTCTTGTACTTTTCTCAAAATGAAGAAAAACCAAAAACAATTTGATCAAACTGGAAATGAGTAAATAAAGTTCAGTTGTATGGCCCTAATTTATATCTATTAACCTGCGTTTGAAAAAGTAATTTGACTGTTCTTTCCGGCTGATCACTCAAGCACTGCGAGCTAGTTGCTAATTTATGCTAAAGGCTGCGCTAACTGCTAGCAAACGGCACGATACAATTAAATATTAATATTCATGTTTTAGCGCGGTGAAGGAATGTGATTTCAGAACAAAGTTGCGTAGTGTTTGAATCCAGTCACAACTTGCGCCTTCTAGCGGCAACAGGTAGTGTGGAATGAAGTCAGCCATTGTCATGACACATGCTTCCCGACACAACTTCAAAATGAAACCCAAATTACAAGCATGTGTGGCCATACATTATTTGCTATGGTGACTTTTATTTTGTTGAAGTTTCACCACATCTGGCTGTGTGGTTTATCATCATGTAACAAACATCAATCCATCCATTTTCTCTAGCCGCTTATCCTCAGTGGGGTCACTGGCAAATATTCTCATGTTTCCTCCTTTGCCAAAAAAAAACAAAACAATCTCGTGCTGTGCTTGTGAAATCTTGTGGCTGTCTAACCGCAAGGTCTTTTCCCATCCCTATTAGACAGTCCATATCACATTAGAATGAATGCACAGTACGTATTTTTCACACACCAGAAGTACCAATACAGCTATTGAATTCATTGTAACACATTTCTGAAATTTTGCATGTATGTTTGTATAATGCGCCCCCCCAAGTTTTATTTAATTTTTTTTAGAGGACAAACAAACATAAAAAAAGATATTAAGACATTATGGTTGACGGATTCCAATGTGCCCTGCAACTGGCTGGCAACTAGTTCAGTGTCTCTCGCCTACTGCCCTTGGAGGGATAGGCGCCAGCAAGCCAGCGGCCCTAGTGAGGAGAAGCAGCTATAGAAAATGCAGGGGTGGATGGATGGATTTGTAAATAGCGACTAGGCGAGGGTTCACTGTGCATTAAAAATGTAATCTCTGCAATGCTTTTTGAATTACGATACATGTAAACAAACCTCCTCACTGCTTTAAATCCCAAAAGTACTGATGTGTGTAATGCGTATGCGTGCGCTTGCGTGTTTTGACTTTTCCGGGGAAGCGCATAAACAGCAACTTGCGGTTGATTGAAAGCAGCAATAAGGTTTCTTAGGATAGGCCTTTCATGTATGGTGGCCATTTACCGGTCAGGTCAAATGTTAAATCAATGCACCAGACATGTTTTGATCACCAGAGCTCCAACTGAGCTATCATGAAAGGGGACTCGCGGGAGCTGCATGGGGGTCACGGCACCGACTGTTTAGATCTCTTCACTCTGAACTCAGAGCATGAGTATTTTCCCGTTGTCTGTTTGCTGTCCTGACGGAATCAACACCCGAAAGCTTTTTTTTCTCGTTTTGCATCAGTTTTTCTTTCCTTCCTATGTTAGCCTCTCCTTTCCCAAGACGATCGCAGAGGAAGTGGCAAAATGTCCCGGCGGCCTCTTGTGAACGAAGGGAATCGAAACAAAGCTCATCTGCATGCATGAGCAGCCACAAAAGTAACTACGCATATCAATCATGTTCTGCTTGGCTCCGCCTTCCAACGGATTCATGACCCTCTGCGGGAATCCCTCCTCTGAAATACTGACACATGCATTCGGATACACACACAAACACCCACGATGCCAGCTGCTGCGACACACACGTTGCAACCGGCGCTCCGTCAAGCACTTTTTAAGCAGCCTTCCAATGTCGTCATTAGTTTTTGAGAGAGATGTCTTGTCGCCCGTATATAAAAACAAGCGTGGCAGGTTGTGAGGGCTCAATTAATCAGAGGAGCTTCTTGGTGATAGTTATGGTCCACGTTTGACTAATCTGCAATGAATGTTTCCAACAATGTGTTGGAGACAACACATTCAATCAGCATCCTATGGGACTGGGTTTTTTTTTTTTTTTTGATCCATGTATCATCAAATTTGAATGAATTCCTGCCGGAGCAGCAGCTTCTGATGACTGATCGTCAGCTTTCATGCTAACTCAATTGATGTATGTCTGAGCAGCGCGGAGCATAGCCCTAGTGCTTGTGGGAAGAAATTTTGCAACGTTTTCACAAGCGGGACATTCCTTAATGTAGTCCTCACAATATGACAGCACTACATAAGATTTGGTCCCACTTCACACTGTCAGAAACATATTGCTTAACCACTCATCCATTTTCTGGAGTGCATGCAATCCGATCCCCGGCTGCCTTTGAGCGAGAGATTGCATACAGCCTCGGGTGGTTGTCACTCACTGGTAGGTCAAGGATTTTTAACCGTTTGTTTTCTTTTAAGGGTAAATCCATTTCTACTGCAAGAATCTGATTTATTTTAGAGGAAAATAGCTGGTCAAAGAATCTAAAGTTACCAGTCCCTCCCCGTGTTGTTGGGTAAAATTGATCATGTCTGTCACCATCCAAAGGATTCATATTCAAGTATCTATAGTTCTTTTTAAATGGGGTAAGCATACTCTACTAATGCTTGGGCTTTCTGGGTACTTGGGCTTAATCCCAGATTTATAAGCATATGCATGTTAGATTCATGGAACCCTAAACACCATGGAGTCAAAGGTACCTTAATTAGGGTTAGTCAGAAAGAGATCAATTGCTACATGCGTCAATCTGACCCCGTTTTTTAAGAAAAAGTTGGGTCAAACTGACTCAAATAATAATGGTTTGATTATTGTATGAATTCAAAGCAACACCAGAAGCAAACATATTTTATAGGTTTCACTTGCAGATCCATACATCCTTTTTCTGTAGCATCTTATCGTCATAAGGGTCGCAGGCTTGCTGGTGCCTATCCTAGCTGACTTAGGGCGGGGACACCCTCAACTGGTTGCCAGCCAATTGCAGGGCACACAAATACGATCAAACGTTCAGGCACCCAATCACACTTAATGACAATTTAGTATGTCTAATACACCTATCATGCATGTTTTGGGAGTGTGGGAGGAAGCCGGAGTGTTCGGAGAGAACCCACATGGGCACGGGGAGAACATGCATACTCCACACATGAAGGCTGGCGCCAGCTGGAATTGAACTCAGTTCGCATAACTGTGAGTTGGACGTGCTAACCACAGCTCCACCGAGCAGCCTCACTTGAAAATGAATTTCTAAATTGCATTTGTTGATTAGTTTTATGATTTAAACCAGCAAGAATTTAGTTTGGGAATTAATATAATAAATTTTGGGATTAATATAATAAATTTTGGGATTATTCATTTAATCCAAAACGTTGGGTCAAACACCCCAAACACCCTCCAAATATTGAATTGTTTGGTACAAACCTTCCAAAATTGAGTTGTTTCTATACAAAACAACCAAAGATTGGGTTGTTGTGTTCAAGTAATATTAACAAAAGATATTCATCCCCACATCCACAATGAAACCTTTTGATTTATAACTCAAGATACGGTTGGTCCCTTTTTGATCCTTAACCCTAACCCTGAAAAACAAGAACCTATATTGCACAATACAACCAGTGCACATTTTTTTGTTCTTAACTTGGAGTGAATGAAATCAGCCAGGAATACACAGTCCTGGCAGAAGTTGCTAATAGCAAGTCGCTAGCACACTTCCAAATGATCCTGAGTCATGGTGGAACGATACTTAAACTTAATGTTTTATGAACGACCCCAAAATGCCTCTCCACATTTCACTTCTTTGGTGCAGTGATACTGGCAATAAGAGAAATGCACTCCAAAAACGGCATCATGGAAAAAACAGTCTTGGGACGTTTTGGGCTTTTTACTTGGTTCCATAATCATTTTGTCCTTTCTTGAGTTTAGAATAGACAAAACAATAATAATAATATTAAGATAACACGCTATCTTGGTAGATTTTTTTTCATCTGGTAGCACCACCGAATGTAGTCATGTACAATATTGGAACCCCTTTTTCTAACGTGTTCATTGGTGTAAATGTTTGAATGCCTATTTTTTACACATTTTGCAGCCTGTAATTGCCTGTAAGAGTCTAGAGTATAAACTGTGCGCAAAATTAGCAAGGATATGCCCAAACATATTGATGACCGTGGAGTGACCGTTAAAAATGTTTGGATATACCAGACATGTTTATTTCTAGCGTCCTGTTTTGACTTTGTCATTTTATGTGGTCTGACTGTAGCTTCACTGGCTGTTTTTCATAAACACTGTTCATTCAATTATTGGACAATCTTCCATGTCAATCAATAGCGCACCAGAGGTGTAACACTAGTTTCTCTTTATTTTCCTGCGGTTTTCAGACAGAACTCACCGAAACGTTGTAGTGATTTTTCCCCCATCCCTCTTACTTCATCATCCCTCTGTCTCGCATTGCTTTCCATCCCGCTCCATCTTCCGCATATCTGCCTCTCTGCCGTCACTCCTTTCTCCGATCAGACAGCTGAAGCTGCCAAGCTGCCGGAGGCGGGAGCAGACAGAGGAGCCGCTCTATCCAACCTCCCTCTCCGGAGAGGCAAACTAATGCAGACACGCCAATCAGCTTTAAGCAGACAATTATTCACCATTCATATCAGCTCCCCAGACCAAACATGCAAGGATTTTTCAATTTTTTGATCCAGAGTTCTGTCAGCACAATCGAATGTACACAGGGCATGCAAAGCTATTTTTCTTTACACACTTTACGGTAAATACTGTAACTTCTAATCCCTTGATTCTGCCGTCATATGGGAACAAGTGAAAGTGTTACTATTTCATAGGAATAGATATCCTAAATTATTGACAGGGGTGTGATAGCCATCAGGAATTTTGGGAAAATGGATGGTGAGGGTCTCCGCCAATGTCTTACCCGCCACTCGGAGGCTGTTGATGGCCAATGTCAATCGCAAGCCAAATTTCCATCCCTGCACGTTGCTGTCCATTGACACGCAATGATGAAAACACAAATTTGGTACTGTTATACCCTTACCCATTAAACATGATTAAAAATCAGATACAGTATGTTGAGCAAGTTTGTTGTCAAAGTATATCTTAGAAATGACCAAAAGCCCTCAAAATGGCAAAAACCATCCAAACAAAAAGCATGACTTGTTTTAAACATTTTTTAATAGAACAATAATGGTGAGGAAATTTTCAGCATTTTCAAGAGGTGCTTCTCATGGTTGTGCCATAATAAGGGTGTGTATGGTGAGCCTGATTAGTGATTTAGAGATTTTATGGTGATGAATTTTGTTTTAGGGATCAATAAAACACATAAATACTTTTCACACCAAGTACCGCAAAAAAAAGCTCTCAAAGTACCACCAGCACTTAAAACTAGAGTTGTCCTGTCAACTTTTTCACTTCCCGTTCGATACTGATATAGCAGGGTAATTTATTTATCTATTTAAAGGGCTTACATGAAATTAGTAGTGTCTGCAATGCACTGATTTTCTATGAGTTCTAATGTGGAAGATTTATATCAGATTAACTGATATAATTAGATTTTTTTTTTTCTACTTTGGTCCCGTATCAAAATCGGATCGGGATGCCCTTACTTAAAACAATGGCACAGAAGGCCATAAAGTATAAATTATAACCCAGTGTAACATGATTCACATTTTGATTATAAACACTGCACTTCAATACAAGGATGAACATTTCTTAATCAATGACCCGATTAAATTGTATTGCAGATAAAAAATCAATAAAAATTGACCCAAAGTTATTGCTTTTCAAATATTCTTACGTTAAATGCAAATTGAATTTCAAGTTAAATACAACTGATCTGGAGTAAGGCAGTAATACTTTCATATACAGCTAGAGGGAGCCCACACACCCTTAGTGGTACCCTTACCACAATTTGTAAATTACTGGTGTCGTGTGCCCTTTGTTAAACACACGAATGGCCGATATACACAAATATTTTATTTCTATCAAATTCTACCTTATTAGACCCACCTTTAATATTGACAGCCTAGATTAAAGGGAATTTTGTCCAGGCCCCGGTTTCCTGAGTTCGAAAAGCTGAGTTAGTTGTAAAGGTGAACAGGCCGCCCACTCCCTTGCTGTCTGTTCAGTGATAACAGTTGTTGAGCACCGTGTGGATTTGTTCTCCGCGTGAATCGATTCTAATCACATCATTGTGCTGTCCCGACTCCCGCGACTCTCCCGGGGCTTTAATGCTCCTCTCTGGCCTTTTTCCCTTCTCGCCCGCTGTTTTGCTATGTCTGCCCTCCTCCTCTCTTCTGTCTCCCCTCGTCACAGGGGGGTGAGGACAGTTGATGCTAATTGCTCGCAAGCCCGGGCGCTTCATAGGTCACAGGAAGCCTTTGGGGCATATATTAGTAATGAAGTCCATTTAAAAATCATCATGTGGAGAATAGTACTGAGAAAGAAAAAGATTTCAGTGTTCAATACGGTGTAATGCTACAATTTGCCGTATATTAACATGCATCATTTGAATTGAACAAAAAGTCGAATATTATATTTCTGTGAGAGGAAAAATGCCTTTTTACTAAATTCTCAAAAGTACAGTATGCATCTCAAAATTATTTTAATAGTTGATTCATCTTTTTAGCTGATTGAATGAATGAAATAAAAAAGCAAGTTTAATTTCCATCTCAAAAACGGGACATTAATTGAAAGAGTGAAATAACTACTATTCAATTGCAGGTTTAGCCCATAATGTCAAAAAAGGGTAACCATGTTAAATGTGTTATACTGTATAATATAAAGGGGCTGACCCAGATATTTTTTTTTGTGGGGTGGCCACGGGTGGCCATGCATGGATGCATGCATTTTTCTTTATCATACCATGGCCAGTCAGTTTGATGAAATAAGATAAATACATTTATTTTATTGTTTGAACTTCAATATGTAATCAGTGTTGTCAATAGATTAAAAAAAAAAAAAAAAAAAACTGAGCTTAAAGGGACAATGTGTAAGATTTGGAACATTTTTCATTGCAGACAGCAGGAGGCGCTGCATTTACCATCGCCCATAGCTATAACAGACATGGCAGCCTATTGTATAATGATAACTAGACCTACAATTATATTTAAAACATACATTTATTTGCAAGTTTTTTAAACTGTATAATCATTTAGTCAGTTCATTTCAAATGAAAAACGATCTAAATCTTACACATTGCCTCTTTAAACAATAAAAATCTAATTAATTGAACTAATGACTCTCTTTTTAATCTCATATTAAAATTGAAGTAATTTAATAACTGTGACAGTGGAAGAGTGGTGATCACGCTCGCCTCACAGTTCAGTCTCGAGTACAAGTGTAGCTGGCTCCATCCTCCCTGTATGGAGTTTGCATGTTCTCCCCATGCCCGTGTGGGTTCTCTCCTGGCAATCCTGCTTCCTCCCACACTCCATAAACATGCATGATTGATGTATTGGACACTCTAAATCAGGGATGTCCAGACCAGTTCCTTGAAGCCCAGTATCCTGCATGTTTTACAGGTTTCTTTCCCTGACACACCTGATTCCAATGATGAGGATCGTTTTCAGGCTTCTGCTGAGCTTGCTGTTGAGCTGATCATTTGAACCAGGTGTGTCAGGGAAAGAAACCTGGTAAACATGCAGGTCAGCGGCTTTCAAGGACCGAATATGGACACCCTTGGCCTAAATCGTCCATGGATGTGATTGAGTGTCTGAATGGTTGTTCGTCCCTGAGTGCCCTGCAATTGGCTAGCAACCAGTTCAGGGTGGAATAGGCACCGGAAAATCCGCGACACTTGTGAGGAAAAGCGGCTCTAGAACATGGTGAGGATAAGTGGCTATAAAAAATGGATGGGAAAAAATGTAAGAACCCACAACATGATTTTTTTTTTATTTTTTTTTTTTATATCATCAATAGTCAGTCCTTCACAGTGCCTACACAGCTACATGAGTTAGTAGTCTGAACTGTGGACAAAATTACCGGTTGCTCCTTTTTTCTGCTTCAAAAACTTTAAAAATTTCTGTCCATTTTGTGTTAGTTCATTTATGGGATGAATGGATAAAGCACCAAAGTTCAGATAAAGTTCTTGACCTTTGTGGGCTTTCCTGATTATGTAATATGCTTTTTCTCTCCTTTCTTCCCATGGTCTGTCTGTCTCGCCACCCGTGCACGCACCAAAGCTCCCGCCAACGCCCAGATTGTGCACTCGGGTGCCGCATGCAACGTCAAAGACGATAACATCAGCGAGAGGATCTACACCATCAAAGAGGGCGACACGCTCGTGCTTCAGTGCATCGTCAAAGGACACCCGAGACCGCAGGTGAGCATCAGCATCTGCTGCCAGTTATGAATTTCTTGTTTTGAGACATTTAAACTTTCTGTCTTCTTGGTAAGCCTTCGAATCTGAAATGAGGATTTCAAAATGTGGCCAAATGGATCCTTGATGCACTATCTGTGGTGTCCGTTGAGTTCTTTAAGTGTGCGCTGTGGTTTGACCCGCAAAGCGACAACCCAATAGCCACTAGATTGATTTTCATAAAACATCGGGTAGAGGGCATAAGCTATAGTTAAATAATGCTCATTTTCTGTGAAGACAACAAAATTGTATGCCATATATCAGTGCTGGTGGCAGCCCCTATGCCTGAACTTATTTGGCGCTCCCCTCCATTGACAATTTACATAATGCAGAAGCAAAATTACAAAATTTCCTTCAAGAGGATGGCGCACAATTTAAGTCATTCAATCCCGTAGACATATTTAAAACATTTTTTTCAACAGTCCAGAAATAAATTACAAGGGACTTAGAATTGAATGTTTTGATTTTAATACGGCAACTGGGGTGGCGAAGATTTTGTGGAAGTTAGCAACTGCAACCTCTTGCCACCCCGTAAAACTACCTGTGTCATTGTTTCAACTTAGTGTCACTCATCAAGGCAGCATTATACATTTTTCATCATAACCGTCTTGTTAAAGAGCACCAGTTTATCGCATTATGATCTGCCTGTACGTCACATGTATTTTGGCTTGGCCTGTGGTCCTTTGTGTGGCTTGTTATCCCTCTGAAGGTAGACCTTTTAGCATTTCACCAAAGTCTTTGCTCTGTTGAGTCTTTTTAATGTGTAACGCAGTAACAGGTGTTTTGAAAATCATTCATGGCTGGATTTCTCACCAAACTGCATTCTCCCATGCAGTTGCCAGATTAGCGCTGTTTTTCATTAGCAATTATAGCAAAGCCAGAGGCCTGATGATGATTTTGCTGTTGTTAGGATGCATTAGCACCTTATGCTAACATTGCGGCCGCGTAGCTTTTGGGACAAACATCACCTCGTAGATGTGAGCATAAATCACTGCTGGCTAAACGTGCCCTAGTACGGATATTTCATTCTCGATCACAAACCACACTCCTGCTCCTCGATCTTCCAGCTCTATAGCTTTTCTGGTGGACTCTAAAGCCACATCAAAAGCCGTTAGGACAAAAGCAAATCCTTACGACAAGCTACAGTTAGATTCTTTTTATCCACTTTACCGCTTCACTTGAAATGTGCCCCGCACTTTTTAAAGCCAAGCTGGCGAGAAGTGAAGAAGAACAAATGAATTTACGCTGCGGCTTTATGGGTCGCACATGTTGGCTTCCGTCCCAAGACTTCTCTCAGAAGAGACTCCAGATGTAGTAAACATTACATGCGAAACAAAAACACCCACTTAAAGCTTGCCTCTTTCTGCCCCGTAATTCTGTGGGATTCCTGTTTTGTACAGGGACAAATTGAATGCAAAAAAGTGTTTTGCTCACTTGCATAATCATGTCAATAAATGCGTTGAGAAGGTCTTACTCTGCTTACAAGTTCAGTGTACATGTAAAGGCACAGTCAACTTCCCAGCCTAGACTCATGGTCTAAATTTTTCCTTACTTCACTCCCCACTGTACCTTAATGAATCAGAATCACTCTAAATGAAAGCTGCGATATGTATTATCCGTAGAATACATTTGTGTTTGGAGTTGCGAGAGATGGACCACAAACTTTCATGACTTTGTTCAAATCTTAATCTCATAGTCAAAAAGGGGCTTTCACTGGAAAGGTGAAATATATGATATTAATAATTAATATTTTTTAAGTTGTTCCAAAGTTAAATCAGAGATTGTGGGCATCAATAGCTGCATTGGAAAAAATGAAATTAAAGCGGGGTGAACAAAACACAACACAAAGAGTAAAAAAAAAATGAAATAGTTCAATATTTTTTGTCATTTCAGAAATTGGAACTATGATTTTATATCAATTATTACACATAGAGTGAAATGGAGCTGCAACCTTTAATTGGCAAGTAATTGATGATCAAATTACTCAATGATTGCTCGTCATAGATTATTCCTTTTGAGATCAAGTTTGTTTTCAAATATTCAAATACTTCGAAGTTCAGCCTCTCAACCGTAAATTTCATCTGAATTTGTGTTCCATGTAAAAAAAAAAAAAAAAGTATTTTCTTTGTGTTGGATCTAAATAAAACATTGGCAATTAGCTTTTAATTTAAGAGGAAATCATAATGTAATGGAACAGTAAAATTTAGTGTCAAAAGTCTGTTTTAAGCACAAATGTCAGGTTTGTGAAAAGTATGTCCCTTTTATGCACTCAGTGGGTGGTTGTGCCTCCAGTTCCAGTTGCATGAATTACTGCACCAATGCACTGTGGGATGAAGGCGATCAGTCTATGGCACTGCGTAGGTGTAATGGAAGCCCAGGTGGCTTTCATAGCTGTTTTCGGGTCATCTTCAATGTTGGGTCTGGCATTGCTCATATTCCTGTTGAAAAAAAAAAAACATAGATTTTCTATGGTGCTGAGGTCAGTGGAGCAACACCATGGTCATTCAAGCAGCTTTTGGGAGAGAAAAATCCTGCTGGAAAATAAAATCACATTTCCTCGTATTTTGAGCAGGTGTAGAATGTCCTAGTGGATGGTTATTAATGTAGATTGGTTTTAGCGAGATCGCTTGTAGCCATTGATTGAATCGGGCTAGTGTAATGAGTCTCATTTATGCGATTTTTTTCCAATTTGGAAGCGAATGTTATTTTGTTGTGGAAAATGTTATGCTCATCCTTCTGGAGAGAAGACGTATGAGGATGAAGTCATTGGTGCACATTGTGATTTAGTTTGATAATGATATGAACATTTGTAAGAATCGATTGGATTACACAGATTTTGCCGGTGTTCGGATTTCATGACGACATTCACGTATGTTCTGAAGTTAAATGGGTTAACACTTATCACTGATGAGCAGCCCTGTTGTCACGTCTTCGGTTATTTTGCTAGCTACAAGTAGGCTAAAAACATGGACAAGCATGCTGGCTACAACATATTAACTTTTGGGCTGCCAGGAGTGGAAAATAAGGAGGGTCGCAGACCTTCAAAATGATCAGGACATACGTTGGTGTAGTTTGTGGATTGGAAATCTTTCCAATTTATTGTTGCAATTCATGTGTTACTTTTCGGGTCACTCAGGTCCTTTGTTTGTTCACATTCTGTTGTCTGAAAAGAGGTACTCAAAGCTTCTTTTTTTTTGTTTTAATCCTTAATCAGTGAATTTGTGTGTATAATTTTGAAGCAGTTAGTAAAAAAAAAAAAAATGAATCAAAGTAATTACAAGGTGAAATCTTGGACTTTCTCATGATTTGATTCTGATATTTTGAGTCTACGATTCGCTACAGAGTTGAAGTGCATGACTGCGTTTGAGACTTGCGCCAGATAAAACAACGCCGTTGTAATTGACGGGTGGTTTCTTAACATCCCTTATCAAAGACTGAATGTTGTTTTTTTTTAAATGGCGGTATGAAGATATTGGTAGAGACGTGATGTGTGCAGTAACCGCTGCGAAGGCCATTTTCAAAATGAAAACGTATGACAGCCATTGCAAACTTCAAAGCCAACCTCAAAATAAACACACCAAATAATACATGGACGTCAACCATGTATTATTTGGTGTGTTTATTTTGAAGTTGGCCTTTGCAGCATGCCGTTGACGTGTGAATCACGCGCAATACACGTGTAAATCCTTTCTGTCGGCACACACCAAGTAATGTGATACAAACACATGTTCCTCTGCTTTTACGTTGATTTACTGGCTGGCAAAAGTTTGTTACACCAAGAAATTGGTGTCTTGGTCAATAAGCTCGATTCCGTAACGTCATGTGAATACTGTACAACTGGAAACCAAACTAAGGGTAGTCATAGTCTGTGTTTTGCCTAAAGTCAATCTCAGATAAGTTCCTGATCGTTTGCGATTCGGAACATTACCCAAAAAAAAAAAAAAAAAATCACGGATTTTGTTTTTCTGCCTAAAAAAGTTGAAGAAAATATTGATGCACTCGAAGTGTCTCATACTAACATCAACTGATGAAGCTATGAACAGGAAACTCTTTCACACATGTATGACTCAACATCACAAGCAATTAGCACCCTTAGACACACTACCCCCGGCAACAGATGACATTCTTATCCGTCCAAAATGTGTTGCTTGGAATGACTGGCGATTTTGTCACAGCGTTTTCTTTCCTGAGGAAATTCCAAACGAAAAGAATTTGCGTCCTTTCTGTGGAACCTCTCACAAGATAAACTGACTGAAAATTTTGCAAAATGTGCACGTGTGCATTTTTAAGAAACACATCTGCCCTAAAGTTTAAATGGTTCGTGCCACGGTGCATGCTACACCGTTCGACTAAGTTTAGAGAAGAATCTGTGAAAATTGCCCTGTGCCAAATAAACCTCCGCTGTTAAAGTCAGAAGGAAAACAACAATCTGGTTTTCTGAAGGGCAAAATGAGAACCGAGAGCAAATAGGAGATTTTGTTGGAAACATCTGGTGTCCTGTGATGAACTCCAGGGTGTAGGGTCCGTGTGTGTATGTGCGTGAGAAGAGAGCGCAAGCTTGTAGCAGCCATGTGTGTTTTGAGTGGGTGTGTGATAGGTGAGAAAAGCAGTGTTCCTCACGGGTGCATGTCCACTAGCATTACATCAACATGAATAAAACAGCACTTGTGTGTTTACTCCTTGTTCTTCTGTTTGTGTTTATATGTACAAGGTGTGTGTGTGAGTGTGCTGCAGTCCCTTTTGCCTTGCGTTTTTTTTTTCTTCTCTAAGAATGGGCATAATAACTTAAAAAAAATAAAAGATGAAAAAGGCACTGGTTTATTTCCCTGGACGTGTGTAAAGATAGAGGAAACTGTGCTGTCAGTAGTGCTTCAGAATGCAGAGGAACTCCAGAGGAAAGTTATACGATTTAACACACATCTATAACGTTTGAGAAAAATATGAATGAAAAGTAAAGAAATACAAAAAGAAAAAGTACAAAAAAAACTTTAGGGTTCAAGCCATCAACATGCATGATGGTCATGTAAGATATTATCTTGTCTATATTTCCTCACTTGTTCTATTTTATGTTTATTTTTCTAATGTTGTACCGTACAAGATGACAAAAACGACACGTGTGAAGCCATAGAAAATGAAGCGGAACCTATTACTCAGAGCTGGGAAATCTTTTGTCCTAATTGAATGTTGTCACTGATGAGACGTCCATCTTTGGTGAGTGCTTTTTCATGTGAAGCCTTGTAAAAATATATGGGCTGATAAGGATCGTCTGTACTGACCCCGATTGACTGACGTCAACTCCTAGTTTCAGCCGTGGGGAGGAATGTTGATTTTTTTGTAAATAGCCAAATAATGAGAAATTAACAATATCTTTCATCATGTTTGTAGCAGACTTGCTCACATGCGGTGTGTTCTCGAGTTTAATTTGGCAAAGAGCTTCACTGTGACTCACTACATTAGTGTCTTTGTTGCTATTGTGAGATGCTGCTACAATCGCAGCTGGGAACTTTGCATTTCTGTGGTGAGCAAGCACCTTCTACGAAGAATGCAAATTGCTCTCCCTTTATCAAAGGTGATAGTAAAGTAAAATTTACCATTCATTGGACTGACAATTATCAAATGCACCTCTCCATGAGCCTATCATGTTATGCCAAACACATCGACAGCCAATCAGTGTCCACTTCAGGGTGCTTTTGACCTTTATTTTCCAAACCCAAACAACTCCAGGAAAAGAATGCCAAAGCGTCAAAAACGGATCTTACCAGCATAAAGAAAGCATAAATTCAAAGTTTAAAAATATAATTAACAGAAAACACACAAAAATATATTGCTTTAACTATGACTGTAGTTAGTTGATCCCAGTTAATCTGACACGCCTATTTTTTTTAAATATTGGAGATTCCACAAGGTATACAGTGCCTGTACCAAACTTGAAAAAGAAATCTGCCTATCTTCAGCCATCTAGTCATCTTGTACTTTGACTCCATTATGGTTTTATTTCACCCATTATGACACCTTTATGTTGGCAAAGTTGACTGCCATCCATTTTCATCATCGGCGGTTTCACCCTGGAACAAATGAATTCACTTTACATTTAAGTCTACTTAATTCCAATGGGAAAAAAGAACACTTAGAATTCATAACAGAGCAGCTGAATAAATGGAACAAGTTGTGCTTGTCCTGCCCAATTATTGCGAGGTGTTTAAAAAGAAAGAAAAGCTGCCTTTAGAGAGATGAAAATACTCCATTTTGATAACACATGAAGTTAACAATACAACCATTACCTTGGTTGTTATTTGCAGCAATGCGGAACTGCTCTACATCATAATGACAGTTGTTATTTTGGAACGTGTATCTGTACAAGCATTAGAATGTTTATGGCTAGGTGACTTATGTACAACACGTGAACATTTCCAGACAGGAAACCTTGGGGGCTGGAACAATGAAACCGCATGATTAAATCTTTGACATCTAAGCGGATAAAACAATATCGGGAGATAATATAGATAACCACAGAGGGGAAAAAGACAATTTTATTACAGTATTGCTTTCATTATTATTCTAGTCTGTTTCTTGTCCTGACATTGCGGAAATTCAATGTAAAACCTAGAGAAACTCAAACTTTGGTCAATTACAATCACGAGTCAGAACAAGCATTCGTGACCAAACGTCATGCTTGTTGATCTTCGTACAAGTTCACTGATAAGTAATGATAGAGAAAACATATTCAGATTGATAAGTGTGTGATTTGAAGAGATAAGAAGGATAGGACAATATAGCTGTAATTAGATGATACAAGATTACAGGAGAAATGAGTAAAGGAGCAAAAAGGGGTTCATGACAGCAGAAATACCCATCAAGATTGTGCCATTTGAATGCATTTGGCTTCAACTCTTAATGCCTTTAATAGCACAATTGGTAGCAATGTTTCCAGAAACAACACAATTATGCTAATTAATTTTCAACATAAAGTGGGGTGTATCAAAAGCATCAACATTTGTATTTCACTTGGGCCCTGTTACATTATGCTTACTACATAAAAAAGAATCAAAAAACGGTCTGTCAGGTTCACCTGTTAGACATTTGAGAGAAACTATACACAAAGAAGGCATTTTTTTCTCATGCATGAGGAGAACGGAAAAGGACTGCACTAGCACAATTTTACTGCGCTCTGAAGCAGCCTCTCCAAACCCTTTCTTTTTATTTGATATAGAAGTCCCTATTTTACGTGAAGGCTCCCGCTCTAAAAACAACATGGCCAGAACCTGGTACACGTGTCTTTCTATGTGTGTGTATGATTATTACAAGAAGGCAAAATTGTCTGTGTGTCCAGACATCCTGCAAGATATTTTGTAGATAACAAGTGAAGCGATTAAGCGGTTAAGCATGGGCAGGCTCGTCAGGGGCATCCTAGACCGAAAGTCCGAGACAAAAACCTTCTCATGGCAAACATTGTTTCATCGCAAGCAGTGCATCCATTCTCACGTCAAAGCATTTTTTTCATTGCAAGAAGTTATATTAACTGTAGCAATTATTCACACAACCCCCCCTATTGATTCTACATTTGCCCCAAAAAATGTCATCAAAAGAACCTTCGAAAGAGCTTTTTTCAAATGAATCTCGAACTTGTCGGCAAAAGGTTAAAAGGCACGGCACGCATATTCTCATGAAGATGCATACGGAGGTAAACATCGTCCTCATCTTCAACATTAAGGGACACATCTAGTAAGTCAGAATTTGTAGGGGTTATAGCAGTTGAGATAAATTACTTGAGGAATGCGCGAATGCAGTGAATATAACAACAACCACATAAAATAAGGACAGGAGAAGTGAGACATATTTTGTCCATTTTCCTCAAGTAGTACACATATTGTGTATGACCTAGAGAAGAAACTTATAAAACAGAAGTAATAAGTAGTTGTGCTGACCTCTGTGTCCATCTTCTGTGTAGGATAAGCACACTGCAGCATTCTCAATTGTCTCCCTTTGGGCATATTGCTTTTCCAATGCGCTCCATCAGCTGTATTGATCATATGATCCATGTTACCTGAGACCACGACGATTTCTTTCTCGTTTTCTTCTCCTTTTTCTTCTTCGTCACCTTCTTCACCTTCTAAGTCTTTTCGTATCTCCTCTTTTTTTCTTTAATATCTCTATCCACCTTCTTATTTTTCTTCCTCTATGTTTGTCTTCGTCATCTTCTTCCTCTTGATCTTTTTCTTCTACATTTCTTCATTCATTCCTTTATTCATGTCTTCTGCTTTTTTTCCTTCTTGCTCTTCATCTTCTCCCTCTGTGTTTTTCTTCTACTTTTCCTTCATGCATTCCTTCATTAATCCTTCATTAATTTCTTCCAGTTTTCTCTTTTTCTTTTTCCTCGTCATCTTCATCATAATCATATCTGCCTCTTCTCCTGCTTCTTCTGCCTTTTCCTCGACTTCTGTATTTACTGTAATTCTACTTCAACTTTTACTTTTTTCTACTGTTACGTCTACTTGTACTACTTCCTGTTTTACTTTGACCTCTTTTAGCTGCAGTGCCTTATGGTATATTTTTCATTTAATATGATTCATACAAATTCAATGCAATACAATCATTTTTGAAAAAGCATATAAAATATCAAATAACTTAACATTAACAGCAGTTCATGTGACGTGTTTAAAACCTGACTCATGGTATACCAATTATTCAACTTGTATATATGTGCATTTTAGTGCAACGATATAAATATATCTTAGTATGTTGGAAAACCTGAAAAAAAAAGATCTTGATATCATTGAAATGTTTTATAACCTTGAAAAATGTGTCTAAATGATGAATGTCCAGGATTCGCCAGATGAGATAGATGAAAAACTATTTTTGCAGTCAACAGCCACAAAAGTTACAGAAAGTTGAGCTTATCATGTATTTTTCCCTTCCTCTTACCCGAAGTTTGTATTTGCCTGTGGGTGCTCACACTCTATTCTGGCTGCTTTATTATTTATGACTGCATTCCAGTTTATCAAGAGCGTCCTCATAATTCTCTCTGTATGCAGCCATCAGAGAGACAATACACCAACAAATTTGTGCCAACAACAGTTAAATGAATTTATTGATGAAGGCGCCACACGGAATCTTAAGAGCGTTGTAGTTAATTTATTAGATAAGTGGTTTCATTTCATTTAAGAATCTTTTATCCATATCCTCTGGCTTTGGACTAGCAGCATGGCATGTTTAATGGCTCCATTTAAGATCATACGATGTCCTGATTAAGAGCCTTTTTTGTGCTTTTTCATTTCACGCCTTCTCTGAGATAGCTTTCCATTTGCTTTCACTCTTTCCTTAGAAGGAGGATCCAATTTAGGCAGATGAGCGCGGCCCAATGGAACCCGTTTTGGCCAGAATGTGGCTGATTGAGTATTTGTCCAGTAAGATATCAGAAGCGATTGTTTACCTTTGCCTGTGTGAGATAGGATTGAAAAGAGCGCTCGGTACACCCATCCAGCAATCTGATCATTTCTTTTTGGCCCCACATCTTTTTGTTTCATGTAATGCTGCACTTCTTCACTGTGAATCACTTTCTCTCTTTAAAGTCTTTGTTTTTCCCTCTCTGCAGCTGATTGCCTCTTCTCTCTCCCCTGTCATGTCAAGTGCGGCTAATTCGTCTTCTTCCCTCGTCATTTTGATTCACTTTTGTTCTTCTTGTAGACTTCTCTCGTAGACTTCTCTGTACTTCACTTGAGACTAACGGCAACATTCTATACATCAAGTCATCAATGATCACTTTAGTATAGGGCATGGCCGATTAATTGGCTGGCGGATCAAATTGGTCAAATTGGTACAAACCTCAGCCAAAAATAATTATATTTTATGTTTTTTATATTAATTAAAATATATATATGTTTGTACGACGTTTAAAATTACATATTAAATATATATGAAATAAACAGAGCGGCTGAATGCATTTTGTGGCTGAATAATAATTTTGTACAACCAATTATTAGGTAAGTAATGAAAAGAAGTGGCGCAAAGAACTGACCGGTATGTCATAAATTCTTCAAAAAAATCAATACAAAAAATTAACCACATTGTGCAGGATAAAGGAATGTGTTAAAAAAAATGTGTTAAATATGACACCCATTTAAATTCCAGTCATACTTACATATAAGACTAGAATTGTTTTTATAGCTTCATTAATGGCACCAAACAATGCATACTGTGCCAATATGTTTAAGGTTGACCCCTACTAGGCAATAGGATATGGATAATGGAAATTAGATAGGCAATAGGTGATAGGTACCAGGCTGGGTCAAATCTGCATGTGATTGTCTCCTTTTGAAATTCATTAGGAAGAAACAAATGTTATTATATCAAATATTATATTCAAAATTAATCGGCTAATTAGTCGGTAATCGTTATTTTTCCTGTCAGAATTTAGCCTAGGCTTGAAAAAAAAAACATATCGGTTGTGCCCTAGTAGAGCACAAATGGAATAGTAAGTAAGTAAGTAAGTGGTAAGAATAAAGCATGAAAATGTCGGTCATGTGTGAGGAGATAATATGGAAGAAAGAAAAAGTTGATGGAGCATAGGAATGTTAATAAGAGAATTTCAAACATATAAAATGCAACAATGAGGGGAGGAAAAGGAAAGAATGACAGGATGCAAAAGAATTGTAAAAAAAAAAACATTGTGGCAGCAGAAAAAGATTGACGACTGAAAATAAGTAAGCAAGGGAGCAACAAAACATCTATAGAGGCTGTGACAAAGTAAGGAAAGAAAAAAAAAAACAAGCCAAAACTAAAAGGAATGGAGGAATGGGAGGTAAAAGGGTTCGGTGGAAGAAATGGGGAAAGAAAGATAAATGAAGGAATCAAGGGAGTAAACATAACCTCATTGTTAAGGGTGAAGTAAAAAAAAAAAAAAAAAACAGAGAGGAAAACGATAAAAAGGAACCAAGGAAAGGATAAAGGGGAGTTGAGGTTGCAGTGGGAGTGAAAGAACAAAAGAATGGAACTGAACTAAAAGAGAAGGTGGGAGAAGTGAAAGATAAATTGCATTTGAAGGAATGATGGAAGGGAAGAAAAAAAATTCAAGGAGAGAAGGACATGAAGGAAGGAGTTCGAGGTTTCAGGGAGGATGAAGGAACTCTGGAGGAACTAGATGAAGAGAAGAAGGAACTGCAGGAGAGGTACTAGTCAGAAAGAAGGATTCAAGTACAAAAGATGGATGAAACAAGAGTTCTGTAGTCATAAAACAGGGAAAAAGAGGCGAGGTCAATGCGAAGGTGATTTTTGCATCACTAAAGTCAACTCCCAGGGCAGCGAGGCTTTTAGTTAACAAAACGTTCTAGTCGCACTCAGCAACCCCTTGTTACACGCACAAATGCGTGCACACGCACACACACGAGACACTTACTCACATCACCTCTTCAAGAACACAATAGGACAGTAAATGGCTTTTCTGAAAGTGATTCCTACCCACTTTATTATTTATTCATGGGTCTGCTGGTCACTGCAACCTTGAGCTCGCTGTGTGTATATGCGTGTGCGTGTAGAGGATAGTTGGGGCTAACCATAAAAGAGCAAAGTGGCGAGGCAGAGACAAAAGAGGAGGGGTGTGTGTGATGAGGACTGCGGTTTGGAACTCGGGTTTGGATTTCCGTCCTTGAGGGGTGAGTGAAGGGCAATCGATGGCGAGGATAAGAGCAAGCTGATCGGGTGGCAGCGTGAGGCTGCCCAGCCACTGATTTGGACACAAATAAGGTCGCCAGCTTGACCTTTGACTGGGAGGTGATGAGGCCCGGAAATATTGTCCACATTGAACAAAAAGCAATATTTCGCCAAATAGTTAACACTTCTTCAAAAAGGTGGCTTGAAGATGTTTATTCCCACTTCCAGTTGACGATTACTGACCCATCCAAACATAAAAAAAGAGAATTCAATGTTGTGTATTCAAAACAACCACAAAGATTCATATCTAAACCAGAGGTAAATCAGTTAGCTTAATGCTAACAAATAATGCAAAAAGTTATGTCTAGCAGCATGCATAACGAAAAATGTGCCATTATATTTTTACATCCTGTTATATTGATTTTGATAAACCCTTGTGCACATACTTTGCAAACTATACACATTGCATTTTCCTCCTAATTTCATAAATGCTTTTAAAGGGGTAATAATTAGTTATTTTTTAATATTTTTATTCCTTCAACCACTCATTGTTTAGTGTCATCTGCCTTTAAAGTCTGTGATGTGACAATGGCACTTTATGACATTGCCTTTAACCGGTCCCTACCGCCACCAAGTGTCTTGAAGTGAAACACAAATCAACAAAGAATTTTCAGTTTGTCAGCACAGTTTAACCGTCGCTCAACGGAATGTTGCAAAAAACGCAGAAAAAATCAATTACATAAATCCTATTCACGTGGTTCTCAAAAATTGTAATTATAATACTTTTATATGGTCCAAAATTTGAACAGTTATTATTTTTGTACACAAAATCTTGCACATCTAGCTCTAATCACATAAAAATCGTTTTAATCGTCTGCTGGAAATTTCAGCTCCCTATTGTTTTTGGTTTTTTCCCCATTGCTTCTGCGTATGAATGGTCATTTGTCTTTCTGTGCCCTGCAATTTGGTTGGCTAACATTTCAGAGTGTCCCTTGAAGTCAGCTAGGATAGGTGCCGCATGCTTGTGACCCTTGCGAAAATAAGAAAATGGATAAATGTAATCAAATTATGTTTTTAGAATTAATATTACTTTGAGAAAACTTTGAAATTGTTTTTGCATATCATGAAATACGGTGTACTTAAAATATCAGTTTGGAGCACCATTTTCACAATTCAAGTTCACCTTTAACCAGTAGGCGTTTTCATTCAGAGGAAATATTTTTCAGTCAAAAATCACCTTTACAAGGATAAGTTATTTTAATTTTGGAAAATATTACGGATGAGCAAGTTTATATGTCAGGATTATTCTATCGGTATTTGAGGTGTTCAGAAGATGAGGAGATGAAGGTCGAGGAAGGACCTTGGACAGCGGATCCTCTCTTCCTTGTGACTCAGTCTGGACTAAGAGCGGAGGGGAGGGGATGCTAACTACTATTTAGACAAATGTTTAAATAATGGGTTGAGAGAAAACTGATGCTTTTAGTCTCATTATTTTAGCAGATCGAGGATTACTGGAGTAAAGTCTTAGAAGGAAAAACGGCCCAGGATCCTGATTTTCGTACACTCTCTAAACTCTGAAGATAAAGACAAAGTAAATTGGTACTTGTTGTCTGAGTTTTTAATTGTTAATCCTTTCAGAGTAAAATAAGAATAATTATAATTGCTAATTCGGGAATTCATTAAACTCAAGGCACGCTGTGATGTTTTTTACTAGCAATAAACATGATGCTTTTTACATAAAGAAATAACAGGGGTAGAACTTCTGCCAGTTCCCACATCTGCTTCACAGTTCTTCGGTTCTGGGTCTGAATGTCTGCACTGGCATTTGCATATTTTGTTTTTGCTTGTGGGTTTTCTCCAGCTCCATCCTACATTCCAAAAACATACATGTTTGGTTCTTTATCATTTCCTCCCATTGACATGTTTACTTGTCAATCATGTTTTTCAAATATGGATGGGCAGAAGAACATTTGATGCTACTCCACTGTAAACTTCAATCTTGAAAAAAAACTTTACTGACGCCTAGTCACCAGCATATAGTAATGATGCTTGATTTTAGATATGAAATTTGTGAGTCCCAAGATGCGCTAAATGGCTGACAGTGAATGATTTTCCAAAATATCCATATGTGTGTGTTTCAGTATGAAAGATTATCTGTCTATAATCAGTCATGGTGTACCAGTCCTCTTTTCAACTATGGTCAATTTAAAGTATTCAATGAACCGAATTAAAGAAAGCTCGTGGACACATTGAAACCCGCAAAAGTATGGGCAGAGCATTTGCATTCCCCACAAAAAGGGTCAAACATGTTACGTGAGGAGCAAAATTTGAACCCAGAAGCAGACGGGGCACAAAACTTGAGAAGTAGAAGGTCTTTACACACAAAAATTCGACGTAACCACAACAAGCATTGGGAAGTAGACCGGAAACTAGACTCAGAAAGTAGTTTTCATGGAAAATAGACTCAGAAAATAACCAAGAAGACGGATTGACATGATAGCGTGACGTCTATATAACTTAAATACAGTCAGACATCAATCCTATAAAACCTAATAAAGAAAAAGACCATAGCAACAACATGACAATGGGTTATCGAGCAACAGTCATCATCAGTCACAACGGAATGCAGGACTCTATATGACAGGTGACAAATACATGGCAATTGCAAATGCATCGCGACCTATATCACAACACAAAGGAAACACCGGCCTTGGTATCACCAGTTCTTTTCGGAAACAATTCATATTTTTCAGTTTTTCTATTTATACCCATACTGTAACTTTTTTCAGACCCCTTCCTTTTGGAAGCACCAGTTGCAGTAATAGTGCATAATTGGATCGTGTCAGTGCTAATCATACATGTAGATTGTATTACAATAAAATTGAATGTTGGCATAATGAGAAGAAAACAAAGAGCGTCATTTAAAACTGACTGCGGATTATGATGCAGAGAGAAAATTACACCCCTTGTCTCACTTGTTTTTGGAAAAAAAAACCCCATCTTGCACCACATTGTGTCACTTTTATCCCATTAGTTTAATTAAGTGGCAAATGGCATTCCGATCTTCTGTGATGACGTCTTGCTATTTATGCCACTAATGCAGCTATCACCACCCCCGCAGCGGAAATGCAAGCCTGGTCAGGATTCATTGATCTGAACTGAACTGAACCGGACTGCTTAGTGGCTATGCAAACACAAAGCTAGGATGAACAAGTTTCACGAGGAGCAAAGTGCTTGTGATGAATCTTGTGCAGTGTAAAGGACTAATAAGCCAGGGATGGAGCCAAGTTGAAAAAGTGGGCTGGCAAAATATGACCATTATGTTTTGCCATTGCGTGTTCGACCTTAGATGAGTTCGTCAAACGCATGAACCGGTAAAAATACATCACTGACGTCAATGAGAAAAGGTCCGCCAGGTTTCTGTGCTTCCGGGAGAAATAATAAGCAGCTGGGCAAGGTGGAACATCTGCTGCTCGTTTTGTACACGGAAAGCATGCTCACTATTTCTTGGGAAATATTTTCCAGGATTCATCTTGATGATAAACTTAAATGGACCCTTTTAGTTATGTTGGCAGAGTGTATAGTAAGTATTTTTTTTCGGCAATTACATAAATAATCTCATTTGTTTGTCTTTTATGGACTTTACATTTGCATGGTAGCTTGTTGTAATGGAAATTTAGCAGCGTGGGTAGTCACACGTCGAGATAATTCTCTCTTGGGGCATTTCAGGTTGTTCTTGTATGCCTTGTTTCAACTGATTGATTTTTTTTTAAATATGACGCCAGCAATATTAAACTCACAAATTTTTAGCACTCAGGGAGAGATTCTAGTCTGGGTAATCACTAACTCTCCCAACGCCTATGCATTACATCATTAGGATTGATTTTAAAATACACAATTTGCATCACATTTTTTTCTGTACATTTTTTGATATCACACTTCATTTTGATTTGACAGTTAACAAGTGCAACTTCATAAAATGTGTTGGTGAAGGTGTTAAAGTGTGATTTGCACAGTCTTGGCAACTGTAGCCTTGACTGCTTGACACAGAAAAAAACAGAAATATAATGAATTTGATCTTGGAGCAATAGAAGTATGAACAGAAATAATAATAGCCATCACTGCAAATGTTCTATGAGTTCCTGTACCATCAAAGTGTCTGCTGCTGTGGTAACAAACTTTGCACAGAACCTCCACTTATCAAAGTTAAAATGAAGCTGTGGTAAAATGGCAACGCCGCAAGGTTAAAAAAAAAAAGGTACACGGCAGGTACATTGAAGACAAATGTAATATGGCATTTAAATGTTACAAAGCGCCTCCATTGTGGATCACAGACCCTTAAAAAGACGCATTTAATGAATGTCAAGTCTGTCTGTCTATATATGCTTACTACCTACCTACACACATGCATGCATGGATACATACACTATACATACATACTGTGTATTTTTTCTTGTTTTAAGCATTTATTAAGTTTTGATTTGTAAGGAGCATGCCTTTTTCCACGAAATAGCATGTGAACTGTTCTCTGAGCATACCGCGAGCATTATCAGTAACATATTATTTATTACAAACAGTATGGTATTTTAATTCATTTACATGTATATGAGGAATATGTGTTTGTGAATTATTTTGGCGTTTGCATGCAATGTTTTGTATTTTATCTTTTTTTTAATGTTGTTTTTTGGACATGCTAAAGTTTTGTGCTTTGTTGATTACGGACCATTTGCTGTATATTCTGTAATATTATTTTTTCTTGGTTATCTCATTTATTCCTCAAAGCTGTCTGTAGATGTGATTGTGTACTGTATGCAGCATATCATTTGCAACATGGCTGTTTGTAGAAGGTAGTTGGCTGATCACTGTTAATTAACCAACTTGTTGCTTGGGTTACCTTTCACTCAATCTTCTAATGCAACTCACAACGACTTGTTTAGAAAAAAAATTCTAAAAAGACATTGCCTCATCTTTAAAAGCTGATGATTCCTCTCCTTCCTGCAATGTTATCACAGCTTGGGAATTGTATTACTCTGGCAGAATGACCAATGCAGTCATTCATATTGTATGACAAGGTTAAAGACAGGGAAGGCGTGTTCAATATCAATGAGTCAGTATTATTGGATGCCGTGTGGCCCCACCTACACCGCACAAGGCAGAGTTCCATTACTCTCCTCAAAAGATACATTTCAGTGAAGTTGAAGATGATCGTGGACCAATCAGCATCATTTAGAAAAATAGAAGTGGCATCTATGTGCCTGATTATAATGACGAGAGAAGTCGCAGTGCACGAAAGACACCAGAATTGATTCTACCTCTGTCAATTTGCATTTACAGTGCCATCCAATGCCACCTTAAATTTGTCCCAAATGATCATTTTTCACTATAATAGTGAATAACAATAATAAATATTATATTTCTGTAGCAATTCATGAAAGAGATCAAATTATTTTCATGCTGAATCAAGACAAAAGTTTGTGTTTGCTTTGAAAAGCAATGGTCAATTATTTTGCCCCATTTCACACCATGTTTCAAACCAAACCAGTAACTGATTCACAATGTTGATCTTTTTCTGCATTGTTGATTTGAAGTAATGTCTCGTTTATTACGTTCATTTTTTTTTTAATCTGATTCATCACTCAGAGCTACAGGGCTCCAAAAAGATGGACAAACAGACTCAGAAACCTTTTTTCCTCCAGATCTACAAATGTTCCCCATAACAACAATGTCATTCATTTATTCATATCTATTTAATATGCACCAATCAGAGAAGCGCTTACAATTTTGTTGTATACCTTCCATACAATGACATAAAAGGCGTTCTATTTGAATCTACAAAATAATAATTGGTTGGTGCCCAATAAGAATGCACTATACAAGGGCATGTTGTATAGAAAATGTGCCTCCGCCATGTTGTGGCCATGACATTCCCACAGCGGTGCATTCCTCCTTCTTGCTGATCCATCAGCCTGCGCTCAACCGCTAGACCACCCGCTTCTGCAGTTATGCACAGTAGATTTTACACCAACGATAGAACCCTTAAATGTCACTCATCTTTATCAACAACCGCCCGATTATGCATCTACTTCATTTTATCCATTCAATACAATTTATTAGTTTGTCTTACGACTGACTGTTTTCATTTGACATTCTCATGCTTCACTCAGTAGATTATGCAGCCTCTGTGCTTTCATGCAGTCTGTGCATTTCAAAGGTTCTATATGTGTGTGTGTGTGTGTGTCTGTGTGTGGTTGTGCGGCGCCGCCAAGTAGTATTCCCTGATAACAGGATTACCATCTTAAGCCTATTCACGGTGAGTGAGCCAGCTGGATGGATAAAGCACTGTATCGTTGACTCCGCTGGCGTTACATCAACAAATGCTTAAAAGGAAGAAGTAGACAACGAGCGTAGCAAAGCTTATAATGGGTAAGTGGGAGGAGTATAAAAGATTCCAAAGTTGTTTTTTTGTTTTTTGTTTTTTTTAACACACGGTGATACTGAGGGCTAGCATTTTGAAAGGCCGTTACTTTTACTTACTTTTCAGTTGATCTATATAATGCTTGATTAGAATTTTACAAAACACTCAACATAAGCATGAAAGTCCACAGACCAGTCCAGGACATGGATGATTCTAAAATAAGACACAACCTGAAAATTGGATGCACATTAAGATAAGGAAGGCCAGTGGTCAGCTGTGGCTTTGCTAATTGATCCTGGTCTTGATCCATTATTTGTTCTGCATGGCATTTATTTGTAAAGCTGATAGATTATCGACCTTTTAATTAAACAGTCAGATATGTAAATGGAGTATCTAATCGGATTAAATGATGATCAAGTGTTTCGACCCCTATGGACCTTTTTGACTTTGTCGGTATATCCTTGAATAGCATAATACCTGTGTGTAGAATTCAATAGTAAAATAAAGTGTATGTTTACATGTTGTCAATAGCGTCAACATGGGACTAGAGGTTCGATTTTGTAATTTCACTGATTCAAGAAAAGATGGGCTAGACCTTTTGCATAACTACCGTTTGAAAAATATACTTAAGGGATGTATTAATTTGTGCCATTATATAGCTGGTGGGAATATTTGTTTCATGATTCAATTTGATTCAGATTTTTGGGTGTATGAAGCGATTCATAATCAATTTTGGAAAAGTCTGACTGCATTTGAATGCACCCCACAAAGTTAGCTGCTAGCGCTAACGCTGGAAACATGTGCCATATTGTACAATGGCAGCATGGTAGACTTGTGATTACTTAGCGCCCTTAATCATCAAATGAATATTTTTTTTTTTATAATGGCGGCGTGTTGATGTTGTCAGAAGAGTGATGCGATACAATAAAAAATTAATCGCAAGGAGTACAGCTAGCTGGTAGCAACCACTCTTGTCATAGTTAACAGTAAGCGGATCTATTTGGTTATTTGTAATTATAAAATCATTTTTGGGATATTTTGGATGCCAGCTGACAAATACAAACATTTAAGAATGTGAATGAGTTGAGCTAGCAACTGTTTGAGAAATTTAAATATAATTTCACCATCGCACGGCAAAAATCCAACGGTCCAAGAGACATTTCTGGCGTGAGAAATCCCAAGTCATTAAGGCCGATGGCAAGTGATGTCAAACCCGTATTTGCCGCCTGTTTCTGCACTCCAGTCAATGCAGTTCATTGCTCAGGCCTCTCATGTGTTGTTTAGTCGTGCTGACAGCTTACACTTTGGACAGCGGGCCAAAGAAGTCTGACAGCAGTTGGGCAAAATCTGCTGGATCCTGTTGTGATGTGTCACTCTGATGAGAGAAGTGAACAGCTCTCAGACAGATCAGCAGGCAAGAAGCTGTGCGTGTGTGCGCTTCTGTGTGTGGCGAGACAGATATTTTTACATGTAGGGACAGAATGTCAGTGGGAATCAAAGAGTAAGACAGACACAGAAAGATGATAAGAGCTACATTTCTTTGACTAATACTCAAAAATAAAAGTAAATATACAAAGTGATGCTTGTGTTTCCAAGTGGTGTTGATAAATGAGAGGCTTAACCTGAGCCAGCTGCTCAAAATGACAAAATATGGAATTAACAGTTGCATGAATTTCCAATCCAATTTAAAATCATTGTCCGATTTAACCCTTGTGCAGTATTTTGAGCATTTTGGGTCATTCTCTTCCTCGTCACTCTGGCAGTATTTTAGCCTAGGGATGACACTCTCTTGGTAGTATGATAACTAAGTGGTCCTGATATATTTAGGTAAAATTTCAGCTCCCTAAGTTCGTCTTTTAATCAAATAATACGGTATAATAGTCAAGGCGTGAGGTAACAAACACATGAATTAATGTTTCAGCATTACTAGACAGACTAGGGCAAATTTTGGCAATATTGCGAAGGTAAAAAAAAGCCCTGTTTTCGACGTGTTTTTAATACGTGTTTGAAAAGAGAGAATTGAGTTGAATATTACCAAGTGTTATTGTTGAGCCACTTTGAGCAATAGTATAATTATCTAGGTTCAAAGTGCTATTCCTAAACAAGTGCTGATGATGAGCAGGGCCAATAATTTACATCACAGTTTTACTGAGGTTGAGAAGAATGGAATTTTGGTGTGTTTCTTTTATAATCATCCAGAATGATTCAAAAAAATCAAGGTTTTATTTTTGGCCATATCGCTTATTCTATTCTATTCTATTCTATTCTATTCTATTCTATTCTATTCTATTCTATTCTATTCTATTCTATTCTATTCTATTCTAATTTTATGTCTCAAACTTGGAGTGGAGGATATTGAGATACAAGTGAATGTGAAACATTATGGTTGGTTTTCCATTGTACCTTATTCAATGTACTATTAGTAAGGACCACACAAGATGTGACCGCTAATGGGAATTTTACATGCCTAATTCTTTAATGTATTTCTTATAAGAGCACTTTGATTGTGGCCATAATGGCGCCATCCTCCATAAAATCCAGCGTCCACACTTTGAGTGGTTGTTTTACATTTTCATATATAATGTAGCATGATGTAGCTGCTCAATGAAAGGCATGCACCTCAGCTCACTTTTTCCATTGGCATAGTTTTTTAATGTTATTATTTTTATTTTTTCTGATACCAGGAGCTTGTGATGTAGGAGTTGGACTGGCTTGCAGTTAATAATTTCTTACATTAGAATTAAGAAAGAATTGTGTTATTCAGTAATTATCTGCACAATTTGGCAGACTATTACAAGTTGCTACGTCTGATCAGATTTGAGTTGTGTGAGGTTTACTTGATTTTGTAACCATGACAACAGTAGTACGATGCATTTTGATGGTATGTGGGATTCATGTGGTATTATTAGAATTTGACGGCTGTTTATACGTTGTTTAATACACAAAGCATTTCTGTCACTTCTCCACATTGTGTTGCTCTGACAAGGCATACATTTTCATATTGAAACATGCCTACAGGTGAATGCGTGCGCCGCCGGGATGACACTCACCGCTGAACACAGAGTGCATTTCACGTCAAACCATTACCCATGGGAACAGCGCACGACACCCTAAAAGTTAAGAGCTACTTTGAAATAAATGTAAATGTGGTTGTCGATCGGAATGTGCATCATTCAAATGAAGCGTATTTCAAGTCGAGATCTTAGAGTGCGAGTTGGACTTTGCTGGAAAAGAAGACAAGGGAAGAAAGAAGACGCCAGACGTTGAACAGATGAAGGCGGGGAAAAGCACTGAAAGATATCCGCACGGATCCATCCACAAGGGACACATGCACACACACACCGGCACGTCTTTTGAGGAAAGTAAGACGAGACACGGCGATTGGGGTCTGAGGAGGGAGCGCACGCGCGCAGGTGATGGCATTCAGCCGCCGGAGTCACATGCTGACAAAAGCTCCTCTCTCGGCTGCCTGTCATCTGCATCACATTCAAGATCTCTTTTATTCACATTATCACCTCACCACTCCACTGTATTTTCACTTCATCCACCTCCCCGGTGGAGCACCTTTTTCTCCGCCCGTCACACAGCTGACAGACGTGTTTTATATACTACAGTCTAGTGCTTGCTTTTTATTCCTGCTCTTTCTTACACTTACACACACACACTAACCGCCCAAAAGATATCCTGCAAACACATTCACATAGGCTCTCACTTTGGCTCACAAAGACCTTCTAAACCTGTTAGGCTCATCGGCTACACACACAAAGTCTCTTAATAAATGCTGTAAAAAAGTCGTTAACAGTTAAACGTTGGATTAGATTGTTTTTACAATTTTTATTGATAATAATTTTTATGGATAATAATCTTATTTATGGTCAGTGTGGCTAGTGGGGGGGCCGCGAAATGTTTTCTAAAATAGAATTGAGAAGCACTGGTTTAACCCTTGTGCAATATTTTGTCCAATCCGTTGATGTTTATATCAAAGTCATTCACATCAAATGGAAAGCATTGAAAGAAGACACTAGGGAGCTGAAATTTCACCCAAATGGTGATGACGTGAAATTTCAACATGGCACGACCACTTAGTTATCACATTACCAGTAGTGTGCTCTCCCTTAGCTAAAACACTGCAAGAATGATGTGAAATGACTGGGGAAAAAAAATCATCAAAATACTGTACAAACTTTAAACAGAGGTTGTGCCAAAACAAAAAAGTCAAAAACAAAGGAAGCTCCCAAATCCCCTGTTGGAGGAAAAGAAAAACACATATCTGGGGGTCAAAGGGTGACTGCCTTAAATTACCAGCCAAACCAGGCTTATGTCATTTCGATTAGTTTTGAGTTATTAATGAAAATACACATTTTTGACTGAGATGTCCATGTTGGGATTTGTACAAAACAACCTCATAAAGGTCACAACTTTCATTACCTAGCAGAAAAAAAATCAACGTGTAATGGAACTGTATGAAAATGAGGCATTAGTAGACCATGCGCACTGTTGAAAGTGTCTAAACTTTAAAAATCAAATTTTGAGCTACCGCCACGTACTATATATCATTTTAATTGTTATTTAGTGTAATTAAAATATACCAATGTCTCAATTTTAATTTTGAGAGCCATAAGCCTGATTTTTTGAACACGTCAAATTGATTCCACAGTGTGGCAGTTCCCTACTGTTAAACCTTGACATACTGTCCAGTTTGCATTTTCAATACATCTCTGAATATGTCACTTCTTTGCTTGGTTTTGTGTTGTGTGTGGGTCCACATTAAAGACTCAGTGAAAGATTATTGTTTATTAAACAGCAGCGCATGTCATTGAGCTTGTGACTCACTACAGACTCAGAAGGTTGAGCTCAAGTGTTCATAAAAAGGCTTTTGAGTGACAGGTAAGAATCAAGCAGGCTGTCTTTTCGGCACATTCATTGAACACACCCACAGCGTCTTGACAGCTGAGAGGGCTCTAGCTTATAATTTTGGAGCCACCTATTGTAATACTTGATTTGTGACCAGTCATGGTGGGAAGACATGCGGAAGATGTGAGCTCAATTGCAGGGAGGCAGGGTGCGTTCGAAAAAACAACAATACTGTAATAAGAAGTGAAAGTAAACGACACCAACAACAAAAGAACGCAGAAAAAACTCAATACAGAAACAGTTGAAGGACAGACTCGAAGAAAAACTGAAATAAATATCACGAGGACTAACACTTCAGGAGAACAACATCAACAGCGACACTTTGACAATGACCTGAAAAGAACTGAAAAGAAACAGAAAATTAAATACACTCAAAACTGACACAACAACAAGGAGTACCTGGAAAGACACAATTGGAACAGGGACCTGTTTGGCCAACACAAGGGAAGCGGGTAAAGCTGGACAGATTGACGCAATCACACTACACAGGGAAACAAAAACATGAACAAAAGAATAATAACCCAGACTGAGAAAAATAACAGAAAACCCATACCAATCAAAACACAACAAACACCACAGAACCTAACTTTATGATGCGTTCATTTTTGGTGTACTCAATTAAAAAAAAAAAAAAGGACTTTTAAACCCTTTTAAAGAGTTCCATTTGCGCAAATGTACTGACAAAGTGAACTGACAAAGGCGTGGCTAGGCAGCGTTTGGGTCATTGCTCACCTTGACCAGTTTGCTCAATGGCAGAGTGCCTGATCTAAATCCCTCCTACAAACAGAGCTGAATAAACAGACATAGAGCATTTGCATTGGCCCTGATAATCCACTAATCCATAGTACCAGTTTTTTAACACACACAGCACAGTCATACACACACACACACACACACTGTACATTCAGTGACTTTTGCCCATTATCCTCTTTGACCTCCTTAACAGAACATGGTTGATAGCCTCATAGAGGTTGATAACTGATAGAGGGGTTAATAGGGATTAATGGGATGTACACTCATATCCACACAGCAAAAATAAAAATCAAACACGCTGAGTTTACAGCCTGTCGTGTGTCTGAATGTATGTTTGTGGAGCGGATTAAGCGAGGAAACGGTTCGTGTCGGCCGCTGGCGTAATTCAAGCGTGAAAACCTTTATCGAGTTTCTAAACGCTCTTAATAGTCCGAGCTGGGCGTCATGGACGCCACAAGCGCTGCGGCGCTTACTGTCACTGACTGCTTGTCCGCTCGATGGCATAGGTTGATTTCATCTCCACCAGTGACAAAGAAGTTTAATTAGAAAGTCACGCAAACTCATAACTGAAGGTCCAGTTCATCTTCATCCCGGTTTTTTATCATGTGGTCATGGTCACAAATGTTTCTGCTCAAAGTCCTGTGTTGTTTTTGAGAGACATTTTTATTTTATTTTAAAAGGGACTTAATCACTTTTCCAAAGCCACACGAACGCAGGCAGAGCAAATTTAAAATTGAGTCAATAAAGCACGGCGCATTCATTGCTCACCTTGACCATGTAAAATCCATTCTGGTAAAGGCTCATGTTTTTAAAACTGGATTTTTGACATGCTTGTGTTTATTTAAGAGTCCAGACACAAACTACTTGTCTATCAAAGTTTTTCAAATGGTTGGCTAAAGAAGGACCTAAAATTGAAAATGAAATATATCCAAACGTAATGGATCATTTATATACTTAAATGCCTAAAGTAATTAAAAATAAAACTTTTCGCGCCCCCCCAACTCGACGCACTGACCATAAATAAGATTATAATAATTGTAAAATTATACCTAAATATATATAATTTTTAACATTAACAAAAGAAAAAAACCATCATAAATCAACTTTCAACAAGTTATTTTTTTACAGTGTTTATATGGGTTAATGCTTAGTCTAAAACAGAAAAAAAAACAGTGTATCAAAGTGCCTGAAAAACATGCTAAAAATTCTAGGAAGGGGGAGGGGGAATGAAACTTCTAGCACCACTATTTCAGAAATACTGATTTAATTTTTAGTACTTTTTACCTAAGTCTTCCTACAGTACTTAGTTCCCCAAACCAGCTAATTTAGGTAATTTCATGCAAATAAATGGATTACCTCATAAAAATCTAATTAATTTAGATAATTAAGTACTGAAGTAATTGAACTCTTTTATACCTGTCTCCGCTATCTGCTAATGTGAGGATGAGATGTATGGTGCATTGAATAGTGGTCAACCATGAAAAAAATAACCAATAACCGTAGTAGTATTGAATAACAATGAAAGTTAATAGTCATATTATCATAGTTTAATAATAAAAAAAATGTTGCTTTGTGTAATTGGGATTAAGATGCAAAAAAAAAAAAATGCTCCACAAACTGTGTAAAATGCTCCTCAAACCAAGTCAGTAATTCACAAAACTGCTCTGCTTCACTGGACTAGCCTCAATACAGTAAGCTAAATAGTCTTTAAATGAAAATTTGAAAAAAAGTCATTATCTCTCTCTGTATTCTATTGATCTGCCATTCCATTCTTGTTTGCAGCGACAATACCTAAAAAGACATTTTCATCTCCTCAGGTACGATGGACAAAGACTGCCGGCAGCGCCTCAGATAAATTCCAGGAGACGTCCATCTACAATGAGACGCTGCGCATCGAAGGCATCCAGAGGGTGCAGGGGGGTCGCTACTACTGCAAAGCGGACAACGGGGTGGGGGTGGCTGCCATCAAGTCCATCCGTGTAGATGTGCAGTGTAAGTAGACTGGGAAGGAGTAGCAATCCTTCCACATGTAACTGACTCTCACTCGAGCCATTCCCACGGACGATATGATGGGCGATTGAGCCAAGAGAGAGATGAAAGAAAGATGGGGGGGGGGGGTGATGAGATTTCGGGTGGGAATGGCTTCCAGGAGCATCAGTGGAAGGGGATGAAAAGCATTGAAGGTGGATTGAAGGGAGGGCAGATTCATAGAGCAAGTAAACTTTCTGTATCTGGGAGTGAAGATAAGAGGATGCAACACATTTAAAACATCATACACTTGCTGGTAAAGTGCAGCGATAATGCAGGTGTGTACAACTCCGATTTGGAAATAAGTGTCAGATGCTCCTGGGTGACAAGTGAAGTCAGTTGGACTTTATGAAAGCTTTACAACAGTTAGTCCGAGCAGTACGGGCTCCCTAACTCAATGCTTCTCTGGTCACTCTTGCCACATAGGGTTACTTGAAATATCCTGCTGCATTCAGCTCACATTTAAGAAAGTTCTTCTTTGAAGACTTCTTTTATAAGTCATTTGAACTGCAGTCTAGGTTGTGCTTTTGTTATTTGAAAGGAGAAATCTCTTATATTAAAACGTCTCCTTTTGTCCCAGACATCAATAATTACCAGACTATAGTGATTTCCCAGAGTGACACTTGCCACACCGTGGCTGTAGACGCACCGCTCACAAATGGAGGGATAAAAAAAAAGACAGCCTATAGTGAGAATTTTTAATGCGTGTTGAGGGAAATACAACATATGTATCAAATGCTTTGATAGAGCTTCAATAAATTGGGGCCTTTTTTTTTCTTTTAATACCCATTGTGACAAGCTCGAACTCTATTTGGAAAGCTGGTTCTATTCTCTTGTAGACATGTCTCCAAGTCCTAGGATAACAGAATTCATAACAATTAGTTAACTGAATAATCAGACTGTTAGTTATGATTAGCTATGCCAAGGGTGGTTTAAATTGTTTTTTTTTTTTCTGATACAATATTGATTTTACATCCTAGAGCACCGCCCAATATCAATCCCATACGATATCTGCAGTGACGACACATGATTTTATTGTATTTTATTGAGACTTCATCAAGGGATACTATCCAAAGAAAAATAGTCATCAAATGTAGGTATGAGAAAAATGCGTTCATAACTTCAACCTCAAACAGCAGAATGTATTGCGCTGAAGGAACCTGAGAAATAATGCTAATGATATAATTATACTATTTATATGTCATAATAATATATTTCATAAATAAGTGCTAATTTTGGGAGATTTTTGCTTGTAGACGATAACATCTGAAACTTCTTTTTTCAGACCATCTTTTGTTTACAAGAAAAATATGAGAAAATATACAAAATCCACACCATTATTTCAAAGCTGCAGGAATTAGAAAATATGAAACTTGCGGTGTACAAATGCATCTGTATTGGCACAATGGGCATGCAATTAATTAGCTGGCTAGTTCCTCAGTTTGGAACCTGTATTTGCATTCATGCAGTAAATTCACTCTAGCTACATTAAAAGTTACATTTATATGTCATCAGATCAACAAAAATCATCCTCAATTTGTGTAATTTCTCAGCTTATCTGTTGGTGGTCATTAAGTCCATCACCCTGCAATGTAAAAGTCACAGCAAAATAAAAAAATTAAAAGTGTTTTTTAAGGTATCTTCAAAATGTGATTTTAGGGCATTCCATTGAGATTGGACTACTGAGAAGCATTGTGGTGTTCTAGGGGCCCCATGCTGCTGCTTGTTTCACTGCCCCACTGTCCCCGTGAGCCAGGAGCCAGGTCGTGGCATCGGGTTAAAACGGTACCATTTGTCACACACCCCTCACACACAAAAATGAGCAGCCCCACTCTCCCACATCTCCAGTTGTATGCTTATTTCCCAGCAGGCTTAAAATCCTTATTAATTCACTACAGGCATTCGTTGCCCAAAACAGTTCCTTCCTTCATTGATCCAATCCTTTAAATGGCTATTTTAAAGGCTGATTTTCCAAGGGCCTATAACACAAAAAAATCAATTCCGTGTAGTACATTTACGAAATTCATCTTGTCTTCAGTGCTGTTCTGTGCAGAGTCCTCAATAGCATTTCACAGAACCTTACCATCAAATCTCTTGAACAAAACAATTTAACCTTCACACTCTCACCCAGCCTCACACACGCACAGATTTATCGTTCATCCGCTAGCCTACCTTAATGAGACCCCCCCCTCCAACCCCTATCTGCTTGTCTCCAGGCGGCAGCGTTGCACCCCTCAGCTGGGGAGCTGGTAATTGCTGGGGTGTCTGGCGAGTAAACGGGTTGCGTTGTCGGCGTAGTAGCGACGAGGCTTCTGTGACTCTAACCAGCTCTGACGGTCAAAGCTTGTTCAATTACCCGTCCGCCGAACGCAGGGGTCAGAAACAATAGTGAGCTGCTTCCTACTCAGCAGTAGAGCTAAAACGATGTAACAATTATCTTTAGCTGTGAGGTTAATAGTGTAGATAGCAGAAGTTACTCCTGCCAGGCAAAATACCCAAAAGATGGTTGTTCCTTGATTTTTTTCTGTTTACCATACAAAACATAAAATACCCAACATAGTGGCGACTCCTTCTGACTGAGAAACTGCTAACAAAAAAAAAAAAAAAAAGACTATATATACTCACATTCACCAATGTGCGTGAATCCAGCAGACCGGTTATTTTCCGAAAGGAGACAAAAACATGCGAAAACATATATTTCTGATCCCTCTCTGTTCTTTTGCAGATATTTGGTAACGTAATAGAACTTGCATGGTTTTAAACGCACATATTTTTAGTTTTTTGGAGATAATTAATGCATCATCATCAGTCACTTACATATTATTAACTCACGATTTAATCAGCTAAGTTCCAACCTTCACTTTTATACTGTATGTGCAGCATACACTCATGGCCAGTGATGCATGCTGCCTCGCTCCTAGGCAGAAATAAATACTAAAGCATGTCCAGGAGCCTTCACACAACATAAAAGATGCACTTACATTTTGAAAGGTGTGCGAGTGCAGCTCGGAAGAGCAAGGTCGCATCAGACTGAATGGCAGACTAACAACAGAAAGGAGAAAATGAGCAAAGAAATTCAGGACTGAAGTGAAAGACGCGCTGTACAAGTGTGCGGTATTCTGAGCGGGAAATTGCTTAGAGTCCAAATAATGATAGTATTTCTCAGAAGGACGTTCTCATCCGTCCATTCTGTAGGCAAATTAACATCCATTCATTTCAAGCTGAACTCAATCACTTAATGCTTTATGATCAATTTGTCTGCAAATCTAGAATACACACACACAACAAATATACCACGTTCCCCTTTTAACCAGATAACCAATGACCTGGAAACCTAACGACTGAGGCAGTGGGGCAGTGTGCAGGCGAGGGTTAACTCTAAGTAGCCTCTACTGATGGGATGGACTTGGTTCAGAGACCCAAGCAAGGATAGATATTTAGTCTGCAAAGAGAAATGATAGTGTATTCATGAGGGGGCAGAAGAAAGGGGTTATGTCCTCCTACTGGCTATTCCTCTCAGGACAGCATCAGGTAAGTGGCAGTCTCCATGGGCCAATGCTTTTGAATACAGTCATTTATGATGATGACAAAATGGATTCCGATTATGTCGCTTGACTGACTTATGACGGCATTGATGAAGCCAAAGATATGTCCCAAATGCCTCCTTAGCTAAATTCAAATTAATGCTGTCAATCCAGACATGCGATCTAGTCATGGAGAGACTTTTAATTGAATGTTATCTGAATCACATTGAATATGATGACAGCTTACTGAACAATGACTTATGGCGTACAAAGCTTGAGAAAATGATTGTTTTTAGGAATGAGGCTATGAGGTGTTGACAAATGCATACGGAAGGAATTAACAGTTTTAAACAACTTTATTGGTTTGTGTGTAGCAGATTTGTGCTGGATGGTAATATTGTTGGAGAATAATAGCTTCGCTGCAATTTGTTGCAAATTCATTGGAGTAATCGGATGGTAAAAATCACAATGAAAACATTTGCATCTCAGGTGCAGCATCAGACTAATTCATTGGACATGAGTATGTAAAATATTTTTTTTTTGCATCCAACCAAATGTTCACTTCAAATTCAAAATCATCCTGAACTTTATTCAAGTAATACACAGCTTTTTTTAAATCGTTTTTCCCACGTGGTTATTGAATCTAACAATGCTTATTAAAGTGGAATCTATGACCTCCTTGTTGGACCTAAAAAAAAAAAGGGTCTGATTTGCATACAGCATTTTCAATGACTTCATGCAACCATTGGCTACTTTAAATGTCAATCATTACATACAGCAACAATGATTAGTCATGATGATGCTCAGTTATTGAAGAACACGGCTTTTTTTTCAAACTATCCTTTTTTAGCTAAGTTTTAAACTCGTAGTTTATTATCTCACAAGCCATTTTCTTTCATTTTTTTATCAGTTTATTTGTTTCAGTGTTGTTTTTCTCTTTTATGGATATTTCCAATTATAATAGCAAACACCAAAAGACGAGTAAAATGAGTTAAGAGCTTGGTCACGCGAAGAATTAAATTTAGAATTCGAGGTGCCAATGTAAACAAACAAACAAAAAAATCCTTCTATGTGATTGTGTAAACAGACTCTGCTGAGTTTGTATAACCCTGGCAAGACAAGCACACCTGGCCCGTACTGGGAACTCGCATGCTTGAGAGAACGCATACAAGGAGACTAAAAAAAACCCACGGGGTTAGCGAGCGACGCTAGTAGCCCCACCGCTGGGCCTTTATACATGACCTAGCTGGAGCATGAAGAACGTAAACTGACACGCGGCGTTTCCAAAAAGGCAAGCAAAAATGTGTGCGAAAAAAGGAAGCAACTCTGGAAAAATACCTTGACCTTTTCCGCAGGTTAGAGGCTAAAAACCATCAGGTGAATCATTGGGCCAAGACACACGGAAGTTCACTTTCCATTACCCAACATCTTGGTCATGTTTTCCAACTTGTTTTTACCTTGTTCTTTGTGGCAGGGTAATCGTCCTCTTGCTTTATGTGCAATGTTTTGTTCGTAGTTCAATTGATTTTCTTCTGTTTGCACTTTCCAAAGTGATTTGTGTGCGTTGCAGAACGCCTGGTCTCACTGGGATCCGTCGCCCATACTTTCTTTTGTTTTTCATCTTTTTAATGGTACTTTGTTGGATTCTTCCGTGTCGGTTTTCCTTCTCTACTTTTGAATATTGAGGCTCATCTGTGTCTTTTTAAGGATTAAATACTTACAAAATCCCTGTCCACTACCATTGCATTTAGTTTTAACAGATTATTGTGCAATCGTTGCTGTGTGATTTGTTTATTAGTATATTTTGCGGTTCGAAATCATTGCTCCTGACTGTTGATTCATTCTTTCTCCCAGGATTAGTATGCTAAGCATTGGCTTGCATTTAATGGCTGCTTCTAAGTGACTAGTTTCTCCTTAGGTGAGGTCGTACTGTACACTCAGGAGAAGGCAGTTATCTGCCACATGCAACTTGCTTCCCTTCCTACCACTGACATCTTTGTCTCACAACAAAGTAATTGTGCCTTCCCTGTATTTTTTACAAGCCCTTTATAGCGATGTGTGATGCCACTTTTTTTTTCAAAACAATACAAGTGTGACTGAGTACTCACCAGAGTACATATAGAGTACTGGTACCTCTTATACTACTGAAAATTCAGTTTAATGTAATGACATGAAACAATGTGAAACATAGACCTTTTTGTTGCAGATGATTGTTTGCCACCGTTTCAAACTGCTGTAGTATAGCGCCAACTAATGCTAAGGATGACTTCATCAATGTCAGATGATCAGTTGTTGGTATTGGCAGCCTCCATAAGGGCCCTTTTACCTGAACTCTTTCAGTGCCAAGCGCTGTTGAAAAAGGCAAACATGATGAGCACATCTTTCCCAGCTAATTGGGAGCAACACTCCCATCAAGCTTAATCACTGTAGTACAAACTTTGAAAATGTTGACCAAAACGTACGTGAAATAAGTCGGCACTGTCATTGTCAAAGTGTGTGCCGGAGTTTTTTATCCATCTTCCCATTTCCTTTAGCCACTTATCCTCACTAGGGATGCTGGCTTGCTGCTGCCTATCCCTCGGGGAGTAGGCGGGGGACACTCTGGACTAGTTACCAGCCAATCGCAGGGCACACCAAGACAAACTACCATTCACACTCACGATCATACCTACAGGAGATTATCATACATGTTTTTGGGATGTGGGACCCACGCGAGCACGGAAATAACATGCAAACGCCACACAGGAAGGCCAGGTTTCAGACTAACCTGTACAAACACTATGAAAGGTTTGTGGAAAGTTGATTGATATGGCTTCTTCTCTTTTGTTAATGTTAAAAAGGATAGACTTTTAGGTATATGTGTGCAATTTTTAGAGATAATGTTCTTGTTTTCAGTCACCACAGTGAGTCAGGGGAAGATTAATTCACAAAACCACTTAATTACTTGTAACAAGGCCACTATGCTCAAACAATGCTTTTGCAGCCTTAATTAAGGAATTAGCCAAATGTTGTACATCAGCCAACTAACTGCAGAAATTTGGAGCGTTGACTTAGCTATTATATACACTTGGTGATTAAAACATTGCTGTGCCACCATTTTGTTTGATTGCACACTGAAGAAATGGTAGAGACGGGTGACAGGGACGGCCTATTCGAAAGACAGACTACAGTTAAAGTGTGTGAACAGAGCATAGATTTGGTGCACACTATCATTCCTATGTCACTGCTTTCTCCATCTGGGGAAAATGTCTTGATGCTACATTGGGTGCGATACTGTTGATAATGCGCAAACATCCCAGGGCTTTTCACACTAGCACACTGCTGTGTTTTGGCCAGAAGGTGTGCAGCATCACAAAGTGTGAATAAACAACCACACAGCTTTAGGCCAGGCCAGCAGAGCTCCTGCTTTATGGGTTATAACATAGACATAAATGGGAATCAATGTTCCATATGTGACTTGCTTCAATGTAAGGCATCATCCAAGAAAAACTTGTGTTGAGGTTGAATATTCCAGAAAGAGTTACATTTTGTTACATTTTGTTCAAAGATTCAGGTGCTGGTCATGATGAAGTCAGAGCTCAGTTATTAAAGTTAGTCATTTGCCAAAAGAGAATATTCTCTAAATGAAAGAAATGGGACCCCCATTTACTTAGAACATGTATTGAAACTAATTCCATCAAATAGAAAAACTTGTTTTTGTTAAGACAATGCAAAAATAAAAAGAATACGTATGCTGATTCTAACTACTTGATCATTTGATGCAATTAGTTACAATACATTTTTAAAGTAGATTGAGAGCCGAATTTTTGTCACTGTATGAACATAATGAATTTGACTGATCAATGTTTTTGGATTTACAGTATCTAATTCTTTCAAAATTTGAATTGGAAAAAATAAAGGACCTCAATCTACTTAGAACATGTATTGCAACTAATTGCATCAAATCAACAATTAGAACAAACAGTTTATCTCAACCAAGCATATGTTTCTTCTAACTACTTAAATATTCAATATTCAATCCCAATATATATATATATATATATATATATATATATATATATATATATATATATATATATATATATATATATATATATGAATTGTAAAAAAAAATGTCTTTGGGATTGAATAAGTGAATAATTTACATGAATAATTCCATTAGCTGCTATGCTTTTTTTCTAGATGATTGATAAATTTTCTTTCAGTATTTTAGTTCCAAAGCTGTAACAGTAAAAGTAAAAGTGGAGCCAATATAATTAAAAGTGTAGCTACTGATTGCATCAAAAGTACAAAAATATTCTTAAAGGCAACAGAACGTGTTGATGGAGGTAGATTTATTTTTTCAGTGTTTAGGTTTTTCATGAAAACATCTTGTACATGGTTATCACACTGTTAATAATTGCTATTCAATCGTTGTAATTAATGAATCCTGCCGGCTTCTCAAACATATTAAAGTAAAAAATTATGTTCTGTTATTTACTGTGCTATCTACAGTTTGTTAATGAAGCTGTAAATTAGCCACTCTCTGTGTTAAACGATGTCTTCATTATTCATCACTTCAGTCAGCGAGCGCACCTTTGCTCAAATATTCTGATTGAATAACAGGAATAGTAAATAGACAAATAAAATCACATAGCTGTCACAGTCCACCATTTCAGCCACCTCACTTCCAGCTTCACCACACCCGCTCAGCCCTCCTTCTAATCAGCCTCGAACACCAACACCTCCAACCATTTACCCGCTCAGTATAAAGCCCGGTCACTTCCCTCCACAACCCGCCAGATCGTCTCTATGCGCTACGCCGAGCTTTCCAGCAATTCCTCCTGCCAGCCTGCCTGTTGTCCGACCCTGTTCGCCCTTGACCTCCCGATTGCCTGCCGAATTGACTGGATCCTTGGTATTTCGACCTTGCCTGCCTCTGACCACCTGCTAGCCTGCCGTCTTTACCTGTATGCCCGAGCCCCCCTCCCGTCTCGCTCCCTTTGCCCGACTCCCAGCCAAACCCCAGCTCTCCCGACTCCAGAACCCCCCAGACGTCTGTGCCACGCTCCCGTCAGCTCCCACGACTACCCGCACCTTCTGTTCAATAAACACTCTGCCATTGCCCTTACCAGTGCGTGCGTGCTCTTGGGTCCTCCCTCGTCCCGCCGTAACAATAGCATTTGTTTGTATAATTGCACTGCTTATAAGAGCTAATAAGAAATGTGACTATTTTTATATTCATGGCTATACCAAATCCTCATTATACCTTTGTCAACTCTATGTGATAGAAGTAACATAAATTTAATCTAATATATTTATGGATCCACAGCAATGACTGTTGTTACAGTTTTACTTTAAAAATAGAAGAAAAGTCGATCTTCCAGGTCAGTTTAAGTAAGACTGCTGTTATATAGGCTCATCAGTATGTAGCTGCCGTAAGAGGAGGACTTTTGTGGTGAGAAAATGTCTCTCTTTCTATCAAATCTAATTTAGTCCCGTATTGCCACATTTCTTTCCCTCTTTTTTCAACATGAGCAAGCAAAAATATATTCTATAGACATGGATATGCAGTCGATATGAAAAGGTGTGCTTGCTATTGTCCTTTTCCTCATGAATACATTTTTTTCTTTTTTTTGATTAAGTTCATCTTTGATATTTAAGCTCAGTCAGATGAAACGTCTGGCGGGGCATTTCTTTTTCTTTTGACATTCAACTTTAATGTCTCATTGCTTTATCTGCTTTATGAGAAAACGAATAAATTTACACATATCAAGCAGGAAGCTTTGTGAGCATCTTCTCGCATAATATCCTCAAATTATTACCTTTACTTTTAAAATGTTTTCTTAAGATTCAATACAAGTTGTTTGACTTGTCTTTACGAATGGCCTTGCAGCTCTTATTTTAGTATTCTCCTCATCCTCTAATTTCTATGAGGCCGGTTGAATTTAATCCATATTTAGATTTCACACACTTTATAATACACAATCTCTGTCTAGCATTGTTTTCCTCATTCCATTTGGCACATTGCTAATGATTAATTGTGTGTGTTTTTACTCTAAAATACTGTACATAAAACAGCACATCCATTCACCCATCCATTCATCCAAACAAACAACCATTCACACAATCACAGCTAAGTACAGTTTAAAGTGTCTAATGTGCCTTCCATACATGTTTTGGAAATGTGGGAGGAAACCGGAGAACCAGGAGAAAACCCACATGTGCATGGGGAGAGCACGCAAACTCCAGCATGTAGCACCTAGTTGCGAAACATATACAGCGCTTAAAAGTAAAAGCAACCAGACACAATTACTGTCAAAACATGAATATGAACAGATTGGCCTCTTTTTCCCTTAGAAATGTGGCTCCAGATTAAGACAATATATTTCTTCACATCTGTACCTTCTTTTCTTTGTTGCCTGTGAAATACATTCACGGCTTATATGCATGTTATGCATCATTATGCAAAACAACATCATTAAACAAATGTCTCGTTTTTGAAGTGTTATTACTGAGCACAAAGATTAAATGAAACCTACCTGGGGATTGGATGAAGTACGTTTAAAAACCTTAAAGGCAATTGCGGGATGTGAAAAATAGCTGGTATAAAAGCACTCGTGATGTGTAGCACTGTAAATGGAGCACGCATGCAGAAACAATTGTTTGGACTCAAATGGTCTTTTAATGAACCGGCTGTCGGAATGCATCTGTGTAATGATCACGGGGCTGACCGCGCTTTTCTTTACCTGAGCTCGATGCACTTTGTCTTATCGAATAGATGTAAGTGCTTTCTTCAGGGGTGGCCTTCTGTCCCACAGCCTTTGTGGGTTTTCTCTTTAATGGTTTGCATTCTAGAAGGACGTCTGCCAAAATAGTCCAACTAAAGGCACATAGTGGGACCAGTCAGTTGAACAAAAATCGGTGCGGGATGCTGGATCTTGACTTGTGAGGAGATTGAAACCATGTCTGAAAATGGGGGAATTGAAATTACTTATTGGTGGGTCAAATTGCTTAGGGTTTAATCAGCTGTGTTAGGTGAATCGAAATTGTCCATATTTGTGAATGTGAGTGTGAATGGTTTAGGGTAAATTGAAATACAGTATAAAATACCAATCAGTTTAAAGATCTATTTTGTTTTTGATTGCTAACTAAATGCACACATTTCTTTCCTAAAGAAATTACTTTTTTTTTTCTTTTTAGTTCGTAGCCTTTAAAGTGCATTGGGAACTTTGAAACATTCCTCCCAGGAATATGTCTGGCAGGTTGTCAAAAATGCATCTTTGATTTGTTGTTGCCTCCAGCATGACTTTTTGTTTCATGAAGATATAAAATCAAGGTCTGATTTTGATATAATATCAAAAAGCTCATCGTTGCTTTGCAAGTTTAGAGAAGAACCAATGACAATTATTAAGACACTGGATTGGCTGTGGTGGCTTTTGAATTAGACTGAATTAACTTGGCCTTTTTATAAGTCTTACACATGAAAGGTGTTTTCAATTGCAAAAAAGTGAGAGTTTTTCCATTGAAAAACTCCTATTGCAATCGAATTTTATTGAGTCGCCAAACATCCTTTTTCCTTAATTGAATAAAGCACATTTATATCACCTTTCCATAATATATAATGTCCTGTAAACAAGTCTATCAAAATCAACTTCAAGAAGCTTAACTAGGATAAATTACCTCATTTTAAGCTGGAACTTTTTTTCTTCATCCTTGATGAAGCAGTACTCAATTTGTTTTTGTAAGGGTCTCTCATTAAGCCTTTAATGTACGCCTTATTTCTTCACAAATGGTTGTGAGCCATTCCTTATTATGAATATAAGACTATACAATATATAGTATAACTATAAGGCTAGACACAAATATAAGAGCTAGGGATATTTTTTAAACGTTACAATATTGCTCCTTTAACCTCATCAGTACCTCAAAGTGCATTACTGAAGGTACACCTTTATAATTACCATCTAAAAAGGTGTTAAGATTGACTCAGTGAGACAAGATACAGACCTAAAGTGTACCTGTGATTCTCAAAAAATAAAACTACATTTTACTTTATCAAAGAAAGTTGCATCTGAACATCTTTATTGGTTTTGCTGGTTGTATTACTGCAAGATTATAAAAGTTTGTGGAAACGGATTACACACACACACATAGGTTAAAAGAATTTCCATCAGTATTAACTGAAAATATATGAGATGTGACTCAGATTTGTCAGAATTTGACAAAAAAAATGCTACATTTTTGAATGGGAGAGTGTGGCGGCCAAGAGGGCTGTCAACGCTGTCACCTCACGTCTCCTCTGCCTTCTGTGCATAAGTGTAGCTATACACATTAGCTGTCATGACATCTCGAGAAATAGGTTCAACGAGCTATACAAACTTGTTTTAACATAACCAACAACACCCAAAATTCATCTGAATGCAGTTGTTGGTTTAATGCAGATGATCCGATATGACTGTCCATCCAATCCATCCATTTTCTATAGGCACTTATCCTCACTAGGGTCATTGGCGTGCTGGTGCCTATCCTAGCTGTTTTTGGTCAGGAGGCGGGAGAAACCCTGAACTGGTTGCCAGCCAATTGCAAGGCACACAGCGATGAACAACATTCACGCACGCAATCACCCTTAGGCAATTTATAGTGTCCAATACTCCTTGATGTGACTGCATTTTTATATTTAAAATAAAAGAAAATACGTCTCTTTTCTGACTCCAAAGAACATGTATTAAGCACAGCCTTCGGTATATCACCTTGGTCTATTGAACACTGGTGATTAATGTCTGACAGGCTGTATGTGAGCAGCTTTTTAACGGCTTGTGCAGTCACACTTGTAATTAGCCCGGTGTCATTTCCTCAATAAAGTGTGACATAAGGTGCTAAAGGTAAACACCTTTGTCTATTAGATGTATTCATTGGCAAAGCTGAATTAACTCATGGGTGCAAATGTCATGCATCACGGTATGTTATGGATGGACTGCAATCATCTTTTTGGAATTGATCTAGTCCCTAAATTGTTTTTTAGAGATGTAGCCTTGTGCATTAGAAACAAATCCATACGCACACGGAGAAGTTTCAGAGTTTGTGTTTTGCCAGACACACAGACAGATGGATGAACAGATGGTGATAAAGAGCACAAATCACAATCAGTGTGCCATTGCTTTCCAGGCATATGCTTAAAATGACAATTAACATGTACACTTCTACAGCTTGATGTAATATCTCAGCATTTTAGCTTATTATGTCAATTATATTGAAACAAAGCATATAGAACTATGCAACATGTTCAAACAGTTGCTGTGATAACTTTTTATTTGCTTTTTACAAATATACTTTTTATTTCTTTCTGTTTCCTTTTGAGAATCTTACGTTCATCCAGCATTCATTTTGACAACAATTTGGCTGAACTGGACACGTATGTGCTGTTCCTTGAGGGATCATTTCATGTGTTTCGTTCATGGCATAAGCTGTAATAACAAAACACTCATGAAATTGCTCCGATATATAATACTATTCATTCATGGACAATGATAAATGCACAAACTCCCAGAAACCAACATACAAGAGTCACAAAAAACACACACACACACACATTGAGCATTTGCTACAACTAGCAATAATAACACAAGGCAGACAGCAGAATAGTGAAGGAAATATAAGGGGACCAAGAAGTAAAGTCCATCCCTAAATGGAGTAAGTTTTCACAAGCAGCTAGCAATTAACCAAAGTAAAAATGAAGATTTGACAGTTTGATCTCAGCGCAAGCAACAGGAAATGCACGTGAAACTGTTTTTTGATTCAGCTGGGAGAACTAAAGAGTGACTAATAAGTGCGGGTGTGGATGACCCACTCTCACTTGCAAAGCTTATGGTGCATCCCTTCATGGACGTTTACATTCAGACACTTTTGATAGAATGAGTTTAAGTGACTTTACGTATGCATGCATGCATTTTCAGCAGAGTACCATAATGTTTCCGTCACTAGAATCTTCAGGGTTCATGCGCCAATGATTGTATTTGGTGATAACATTTGACATTTTTACTGCATTTTCACTTCCGCTCATCATGCTAAAAAAAAAAAGAAATTAAATATAGGTTAATGAATATGTGCTGCAGTTATTAATTCAATTGTTTGAAATTTCCCACTTTAAAGGTGGAAAAAAAATGACAAAAAAATTCAGCATTGAAGGTGTATGACAAAATAAGGAACTATGTGGTATTGAATGAGGATGTCTGGACTGGCAGGGATGTATAATAGAACGGTGCAGAACATGTACAAGGACAGGAAGCCAGTGGTGAGAAGTGCTATTGGTGTGAAAGAAGAGTTCGAGTCGGAAGTGGGACTGCATCGGGGATCAGCTCCGAGCTCCTACTGGTTTGCAATGGTGATGGACAGACTGACAGACGAGATGGGACAGGAATCTCCGTGGACTATGATCTTTGCAGATGACATTGTGAGCTGTAGTGAGAGTAGGCAAAAAGTGGAGGAGAAACTAGAGTGGTGGAGGTTGGCCCTGGAAAAAAGAGGAATGATGTTTAGCTGCAGCAAGAGAGAGTATATGTGAAAAATGGATTTAATACATCAGATGCAGCACAGGTTGGGAGTTTTGGGAGAAAAAGTCAGAGGCCAGGTTGAGATGGTTTGGACATGCCCGGATTCGATGTGGTGTGTATATAGATAGAAGGATGCTGAATTTTGAATTGCCAGGCAGGAGGTCTAGTGGAAGACCAAGGAGGAGGTTCATACAGTAGATTTAGTGAAAGAGGACATGAAAGTAGTTGGAATGAGAGAGGAGGATGCAGGAGACACGTTTAGATGGAGACAGTCGATTCGCTGTGGCAACCCCTGAGGGAAAAGGGAGGAGAAGAATTGTGGCAACTCATTGGATAAAGGCAGTTAGTTCCAATTGAACACGGGATGGAAAATTGGCCTTTTAATCTCTTGCATACTAGATCTGCTTTTAAAAGGGCTGTTCAGGGATTGCAATCAGTTTACTCACATTTTTTATTCTTTGTGTATCCTTCGGAATGAACGCATATTTTCCATCAAGAAAAACCTTCAGTTCTATGATAGTCTTTTCATGAAGTCTGATAAAAGTGGTGTTGTGGACTATTGTTTTATTCAAAATTTCCCACTGAAAATAAATGCATCTAAATCTAGGAGCGGACTGTTTATATGTATCCAGAAAAGTAATGGCCGCAATGTACTTATCCTGCTTCATCTTAATCTCTTGTGAGACATCCACCTACCTGACTTACTTTCCTAAGACACGGCGTGGTTGAAAAATGATCACTGTGCCGATGTGAGGTTCCAAACTCCACCCCTCAATTTGTCAACGTTCTTTATTTTTTCTTGGATGTATGTGGATATCTTTTAGATGGCAGGTTATCCGTGTATCATACATAATTAAGTGAGGTTTGACTTTCATAGAAAATGCTAAAAGAAAAAATTGTATATTAAGTGGATAGCTTGTACTGTACAGCGTTTAATAAATGGACCAATGCTTAATGAAAGGTTTATGTCTCGTTTACCCAGAATCAATAACAATGTGTACTAAAATCATCATTATTTTATGCAGTTGTGTGCTTGTATGTGCAAGTAAAAGATTTGCATTTGTAAAATATTTGAACAGCAGATTTCTATGGAGGGTACATGGACGAAAAAGAAAAGTTAGTAGAAAAACAAGGTTTTGTAACGTATCTTTTTCAAGATATATTTTCAAGTAGGACTTTGAAAGCTTCACTCTTTTGGTAGTAAGTTAAGTTTATGTAGTGAATTCTTTATTTTATATGACCTGCTGAAATTGTCTGTCACACAGGCACACACACATATTACAACTCATTTCTCTCACCATCCCCTCAAAGGGCTTCCCTGCAAAATACTCAACCTCTGTCAATGATCAATCGGGGTTGAGTTTTTTTTCTTTTTTAAATGAAAATGCGGACGATGACGTGGCAAATTAGCAACTAGCTGGGTGTTCGCCTGCATGCGAGGTCCCCACTGTTTACTAGTGTAGGTTAGTCTAGAAAACTAGCGGGATTCGAGACTTGCAATTCATTTTTAGTTATAAAGCACATTTAAGGCACAAGGTCATTTAATGTGCTTTTAATGGTTAAAATATCAGTAGAGTCTCTTACTCTTTAAACGTACATTCCAACTTCTGTTATCTTTCAGCTGTGTCTATGCTCTGGCTGCATATGTGTATTAAGCCATTTATGGCTTCCACTACTGATTGGCTATAGCTCTTGCACGGTTAACCAATCAGATGCTGCTGTTGGCGGGATAGCGCTGGAGCAAGGCCGGACAGTCAAAAAAAGGCAAGGCTGCATTATCAGAGGCTTATAATGACAAGATGAGATGAAAAAAAGGTGGTTGCTGATATGCATCAATGCCGATAATCCGCCCGGCCGATATTCCATCAAACCCAATAAATGAGAGCTATGTTGTTTATTATTACATTTGCTTATTTGTATACTTTTCACTGTTTAACTGAGGTCTAAAATATGTTTTTACATGGGTCCATGGTTGGACATTGTAGAGCAGGGCTGATCAAGTCTGGTCTTTGAGAGTCACAATCCAGCAGCCTGTTTTTGATGTTTACCTTCAACCAACACTCCTGATTCAAAACAGGGTCATTGTCAGGATTCTGCAAAGCAGAATTTTTGAGGGATACCTCGAAAACAGGCTGGATTGTGATTCTCAAGGAACCCACTTGGCCTCACCTGTTGTATGGTCTCGCACAGACTGCTGTTTAAGTGACGTCCAAACCCGGTCCTCGAGGGCCGCTGTAATGCATTTTTTTTATGCTTCCGTCAACCAATGCAGCTGATTAAGATGATCAGAATCATTATCAGGCTTCCGCTGTTGAGCTGATCATTTGAATCAGGTCTTCTGGGAGGACAGAAATCTCAAAAACATGCAGGATAGCGACACTCGAGAACAAGGTTTGGACAAGCCATATTTTAAGCTATCACCAGAACTGGTTAGTATGGAACCACATGATGAGCTTGTTTGGCACTGCTTAGTAACAAGGAAATTGAATTTTGATTTTTTTTTTTTTTTCTGTTGACCCACAATGTTTCTGAAATGACTGAAATCTTCTAGGAAGTACAAAATGATCTTTCAGAGGGCACCGTAGTGGAACACAATGACGCATGAATTGCAGTTTGGCCAAGATAAAGAATTAAGGTCCCGCCCATCCGCTCGTTCCAGTTATCATATCCAGCATCATTAATCTATCTAAAACATTCTTTTTGTTTTTTTTTCACCCATTATTGAGGCAGGCCTCCATATGAAGGTTTTTGTGTGATACACTGCCAGATGAAATGGGCTTAAGCTCACCATGGGTTCCATTGTGCAAAAACGAGGAATGAATCATTTGTTTCATGCTTGCAGGGTTTCCTGTGGTGATTACAACATCACAAAGACATGCAGATATATTTTACTCTCCATTCGTAAAATATCATCATATCAACTGTAGCTTGTGTGATACTATCACTGTTTTCAGTTTTTAGGTTATATCACAAGTATTTTAAAATACCAAAACTGTTTCACTAAATTGAACAATAGTGCACTGTTTCTTTAAAAATGTGAACCTTCTTGGGACACTCAAATATTGTCCCACCAAGCTTTTCTGGGAAACGTTACACAGAGATTAGTTTTAATTAACATTTAATTAAGGGAATTATAATGTGTTAAATAAGCATCCCCATGACGTGGCAGCAAATAACACGGCCAGTCAATACTCGCGATCAAATTTCAGGCAGGCTTTTTGCGCAGTGATGAGGTCAATTTACTGAAATTTATGGACCCACTGGGACAATTATTGATGATGTGTTGGAGTGCAATGAGATCAAAATGAGCTCCGATTTCAAGTGGGTAAGGTGAAGATTTTTTTTTCATTCCTGTCTTGTCATTTGTATTTGTTACCTCGACCAAGTCATTTGAGTGCAAAGCTAGAGAAATTGTGTTTGTTTATTTGTATCACAATACATAAAACTTTGAACAAATTACTTGTTTTCCAAGTGGTGGTCCAGGGCAAGGAAATAAATACTTTGTTTAAAAAGACAGTACACTTAGCTAGCCATTTTGCCCAGTAAAAACATAATTTTGTGTCTATACTCATGCAAGTTTTCATTCATAATTAATACTTTTTAAAACACATTTTGTTAGCTGCTGATAACAGAAAAGTACATGACTTGTTGTCAAGGCTGAGGTAACAACCGGCTCAGCAAACATCACATGACCTAATCCTGGAATCAAATGACTTGTGATTGATCGTTACCCAAGTCTTGAGGAGACGGGATGTGATTTTTCAGTCCATAGCAAATGGAAAGTGTTTTTAAATGTGTTATTTTAACCTGAAAAATAGGTTAGTCATCAAAAGATATTGGACAAAATCGTACCTTTTCATTGTCGGAAATGGCTAAATAAGTGTACTATTGTTTTAAGCGCCAATAAAAGATTATACAGTAAAACTCCTCTTCAATGAAACTTGCATGTACAAAGAAAATCCCTCATTATGAAAAAAACCCATGCATTGAAGCCTTTCTCTTTTTCTTACTTCCTCATGCAAAAAAAAAAACTGTTGCATCATACAGAATGTTTTTTTTTTTTTCTTGCGTTTGCATTCACTACAGCGAAATCAAGCCTGCAGCAAAAGTCTAGCTTGGTTTACATTAGATGCGCTGGCACCCATTTTGCACCACTTTACACTCTGAGCAGCATGATGGCGAGAAGTATTTCTGTTTGTTTCTTTGCCCATTTGTTGCTTTTTAGAGAATGAACAATGAGATGTTACCTATAGATGATATTAGGTGTTAGGTAGATGATGCTCATTAATCCAACGGCAAAAGTATAACATCTCCCAGATTGTCATTCTGTTATTGGTTCCATTTTTTTCAAGATATCAAATCATTGCTGAAAGAATGGAGGCTTTCTGTTCTTTATATCCTTCAGTTATTTTAAATATCACCTTCTAAAGGCTGGAAACAAGACAATCAATAGGTCATTCATTTTTCGAAATATTTTCAAATTCGGAAACGCCCTCAAGCATAAGACCCTGCTGGGTGGCATTTTTATTCATCAGTGCCATAAACCCAAGACAATTTTAATAATGTTTTAGGGCAATGACATTTTTCATTCCAATCCGTCTCCAATAACATCCAACTAAGGTTTTTATTCCTTTGCCCCCACCCCAATTCAGCCTCATAGTCATAGTAGGTCTCAAGCTCCATATCTATCCTTACTATTGCCTCCACAATTGACTCATTGTATGTATTTTGACCCTTCCCACTCCTTCCCTCTAATTCCTTCCTTTCTCTTGTGCAAGCCTCCCTCCTTCCACATCTTCAGTGCTCCGTTTATGGCCAGCTGCAGCGGGGCTGGGTAATGAAGGCAGCGTTATAAAGTATGGGAGGTGCCTGGGGGCATTCTCACAGATAGAAAAATTGAAATAGGAAGAGGATGGAGATGGGGGGCAGAGATTGGAGGATTAGAAGGCCATGAGACACACAAAAAATATCCAAGTGTAGAAAAATGCAGTGAAATACACCAAGAACAAAGTTGTGGATGATGTATGAATAGTGTCCTCCTGGTGGGAATGCGTCTGCCTTTAGTATTCAGTGTGAGTACAGCGAGAAAGCAAGATAGAGGTCTTTCCAATGTTTGGTCCCTCTTTTGTAACGCCAAAATATTAGCAACAGTTCAGAGTAGGATGATGTGTAAAATATTGAATCACTCACAGGCTCTTGTATTTGATATCAAAGTTACTGTTTTATGTCCAGTTACAGTATTGGTCAAAAGTTTGAAAACACCATGTATTTCTTAAGTGTTTTTCCATTATTTTAAAATGCTGTATCACGGATAAATATTTAAGTCGTCAACCTTATGAAGAAATATTTAGTTCAAAATAGACACCTGTTTCTCAGATATATTTTCTCTGTAAGCCTTATGATGTGGATGGCACTTTGTGAACTGCAATGACTTTCACTTCACTGCTGTGCATTTTCAACAGTTTAGTTTGAATTTCCTTACCTATTAATGCAAAACATGTTTTTTATTGGTGTTTTCAAACTTCTTACTGCTACAGTATTAAAAAAAGTGGAATTTTCTGTTTAACCTCTACATTTCTTGGGTTTTCGTGCAATGAGACTGCTGCCAGTTTTACTTCTTTGTAATTTAATATTTTTTCCCCAATCCATGACACTCGATAGCTCTACTCTGGTATTCTATCTTGGTGCTTGATACTATAATTCCTTAGATTTGCCCAATGAGCCATTCTGGCAGCGGAAGCTTTCTTGCTTATTATTTGACACCTTGCTATAACAGCCACACAGCAATCTCTACAATCAAGTGATAGTATGAGCTGTTTTCCCAGTGAGAAAAAGATATTGATCGCTTTGACCTTTTAGCCCAGTAAGCACAGGCATCCTGGTCAATTATGGCCATATGTTATTTGAAATTACTATTTTCCCCATCTTTGATACAGACAAACAATACATAGATGATTAAAGGAAAACCTATTTTATGCTGTACTGACTTGTGACTGTTGAAGTACCATTTAATCTTGGAAGCCAGTTAAAAATGTCATGCAGATCAACAACAATAATAATTATTGGTTTGATATATTTGTCAGATGGTCGGCCTAGTAGCACAGTAAATAGCATATCCACCTCACAGTTCAGGGAACTGAGTTCCGGCACCTCACTCCCGCCTTCCTATGTGGAGTTTGCATGTTCTCCCAGAGCCCGTGTGGGTTTTCTCTGGGCACTCCGGCTTCCTCACACACTCTAAAAACATGCATGGCAGCTGTATTGGGCATACTAAATTGTCCTTAGGTGTGATTGGGTGCGCGAACAGCTGTTTGTTTCTGTGTGCCCTGCAATTGGCTGGCAACCAGTTTAGGGTGTCCCCAACCTACTGCCTGAAACCAGCTGGGATAGCAACCAGCAAGCCTGCTACCCTTGTGAGGATAAGCGGCTCTAAAAAATGGATGGATGGATGTGTCCATTTTGTCTGGGAAAAACAGCAAAGGTAATTGCATTCCATCTGAACATGAAACCAAATTGGAAAGGCCAGGATGTCCGTTCCTGAACACACCAGGACTTCGAAGGGTAGGTTTGAACGAGTCAAAGCATATATATTTAGAAAAAGTCCCGTCCCATGGAGACAAATTAATAGGCTGAGCCTCAGAAGGATATTAGAACTTACCAAATGTACCATTTCCCTTTTTCTCAAAAATGAAACGTGTGTTCTGTTTTCAGAGTGTAACAATTCACCATGCTCAATGTTTTACTGCACTATATATTTGTGGCTATGAAAGGAATAACAGATATAATCAGATGCCTTTAAATCAGCATGAAAGAAGTAAATAGAGGAATAAAACCTTCCTGGGTCAACAAACAAAATATAATAAAATGTAATGCAGTTCCTCAAATCATGGCCATCCCTTTAAAAGTTGCTTTGCCCCAAGTAGTCATTACAATCATTTACTTAGGACAAATAAATGGTTCTCTCAAGAAAATAAGGTAGCTATTATAGTTATCTCAGTTCATACTCTGTTGTTTCACGCTCACACATAAAATAGTCGACCGCTGAGCCAACCGAAACAGACTCCATCCCCCTAACTACTTGGCTTAGCATGTGGTCGCTCATCAGTGTTGTGTGCTTTCTGGTTTGTGTGATTCATTCAGGTGCTGCTCAGGATTCTTGCCTATTCTGTCATTAAGTCCTTTTCATTTTGTTTTGGACTATAGAAATATAACTTCACATAAACTTTGAATCCTACACATCTGCGCCGTTGGGCCAAATCCTCGTACTGACGTATATGGGTAACTAGTTGGTGAATTTTGGTGGGTACTTCTGCATTTTCAGCATGTGCTTTAATGACATAGATTTACACATGGTCCTTCCCAGTACCTGTAGTTTTACCAGGTTTCACATCACAAAGCACTCACAGAAAGTGTGGAAGCCCTTGCTGAAGGTGTCCGTTTCATCGGCGACTCGTCGTTTTGGCAACGAATTGCCCAGTTCTGCAAATGTACCAATGTAAATGTGGCCAAGCTTATTTTCACTCGCTATTGTCTAAAAAAAATATCCAGGCATCAAAGGTGACGATGAACGCCACTCAGCTTCCGCATAATGAGGAAACAAAGTCGTTTTTCCACACTTCTGCAACACCTCAAACATAGGGTGCGTTCATGAGCAGGGGTTTTTCAAGCTCTTTGTAAGCTATTATCAACACTTTCAATGGGCTAAAATTGCATAAAAATCAGACGAGGTTGGATTCAGGCAGTTATAATCAGTTTGTGGGAAAACGAAAGAGAACTTGGCCACATTTGGATGTGGACGGCGACTTATATCGTTTGACATTGGAAGTAGGGCTGCACAATTAATCAAATTTTAATTATGATCACGATATTGGCTGCCACGATTAATTAAGCTGATCTAGGCGATATTAACATTTAAAAAGCCGTCTGCCTTACGTGTCAAATCATTCACTACCACCAGGGAGGAATGTTTGCATGACATAAGCTTATGCTTTTCTCACCCTAATATATAATTTACCAGTGTAAAATGGCGTTGAGTTTCTCACCAGATTCCTAATATATGCAGTGCTACCTGTCAATTGAGACCCATTTTGAAAAAATGGCAAACAATTTGAATAAATTTGGTTTGAAATGACCAAAAATGATGCTTTGACTGCTAATTGATTAAAATTTGCTTAAGAGTAAATGATATCCTTGGATCCAAGTAGGTTTTTTTTTCTTCTTTTTTTTTTCGTTGGTTTGCACTCAGCAAGCAAGTTAATTTTTTACTTTATTTATTTATTTTATTGTTATAATTCGTATCAAGCCTTGAAGCATTGTTTATATACTCCTTGTTTAAAGGGCAAAAAATAGACATGTTTGACCAAATATGATGAATAATCGTGATTTCATTATTGACCAAAAAAATTGTGATTATTATTTTGGCCATAATCGTGCAGCCCTAATCGGAAGCCACTATTTGTGAAAAAGCGAAAAAATGGAGAAATTTGAAAAGGCTCTCAGACGCTCTCAAGATGACAAATCCGAGGTGTTACATTTTTTAAAGCACAGTCTTGCTTTGCTCAGCGCTTTCTGGGTGGTGCGGGCAGAGATTCTGGCGGCTATCTGACTGCATGCCCCCACCCTCACATAAATCAGTTCGCGGAAACTATAACCATCTCAGGTGTTGTTATTTACTTTCAAAGGAGCGCCTGATAAGCACAATGAAGAGATAAGCAACATCTGTTGAGCTTGTGATAAGCTGAATTTTGGTCTGGAACTGATCCATCTTGGGGCTGTTTACTTTTTCTAAGGTGGAACTTTTTTTTTTTTTTTGTTGATCTTGATCTACCATGCAGATTTGTAATCCTGCCAAATTGTACAATGAAAAGGCTACTGTAGTTTTACATATTGTACTGTAGTTGTTTACAAGCATGCATTTCTAGTCTAGTCACTCCTGCAGACAAAGTTGTCCTTATTGAACACAGCTACCTATTATTCAGAGGCAGTTTTCAAGTTAATTGTTTTGGCATCTAAAAAAAATACAGCTCTGTAGTTCGATATTGAACTCGGAAGGTGCTGGAGGGCCTCAAAGTAAATCTTCATGTTGTTCACAGCTAATTAATTCTTAATAGGACTTCTGAATAGCCAATAGCTGTAATGATAAATACTCTTTTAATAGGCAGAGGGGATAGCCAGGACGAGTCGAGCCACAAATAAATAGTGTGCAGCTTTATACTTTGGTTGACATTAAATGCTCAACTCATGTTTGGCCCTTTGTCTATAAAATGAACTTAGATTTTTTTTTTTTTATCTTGGTGAGAATTATCCTTTTTTAAAATTACATTAAATGGCACATCTGTAGTTTGGGTGTCCCATGTTTCATTTTCAGTACACATGTACACTTTAATCATATAATGAAAATATTAATAGCTGTTTTGATGCGCAATGCGCAATTTTACAGTGCTATTCTGGTCCGCACTAAGATTGTGCTAGTGTATTCTGTTCCCCATTTTATGTGAAAACAGGATAACACACCTTTCTTTTGTGATGTAAAAACTCTCCCCAATATCAGATAGGCTACCACACAAAATTGTTTATTCTTACACATGCACATTGAAGCATTGGATACAGTGTAATAATAGTGGATTATAGTTCTCGGCAGTTACAACTTGACCCCGAAGTCATTATGACCACAGACAATGTCAGAAGGGCAATCTTAATCCTCTCTTCTGCTCTCTTCGATAACTTCAGAAATGACTTGTAGGCACATGCCAGGATTTTCTTGTTTCACACTCCCGTGGGCCGAACCCACGGAACAGAGATTCATGTGTTATTTTATTTTTGTTTCTTTACACATCACGCTACAATAAATATGGATCATGATGGTTTTGTGTTGTTTGGTTTTGCGCCACTCCACTTTACAGTCTTCTTTTAATGACACCTTGAATGAGAAGTTATGCATTTTTGTTCCACATTGTAAGATAGTTCCTTGGTATTTTAATAACATAGGAAGGCTTTTCAACTGTTTATATGGTATACAGGTATTTTTTCTTCTGTTTTTTTCTTCATTTTTTTCTAAATCATAATTGCACCTGCTGATCTATACTTTATTAAGTATGAGTACAAATGGAAATTTGGATAGTCACTGCAATTTTTTTTGTTTGTTTTTTTGCGCACCAGGTGGCTGAGAGAGTGAACATTATTTATGCGTTATTCGTTAACACATACACGTTTGCGACATTGTACTGCAAGTGCAACACATTGTAAACAATAAAGCCCAAATGAGTTTCTTATTGCCTGAGATAATAAGTCATTCCACTATTAATGTTTAATGACATTTTACACAGTCGTGGCAGACCAGCTCATAATTATGTCTTGTACATACCATTATGATTCAGAATAAATTGTGTAAGTGCAAGTTTGGGAGGAACGCGTTGTACGTTCCCTGCAAAATGAGCCTTAATGCCCTAATAGACAAAAAGAAAAAAAAAAAAATCCAAGCTATTTTGGTTTGAATTTAAAGAGAAGAAAGTCAAGCTAAGCTAACTGTTAGCTTGCCCATCAAGTACATTTTGTGGTAAATTGTTATACTTGCTGCTGTTTTCGAATTGACTGTCGTTCCATCATTGATTGCTTAACCCTGTGTTGTTGACCTTGTGCGATATTAAACCAATGTATTGTTTGTGATTGTTGTCTGGTAGTGTAGTTCTCAATTTTTTTTTAGTGATGGACCCCCTGTGAAATATCTTTTCAGCCAAGTACCACTTTTTGGGCAATTTGGGGTATTGAGAAAAAAAAAAGGAAGATTTAAAACATCTCATCAGTGTTTACTTTATTAAAATATTTACATATTCTTTATTCAAAAAGAAATAACTAAATTTTTATTCAATACCCTTTTATTCAATAACCTAGTCTGTCACACCTGTCCCTCTAATTGACTGTTCTTCCTTAGGTGTGATGGTTTCTTTAAAACCAAAACAAAACAAAAACAAAACAAAAAAACAATGCAAGTACCCATAACTGCAACCAAACCCCATGACTGTCCTTAAGAAATATTCTTTGTGAACACAAGCCATCTGCTAAATGATGCAATGTCTTATTATCTCGGTGGCAAAGGAATGTTTGTGGCAAGAGTGAAGTGAGCTCAGGAATCTTATGCAACCATGCCATAGTGATGCAACTGACTAAAATAATATATATATTTTTTTTTTATAACTAATGATATCATTATTAAGCTGCAGGTCACTGCAATTCACTTGCATGTGGGGAACTAGTCAGAATGTAATAGGAATACTCTGCATCGCTCACTCTTCTGTAATATGTATAGACAGTATCACTTGTGGCTGATATGCATTAATGCATGGAAATCACACTAAAGTGCCTCTGAGCCTTCTTTTTTATTGTTATAATTTCCTATTGTTCAATTGCAACGCAATGGAACCGTGATTAGGATATTTTCCTCACCATTGAAATGGTCTGGATATCCACTATGAGTGTTTTGGGTCTTTCCTCCATACGTGCGTGTTTTTTTTTTTCAGATACTTGGTTTGAAGTTGTTAAAATGAAAGGTGCAAATATCAGCCTAAATATTAAGCACATTTCAAAGCACAAAAGAGCCAACTGTCTCTCACATTTTTTTTTTAATGAAAAAAGGAGAGTTTGGTGGAAAATGATCCCAAATCAATAAATCAATCTGGCCTCCTCTCCTTGGACTTTTAAGTACAGGCAGTGGTCTTATTATTTCCAAATGTGGGCCTTGTGCATGTTTCATGGCCTCTTTAGCGCTATGTCTATGCGAGGGATGCTGAATAATTGACGAGACGCAAAGCTGGATCAAATGGCAAGTCTGTGTCCCTGCAGGCACAGTCTTCTGCATCTTTTTTCTTGCATCTGCTTGTGTGCGCATTTTTGCATGCTTGTGCTTTTATGAACATTTGTCATTTTGTGTGTGTGTGTGTGTGTGTGTGTGTGTGTGTGTGTGTGTGTGTGTGTGTGTGTGTGGTCAGCAATGCCCCAAAATTCCACATACGGTTTTGAAAAAGAAAGAATTGGCAGACAGCTGTTATTCAGCTGTGAGCAATATTGCCATATAGTGCTTTTTCAGCCGGCATATCAGTGAGTACCACGGACCCGCTGAGGTCAACAACAGGGACACTCTCTATCCATCCATTGGTCTGAGAAACTGCATGCACCATGTACTCATCAGCCTAGGCACATATGGATAAAACAGACTCATATTCAATCCTATGGACAATTGCATGCCTTAAATTATTCTAACATGCATGCTTTTTGAATGCGTGATCAAGCCTGAGTAACTTCAGAAAACCCACACAAGCATATGGGTAGAACGTGTAAACTTCACAAGGAAGGTCCTGGACCAAGATTTAAACCCCAAGTGGCACCAAAGCCAAAGAAAAAGGAGAACACATGGAGAGTCGATCTTTTGATGCTCATTAAAATGAGCTCTAATCGGATATGCTGAGGTCATGTTTGAAATGCCGGAGTATCGTGTGATGTCATGACAACTGTTGATCTTCCAGATATTTTTAAAGGCCCTAAAAATCCAAAGAAAAGCAAAACTCAGCAGCAGTTAAACCTTTGAAGCTCTGGGCTAGGAATCAGTTTGAATGAATGATGTCTCTATTTTTTGCAACCTACTTTTTTACACATGTGGGTCAAATTCAGAATCATCAATCATACGTTTTCTGCATCTCAAATGTAAAAAGCTGCATATGGATGTTGGCCAGTGCATGGTGCACCCTGCCTCATACATATATATATATATATATATATATATATATATATATATATATATATATATATATATATATATATATATATATATATATATATATAATCGTGTCAGTAAAGCATTCATTTTAAACGATCATAATTTTAGAGATAGGCTGCAATGAAGTACATTCACAATATTTATCTTGTAATTCACACCAAACAGAACCAATCCTTGATGAATTATTAAGTGATAATACATTTTACTATAATAGATGTTTTTTTTTTTTAATCTGATTTTTTTGAAGGCAAACTCACTGAAAGAAATCCTGACCTTGAGTGTATCACCATCCATTAAAGTGTTTACTCAGAAAAGTACATTTGCCACTCTGTGTGTTGTACGATAGCAATCATACATCCCAGCCACATAATCACCCCTCCCCACGCATACACATATAGTCCACACACCAGGTCTAATTCCCTTCCATGACACGCTCTCACTCAATTGAGCCTGTCATCTTCTCTTTGCTCCCTTAATGGCCGGCTACTCCCTGAGCGCTATTAGGGAACAGAACATGATATTGGAAATCAAAGAAGATTTGGAGGCTCGAAGGCGTCGTCCTCCTACAGGGGCGGGTGGCGGTGATCGGCCAGCAGAGGTCAACTTGTTATAAAAACACAGTTGACTTGTTACAGAAGCACACTTGCTCAAGCGTAGCTGTTACAATGGATTATTTCAGAGGAAATCTATGCCATGGTTCTTCTTGTATAAGCTGTGTAATGAAGGCATCTCGCCCCTACCGATACGCTGCCTTTGGCACTCGTTTTAAGTGGGCTTCAGACATAGTGTATAAATACTGAGCCCTGTCGCCAACAGTGAAAACCCACAAGTAATTGACTCGATTCAAAAGAGGACTTTTACTGCAAGAAGATGCCACAAGAAGGTGGCAAAACACATCTTATTCTAAATGAAGCTCCTAAAATGACTTCAACATTGATTCTTGTGGCAACATAATGCCACTAGACGGCATCAAAAATAATGTTTTTATTGTTTTCTCCCAAAAAATAAAGGGGTTCACTGTGCTACCAATGAGGTCAAATTGTGTAATTCTTCTCACTTACCATCAAAGTCAGCAAAGGCCATTTATCAGATGCCTCTGAACGAAAAGTTGAAAAACAAAAAAAAAGAAATGTTCAGCTCCCTTTTTCACTTTTCAATCGCAATCATGTCCACTTGATGGCATTAAATATGGTTAAATAAGTCCTCTCCCCATGAATTTCCTTTTAGGGATTCCACATCCAAATCCTCCATTATCTTGAAATGAGCTGTGTCCTTTATATCACTCATTTATTTTGTCCAATGCCAATATAATGAAAATGATGCTGGTTTATTGTTTAGCTTGCTAGTTAATTACTTCAATAAGTGATAAGTGATACATGTTTTTGTTTTGGTTCGGTTTTATTTCAAATTTGTTTTTGCTCTCAGGACATAAAATACTTGAAGTCTCTATCATACACTCTTTAAGAAAGTCCCCTTCGGGGAAAGGCTTGCTGGCTTTTGCTAGTTTGAATACCAGTAAATCACTTGTCATCAGACTTGCTTCTTGATGGCAGTTGCATGAAAAAAGTTGTTTTGCTAGTTTGCTCGCTACCTACCAACCTCTCAGCAGTAGCCATACGTTCTTGTGTTGAATAGTTGATAGCGTGATTAGACGATGGTGTAAAGTAACCGCTGATATTAACTTCTTTTAAAACCGCCACAGCCTTGGATCAGACTTCACTAAAAAAAAGGTTCTTATGCATCCATTCTCTTTCTGAAACACCTGACACTTACTGTCGATTTTTTTTTTCTATGGCATTGCTGCAGATGGATTCTGATCCGACCAATAGAGCAATAATTGAAAATGGTTCATTTGCACTCTTTCATGCTGTCTCGTGAACAAAAGCCCTTCTTATTAATAGAACAAAATGTTCCAAGAACCAAATTCGGGGGTTTGATTTAAACTTGAAAAGCCATCAGCTCAGGTGAAAATGCACACATACTGTTTATGTGAGTGTTGGGGGGGCTGAGCTTGAAATACAGTAAGAAGGTAAACAGATGTACATTAAATGCTGTGGCCAACAAAAGCAGGTAGAGTGGAAGTGATCTAAGCTGTGTGTGTAAAAGGGAAGACTATGGGGAAATCAGAGACTTCATTAAAGTTTCATACAGTTTTTTTGTACACTTGCAGTTTCATCCTGCGATACTGTTTACTTGGGCCTCACAACCACTAAAGTTCGAGTGCATGCTTCCTCTGTGCGCTTGTCATGTAAAACAAAACAATGAAAATCATTGTTGTAGATAACAAAGATGCTCAGGTTCGATTGACAGCCGAATGGATATGCATTTTAAAATATGGTTATTGCTGTTATGGTGATTTGCAACTTTGTTGAACTGTGTTGCATCATGTTGAAAAGTTGAAGAATATTCAGTGTGTACCCACATTTAAATACAAAATTAGATAAGAAAAAAAAACAGTCACAGTTTCTATGGTCAAATAAAAGACTCAATTTATTTTTCTTCAAAAATGTTGGTTGTTTTCTTAAACAAACAAGTCTTTTATGAATTAAAAAAATATGTTTTTAATTTTTTATAAACTTAAGTTTATTAAAACTTAAGTTTTCAGTGAAGTACATTATTATTTACTGAAATTTAAAGCTTGTAAATCCCAAACATTCATTCCTGTATTCATTGATTTAAATCATTTAATGTTATTTTTTAATGTTATATTTTATATTACGTTGATTATTATTTCTGTGAAGAGAAAAATATCATTTTGATTGTTTTAGGAAAAAATATATACAATTTTGTTCCTGTCGAGTAAAAGAGATGTAACTCAAATGTTTTCTTTTAGCACTGTGCTACTAAGTCATATTTTAAAAAGGCTCTCTGGCAATACATACTTTTATATTCAAAATCATGGCATGACACAGTTAAGCGGGAGAAAAGGGAAAGCCATGTGAATGTTTGACATAATCCTAAAAACAAATAACATCTCTCATTGTTTTGCTGACTTAAAAACATTTTAAGTCAAAAGCATGTACTGTTGTGCTTATAAGTTTAAATCCTCTAGGTTATTTACATTCATGAGCACAAAAGTATCTAGAAAGGAAATAATCTTCATGGTTGGACTTGGTGATGTGCCCCCCTCCAAAAAAAAAAAATCTGAATTTAATTTCATTTCTTCCCCTCATATTCACTCTAGACGATTTTGATTGATTTGTAATCAAAGTAATGAACAAACATTCAAGACTTATTGACACTGCTAGACACACGATCATATCACTCATACATAATGTGATCAAAATAACATAATCCTTAGTGACTATAAAGTAAATTCCTTGAGAGTTCACAGTCTCTACTTGTTTGTGACCGTGTCAATCTTCCAGACAGATTGACAGCACTCTTTTCCTTTCTGTCACACAGAGTCGTATTACATATTCAGGTCTACCACTACACTGCAAATAATATGCCAGGGAAGGAGACAAATCTGCCTTGCCTGAGCACAATCCCCCAAACCAAGTAAACAAATTTGAATGTGTTCATCCCAACTCTTTTTGCCAGCTCTCCTTCACACACAGTCACACATTGGCATTGCCAAGGCGAAGCTTGCAGATACCTTTGATAAGCGCCCAGCTTTTGAAGGCCCGTTGCTGGCATCGCCTCTCACAGCGCCCGGCGGTGCCTCGCTGTGTCGCCTCCTGCTGGGCCTTTTGTCGCGAGCGGCATGTTGTCGTTATCGGAACCAGGGCGTCCGCGGTGAGATGAAAGCGAGGGAAAACAGGTGAACACTTCAGAGAGCGTTGAGAAAAATCTCAGCCAAACAGATCGAGAGCAACTTTCTAGTACGAGAGATGTATTAGAGTAAGCGGCTTAGCCGGGGTCACTCGCAGTACGCCGCGCTCAGGTTTTGCTTGAATTTGAACTTTTTGGACGGCTTGACTGGAGGAGCGTCTGCTATGCTCGGTGATCATAATAATAATATCTGAACAGCGTGATGTGCTTAATATCAAGTGTTGGTACATTGGATTTTGCTTGAAAACTGTCTGCTTTAAACTGTCTAAACACATTGACTTGAAGTCATGTACCTAACAAACATTCACTTGAAGCCTGTATTCCAAGAATATTGTCCAAGGTTGCAAAATGTTTGCCAGACGTTCACTTGTACTCCTCATGTCGTGAGGACATTTTGATTCAAAATTTCCATCCATCCATTTTCCATTGCCGCTTTTCCTCATTAGGGCCGCTGGCTTGCTGGTGTCTATCCCAGTTGTCTTCTGTCAGTGGGGCACACAGAGACAAACAACCATTCAAGCAAGCTATCACACTTGAGGACAATTTAGAGTGTCCAATACACCTTGCCATGCATGTTTTTGGAGAGTGGAAGGAAGCCTGAGTGCCCAGAGAGAACCTACATGGGCTCAGGGAGAACATGCAAACTCCACACTGAAAGGCGCGAGGTGGATTTGAACTCGGGACTCGGAACTGTGAGGTGGACATGCTAACCACTCCTCCACCACACTGCTGCTCATCTCTTCCTTGCGACAAGAATGGTACAGGCAAATATCTGGTGACCATTTGGCGAATGTTTAGCGAATATCTTGCAAACCTTTCGAATGTTTCCGACCTTGAACAATCCCTGATGATTTGCATTAAAGGTTTTATTCAATCAAAAATAAATCCTGTGCAAAATGTTCAAACAGTGATCATGTCTACTCACCCTTGTGCAGTGTTTTGACCAATTTGAGGTCATTTTCTTCCACATCATTCTTGCAGTATTTTAGCCAAAGGATGGCGCATTTTGGTAATGTGATAAATGGCCATGCTCAGCATTTACTTGTAGTCACCGCCTTGGTAATATTTCAGCTTCCTCGTGACTTCCTTCATCGCTTTAATGATGATATTTAATGATTCGATGTAAAGATCAAAGGATTAGAGAAAATACCACATAAGGGTTACTTTTAATGTAAACATGGCATTCACAGCTTGTGCAAAAAACATACAATCAAGTAGTTAGTCTCTATTGTAAGCATGTGTTGTAAAATCAACCATTCAGCACTCTACCGTTTGTGCAAAACCTCATTTTTACATTTTGTCAAATTTTCAGTCAGTCAGACCTACTTTCTGCTTTTCTTTTTTGATCAAAATGAGTGGTAAACCTTGAGGAATTGGATCCGATTGTATTTTTTTGCTCCTACGTACATCCATATCATAACTCATGTTCTAATTGCTGTTGTATTTGCGTTCCATCTGTTCTGGTGATCTCCAGTAGCCACGAGCCCTGAATCCAGATGTGTGTGTGTATGTAGAACAACACATTCATGACGACGTTGCCCTTTACAGCAACAGACAAGATCTAGCATGCTTAAGCTACACCTTGTTCTGCTCGAATGTCAGATTAACGATGCAATCAGTCCAGTGCGTGTAGAGTACAGTACAGTACTTCCCTTGTTCCATTGCCACGAACCCCGCAGCAGCAAAGACGTCAGCCCATCCCGCTGAGATAAAATGCAAAGTGTGAGGCAAGACCAATGTATTTGTGTTTTTATCATTTTCGACGAGCATGTTCTTTCAATTTGCTCACATTAAGTACAAAACTTGCCGCAAAGGCGCGAGAGGATTGGACAGGGAAGGTCGGATGCTAATGAGAAGTGGAAGTGACAGAATAATTTGGAGAAATGGCAGATGCTGAGGGAGGGCAGCCTCCATGCATGATGGGAAAGGGAGATGACACCAGGATTGAGGAAGTGAACATGGAAGCATGGCATAATGTCAGATATGATATAAATGTCCATCAAAAAAAGTGATTGTCAAAAAATGTCAACGCAAAAAAGGCAAATGACAAAATGAAACAGCAACAATTATTTCTCATCATTTGTAGTTTATACAACAATGCTTAATTACAGTGTTGCGTGTCTGAATACGAATTGAAATTTGCCTGTTATTTTATTCTATTTATTCTTGACAATGCCGTGAGGTCATATTTAGTATCCTATATTTCAGATTTGGACACCCCAGTTCTGACTGTTCACCAGACCATCAGTGACGTGCGTGGCAGTTACTACCAAGAGAAGACGGTGTTCCTTCGTTGTACCGTCAACTCCAACCCGCCTGCTCGCTTCATCTGGAAGCGTGCAAACATGCTCATTGAGCAAAGCAAAGACAATGGCGTGGATATCTACGAGCCACTTTACACACAGGTACCAAGCACTCACCTTAATGGCTGAACAATACTACCTACCAATGAATCAAACAACTAAAAGCAGACAAAGTTAAGCAATTAACAAGCTAATTACTTTACCTTCCTATATGCATGCCTCCTGATCATCCCTGAGTATAGATGATGTCATTTTCTAGTTGACAGTAGCTGCGTTGAAATTTTTTGCAAAATAAATGTGAAACCATTTTGATTATCGGTGAATTGTTTTTGGCGCAAGCTAGCTTTTCCTTGCCGAACAAGGTCTGACCTAGCAAACCCGCGAGCATATCCAACTGTCGAACAAAACTAGGAGAGCGTGCGACTAAGTAAGGAAAAATAAAACCCTACGCTTTCCTCTTCTTTGATGACCAAACAAATGCAAATGTAGGCTCACAAAGACGCAAATACAAGCATATAACAATAATATACTGTACTGTAACAATGCCGAGTTGTTTACATAATCTCGAGGGGATTTTTTGGATTCCTTTTTTATTTTTAATTTCATTTTGGGCAGTTGCCCATACGTGACCCAGAGGGGTCACAGACCAGTGTAATTGAGTCTCCATTACACTTTTGTGAAATACTACTTTTTCGACATGGTTAAAAAACAAACTCACAAGTGTCAAAACTGTTTTTACACAAATTTGAAGGTGATGGAAAGACACATAGTAAGTGGAAAACAAAAACGTGTCAAGTCAAAGTATTTAGAGTCACGTGCAGAGTGTAGAAAGAAGTTTCTCCGAGTGATGAAATTCTTACTTTGGCGGCCACATGAATGTCGTGAAAATAAGTACCAAGTTAAGACAAAAAACAAGGTAGAAACAACAGACCCGTATAGAGCACAAGAATGAACTGTGGTGAGAATTGGTTAGGTTATGCACAGACACCAAAAATATTGTGCAACATACCTGCAGTAATGTGCAGATGTGCATGGTAGGTGAGGTACAACTATTTACAAGTAGTGTGCAAAAGAAGGACCAGCATAAAAAGTGCAAAAAAAAAAAAATCTGAAATAAGATGCATGGTCTTGGCATATTCCACAGCTGTATTTGATTGATACTATTAGTTCTATTATACTACTAGTGTTTGAAGGTATTAATCATACATGATAAATAATTAAACTAACAAATAACCTTTTGGCAAAATATGAACTTTCTTACAAATAAAACTGGCATTATTGAGTATAGTAACTCTTCCATGTTCACGTCAACCTACCTACTGACTTACAGTATATACTGATCATCAGACCAAAGATCTCTCCAACGTTGTTCCCTATCTGAGAACTTCCGAATGTTCCTAATTAGTCTGTGCCTATCTTGAGTAACCCACCTATCATCCAAAAGATTTTCCTATCAATCCTTTAACCTCCAAGTAACAAACGTACCCTTCAATATGTGACGCAGTGGATCTCCCTCCTTTCACAAATGTTCCCTAACAACTAACAAAGCGAAGAGAAATTGTGTGACAATCTACCAAATCACAAATTACTTCACTTTTAAAATGTGCTGGATTTTGTTTAAATAACGGTAACGGTATTTGTTTCAAGCCAACCTCACTATCAGTTACCGATCAGTAAGTTGTACTAAACAAAATCAATGTCCACAAGTATGATCTCCCAGTCCTAAAAAACAAGCAAGTCTCCTTTATACTGCGCTTCTAAGAGTATCAGTCAACCACAAAACAGGATCCCTGGAGTTCAATTGTCCAGACAGCCGAGAACAGTGCTTGTCAAGACTGGCAAGGAATTGATTAGCCCAGCATCTGCAGTCGACGCTTATACGGTATCGAACAAACGCAGCGGGTATTGAAACAGTAGGGAACGTAGTGCGGAGAACACAGATTTGCCATCGCAGTGGCAATCTTATTGGTCTGTGGAAATAATTGGGGCATGTGTGGTTGTGTGACTGTTTATCATGCTATGCCTCATAAAATATGAAAGAGGTCTTTCAGATAGGAACATTTTAATATGTGCCAGTAAATTGTCCCTTTTTTTCCATTTTTTTTTCCATGTTTTAAATTAGGTTGCTTTCAAACCATGTTTGTTCTTTTACACTTTAGGGTGAGACCAAGGTCCTGAAGCTGAAAAACCTGAGAACAAAGGATTTTGCCAATTATACCTGCCAAGTGTCCGTTCGTAATGTGTGTAACATTGAAGACAAGTCGGTCACCTTCAGGCTCACAAACAGCACATGTAAGTAAAAAGATGCTGTGTTGACCGATTCCCGCTGCTCAGGTTTTATTATCACATCAGTCCTCTTTATTTTTGAAAAACTCCTACTGCTCTACGTCCTCCTCATTCGGTGTTTGTTCTGCTGCTTATTCACTTTCCCCTCAAACGTGCTCCATCCCTCCTCTTGCCCGCCTCCCGGTGCACCCAATTGTCAGCCCGTCTTGTTGAAAAGGCATCACAGAGCCGTCAGCTGCAATTCCGTTGTCACGTTGCCTGTTATCTCCAATTCAGTCCGCAGTGCTATATCCATCTCCACACCGCCGCCCAGCAACAACATTGTCATTGACAGCTCTGTCAGCCTCGTTATGTTCAAACTGATACACTGCCAGGGAAAGCCCTGCTTTACTCTTTCTTTCTTGTTCTTGAAGTTGGCTTGGTGGTTTTGTGTGCTGTTCTTTGCTTTTCATATCGCTCTGATCCCGATATTAATCATATGAGTTTACAACAGTGAACATTTCAACAAAATTGAATTATCTTCTCTTTGCATAGTGTCCTGCCATCTATCCATCCATCCATCTATCTATCTAACCGATGTAATTCTTGATCCTTTGTACATTTTGAAGAAAGTGTTTTACAGGAATACTATTAAAATACCAAGGAACTATTGCACATTGTGGAACAAAAAATGCATAACTTCTCATTCAAGGAATGCACAAAAATGTATTGTTAAAAGAAGACCGCAGAGTAAAACGAAAACAACATAAATATTGGATTTTGAAAGGAAATATGATAATTTGGGCTGTCCTTTAAAATGTGCAGTATAAAAGATACTGAGGTCATAAAAAGAACAGACAAGCACGGAGATTGAAAAAGCTGATAGAACGACATGAAGTCATCACAAACGTGTTAGGTTATGGTCGCTGTGATTTTACAAATTAAGATTATACTTTAGGTCTTTTTCTGATTAAGGGAAGCCTGACATGATCAGACATGCATTTGTCCACTTTTTGATAGTAGTTAATGGTTTATTTAAAACCAAAGACTCCATCTCCTATCTGTTTCCCACGCACATGCATGCAACTCTTGATGCTGGCATAATAACTCACTAAGTTGCCAAAGCAACCAGTCTGTCTGACCCTCACAGCTTCATAATGACGGAAACCCACTCTTCTTGTTTGCATGTGTGTGCATTAATTTGTGTGTATCATCAAAAGTTCTCCTGCTTGTAGTTTTGTAAGATGTAAAGCATTTAAACAACCTAATTTTATTTTTGAATGACTGCAATGTAGTAAAATGAAAGAACTAATTAATTTTTAGTCCAACCAGAAATTGTACTAAAGTGCACAGACTGTAAAATTGTGCTCATTTTAAAGTACGTTTAAAACATTAAACTGTATTTTATATATATACACTATATACATTATATCTGATATTTTAGTTAAAATGAGTTTAAGCACTGAGGAGACATTAATGGGCTATAAAGTGAAAAATGTAATAAAATAGGGTAATGACTTTCAGCATATCTAGCAATAGTACACATTATAGTAGTCAAATTAAGTCCAATCCCCTTTAAAAAAAAAAAAAAAGAGGAAAAGGACGATAACAAAAGACAGTAACCCAAGTAAACAGAGTGCTACAACACTGAGGTACATCCACAAAACGGCGAACCGGATCCTGTAAGACATAGACAGTTATTTTCATCATCTGTAATATTTTGTTTTTATTACTCTTCACTGAGCTTGTGGCGTCACTCACCGCTTGGATTACATTGCACCAACTGGGTCACGCCATCGCTGCGGTGGGACATGGGGATTGATTGATTTTTGGGATCATAATCCCTGTCCTACCACTTACTGACGGCAGCTGCCAAATCCTTTTCCCCCCGAATATGAATACAGGGGCAGCAACAGGGGATGAGGGCACGTCATGTTAAGCAAAGTGCTATTAGAAGTTATAAGAACAAGATTGGAATTATTTTGAGGAATACAACAAAATATTAGATTGTCACCAACCTCAATGACATATCAACTGGAAATGGCAGAGGATTAACCACTATTTTTCACGTTTTGGACCACTTGCTTAAATACTCGAACTTCACTATTTAACTACACAAAGGCTCAATGTTTGTATCTTCAAGATCGTAAAAGAAATTTGATTAGTTTTTAAATATATTATGAATATTTGAAGATATTTGCTGAAAAAATGTAAGAAAGAAATATGCTCTCAACCTTTTCACTATTTCAAGTTATTAGATTTGTTTGGTGTGTGTGGCTAAAATGACACCCAGTGGTGCACTTTTAGCGACTCGCGTTTCGCTCAAACCTCCAAGAATATATAGTGAAAGATCACATTAATGGCAAAGCACTACAGAGTCTACAGTACACAACAAAATGTTGTAAAGTGACCATTTAAGAATACAACAAAGTTCAACCCTAATCATCATTCACTCACCCGCAAGGCTTCAGCTATTGAGTACTTTTGGTCTTCAAAATGTCTACAGGAAATTGTTGTTAGATAGAAATGACAAAATATACTTTTTTTTTGCTTGGTTAAAAAAAAAAAAAAATGGATGGATGGATGGACTATACACTTTGAGGTCAACAGCCTGAAAGAGTTGCATTCCTACTGATCACTTTTTAACAAACCAGGCAGATTCTTTCTTTTTTTTTCATCACATGGGTAATACCTATGGGGAGAGATTTCAGAAATAGTATAACTGTTAAGATTTAAGTGAAGTTAAAAAATGATGAAATTAACAAAAAAAATAAAAATGGTCAACCACCATTTTCAAATGTGTTATTTGGTCTTTATATATATATATATATATATATATATATATATATATATATATATATATATATATATATATATATATATACCGTATATATATATATATATATATATATATATATATACCGTATATATATATATATACCGTATATATATATATATATATATATATATATATATATATATATATATATATATATATATATATATATATATAAGACCAAATAACACATTTGAAAATGGTGGTTGACCATTTTTATTTTTTTTGTTAATTTCATCATTTTTTAACTTCACTTAAATCTTAACAGTTATACTATTTCTGAAATCTCTCCCCATAGGTATTACCCATGTGATGAAAAAAAAAGAAAGAATCTGCCTGGTTTGTTAAAAAGTGATCAGTAGGAATGCAACTCTTTCAGGCTGTTGACCTCAAAGTGTATAGTCCATCCATCCATCAATCGTTTTTCTATAGCCACTTAACCTCACTAGTGTCGCTGGCTTGCTAGTGCCTATCCCAGCTGTCCTCGGGCAGTAAGCGGGGGACACCCTGGATTTATGTCTATTAAACAGCCTTTGAAAAGTAATCCTGCTCTCACCAGCCAACACGAGGCACAGGAGCTCTCCTAGATAGCAGTTAATTTATGTTAGACATCGCTATTGACGACAGAGACACTATTATGCAGGTATCTAGGACTAGGAAAAAAAAATGCCTTGAGCATTTTTTTTAACCTTAAGTACTCGAATTACTCAAGGACTTGTTTTCGCCCTATGCAGATGTTAAAGCTTAGCTATGATTGGTTGTTCTCTGAGCCCTGAGCAACTGTGATGCCGAGAGCAGGTGACAAAATGGCCGCCTCTTGAGTTGGATTAAAAAAAGTGCATTTTGCTTAATTCCAATTCCTCAAACCCATGATTAACCACAATGCAGTTTTAGACATATAGGCCCGATTATTAAATATTTTTGGAAAGTTTTATTCTATTTCGACTTCATTTTGAATACAAACAAATTGTCACAACAGACAATAGAGAAAAAGGCATTGTGCCCCTGAAGAGAGTGGGTTGAGCGCCTTGCTCAAAGGTCCAACAACAGTGCTAAAGAGGATCTCTCCAATTCTAATGTCTTTGTTTTAAACGCTCAGTGGGAGTCAGACCTTCGACCCCGCTGTCACAAAGACAAGTCCTTTTGGACCGAGCTACTGATGCCCCCATAAATGTTTCATTATTATCATTACCGGTCCGTGTTGATTGGCTGAAAAACCTCGTATGATTTCAGAGAGGTCATTTAGGGTCCAGTTTGAATACTAATCTAAGTTGCTGAATGTGGTCCCCTTGCATGAAGGGTTAGGACACTATTTAAAAATGTAACAGGGGTGCAGTGGAAATAGAAAACAGCCACTGACTTCACAATGACCGAGTGTGTTTTTAAAACACAACTGCCGAATTCTATTAGAAAGATTGTCATTTAGGGAGTGTACTAGGATTAATATTCGTCAAAAAAAGTTGGCGACAAAAAGAACTTCATTCCATAGCGGTCGCAGTTGCCGCTTTAAGATCTTAAAGCGCCAACATTATGAGCAATTCACTTTGTTTTTATGGGTATGGTAAATGCTTTATCTGGCTTGTTAAATGGATATCAGTCCAACAGTGTCAATAAACACTGAGTGTGGTTATCTTTGAAACGCAGGCTTGTTTTGTGTTCCTCCGGTATTGGATCTTATCATATTGTGTGGTCGTATCGAACATTGCGTCCAGCGAGTGTGCAAGAATATGAGGTTGAAGAGCCTATCGTGCAGACAACAACTATGTAAAGTGTTGACAATGTGACAGAGAGAAAATGGAGTAGCGAGTAAATCGGCGCAAGCGTTGAGGATGCAGACATTTGTTACCTGCGTGTCGAGTGCGGCGCTACGCACAAATCCCATTAGTTTAGGGACGAGCGGCGGCTGATCCCGCTGTCGCCATCACCCACACATCCCTGGGAAATTGAAGCTATAATTCTCTAATCCTCACTTCACGTATCTCTTCACTCACATATTTGCTTTTCTCCACATACACCTCATTTTTTATCTTCTCTATTTTGAAATGGCAATGCTTTGTTTGACCAATGACCATGTGGTGACCATTTTTGTATTGAGTGTTTATTGCGAACTAAACTGATGATGTAATCAGAATGTGAGGTCCACAAGCTGCCATTTTTTTTTACACAGTTTGCAATGGGATTTCTGTTTTTTTGACACTTGACAATAGGCCAGATCTCAACACACCTAGATTCTATATTGTACAGAATACAGTGGAACCTCTACACAAAAATCCTTCTGTACACAATATATTCACTTTACAAATAAAAGTTCTGCCAAATTTTTGCCTTTTAATTAGAAAAAATATTCAATATATGAGCGAAAACTCACATGCTCAAAGAGATACTGGTTGAACTTGAAACTCAGCGATTCATACTCCTCCTCCTGTATCCTGCACCCCCATTGGTCAGAGCCCTTCACATTCATTGCCCTGCTCTCCTATTGGCTGTGCTGTACAGTACAGTTGGCTCGTGCAATTTTCTTAATCGGCTCGTTCAGGTTTATATTTTTGTAGTGTGTCCCAATAGTTTATCCTTTGCTCCTCAAAAATGTTGAAGAATGGTATTTGTATATAGTACTGTTCTGTAAGTCCAGTTTGAAAATAAATGAATAAATAATGCACCGGTAAATATTTGGTGGGTTCTGGCCAATAATTAGGAGAATGCTCCCTCGGCATTTTCTTCAGTTAATTTTTAAACCTTAGGCTTGAGGAATGCTAAAATGTGTATATGCCTTTAAATGAGTTCAATAATATAGCAAATCTTTCAGAAGCCACACCAAACTTTAAGACGCACCCCAAAAAGGTTTAACAGAAACTTAATTTAAAGGCTGCATCGCTGGTTGCAGGTTGTAAAATTAGATCATTACGCAGAACGATGATAAGTTTTTAGAATTTTTGTTTTCATTTAAAACCTTTCTTTCAAAATGCCTTGTTAAATTAATATCCTTAAATCGTCAAATCAAATCAATATCATGCAAAAATGTACTACGGCATTGTTAAATAATAAGAAAAACAGGAGACTACACTATTTTGTCCGTTTGAATCAAACTTTCCACGATTAATGTGGGTCACTTAGCAAACACAGCAGAGCAACTGCAGTGGAGACCCAATGAATTATTCCAGCACAGTTCTAGATGCTCTCAAGTGTGGTGTGCACGGGATGTGATACCCATATGACCTCAGTCTCGAGGTGCCTGCATATATTCGCGTTCCTAAAGTACCTTTCTGTGCCGTGCATGCCTGGTAGCAGAACGACAATTAGTAAAAATATCGGCAACTAGCAAGTCACACTGAGGGATTATTGATCTACTTCCACCACACTCTAAAATCGTTATGACAAAATTGCAGGTGGTCTAAAAACAGATCAGACTGTTACCTTAACGGGCACGTCTTTAGTTTGCAATCAGCACCAGCAGCCATGCTTAACATTTGCTGCTTTGTTTTGCTTAGTCGTGGGATGGCAGCATGTGTTCATTTGAGGATAATGTGCTTGAGTCATGCTTTTGAAGTGTTTATTTTCTGGTGGGTTGTGGACTGCTGGATGTACCTGGTAACAATTGTTACATGCAAAAGACACCAGTTTTGCTCCATTTTTGTGTGCTTTTATGGCTTGGCATTAGCAAGACCATACAGCAAACCATCTTCCTGTTTGCATTTTGACTAAGAGTCATGTTACTTCAACTGGCCTGCCACGCTTGGAAATAAAATATTTTTAACACAATTAATCACAAAGATCTTTGCCAAATATTATTAGTTGATTCAAATTAAAAGAGCTGAACTAAAGGGATAAAATCTTTCTGTCTACCCCTTTCTGAGAAATAATTGCAAGCTATAGCATATGCTAGTCCTAGAAAACAGGGATGTCATTTATTTATGGAATCTATTAGTATTGTAGCACATAGTTTGAAACCATCCATTTGGTTTTATATGGAAAATAGTGTATAAAGATAGTACATGAGTAATTGAGTAAAATGTTCTGCCAAATAGATTTTGTTTGTTGTCCAGACTGCTGCTGAAAGTCAAATGATCAATTCACAAAATAAATTGTAGCTTATTGTGGGCCGTCAGCCATGTTTTTTGTTTACTTTTCACTGGGACATTTTAAGGTCGGAGCTTGAAAGTTGCCAATGATTCTTGTCAACCAGTATAATTTGTCCAAAAATTTTTCATACAAATACATTTGTGATTTTCACGTTTTTGAGATATACAAATACTGTATATTCACAGTTTTCCTTTTTTTTCGCATTCACAAATGAGATTTTTATTTTCATCTTTTTTAAGAGGATGCAGTTTTTATGTATTTTTTTTTTTCAGATCCACAAACATTGTTACTACTTTTTACTACGCTACTTTATTTCTCACAACTTTTAAATGAGAAATCTGATACGGCTTCTTCGTGTTCACTCTTCTTGTGGAAACAGGAGGAATGGTCCTTTTGGCATATAAATATCAGAGTCCCTGTGTGTGTGAATATCGTGTATGACGTTTGTCTCACAAATAAATGCGTGTAGCCGCAGATTCACCAACTCACATTCCACAGCTCACCGGCAGAATTGCATATTTACAAATGATCATGGTCATGATAAATGCATACACAACATGCACAAACGTGAACATTGTGGAAATATTAGAGAATCTGAAAAAACATTTGGAAATCGCAAATGTGAATTAAAATAAGTAGCAAATTTATTTTTGGATCTCAAAAGCACGTGAAAATCACAAATGTGTTTTTGTGTGAATAATAGTGAGCAGATCTCTCCCCATATGTAAGAGCTGTAATGCATGAAGACATGTTTTATAGCTTATCTTGGAGACTTTCAACTTTTTTACGCCCTTTTTTGATGTGCATCTCTAATTTAGCCGATTACAAAATGATTGGTTGGAGTGATACTATTGGGAAAAAAAATGGAGGGCTTCAGTACCCAAATGATTTGATTTTTCTTTGTCTGATACACATTTGAAATCTGCTTTAAATCTATACTGTGTTCTCCTTTTGTCAGCTCAAATCTCACTTTGTAAGCATGGTAGCATCTCCTCAAAGTCAAAATGTGATATACTCATACCTTACCCAAAAACTGCAGAAGCCAAAAATGATTAATGTTAAACCAAAGGTAGACTGTGATATGCTAAAATTGAAGCAATATTGAGATCAATCAATTCTAATGCTGCAATCATAATGTAATCCTACTGAGAAAAACCTTCTACATTTTGAAGTATTGAAGGTAACCTCATTAGGATTTTAATTTCTTCAGGTTTCATCATCAAATTATTCATTATATATGAAGTGTAAGTCCAAACGAACTGTTAAATCTACTGTATGGTGGCTCCACTTCCCAGCTCCACCAATGGTGAGGCTGTCCGTCAACGACACGGTGGTGGCGGATCCCGGGCAGGATGTGGTCATCACCTGCGAAGTGACCGCAGGTTTCCCGCCGCCTACTGTGATTTGGTCACGCTACCCAGGACCCCTTCCTCTCAACGCCAAGGTTCGCGGCTCTCAGCTGATTCTGAGGGCCGTCACGCCCGCAGACGCGGGCTTCTACAACTGCACGGCTGTCAACAATGTGGGCAACCCGGCTCGTAAGAACATCAATGTCGTTGTCAGAAGTAAGTACTATTTTTTCAAATCATTTAAGGGGGGCATTTGTATGTAGGACCTCAGAGTAAATAGTCTTTCTTCAGAAAAGAAGATTTACTATTAAACGAGGTGGAGTGGTGCCTCGAGGTACTTGTGGGTTTGTCAAGACATAAGCCATTTTCGTCCAATTATTTTGGTTTGACTTGGAGATTTAGGCACTGTTGAGAGGCCATGAACTCATCTTAAATCATTTCGCAAGAGGCAGCAGTTTGGCATATAGTAAACTGGACCTCAATAAAGAGGGGCCAAACCGCATCAGACATAAACACAAAATAAAGACTAAGTACGACTAAGTACATCTGACAGTATGCATGCAAATCAACCACTTAACTTTGCTTTAAGGACAGTTATCTTAATGTTTATACATAATGGCAGCATGGTTCGATTCCGTTTCTGGCCTTCCTGTGTGGAGTTTGCACGTTCTCCCCATGCCTGTGTGGGTTTTCTCCACATTCCTTAACAACATGAATGCTAGTTTTAGTGGACACTCCAAATTGTCCTTGGGTTTAATTGTGAGTGTGAGTGGTGGTTTGTCTCTGTGTGCTCTGCGATTGGCTGGCAACCAGTTCAGGGCTTATGTATCCCGCCTACTGCCTGAAGATGGCTGGGATAGGCTACGGTACACCTGCGACTCTAGTGAAGATAAGTGGCTAAGAAAATGTTCTGGTTTTAATGCATTTTTTTATAAAGTCCATTTTTGTGTGTAAACTTTCCCTCTTTAACTCATTCAACGGCGTATTCATACGACTTTACAGAGTCCAGACATTCAATCCTAGGTACAATTTTATGTAGTTTTTTTTTTGTTTTGTTTTGTTTTTTTTAAATATTAAGGAATATTAATGAAGGAGTGATTTTAATGCATTGGCATTGAATTAGTTCAAAAACACATGATTTGTTGTGCTTGTTTTCTGCCAAGGCTGCAACAGCTTATTGACTCATCAGTTGGTGCCACTTGCCTCCAAATTTAGAAGTGCATGGCTCTTGAACATGAAACAAAATCAAACAAAGAATGCTGTTTTATACTTCATTTTAGTTTAATAATTGAACTACTACTCTATTCTCTTAACACTGTAACTATACCAAAATAGTATTGTCTTATTTCATATTTTGACTTTAATCATAAAACATTACATTTGACTCTTGTAATTGTACTTTTTTTTTTACACTGGTTATGCATAGATGCAGTTGTCCTACTAGTTATTCTAGTTACTGTACCATCAACAGGACTGAGAAGCTTTTAAAAGAAGCAAATGGCTACATCAGCATCCTGGAGCAGTTGTGTTTTAGTTTACGTATACTGTGTTTTTGTTCCAATTTAAGTGCATGTTTGTGAAACATTTTAACGGCATAAAATATGTATTAAAAAGAAGTACTCCTTATTGAAATTCTCTAAAGCAACGCCCTTAAACACTGTTGGCATCTTTTTAATGCAAGCAGTGGACAGTTGATGGACAGTTGATCCCTCATTATGGAAAAGTGGCGAGAATCATGTCAGAATGGGAGGGTAAAGTATTCCTCTTTAGTCCAAATCTCCACGACCGTTGATACGGAAGCTTTGCATTGCTTGGCCCCTGCAGCTATTTTTAGTCCTTTTAATCATCTCTATTCACTCCAATTAGTTGTAGCGGACTGGAAGCAATTAGTGAGAGTCTCGCCTGTTAGCTAACAGCGTAGACAATGTACGCTGGATAGCTTTCTCCTGTAAACCTAATGGGCCTGAACGCATCATTGCGCCAACACAGGTGACAAGGCAGCAAATGAGACACATACACATTTAGCGTGTGTGTGCATGAGCGTGAACTGAGTAAGAAAGAGTGAATTAGTAGACACACACACATGCAGTAAATTGAGCATTTGTGCATAATAGACAGGCGGCTTTGTTTCCGGACAGCAATGCATGTTAAACATATGGTGAGTGCCTCACACATGACTTTACCTGGCATGTCTAGCAGGCTTTAAAAGATGATGAAATCAAACTGACCTAAACTCTTTGCTGCTTTCTATTCCTTTTACTGTTTTGTATTCAGCGTCAAAATCGTCTGGGGAAAAGGTAGCTTTTGAACGTGAAAATTAGATGTGACACTGAGAGAGTTACTCTTTGTCCTTGATTTTGTTCCTCTCTCGTAGCGACTTTGTTTTATTCTGTGCGAGGCTCCTTTTATGTCACATGTTTTCCTTCTTCCTCTCCCGCGCTTTCTTCTGTAATATTCTTTTCTCTTCTCTTTTTGCCGCTTTGAGTCATTTTGCATCATCCGAATGCCTCAAACCATTTGTCCCACATTCCTCTCAAGCCTTTTATTTTCACACTCGATTTCTTTTATAAAATTTAAACGCGCACTTGGTTATTTATTTTTCAAATCAAGTCATTGTTAATCTGTCAGTCATTACTTTGTGTTAACAGCTTTTTGAAATAGCAAAATGGATTATTTCAACCCCTGAGCCACATATTTATATATTTTTTTTTAGAAATATTTTTTTCAAAACAGTAATACTTTCCATTTACGAGTATTTTTCATTATTTTATGTTTTACTTTATATGTTTTATATGGTTATCCATCCACCATCCATTTATTTGCTGGAGCCTCTCATTCTAACAAGGGTCGCAGGCTTGCGTGCATATCTCAGCTGACTTCGGCTGGTAAATGGGGGACACCCTCAAGTGGTTGCCAGCCAATTGCAGGGCACACATAGACGAAAAATCAAGCACCCACCTAAGGACAATTATTATGTCCAATAAACCTGCCATGCATATTTTTCGGAATGTGGGAGGAAGCCGGCGTGCCTGGAGAGGATCCACACGGGCTCGGGGAGAACATGTAAACTCCACGCAGTGCCACCAAGCTGCCCCATGTTTTAACCATTTCTGAATATACTGCATATTCTAAAAGTCGTGGCTACATTTTTATATGTACAAGTTTTCTTTGTATAAGTTAACCAGCCCTCCCCTGTTGCTGACCCAGCTATGAGCAACCTGACCTTCCAGATTACGCCGGACTCCAACAAGGATAGCGAGACCATCCAGATGGGTCGAGACCTCAAGCTGTCGTGTCATGTCGATGCCAACCCTCAGGACAAGGTCAACTACACCTGGTATAAGAATGGCGCCTTGGTCTTCAACACGGACAGTCTGATCCTGCTGCGCAGCGACCCCGACATGGCGCCTGGCACCAGCAGCTTGGAGATTGTGGACATGAAATTCCGAGATTTGGCAACCTATAGCTGTGTGGCAAACTTCCCAGGCAGCAGCGTGCCCGAGCTTCGAGTGGATGTCAACATCTCCCAGAACAGTGGTAAGATTGATCTCTTTTACTTTTTATATACTGTATGTATATATATATATATATATATATATATATATATATATATATATATATATATATATATATATATATATATATATATACACTTCGGATCCCTCGCACGCTCACGAAAAGAATATCAGCTGCATGTGAAAAAGCTACCATATTAATTAGCCATGTGGGCGTTGTTTATATGGAGTGAATACAGTCGCAATAAATTACTATACTAAGTAGTATGTGGCAAGTGCGCTCTGAAGTGAATTTTTTTATATTGGTGAGATTTTTACCCGAGCACTGCAGATTAGTGCTGTAGTGTAGCATGTACCCTAGTGGCAGCTGTCTGGCAACATGGCTGTTAATAAAGGAAGTAAGACAATGCTTAAAAAAAAAAAAAGAAAAATGATGTCATGTATGAAATGAACGTCATTTGGACAACTTTATTTTGAAGAATTGTCATGACAATGATCTAGTTGTCATCTACTTGATCATTATCTCATAGCGTAAAACGTGCGCATGTGTGTGTGTATATCTGTGTGTTTCTTTTGGGCCTTTTCTTGTACCATTTTACTACAATTAATGAAGTATCTACTTTACTCCTTCTATAATTAGGCACAGTTAGCGCTCCACGCTGAGCGACCATTGCTTTTCACGGTTCCCATGTTGCATTTAAGCGGTCTGATTGTTCAATAAAATTGGCCTTGTTAACGTCAGTTTCTTTTGTACCTTTTTATTTGCCATCTGTCTCTATTTCAAGTTTAACTGTCAGACACCATCTGTGTCTTTTATATCAATGCTCAACTCTCGTACATCCTAACCATTGTACATGCCTTGCATTGCAAGTCTTAAGCCGCTCTAATGCGGTTTTTATTGATGTAGGTTTAATATTTTGCATCTTTCACCCTCCTAGTTTCGCCTCCAATACTGGCGGTCCCGCCAGGAGGTCAGACGGTTATTGCACGAGAAGGCGGGACAGCTGAGCTCGTCTGCCTAGTGATGGATGGCAAACCCCGTCCACCGATCCTATGGTCCCGCACAGAAAAAGACCTGCTGATGCCATCTGGGAAAGCTGTGGTGGAAACGCCCGATGGCCGCCTCAGGCTGAAGAACGTAAGCCGCGACATGATGGGGGCTTACCGCTGCCAGACTGCACCTTACAACGGTCTCAACATCAAACGGCGAGAAGCGCAGGTCCTGCTCAATGTGCAATGTGAGTGTTAAAGTGAAGATTTTCACCTCAAGAATCCACTTTTTAGCTCCTTGACAGGAGTACTCGTACCACCTTGGGCCTCTTTGACTTGTTCAGCCCAGGGCAGGTTTTGGTCCATGATAAAGAAAAGTGAACATAAAATCAGGAAACCAAATGTGCTTATGTGTTTGTTTATTTTTTACATCATTCCAGACTAGGCTACTAAAGTACAATTGTAAACACGGCCATAGACTCCCCAGGTACTGACTTATATCAAGTAATGGTCGGTATCAAATATATTCCCAAATATTTTTGACACCTGTTTGAATTAACACTCAGAAGTGTCTGGGATTCATGCTCCTTTGGCCTTTATCATCTCCTCCCTTCAACGTGTTTAATAGCCCTTTAATTATTTAAATCAGCTAGATCCTCGAGGTTCTGTGACTGAAGAAGTCGAGAGCATCGTTAAATGTACCCTGTATAAAAAGAAAGATCAAATTATGTTATTGTATCTGAGGTACCCAAAGGCCAAGATATAGCGTATATGATATACCCTGAGCAGAATGTAGCCGTTTAAATTACCGGATTTCATTGTGCTCCTTTCCTCCACAAGGATTTACGGGGCTTGCTAATGCAAGCCGGGCGGAAGGGCAACACTGTGTGAGCCCTGCTGTCCACACTGGCCAAGTCTGATTAATGGACCAGGTGGCCACCGCACTCTTGGTGCAGAGAGAAACACCGAGCTTAGAAACACGGCAAGAGCGTGTGGATGAAAAGCAGGTTTAAGAGTGCGCCTGAAATGGAAAAGTGGCATTAGCGAAGGTAGGGAGATGGATGGTGAGGCTCTATGAAAAAAATAAAAGTGATATTGTCAGGTTACGGCAATGAAAAACACACTAAGTAAGAAGGGTGGATAACACTATAACAACTCAGGAACGTGTTGAAAAACAGATCTGTCTCCATTTCACACGTCTTCAATTTGTGCCTCGTTATACTGGATTTTTTTGTTTGTCCATTTAGCACTGTTAATCAATGTGAGCAAAAGATGCCATCCATTATTTTTTTATGGCAGGCGCAATTAAGTAGCTACGCAGGCTCGGCACACTTTGACCTCCACTCTTTTTTCTTTGTATGCTATTCTTCTTTCCATCCCACCTGAGTGTTCTTCCTCATTGCCATTTTCATCATCATCAATCAGCTAACGGAGGGACGACCCGCTACCTTGTCTGTCTGTTTGTCTACTGTTCTGTCTGTCTACTGTGGTAATTCTGTCCCTACATCTTTTCGCTCATATTCAATCATCGACTTCCCTCACTTTCGCACTTTTAGCGCCATTCGTCTTCCTCATTGTTGCTTTCTCCCTACCTGTCATTTCACGTCCACACTGCGTCCACACACCACCTCCTTCTATAAATTGATTTTTACTTTGTTTGCTGTAAACGTTAGGCTTGGTCAATGTTGCTTTCTCTGGGACAAACCTATTTGCATTTAATGAAACTTTTGTTTACCTTCCGAGTGCTCTGGTGATGAGACGAAACATTGTGGTGGGCCCTCAAATCAAATGAAATAACTAAGAACGTTTGAAAAATCGAAGTGTCACTGACTTTTCGTCTGTAATACATTTTGCTCTTGACATGAGGCTAATGTCTAAACAAGTGTTTTATGGATTAATACTGTACTTGAAAGTAATAGTAATTAACCTCAGCAACAGACTAATATTTTAGCCTGTAAAGTACAGTGGACACTGACTAAGTAGCTGAAGTAGCTGTTAAGTGAGGAGCAGAGTTTGGACCCTGAAGAAGACGTGGAAATGAAAATGCAGAAAGTCTTGATGCACAGAAATTCACCATAACCACAGCAAGCATCGAAAACTAGATTTGGAAAGTGGGCTGCCTTTAAATGAGTTTGAGTTGTATATCTTTAATAAAAGACTCGGGAAAACTAGACTTGGAAAACTAGACTCAGAAACTAGACTAATAAAAGGAAAGCACCTTGACATGACTGCTTGAGAGCTTGATGTTCTAGACATGTGCCACTGAGAACCTAGAGTTTAATCACTAAAGATAATGGACACTGACTGATAGGTTCTTAAGTTAACACAATAAAATAATAAACACGTAACTGTTAAGCAAGTTTGGACCCCCAAGCTGAAAGGACACGGACGTGGATAAGTAGAAAGTCTTTATCCACAGAAATCCAACATAGTGAAATATCTATAAATATCTATATAATTTTGTTTTTGTTATGTTCTTGGGTCAATTGTTGAAGGGATTTTTCTGCTGATGCTACTTGGATGTTTTACCGTATTTATCGTTTTGTATATGGGCTTCAGCAATTACTGTCTAAAACTAAAAAACAATCACAACTACATGGTATCTGATACATCAACATGAAAATCAGTCATCACCAGTCACAACAGTAAATACAGGACCCTATATGACATAGGTGATAAATTCTTAATAAAGACATGGGTGACAAGTACATGATCACTGGAACTGATATCACAACAGTAACACATACCATAGTGCAATGTAAGAATGTATCGTCTAAATCACAGGAATAAAAGCAAAAACCCAATCCCTTGTTACTAACTAAAAATGCATCACACAACATTGTTCATGCGTCTTACTTGTTCCTTTTCACTGTTTACTTGCTCTCTGTGCCCTTGACACATGTAGCAAAAGTCACACATAAATATGCATACTGTACTTGCCTATCAACTGCACTAGGCTATGTGACCATGCAGTAATCAGTCCACTGCAGTAAACAATGACTCAGACAGTCATCAGCGCCGTCACTTACTACACTTTCTACTATATTATGTACATGTTGGTCCATTTGAACAGGTTACCGTTATAAACTATCCAACAATAATGAGTACTCTTGTATTTGAAAGGTTTCCCCGGTCTTTGCATCTCTCTTCTACCCATCCGCTCATTGATTTCACCATCCCTGTCTGTGTATATTATCTAGATTAAACCATAATTACACCTGCATTTGATAAACGTGACTCATAATGTTCACCGCACTGTCTCGCCTCAGGGACCCCGAACACACGATCTCATTGCCGTTAGTAAGGCAATATGCCATTAGCAGCATGTCTATTATGCACATGATTAGCTGGGGGGGTGATCTAGCTGCCTGGTGATTTGTGGTGGACTAATATGCCCGTGTTGTGTCTTCACTCTCCTTGGGGCAACAGCAGCTAGTCAGTCATTATAAAGGCTGCAGGTAGGTTAATTGTGGCGGCTGAGCAAAGGTTTGCCATTCTTGGAACTACTGAATCTCTGTGTAAATAGGAGCTATTCATGTATTCTGATTAGGTTAGGGTTACCAGGTTTTCTAAAGCTTAATCTCTAATCAATCTGGTGGCCGATGGTTGTGTAAATGCTTTAGCTAATATTATTAAAAAAAAAAAAAGTATTGGACTAGTTCTAGTTCAACGGCCCTAAACAAGTCAGTGCACTGCCCCCATGATCCAAACTTGTAACTTGGTCTTGGTGTGCTGATTCACTTCGGGCACTCCGGCTTTTTCCCACATCGCAAAAATATGCATGTCAGGTGTATTGAACACTCTAAATTGTCCTTAGGTGTGATTGGTGTGAGGATAAGCGGGTTTAGAAAATGAATGGATAGATGGATGAATGATTGTGCCAATATAGTAGTAAAATTTGTATTTCATGCCTCTTCTACTTGAGTTGACGTGTGCCTATTATGATTTTGGTTTGTCAGATAAATTAAATGTGTCCACGCAACCTCTGAAATGTGCTCATGGGGTAGTCATTTCTGTTTGGTTCAATTAATTGAATTAAATGTATTATTATTGATAATAATTAATATCTCTATTGTTTAAGATGTACTACTGAGTGAGTGGTCAATGAACACACTTCAAGGCAACAACATGACGTAGTTCAGTATTCGCTTTCTTTTGCTTCATGTAGTTATAAATCAAATGTTATCAAATAGTTATCAAATCAAATGCAAGCAATTTTCCCCCCAAAACTCAGTTTCAATAACCATTTTGACGGGTTATTGCGGTGTTAAAAGTCAAGGTTTTATAAACCTTTATTACTGTCTATCACCGGTAATGAGCTCTTTTCTTTTTTTGCTTAATCTAACAAAAGGGGCGTTCCAATGGAGTATAATATGATTGCTTTTTGGATGCTTGCTAAGGTGACTCAACAAGCTGCCGCTTTGAAAATAATTGGATGGCAATCACAGTTGTTTTTTTTTACCTTCTTGACATACACACTGGATAAGGGGGATATATTTTTCTTAACTCCTTTGAAGGTTTTTTTTTTTGAGAAAAACACAAATGTATGCTCAAGTTAGTCTCTAACTTGATTTCTGTAGTTTTAGGTGTTACAGGTGATTACATTCAAAGTTAGTTTGAAAAGCTATTATTATTTTGGAGGATTTTTACCAAGTATAGTATGCCTCCCAATGGACATTCATGGAAGTGCGCTGCGGTGTCTAAAAGATAGCTTACCTAATGACAGGGCACTAAGAACAATTAAAAAACAAGAAGTATGTTCATCTATTATTTGTTACACATTCAATAACGTACCAAATATTCGATCCTTTGTTTAAAAAAAGTGTTGAATGAAAAAAAATAGAGCTGTCATTTTAGTACCGTGATATTTTTTATCACGGTTATCATACAATCAGAATCTGATATCGACCCATGCCTAGTTAGCGGAACATAATTCACTGTCCCATATTGGGAACAAACCTCCCAATACCTCAGCATGCTATTGTCTGATGCCATTTCCCATGATTCTTTGACACAGAAACAAGTAGTCTTAGTTCGGATGTGATGAGAACATGAAAGTAAACGGTTTCAATTCCCTTTTGATTGTTTCACCGTATGAATCGCTATGTCAATGTTGTGAAATGCACAAGGCTCAAACAATTGGCTTGCAGAAATAATAAAGGGGGTCACGACTTACCTAAAACAAAACAATGGTGCTGGCGATGTCTGTCGGACTCTCTGAACGCAAGGCTGAATATTAGGACTGTCCAGTTAAATTTGGAAGTCTCATCACCTTAATTTTAGTGGTCATCTTTCCAGTGACAGTCCAGTGTCTTCCTTTTCCTGTAAAGCTCGTCCTCATGAACTTTGCATGTGAGCTGGGACCTACCCCAGCTGACTTTGGACAAGATACGGTGTATCTCCTGCACTAATTTCTTTCCAGTGAAAGACCACATATATATAAAACCAACCATTCACTGTTATTGCGACTAAGGAAGTATTTAAATTAGTGGCTTCATTGAAGCTAACTGCAACATTTGAACCACAACTTTCAGAACGCTACACGCCAACAACTTGTCCAACATGCCACCTTTAAATGGACATATTGCACGAATTTTGTTTAATATCCTTACATGATGATTTGGTATCTGTATACCAAGAGATTGTTGACTACATTTTGAATCATAAGTTCGTGGCAAACAGGCATGAATTTCTATGTTTCAAAAACTTTATAGGCTTGCTGTCTTCACAGATGCCCCCATTCTGGACCCGGTGTATCAGGACACACGTGCAAGAAACTCTCAGATGGTGACACTCAGGTGTTTGGTCCTACGCTCCAACCCGACACGCATCACAGACATTCGCTGGTATCGCAACGGCGACTCCGTCCGCATGCCCATGCCAGACCTGAAGGAGACCCCTGAGCTGAAATTCAAACTGGAACCCACTAACAATGGATCTTATGAGTGCAGAGTCAGCAATAGCGTGGGAACATCCTCATGCAGATTTAACGTCTCGGGTAAGTTATAAAAACAAATGTGATGGGCCGATAATTCTGGAAAAAAAAAAATCACAGATCAGCAACAAATTATACACCTTCTGAATGAATCAGAAATTTGATCTACCCACATTTTCTTTCAATGGAAAATTTGGGATGCAAATGGATATTTAAAGTGCTGAAATTGCAAATGTTGAACAAAACGGTTAATTGCTGCTTTTATTTCACTGTTCAACAGCACAACCTTACAATGCAGAATTCTACTTTGATACGCCCAACCCGGTGAGGATTCTGAAAGGGAATAATTACTCTTACAACTTGCAGTGGACCCAGAAAGACCCGGAGGCCACAGATCGTATCATGGGCTACCAGATATATGTTCGAAAGGTAAAGTAAAAGACTCAGGTCTTCTTTCGCCATCAACTTTTTACATTTCCAAAACTTGCTTACCGTACGTTTTCAAGTATAAGTCAATTTCGAGTATAAGTTGAACCCTTGATTTTACTGCAGTTCGGGTGAATTTTACAAAAACTTGAGGATAAGTCGACCCTGACTTTAGTGTTAAAGTCGGACGAAAAATGAAGCGTCCAAAAAAAAAAACTGTGTTTACAATGAGAGATGCTCATGCGCCATTATCAAGTAGACTATTGTCACGACAATGCTTCCGGGAAGACTTTCAAAATAAAATATTGGAAGGCCATTTGTGTCGGAAATGACTAGCTATGATAGTTTTCGGGTTTTTTTTGTTTTTTTTAAGCAATGGCTGGCTTTCTCACAACATTTTGCTGTTTTATGTCTTGTTGCACTTCTGGCTCAAACTAAAAAAAAAACAAAAAAAAAGCCTTTTTCAGTTGTGTTTACTTAATTTATATACTGCAAAAGATAAGCTATTAATTACTGGCGCTGAGCTGTATTTGCTGCCCATATAAAGTTATTTCACAGATGGGTGGAGAAAATTGGTCTGGTCTTCGAGTTATGCGAATACAGTTGACCCCCTAATATGGGGTTTGAAACTTATAAAATTTAAAAAAAGGCTAAATTGTCCATAGAAATGAATAGCTGTTGTATGAATTTGCAATGAACTGGCCCAGTACAGAAAGTCAGTGTCCAAAGTGGTTGAATGGACCTACCTGTGTAACTGCAATACACATACAGTCACATACACAAACACACACATTTAGATTTGATTATTTTGTTAAGTCCTGGGATCCACATCTGTTTGTAGTTGAGTGTGCATGCAAAGTAACCGTAGGCCTTTAACAGCTCCAGGAGTCTGAGCGAATGTGTAGTTAATCAATTGGGGACTTGAACTGAATGAACAATAACACTGTGCACTTCTTTTTTTTTTTTTTTTTATTGTGTCACTTCAGAGGCTCACAGCTGTCATTGAGTTTTTATTCATGTGACAGCTCTTTCGATCCTGGGTCCAGCACATAACATTATGTTAAATACAAAACACAATCCTAATCAGAATAAAGTAAGTGTGTGTTATGAGAAACAGAAAGAGCAGAACTAATAGTACAATCCAATCCAAATGGCTACATGCTTTTTAATCAGAATAATATGCCATTTATTTTCTTTTTCCTTTCAACTGAGCCCTAAAGACTGTTTTTCTTCAGAGTATGTGTGTGTATATGTGCGTGCTTGAGTTTGTGAAAACCAGAATGTAGACCAAGCCAGCTTGCTTTTGTGGAGCTGAATCGTTGATTCTCCTCCTATTTTGATACTGGGATGCTGTCCAAATGAAGGAAGGTTCTACAGCGAAGAGAATTAGCTGTGTCCTTCCTTAAGATTTTGTTTTCATTGTATGCCTTGGACCTTGCTCTTTTCTTCTCGATCCCCGCGTTGTGTCCTCTGATTAGGAAAGAAATGAATGAAACACTCTCACATACATTTTTTATTCGATTTGTTGATGAGCTGAGCCTGCAGCTATTCTGGCTGTCCTCACGTATTCAAATGTGGCTTGAATACAATCAGAAGAGGGCAACGTAGTGAACAATTGTACTCAAGTAAGAGTATGATTATTTTGGAATGCTACAATGCAAGTAGAAGTAAAAAGTACTCTTCCAAACAATTAGAGAGTAAGTAAAATTAAAAAAAAAAGACTCAAAAACCAATTTAAATGTTTTTATTTTTTTAAAGTGAATCAACAAATAGGGCAGCTGGGTGGCCCAGTGAATTGCGTTTCCGCCTCACAGTTAAATGGATCCAAGTCGCTCTGGCCTTTGTGTGGAGTTTGCATGTTCTCCCCATGCCCACATGGGTTCTCTCCGGGCAATTCGGCTTCCGCCCACACTTCATGGCAGGTGTACTGGACATACTAAATTGTCTTTAGTGTGATTGAGTGCATAAATGTTGTTGTCCCCGTGTGCCCTGCAGTTGCCTGGTAACCAGTTCAGGGTGTCCCCCGCCTACTGCCCAAATTCAGCTGGGATAGACACCAGCAAGCCTTGTGAGGATAAGCGGCTCTAGAAAATGAATGGATGGATGAACACCAAATTGAGAAAATCATACAATGTTCACGGGCAAACTCAAATTTTGACGAACAATACACATTTAGTTCAGTGTGATTTATTGAGAAGATATATCCTTTGAGATTAACTATATTTTTCAAAAATATTTAGCATGAGACAAGTTCAACCACAAGAAATGCTCTGGTTAATTGCGTTCACATTCAGACAACAGCATGTTGGAAGTTGAGTTCTTGTTGGCTGAACTGTGGCCATTTTTAGGCATGTTTTTTGAACATATTTTTGTTATGTCACAGACTAAAACTAGAATTTCATTTTTGACTTTTGCCTTAAAACTCCTGTGATAAGTACTACTATATTTATCTAAAATACTATTTGACAGAATAAATGTAGTGTCCTGCTACTACACTCTGGATTTAATGTAATCTGAAGTTTGTACAATGTTATTATGTTAGCTTGAGTAGTACTGTCTCAAGATTATTTTTCACTGTACATATGTTTATGTTTGCTACAAATGAAAACGGGAGAGAAAGAAAAGTGAGTGGAATTGAAAGGGAAGAAATAAGATGGAAATGAAAGGAAAAACATTACATCTCAATGGTCCCTTCCACTATTAACTAGAGAAGGAGAACATTGAAAAGTAACACCATATCAATTTCACAAGCCATCTATTCCGGCAACACTTTCTACGGCTCATCCTCTTAACGCCTCAGCACTCCATCTTTTTAGCACATGCCCAATGATGTGGGGCTCTCGGGGGACACATTGAGATGGGAACACACAAGCGCTCATATCAGACTTTGCGGAGCAGATGTCTTTACTGTAGAATTGACTAACGTTTGTACACCCACACGCAGCTTCGCCTAGTTATGTTTATCTCAAGTGTAAATACAAGTTGTTATTAAAAAATTCCATGTATGTATGTATGTATGTATATATATATATATATATATATATATATATATATATATATATATATATATATATATATATACGTTTCTCACACTCACCTGTACGATGTCTCCTTATAGTTTGGGTCCTGGGAGCTTGGGGGCTCTGCACGTGATCTTAGCTATTCATTGTATTGCAGTCTTCTACACTGAGATGTCAGATGTTGTTTGCTTGGGATAATCACTCCCATTGCTCCCATCACTACCGGTATCACTTAGGATTGTGACATCTATCACAACTGCTGTTGCCTGATGTTTATCCACTACTACTGTATCAGACTAGTTGGCTACCACCAGCTTGTCAGTTCGGATCTAGACGTTCAACAGATCTTGCTTTGGTTGTTTGCCACAATCTTTGGAGGGCTCTCCCGTCTTGATTTTGGGACCTCCAATCCCTATTTGGTACAGATTTTTCAGTATACTTTTCCTGCTACCTGATTATGCAGCTTCATGTATGTCTTGCCTGCCAGCATCTTACACCCTGCTGTAAGGTGCTATGATGGGACTTCTTTGCAGAGCCTACAGCTGGGATCCTGTCTGATCTGGTCAACCCCCACCTCTATTGATCTTGTGTTTAGCGCTTGTTCTTGTGCTGCCTTGACTAGGGCCTCCGCACTGTCTTTCAGTCCAGTCTTTCCATCCACTGGTATGTTTACCAGCGACTCCTTCAATTTGACAGTAGTACATGCCATGCAGGGGCTTGTCTCTCCATGGCAGTCCATCTGGCTCCTTCTTCTTACTGGGCCTCTGTTGTCAATGCTAATTTTTGGTCAGTGTTCATGCTAGTCAAATGAACTTGCTTTTTGTATAATGTTAAGAATGCAACTGATAACATTCAATGATTTGTTTTTTAATATATAATCTTTTTTTAGATTCATTTTCAAAGTCTTGTGCCAGAATTTTTTTCTGTCAAGTCTATTAAAGTCTTGTAGGCCTCACAAAGGAAATCTGCCTAACTGCGATGCAGTTCAACGATAATAAGATTAATGATACAGTATTACTAGTGCTTGCATTGTTGACTCAACAAGCTGCCTTTTTCAAAATAATTAGCCGGCAATTGCTGTTCATTTTTTTTCTCAATTATGTATTTATTTCTTTTACAATAGTGACCAGCATTGAAGATAAAGACGTCCTCGTTTTAAAAATACTTTACAAGTGAAGGGCCAACATGACTTGATAAGATCATTTAAAAAACAAGAATAATGTTAATGTATTTATATCTTTATTTAACATGGCACATGTTTTCTTCATGTATGGACTATTAATGATTTTGTTTAAAAAATAGTTTGTGTTCAATGGAAAAAATACAGCTGTTATTTTAATATCGCTATACCATGACATTGTGATATTTTTTTTTCACGGTTATCACTTCGATAGAATTTAATATCAGACCATCCCTAGTCTGAACACAAGAAATCCTATTCTTTTAAGCTGCTATGAAGACAATACCGTTTGAGTCAATCAGGGAACTTATAGTTCAGAAAAAAATACTTTTGATGGACTGTTTGCGATGGGTAAAATGCCCGGAATTGTGCTATTTATTAAACATCCGCATTTAACTGAAATTTTCTTTAAGTCAGTTTTCAACCTCGATTTTTTTCTTTCAAAGCTCCATCTTCTGAAATTGTCAACACATGCAGTTGGTCCACACCTATTATCATATATATGAGAAATTTGCAGGGAAATCAAAGAAAAAAAATATCATGATGAATTAAAGGTTTACATTGAATCTCGTAACTGCATAATGTATGGATGTAATATAGCCTACGATGCAGATAAAGTCAACGCTAATCTCTCTCAAGCTCCGCCGCAGCTTCTCGTCATACATGCGCATACACAAACAATCTCACATGCGCCCAGCTCATCGCTGCAGACGGCTGGATCAAGTCATGAAAGAGATCCATTAATAGAGGATGAGAGAATAATTAACCTCAGACTCTTTATTATTTGAAGAGGCCGCCTCCTCTCATGTTCACAATCCATATTGAGTTCACATGCATAATTGTCTAGTTCCATTGTGTCAATGCCTCCACAATCTTACACTCTTTCACACATTATTTGGCTTATCTTTACAAAAGGAAATACTCAGTGATTCTAATGGAAATGCTTTGAAATTGAACGCTGGCATCCTTCCAGTGAGAAAAGTAGCTTTCGTCTGTGTATGTGTATATATATATATATATATATATATCTTTGCTTTCGCCGTTGATCAACTGCAGGACAGTTATTGATTTGTAACAATGTACGACATGGGATGTTTTAAGTGGCTCTAGTCGATATTTGAATTAATTGGAAGAAAGCTGTCTATGGATTGGTTACATTTTACACCAGCTACGCAAGTTTGTTGACGTAACATATTTTAAAATGTTCAATATAAAATTAATTACTAGAAATCTGGGTGAAAGCACCAACAAGGTGAATTTAACTACCGATATTTTATCTCATTGACATGTAGAAGTGGAATTATTACAGGTTATTACAGGAATAATGTTAAGAATTTTCAATATCTGACTCAAAATCGTGACCTGTACCTGTAAACAACTGGTGTGATCAGGATTATTGAAATAACTGGATCAAAATGCACATTTATGTTATTCTTGGTGGTAGGTGGTTCAAATTGAAGCAGAAGAAGCCATTACGGTTTTAGAATCACAGACAAGTACATCCTAATGGAGTTCCACGCTGGAAAAAGCTTATGCAAACTGCATGCCATCCACAATCTTTTATGTCTATTTTTCGAACGCAAAACAAGCCTACATGTGCGTATTAGCAGACCTTGACTCTTTTAGATCCACTTTCCGCTTTCTTCTGAGGCAAGCCTCCACTGCATCAGTGACTCACCTCTCCCACTTTCCACATACTCAATGCATATTACATGCGCATAACTCCAACTTTATCTTATATTGCACATCATTAGGCACAGTGTGTTTACGTGACATGTGAATGTTTACATGGATGAACACGGGGCGTAACTCTTTGCATTAAAGCGGCAACCTAAATATTGATTAATGTGTTAGCCTTGCCAGTACATTCATTTTAGTATGATGTGTAACGGTGAATCTGCACCGCAGTCATCTGCCATAACAGAATTTGTCCATTTTAAATTGTGAGAGTGGTGGATTCGATATTTTCAATTTATTAGAAATGAGACAGATTTTTACACTGGAATGCCGAGTGAGATTTGCCGAATTATCATGGTAATCGCAGTTCAGATGAGAAGCTAAAGCTATGCCATGTGTTTAGTGACAATGCCTGAAGGTGAGCATGTTTTTTTTCTCTGTTTGTTTTTAGCAGTTAGAACACTTAGTGTGTAAGTGAAAAGCTCTTTATTGTGCCTTGTATCTTTTGCCTGTTAATTTATTCCATACAATAATCAAATAATCGCATTCCCACGTTTTAAAATAAATAATCTTCTAAGGTTGAATATGAGTTAATTTACCTTTTTAAATATATTTGTGTAGCACATTGTTAAAACCGAGATTTGAGGTGGATATTGTATAGACAACAGTCCCAACTTGGTCGACTTTTTTCGCCAGCCTTAGTTTTAAGGGATGATTTAGTGAATTAGTTGTCAAAAAACTAGTAATATTGTCTGCTGTCCACTGTGTAGAGTCCTTTCACCTTCAAGTGTTTAACCCATTCATACACACACACACACCTGTTCCATGCATTACCTGATAATGGCATGCTGTGGGTGTACCAGCGTGTCATGGTCGAGTGGCTGACCTAATACATTAGAGGGAGCTCACTGTCAGGTCTTTAAGTAGCTCGGATCAGCGGCAGACACGCAGCTAATGGAGCCTTCTGTACGGGGGTGGACTAACACAGCAAAAGCGGTATTTAAATGGTGTCAACAAAATACATAACTCAAACCCGATTTACCTAAATTGCACAAGATAACATCTGTACTGAACTGACATTTTTACACTTGCCAATTTGGGATTTAATGTCAGTTTGTCATATACAGTAATCTGGTTTAGTACTGGACCTACAAGGCTCTGAGACAGAGGTGAATGAAGCACATCACCCACTACAACTACATTTCTTTTCTGTTCATATATGCATCCATACATCCATTTTCTATAGCCACTTATCCCCACAGGGGTTGCAGGCTTGCTGGCGCCTATTTCAGCTGGCTTCGGGCAGTAGGCGGGGGACACCCTGAACTGGTTGCCAGCCAATCGCAGGGCACACAGAGACGATCACGCGCCCAGTCACACCTAAGGACAATTTAGTATGTCCAATTCACCTGCCATGCATGTTTTTGGGGAGTGGGAGCAAGCCAGAGTGCCTGGAGAGAACCCACGCGGCCTCGGGGAGAACATACAAACTCCACACAGGAACCGGGACCTTTGACGTGCTATTCACTGCGCCACCAAGCCGCCCTTCAGAGATGCAAGTAAAAAAAAAAAAAAAAATGGATATATGAATATTTTTTTTAATTCAAATTGATCTCATCCACTGGCATCACAATTAAAATGCCTGAGTTGCCTATAGCTGTCAGAGGCAGAGATTATGTGCACTTGACCAATGCCAGCCCATGTCTAGTATAGTTGTCAGTAGAAGTAAATGACTTAGTGAGAATAATTCTTTTTAATTACCTCCAACAATCAAAATGTAAACCTCATACAGCATGTAATCATCATAATGAGTAGGAATAGGCGAATGCTGATAGCAAGTATTGGAATCGGGATGGTACTTGGCTTTATTTCAAGGTATCAGCACTTGCAATGGCAGCCAGTTCGAGTATCGGCCTCTCTCTTGAAGCAGTTTACGATCACGAACTAAAAATGATCAATTAAAACCAAAAACAAACATAATTTCACGAAATTTTAGGGAAAATGCTGAATCGGAATAGATCATTCTTACTTTAAAATGATATGCCATTGTTTTAAAATTATATGTCATTGTTTTTACTATTGATACTAGTAGTATCTGCATTCGGTATCGTAACGGTGACTACTCAAGATATGTGCTTTTTCTGGTAACGGTCTGATAAAGAGCAATATCAAACATTCCCTATTGTAATGAATGGGCAAAACATGTCCATTTCCTACCGATTCCAGCGCATGATGTTTTATTTAAAACAATCTATTAAAATCTCATAAAGGAGTCTCGAAAGCATAAATGCTAGTAAAACACTTAAGAGTTGGCTCATCACCATTCCCCTTGGCTGTTAATGGAAATATGAAGGGCATGCACCTCAGTAAAATAACGTGAGGATATTCTGATCAATACGATACCATTAGTGCTTATCCACCGCACGGTGTACATATCTGCAGTGCGCCAATCAGGGATGCTTTAATCTAATATTATTTGAATTGTATGGATTTATAATAAATGTCCTGCTTAACCTTGTTTGCTCATTAACTTATTAGTTTTGACCGGAGGGGGTTGTCAGTGTGGCTCCGGCGATGGGTACAATACCATCTCTAGATGCTTTGCTTGAAATTTTAGTATTTGGAAGGAAAGGGATTGAGGAAACAGCAAAACATAACCCAAGGTATTGGAAGAGGGAATAAGAGGGCTGAAAAAAATCTAAAGTCTTTCAAGTCTATCTTTTATTATACTGTCTGTCTCAAGCAGATTTGTTGTATTTGTGATCGTACTTATTGTATTTGTGCACTGTGGGAATTTATTTGTACTTGCTGGTAACTTTTTTTTTTTTTTTTTTGCATTATATCTACACTGCTGTGTGTTTGATCCAGAACAAGCAAGACCTGCAGAGGAAGCACGTAGACCTCAAGGACAAAGAGCCAGAGAAGGGAGTGCTTATGTCCTACACCATCACTGACCTGAGAATACCTCTTTCCTATGAGGTCCTCTTGGCCCCCATCACCACCTACAGCACAGGGGAATATGTCAGCCGCATCATCCAGTACTCAGAGCGTGAGTACACGTGCATAGATGTATACATTGTATGCTGGATCCTTTAATAAAACACAATACAGAATACAATATTTGGTCTAAAGAGGTTCTAATTAATTGAGGATTGTCTTGATTTTCTTACAGCGTACACCTACCCAAGACCCTCAGGTGAGTCCTTTTGCTCAGCTTCAATCCTTTGCATCCATCTTCTTCTTATCTTCTAAACTTGTTGCTGTCAAATGATTAATGACAGAGTGGTGAAATTAGCAGTGCAGTTCCTTTCCTCCGAAAAGCAATTTGTCTTATATGGCTACAAGAATTGTCAATATGGATTTGTAAAGACCGGGAATCCTCAGTTCTAATTGCTTTAGTGAAGAGGGTATCTGGACTGTGTTATGGGAGCCTATGATATTAGTATGTATATTCATGATCTTCTAAATATCAGGAACGGAGGGTAGCCATTATTGCTGAGTATACACAGAAGCTGTCACAGATAAAATTACACATATTTATACTGATATTTGTTCAATCACCCTGATTGTTAGAAGTTGGACTAGACCTCTAGTTGTTAAATGTAGTACGCAATACGGATCATCTAATTGTTCATCAGTTTTCACTTTATACACGGAACACGCAATAAACACACGGCACACGTTTGTCTCCATACACCACAATCCAAATGACTGTAAAAATGATAATTAAGGCGGTTTCAATACAAACTGCAGCTTTGGTAGGGTTTTCCTATCGTAACCTTTTACGTTGCCCCTTTTTTCTTTCAATATTTTGATTATAGTAAACATGAATAAATTCAATTCATGACTATTTTTAGACTATTTTAGATCTTAACAACCTATCCCACATCTTGAAAGTTGCAGAAAAAATTGAGTGGTACATGTTTTTCCATCCAAAAACAAATATGCTGTTATCACTGAAAGGTTTGTAATACGAGAAAAAACATTATGATTATACTCAAACAGTTGATGGCTTGAAAATGAGGCTGTCATTGAAAATTAGAAAAAGGTATCATTTACATATGAAGTAATGTTATTTTGTTATTGTTCTGGTGGTCGATGAATACAAGGCAATTAAGAAAAGGGAAAAAGGTGAGTATCTGAACAAGGTGTTTATTCGTCTTAATGACGCACCCATTGACTCATTGGCAAAATGTGTCAATGCTTCCAAAAAAGATAAGGTTTGTTTTCCCAGACTGCTGAGAGCCAGATTGTCTCTTCACAAACAAACACTATCTTATTGCGGTTGTCAGCCATATTTTATTTTTACGTTCCCCACTTTTCTCCTGAGGTCGAATCTCATAAGCTCGTCCAATCTGTCCTCTTCCGCTGGTTTTCCCGAATGCGGCATTAAACTACATTAAACCTACATTTTATCACAGCTTTGCGCCATTTTTCCCTTTACGTGAATGTGCTTCCAGTGTCTGAAATGCTTTTTTTTTTGTCATCTCTTCTTTTTAATTTCTGTATTTTTATGCATTTTTTTTCTGTTTGCCTTTATCAGCCCCCTGAATGCTGTCTGTCCTCGTCAGTAAGCGGCGTGCAGCATTTGTCTGGCACGGGTGTCACTCAGCCCTGCCAGGACGATGCAATTAAAAAAACAACTGCAACATTTGAACAGACTGTGAGAACAACGGTGCAAATTGAAAGGCGTGGGTGTTGTGGCGCAGGGTGTGAATTGTAATAAATAAGCTCCTTGAAACCATTACTAACTCATAGACCATACGATTACACGGGGTGTAACAGATACAGTATGTAAATGGATTTGGAGGAATAAGGACCTGATGAATTGTTATATTGATGAAACACACTGTTGATCATTTGGAATTGACCAGATTAACGATTGATTCAACATGTACAAGCCTGTAAACTGCCAATTGGTTTTGATTTAAGTTAGGCTGTTGCCTACAGTATATTTCAATGTGATAGCAACAATAGGCTGCAATTAATTAGCCACATTATGCTAAAACACAAATGAACAATTTAAACCAAGCACGAAAGAACATGCAATCTTTTTTGTTTAAGTGTAGCTCGGTGCTTTAATATGTTCATTGAAGTATCATTACGCTGGGCTGGCTTCATTATGCAATGCTTGGCCTGTTTTTTGTTGGGTTTTTTTTCTTCATGTGATAATGTAGCTTTCATTGCTACCTACTTCCCTGTAATGTCAAGTAAACACAGGTCTAAATGGAGAATTTTAATTGTTTTGTTGGTGTGCATAGAATTTCAGGTAATGCCATAGTCTTTTAAATGGACTTGTGAAAGTATAAGGATTTCTTGTTTTGACAAGCAATGTTAACATCTGAAGACACAGTGCCATAGGGTGGGTTGCCTGCGCCCGTGGCATGTCAAAGAATTTGATCCCTGAGGACAGCACACTCCTCAGGTTATTCTCACCAACACCTTGTGAATGGTTATTCCAAAAAATATTCTGAAGCAAAATACAACCTCGAAATTTTAAAAACTGCCTATTTTGTGGAGTGAGGTTCCCCAGGGTTGCAGTTTCCAGTTTAGTAGGAGATATTACATTAACGGTTTTGTTTGAGCAGGTTTATGACATGAACCAAATTTTCATTCTTTTTTTTCTTGTTTTAATAAAGTCTGTGAAGTTCAACCTCCAAATGAATAGTATTACTTTGGTGTACTGTACTGCGAAGGCTTTCAATTCAAAAATGTTACACTTCCCCTTTCTTTAATGGTCACCGCTTGCAAGCAACCACAGATGCATTTCCTGTAGTGATCTATGTAGTGGCATTCTAGGAGCATAGCCTGTCCAGATCAGTTGATAAACTACATTTGGCTCCAGTCCAGTACTTCTCTGCTCTTCACAAAGAAAAGCACTAAAAGTCACACTGTGCTCTTTGGGAGGATGTGTCACACACGTGTACATGAGAGGAAGTTGGGTCAGGGATTTGAATTGGAAAGAGTGACAAAAAAAGGTGTGGGGCAAGGGGGGCAACATACTTTGATGATAATCCAGGTCAAGCACTGATTCATTTTCCTGGCTCACTGCGAGCAAGTATTGATTTTTAACCCATGAATATCCCAAGATACAATGCGCTTCGATACACAGAAGGCTTTTTCATTAAACTTGCCTTCTAGTTGGGTCAGTTTGAGGTTGGGCCAAGTTCTCTTAATAAACCCATCCAATATATTAGGTGGATTCAGGTTGGCTAGTTGCCAGGCTGCAAAATGCCAATTTGGTTCTGTTTTTGTGTAGCAAAAATCACCCACAGAAAATGAAACGATAAAGAAACCTTAAAGGTCGTGGTGTCTGTCATAGCTTTAAAGACATACTTTCCCCCAAACTTTGGTCTAAATGACTGAATCACTTCCAAATTGAATATTTTATGTTATAAGGAATTATGTATTGCATTATTATACATTTTCTGCATATCACATCCCTAATCTAACAGTTACACGCTGTTTGTTCCACATTCACACACCAGACCACGTGTGCGGGTTTGAGGATCAGCGGATTTGTGGTTTTTCTCAAGACCGAAGCGACATCTTTGACTGGACTCGACAGAACCACCTGACCCAGAATCCCAAGCGATCTGCCAATACAGGCCCTGAGACGGATCGCAGCGGAACCAAAGAGGGTGAGGAAAGGGAAATTAATTTAATGCGCAGTTGGACACAGCAGCGCAAACCTCTGAATGTGGTTTTCTTGTTCCCAGGCTTCTACATGTACATTGAAGCATCGCGGCCACGAGTTCAAGGGGACAAGGCTCGTCTGCTCTCGCCGCTTTTTAACGTGTCCACAGTCAGGGGCCCCAAGGGTTCCGGCAGAGTCCCTTACTGTGTCTCCTTCTACTACCACATGAAGGGCAAACACATCGGTGAGTGAATGAAAGGAGAATAAGATGCACAATTGAAGCCCCTTGAGAGCCTCCACATAGAAGCACGATGGAACAGGCAGTATAAAGTAAGCTGCGTATCAACCTTCAAACCTCAAAATAAAGGCAGATTTTTATTTGGATGGGCACACACAGCACAGTGTAAATATATACGTACTGTATGTGTGTGTGTATATATATATATATATATATATATATATATATATATATATATATATATATATATATATATATATATATATATATATATATATATATATATATATATACATTGGAAAGGATTTTTTTACCTTTGAGTAAATAAATTGTTATGCCCTAAGCTCGGCTAGCTTTCTATTTCTTGATTATCTCCAGCTTGGTTTCCATATGAATTATCTTCTTACTTCTTTCACTAGCAATCTTGGGACCCATTCAAGTTTGAATTAAGCGGTAAAATGCACGATTTTGTAACCACTCACAATCAAACATAGCTTTACCGTTCCGCCATTTTGAAATGAGTGAGACCTATATTAGACCCGCATTGTAGTGACGCATTGCATGGAGGCATTGGCGGCAACAGAAAATAAGTGCAATCACCTAAAAACGCCTGCAAATGGAGACAAAACAACACAAATACAGCCAACCCCCTAGGGTCATGAAAGTCGTTTTTGTTGCAAAGCAGGGAACATACCTTAAAAATACCTTGAAAAAACTGTATTCCTCATTGCATCATGAAAAAAACAAGCCATGGATGCCGTAACCTGGAGGTCCACTGTATACACACACACACACACACACACACACACACGTGTATATATATATATATATATATATATAGATATATATATATATATATATATATATATATATATATAGATAGATAGATAGATAGATAGATAGATAGATAGATATGCAGGTGAATGAAGCAGGTGTCATAACAGGACGAGCTAGAGGGCGGAGGTCAGTTGGCTGTTAGCAGCCAGTGTGAATTTGCAGCGAAGCAGGTTGTATTAGCTAGGTTGTTACGACATTATTATTAATAAAAGAACCTGAACCTGTCTGTGTCCAATCCCGTTCACACACAGGAATGTGACTGAAATATGGAAGTCTTGGCAAGTTATGTTGAGTGGAAATTTTCATATCTTTCCAACTCTCAACTTTGTATAGACTTTGACATGTGGACAATAGCAGGGGTAGCGAATCTTTGTACATTTCTACTTATGCCTTTGTGTATGTCTGTGTGTTTCTTTTTGAAGTGGGCAGTGGGTGTGTGATTTATGGCATTGGCCAGACGCAATCAGTCACTTGGGTAAACTGTTCATCATAATATGCTCTGTCACACAGCTCGAAGGCATGCAGCTCGGAGCCTGCAGAACTCAACACAGACACATACAAGCGCGCGCACACACACAGCGCCGTATTCCCAGTAGAGCATCACAAGACTTGCAGGCATGGTAACCCGGGCACACAAAGGCTAAATAACAACCTGGTATCTTAATCCAAAGAATTCTCTTTTTGTGAAACAATTGGAAGGTCAAAATCATGGTTTAACATTGGAGACCAGCAAAATGTGTGCATGTGCATTAATGTGGACTATCTTACATTTGTATGGAAATGTAGACGAAAATACAAAAGGAGTGTAGCTGTTGAATGAAATAGGTTTTGCCTTTTTTTAATTTGAAAAATTGCATAGCTTCTCATTAGAGCTGTGACTATTAAATATTTTTAGAACTGATTATTGCATCAATCATTCCACTAAATAATCCGTTAAATTTTGCGGAAAAGGGCTAATTTGTCATTGTTTCTAAACTGATTCAGTTGGTGATTCAGTAATTGTTTTCCAAAGTAAAATCAGACAGCAGCAAATATCTTATGTTGATTGAATAAAGAACAATACGTCTGTTTTCATTTAAGACTGCAGACTTCAACAAATTAATTCCGGGGAGCTGCTGATATCAGCGTATTTGGACAATTGTAAGTTCTACAATGGCTCCAAGCAATTACTAGATGATCTTCTTATCTTTCAAGAGTCTAGACATTCAATCCTAGATATCTCTTACTCATTCAATCCCAAATACATATACTTGCGAATATTTCCAGAGTCTAGCCATTCGCTTCAAGTGTTTATGTAGTTATTCATATGGTATATTTTCAGAGGGTGAAGACTGGTTGTAAAATGGCCGAGACTGAATAGTTGTTGATTAATTTGATATTTGATCGGTTGTTGATTCATGTTAAATTTAACATATGTTTAGTGTTGTTTTATTCAGAGAGATTTGTTTCTCTTCTTTGAGTTGAAAAATGGATGTAGCCAACATTCATCCATGTTAAATATGATAAGAATTTAGGATAAAATTCAAAAAATATAAAAAAAAGTGATAAATATATGTCAGAATATACGTTATACATTGTACGTTATACATTGTTTGAAGGTAATGTGTTTTTGCTTTGATCATAAGTGTTTATCCCGGTTGCATCCAAGTAAGATTTGGATGGTTTCGAGACCCGATTAACATTTCCCAGCACAAATCTGTAAAGTATCCACAATTCAATACAATAATTAAAAACTGTGCCAATGTACTTTGCTGGCTTTTGGGCCAAGTCAATCTATGAACCAACAGATCTAACATATACACAGTAGCAGGGGGGAAAACATATTTCTGTCTTTATAATTAGGCATGGAGTAGCAGCATCCTCGAAGACGCCTTGTGAAAAAGTTTGGAACTAAGAAAATGTCCATTTTGGCCGGTTACTTCTCGGGTGACAATTTTTTTCAAGCCCCTGGCACTTAGATTGCTTTTGTATTTAGGAAGAGTTCAGAATTGAGGACCAAAACATAAAAAGGAATTGTCTACAAAGGTAATAAAGTCTACGGGAAACAAGGCCATTTTCTCCAAGGGCTCTATAAAATTTCTAAAAGTTCTCATCACTGGTGGCCTTCTCGCGACGGCTTTTGGCAGCAAGGCAACATCTGTCACCTAGCACTTGCTTCCGATTACAACAATCTGTTAGTAGTTTACTCCAAGCGTCCCTACAAGATCCCTTTCATCGACACTGTTGTTCTCCCATTCACTTCCAATCTGTCGTCACTTTAATTGCCTTTCCTCGGCTGAGCTCACGCCGCAGCCGCGGAATCACAGCGGCGCTTCCCACGACAAAATAACGGAGGAGGTAAGGGGTGCAGCCCGAGGAGCGGGGGCGGAGGTCAGCGAAATGAGAGCGGAAGAGAAAGCATGGAGGATGAGTGATGTAGCATTTGAGAAAAATGTTACAAAGCTTTCAAAAGACCTTGAAAGGCTGTTAGGGATGCAAGGTGATGTAAAAAGGCTTGAAGAGAAAGAGCTGCCGAAAAGGCCATCAGCGTATTGATGTTAGCGCACAGTCAGACGACACAAAGGCGCCGTTAGCGATGCGCATGCACTCGAGCAGAAAGAGGAGAAAGTGCATGAAGGCTATTGTAAGACGCACTTGTACCGCATATTCTGTGTTTTGCTGTCCCGAGGCATTGTGAAACAGTATGTGCGACATGAAAGTCCATATGTGGCCGTGAATAGTTTATTTCCCCTAAATGTAGCTCTTCCCTGGCACCGGTTCATAAACAAGTAAGTTGGAAGTTTCTGTGGTGCTGGTTTCATTTGGCTGGGTTTTCGCACAGTGCCACTGGCAAGCCGACTTGGAACCATGAGATTGTTTTGTGGGCGCAGCGATGGAAGGTAAATGAATGGTTACTTAAATGATGCTTCCCTTTGGTCGAGGTTTTTAATTAAAAGAATTCCAATGTGTGTTTAAAACGAGGGAAACTTTTTAGGCGTATGTTGACAAGTGCCTGGCTGAGATGGTAGGAACATTTAAGCCCCATATCTCACTGAGGGGCATAAACTGGTGATTTTTGGCGAAGGTAAATGACTTATTTCGTTAGTGGTTACGTTAGTGGGAACGGACATGTTCAAAGACCCTATCCCACCTCAGGGCATATATTGACAAGTGTCCGCAAAAATTGGCAAAATGTCACAGAAGGTTGCCAGATGTTTACATGTACAAAATAAAAATAATAAAATACAACTGTTGGTGAGCTTTCGGCATCCCTTTGGCAACCTCTGGTGACATTTTGGCAAACATTTAGGGTTTACCTTTGTTCAATGATGAATTTTTTTTTCAGCACAGTAAACCCTAACCAACACGAAGCATTTTCAGAAAGCTGTACCATCCATGTATCATGAATTAATTCAACTTAGCAAACTTAAGGAAAAACACAAGTTCTTATTCTCTTTATTTTTTTTAAAAGTAGTGTTTCTCCATTTCCATCAAAAATAAAAAAAAACTAAATTAATATTAAATTAGATCTAATGAAACTTGCAGAAACTCTCATGTACCCCATTTGAGAACCTCTGTTGAAACCAAGAGCTACTTCTTTGGTACTGAGTAATGCGAAAAGCTACCAGTTTATGTAAAGACCCTGATCACGTTTTTGATTCCTCACAATAATTAAGAAACAGTCATATATGCATAATCGTTAGTAAATCTCCTTGAAAATCACAAAGTTCTATCCCTTGTAAGCTTTTTGCAGGACAGGTCTGCGTGCTACTCATGTGGGCTACCCAGTGCCTGTGGGCACCACGTTGGTGACCCCTCCAGTCTGTTCTATACCACTTTGTAGGTACGAGTTAGGGTTAGGTTATCAAGTAGGTCTCGAATTTAAAACAAAACACAAATTGGTATTTCTACGAACTGTGGCAAAAAGGTAAAATAAGGAAAAAACCCTGGGTGGGCAGAACTCACAAATGACATTTCTCAACTGAACACACATCGTCACACACGAAAGCATGGTTGTGGGTGCAAGGTGTTTTTAAAGTGAACCGTTTCACCATTTACAAGAGCAGATCTTGCCGTTAAGCTGTACAGTATCTAATGCACGAGTCGATTTCTTCTCCCACATTTTCAAAGCCTGAGCTTCGACCTCCCTGATTTTAATGGAAATGAGGAGAGCCGCTTCGATTGGCTGTGAGACTAGGACGCGTCTGATGTCGTGTTTGCACATCTGATTTCTAAGAAGCGAGTTTTGTGCAAGACATTTTATAATGCAATTTAATCAAATTCAACCAATATAATTTCAATACTTTGCACTCTAATTGCATACATTTTGTGTCATTTTGAGTACTCTTTGACACCCTTGCGACAGAATGAAATGTTAATTACTCACAAGCTTGATTATTTCAAGACTTGAGTCACATTGCCTCCAAAGCATGCAAATACTACCCGTGAGAGTAGATAGACCATTTTGTGGGCATATGGAGTGATGAATTTTCTTGCAAAAAAAAAAAAAGTCTCCCACCAAATGGAAAGGCATAAAATACCTTAGCACCACTGCCTACGCATGTGTTAAGAGGCCGGGTTTTGGTTAATATCGCACTTAAGAGCTGCCTGGGAATTCTTAACAAGATGAATGGTTCTTTAACAGCTTTGAGGCTGAAGGGAGTCGGAGGAGTTGTTCTATGAGCTTGCTTATAGGACCTCGGGGAGGGGGTGTTATGTTACAACAGTCGTTGCTTGACTGTGATATCAGTGAATCACTTCTGCGATATTAAAAAGTTAGTAGGGATGGCCAGCCAGTCGTCAAATATTTGTGGCATCTTTTTATGACTTACTTGAGACAGCAAGAATGAATGTTATTAAAGAATATGAGTTGGACTCGATACGTGGTTGGAAATTAGCCATCATTCAGTACATGGGTCAAGATCCTTCAAATGTTTCAGCCTTTGTTGTTGCATGTCAGAGTCACAAATTACAATCTGGAGCATACATGCAGCTTTGGGTCAGAGGTGGCCTCATCATCAGCCAATCATAGCGCACAAATAACGCGGTATTCTCATATTCACAACTTTGCATATTTCGAATATCCAATTGACCTAAGACCTGCTTTAGAATGTTCTATTGTCATAGTTGAAAGTATGGCTCTTGATTTCAATCTATCATTAATGTGCTATGTTCAATGAATGTATTTTTCCTAAATGTGCCACGCCTTTTCACAGGCACTCTGAACGTTCTTTTGAAAGTGAGGAGCATCGCCTCAGTGGACACCATGTTGTGGACCAAATCAGGTCATCAGGGCCCCGACTGGAAGAAAGCATATTTTGACATCAGTCCCAGTGGACCGTTTCAGGTAAGAGAACAATATCCCTATGCTGTCTATTTATTTATTTTAAGAAGAAGCTACCAACTCAGCTACAACATCAATACAAAATCTGTGTGTTGCATGTTTTGGCGTCAAGGAAAAATAACAAAAGTCACGGCTGCCAGGGCCGGGGATCGTTTTTATCTTGTTACATAAGAATTTGAGCTGCAGCCACCAAGTAAATTTGGTATTCGGATATCCGAGAAAAAATTGGAAGTGAACATTGGGTATTCGGATAATAATAAAAAAGTTTTTGTTTTTGTTTTTTTGGCTCAGTGAAAAACTATAAGAAACACAAGTCTGAATAACACATTTCTACATAATTTTTATTAACGTTTTTTTTTTAACTTTTTTCCCCCCTAGAAACATTTGATTTTAGACAAATCTCCCCCCACAAATTTTGTGCTAAAAGATGAATTTGCCAGCTGAAACAGCACATTTGAGTCAGCACGGTTTCTTTAAAAGTGATCAGTAGGGACAATAACTGTGTCGAGCTAGCATCAACGTGTGCAGAGTCAGCCAGCCTATAAGGAGCGCTCTGTGCTGTTAACTCATGACTTATTTATGCTGAATACAGCTATAATAGAGCCCAGGACATAGCCAACAGCAAAACACTGGCAACAGGTGTTATATTTTAATGCAAGCAGAAATTAGTTGTTTTTTAGCACCCTGAATGGTTGAACATGATTTCGGAACAATTATGAATAGTGTGTTTCCGGAGTCTGCAGCAACAGTTGCAGTAGTGAGACTAGAAAAGCTGTTACATCGCAACACGATACCGGGAACAAGGTCAAAATAAAAATACAAAAAGGCATTTACTGACCATTTAATTGTTGGTAAACTAAGGTTTAGTTTTAACCAATAATAAATGGGTATTGGGGCAAGAAAAAATTAATTAAGTATATTTTTTGAACCAGGGTAGTCGAATTACAAGGAATCATTTCAGCCTTAACTGGTTTATTTGTCTATTTATTTATTCTTCTATTATTCTTTATATTAATGTCATTGTCAGATCTTGGTCTGGTTGCGAATAAATTGAGCTAGTTCAGTTGAAATGGGGATGTTATAGTCACCGAAGACTAGGCAAAGCAAAGCTATAAAATAGAGGAGCAGGCAGGTGTGACAATGAAGAATAAAATGTTGGCAGGAGCATATGTTACATGGCAGAAAGCAGCAAAGGTGAGAGTGATTTTTTTTTTTTTTTAACACCTAAAAAGATAATGGTGCAGAAAAGTGTTTTTTAGTCTGCAGTTGACATCTAATTACTTTATTTGCACAGAATGAAGGGGTAAAGTTGCTCTGGAACTGGCCAAACATGTAAAATCTTGCTGGTTGTAAAGTGCAGACTGAGGGTTGGTGATTTGATTTTTATGATTATAGTAAAATCTGTTTCATGCTTTGGTGCATGTAATTTTTTTTTCATTACGTTTTAATTCTAGCATCGTCATGCTAATGCAGGTAGTTTTGCTAACGCATCCCAATAGCTAACGTTTGTAACATTTATAATCAGATGGCTAATTGAATTGATTGCACCCAGTGGTGTTTTATTATGCCTGGAGCGCGTGGGATAAAATCTTGAATTGCAATGTAGCGCAATTGGTTGGAGGGAGTTGAGATTAGAGGATGCAGCCAAGTTTGTGTTTATTAAAAGACAGCATTGACCTTTTTCCTTGCTCCTGCAGATTGACATATGTTGAATGCAGAGCTATGAGTTGACCCCAAATTGTGACCGAGTCATCTGTAGAATTGACTCTTTGTTGATAGCTGACAAACAGACTCAGGCCCACGGCATGTTACAACTCCGCTGCAAGTATGTTAGCCCAAAAAGAAGAAAACAAAAATAAAGAGCATACAAGGCTTTATTTCCATGCTTTGACATAGTATTGCTTGCTGTTCTTGTTAACTCTCTTATCCTTGGGAGATATCATCTGCTCAAGGGTTCCTCTCATCTGCATATTTCCCAGGAGGGAAGTCTCCTATGCAGCCAAGATCGAAGAGAGGTGGAGAGGGGGGGTGTACACTCTGGGGGCTCCTTGGAATAAAAGGAATTCAGTGAAGAGTTGAGCCTCAGACTTTGTTTGGAATTTGATTCATTTTTCATGGGAAATTCGCCACAAGTGGTGCAGAGAAAGGAGTGAAAGAAAAGTTGTGCAACCATTATTATGAGCGCGCAGATACTGACATGGACTTGACGCACACAGTCGTTAACATGTTTTGCTTCCTTCTAAATGCTAATAAATCTTGGTAATAGGTATTTGCTGACAAGGTTATTGAATCTATTTATATCAGTGTCATTAAAAATAAACCTCCAAGCAGCTGCCATGTTGGTGCCTGTGCCAAGAATCTAGGGTTTTGGAATGGATTCTTTTTGCCCAGTGGAATCTTTATTGTCTGTAAAAACCAGTTTGGGGATGAATCAGAACGAATGCGAGCACTTGAATAAAATCATCATATGGGCGAATTAACCTTAAGGTAAATTCAAAAGTGAAATGTTTTTCTAGATATTTTTTGGATCGTGGTCCGTATTGATGAATGAGGACCTTTTGAGTGAACATTCAGCATCTTTTTCCGCTGAATGTCAGGAACAAGATTGTCTACACAGCTGCAGGAGGATTATTTGCCTTATTGAGAATGTGTTCACAGATCGAAATAGGAAGTAAACACCAAATCACATGTCCTTTAAGCAAGAAAGAAAACCTCCTTGCAAACAGGTAAAGTAATAATGCACATCGACTCGGCTGACTATTTCGTATTAGATTGGTACAGTATGACTGACATAGTGTAGAAGTTACATATGTACCATACATTGAAAAGTTTAATTCAACATGTGACAACCATATTTGTCATACAGTGTGAGTCAAACTTTTGAAAATTCAAATTCAAAACATCTCAGCAGTGATGCCGATAAGTTGTTACTCATAAATGTGCACAATTTCAAGTATATTTACGTTCCAGTAATCAGATTAAGGTCACCTTTCGAATGTCGCCATTAGTTAATTTTGTATATGTATAAACTTCAAAACATAGGTAACTTGACAATACAGGAAGAAGCGCTCATCCTCCATGTAGTAAAACCAAGTCACAAGCAAAGTGAGAATTGACAACGTTTAAATGAAAAGTCTCTAAAGAAATAATTATACAGTACAGAACATCTAATAATGGAACCTATGCTTCTTTTTGCTCACTAAAGTCTCTGAAGAAATTTATAAACACAATTATGTCAAAAATATGCTGTCTTTATTTCATTTTTAATAACAACAAACTTTGTTGTTTAATGTCATAATTAAAATCACTTTCTATCTACATTTTCCAACAAGTATTCAGTAAAGTAAACACCGGATCTCAATCACATCAAGAGCACATCTGCCAATACATCAATCAATATTTTCACTATTCCAAATAACAAATATACAGATGGATGCTACTGACTGTTCTGCCTGAAATGTTTGTTACTCTCCAAATATAAAAGTGGATAAACATTTCTTAGATAAACATTTCTTAGAAAAGATAACAAATATCATAGCTTCTTCCTGTACTGCAGTGTGTCAGTTTTCCTTGATGGTATATAATAACATGAGCAAAGATGGCTCATGGTGCAAAAAGTCCATTTCCAGGAATTTTAACTCACTATTTAGATGTCTGTGTCAGGTTGAGTATGTTTTCAACCCAGTGGTGTAAAAAGTGGTGAGGGCAAACAAAATGCCCCCCCCCCCTCCCCCCCCGGTTTTGTTAATACGACTATTTTAGTTGTTTCTTTTTCTCACACACCAAGTAATGCAGGAAAGCCAATGTAATAGCAGACTTTTATTTTGTAGTCCACAGTGGAGTCCGACACATCTCATCTCTACCAAAATCAACATTATCAATCGCTGATTGAAAACAATAAGAAGCTGCTGGTCAATCATGCTGCCATTGTACAATTACGATAGCATGTGTTAGCAATTGCCACTACCTATGTGATGCATAGAAATGCACTTCGACATTTGAAACTCGGACTCAAAAAATGTCGATTTGTGTGTTAAATGTTAAAAATATGTCAACCAATACGGGCTTTCTTTTAATCGTTAAAAGCTGACACATATCAAGACGAAAGATGAGTGTAAAATGACTTTGAGATTTCATATAATTACAGTAAATTGTCCACTTCAACCATGTGCGTTTAACATAAGTATTCAAATAACATGGTTTCTGTCTTCCATTTTTGTGGTTGGGTCTGTCAACGAATCAATATACATAGGAGCAGCAGTTGTGGTCCACACACTTTTGTGAAACAAGACACCGCCAGTACGAGTCAAAATGTAATAAATATAAAAAGTGGCATTAATGTTTCTATTTGTCATTCTGTCTTGCAATGCAGGCTGGAGTAGATGATGACTCTTTTTATAACATCTTTTGATTCAAGCAAAAAACATTGTTACTCCCAAAAAAGGTTTTACCTTCAAATGTAAATAACAGGATACATATCACAGATCATTTTCTGTTCTTAAAAAGACAGTCAAATCTGGGTACTCTGCTCTTAATACTGGCAAACAGTACTCGTACACACTCACACACACATTGTTTAATGAAACATCTGTCCTAAAAAGAAAAATAAATAAAAAAACATCATATGCACCTGGATAAGTACCATGTTAGATCCAATTACATCTGCATACACTTATACAGATGCACACACACAGCAGTCTCCTATCCCCTGCAGCAATTAACTATGACAGGTCAATTAACATGTTTATTTATGTGCGGGGGATGCCTGCAAGTTGTGTTGTAATGATTCCTGATTCTCTCATTGTGCGCATGCATGGAGGAAATCGAATCAGTGATGAATGTAGACAGAAGTCCTATGCTGGGGGGTATATGAGCCCTTCATTAACTTTGTTTCTGCGGCAATGTGCTTCCTTCACGAAAACGGGGGACATTGGGATACGTCTGAGAGAGTGCACAGGTAGAGGTGCGCTCCTCCGGGATGTTAGGCGGTCTCAGCGGTGTATTGATTGAGGAATGTAATGAGCGCCTTCAGTAAACTCACAAACACACACGCACACACACACACCTATATACACACACACACAAGCTGTGGTTCATTTGGAACACACGTGACTGACACACGTGAGAGCACATTGCAGACAAAATCCATTTTTTTCATGCCATGTTTTTTTTTTTTTCCCCTGAATGTTTATATAGGCACATTGATAGCGTTTTGGAGCATATATCATATAATAACTGTGAAACCACACACACATGGCCAACAAAATGATGAATATTCATAAGGGAATGCATCATGCATCATATTAAAGCATTTAATATCGAATTGCCCTACCTTCCCCACGGAATATTTCATCCATGTTAGGTGGATTAAAGGTGTAGTGTGTTGATTGGGTTATAATGGATGTCCACAAGTCTGCTTGGTTTCATTCAATCACAAAGACATAGTTTTATGTACTGATTTTGTAAGAGTTCAGACATTCATTCTCAGGTGCGAAGTTGGTTAGTTAGTTCACTGTTTGCATGTGTTTTGCTACAGGGGGGGTCTAAAAAATCTCTGACAATGAATTAAGCACTTAAGTGATTACTTTAGTACTTGAGTAACTAGAACTCGTTAGGTAATAACTACTAAAGTAACCAATTACCATAGGCAATAAAGTTCTAATCAATTACTTTAAGTATTACTAATTGTTTACTTTAGTGCCTATGTACCTAAAATAATTGATTACTTTGTTTACTTCAATACTTAAGTACCTAAAGTAATCACTTACGTACCTATGAGTTCAAGTATTAATGAAAACAGTGATGGTAAGGGGAAGCTACCAGAGCCGCCACGTAACAGTATGCATAAAACAGTATGGTTTGGACCAAAAAAAAAAAAAAGAGAAAAATAAATAAGTTGCATTTTCCCACTCACATTTAAACAAACAGAAGTCTGCGATGAGAGAGAGTGTGTGTGGTGAAAAGGCAAAAATAATTTGGCACATATATTTGCAGCATCAATAAAGTGATTACTGCATCTTAAATATTCATCATATCGAGACTCGTAAAGCAAGATGGATGAGAGGGCCGCGTGCGAAAGAAGCGTTGTCTCCCTGGCAACCGAGGAGGCTGCATACGTGACTTCCATCTCATGGCACTAGTGGAGCACCGTGTGCATTGGTCTTGAATAATACAATAAATCTACAGCAATGTGGTTACGATTGTCATATTTGTAACCCTGAAATTTCATTGAAATTATTCATATTCTTGTTACTTGTTACTCTAATGTATCCACTTGTTTTCTTAATAGGAGCAGGGGTGCACGATCTCAAAGGAGCTCAAAATGTTGTTGAGTGTTGCTAATTGTTTGCCCAGACCTTCTGGATGGATTGGCGGTAGCACTTTTAGGGTTTATCACTGTTTTCGCAACATTAATAGCTGAACAAAATAACGAAGTGTTATTCAGAAGAGACAGAAGCTTACTGTGATTTTGTCCTCATGAAAGTGGTTCTAAGGTTATTTGAAGATTCTAACTTGGTTAGTTGTTATGTATGTGCCTCGTCACAACCAGTCCAAAATGTGCCTGTATCTCCAAGTTAGCAATGTAGAAATAGATGGATGTAATAAATGACTATAAAATAGTTTTCAAAAAGCTGGATCAATTGGATGCATGTTCTTTCTGAAGTTAAGAGATTTAATCCTGCCAACATCTTTAAGAAACGACTACACAATTTGTGGCTCATTTGCTGTGAATGAGCTTTTTTTTTTTTTAAATCAGTTATCTTATCAATTTAACAATACTAGTAATATAGTTTTAATATAGTAATATAGGTAACCTGGAGGATCACAACACTTGCACACTGATTTGTTGAAATGATTTTTAGTCAGGCAAATTCAGTGGTTAAAAAGTGAATATTTTATCTATAATTCATTTGCTAATTGAATTATTTTTCATGTACACATGACCAAACCCAGAAAACAAGTGAGCCATGATTGACTATTACCTGAGCTTTGAGTACATATAATGTAATGTTCTACAGTACTGACAGCAGGTGGCAAAGGGTGTTTTTAAAGATATTAATTGATCAACAATTAAGTTATCAAATATATATAAAAAAAAAATTACGACACGGTAGCAGTGCTGGCAGATCAAATACAAAGACACTAAACTGAATACTTACCAAGCCAATTTCAGCAGTACAAATTTAGCATTTTGTTTAGAATCAGTTTCAAAACTAAATTATTTTTCACGTACAATTAATGTTTTTACAAAAACACTTTTTTGAAATTGCCACTACATGTACTCAGCGCTCAGCCAACAGCCAATCACACTGTCACGAACTGTCGCTGTCAAGACGCAAGTTAACTTTCTCACATTTGTACAATTTCAAAGGAGTGCCGCGACGTAGTTATCATTTACGTTCCTTGCGGCATCTTTAAGCAGACACGCCCAACACTTATGTCTCGTTGAGTGGAACGACTGATACGCGACGTAATAAGATCATTACGTATTCAGCTCGTGTGAAAAGCTTGTCTTGTAATTAAGTTGGACCAGCAGCAGGTTGAGGGGCAACCAAACTCAACGTAGTCATTAAAGAGTCGCAATAAAATATTGACTTATTCATGAAGTGACTCATCCTCTTGTTGTTGGGAAGAGTGAATACCATTAAAGAGTGTGCGACGTTCGACATTTGAGCTAAACTGAAGGGCGGAATGCAAATGAGTAATTTTTGATGGTCACTTTAAGATGTGAGAAAAAACACCAGAGGCTGAGCAGACCGCTCATAACCACGAGGTTAGAATGTGCGTAGCTTCCTACCTAAATGTCAGCTACATTACTAATGACCCTCAATCGGTATTTCATGAAAGATATTCAAATATGATGTGATAAATTATTAATGCTACCTAAATTACACACACACAACACTTGACATTTTGACTCGAGCTGAATTCATCAAGTTGTTCCTTTTAGCATAGTGAATTTAAAATGCCATTCTTGAAAGCTTTTAAAGCGACGCCCCGAGATATCTGAGGACTTTTAGCTGTTCAACACAAAAGTCTGGCGAGTGTCGTGAGTGCTGCATAGGCCGTCCAAGGTGAGCTGATGAACGAGTTTTTTTTTTTTTGCCTTTGCTGTCACACTTTCCCCTCCCTTCTTAAAACTTTGTTATGTATCAGGGTCCGCAGGGCGAATCCCATTTCTCTCTCCGACCGTTTCATTCCTCCATCAGCCTTCTCGCTTTGCTCTGCGTTTTTCCCTCTTAACATCGCCTCCGGTACCGCCGTCCCATGTCTTCATCCTATTCCGCCGCTCCTTCCCACTCAGTCAGTGGTGAGCGCTTGTTCTGTTCCAATCAACAATAATGATGAATGTGTCTGATGTTGACAATGGGAATTACCTGAATGAATTGCTTGTCGTTTCATTTCATTTTTGATATAGCAAAGGATGACTGCAAAGGCCCTGTAAAAGAGAAAATAAAATGTGCAATGATTCCCAAACAGTGGCGAGTACCCTCCAGACAATGCATGATATTAAAATTGTAATGGTTGTCTGGTGTAATAATTACACATTTACATTAGTTCCACCCCAAGTAGGATATTTCCCTACCCGTCCCCGATACCTCCAGCGCTCTAAAAAAGATATATAATGGAAACATTTTCTGTAAGAAATTCATTTGTTTTTAACACAAACAATGAACATTTGATGAGCAAAGGTTGTGCTGTCAAACTGACTTTTTTTTCTTTTAAACTTTTCACAGTTAAATACAAATTCAAATGTGGAATTTTTAAAAACATATTATGCATATAGATAATCAAATTCTTCATTTAGCACAATGGCAATTTAATATCTTATAAAATATCAGAGTTTTTTTATTTTTTAATTTTTACACAATTCAGCCATTACTCCCAGTGGACTCTTAAACTTTGTTAATTTCCTGCATAAAATGGATCATTGTTGCCATCTACTGGTGGTTGTGCAGCAGAATAGTTGTTTCCACATTAGATATTTCCAGTGAAGCAGAATCAGATACGCCTTCATCCATCCCCGTTGAAAAAAATAAAAAATGTGATTGACGAGTATACTTGCTAATCGCAGCGAAATAGATAAATATGGCCTGGCTTGAAAAAAAAAGGACTAAAGCAGGGGTGGCCAAGTTTGGTCCTCAAGAGCCACAATCCAGCCTGTTTTCATTGTGTCTCTTCAACTAACACACCTGATTCAAATGATTAGCTCATCAGCATGCTTTGCACAATCCTGATAACGACGCTGATTTGACTCAGGTGTGTTGGTTGAAGAGATACATTGAAAACAGTCTGGATTGTGGCTCTTGAGGACCGAACTTGGCCACCCCTGGACTAAAGGAAGGGAGAAATTGTCAACAGTATGTTATGGAACAGTTGGAAAAGACAATCTCTAGACTAGAGTGCGAAAATATTCTGCCAAAGAGTAGGAATGTATTGACTCACCATGTAACGCAAGTGAAATACTTGACAGAAGCACCCTATTGATTTTCAAATGATATTCAACATGAGAAGTTTCAGGTACCTGATTATCAAAGGTCAAATCAAAGGAAACATATTCTTCTCTCCGTAATCTACTGCTACTTTATTTGTCCAACCTTGAAAGGATTTGTAAAGTGATTTAGCTTTTTCGTAGTACATCACAAGGAGGCTTTATTTTGTCACTGAAAATCTATGTGGTATGCTAACATTAAACTTCACTCCATGCATTTTTCAAAAATGTTTCCTATGCCTGGATTTAATATTGCAACAATTCCAAAATAAATTAAATTAATGGTCCCCACTGGTACCATACTTGCTGTTTTGATGTTTACAGCAGCGTGTTTAACTCATATTCAATTCAAAAGACTTTGTCTTATGAAAAGATATTTCAGTATCTGTATTTATATTTTTAACTTTTTCTTTTCAAATGTTTGTCTAAAAAGGTTCCAAAAACGGCTGGTAGTAAACTAGTTATTCAAATTCAATTAAGATAATTTATCACTAATATAATTAATTTTGATAATTAAGTACTATAGTTGTATTAGTATAGTTGTACTACTGTCGTTGATTAGGTAATGGGGTATCAAAATACTGAATTACTTTGGGTAAATGATTACTTTTGGTACTACAGTGCTGAAGTAGTCAATTACTTTGGGGTTAGAAATTGATATTTTGAGTAATCAGTTGTGTAAAAAAAGTAATTTATTACTTTAGGCCATCAGTTACATAAAGTAATTGATCACTTTAGTAAGTGTATGCCTATAGTAATTAATGATTTTAGTTCTTAATTATCTGATGCACCTAAAGTAATCAATTACTTTAATTACTAAAGCACTAAAGTAATCAATAAGTTTAGTGTTGAATTCATTTAAGATCAGTCCATTTTTAGACCTCCCTTTAGCTATTAAATATAGAAATAATTACCAGGTATTGAATATCTGTACTCTTTAAAAAAAAGTTTCAAAATATGTCTCTGGAATTGAATAAATTAAGGATCAAATTTAACGGACCTGAAAAAGTCATTCTCTGCCGTTCAATAAAATCCAGCCCACAATGCCTTTATTCCTTCAAGTTGACACCAAAAAAATAAAAACCTTATTGATTGAATGTGGGATTTGTTTTCAACTTTCAGAAAACACATTTGTTCTGTTGTTTATTTTAGCAAATCCCAGTCCAGCCACTTTGCATTAATTAGAATGTGAAGTGGAAAAATAACAAGTCCCCACATTCCTTCAAGTGAGAGCCGGTGGTGTTGTTGAGGAGAAGGCCTGAGGACACGACCGGGGAAACAACAAGGTTTTCACGGCCTTTTCTTGCTCACCCTGACAAGTACACTGACATTAACATATAAACTTCGAGAAGTACGTTGCCCTTTTTAAGTTTCAGCCTCTGTGTGCGCGCGTGTTTGTGGGCGTGTGACTCGCTCGCTTGATCTTTTTGGGAAGGCAGGTAAATGTTAAATGTCAGTGGCGTCGGGTTCAGGCGGTGTGCGTGCTCTGTGTTAACCTGTTCTTGCTGGATTGATCACATGAGCTTCATCTGTGAAAATGTCATTTTTCGCCATATGTCCAGTACCATAAAACAGCTTTTATGGTGATTATTCATTCCTTAGCCATTACGCAAAAGACAATGAATTGGGAGCCACGTTTGTAGTTGTCTCCATCAAAGTTAAATATCAATTCATGTAAAGAGCTTTCGCAAATCAACAAATAAACAAGTTAAAACATGAAAACAAAATTGGGAATTGCAAAAAAAGAGGTAACATCCCCAAAAAATACAAGCAAACAAAAAACGCACGAGAGAAAATTATCCGCGACTTCTGTAACGTGCAGTTATTTTGCATTTGAAATGTAGACTTTTGTTTTGTTTGCTTATTTGGCTTTGTTATTTGTTGTTGTGATTTGCACTTCAGGCCTACATTAGAAATATCTACTTAAAATAATTCTGAAGTTTAATACAATATCTGGATCTGGATGTTTCAGAGGGATACAATAAACACTTTTTTTAATCACCTTACCACCACTCATCCTCTTCATCAAATGTGAGAAAGATTATCATACATACGTACCTCTAAATCCTTATAAGTAGGGATGAGTATTGTGCCTTAAAAGTGTATTGTGATATATTGCGATACAGCAAAGATGCACTGCGATACTTATTGCCATATGTTGGTTTGGTAAAAAAATAAAAATAAATAGAAACAAGAAGAAATCTATTTTAATTTATCAAATACATTGAAACCTTCAAATAGGGTCACCTGTATGTTTTTTGTTCCCACCTTCATATCACAAAAATTACTCAGTATATAAAAGAATACAAAACGAAATAAAACGAAACAAAACTACTTGCTCTCCTGCCGCGCATGCGCTTCCTCCACGCTCCCTCGCTCGCTCGACCAATCCCTCGCTCGCCGGTCACACCGTACACGCAACACTATTGCAACATAATTTAATGTGGTGTTTTTGAAGCGCTTGGAATGATTTATATGTAAAACACGATTCATAATACAGTGGTACCTCGGTCCTCGAACGCCTCTATACTCGACCAAATCGGTGCTCGACCAAAAAAATCAAGTAGGTAATGCATCGGACCTCGATCAGATTTTCGGTGCTCGACTAGCCGAGCCTAGCCGAGCCGAGCCGAGCCGAGCCGACCCGAACGCGCTCCTCGGCCCTTCTCGGCCAGCGGGTAAGCGCCAGTTCAACTCAGACCGCCAGCGGAGTAAGACGTTTGTTCGAGTATTTCTTCCCGGATAGAAACTTTTTCGTGTCGCTCTAGCCCTTAATAATGGGTCCAAAGAAAGACAGTGATAAGGGGAAGGCAAAGAGGAAAACAATGAGGACCACTATTGAACCGAAGAAGGAAATTATAGCAAAATATGAACGCGGTGTACCTCGCGTCGCAGTTAGCTAGCGTCATCATGGAAGGAGTAACTCCCTCCCGTCCTCTCCACATCCATTCCTGTATGCCATCAACCACTCTCCAAAACGTAAGTAAATTATACAAAATGGTTTATAATGCTTTATTTATCTTTATCTTTATCATGTACTGCTTGTGCACATTTACTTGTGCACACATACTTTCCATTATTTCTTATGGGGAAAATTGCTTTCGGTGTTCGAACAAATCGGTGCTCGACCACCACCTCAGAACGGATTATGGTCGAGTACCGAGGTACCACTGTATGGAAAAAAAATCATGATGCAAAAGCCACTCGGGGGCGGATTGATATAAAAAACGAAATATTACGAAAATAAGGAATTTCAAAAGCGATATATTGAAAAATGAATGTCATATTGCTATATGCATATCGCGTCATTTTGTATTGCTGTCTATCGATATTATCGCGCAGCCCTACTTATAATGCTTGTGAGTTTTAAGTAAATGTTATCTGTGTCAGCATATTGGGTCTCACACGGATGTTTGTTTCATGTTGAGAAGTCAAACTACTTTTTCCGTCCTGTGCGCAGAGTACTGACTGCACACGCCAGAGGCCTTTGAGGTGCTGCCACTCGTCTCTGCAGCTTCCCCTTGCTTTGTTGCCGCTGCCAGCAAAAGTGAATGTCTTTGAGAGCAGGCCTCTTTTCCTGTCCCTCCAAAACAAGAGTCGGGCCAAACCCGACTGCTGTAGAAATATTCAAATTGTTTTTCCGCCGTGGAGAAAAACATCATGTAAATTCATAAAATGAAAATCGCAGTTTTATGAGCTTTTTGTTCTTAATTTTGTCTTTATTGCGCCTTCAGGGGAGGAGTGTAACCAAAACAATGTTTAGTTGTTTTGTTTTTAGCTTGGCGTGCACATTTCAAAATTGCCTCGCATTGTCAGTCAGCAGATCTGCGGCGATGGCTTGTTATTGTTCCAGCAAAGCGCCATCTGTCTCGCGCCTGCGAGGGTGCCAATCAGCATCCCGTCTGAAATTGACTTAGTTAGAACTGCTGGCCTTGATGCCAGTTGTTTATTCAGGTCAAGAACTTCTACGCACACGCACAAAATCAGGGGCGAAGTGTGTCCCCGCTTGCTCCGCCGCGAAGTACCCGGGGGACATCCTGTGTTTCGTGCCAAAGTTTGCTACCTGGGTAGTTGTTATTTATTTATTTCTTTATCCCAAGTCACTCTCCGGCAGCCTCGTCCCTCGCGGCCGCGTCCCCTCACGTACGAGGACTGCACATCAATGGCGGCGTTAAAGGTTACAAAGCTCGACAAAGGGACACGTTCGCAGCGCCGGCTGGAAGCTTTACTGTAGCCGCTTTGATCTTGGAGTCACGCACTCGACTTTCTCGGTGACACGCTTCTACGACAAGGACTTAAAAGTGAGCGCATTTTACATGCGTGTCACAAAGTAGGCTGTGTAATTACTGCTGAATGTCAGCCTTATACATCAGGCACATTTAGGACAGCGGCAACCTTCTGTGACCCATAACCCCATTTTTACATCTATTTACAGTACAAGATGTAGAACTTAACCTGACAAAGTGTTCCGAAGCTCTCTTTAGTCATTGTCTTTTGAAGGACAAGGAGAAAGTATAAAAAAGATCATTACAGTCATTGCTAATAAGCTTTACCTGTCTCGGTTTTGTGATGAAACATTATTTTTTCTTGTCATATTACATGATGAATAAAAAAAGTTACATTTCCAACGTCTCTGCCAAACTGTCCCTGTCGCCAACATAAAATGGTTAACTGTTAACTAGTTTACTGTACGATGCCTATTGCCAGCGTTTAGCGCTGCATTTAGTGTAAATTTGCCGCTAGCTAGCAGCGTCCGAATGCTACATTTCGGCTGGTTGGAGCAGTCTATAATTATTTTAAGGCAGTTTAATAAATGTAAATGATTGCGCTTAATTTGACGCCTGACCACTGCTGTTCCTACTGATCACTTTTGAACTATTTTTGTTTTTTTTCTTTTTAAAGTTGACTTTGCTAACACAGCCATAAAGACCCCTTAGATAAAGCAGTGTGAATTATGTCACAACATGCTGTCCCATTTGCTTTTGTGCAATTTGTTATGCATCTTATTTATGTTTCATACAGGCTCAAAGAAACTGGGCTTGTTGTCAAGGTCACTCGTTAATCTCTGGATTTCCATCTTCCAATTATTTTTGCATTGTTTGTAATTATGCAACAAGCTTAACTTTGGCTTTTTGGTTTTTTTTTGCAAACATGTTTGATAGTGCATTGATGCATGCAGCAATTTTATAATAATGGCATGAATTCAAAACACAAAAGAAGGTCGTTCATAGATAATGCATAAACTTAGCTTTGACCATTGGTTTTTAAAAATAGCATGTGGAGGGACACTAAAAAGTCATTTTAGAAACTAGAATTTAGGAGATTAGTTACTCATTTTTGGCATTAGCCATGACAAGGAACTAGTTGTTTATTGATAACTTTCCCTTAATATATGTCAATGTTTTGCCTAGGGTTTTTGATGTTTAATTTTTATAACTTAACGTAAGTACAGTATGTACTCTTTTGGATCTTTTTTCTTTGAACATCTATTCGTTTGCTGAGATTCATTTAACAAGAGTTAAAAAAAAAATATCCAAAAATCTATGTAAGATCGAAGCACAAGATTAAAACTTTTCTTCATTCTCATCCTGAACTCAGCCTCTCAAATGGAATACACTAAAAATATTAAATCTGACAATTGCAATTTACTATAGCATTATCTTGGTGAGTGCAATACTGATGCTTGCTAACTGTGACACCTCAAACATGATAGCTTGTCATGTATATGTACTGTAAATGCAATTTCAACAATATCTGCTATAGTTGTGGCATTAATGCTACTTTGCTGCAGCAAAGTAGTTTCGTTGTTTGTTTGCGTTCCCTCTGTATATTCCAGGCAGAATATGCTCCGCTTTTGATTAGCTGGGTGCAATGGGCTTTTGGAGCCTCGGCACGCCACAGTAATTAGACTGTCAGTCAAAACCAGATGGCTGCTGCCTGAAATGGGAAAGCCGCCTAAAAGTTTGTAAACCACTCTCTGCTTTGTATTTATTTATTTGTTGTGGTGGCTGTTGCACAAAAAGACATACACACGTTCATATTCTTTCATGTTCATGTTCTCATATTCGTTCATGTTCTTATTGCACAGATTTATCACTTGAGTCCTAATTTTACACTGATCAGAAATAACAATCATTCCAAATATTCACTCTTTTTTTTTTTTTTTTTTTTTTTGCGGAATTGTCCTAATTTTTCAGCCCCAGAAATTCATACATTTATTTATTGTATGAAAGTCACCACTGATTCACATGATTGCAATTTCAACATGCCTTTTATGTTGTTATTAAGGGCTATTATTTCCCTCATTCCAAAAATTCAAACATTTCCACAAAGTTCAAAAATGTTCCTGTAAAAATTCAGTACACTCCTAGTGACACACTAAATGTAATAGTTTCTATTTGAATATTACCATTCCTATCAGATTAAACCAACCCAAAATGTAATCTTGTTGACTATTTTTTTTAATCAAAATACCAATTTAGCCATCAATCACAACCCTTTGTCTCATTTTGTCTTTTCCAGATTGTTTTTGAAGGAATCCGAGGGAAGAGCTTTGAGGGTGACATCGCTATCGACGACGTGTCTATCACCATGGGCAAATGCAAGCAAGAGAACACTGTTGCCAGCGCAGGTAAGACAGGTAAGATAGATTGGGGCCTGATTTTCAGAGGTGAATATTACTTACTTAGAAAAACATGCAAGAGTTTTTTGGTCACTGAAAACTTAATATTTATGTATGCCGTTTAGCTCTAAATGTGCCTTCCTGTGCTTGACTTATTGGGGGTTCGAAAACAAAAGCAAGTCGCATCCTGAAGTGGACACTGATTGGCTATGACTGTTTTTGCCATTACCTGATAGGCCCCTGTTGTGGGGGGGAAGCTCAGGAGCAAAATGAAGAAGTGAAAATGAAAGACCATGTCAAAGTTTCACATGTATATATACTGTATATATATATATATATATATATATATATATATATATATATATATAATATAAAGCAGCTCAGGTTCAGCCTAATGCATAAATGTAAAGCACCCAGATGCAAATGTACGAGCCATTGCAAAATGTTTTTAATGTTGATTTCTAATTAATCAGTGATTGAAAAAAGAAAATAGCTGAAACTCAACATTTCAGTCAGCACTTGGGACTGGTGTCAAATACAGCAGAAGGGAAAGGGTTGCAATTCACCCGATAAAGAATGTAATTGACGGAAGCCGCTTTTAACTTTTATATCAATCTATAAATCTGCCACAACAACATGATGTATCTGAAAATACAAATCTTAATTAATCCCTCAACTTTAAACTCTTGACAGTAATAATTAAAATACATATGCGTACAAATGAATATTTTCAATGTAATGTAACTAGTCTAGTTTATTTCAATAGTATTAGACAGATCTTAATTCTCAATCCAGGTTTAGGTTTTCTGCATGTACAATATGCATTCATCCTCTAACTTTCTACACCTACGCTGACATTTTCTACGTGTTTATCATCAATGTTTTCTATTATCTGTACACCTCTGCAAAGCCGGATCCTTAAGGACTCTTTTAGACTTGAAGTGCTCATCCTGGTACAAATAACATGAAGGAGAAAGCTTTCAAGATAAATAGAATAAGACTGCAGCTTGGACTGTGCATGTGTATGTTTGTATTTGAGTAAATGCAAGTGGCAAAATAAATCAGTGTATGCTGCCAGCTATAGAGTACTCAAAGTTTGCAGGGGAAACCAAACACCCTTTTCAAATGTGTGGTGCTGTAGTGTACTGATCTCTCTGCCAATTTGGAGTCATGTTGTGACAGCCAAATGTTAAGGTGGGTCATGACAATTTGATATTTGGCTGCAAGGTCATTGTGAAAGGGGGAAAAAAAAGGTGAGAAATCACCCTCACAGCCAGCCTGGCCCACAACAGGAGAGTCTTCGAAAAGCAACAAAAGTGAGAAAGTGAATTATTAACAGTTTTTTTTTTTTTAGCTCCTCAAACCCACAGCTTGCCATGTGCGCGCATGTGCACTCGCTAGCCTGCCCACTCGTGTGAGATGTGGCACATATGTGTGCATAAAGACACTGGCGGATATTTTGAATAATGGATGAAGGTGTAAACAGGAAGGGGGAAGCTCTTGATCGCTACAGAGTTGTGCGAGGTTGTCCTGCAGGTTCTGCGCACTATGTGCAGGCAGATGGGTAATTATCAGGCAGGCGGGTGGCTGAACGCTCACCGTAAGATACCAACGCTTCTGTCTGCCAATGTGCAGTCGCTGAGCTTAACACCAGGAATAGCAAAGCTTTCATTTCAATTTATGCCGGACAGGTATTCAAGGTGAGAATAATATTGGATTCGTCAAAACATACATAGCACAAATGAATGAAAACACCGGGGAATTGTAACATTCAATATTTTTTGGTCAGCTTTTGGTTTAATCATGTTGTTGGTTTCACACTTTTTTCCCAAATGAACAAGCTGTACTCACGGGGGGAAAAAAACATTTTTTTCTTTACAAATTAAGGGGTGGGGAATTTTTAAATTGGCCAGAGGTGCTGTGTGGAAGGAGCCTAATGGCCTCCACCGACAATACCAAAAAAAAAACAAGTTATTGGCTCCTTTGCTGAAAAATCAGTTTATAAAGGGGATGGAAAGGTCACTATGGAGTTGATCCCCACATATTGTTCGACATTCGCTGATTTCCTTCTTTGGGGATTTTTTTCCCCATGTATACTGTGTATGTGTGAGTGTGTGTGTGTGTGTGTGTGTGTGTGTGTGTGTATGTATGTGTGTGTATATATATATATATATATATATATATATATATATATATATATATATATATATATATATATATATATATACATATATATATATATATATATATACATATATATATATATATATATATACATATATATATATATATATATATATATATATATATATATATATATATATACACACACATACATACACACACACATCCCCTTATTAGTACATCTTTCCTCATTCAACGGCTCTTCTGTCTTTCATAGTTCTGATCGGTGGCTCCCAGGCCCTCCCGTTGGCCAGGTGGGCGACCATTTTCCTCCCCTGCATCGTGTCCCTGCTCTGCAGATGATGAGCGGTTGACCACAGCGCCACCTTCTGTCTGTGCTGACAGACACTGCCCTGACTCGCGCTCTTACTTCTCCTCTCGACCCGACTTCTTCCCCCTCTCGCCTGTGTCCCCCCCCTGTATCCACGATCCATGCAAACACAGCATTTACTTTATTTAAACACCTTGATCCAATGACATATTATAACAAACATAATCTTAACACGTATTTAAGCCAAACTTCTCTATTAGTCCATTACATTTCCTAATATCCATGTCAAGTGTCCCCTTGTCTTCATCATTAGCCTACGTCTAGACATCAACGACCCCCCCTCCCCCCTCCACACACCCTTTCCCCTTTCCCCGAGACACACCAAAGTGTCGGACACTCTACCAAAGATGACCTGAGGGAAAAGAACGAGGGATTCCGGGGAGCTGGCGAACGAGACAGATAATGTGGATGAACTTTTCCTTCTGCTGACCTTCGCCACCAGCCGAGCCGCTGAGCGACAGAGACAGCTTCAACTAGAATGAATGAACGGACTGGAAAGACCCAACGTGAGGACAGGGAGGAGGAGGAAGATGGCACTCCTGGTAGCCTCTCTGCTCACCACAAAGAAAGTAAGATCAGTGTGGATTCTACGTGTACATTAATCTCTATATATTAAATATAAGCAAAGTTTAAATATAAGCGGGGATGCCGAAGGACTCTATAAACTGAAATTAAAGAAGCACAACATTTATACGACCTCTGTTGTTCCTTTGAGTTTTATTGAACTTATGTGACGTTACAATTTGTCTGAGCAATTCCCTGCTTTTTGATATTTTTGAATTTGTTTATGCCACGGGCAACGGGTGACGTGAGTGTTGTGACACAGGTGTCAGGTTGTAAGCATATCGAGCATATTGTGCGTGTGGAATGGAAAGCCCAAAAGTGCAACAAGTCATTGAATGTCCCATAAAGAGAAGCTGGAGATGTGTATGTAGCTGCTGCGCAGAACGGATGATGTGTAAAATTCACCTTTTCTCTAAGCCTCGCCCCTGGAAGACAGCCTAGCTAATCAGAATGCAGGATAAAACAAGGTCCGATGCTTTCCAGGTTAATTAATTGATAATGTTACTGTTCGGTTCTTTTGAAAGAGAATCGTGGTGAAATAAAGCGTATTGGCTGCAGGTCCTGACTTTACAAGCTCTCAACCAAAATCAGATACTAATATGCATCTGAATGGGCAATGTACACAAAAGAAATGAACGTCCACATCAATTGGTGTCAATTTAATCCCTTTCAGCTTGGTAATGATATTAAGTGGGGAAAAATGTCAATCCCAATACAACCCTTATTCGACTGTTGCTAGGTAAATTAGGCAGTGGGTAACATCAGATTATTAAAATATAAAAAGAGCAGGTTTTATTTGGGTTCAAATGAGAGGTAGTACCAGTATTTTTGTTGTCCTACCTAAAGCACTGGAAAAATACTTGCATTACCTTTCAAATCACACAATGAAGTTCTTAGCACAGTTAGCTAATTGCTAACGTGACTTTATTAATGTGACGCCCTAACAAGCTGAGCTAACTCTTCCAATGATTGTATACAGTAAGTAAACAGAGCGTTTGCTAGCTTTAGCTGCTGTATGTAGCTCTGTATTATCGACAAACCACAATTCACATCCATTGTCATTCGTTGACACATTGAAAGGTGGAAGTAACTTTGGAAGAGTAATACTTAAGATGGAGCCGAAAGCTTGATGGACGTAGTGAAGCAGGCAGGTCTTGGCGAAAGGTGAATTACAGAGGAAATCTGCTGATATTGTTTAACGCTTGAATGTCTATGTCTTGTGAACAGTCACAAAAATATCCTCGCTGTGCAATGGAAAGCAGGTGTCACCACATATCTGATAATTTTTCTGGAAAAAAAAAAAGATTTCTCTTGACAAATCGCAACCTTTGTGGTTACATGCTTTACATTGCATGGTCCGGATATGATTGGTAAAATCAAGCAATACTCATATCTATAGCTCTATAACCCATAGTTTATGATTACAATTATGGTAGCATTTCATCTTCTCGTCCGATGACATCATTAATGAGTTGTAATGTATAATTGTGTTTATTCATACAGGTCTGTACTGTGAGTACAACCGTAGCTGGTTTAATCATTTGTTTATATAAGGTTTTTCAATGATAATTCTCTATTTTGATTCCGGCGTTCTTTGTATTTTGCCTGTCACATCATGTTTTTATGGATTATTTTATGTGTGTGTTTAAATCCATTCAATCCTGAGGACATGGTTACGTTTTTTTTAAAAGTCCAGATTTTCAATCCCAGGTACTTATTTATATTTTCCTTTCCATTTTTAGCAAGGGTTTGGTAATATTAAAGTAATAGACTACTTTAGGTCATCAAGTATTTGTGTGATTGTGTGATTGATTATTTTTGGTCATTATGTACTAAAGTAACCAATTACTTTAGGAAATTAAACACTAAAGTAATCATTTATGTATTTTATGAAGTACTAAAGTTACTTACTATTACTTTTGATCGTCAGTAATCAAGTAATTGATTACTTTCGATAGTGAGGTGCTAATGTATTGGATTGTTTGAGGTAATTAAGTACTGAGGAAATTGATTGCTATAGTCCTATAAAAATATAATTTTCACATTTATAGCCAACAACTGCAGTGACTGAGTCCAAATCATTTGTGGTCGCAGAGTATTTCGTGCATAATTTTTAATGTGTTAGGATCTTACTTGTGCCCTGATTTCTTCTGTGAAAATGCATTTTAGACATCCATTGTCATCAATGGCAATGTATGATTTCTAGTTCTAATATAATAGATTACTTTTTGGAAAGTAATTGATAAAGTACTTAAAGAGTACAAAGGTAACCAATTGCACAAACAGTTGAAGTAGTTATTTACCTACAGTAATCTATTACCATTGTACTTATTTTTTTTATTTTTTATTTTTTGCCTGGTAATAAATAAGGTAAATAATGTAAACCCTGGGGCTAGAATATCTGGACTTAAAAAAAAAAAAGTATGACGATCTTTGGCATTGATTGAATTAATCTAATTTTGCTTTAACCACATGCTACTGCAAAAGTGTACGTTATAGTGGGTGTATGTCACTTTTTGTTCCCATGTCTGTTGCTCAAGCTGGACAAAGCGCTACAGATGGATGAATTAAATCAAGCAAAGTAAGCAGACCTGCGCTTTCAATGGTGTGCCGTTTGTCTTTTTTGTGTCTCTCAAACTGAGTTGATGATTTTATTTTTTTAATTACTTCAATGTATTATCTAAAAAAAAAATAAGGCCTATAAAAATAACGTATGAAGAACCTTTGTTTGCATTTTATTTTAACTGATACAATTAGACAGTGTTTGTGAAGATTACAAGGTTAAAAGTGCTCATCTGTTTTTGGAAAACACTTTTTAAAACTGACTTAGTCTCTTGAGGTTCTATTTTTTTTTTTTTTAAGATCCAAACCAAGCTTAAATATTTCTTGGATAAATGCCACCTGGTTGCTAATCTACATTGTGTTTATCCAAGAAGCATAAGGCTTTGTTTCAAAGCTATGCCATCTGTAAATCTACCCGGTTCCCTAAAATGGAAGATCACTCTAAGAGACACGTTGTCTCATTTAATCTTGTGTTGTCCACTTGAACAAATAAATAGCTTACCTCAAATGGAGAGTCTCTGGACAAATAAATAAATAACTGGCCATAATTACGTTTATCACCACAATGACAGACTGTAGATCTTACATCAAATTATATCCATTTGATTACACTTATTCCAGTTTTGAAGTTTTAGGTTAGAGTTTTTATCCAATAAAATTTCAGTTAACTTGTGTCGTCGGGCGATATCAAAATTGCCCGAGGCCTTCAGAATCAACATTGCGGGCGTCAGTACACTCTAAGTGAATGGGCACATATAGTTAATAGATAGTTGGGATAGCCAATCAGATCACGAGTTGGCAATAGTAAGACCAGCTCGAAGTTCTCACATTGAGTATGACATGCACGCACCCTGTGATTGGATCGGAGGCAGCGCTATGGACATCAACCAAGCTACACGGTATAGCCTACACCAGAGCCAGATCTTCACCACAAAAATCAAATATATCTCCTCGCTTATTTAAACCACAATGGCCGACGGGCAGAAAAATGTCAAAGTCAATAAAGTCTTGAGGAAAGAAAGAATGGATTTAGTGTTGAAATCAGTATTTTTGAGGATAGCTGTTTTGGTGAGTACAAGCATTTTATGTATTTATTTTTTTTCAATTCTGTTTCAAATTCATATTCAATTAATTGATATTGCGTATCACATGTAGTGATAATTTTTAATTGCTGATGCTGGTGATGCCAGACTTGCACAAAATGCACCTCGAGAATCAACCCATTTGATTACATTATACAGTATCTTCACTTCATTTTATAGTGGAGCACTTAATGTCATGGCTGGGCTTAAGTCCACAGAACAGGAGGAGGTATCTGACTGTTAACATTCCACCTGCTATATACTGTATCCACTCTTGAACAGATTGAATTTGGCCCGGGAGAAGTACAGCTCTGTAAAATCATCCAATAAATGGAACACCTATTATATCCAGCCATATGAACGAAATGAAATAAATGCAGACACACAGGTAGAGTCAAGTGGGAGGATATTCCATTTAATTTGTCTTGTTTGCAGCGTGCAATACACCAACATATACACACAATATTTTCTTTGTTCGTTTACAGCACAAGCAGGCTGGTAGGACTTTTTGTGTGTTCTGTCATATGGTGTTCCACAGGGGTCAATTTTAGAATACTTGCTCTTTTTACCATTTGAGCTTCCCTTAGTTTGAAAACGAGTTTCAAAAACATTTCTTTCCACTGCAATGTGGACTACAGTCAAACTTACAGTATGTCCCACTGTCCCCATTAGGCCTCCTTTGTCCTGTCTAGCGGATGTCCAAACCTGGTTAGCACCGATATAATTACATCTTTAAATGAAATGATGATTCCATATTGTCTACTAGCTCAACGCCCTTGTATATGTCTTCATTGGATTATCTTTCCGCCTCTCTGTTGATGTGATGGATTGAACATGTGTTGGATGCAGCAAACGTGACAATTAATGAGCTTTTTAAGGAGGAAATAAATTACCCACAAGCACCCGCAAAGGAAAAAAAATATCAGCGTCAGCTTGCTAATGAGTTTTATATCCAAAGCTGTCCGCTCGTGCAAGGCTAATTTGAGCATGACGTCTAATGAATCACACATCTCATCACGCCGTGTGTCACCACAAGGTCTTACCGTCAAAACAAATACCACACCATCTATTACGCTTCAGCACTGTGTGATTACACTCATCCTTGTCGCACAAATATTAGCACCGATGGTGTTTTGTAGTTTATTTGCTTTAATCTTTTTTCAAGTCATCATCTTGTTTGCATGCAAGCACAGGTGACGTTTGGTCGTGTAGTACAGGACATCACTTATCATACAAACAACAATAATTGGTGTGCTCCTGCAGTATTTGGAGTGTAGCTTTCATTTCCCCTTCTAAATATATGGTTAGGGTTTCAAAGTAAGGTTTCATCATATGATAAGGGTTTCAAACTTGGCTTTTACGCTATTATTGGGGTATTAAGGTTGGCACACAGTTTGTAATCATTGTTCGAAACTATGGGTGAAAATAAATCCAACTCTCAGAATGTGTGACCTCAGATTTTTAATAAATCAAATAAATATTAGGGTTTCTAGTTATAGTTTAAAACTAAGATAGGGTTTCAAAGCAGAGTTTCAAACTACGATCATGGTTTAAAAGTAAAATTTTAAACTAGGGTTAGGGTTTGAAAATAGGTTTTTCAACTAGTGTTAGGGTCACAATTTATAGTAGTTTTAAATTATGAGTAAATACAGAATGTGTGACCTCAGGTTTTTCAGTAGAGTTGAAGATTAAGTGAGCATGAAAGTAGGACGTCGAACTAGGTTGTGGTTTCAATGTAGGGTTTCAAAGTAGAGTTCAGGGTTCAAAGTGGGGCTTCAAACAATTAGGGCTTCAATCAAGGTTTCAAACTATTATTAGGGTTTTAAAGTAGGGTTACAATTTGTAACAGCTTTAAATCAGGAATGAATGTGGGATATAAAAGTAGAGTTTCACACTATTGTTTTGATATAGCATTTCAGACTAGGGTGATAGTTTCAAATTAGGGTTTTAAACTAAGGTTAACTACTCTGAAAACCTCAACCCCAGAGCCCTACTAGGAGACTATGAACAGACTTATTATACATCAATATCATTAATTATCATTATTAACTTTAGCAAATTAATTAAAAAAATGGGTCTCTACCTCGGCCAATATTAGCTTTCAAGAAATGTTTTAAAAACCTTTTGAGGATGATTTGAGTCTCTACTAGGCCTATAATGCATGTTTTGGGAACGTGTATTTAAAAAACAAAGCAAAACAGTATCTTTAGGCTTATTTCGAAAGGCCAACACACGTCTAAGAATTTCATGTAAAAATGTCTTGTCTTACCTTCCGCCGCACACATCTCTTGTGCGTTAGCTACCAGTGTGCAGGGAGAACAATTGGACATCCTTACGACTGTCCTCTTTACATTATTCATCAATCACTGCTCTTCTGCTCCGCTTTCCTTAAATGTTTCCTCAGTCAAAAAAAGAAGGCTGCAAAGGTAAAAAGTGGAATTGTTCTGATAAATGTTTTACGCTCTCATGGGAGCGATAAAAGAGTGCAAATGACCTGAATGTGTGCTAAAGGTCAAATCTCTCAGATCTTTTCTCTTCCAATACTTCTTTGACTTTTGTGCTTGCATGTCATAAGCTCTCTCCACCTTGTTCACGTCTTTGGACAAAAAATGGACCTTTACGGGCTTTTCTCACACTTGATTTCTGGTGTTCATTTGATTTGATCGAATCAAATCTCTTCCGCATTACTATTGCCTTTTGAAAGTTATTTGTTGCATCACATTGCTTCTGAGTTTTAGTCCGTGTTAAAAAAATGAAATGCAAAACAAAAACAGATTCAAGTTCTTACTGTCAAGTATGATACCATAAAGTAGGAAAACACGGCTTAGCAATTAGGCTGAAATTTTGAGATAATGAAATACCCGGCAATTATTTTATCACTTTCCCCCCCTTTGAACAATTTGTGCCGTGTACTTTATCTCAACGAGGACCCTAACAAGGAGCGCCGTTGATGTCAAATTTGATGGCAATTACAACATCAACTGAGTTTTTTGTATGTTGTTTTTTTTTGCTGTTGTTGTTTTTCTAACGGGAATGAATGGAGAAAAGGTTTGGATGGCTCTCGTTTGATTATTAAGCTGGGGAAATAAAAAAAAAAGTGATTTACGGTCAGTCAGAATGCTCGACATTAGCTTTTTCTTAGTGGATGATATGAAAAGTTAAATGACACAATTAAGTAGTTTGTAACCATTTAAATGCCTCTTCTGCAAAAACTTTACATTGTAGCTACTTCTCAAATTGCTGATTTTTAAAACTCATTCAGTACCTGCCATTTTGAGCAATATGGTGGGTCAAGGTTCAACATGGTATGATCACATAGTTATCACACTACCAGGAGTGTGCCATTCCTTGGCTAAAATACTATGAGAATGATAAGGAAGAAAACGATGCAAAAATGGTCCACGACGGTTAAATGCGTCTGAGATTGAATTCTTTATGTGCCTATATCTGTGTTGCAACCATCTGGCAAGGAGGTTAGAGTTAGGGTTATCAGTCGTATCGGTTGCCGAAATCAGTAGCCTTCATGAGTATTTGATACCTTGAAATCAGATGCCATATAATACCGGCTATCAGCATTCACCCATCTCCACTAATGTTAATTAATTAAAAGCTTGACAGAATGGACATATTTGTATCTATAAACACCCACCAACACATAGAATTGTCCAAGATGCTTGACATTGACATTTATAAAAGCTAGACATTTGGAAAGATAGATGTGCAACATTTGAGTTTGGAATAAATTCCGGGGATTGGTGTTCCTTGGCATGGAGCTGGAATTAAAGTAACTCCCATTGCTGTAATGATCAAAGCTATCGATTGGTGTGTGCCGCATATAGACAAGGTCACTAACTCTCAGAGTAAAGGACAAAAAAGAAAAGACACAGGAAGATGTTGTAATCACATTTGGATTTACAAGACAATGCCGATCCACTTTCCATTTCGGGTAATTTCCAAGTTCACTGGAGGTTATACATATTCAGAGTTCCTGTACCACTTTGTATGAGTCATGTCTTTATACAGCAATACTGAGCGATGGTAGTGCAACTCTTATTTCTACAACTGAAAATTAAAACTGATGAGGCCTACGGAATCTTGTTGCTTTAACCCAAGTGCTATAATTTGAAACCTTTTTATGACACCTTATCCGCAGTTGAAAATGCAAAATTGAAACAATATCCCTTGTTGAAAAGCTTTCTTTCAAACATGTCTGTTGGTTGTTTTTTGAATATTCTAGGTTGCTTGAACTTAACACTTTGTGTGTGTCTTTTTCCACAGTTGCGACATTGTCCTTGACACAAGCTAAATATACCACATAAACCAGTGATCTTATTCCTGGTCAATTAGTCTGAGATCCATTCTCCCTAAATGATTCGCTTATCCGATCCCTGTTTGCGCATCCACATCAGCATGGAGCAGATAGTGAGTCCATGTTGACTATGTTTGCTAGGCTGGCGCTGATGGAGATAAATGCTTAATTCTGTTGTTTATGTGACCGTCATTGAAAACTTTGGAAAGGTTTTAGTTATGCAATGAAAACGTTTGGATCAAACGTGTAGTCATCACGTCAACTGACTGAATTATCATAAAATGAAACTAAAAAGATAAAATGGCTTCAAATGTTGCTGCAAAACAGGTAAACAGATTATATCCTAGAAAAAAGTAAACTAGGCAATTATTCTGGCAAATCTGTATAGATTTTTTTGTCTAAATGAGCCACTGCATAACACTACAAAACACATGCACAAATTCTAAATGTGGTTATACTCCAAAGACTCTTTTGCACTTAGGCATGAATGTGATGTGAGCTTGGTTGATTGTCTTTTTGATCCTGCGATTGGCTGGTGACCAGTCCAAGCCTCTAACCCAAAGTCAACTGGGATATAGGCGTAATGCACTCCTGCGACCCTAGTGAAGATAAGTGCTATAGAAAATGCATGGGTGAATATGAGGTAGCGTAACAATATTCTAAAACGAAACCAATCCATTCGTTGCTGTCATTAAGCAGGAGTGCAAAATTACATGAATTTCCTAAATGAATAGGAATCCATTCCTAAAGTAAATCCCAATCCAACACTTGAAAGCACATTTGTAATTCTTTCCATCCTCCCGCACACTCCTTCATTAGGAGACCAAATAGCATTTGTCGGCTGAACACTGATTTGTATTCCTTCAGCTCTAATTAAATTTGTCCCGGTAAAACAAAAGTGAAAGCCTATCAACAAATAAGAGCAAAACAAACAAGTAGGGGGAATACGTAGTAGAGCAAGATGAGGAAACCTTTGCTGGCATAAGATGTCCTTAATAAAACAATAAGTTGCATATTTGAAATGAGTCCATAAAATGGTCTGATGAACACTGCTGGTATATTCCTATGCAGTAGTGGCTGTCACACTACAAATATACAGTGCTGGATTTGATTTTTTTAGTTAGCAGTTGCTGTGGTCATGCATTTGTCACCATTTGCCATTTTTATGTAATTGTAACCTTTGTATTACAGTGTCCTGTTTTTACTGTTTTGTTCCCGTTGACATGTAGTTGTTATGGTTCTTCACTTTGAGTTATTGACATATGGCATTGATTTCTGACAGTATTTAAGCTCGCCGATTTCAGGGATTCATCGTCAGATCATCAAGATCTCAAGCTATCGCAAGCTCTTTTTCTTTTTCTTTTTTGGAGTCTAGTTTCCTAAGTCTGGGTTCTTGAGTCTAGTTTCCAGCTATCCCCGTCTAGTTTTTTTGAGTCCAGTTACTTTAGCTTGACGAGTAAATGCTTTTACTTTCCCACTTCTGTGTCCTTTCTGCTTCCTGGTCCATACTCAGTACCACACGTGACGTAATCAGGTATGTGTACTTTACAAAGCATTTCAATTTCTGACAAATAGACTTGTATTTCCTACATCTAAAAACATATAACTGTCCTTTTTTCGTCTGAACTCAAATAAGCTTACATCATTTTAAATGTCGTGCATAACAACAACGTGAAAAATGAAGCAATTGACTGAGATCTCGGGGACAAAATCAGCGACAGAAGCAACATGGCGGAATGTGAACCAGAGAGCATTAACGACAATGATGCAACAGATTTCGGACGTCACTGGTGTATGATTTAAAATAATTCTTTGATCTTGTCAGCTCCAAGAATGATTTGGGCCAGATACCGGATGCTGCATTAAGCCAGTTGAAATTGAAGATGAAAATTGTCCAGCTAATCTAAAGCGCACACACACTTACACAATTTTTTTTTCATTCATTTATTTATTTTTTAACTCATTTGTGGGTATGATTCTTTCATTCTACATGAGCCAAAGTCTTGTAAGGGCTACTAATAGTTTGCATGCAGAACTGTCGGTCTCATGAAATAATGTCGATTCTTGCCATGCTTTTTGGGAACAATCACAAGATTTTAAAGCTTGCTGTGTGGTTTATTCGTGAGATTCCATACCTGATTCCGTTACACCAATTTAGTGATTTGCTGTGGGCTAATACATTTCACTTAAGTGTTATGATGGCAGGATAAAACACCTTCATCGTCCGCCTGTCACTCATTTTTATTACCGCGGCAATGAGCTGGTCTCTTCAAATGAAGTCTTGAGTGAGTTCCCGCTGACAAATGTCTCAGTAGTTCAGTCTGAAACGGCAACTGGATTCATTTGACCTCCGTCTGCATCTCAGTGGTGGACATGAGCAGGAGAAAGTGGTTTCCATTACGACGAGACAGACAAAGTGGACAAAGTGGAGGACTCAGGCTGCATGCATGTTCCGCGGACAAGTACACAAGGCAGATGGTTTAGATAACAGATGGTCAAATACATTTGTAAAACTCAACAAAGGAAGATCAGAACTCTGACCCGTCGAGCCGCAAGACATGCTGACAGTCGAGTTAGAAAAAAGTAAAATATGCATCATTCAATTCAAGAACAAATGTATCATAGCCTACATTTTTGAGGGTGGGAGAATCCGGAGAACTTTGACAAGAACCCCAAACTGACATTTGAACTACTGTTCTATGTTCCTGTCAAGCAATGCTCACCGTTCAGACAAGCTTTGGGCGAAAACAGTGCGTTGCATAGACATTTTCTTAAGGCATTTTGGCAGTTGAATCCTTTATTCATGTCCCTTTTATATCAAAGTGGCAACGGCGCTACATTCATTTTTCATCTGCCAAATGTGAACAAAAGTAACTGGTAGGCACCCTGAAAACTGGTGCTATCACCGAAAGATGAGCTTGGGCAGTAGTGCTCAAATAGTTTCTGTTTCATGGAAAAAAAAAAAAATGTTTGCTCCCCACCCCCAATAATAAAATTTTTGTAAGTATACCGCTACAAAACATTGTAAACTGATTAACATATTTTACTTGAGCTGGTCGCCATCAAGTCACATGGCACACAAAGGCAAACAGTCACTCTAACAAACACATCCAAGAACAATTTCGAGTGTCCAGTTTATCTACGGTGCATAGTTTTGGATTGTGGTAGGAAGCCAGAGTACCCGGAAAAACCCACACTGGCACGGGGATAACATGCAAACTTCTCATAGTAGGACTGGAGCCCGAAGTGAGCCTGTGAAATCTGAGATGACCACTCTTCCACAGTGCTACACTAAAATAATATATGTTTTTATGATAAACTTCATAACTTTAACAGAGTTTATGTACAATTGAAGTAATTAAAAACACATTTTTGATATTATGTTCCCAGGGCACAGGTAAATGTTATTTTTAGTCAAAAGCAAGTGGCAAAATTTGTTTTTAAAGGTATTCAATGTACTTATAATATTTAACATTTAATAATTTTACTATTTTTCAAATTTGATTAAATTAAATACAGCCAAATTGTTTTGCCTCTGAAAATGACTAAATACATAATGCATTTGTTTAAACAAAAAAGAGAACTATAGAACTTTTTATTGAGTTACCTTTCCACGGCATCTCCGCCCTTCATGTCTCCGCAAGAGCCCTGAAATGTTTTACGAGTCACAATGGAGTATACTAGTACTTTCTTAAAACTAGACTTTCTTAAGACACACACACACACACACACACACTCGCACACACACACACACACACACACACACACACACACACACACACACATTAGAGCTAATAACATTAACAAGACCTCTACCTACACAACTAGTGGATGTGCCAACTTTTTTCTTGTAAGAGAGATTTTTTTTTTTTTTTTTTTAAGTAGATGCCCCAAAATTGTGGTTTCAAACCAGATTCCCTTTCTGCTTTTAAGTGCTCTATTATTTCACTTCCCTTACCATGCTTTGTTGAGACAAGTGCTTCTTTTGGAATGTGTTTCACTTAACAAGAACAAAAGCAAAGCACTGTACAAGGGAATGATTTTAATCACTGAAGTGAAAGCCAACTACTTGCAAATCAGAGACATTTCCAAAATGGTGGCGGTAACCCTTATCAAATGTTGCTATCTTGTATCAGTAACGTCGTGATCTCGTGCGCGCTCGCTTTTAATGATTACTAAACATCCTATTTATACAATAATACAACCCTTTGCATTTTCGTCTTTGCTCCTTTTGTCTTCACCTTCCCTCTCGGAGTTTAATTTCTGCTTCTGTACAGCTTTCTTCTTCGTCTTCTCTCGCATCCATCTGCCCGGAGCTAATCAGTATCTAATCTCAGTTTTAATTCAGCCGCTATTAACCTCGTGCTTGTTTTACAATTAGCCTCCACGTACACACACACACATGCGCACACAAATGAGGGTGCATGCACGCGTGCACATTAGATTGCCTTCTGAGCTAAATTGTGCTTTATTTCCACATTGAGAGAGATACGGAGTTAATTACAGGGTGCAAATGAGGCTGGAGGAGAATGAGGGGTGTGCACTGGGGGAATGAATGGATAGTGGGTCGCAATACAAAATCATATCTGAACAATGATACTCATTCACAAATGCATCCTGCCAAAACATGTTCTTAAAGCTTCTATCTCACTGAGCGTGTTATGTAGTAAATGTTGGGTTTGGTCGCGGTACATCAGCCTCCTTTGAAGAAAAAAGAAATGCAACATGAACATTATGTCATTTGAAAACCATTTAAAAATACGTTTTTATCAGTGCACCATTTATTAAACACACTGTTGTTGGCGGAGCATGGCAAAATCACTTAGAACCAAACAATATGGTGACATCGCGCCAACGTGTGAAAATGTTCATCCACTTATAAGAATGCCTCAAAGTTTTATTATCTTTGGTACGTTTTCACGATGACAGAGTGACTCTGATGGAGATACTCAATGAGGAGACACTGTACTGGTTTAAAGGGTTATTAAATGTATTTAGCAATTGTATAACATTAATAGTTTTGACTCACTAAGTTGTTTTCCATGTGCGATTAATACCTTTAAAAACAAATTTTGCCACTAACTGTCAACTGAAAACGACTGCACATGCGCTTAAGTCTCAGGTGACAACCAATCACAGCTCAGCATGCTAACGTCACGTGACCAAACCCAGGAAACAGGTGAGCTGTAATGGCCATCACCCGAGCCTAGAACACAGACTGTTAATTGGACACAAAACTTATTTAGCAATTTTCAGAGGTAAACACTTCATCCTTTCTCATTATTAATTTGATAAAATTATTTTTATGTAGAATTAGTATCTTTAAAAACACATTTTTGCACTTGCTGTTGACAGGAAATGACATCACAATGACATCAAGGCTGAGGTAACAGTCAATCACAGCTTACCTATTATGTTGGTTTGGTCATGTGACCTTCAAAGGTGGAGCCATGTTTGGTTGTTATTTAAGCCAAGTACAAGTGATGTCATTTTCTGTCGAGAGTGGAAGAATGTGTTTTTAAAGTCTGAAATGGGCTGAATTGTTGTAGTTTCACTTCACTTATGAATAATTTAATGAGGTGCTGCCAAATCTTTGGAGTAGGTAATTGACATTCAAAAATACATTTTTGGTAAATGGAGTCTGATTAAAGGGTCAAATTTCAATGAGTAAACTGATAGTTTAGTATTAAATATGCTGATTGCAAATTCAGACGTAAAGGCAAAGTGCTGTTTTATTTTGCGATGTATCAGCCAAAATGTCTTAAAATCTCGAACCGCCAGTAGATCATCTGAAGCCTCTATCCCACCGAGACACAAGACAGTGAAGGTAGCGCCTCTTTTGATCTCATCAGTCTTCAGTCAAAATCACAATTGTTCTTTAGACATTCATAAGACATTCTGGAACAATCTTATTTGTCCTGAAACAGGCTTGATTGTTTCATTCATTTCCGTTCTGAAAATCTCAAAAACATCTCAAAATCTAAACATTAAAAAACAATCAATTGCGAAAGGAATGAATTGTTGTGTTGTTTATAGATTAAATACTATTGTCAGACATTCATCTAAGTTCTGTTAAAAATGATTAGAAGATTTTCAGTGGAGGTTTTTTTTTAAGAGTAATGTGACATTGAGTTCCCATGTGATCCTCACACCTAATCAATATTCCATATAAAAATCTGTAAAAGTCGGGGCCGCAGTCGAATCCCGCCACTCGTACGCATTATGGCTCGTCTCAGTAAATTCAATTAATTCAATGACATTTTATGGCAGTTGTTAAAGCTACTTCCAATAGTGCTGCGTATCCGTTCACTTTATGAGATCTCGCCACCATATTTTATAAGCTCATTAAATATATATGTGCATGGGAATAAAACAGGCAAATAAGGACAAGCGTTCTTTTTGTGAAAGCTTGGGGCAGCAAAAAGTAACACCGAGCTTCGACGAGACTTCCATATGGGAGATGGAGTTCTCATATAAGCAGCTGTAGGTAACGAAAAGACAGGTGCGGGCACATATCCAACGAATAAAGTTGAGCGGTACATTTAACCCTCGGAGGAGCTGATTTTCAATATAGCCAACTTGCTTTTCTCGGGCTGAGTCAACAGTTCTTTGGAGGCGCGCAGATCAATGAGAGATGCATATTCTATTTGGCCGCGCACGGCTGTTTGCTTTGTGTTTCTTCATATATATATTTCCAATGAGCTGAAGTTGCAAAGGGCCACTCTGGACAAATGAATTTTCAATTTGAGTCTCAAAGGGGACCATTAAGATGCTGGGGTTTAATATACTGGCTGAGCCCTCAAAGGACACGCAGCACTTGACTGCAATTTACTTCTACACTTTTTCCCTCCATTTTTTTCAGTGTTCAAAGGTTAACAGCGGGGGTTGGTAACGTTCTCGTCTTCGAGCACGAGCCGGGATTGAACATAATTAGAGCCCCGTTTCCACTTTGTTTCTTTGTCGCTGTTATCCTTGAGGTGAATAAATCATCACTCAGAGGCCTTCCTCCGTCTTACAAACGCAACAAATTCTACAGGTTTGTTCCTCTTGCTGAACTTGTCATATGGCTCACAAGCTCGATCCCGAAAAATGGGAACGTTCGGCATGCAAAGCCGGTTCCATTCAAAGCCAATTTCATTTTGGAGAATGGAATGTGATTGGTTTATTTTTCAAGAGTAGACCAACATACAAGGGACAGGCTGAAGTCCATAAGTCTCTCTAGCCTATTAGTGTACACGTTAGAAAAAAAATGTCAGCAAATCGCAGCAAACACATTTTTTTTCAATAACACTAAAAAAAATTTTTTAGTGTTCATAGCTTTAGTTACACATGTGATAGCTTTAGATTTGGCAGTGCCCCGCTGCTCATCAGAACTTTCATTTTCAATGTTTTTCCTGTACATTTTCTTTCAAGAAAGGCACAGACCAAAACCTTCGGCCTTATTTACATTTGTAGTATGTGCTGCTCGGAGCTTAATTGGCCGGGCTGATGGAATCACACTTCAAGTAAGATCTGCACGAAGCATAGATCGTAGACCCGAGCAGTTCCCAGGTGAGAACTGTGCTGCGGGAAGCTGCCTTGATAAGTCTCACAGCAATTTGCTCGGAATGTCGAGTGGAATACCAAGAGGGGTGTCACACAGAGAGGGCGAGCACGGTTTACTTTGTTTCAGATGCTTTATTTCACAATAACTTCAGCTTTGTTTCTTCGAGTGATTGTTACTTCGATACAGCTGTTGCTCTTATACTTTTTGCATAAATTGTAATGTGAATAAGGCTCTAAGTAAGATTTATTACTTTTTTATTGTTGTTTTTTTACCTTTGAGTAGAAAAATGGCTGCCAAATTATTAATGTGGAACAGTTAGGGGATTCTCGTTTTATTGTTGCAAAGCTGCAATGCCTGCCTGGAGGGGGTTAAATGTCAAGATAAACTCTCAATAGGGTTTAAATCAGGGGTCCCCAAAGTTTTTCATCCCAGGGCCACATTATGCTTCGCTTCTCAGATGGGGGGCCGGGTAAGTTCGTAACAATAAGCGTGACGACCGCGAGATGTCTGAACATGAACGTTTATTGTTTTACAGAATGCCACACATAACCAAATATGAATACCCCTTTCTAGAATGCCATGTTCCACGCATGTGTAAGTCGGATTTGGGCGGTAAAAAAAAAAAAAAAAAATCATAATACGTCTCTCGTATTGTTCTGGGGGCCTGCATAAATGTGGAAGTAACACACATCGATCACAACTTGTTAACAAGGTGCTGACAACCATACTTGGATATATCAATTATGCTAAGAGCCTTTCATCAAATTACAAGTAATAGAAACTGAGTCTGTCCACTCTTTGAAGTCACCATGCTGTCTCTCACTGGTTAAAGCCATGTAAAAAAATTCATGGACGCCATCAGGAGGAATAGATGTCTTAACATCAAGATTGTTCTGGCAAATTGATCTAAAAGGAGCATTTGAGACAACAGTAACAAAAAAATTGTTTAGCCCTGCCTTATTATTGTCAATCACAAGGTTTTTGTGAAATTATTAAGAAAGGCTGTGAGAAAGCCAGTTTTGGTAGAAGCATGGTATGTGCTAGAGCAGGACTGAGCCACCTTTTACCTCGGTTAACATAGATTCTTAACATGTAATCAGTATTAGTGAGAGTTTCCTCTATTACAGTGTGTATACAGTATCCATGTATACTCTTGTATACACTAAATTTGTATATATTTACCTATTAATTGTACAGGTTTTGATATGGAAAATGCATTTTATGCAGTGGTGTTCAAACTGTGGCCCCTGGGGCATTTCTCTCCATTCATGGCCTGTGGCATACCACAAAAACAATGTTTTTGCTATTATATGCTGTACAGCTTTTCTGAAGATGCAAAAACTAGACTAGTAATTACATGTATCCTTCAAACACTGTCGTGACTGAAAATGACCTGAAAATTCCACTTTTGGCTCTGTGTCAAGATACAAAATAAAAAAATATCACATAACTATTAAACATGTTTAGCTTACGCTAGATTCTCTTTTTTGGGGGGGGTCTGAATGTTGCGGCGTGACCAGTTCCCTGATAACTCCCAAATCCTGTAAAATCCCAAACTTCAGTTCTATAAAAAGCTTACATATATATATATATATATATATATATATATATATATATATATATATATATATATATATATATATATATATATATATATATATATATATATATATATATATATATATATCAATTTTGAAATTTTCAATTTTCAAAGACAGTAATATTAACTTTTTACTATCATTCACTTTAATATCCGTCTAAGTTGCAATATTCTTGACTAGATGGGATAATTTGGTGGTTAAGTTGTGCGTGGTCATGTGTGGCCTCCCAAAATTGTGACCCCCCCTCCATCATGAACTCATTCAGTGTCATTGATGATTAAAGATGTCAAAGCTAATTTTTATGAGGCTGGCAGCGAATGAGTTAAGTTGAGTATATTTGTGTAAGAGCGACGGCCACTATTTTAACAAATATGTACATCAACTTAGAGAAGTTGATTTCGGTATTGTTTTTTTAGTAATCAAAATAATAATATTGACATGATAACTTTACAGGGTTTAAAAGGAAAGTTATCCTATACGGCGCTTCCAAGGTAAGTCCATTGTTTCACATAGCCTCGAAAAAGCTCAGTTACGGGCAAAGAATGCAAGTTTTGCATTCCGCGTGATTTTGAGTCATAGCAAAACAGTGTGAAGTTATCATCCGGAGGAGTATTTTGCTGGAGTGTTTGTTGAGCATGTCCTGGAGCAGTAGGGAGCAGCGCGTTGGGAAAACGGCACATTATGGAAGAAAGCCGGGAAGGGGAGGTGGGTTTGGATGGAGGGAGGGAGTGAGGGAGGGAAGTGGCAGCAAGGAGGAAAGGGAGATCTTTGATGAGGCCCCGCGAGTGTCTCTAATGAGACGCAACGTGCTGTTCTCCTCCATTGCAAACAGCGGTGTGCCACGCAGCTACTGTGTTCAAGCCAAAGACATAACCAACGGCCTTAATTAAAAATCACAAAATCACCATTCCGCCCGGTGCCTTGTGAAATGTGAGCTTTCTTCCAGCAGGAAATCTCAGAGCGGGCGCACAACAGGGAGACAACACTATCAGAAGCTTGTTTTGACAGTGATTTACACTTTTTAGTCGCAGTCTTTGTAGCAACTATTTACTTGAATGTGATCTCATGCGTATTTACCGTAATTCCCCAAATATAAGATGCACCTGTGTATACGATGACTGTTAATTTTGGGGTCTGATTCTAGTATTTTCTATGTTACTGGGTATAAGATGCACTGATACTTTGGCAACAACGTAAAAACTATAGCGAAACAGAAGAAATCTAATCTTTTGCAAAATTCATATTTTCTAGTGTTCATATCCGTAAGTTACATATTTGTGGTGCATTAAGTTAAGTGTGTATCAGAATCCCCACCTTGCGAGTGTTCAGTGACACGCTCGTAGCTTTTGTTTCCTTTTTCTTGCAACACGGTTTGAGTTCATTTTAACATGAATACGCGATGTTGATGAGCTCCATTTTCCACCAAGTTTATGATCGTGTATATATGCCAAAAGATAGCAATTAATAAACAAGTCTAATGGAAATACCTTTCCATGGGCTCTAACCGGTGCACTCTCAATTCAATCAGCTGCAGACATTGTAACAGTTCTCGGTTTGAGTAATATTCGCATGTGTGAACAAGGATGGACTCGGATGTTGGTCCAGTCTGTCCGCTTCTTTTGTTGAAAATAATGTCGTAACAACATCAGCTGACGTGAGCTGTTGTTAGCTGAGACAGGCGATTGATGCTAACAGCCAATTGATGTCCCCCTCCTCTAGCTCGTCCCATGATGGTAATAATTGTAAGTAAGAATAGGACCGATAGAAAAAATTCACATCTGGCTTACCTTGATTTATGTGGCCGACAGATTAATCTTCCTCGAATGGTGTAAAAAAATTAAAAAAAAACAACGATTTTTAAATTATAATTTATAGGATGCAACCATACTTTTGGCTTTTATTTCAGAGAAAAATAGTGTATTATGTTCAGGGAATTGCATTTGTTTGGTTGCCATAGTATTACAAATATGTATGTTATTTCAGTGAGTGTCTCTATGGTGAATAAAGGTCTTGTGATGGTGATACTTTGATCCTGAAATGGATTATTTATTTTGTCTATACGGCAGTATAAGCCATGGGGCTTGTGTCTGGTTGTTGTGTCTGGTTTTCATTTCATATAGGTTAGGCAGCAAAATGTAATAACTAGCAGATTAGCGCTGTAAAATAAAAAAAATCATTCAGACGAACAGTAAAGGAACATAACATAAAAAAAACACCAAGGCTGAGCACCTTTTCTCTGATAATAATGCATTGTATATTAAATCTGAGGAACACAGAGCATGATTAACTTTAATCATCCCTATGTGACAATATCACATGCCAATACATATGAAGCTTGGAAATGGCACACGAGAACAAAGATCAACTAGCAGAAAAAGTGTCAGGGACTTGTCTGCATTCAAACATATTTTACACTCTCCGTAATGCCTCACATATGACTTTTTAAGTTGAATGTTTGAATTTGTGGTTACGTAGAGCTCAGACTTAATAGCTTTTCGCTTCGGTGGCACTGCGATGAAGTCAGATTAGCGAGATCTATTTGACACTGAAGTAATGCCAAAGTAAGGGAAACCACTGTTGTTGGGCTAAGTTGACTATTTATCTATCGCTAATGTCACTCAACCTGATGAATGAAAGATGCAGAAATCTTAGAACAGTGACAAATGCTATTCTCATCGTGTGTTTCATTTTTTTATAGGGGAAGGCAACACCCCCAAAAATCTTTAAAATTCCTCTAAATGCCTTCCCACAAGTCCAAACACAGTATTCTGACTAATATTTTGTTTTTGTTGAATATGGATTAAAGAGCAAAATCCACACCTTTTTAGCAAGTTTCAGAGGTGGCCATTTTGACAATTGCTATTGACTGAACATGGCATCATAGTTGCTCGGGGCATTAAAAAGAACCTAATACATAATAACAATAAAATCGGCCACTTAAAAACTGCGCCTAAATCCGTGTTCCGCAGTAACAATAATCAAAATGCCATGTTTAGAAGTAGTGAAGTAGCTCAGAACATATTGTAAAGTGTTTAGAATAGTTGTGTATTTTACTGACCAGTATTTCGTTTTCCTTGCATTTAACGTTTTAAATCATGTTGCTGCAACAAGTATTTTTTTTTTAATGGAATTTTGTTCATAATGTGAATAAAATACATATTAAATGTAATAGCATCACTGGCTCAGCAAATAAGGAAGCAAATAAATAACAATTACATAAAGAAAGCTTTCAAGGGGTGGTTGCCTTATTGTTAATGACTTATTACTTGTGTCATTTTATATAACATACCCCCCCCCAAAAAAAAAAGATTTCTGATCAACAGGCTTCTAAAGCAGTAAATGACAGTTCATTAACAGTCCTTGACAACACCAAGCCTCCTATTAAAGTAAATTAACTAATTAACCTTGTGCGTGAATTATCTGCAATGCACAAACTGATAACCAAATCCACCGAATGCTCTAAATCGAGCCAACCACTGTAAACATTGTTGCATTTGGGTTGAATATTGCTCTACTGTGGTATTGATATTACATGATACATACGCATAAACTATTTTGATGATTTTAATTTCAATTGCATTGCCCTGGGAGGAAGGAAGATGCTTCAAATGTGGTTGAACACTAAATAATGGAGGAAGATTGTTTTAAGGAGTGACAAAGCGGTTTACACGCTCGCTACCGGGAGAGTAATTAAAGAGGACCACCAAACAGCGTCCCAAGTTTTATATTAGTGGAATACACACACGCTGATCAATGAGCCATGAAATGAAAAGCCATTGATCTTTGGCCAGCAACTACCCCAGCATTATAAAGCCGGCAGCAGCATCTGTGACAGATGAAGTGCGTGCGTACCCTGCCTTAGAGAAATGATCCAAATATGCTGATTTCATTCCACATATACAGTGCTCTGGTTTGCCCGTATCCCTCTGTCCCAGACACATAATTTTTGACAAATAAATGTGCATCCATCGGACGCATCATTTTTTGGCATCAAAATATTATCATCACCCATTTACATTTACTCTCAGCAAAACTTGCCCAGGTTTGTCCGTTATGTCTGTTTTGATCTTACAGGTCACATTGTCCCTTGTTTATCAGAGATCTCACTGCTGTGAGATTTTGTCTGCAGGATCTCTTTAGAAAAGGGCCTCCGAAAAGTCTTTAGGGCAGAAACAACATGAACTCTTCTTTTAGTATCAGATATCAATGAGCCACAAAGTAAAATGGAAAATGAAATGCTTCGGAAGATCGAGAAGAGGGACAAAACAGACATGTTGAAGCTAAACAACCTAACAGAGTAAAAAGTGGACTGTTCGGCAAAAAAGGACTAGGTTTTATCAGTGGTTGCGATATGAAGAAGATGATGACTGGCTTGTGAGTTCATTCTATTATTTTAATAAATGTCTGTTGTTGGTTTTAGCTCACATCCTCTCAATGCTGTTTGAACTTTAGATTTACTTTGTCCTTTTTATTGCGCAAATTTGGAGACACCAAGCATTTCTGTTGGGACTCATAATTTTTAGTATTGTGAGTCTCAGGGACTCAACAGTTTCCACAGATAAAATGAGCCATATATATATGTAGTACATTGGATTGGAAACTTTGCATTGGAAAGGACGCATGTGCTAATTAGGATTAAAGAATAGTACAGTCTGACTGTGAACGTTGTCATGGCTACCTTGGGACAAAGTAACACCTAATGAAACAGGGCACCTGAATCAGAAGGATCCCAGGCACAATAAAGATGACAGGATGTCTAAGCAGCAACAGCTGTGCTTCAACGATAACTACGGGGCAGCAATCCTCCAACTTCCCGTCCACACTTGACAAATGAAGAGGGAGAAGAAATGACACGTGCGGCGACCCCGTCATCTACGCTTCATGAGAGATGACTCAAAGTTTCCACTAATCGAGCTTCATTAAGCCACACACACAAGTCATCTGCAGAATGAGGACACCTTTTGCATTTTTAGCCATGAAAAAATTTGCAAAGAAATTCAAAAGCAGAAACAAGAAATGATACTTACTGCCATCTATTGGCGTTCACAAACGAGTTATTTTGTAACTTTGAGGGAACGTTCTTCTGTTCTTTGATCTTTTTGCGTCTCGCCGACGGATCAGTGAGTGGACGTACTGCCATTACCAGTTCAGTAGTTAACACAAGTGATTTGTGATTCGATTAAAATTTTATTTATATATATATATAAAATTTTAATCAATATAACAATTTATTGATGGAAATATGAGTATTGTCCCCCACATAAATCATAGTTGCATGTGTTTATGTATGCCATAGGCTTATGTCACCAAGCATAGTTGAGTTATTGATGAAAATGCTAACTTTCGACAGAGATTGAGATTTTGATAAAAACACCCTACTTAAGGTCTCGAATTACATTTCCCAACTGCCAAAAGGTTCACATTATACTCACAGTGTATGAGATTAAGGATTAGTAAACAATGTAGATAGTTTAAAAATGAGTTTGCCAAAACTCAACATGTTAATGCTAAAACTAAGGATTTCAACTTGGCAACATTCAAGTTGCTGTAACATATCCCATTTTTTATGTTTTTATTTCAGACGTAAACTGGATTTTGTAAAAACCCACCATATATTTTGTGATGAGCCATTTGGTGAATCAAACTTTTGAAGAATAATTTTATATTACCTGATTCTAATGATTTATTACACCTAAAAGAGAAGTGTAGCTTGACCTATGCCCATAAAATACTTTTTCTTGAACAATGACTTTTGAAAGTGACTTTTTAATCATATCCGTTTACACCCTGCATTGTAAATGAAGCTTTGATGTAGCTGAACCAATGAGTGGATGTTGAGATTCGAGAGGATGATGATTGGCTAAAAACTGTATCACTAGTAGTGCTTTCCTAACATTTCAAGTGTATTTTTCAAGTGTCCGGGTTATTTTCTGGACATTAGATTTGCATAAAGATGACATGGAACATGACATAGAAGCATATGTTCCACTCTGTGGCAAAAGTAATCACGCAGCTTTAATTCCAATCAGAATTTATCCCACAGCCCACATGTTCTCCCAGCTAGCTGCAACATAACCCTTGTTTATGAACCCAAATCTGTCTTTTTTTTCCAGGGCACCTCTCTGTGATGTATGGCCGCGGTGAGTTATTCCAAAGGACTCTGGGCGGTTCACAATGTGTTTACTTTTCTGCTTCACGGCGCAGCCTGTGTAACTTTGATAGCAGGTACTCTTGCGGGCTTTGGGGACACAACAGACGGTAAGCATGTTAGTAGACAAAGCTGATCCTCACGGAAGCAGATGTACATGCGTGAGGTGCACACAAGGGCAGAGGTGTGCGAGCAGTGAGCTTGCGCGTTGCGGTGGTGATTGATGCGGCGGCAAAGAAAGTCGCGAGGAGAAGGTGAGAACAATGGCTTCTGGTTTGTCCACAACAAGAGTGTAAATCAACTCTAAGCAGGAGCTATGTACGCTCTGACAACGCATGTCCCAAAGCATGTGAACAAAGGACATTCATAATGCTGACACTCCCATAGCTAAAGAAAAATGTATGCTACCTTTGCTAACTTTCTACGACAGACGTTCTATGTGATATGCAGAACTGCTCCAGATTATTAAGAGGAAAACCCCCAAAATGTTATGAATACATTTGATTTGATTCAATACCTATTACTTTTTGGGGACAGTTTTTTAAATTATACCAATACAGTACTTTTATTCTTTTCAGAGAAGTTTAATGTATTTGTTCATGCTATTAATAATTATGAGAACATGGAGCTGCTAATGTGGGGTAAAAATGGTTTAAATGTTTGCAAGTAGGTTTGAACACTTTGCAATTATGTTCAAATTTCTTTAAATGTTACATTAACGTTTTTAAAATTATATTTTATCAGGCATTTGGCCTACATCGTATCAATATTTTTTTTTAAATTACCATACATTTGGGACTGAGTTGCAGTTTTTTTGTTTTTTTTTTTGGCTAGGCATCATGGACCATCTCTCGGAAAATATGGAGACAGAAAAAGATATTATCGAAGCACAGCTGAACTCCTCTACAACGAAATTGTTTGCAGACAGAAATTTTTCCAACAGGGGACTTTTCACTATCGCAAATCTATTTCTTGGACGTAAACATAAAGGGAAAAAAAAAACATGTTGCGCAATCTACAATCTGAATTTAAAAACAAAATCATCCAGCTAGCCCACACTGAAAGAAAGACAGAAAGAAAGAAAGAAAGAAAAAGAAAGAGCCACATCTACAATAAGCATTTATTTTCATACTTTTATCAATTTCTTGCCTAATGTCTTTCACTTTGCTCCATCCATCTTTCATGTTTATTGCTTTTATCCTGTCTTCAAGTGTTAAGCTTGGTTCAAGCTTGAGCTTCTCACGACAAAATGACGTTATTTCAGCAACCACACTCCTCCGCCTGTAATTTCTTTCTGAGAGGAAAACATGGCATACGAACTATCACTTATGGAAGTTTGCCAATAAAAACACCTTTGTGATTCGGATGAAAAGAACTAGCGTGACCTAAATACCGTAAACGACTCCTGGGGAGCACCACATTGGTATATACTCTTTCAATCAATTCAGTGCCAAATTATACTTACGTGGTATCAATATATTGATACCATGGTCTTGATAGGCCCCTCACTTTTGACAATCAGGCCATACAAAAGTGATTTAACCATTTTGTCACTTTATTATCATGGCCGCATATGGTACCTTGAAAACAGGGAGGACGTAAATAACCCATTGAGCTCGAGATGGGTTAGCATCTCAACAGCTGTCGGTCAAGTTGTGATCCCGGTTTCCAAGGCCCTAAGCTAGTACTACTCCATAAGACATTATGAACCCACCTAACATTTAATAACTCACTACAGGTACTGCAAACGTCAAGCCAGTCAGTTACAACTTTGTTTGCTCCTCTCTATCTGACCAGAACACATTTAGATCCACCCGCACCGGAGCCCACCGTAAAATTATAGGGTGTCATAACTTCTCGCTATGAGAGTGAGGTGTGAGAGGCAAAGCTTGTGAGCACACTGAGAAACTCAGCCCAACACATTCACATTACACTCCTACTACGGTACTTTACAGAAAGAACTATGCTAAAACCAAAAAGCACCTTGACTATCATTAACACCTCTCCCCTTTTTTCTTTGTGTTGGCCAGTTATGAGAAGAATAAAACCACATTTACCATTGTGTGTATGACATGAGAACCCCCTCGCCCTGTTAGGTTCAAACAAAGACATGAAGCACAGCCACCAGTGACGATCGCTGTCAAGGTCTCACATTCTAAACACATGCACACTCTCTTCTAACACAAGCAGGCATGCTGAGTGTTAAGCGGCGGGACCCAGATGGCCGCCACCTGGGGTGCGGCGGTGGCCTCCGGACAGGATCTGACACACACACACAGATGGAAACCCACTGTGAATGGCTGGGAGATGGAAATGCTTACTATTGGTTTGCTCAGATCAATGATTCACAACCGGCGATTTTGGTGCGGCTGACGTCGGCGTACTTCTTGTTAGAGGAACATGCGGAGAAGCGATGGCTTTAAGAACGCTGAATGGACACAGGGATGTCTCGCTTTGGTGCGTTTGGTCTCAATGGGACAGGTAATAAATGTCAGCTCTACTGTTATACCCATGATGGGGCTCTTTGCTGAGTGGGCTATGAGAAAGGTCCTCGAGTCCAATGGCATTCTTAAAGGGATACTAAACGTACTTACCCATTTTCACTGGTAAACAGTTCATACTTTTATTACATTTACTTTAGGGAATTATAGAGCTAATTGCATATGACCCAGGAAGTTCATTGCCGTTTCTGAGGGACAAAAACAGAATCACAAGATACATCGGACAGCAGTATCATATACAGCTTCCATGAGCATGATAATAACATAAAACCCAAAGCAGCAAGGTCCGACCCCTTGATGAATGGGCAAATGACTTAACCAAGTGAGCTCAAGCACATGCCCTTACATCAAATCATATTGAAATAAGTGGAATGGCAAAAACTGAATGATGAACATACAATAGAAAATGAATGGTGCCATTTTTAACATATAAATATTAAATTGAGAACATCGAGATAATGTGGAATGAGAAAAAAAAATTCCACGTGACATGCCCTTTTGAAGTATATTGAATTGTATTGTATTATATTGGTGTTGAAATGGGGCAAAAATGTGAGAGCAATAAAAATAATAGAGAATTAAAATAATTTGAGTGAATCCTATTTTCAAAAACAAATAATACTTTTAATACAATTAAGACTTTAGTTAATTTCATAACTATTATCATGGATTCATGGATGGATGGATAGATGGAAGTTTCATGTACAACTAAAATCTGTAAAACCACACACTTGCTGTTGACTACGTGTGTGTGCGTGTGTGTGTGAGAGTGTGTGCTGTTTTAGTTAACAGTGTTGTCAGTCTGTCTCATGCATCAAACCTAAATTAGTAAGACTGTATTTGCTTGTAAAGTTTTGGAATTGGTGACCTAATGGCCTCCACTTGGAGCGAGCTTCTTCTTCACTGCCTATTCTGCAGTGTTCAAGTTACAGTGGGGGGAAAAAAATGATGGGGCGGATATGTTAATTTTCAGAGGCAATTAATGCTTAACACCCCAGAAGCCATTTAAGTTTCTTGGCTTATTAATTATGCACTTTGTACATAATAAAATATCCTTCTATGTTGGGAAAAAAAAATCCGCTAATTAGTGTCTCCAAAAAACTGGTCGTTTTTCTTCTTAAGACCTTAAAATAGGACAAGCGGGTGTTGCCAAAGTGAGCCAAGTTATCTTTTTTATTTTTATTTTTGTTGCGGTTTAGTATTATTTAAAAGCACAAATTAACTGTAATGAGGTTCTTTAGACAAAAAAAAAGTGCATTGGCACAAAATGCTCTCCATAGTCAGAGTTAATGAGCAGGCTCGTTTCCCACTTTCATCTAAACTGTTGACACATAGTGCATCCAGAAAGTATTCAGCGCTTCACTTTTACCACATTTTGTCATCTTACACACTCATTCCATATTGTATTAAATTACTCCCCTACCCCAAAATTCTACACACAATACCCTGTTCTGACAAAGTGAAAACATTTTCAGGGAATTTATTTTAAATGTATTTAAAAAAACAAACATTCCGCTGCTTTGAAGGTCTCAATGCGCACAGTGGCCTCCCTTATCTGCAAATGGAAGACTTTTGGAATCACCAGGATTTCATTATTCCTAGAGCTTGCCGGCCATCTAAACTGAGCAACCGCGGAAGAGGTGAAAATCCCCATGCTCATTCTATCAGAGTTTCAGCATTCCTCTTCGGAGAGAGGAGAGCTTTCCTAAGGGAAAACCATCAATGTAGCAAGTATGGTAAAGTGGCCAGCCATTCCTTAGTCAAAGGAACATGGCAACCCATCTGGAATTCGCCAAAAAGACACCTGACCAGACCATGCAAAACAAAAGTCTTTGGTCTGATGGGACAAAGATTGAATTCTTCGGTGTGAATGCCGAGCATTATGTTTGGAGGAAACCTACAGTGAATCATGGTGGCGGCAACATCATGCTATGGGGATGTTTTTCAACAGCACAAACTGGCAGAGTAGTTAGGGTAGAAAGAAAAATGAAGGCAGCATTATACCGACATATCCTGGATAAAAACCTATTCCAGAGCTCTCTTGATCTCATACTGGAACCACGCTGTGAATGTTCTGAAGCCAAAGCCCAGACTTGAATCAGATTGAACATTTCTTGAGAGACCTGAAAATGGCTGTGCACAGACATCTCCTAATCCAACCTGATGGAGTTTAAGAATTACTGCAAAGGAGAATGGGCAGAACTGCCTAAAGATAGACGCACTAAGCTAGTGGCATCATATTCAAAAAGACCTGAGGCTGCAATTGCTGCCAAAGGTGGAGCAACAAGCAAAGCGCTGTGAATATCTACGTAAATCAAAGTTCATTGTTTTCTACTTTTAATAAATCCAAAAAATGTCCCCCAAACTTTTTCACGAGCACTGTGAATACTTTCCAGGTGCACTGTACCTTACCTGTACTGTTTTGTTTTTTTTTGCTTAGGTAGTCTTCCAAAATTCCGTAATTTCCCATAAGATCATCAGAAAAGGCATACAATTGTCAATTTGTGATTATTTACACATCACACCAGATAGTAAGCTGCTACCTTTAACATCTCTTGCGCTTGAATTGAACTGTCTTCAGTTTTAAATGAATAAATGTTCTCAAATAGATTTCTATTTCCTCCACAAGTGTTCAAATACAAGCCTCCTCAGATGCAAGATACCATCTGCAGTTGAGTAAATAAACACCCCCTGCCGCTATAAAGGAAATAACATAAAGAAGATACACACGGATCACAGTATGAGTTGCTTAAACCTCTGCTGCACGCTTTGGTAGTCGTAGTTACTCTAGAGGTTTTGGTTTGTTTTTTCAGCGACGCATTTGGAGGAAACATTCCTAGTCACTGGAGTCTGTCCTAACAATGACAAATCCCTGAGATGCGGCGCTTTCTCACAGATGACAATGACAAATACCCCAGGCTATTTTTTTCTTGATAAGTCTACTCTGGGACTCATTGTTCTAAACTCACCTCAGAAAAGTGTATCTCTTAAGGAAGTGGGTTAGTAACCCGTGTGGATTTCTTCCATGTGCTCTTGCGGAAGAGGTGTCACTCAAGTTATGTTACATGGGAAAAACTCAGTCCAAAAGTAGTGCTTGATACCAATTTTGGATATTCCAGGGTCACCACAGAAAGCCTCCTCCTTTCGGATATAGAAAATGACATGAGTACCAAGGCAAAATATTAGAAAAAGCTTCACGAACCTGACACCAACACCAGGACTGTCACAGTTAATCATGTTACTATTTTGATAAAGATTATCCACGACCTCAGACTTAGGTATGGCGCAAAGTCGACTGTCCTGATAAGCCGGTGCGAGCTCACAAACTGTGAAATGAATTCATAATGGACTTTTTGAATCGTAGACACAGTTTAATAGGGGGGGGGGGGGGGGGGGGGGGGGGTCCGGCTGGGTTACACACGGCCTGTGTGTAATCTGACATCATTGGAAAACAACCTGATAACGTCAGTTGATTAAATGTGACACTAATCTTATATTTGTACCGTTTGATCCTATCAAGATTTTAAACGCAATCTACTGTGAAATCTGTACAGTTTCTACCTCTCCTCATAAAATTAGTACATACAGTTGTTACATTTTAAGTTATTTTTTCATACAAAGGACAATTTGCATCCTCTGCCACCCTTACTGAAAATAATCTACTAATGTTGAACATGAGATGATATATTTTTACATGTTATATGTACATTAAGCGTAATAGTTTCCTTTAACTCACTTACAGATGATTTTTCAACAATATTCCTCGAGTAAACTTGAGAATGAATGTGCATGTTAGCTACAATGAGGTCAAAAACTTCCTGTTATTCTTGTTTGACGAGCAGACTGGGCACATTTCATGTTTGACTGCCACCCACTGGTAACATTTTAACAACTAAAACCGAGTCCTATAGATCATTTGTAGTGATAGGCTATGCAGAGTTGAAGGGCTTTTTGCAAAGATCCCTTTATTTTGGGAAGCTCCATGTTATAATAATGTCTTAAATAAAAGAACTACGAGCGAAACAGTTTTTGAGCACCAAAACATATGTCAAGACAGTGTCAGTCCCCCCCCCCCACAGTACTGCTGTGGTATGAATTTTCTACTTTGCAATAATGTCATATTTTTTCACTCTCTTTTGATTGGAAATCATCCCAAACTTGTGATATCCTTGTCACACTGTGTACATCTGCAATACAAAAAATACAAAGTGGAGCTAGCGCCCCTGGGAGCCACCTGCTATCCCATTTCTCAAACCAGTCGGTGTATTTTTTCGGGGATCACATTTTTAAAGATAACTTCCTCGGTCAACATTTTTTTTTTTCTGGGCCTAAATTGTGACAGTTGAAGCCACACGTTTGGTAGGTTCTGCTATTTTGGTTAACAACAGACTTCCACTGATACATGTTTTAAATTTGGTATTTATTAAATGAAGCTTCATGAGGAAATACAGAATCTATTTACAGTACTGTATATGTGTCCAGCTCATTGCTTCTAAGACACTTATATTCTAAGCCCCTTATGATGGTACTCCTATCACATATTGCTATAATAAAAAGTGTAACAAGGTTTTTTTTGTTTTTTTTTGCGGAAGAGGGGTTTTCCCCTTTGTGTCTAGCGCCACTGGCTCAAAAGGTCACAGGTCATGTTTACCTCCGTGAGGATGCATAATGCATCCTTTGTATCTTTTACTTAGGGGACTCCCAGTGCCACTCATCGCAGGCTCAGTCCGATGTGACAGCGAGGCCAGAAGGAGAAAGATAACCAACTGTCAGGACACTCCTTGGGAAAAGTGTGCATACGCATTGTGCACACATATGCAAGTGCAAGTGTTGCACGCCGAGCACACTTCATGCCTAGTTCATGTCCTATACAAACATATACAGTATTTATTACTGTAGCATTCATTTGTATTGGTTCCAACCTTCTTGCATTAAAAGAGACATATCATCATCACCTCAGCCTAGTCATGTCTGTCCACTGTTGTGTCCGTTTTTTTTTTTTTTTTAGAAGACAGTAAAGTTAATTCCTTCCTACTTAAACACACAAGACATGTTTGGAAAGGTTAGGATGTCCTCTACTGAGTACACAAAGACTTAGTAGGGTAGCTACTAGGGTAACATTTAGACTAAAAACCAATGACTACGACTGTGAGCACTTTTGTCCCAGCAAGACAGCAAAGTGAATTGCATCTCATCCAACCACATAAGCTATCACTGGAAAGGCCAGGATGTCCACTTACTGAGCACACTTGAGCTCAAATGAGTTCAAAGATACACTAAAATTAAATGTCCACTACAAAGGACACGAATGAATAGGCAGGGTGTTGGGAGAATAGTGCCCCCCCTCAACTTAAATTATTTACACTAATACAATTCATGTGTTTTCTGTGTGTCAAAAGTACCCCAGGAATGAACAATCATGGCCCTTCATTTCTTGTCTGACTGAAATAGCTTGGGTCAAATAGTGGAGCTCTGAGTCCAAAGCTAACACGGTGAAGCAGAATTTAGCTCTTATGCTGCACACAAATGGAAAGAACTGTGACATGAAGTCAGCCTTATATCCACTAGTGGAGTAATATAAGAAAAAAAAGACATATTGGTAAGGATATTCTACTTATTTTAGAAAGAAAAAAAAACATAGACTTTTTTAATGTGTTGCTTTTGATTTATCATAGCACAAGTAGTTACTACAAAAGCCCTGGTGTCAATTTCACAGTGTCAAACCGCAAATAGAAGAAATGGGCAATTTTATTTAATTACCAGTGGAATAAGTAGGGCAGAAAATGAGGCTAGATGCCCATCCAAAGTCATCATATGGACAGTTCAAGGGTTGCCTCAGCATGCAACCTGTGCAGGAGGTGCCGGACCCTCGCTGACCGGCGAATGTGTACGCGGGCGTATGCCTGTGCATGCATATGCTTCATTCCATGAGCATGCGGCATGCCTGTGCGTGCACATGTGTGCTTGTAAATATGTGTGCCAATGTGTCAGGGGACCTTGGCACCTGCTGATGAAGAAATCAAGTCAGACAACCCCCCCATGGTCACAAGCTGCCCTTCCGCCCCGCGTGTCCTTCTTAGCAGTCTGTTGCATTGGCCTCAGCATTCATTGCTCAGAGTGGGATGATAAATATGTATCTGAGTGGAAAATACACACACACAAAGAAACACTCACCTCCACAAAGATTTTTCTTTACTTGTCTGTCCATTAAATGAAGATGTTATCAGTTCTTATCGACCAGTGAACACGTCATAGAAGGCGTGTTATGCTTTTGAGGTGTTGTTTAAGTAGTCCAATCATTCCGCCTCCAGAATCACAAAAGGTGAATCCAGGAAAGCAAACCCGAGTCATCTTTCAATCAGCAGCATCGGGGTCTTAAATGCCAACAACTTGGGGGTTTGAATTTGTCTGTAGCACACTGGTTAATTAGTTTTTACAAACAAAAAAGGCACAAAAAATAAAATACCAGTAGTAAAAAAAACAAACAAACAAAAAAAAAACATAAAACCCATGCAAAGTGAAAAAAAAAATACATCAGGGGTGTCCAGACAGATTCCTCCGAGGGCAACAAATAAAAAAATCAATGGATACAAGGGCCGCTTCTTTTTTTTTAACCTAATTTATCAAGCAAAATAACAACAGTCAATAAATTATTCAATGAATTTTTATTTTTATAGCCCGGTATCTATTAAAAAAAAAAAGCTAAAATTAATCCTTATAATGTCAGCGTAATGAAGTTGTTTCTTCGCGTCATGATTTGATGAGATTATGTGATTTCAAAACCATGTTGCCTTGTTTATATATGGGGTTGAAAGAAACGATTACAGTAGAAAAACTAGTTAAGATGTTACGTCATGACACACTGCCAGGGAAATCTTCAAAATAAAATCGTACTGAGTGAAATGCTTTATCTTGGAGTCATATTGTTATACTTTCAAAAACAGACCTTTGAAAAAAAGTGTCCTGGCTTTATAGCCACTGAATGAGTATAATCGTTTCCCAGAAGCAACCAATTACATCCTTCCAGGATGAAGAACAGCGCCACTGCTCAGCTGGGATGGATATGTCCTTCAAAAAAAAAATAATAATACTGCCATCCTTCCAGGGTGAGCGCTGTAGGGAGCAGGGCAAAGTTCTACAGACTTTATTGAAAAAAAATCCAGACATCCTCGGGTCTTCCAAAAAACTGTGCATCAGTTTTCAGAGCTAAACTTACAGAAAAACAGATACATCTCTACTAGGGAAGAACACAAGGTGCTCCGTATTGTAAAACAGTTTACCGAGACCTTTCCCATATTTTTTATTCTGATGTCACATTGGACTATTGTGTCTTCACTGGACCATATTGTGAAACTACAGATGGTAACAGAAAGTTGACTCGAAGTATTGTATAAACAAATTCCAAGGCTTTGTTGAACTGTGTTGCACCCTGACAGAATAGGATAATAGCAATAGCAGAACAACAGTGTCACAGTCTGGAGTTCAACAAAAAATAAACTTAAAAATATGCTACAATATTTTTCTGTTATTGTCATGAAAACTAAATTGACCTCTGTAAGGAATTTTTTGCAACACCTTAATTTCCAGACCCACCTACGATAAAGACCATAAATATTTAAAGTATGCTTTCTGGTCTACATTAATCCTTTGCTGCTGTAAAATAAATGGAGACTGTCTTCTAACATTTTAAGGACACTCAAAACATAGATAAAACAAGATAGTATCGGAAACATCATGGAATGCATAATATTCCATGGAGGTCCATGGAACTTTGGAGGTTCAGCTGAAATCTCATTTAACATTATATATTTACTGTATATGAAAAGTTGTGTTATAAGAAGCCACCATTCAGGCCCTATAGTTTTCACTGTGAAGCAAATCAAACTATAAAAGTCTAGAGGAAACCGTGTCTATACAGTATGACCATCTGTTTTATGGTACAGCAGCTGTGCCATTCTTTGAGATGGTGACATTAAATGTAAATTTTTCCTTGGGGTTTGGGAGCACTACTAAGAGCGAGCGGAGCTTGGCCACATGCAGTTTTTGAAAATGAAGAGCTCGCTGCAAGTGGCGTTAAGACAAGGTTCCCTTTTCCGACTTTATTTTATTACCACGCGCAGCCTGATGTGAAACGGTATCAGAAGAGCAGAGAAGCGAATTCTGCTCTAATGAATTGCAGCAGATGGACAAAAAGTCACAAGACGGAGGCACCTCAAAGGAAAATGTCAATCTACAGTTATCTGTCTGCCTATCTATCTATCTATCTATCTATCTATCTATCTATCTATCTATCTATCTATCTATCTATCTATCTATCTATCTATCTATCTATCTATCTATCTATCTATCTATCCATCCATCCATCCATCCATCCATCCATCCATCCATCCATCCATCCATCCATCCATCCATCCATCCATCCATCTATCTATCTATCTATCTATCTATCTATCTATCTATCTATCTATCTATCTATCTATCTATCTATCTATCTATCTCTATCTCGCTATCTAGCTAGCTAGCTATCCCCTCTTATCCTCATTTGTTTCATGGGTGAGTTGGAGCCTTGCCTACCCTAGATCCATCACCAGTCAATTGCAGGAAATATCTTTCCAATTATTCCCTAAAAAGGCAGCTTGGCGGAGGGTGACAAGTCTCTTGTGATCCCTGTGAATCAGCTTTAGTTGAGTGAGTACATGGATTACACTGCTTGCTGCAATGGACTAGCTGTTTAGACAAGGATGTTGAATTTCCCCATGTCGAATATCTTACTTTGATGAGGTTTTTTTCAAGTTGAATGCCGGTGTTTTTTTTTTGTTTTGTTTTGTTTTGTTTTGTTCTGAGAAAATGTCTTCGCCGCGCATTAAATTGAAAAGTACACCATTTGTGTGTGTTGCAGATCTCAAGTCAAAATGTTGAAGCTCAGCTGCATATCCCACCCCTGTGTGAAACACACCCGTCTGTGTGCATGTTTCAGCAAAGTAGAGAGGAAAGGCTCAATAGATTGCTTTGTATGGCTAATTTGCTCCGCTCATTAAATATTGAGGCGCTAGTGTGATTGCCAATATAGTGGCTCCGCTGGTCTTTGTTATGCCTCGCAGCCTACAAAATGAGAGTGAGCAATGTACTTGGTGAGGGGGAGAAAAACAGCACAAAATACAGAGACACTTGTCACGGCAGCAATTTGTGCTTGAAGAGCGTACAAATCAGTAAAAGCATTTTCAAGGTTTATTACAAGTGCAAATTAGTTTAAGTGATTTTTTTTTTTGTGTGTGTGAGTAGAGAGATTAAAAAAGGGGGCACTGTGAAATCATGTTAGGTCATTATGTGTTATTTTAGCAAGACTATGCTGTTTTAATAACTAAATCCCAGTTTCAGTATTAAAATGCACATAAAAAAACTGTAATAAAAGCTACAAGTATTTAATAAGGCTTCCACTTACACTACACTTTTGTCACAAACACACTCTGTACGTTCATCCATTTTTATAAGACTTTGGGCAAGAGGCAATGTAAAGCCAAACACAGATACACCAATATGCTTGCATATACTAGCATAACATACTGTGGCTAATTTTATTATCTGCAAGTATTTATTGTGGCTCTCCCTTTCCACTGCACCTTTGTCACAACCAAACACTGTACTTTCACTCATTTCTATAGCACTTTGGTCAAGAAGCATTTAACAATGTTAAAAGTGAGACTAGTTAGCACATTTGCCTCACAGTTGAGAGGTTCCTCTGTGAGGAGCTTGCATGTCCTCCCCAAGCTCGCGAGGGTCCTCTACGCACACTCCGGATTCATCCTACATTCCAAAAACATGAATGGTAGGTATATTGGACCCTCCAATTTGCTCTTAGGTGTGATAGTTAATGTGTATGCTTGTGTCTCTGTGTGCTCTGCCATTGCCTGGTGACCAGTCTGGTGTCCCACGCCTACTGGCGCAAAGACGGCTGGAATAGGCCACAGCAAGCCAACAACCCTCGTAAGAATGAGTGGCTAAAGGATGGATGCATGGGTGGATGGATGGATGGATGGATGGATGCTAGCAGTGAAACAAACAAAAACTGTTTAAAAGTGGCATATTTTTTAGGAAGCTTTAATTGTTTTTCATTTTAGTCTGTCAAGCATATATGTATTAATATTTAGGTCATTATGAAATTAATTTGTCTTATTTTCCCCATTAAACATGTGAGTGATCAAAAAAGTAGCCCATGTACCCTTTTTTTTTTAATTGGATGACAATATATACTAGTGTTAAGGAGTGTAGAAGATGTAGACTAGGGTTACGGTTACGCATGGAGAAATCCACCTGTAGCTCCTATTTGAAGATTTTCAACAAATCGCCGCAGATAGCCCACATTTTTCTCCCATGGAGAACTATATGGCGGTAAAGTTAAGCAATAGAGCCCATTATTCTGTGCTCTTTTTGCCCTCACTCACTTGAACGTGGCAGCAACATGCAGGGCTATGGATACATAAATATGTACATCCCAGCATTCCTCTACTCGAATTTAGGAACTCAAATTCCCCAGCACATCCTCTCAAATGGCCACTTAAGCTTTGGTCGAATTGCGCTCTAGTGCAATCTCGGCCATTGTCAGATGCAGTTTAGAGGCTATTTCTTAATGGTGCAGCCATTGCTCTATGTCCTGTTTCCCCTTCTTCTAGTCTCTCTGTTCTTTATTGGGTTGCAACGTGCCATCCCTTCTGAGAACAGAAGCCTTTCTCCTATGCCGCTCCAAGGGAACTGCTAGGGCAGCGGGAGCTGGCAAAACAATAACTACGTTGGCTAAATGAAACCATGTGAAATTATGGGCATCCATATGAAATGATGGGCATCCAAAAATCCAAATGATGGTTCAACAAAGGACAGCCCAGTATTTAAGTCGATTAGACACAACTTTCTGGATTGTTTTGAACAAAATAAACACATTTTTGGGATTGACTTGTACAAAATGACCCCATTTATTGAGGTCATTTTGAGCAAATTATCCAGCAAGTTGGGTCAAATTCACCAGAATATTGTATTTTAAGTGTTTTTAGAGTGTATTATGTAAAAGAAAATTGTATTAGTTTTTGTCTTTTGATGGGGGGAAAAGGAGCATCATTTTACAGACAGGTGAATTAAAATATAAGAAATACCACCTTGACAGTTATAGCTTTTATTGACTATAAAAAGCATGGCATATGCACTTTAGTTGTTTAAAATTATCTTAGAGTTTCTATTATGTTAAAATGCAGCCAAATGAGTTATTGTATCTTATACAAATTATGTATTTAATGTTAGCTCGGGCCCCCCTGAAGTCAGCTACAGGGCTGGAGCAGTAAGAAAATAGATGGATGATGCTAGCCAATATCGCATCATATCCCGATGGCGGAACCCAGTCTGTAAATTGAATCCCCAACAACATCAAATATGATCTGATGATGATTAGTGTTCCGGTGGACTCTGAAATGCGATTCCTCTACCATATTGTGCACGTTCATGTTCATTCTCTGGGGAGCAACATGATTTATGAGTTCGACCCAGCCCGCCTCAATTTAATTTAATTTTTATTATTTTAAACCCCACTTTTGCTTGGCATATCACACATAATATTTTAAACCAAGTCTTATTTTTCACGGGTGGATAAAAATACAAACCATATACAGTATATTATTGTTGTTATTCTAAAATTCATTAGTACAACTACAGGCCTCCCCTAGTCCTTAATCAAGTGAAAAATTGCAACCCTTTCCATCTCTCCTGCATAGACACATTCAGCTGGTGTTCACAGAGCTGAATGAATAGTCCGGAACTTTTATGAAAGGTCAGAAGAGAATTGGTGTAGAAGAGTGTCGGAAAGTTCCAATCTGAAGAAGGCTTTCAAGATCTGATGAGCGCCCACGCTGTTTATATGCTCCGTGCGGAGTCTCTGACCATCTCGGTGCACGGCTGCAATCGAACGTGTCGCCACTATATCTGGCCTGGATAACAAGCACTGAGCTGTCAGCCGGTGTCTAACCCTCCGAGGATAGCTGCGTGTCTGGCCCTCGTCTCGCTGATGGACAACTACAGGCCAAGAGAGAGGAAAGTGGGAGAGAGAGATTGAGAAAGAGAGAGTTGGGGGGGTCAAAATAGAGAGAATGAGTATGAAAAAGAGGCTGACAGGTGAAGAAAGACTGAGTCAAAAACTGACAAAGTGTGCAAGAGGAAAGCACACTTATACTGGTAGGTAACAAGAAAACAAGCAACACCAGAAAGATCTTCAAGCTCTTGTATCAATTTAAATGGTCAAGCCATTGGTCCAAACATAGTCATAGATAGAAAAGAATATAGCAAAGTAGGGCTGGTTGCTGTCCAAAATAAATTGTGAAATTAAATTCGATTTTTTGCGATGACGTTCTGTTCGTGAGCAAGTCCAAACATTCAAAATGGTGACTAGGACAAACGATAGTTTGGTTCATTTTGCATTCAACTCTGTGTTAAATGACTAGACATGGTGACACATGAAATCACAAATCATCAAAATGTTACCGAAATGACACCACTGTCTCTTTTCAATTAGCCATGTTGAATTTACTCCGCTACGGTTTACTACTCGTCTTCCACGTGTCGCTTTTCTGACGTCATGTCTACTCTTTGCTGATTGGTTCTTTCAACGGTGTTCGGTCAGGTTTGCCCAGCCTCAGAAATGCTCTCCATGGCTCATTCACGAGTGTAGCGATGAGTTTATGAGCGAATGAGTCTTGTTCCCAGGGTAGGACCCTTTTCCATTTGTTATCAAGTGAAAATTACATCAGAATTGCTCAATGCTCGTGTAACAACCATTCACAGATCAGTTTGCAAACGTCACATGACCAAACTCAAAAAGCAAGTGACCCATAACTGGTCCTTATCAGAACTTTGAGCAACAGAGATGTCATTTTTATTAGTCAAAAGCAAGTGGCCAAAAGGCTGCCCCCTGAGATGGATAAAAAGTGGAGGATTCTGCTGCTTAGTTCCACAGATGCATTGTTCATCAAAATTACATGTTTAGACTAGTGGGAGGCACACAGAATATAATTCTAAAGAAACTTTTTGACTGAATTTCCTTTTAAGAAATAAAAGCATGATCTGAGTTACAACCCAGCCCTCCCGTGTAGAAATTTATAAGTCGCTTGTGTGTCTTCCCCAGGTACTTGCGAAAAAGAATGGACTTCTATTATTGTGGGTGGTAACGTCAAGGCAAATAGAAAACGAGGGTCTCAGGGTGTCTTTATCCTTATATAAACAGACATCTACATCCTGAAAGTTGTTTAACCACTGACAAAAACAGTTCCTGATTTTAAACTTGAGCAAAATTGCAGCATCGGACCGCAATTTGTATCCTCAAAGGTACAATTTGTTTTCAGTCCAAAATCAATACTTGGCAGTATATTATTACCATCAAAAAGTTCAGGTGTCCATCTCTATTGGGAGAACAAGGTTGTGTGAACTTGTCTTGTGAACTTGTGTCTCGCATAAAAAGTTGTTTTTGGGAGAGTATACTTGGAGCGGTAAACACATACGCAACTCTCAGTCAATAATGGTTTTCCCACCCAGTCACCTTTTCTCATCCGTTTGCATATACACTCACATTCACATTCAAGACATTTTGGAGTATTTAATTACCACGTATGAATGTTTTTTAATGTGGGAGAAAACCCTATGGCATGTCTAAGATGGTTTATTAGAAAAGAAACTGGATTGCGCGGCAGCTGTAGATTTACTTCTCCAACACAGGAGAACGGAGATATCAAGATGATGCATTAGTGATGGTTTCATTGGAAGAAATATCTTATAGGTCAGGCGAATGTATTTCCATTAGTGTAAGTGGTCCTCTCTCAGCATTTTACTTTTGTGAAAAGAAACTCAAACAGGGTTCCCTTTGTTCGCCTGTCTTCTTTTTTTTTTCTGTAAAGCAGTGTATTTTTGATTGAAGAGCTGATAAAACTTGCTCCATTTTTTTACAAGCGTGGCTGATGCCATGTATTTATGTTCAGTGGATTTTCCGTTTGAAGGACTCATATTATACACAGAGGTGACTTGTATAGCACAATATCATATACGTCCACACATATCTGTCCATCCACCAGCCATCTATCCATCAAAGAGTGTCCAAAACACTTATCATGCTTGTTTTTGGAATGTGGGGGGAGAAATCTAATAATGTAATTCTATCCTTAATCCTCTTTGTAATGATATATAATACATGGAAATTTTTGAATGACAGCATTTTGAGTTTTGCCCAGTTGAATTCCTTCATTTTGAGAAAAGGGTTAGGCATTTAAAGTTTTCCCACATACATAGTTCAAATGTCTATAGCAACCAGTACCTTCGGGAATTGATATTAAACCCCAATTTTCAAGAACTGTTGAAAGACCATTGGAAAGTAAATTCCAATTGCTTACATGGACATCATTCAAGATCACGCTAAAATTACAATTTGTTTTCTGAGACATCATCTGCCAGTTTGCTTGTTCTACTGTTGCTTCTTGTGGTTTGTTTTTCTATCAAAATATCACAATGGGAAATTTGATTTAAGATTTTTGTGTTAATTAAAACATAATTTGATGTTTTTTGTGGCCTGTGACCAGAATATTTCATCATGGATATTATATTTCAAATGCAATTTTTTTTCTTTTTCCTCATTCAACAATACATGGAAAATACCAACACAGTTTTGTATATACAAGTGAATATGCTCTGATTACAATAAAATTGGGAAAATCACCATGACAATAATCCTTTCCTTTTCAGGTTTCATTTTTCCTAGCTCATTTGATTTCCATTTCATATATGAAGCAAAAAACAGGAAAATTGTGATGGTAGTGAAGATACCATTTTGCGTTGATTTGTCAATGAGTTGTCATCACTAGATGTGATGACTGAGGAAAGATCAAAACATCCCAATTTTGACAGTGCTATTGCTTCAAAAATAAATAACTTGTAGGTCACATCATGGAGTATTATTTTGTAGGTGGTCTCCGATAAGAGCTAGTCGACGGTTAAAAACACTTTTTTTTTTTTATTATTGCCCAAAAAACTAAATATATATTGAGAATCACATCACAGTGTTTTTGACTTGTAACGCTCATTATTTTTATTTAAGTAAATCATTTGTGAATGACCACCGAGGCGAGAAACACCGGTCATGTTATTTTATATTAGGCTGCCATGACGCACTAGCTAGTATTTGGCTTAAAATGCTCTCTGCCCAAAATTATATATAAATAAATAGGGCCACATCATGTTTGTTTTTTTTTCCCTTCATTGATCATTACATTTACTTATATAAATCATTTGTGAATGACTTTAGAGGGAAGGAACTACGGCTGAGTTATTTTGCAGCAGGCTGCCGAGACACACGAGCTAGCAGTACATCAAAAGCAGCGGGCATTCACACCAAACGCTCATTTGGTAGGCTTTCGCTCGCCGGGTGATAACTGCCGGCATTTGGCTTGTTCACATATTCAAGTGAGGAGCGGGGGGTGGGATTGTTGCGCAGTTTATAGTGGATCATGAAAGGAAACCACCACTAAAAACGTACACTTCTTAATTGTAGGAGCTAGTCTTTTCTCCTACATCATTTTTGTGTGTGTGTGTGTGTGTGTGTGTGTGTGTGTGTGTTGCATGTCCCTCACTTTGTGGCAAAACACATTCGACAGGAAAAATAAAAAATAAAAATAAATGGCTGACAAGTCAGCGACAACTCAGTGGAAAGTGAGGTGATATTTGGGGGTCTGGTAGGCCTTAAGTTGCTGAGGAACATAGGCTATTGACGAAGCTCTTCCATCCTTTCCTGTCTTGGGCTTTCTGCTCAAGTTACTTCCATGACAGCCCTATTTTCTTCATCTCCTGCACTCTGATTCTTCTCCAGGTGATTTTCGGTCTGCCTCTCTTCCTCCTGCCCTGTGGATTCCATGTTAGCGCCTGTTTGCTGATTGAGTTTGTTCTTCTAAGTGTATGACCAATCCATTTCCATTTCCTCCGTTGGATTTTTATTTCTATTGGGTTTTATTTGGTGAGTGTCCACAGGCTTGCATTTGGCTAGAATATCCCCATGACAGTTGATGAAGATCTGTAGTTTATTGAGTATGGTGGTTACTTTCCAGCTTTCTGAGCCATAAAGTACAGTGGGCTTTCCATTTGCATTGAACATTTGTATTTTGGTCTTGAGTGACAAATTTTTTTGCCTTCCAGATATTGTTGAGCATGTTGAATGTTGTCCTTGCCTTTCCAATCCTGGCTTGGACATGGTCCTCCGTGTCACCTCCCACTGAGATTATGCTTCCGAGGTACATGAAGCTGTTTACATCCTCAAGTGTGTTTTGGTCCATGTTTATGAGTGTGTTAATCTTGCTGTTGATTCGCATTATTTTGGGTTTTGATGAGTTTATTTTGAGTCTCAGTAGAGTAGCAGTCGCCCCCACTTTTCCAGATTTATCCTGCATCTGTTGATGGGTGTGGGCCAGTAGTGCTAGGTCATCTGCAAAACCGAGATCTTCAAGCTGCTCAGTCAGAAATGTGATTGACGTCACAAAGAAAATCCAATTTGACTAAAAATGTGTAATTGAGCATAAAGCCCTGCTGTATGTCCTGTTTGTTCAATTCACAACAAGCACCAGATATGAGCAAGATCGAGCCCATCTCAAAGGAAACAGAATTCAGTGGGAAGCACCTTCATCTTTTCTCTTCTTTGTCCCTGCATGTCGAGCGCATTTTTTTAGACGTTTCCACAGCACCTTTCACATGCAAGGTGACAGTCAAAGTCACATTTTATCAATCAAAAGGCACATCTACGTCATATGCCGCTGCCTCTCTATAATTTAACACGCCTTGAAAGGAAGGGAAGCTTTGAATATCAATTCCACGCGTTACAATACACACACACGCACACATGTGAGACTACATTGTCATTCTCGACACTGAAAGGTCTCTTTGATATTTTTGCATAGTTCCAGACCGAGCTGGCAATTAGCAGCCACGCCGGATTCGCTCGCCAAGAACGTTGCGTCGAGAAATGAGGAACGAAAACGAAAAGGTGGGAAAAGAGCCGCAGGGACGCAAGCGAGTAAGGAAAAAGCAAGACAGGAAACGGGTTTGCAGATTTATGTTTGCCTCGCTCGGCGACCACAAGCTATAAAACATCAAATTGGACTTGTGTCCAACTTTGAAGGAAGCGGCTGCAGTGGAGTGAAGGACTTCTGAAGTTAAACTTGGTTAAAAAAAAAGGCAGCCATATGGCATATATCGCCGCTGTTTGATGACAACCCCGTTTGTCAAATTTCTGTTTCAGGAACAACATAAATAGTGTTATAGAGAAGTATTTCATTAGGGCACGCCACAAATGAATATCTGAAAACATATGTAGCGCTTTTACAAATTGAAACTGGCAGGTATGAGTTTAACAATATCTTTAATATTATGCAGTGCTCTCGTTTCCCTGCGTCCTGGACACATAATATTTAACAGGGACGCAGAATTTCAAATCATCACAGTTTTTTTTGTTTTTTTTTTTTTTTTTTTTCAATAAGGTAGAGCCAAAAAATTCACATTTTTCACACAAAGATTCACATTGGTAATCTCATTTAGTATGATTTAAATCGATTTAAAACAGCAATTCTCATATACATTTTAATTTAAAACATCAATATATCGATATTGAAGCTAAAAAAGAAATCCATACGCTTCCTGTCCGCTTCCGTACTTTTTGTTTTGCTGTCTGGTTCCGCAATTAGTTGAAGACGCGCTGTGCAGTGATGTCATCACGCAGCTCGTTCTGGAAAGTCAGGCAGCGAGCCATCTGAACGACACAATGGAAGAAATTAAACCGTCCCATCCTTTTTGAAAGCAGTCTTGTCACGTTTTTCATGGGGCACGAAAGACAACACGGCTGCAAATTTAAAGGCAATGTTTCATGTCCGTGGCTAACGAACAAAATTTGACCGCCACAGATATGGTAATTGGTAAGCATTAAAAATGGCTTTTCTGTATAGCAGCACCCAGTCAGATGCCAAGATTAATATTTCTGTCACCTTCATACTAAAAAAGAATCTGTTTAGTTAAAGAGGGCGGCTGTTAATGGATCAACAACGACACCAGACTGTCCTCTTGCGCACGCACATGAATTAGTGAATTCACGCTCACATATTGCTCACATACTGAACATGTAAATTAATTAAATATACTGTACTAAATAATATGTTACAAATGTGATTGATAATGCTCTCGATTTGCCCAGAGATGAACAGACTGGCACAGGTTTCATTCTTTGCACATACTTTCAATTTAGCTGCTCAATTAAAAATGTTTATTTTCACATCTCGTTTGTCATAAACGTACTGAAAAATATTAATACTTTTCATTTGGTCTACAATTTTTTACCTAATATTTTGGTACTGCAATTTCTACCTTTTTTATTGTTTCACGAAATTATATAGAATAAAAGCTATACAATTTATAGCTAGCTTCAAAGTTTAGCAGTTATCCATGTGTTATTTGAGGGTGGGGATGGCACATTCCTTATAAAACAAAACTGAGTAAACGAAGAAAAAAAAAGACAGTTTCCCTTTGTTATTCTGTCTTGCAAAGCAAGCTGAATGAATGTATGATGATTTCTTTTGCGCATTTATAGATTGAAGTAGAAATCAGTTGTGACTGAATCGAACCATTTTGAATCGAAAAATCGTCAAATGAGCACTGGTTGTACTTCGCAGCGATGTAAGAACTGCCCTTCAATCACTTTTGGAAACTTTTAGATTCATGTCAGAAAAAAGACAAGAAAAATATTAGAATGACTTTCAACTAAGATTGCTGTCACTGCAGCCACACCCAAGATGACTACACACACACACACACACACGCACTTGCACAACTCACAAATTGACTTTGCCCACGCTAATCCAAGTCTGACTGGCCTTCCTCTTTAATAATAGCAGTCTTACCTGAGCCTTATTGAGTGCACAGCAGGTCTTTCTGGCCTCACCCTTGTTTTTTTTTTTGTTTTGTTTTTTTTTTTTTTTATCCCTGCTTTGTGCTGTTATAAACTACACATTTATAGTGCAATGCTCTGGACAGGAAGCGGAGGGTCATATCAAGTGGATATGAAAAGACCCCCACAGGTCACTTCCATTTTATTAGGAATTTATAGGATGTTTTTTTTTTTTTTTTTTTTTATTGACTTGTTTCGCAATGAATGAAAATGTGTTTTGTGAGAGTTACCATTTCCAATTTACCTGAAAAAAAAATAAAGGATTTTTGTTTTCAGGTATATTGTATTTCTATGAGAAAACAGTCATACTGAAGGTCATAATGTTGAAATGCTTAAGATCATAAATTACATGAAGGATGTTAGATTAAAAAGTTCACAAAATTTTTACTAGTTACAAATTTGCATTATTTTTGCGGCATATTATTAAATATGTGTAAAAAAAGTGTTTTAAGGTTATTTATTCAGTAGTCTTTTTAGTTTAGGGTCCAAACAATGAGATGAAAAAAAGGGTAAAAATGTCAGCCAACAAAAACTGAGTGTACATCTAGTTAACACAGATTTGCAATATTTTAAAAAAATTTCTAATTTAGCAAAATGTATTTATTGTGGTATATTATCAAATGTGTACAAATGTTAAAAAAAGGTTATTATTTCAGTAGTTTTTATTACAATCATAACAAGATGAGAGAGATGAGAAATGAGGGGGAAAATGGGATTAGACAAGAGGTTTTTGAGTAAAAATGCATTATAATATGCACTGTTAATTTAGTTGTATTAGTTAATTTAGTTACATTGAAGTAATTATTTTTTATTCTTATTTTTTGTGGAACACTATTAAATATGTGCGAACGTAACAACACGTTTTTAGAATTTTTAAATTCACTGTTTCAGTATTATTATTAGTTTTTCTTACAAGTCATAATGTGAGGAAAACAGTGAAATTTACAAAAAAATGAAATCTTATGCAAAATATTTTTGTGTAAAATAATTAATTAGCCTGTGTTAATCCAGCAAAATGAAGTTACTAAATTTTAAATATTTTATGTGTCATTTCTAGTATTTTTGGTGGAATACTATCAAATATATGCAAAGTTAAAAAAAAAATACTTTTAAGATTCCTCTCTCAGTAGTATCATTATTTCATCATCACAACGTAAGAAAAAAAAGTTTAATTACAATAATGTGCACTTACTAAAGTTAAGTTCAAATATTAAACTGGCAAAAAAAAAGGTAAATTGCAAAAATTGGGCCGCAGATATCAGCGTAGAATAGATATCGACACTCCGTAATTTAAAAATGATCCTTTAGTCATGTGGTTATGAAGCGTCCTGTCCTGTGAGGTCCCCAGTTAGCACTGATGAAGAATGGTAGCCCCCTCCATCATTTATGTTCCCCATCCAGGCTCCACGACAACATTTGTGCTGTGACTTTGTCATTACGGAAAAATCCTCCCCGCTCATGTCAGCACCTCAAAGCTCCGCATCTCCAATTCCCTCCATTTCCATGTCTGATGCGCAATTTTCCAGATTGCTAAACGCAGCAGGGGACTCATAAGTGCGCTCGGCGACCGGAGTGAGAGTTCACCCGCAAAGCAATAAGTGGCTCGGGATGCAGATTGCTTGTGGCTCACCAACAGCACGCAACCACCGCGGCTGGGAATTGCTCCCGTTTGCCAAACAGGATGTGGAAATGTCCATTTTTGTGGTCAAACACATTTGCAATGAGAGGTTAAAGCGCATGCAGATGTGCATTCTGAATTCGTCTCCCTCTTGGTGTTTGAAACGTATCAAAAGATGATTGAAGAACAACTAACGGGAAGTATGCGCATTCCTCTGGTGCTGTCTGCGTAATGATTGCTAATGGCGTGCCAGCGGTCACGCTCTGAAGACCCGATGATCACTTGGCTATACGCACATTGACCTCCATCGGATTTTTATTGATGTCTCTGCGCTCTTATGCATTTTCTCTTAAAGCGGGAATGAATTCAAAGTTCTTTGACAGCCAATGCAAAGTCATTTTTTGTATGACAGTTTTTTTTTTTTTTTTTTGAGGAGGGGGGTGTCAAAATTATCATCGAATCTAAAAATATCAATTATGGAATTTGAAAATTTTAATGGTGAACTTTTTTTTCTCTAAACTCTGCTTTGTTTTACAAAAAAAAAAGACAAATTATTTCTTAAAATATACAATTTACTTTTTTTTTGCTTTCACTTTTCCATGTTTTGTAAGATTTTCTTCATGAATTAGTGGTCAAATAATTTCATGGAAAGATGGCTTAAAAAGCATGACTTCATTCTTGTAAAATTATAAATTCTTCATGAATTTAAAATGAGAAAAAAAATTTTAAATAATGCTTTTCCCCTGATTTTTTTTAACATTATATTTTACATTAAGTATTTGTTTAGTTTGTTATAAAATGAACTTTATTTTAACAAAATAAAGAATTAAGAAAACATTTATAACATGACTTTTTTAAGTATTATTTTTTTTTTCTTTGGTCATGTTTTTTTTGTAGAACTTTACTCACCTAAAATTAAGATTTTTTTCTCAAAAATATAACTTCCAAAATCACGACCTAATCTCATAATAAAATGTTGAAACTAGTTTCAGTGTGACCCTAACACTCCTTTATACTGCAAGCAATTAGGCAGCATGTAAAAGAAATGTGCTCCTGCCTCCGTTCCAACTTTGACAAAACCGAAATTGGTTCATAAGAGAGACCGGTGCACTTCCTGACCTCTAACAGTCTTCTTTCATTGTGTCTGCTCCTGTCCCTCCTCTGAGCAAAGCTCCCTTCTGCTACCAATGAAACAAAGGAGGTCACCTATCACATGCTGGCAGAAGAGAACAAGGCAAGAGGGAAGGCTTTTAAGGGGGAAAAAAAGAGCGGAGAAAAAAGCTCGGTGTTCACAGTGTGGTAGGAGTCCCACTAGTACTTTGCAGGTTCCCTCTTGTGGTAAGTGACAGTATCACTCAGTTAAATGTTTAAACTGCGTATAATGGACACCATTGCATTTAATCTATGTAAGTTCATTTATGTACAGTGCAGTTGTTTGCTGTGTTCTAAGTAATCGTTTCAGTTCATTGTTTATTTCATTTTATTTGAAGTCAAATGTCAGGTTTTAACAATGTATGCAGTATTATCAAAGTGGCTTACACTAATAAATGCAGGTAGACCTTTTTTTAGAATATAATCTCTGCCTCATTTTTGATGAAAATTGTACAACTGACTATGCTGTTTTGCTGATGGTGCCACTTGGAGAGCTAATATCTTTTTTTTGGATTTTTTCACTGTGGTCCTGTGACACGCTACGCTTGATTTGTCATTATCCAAGATCCCAAGCAACTGATGCATTTTGAGCTGACAGTAAGTGGTGCAAAGAATAAATGTGAATACCTACCTACCAACCTACCTACCTACCAACCAATCAGAGCGTGAAACAAATCTGTGCTCATTCAAATTGAGAAGCAAATTGGCAGTAAAATGAACACCAAATCAGAATGTTGACGTACATCTTTTAATGTGCCATAACATATTGTCATCAGAGAGCGAGTGGTTTGAATGTTTAGACAGCTAAACAATATAATATTACGCAATCAGTCAATAAAGGCCATCTAGGCAGTGTTACTGTTGCACAAAGAGCGTTTTTTTTTTCACCGTTGGACACTAGACTGGAGAAAGGGGTGGGAAGGCCTCCATTGTTAGCTTAGTGCTAAGCTAGCTAGTACGACAAACACAACGTGACTGGGAAAAGTTGACTAGGCAGAAAACCACCTTGATTAAGTGATTTTCAATGATATTTGCTTACACTTTAAAATAAAAAGACAAATTGTACAGTAGGGCACAAATACAAGCATAAAAATACAATACAAAATAAAAAATTGGAATGCGAGAAGTACAATAGAAGAATAACAGAAAACAACTTCAAGGGGGTGGGGGGGGGGGGGGGGGGGCATACCACAGTCAGTTGTAGCAGCTGCGTGTTCTGCAGTTGGCGCTTGCACCTTTGAGGACTACAAAATTGACTTGTCCCAAGCCAAGTGTCCATTGTGCTCTTAATGATCATGCAGAAGAGCGCGTGTGCGCCGCCTAAATGCGCGGGGAGTTTCCCAGCGCTCGTCTGCCAACTCCTCTCAGCCGAGCCCCACAAGGTGATAAAAGCGGACACTTGGCAACCCACTTTCCCCAGCAAAGCATCTGCCCATTTGCAGGCAAGCGCTTTAATGTCAGACTCTATCATTCTTACGTTGAAAATGACCTTGGCATGGGCGTACGCGCGCCACTAACTGACGCATGGCTCTTAAGAGCAAGAGGGAGAAAATGTGACTGCAAATCAATTCAAGTTTCAACACAGGCCCGTGTGACGGCCATTAGTAAAACAAAGTCACCTTGAAAATGAACACAGACAGCCATTACTTCTCCGAGAGCTGCCTTATTGACATGCCGCTTGATTCCCGTCACGCTTGCTTGCCTTGCAACTTTTGGAAATTGGGCCCTCCATCCAGTTACGAGCGCAAGCTCGGACGACTCTATCAACTTACAGTAACGCTCTATTTGGCCGAGGCGCGGACAAACTTAAAACATGCAAGATGGAGCAGCGGCAGTGTGACGTCGCTACTTTAGTCAGCATCACCTGGAATGTGTGAGGTTGCAGACTTTGTAGGCACTTTGTAGGTACATTTTAGTGCAACTCCGAAAATTTCCTAGGTTTCGCTTTGAGAAGAAAATATTCTCTATTTACCGGACAGTAAAACGCAGAAAGGAAAACCGGAGGTAGCTGAATTCGAACTAGGGTCCCTTAACTGTGAGGGGGACGTGCTGAGAAGTGCTCCATGTTCCTCTTCCGCTATTCTACTGGTGAGTGATCTTGCTTGGTTCTGATTTTTGTATTGAAAGCTCAGCTGGCCATGTTGGGTTGCTCCTGGTTTTCCGCAAACCGGCTGCCATGATTCATTCGTGCCCCCCCGTGTGAGGCATTACACTTGATGGGAGAAGAGCCGAGAAAATTAAAGGATTTGAATTGTGCCTTTTGAATTAAAACATTAAGTCGAATCATATTTCATTTTTTTAGACAAATTAGGCCATTTACTTCATGAAATATAAACTTTTTTAAACTAAAGGTCATTTTTTTTGCTACAGACCAGAATTGCTCTTAATACAATATGACTGCTCTTAATAAATTGCAACTGTTTCTTTGAAAAAAAAAGAGAAAAACACAAGGCTGCCAAAATTTAACTTAAATATGCTAATATGATGTATAGCTCTAATGTTAATCTAAAAAAAACTTTATGGGTTTTCAATCTGATAGCGACATAATACAGTTCAATATCAGCACCAAAAACACTATCGCCTTATATCTGTTCAAATTCAAAGTCCTATCCAATAAATTGGTCATACTGCCTACTGTTGCTGACTATTGTTCTTTGTATCAAAGTCTTGGCTGCAATGTTGGAATCTGAACTGGAGAAAGTAGCGCAGCTCTAAATATATACATTAACCATGTTTATCCACTTAAAAACCTTTTTTTTTTCTTCCTTGGAACATGGAACAGTGGTGCTTCTAGAAAATACCGCTATGAAAAAATAGAAATACTTATTACTTGTGAGTTGTACCTCTCTGATTTGACTCCCACCTTTGTTATACTGCAGGATCTAAAATGGGTGCTTTTTGCCTGGAAATAGCTGCAATGTGCTCATCTGATGGCTCTGAAGCATCATATGAGGCTTGAATGAAGTTCAGTATGACACCTGCGAGCTCTTGTGGGAAACAACTTGACCTTTCCTTCTCCTTTTTATAGATGAAACGGGCACCGGTCCTGGTGCATACTGTATCCCCTTGATACAAAGCAATGGGTGATATATGCTGCAAGGCATTATATAAACCCCAGTGGATCTGTAAATAATTATGACTAATGTACCCGGCGGCAAGTTAGATATTATTTTTTTTATTTCTGTAAAGATGAAAAGTTGATGTATAAATGAATGGATCCAAGGATTACCGTAATTCTCCAAATACAAGTGCGTATAGCACACACCCTTAATTTTGCTTTCAAACTTCGTAATTTACCATGTTCCTGTGTATGAAACACACTTGGCAACACTTTGGCGATTATGTGAAAACTAGAGCAAAACAGAGTAAATCTCATCTTCCTAAAGTCTTCACTCAAAGGTAAATAAATAATTTCTATATATTTTTTATGATGTTTTCTGATTGTATACATGTATATTATATATACGTAGCACTTACTATACTATTTTGGTACCAAATTTTAATACGTATGTACAATTTTTATGTTTTTACCTGGGGTTCTAAACACATTAGCGATTTAACATAGGTTTGGATTGCCTGTCATATGACCAATTCGCCTTACGGCCCCCAACCGTGGAACGGATTAATGTCGTAACACGGGGGTCCATAGTGTTTGATGATAGAAATGTTGACCTGAGATACATTTTCAATTGTTTTCACACATCAAATGTCGCACAAAATGCCAACGTGGATAAAAAAGAGCCCCACAAAATAATTGTTTAATGCTGACTGAACTTAGCATGCTTTTGTCGAATTCGACAGCAGAGCCATTTTCCCCAGACGAACAATATATTGAATCTAACGGTGGCCAAAACAGTAAATGTACACTTCTAAAAAGTCCTTCTTTTATAGACTCAATGAATCCTATTTGCACAACTTGAGCAGATTGCAAACACAGTTGCTATCTCCACTGATGCAGAATGCTAATCAGGGCTAATATTGACAGTGGGAAAGCACTGATGCAGAAACAAGACAAACAAACAGAGCCAATGTGCTTGAATTGGGAATGCCTGTCTGTCTGTCTGTCTGTCTGTCTGTCTGTCTGTCTGTCTGTCTGTCTGTCTATGTCTTTTCATTGTCATGCATTTGGAAACGAACACACATTTTATTTTTGTTCTTGTCTCCTCATTTGTAGGAGTGCATAACAACTGATTTGTTGTGATAATGGGCAGGGTACACAGACTGCTGCTTATACTGATGTGAACATGTTGTATTTTTAATGGTTGTTGTTTTCTCATGTTTACAAGTCATTTTACCAAAAACTGGTTGTCAATCTTTTTTGTTTTAGGGCTGAGATGTATCCAAACAGAGGATTTTGCGCTATTTTATGAACTTCATACTCGATTTCATCTTGGTCGGCCATTTTGGTCCTAAAACATGAGCGAAAAACGTCAGATCTGTCACTTGTGATGTTGAGTAAAAAAATACATCTCATGTCCAGACAGTCTTCACAAACATGTTTTTTTTTTTCGTTTTTCTCTAAATACTGCTGTGATATTCCTTTTCCGATTTGCAATAATGTATTATTATTGTCACTCTTTTTTTATTTATTTGGAAATTGTTACAAACCTGTGATATTTCCTGTTTTTAGGGGCCTATTCCTTCCTTGCTCCCTTTTGCAAAAAAAAAAAAAAAAAACATCGTTTGCCAGTGCCTTGAGTTGGATATCTTTCGTCAACCTACATTTAAAGTCGATTTACTCGATGTGTTTGACTTTTTTCCCCAGCGCTAACAGCATGTGGCAACTTAAGTATTCCTGAATGTGTAAAACATTGCACAACATGAAGTAAAAACTGATTTTATACCACTTATAAATTTTTACACTTATGGTACCCATAAACAGCATTAACGCCCATACTCAACTTTTGATTATGGGAACACTGTTTTTGTTTTGAAAAATTATTGCAAAAGCAAAACATTTTCATTTGCAAGGTAAACGTAAGCAGCCGCAGCAGATTAAATGGTACGCATAAAAGTGAATTATCCTTGGCTTGTGAGATATGGGCCACGGTAAATGTTTCCCATTCATCTTCCATGCAAACAGTGAAAGAAGTGACACCTTAGCAATGACTCCCCAGTGCCTGTCTTGGAGTTCCAGCACTAGGCCAGCAATCTCTTTTAAATGAACTGTTTGTGTTCCTCTGACACGCTCGGTGTTATTTTAATGGTCTGGAAACCACAGAGCAATATCGTAAAGGATTATTATACCTTTAAATCACCTGTGAGAACCAATCAGAGTGCATAGGTATTCCATTAATCATCTTTGCCAGAGTGCGGCTCAAATTAAATGCTGAGCTTTAGTCACAGCAAGCGAGCAGAAAACGCTCAGCTTTGCAGGCTGTGGCTATTTGTTTTCAGAAAATAAAAAAAAAAAACAACAGTGTTACTTTTACAGTCTGTTTACTCCATTATGTATGGTACACAGTAATATCTGGTGCCCCATTCGGGATCCTCATAAAGTCTAAGTGGTAATTTCCTAAAATTTCAACATGGGTGAAAGTGCTGTTAATAACGCCGTTGAATTTGAATGATTAAACTATTACCAGGTATACAGAATGAGGGTTCAAAATCATGAAAAATCAAGAAATTCATTTCACATTTTCTCTAATGCAAACACCTTCAGTAACTACATTTTTGAGCTGCGAAAATATACCCGCAAAGCTTTGGTGGCTGAAATCTATGCAGCAACAAGGCCTTGATTTTGTTATGTGTTTGAAGGACATTTCTGGCAACCACTAGAGATACTCAGGATAAAAAAGGTGTTAAAAATATTCTGTTGGTTGTTTATGTAGAGTATATGTTTTGAACTGTAAAGAAGTGCATGCTACAAAGTGAAAATGGCCATGAAGTGGAGGTAGAGGCTTTTAAAAGGACAGCTATGTTACCAAATGAATGAGGCTTAATTGCTGACTGGATAAAAAGTGGATTATTTATCATCATATAGAAATAGCAGAGGAAAAAAAAATGCACGAAAGACAGATACTCATCCAAGCATGGCGATTCAATCGATACATCAGCCAACAGAGCTCCATGCCAACGCTTCTTTAATTGCCTGTTCTCAGTGAATGATTCAGGTTCCGCTGAAGCCTTTAATGAGGTGTTGAATTTCACTGCAGGGATTGAAACGCGGGCAATTAAAAAGGCAGATGTAGCGCGGCCCAGGTGAACTGAAGGATGGCTACAAGATAGCACATAAGATATTAACATCGTCAAAGCTGATGATTGGAAGGAAAGTCCCAGATGCATTACTGCTGCATATAGAAGCAAAATAAAAAAATCAAATCAGCCCGATAAAATGCATTTGCTCATTTTAAAGACACTACTTTTGCATCTAACGCAAACAAACGTAAAATCCATTCCTCCACTGTGAAGTCGAGTTGCAAATCTACACTACGGCTTTGTTTTTGTTGTTGTTAACTTCACCGCAATCATAAGTTATAAAACGTTGCATGATTAGTCTGGGCATCTATTACTCATCCCCACTCAGTGAAACATAAAGAGAAGGAAACAAAATGGGTAATAGTGCAGCAAGTGTAATCGTTTCCACACAAAGAGCCTTGTTTACGTTGGTTCATTCGGGTTAATGGTGCAAAAGTGTCTATTATCAACTAATCACAATTTGCTCCCCTTTAAGCTTGGATGGATCACTGAGGCTGGAATCAACCAGCGAGCGGTGAATTCTAATTAAGGCAATTGAGTGCCGTGTGAAACACTTACCAACAGGCTAATGGCCTCTTTGCTAACATCCCATTTACAAGCAAACAGACTAGCGTGGGGCAGCGCGATGGGGCATGAGGTCAGTGCGTCGAGAATCTCTGTGCAGAGTTGAAGACTTGATATCTTAATGTGAGGATTTTTTTCACTTCTTTTACACTATGGAGAATAAGGTGTCCAAAATACGGTAAGAGGGCTGTTTATGGCCCACAATCCACATTTTGCTAAAATGACATTTTAACATGCTATGCTATTTAAAAAATAGTTTGACGGTAGACAGCATTAGGAGTGTGAAAAAATCTTAATTGGCCTCATCTCCTTAAGCAGAAAGCGCCGACGTATAAGGGTTTTTTGTTTTTTTTTTTTTTTAATAACTCAGTTACATGGACAATATGTAATTGCTTGCTTGACCAGCCACAACTACAGTGGGACATGAAGGTATTTCAGGGTCAACAGTACGTGAGATTTTGTCAGGGGTTTTGCAAGTATCAGTAAATCCCATTCACTGTGTTTTGATGTTGTGACAGTTAGTTATGTTTATTTTCAAATTAAGAGACAATTAAATGGAACAAGAAGCAAATGATTGCTAAATTCTGTTATTTTGAGTTCTGTTCAAATGCCGACTTTAAATTTGGAGAAAAAAAATATCTTTGAGGTGTTGGAGAAAATGTTACGGACAACAGGAGGTGCTGCGTTTACCATTGTCCGTAGCTATAACAGACATGGCAGCCTCCAGAGGAGTGCTACCCCCCATGTAATATAATTTAATGATAACTAAACCCACTTAAGAACGCATTCATTTGCAAGTTTCTGAAACTTAGAACCATTTAATTAAGTCCTTTTTAATGAAAAACATTGTCCCTTTAAGGCATTCATATTTGGCCACAAAGGTGTGTAACCCCATGACGAAAATCAGACATTTCCAGTGGAGGCATTCATAAGGTTGATCTAATGAACTGACACTTGTACAAAAGAAAAACTAGAGAATCGTACAAAGACGTGAGGCTCCGAAGAGTCATTTAGTGAACCACTCTTCTCCATTCTTTTTCCCCCTTCATTGTCGCCATTTCTAATAGCTGGGGATTAACATTTAATATACTCTGCTGTCGAGGATTAGAGAACAGGTGACACCGATTTATTTCTGTCACTCCAGTGACGTGCACCCAAATTTAATCCCGGATTACCGCAAGCAGATAAAACAGAAAATGATGAAAACGACTGTATTTGATGTAAACCGGGTTTATTTATTTATTTATTTATTGGTGACGGAACTGGATTAAAATGATCAAGCCATGTGGACACTCAGTCACTATGGAGATGATTGTCATGAAAAAAAAAAAAAAATCATGTTTTTGTTTATACATAGTGGTGAGGCGTGGCTAAAAATCAACAGTCTATTTTTTACATGCAGTATAAGCAATTCATGTCAGCATTTTCTATCATAATCATCATCATAATGGATGTTTTGTAAATTCCATTACTGGTTGTTTGGTGATCACCAGCAGCAGTTTCTGGCACGCGCCATATGTACAGCCGCATAGGGTGTATGCATGCTCAAGAATTCTTTTTTTTTTTTTTTTAGAATATGAAAAATAGCATGCAAACTCCCAGACTCGAACCTAGGACTGTGAGACATGCTAACCACTAGCATGCGACGTTCAAATATTCAAGGAATATGTTCCTAGAAGATGTTAATCGAGCTGCAAAGCGTGCCACTTTTAACAGTCTGTACTATTTGCTTAACAAGTGGATATTCCCACGACATCACCATGACACACAGAGCGCGTACATTGAATGACAGGGCGTGTTATCATCGCATTCGCTCCGCTTTTGTTGCCACAGCTCTACACAGCACTCGCAGCTCATCAGAGGTGACAGCTCCTGCATGAAAGAAGCAAACAGCCCTCTTGACATCCTAAGTGGGGGTTTCACTGCCAGCTATCATAGCACAGCAACGCCAGGCCAATCGTGGCTTCCTGCAGGGCAGAGGCTAATTAGGTGGCCTTCAGCCTGAGTGGCTGCATGCTACCGTGTAGAATGTCACACTATCGCACAGCGTCCAGAAACAGAGCGGAGGGACCAACCTTGGCTCGGGGATATTTTCAGGCCTCTGTACCATAATTCTCTCTCATCTTAAATCGGGATGGTGGTCTTACAGCACTTGTGGAACAAGAACGGACTGTCGTTACCAGAGATGGGAGTAATGCATTACAAACGTAATGTAGTTACTTTTAATAATAATACTTATAATAATAGTAATGCAATTACTGTAATGAATTACTTTTTATCGTAACGCAGTAGTGTAATGTATTAATCACAAAAAATTGTAATATTATACTCATGACAATTGTGAGAAAAGTACCGTATTTTCCGCACTATAAGGCGCACCGGATTATAAGGTGCACCCTCAATTAATGGCATATTTTAAAACTTTTTCAATCACAATATAGTAATACTCAATGTAATAACAATAATAAATCAAAGAAAAACTCTAAACTCTCCATAGCATAATAACTCAATGTCAGTATGAGCAACCTTGTTCAACTGTAAACACACAAAAGAAACATGTAAAGCTTACTTTATCAGTTCATTCCCCATCTACGGATCCCAATCTCAATATTGATCCATATTTGGGCGCACCTGATTATAAGGCGCACCATCAGCTTTTTTTTAAAAAAAAAATTAAGGCTTTTAGGTGCGCCTTATAGTGAGGAGAATACGGTAATGCATTACATTGAAAGTGGTTCGCCCCCCAAAATTCACCCAGAAGACCGCAGAAACTTGCGTTATCAGTCATGTTATTAAAAGCTTTTGATTTCGGTACCTTATTAGAACACATTGGTGGTGTGGTGAAGATCTACGCCGTGCATGTAAATCCAAGGTCAGCGGCCAGGCTCATTTCTTACAACCCTCTTGCATCACTCATAATGTTCACAGTAACACTCCGAACACATGAGTGATTTGTCAGTCAAAATAAATCTTTTTTTTTTTTTTTAAATAACAAATGTGTGCTGAGAATGAAGGCCTTTGTAGGCCTAATGTAGAGCCGCGAAGGTCGACAGAATGGTAATGGCTTTGTCATTGTCGGAGCTGTTAGCGTGTGCAATGTTGTGTAATCATCATCCATAAAGAAACATATGTCAAAACATTGAGTACGCAGCAAAAACAAGCATGTCTCACTACCTGGATGTTCACCTTTGAGCCAAGGTGAAGGGCTAAGACATTTCGCAAAAGAAGGTTTTTCAACCCCGAGGCGTGTTTCAAAAGAGCTTGAAAAGGTCAATGATGCAATATTCTTGTGCAAACTGGACCAGGGAACAATACAACCCCTCTCACCTATCATTTGGTTTTATTAAAAAGCACCAAAACCACAACAGCATTTTTCTCAAGGAGCTTTAAGCACTGAGCCTGACTAAAAGGGTCTCATCATCCTTACTGACGGAATTTGTATAGTGCCCCGCAGGAGGCCTGCCTTTGATTCCCGGCCAATTCAATTATATGCCAGCCTTGAGTAAAAGAAACATGAAAATGGTGTGCTTGCTGTATTCATATCAATAATGACAGGATTTGTTTCAATACACAGTCTACAATTAATGCTTTGTTGTACTGAATTGACCGCTATACATTAATAGCAATGAAGGAGACATTATTGTGCATTATTATGCAATGCAGAAGCAAGAGCGGATGTAATCTTATTTTTTACTCTCACCTCTCATCAGTTTTTTTTAAGTGAATTATTTTGAAAACACAAAAAAATGGGGAATACATGTTTTGCAAAAAAAAAAAAACTACATAGTTTCTCATGTTATTGTGTTGACCCTCCCAAAATAATTCCACACAAATTTCAGTGAAGCAGACAAACCGTGATCGCAGTCCTGCTAATTTAACGCATGTCACTTAAAATGAGCAACTATTATTTTTCCACAAAACTAAACAAATCTCAATCCCAAAATAAGTCTATTCTATCATACAAGAATCACAGACTTTTCCAAAGTGTTATTTTATGGTAAACTCCAAATGAAATATGGACAAATACTCAACACGATGATCACAACAAATACTTCTCCCTCTTCCGGTAACCAAGGAGGTCTTCTTGTCAGGTGTTTGCAAAGTCTCCAACTTTTCCCCAAACTACACTACTTTGATCACTTTTGCTGTTGATGATGTGATCCTGTCAAAGTGAGCTGCTTGCGTAAGTGTGAGCCTCCTTCATCCCATCCTTTCAAGTTTGGAAACAATCACACATTGTATTTTGTATTTCTTCCACACACATCATAACACAACTTTCCATATTTTCCTTCAGTGCTGTCATGTATAAGAAGTTGAAACGTGCATTTTTTTTTAAATGAACCACAGACAAATCGTTCAAGATAAAATATAAAACAAGAACGCACAAAATAAAAATTGCACTCTGTGAAACTATGCTTTTTACTCCTTTATATTTATTTATTGCTTATATTAATTTCATATGTACCAGTCGGAGCAATTCCATTCTATACTAGTGACAAACAACAAAATTCTATTCTGGTCTAATCAAAATTGAATAACTGTTCTCAAAAATGCAATGTAAATGTTAGTGTACTGCACCTAAAAGTTAAATACAACTGAACTGCACTGTACTTACGAATGTATTGTATGGTACTTGAAAATTAGAAATAATTATGGGAAATGACATGGAAAAACACTAAATGTACAGTCATTCAAAAAAGTATATATATATATATATATATATATATATATATACTTTTTTTTTTGTACTTCATCCAAAGAATTCTCAACAGGCATTTAAAATAATATTTTAATTCATGTTTGATGACTATTCATACAGGGCATAGATACATATGCATGGCCGAGGAATTTTAACGAGGCCAATAAAAATGTAAAATGACATTACAAGTTACATCAAGGATGGTAATGTTTAACCGAGAGACAGTGGCATGATTGTAACTATAATTGAGTTTGAATATTGATGATGATTTTCCCTCTCGACTTCTGACCTCTTCAAGTGTCAAGTCAAAATGTCAAAAAATTGGTTATTAATTATGAATGTTAAATCTAATGAATAGTTCAATAGAATAGGATCGAGGAGGGGGAAAAAATCTTTTATACGAGTTCATCGGCCTTTCTTAAACTTTTTAAGCCACGAACCTTCTTCAACGTCATGACTGAAATTATGCTCAATTCCTCCCCAAAAATAAAAATAGAATTAAGCTTGAACACAGTTCAACTTTCTCTTTATCGCTCTTTTTTATATATTTTTTTTTAACATCATATTACAGCGGGGAACAGCAGAAGGACATTTTAACACAACTAAACACTCCCCTACACACACACACAAACTCAGGTGAAAAAGAATGTGATTGGAAAAAAGTGATACACATCTGTTCATGGATATTAAATATATTGTAGAAGAAGCTGCATTGTAGTTAATGAATTAGTCAATATTTGTTTTATGACAAATAGATCACGCCTAGTCATTTTAATCACTATAAATCACAATTTTGGTTTGACTATCACATGATTATTAACTATTGTGCCTTATCCCCGTAAAAAGTTTAAATTGAAAAAAGAATGAAAAAGGTCTTGAAACAAATGAGCATCTATTAACTTCTTTTTTTTTTTTTGCAATTTTCAGTTTTGTCCCAAGTTGAATTTCATGCATTAACCCTTGTTTATTGATAAAACCTTTGCATTTACCGGATTTTTTTGTGCCCTGTAGAAACAACATAATATGAGTTTCGTGAACAGCTGAAGCATATTTACCTTGAAGTGTCCTAACTTTTACTGTCAAGTGTTTCTCAACATGGCGCCCATATTATTCCAACCTTTTATCCTTCACTGCTCCCTTTGCTCTCCGCATCAAAACAGACAGCCGGAGGTGCGTGTATTCTTATGTATTGATCCATTCATTTTTAATGGCCCCCACGCTTCCCTGAGCAGGAACCGTCGCATGTAGGTTCCGTCGGGGCAAATGATGCTGTCAGGCCCGGTTGCCACTCTGCGCTACTTAAAAGCGGAGCAGACAACCTTGAAAGTGTGTTAAGCATATTCCCAAGGGGCACGGCCTTGTGGATTGTCTACGTCCTTGTCTTTCGCAAATGTCATAACCTTTTGGTCTTTGTCCCCTTCTTTCACATCTGTCTCCATCCAACAAAGACATAAAAGTGCATAAAAAAAAGTTAAGGTCCCTTGAGTAAAAAAGGAACAGCAATTCTCTCTTTGTGTCTTCTCACTGCATAATGGTGGACCCCGGGCACAAAATGTCACCAGGGCAGAGGAACCAAACAGCATCAATCATATTCCTAACGCATTCTCCTTCCAGATGTATTTGAAGCCCGTTCTCCTTGTCTCCTGACTCCTTTTTGCGTCCTCTGTTCTGACCCGTTTAACTCATTTGCTCATGGTGATGAAGGGGATGTTAGTAATGAAGGTCTCAGACACTTAAAGGCCAGGCGAAACTCAGTCAGCTGAGATAGCGAGCAATTATTTGCTCAGGATTCAAAAAGATATCGAGTCGGAACGGGTCAGCCAGAAGATGAAGGTTAGAACATTTTAGGAGCTGAGCTGGAAAGCCACGCTCCATTTCAGTGTTTAAACTCGGGGAAAAAAAAAAAAAGAGTTTTTTTCCTGAAGCATCCGACAGAATAAATGTTCTGAGGCTTGGGCCATCAAACTTTTTGACTGTTATAGACTACTATATATTATCATTTGTTTATATTATGATCTACCCATTTAGCATTTTTTTCTCAATTCAGAATCATGAGATGATGTCTTCATAGCATAAAAGTCCAGCTAATTTTTAAACAGCCAAACTTGAAATGCAATAAATATTTATTCTTCTCAGTATGCACATTATGAGGGCTTCTTGATTTATTTTTTATTGATTGGCCTAATTTTTTTCCAAAAATGGCTACATTGTTCCCTCACCACATCGCATCACTCTGTTGCAGATTTTCAGTTATGACTACTGTGTAAGTTGCGGGTTTAACTCACTCTTTTTCTTTATATTTTTCCTACTCCTATTCAGACCAGACATGACAAATATCAATTTGATTTATTTTTTACATAAGAAGCTAACTAAAACAGACAACAAAAGCAAAATTGAAAAAAAAAAAAAAGAATCAATCTCTATTTTGTGGCTTTCGGTTACTGTGGTTACAGAACGTGACCCAACAATAAATGAGAAGACACTGTTGTGCATATGACAATAGTTTTTAGTTTTGTACCCAAGTACATTTCGTTTTACTTTTTTGTCTTACTTTCACTAAGGTAGAGGAGTAGGGCTGAATGATGTATCGTAATGTTGTAAACATAGTATATCTTCACTCTCAGTTTCAAGCTGCAGCCTGTTTTGTCCCTTGTATGCTTGCTAATAAAATAATAATAAAATTTAAAAAAAACAATGGCAATCAATTCAATACGGGTCAACATTTGCTAAGAACATTTCATTTTTAATTGGTCTCAAAACTAATCTATTTAATATTGTGTGCCCCTGTATTCATCAGAGACATGGTTGTTCCCTCAAGGCTGTTCACATAGTGCTAGGTACTGTAATTATTTCCTTTATTGTTCCACTGGTGAAATTCACTATTGATTTACCTAATAAAAAAAAAAAAAAAAAAAAAAACTTTGTAATGCTAATCTTTTGATGATCATTGTAAGAACGACAAAACATTTTATAAGGCTCGCAAAGCCAACGAGAGCGAGTGATTCAATTGTTGACATTACAAGCTAAGTCACCTAGAATCAAGCATGGAGCACATGAGGGATATGCAATTTCAAGCAGAAACTCTATCACTAGTTACATCACGTAAGAAAAGGAAACACAGCAAGAGAGTCAAATTAGGAGCAACAAGATTTTGACTCTTTGATTGTTTTTGTAAAAAATCACCAACGAATGGAATCGCATGCTCATGGGCGATCCAGATCAAAGTCCTTTATTCTGATAAAGGTGTTTGATATAAAACGTCAGACATATCCATCCTTCTGTAATGGAAACAGGAGGAACCATAGCAAAAAAAAAGCTAATAGAAACATGTGTCTGCCGCAGTCATTCTGGAGATGATCTCAATGACACTGACACAGTTGATCATCCAATTTATAGAATATTGTTCTTTTGGGGTCTTCGAAATTTATAGTATCAGGATTATATTCATCAATCCCTTGCAAGCGTCCACATCTTCCACTTGGTTTGGATTCTATTTGTGTCTACTTAAGCCACACACGCTTTTTATTTTCTTCTACTTCCCATCCTCCATCTAACTTTGGTGACTAGCTGTGCCTCTTGCTTTGGTTCCATCAAAGTGTCACTTCTAATTTGGTGTTTGTGCTGACTCTATCCCTGCTAGCAATCAGTGAAGAAGACATCCATTACTCCTCGCTGTGACAGCTCCCTTCAGACTCCCACTGGACTTTAATGACACCTGACAGAACACAGGTTTACTACTTAGCAAACTGCCCTCCCCGAATCCCCACGAGACAGCCGATGGGAGCCGGTTTGGATAATACGTCCATACTTGGTGTACAAACACCACACAGGGGAAAAGCAAGTGATCTGCTATAACAGAGGTCTAATCCTGGCCAAGAAGAGGAAGAAAGTTTGTTGAAGAACTCGTCTTAAAGACATTTGGTTGCACAAGTCATTCTTATGCTTTAAGGTTCTTTTCTGTTTGTTTGTTTTTACAATGGACCTTATGCATATTCTATATTAATTGGCTTCTGTTATATTTAACAACTTTAACAGATGCAGTTTAAACCATTACATTGGTTACATTCTGCTGTATTTGGTAGCAGTCCTAAGTTGAAACCTTCTTCCAGCAGGAAGAATCGTACTATTTTCTTTTGTCAATTGCCAAATAATTAGAAAACAACATTAAATTAAAACACCGTCACCCAGCTGTGGCTGCAGTCTGCAGCTGGGTGCTTTGCATTTATGTGGAAGGTTAAACTTGAACCAAGAATGCATATCATCATACGTTTATCGTAGGTGTCGGCATGACATTATAAGAATGATTTTCCATTCATCGGACTGACAACTTTCTCATGTGCTTCCATTTTCAAGTCTTCCATCTGCTCCTGAACTTACCATTCAACACATAACCCATCAGGTTATGCCAAAAACAAAAACAGTCGATAAAGGTGTGATTGAATTTTGTTTTCAAGCTCAACGACAAAAAAACGTGACCCATAAAAACAGAGTTAATCAGCATACAGAGAGCAAAAGTGAAGAAAAAAGAAGTTCATTGACGAAATTAAAAAAAATAAAATAAAACTTTAATTATGACTGTACTAAATTTATCACAATCAATCTGTTAATCTGCCACCTCTAACTATATTTGAAGTTACATGTCATGGTGTGAAGTGAATTATCCTTTTTTAAATCTATTATGTTGTCACATTTTACCCTTTATGCATTCTGTTCATATCTTAAGGTAATCCAAGTTTGCTTGTCACATTGCTAGCTCCAGCCACAAGCTATCTGTGACCTGTACTAACAAAGTAAACAAACAACATGTCATTGCTGAAGGAATGCGGTGAGAAAGACACCACACTAGTTGGGATCCAACTTGCAATAAATGCTATATTTGACATGACAAATACGTTCATAATGAACTCAATTAGCTTTAAATGGGTAAGAAATGAGTGCCAGATATGATCTAATCATAATTATCGCTTTGTGCTTATCATCAAAAGCACTTGTGAAGTGTTTGAGTCAAACCAGTTTTAGGGCTCGAAACATTTAAACTACTTTTAACGAATTGGATGACCCACCCTGAAAGTGAAGTTATAATTCTTATATTACTACCGGTCTGGAAACACTTGTAAATGCAGAGGAATACATATGACATCATTTGGCACTAGATACCGCTTGAACACAGTGTTGGACGTGAGGAATTAATTGTTAAAAATTGACCCAAATCCAGGAATAAGATGACAAGCATCTTCATCAATTCCTTGGATGCAAACCTTTAAGGCTTTTGATTTACTTCTAGGTTTATATTTTAATCCAAATTACCTTTTAAATTTGTTCAATTAATTAAGCAAGCCCAGACAGAAGGCAATTTTGACGTATGCATTTCTTCGCATCAGTAAATCACAATAAACTGAGCTGGGAATACCAATACCAATCCATTTAATATTGTTCTGACCATATTTCATCTCCGCTGAATTGCTGAGAGTGTGACACGCCAGTCAAGTGTGAATGAAGTTTTAAGTGGTCACTTCAAGTAGATGCTGTTTTATTCCGTAGCCAATGCCAGAAACTATAAAATGTTTTATTTTGTTTGTTTGTTGAAATATACTGCACTGACATGACTTACAAGGTGGAATTTTTTCAGTTGTATATCAATATGAATGGAATCATTTGGAAAAACGAAATGTTTGATTATCCAACACGGGAGAAAATGAAGGTAAAATCTACTGTACTATGAGTAAGCGTAAAGTATGAGCTTCTCCATTTAGTGTCAGCATGTGGTATCGTCAAAACGTAAATGTGTCAGGGCTATAGTCGAGGCATATATAATTCATACCAAGGTCTAAAGTCTAGTATTAAGAGGTTTTGTACAACAACACCGGTTTATACCCAAAGATTTCTCGAATTTTTACCTTCGGATCTGGGTTCTAACACCCAGGAGTTAGTGTAGAGTCGTGGATTTGTACAGTTTTACAGGGTATATGATTGGCTATTTTCATATAAAAGCAAAAGACCAGCTTCATTTTGCAAAATCACACTTCAAAAGAGATTTACTACCGTTACAAGTCTTGTCTCTGATATTATAATGTATTCTAAATTTTTGGGCTCTCCATATGCACTTAAGGACCGCTCCAGATGGAGATTTTACTGTAAGCTTTTCTTAAATTAAGAGGTAAAAAAAAAAATGAAGGGCGAGTAAAACCCTGGCTTAGCACCTGGCTGGTAAAGACAGTAGACTCATAAAGAGACTTGAAACTGCTGAATCATAAATCCCTCTGCTTTAGGGTTTACAATGACACGTTCTCTAATGTCGATGGAAATTTTCGCCAATGTCTTAGAAGTGGCTGGAGTAAATGTGCTTTGTAAAAGTTTTACTGTACAATACAGAGGACAGGAATTTTGTTCTGAAAGCACGTACTGTAAGGCACAATTGCACTGCAAGCTAGACATTAATAGCACAGCGGGACAATTGCTTTCATTTCACTTGTTTAATCAATTATTTACAATTCATGGAGGGGAGGGTTTGGCTTTGCAGTACCTCTGGGCTTTCATGATGTTCCTGATTTTGTGTGTGTGTCTATCAAACTCTGCCCCTACCATCAACACTTGCACAGACTACCGGTTAAACTCTTATCCTCTTCTGCTGCGCAGAAATGGGATTGAAATGTTTTCTCATCTGAGCGGCAACAGTCGGCCTTCTCACATAACTGTGATAGAAGGACTTTCACAAATAGTTATCATGGAAGCAATATACTGGTTATAAAACAAACACAAACAAAAAAAAAACTGTAATAGAGCAATAAGGGCAGTAATAATGAACTCCTAATAAATTAATAGATATAGATTAGAAGCATATTACGGAGTAGATCGAGTGGAAGAAACTGTATACATATGAGGAGCAAAATATGTATTTAGCAGCTTTTCTGCACTGTGCAGGATTTGTAAGGTGCAAGTGTGGTTGCGGTAAAGTGAGTGGTGATGAGTCAGAAATGTCAAATGAGAGCTAGAATGAGGTTTCAGATTAAGTTTTAGCAATAATACGTATATCCTATTTTTATCCCATGTTGGACGAGTCATAACACTCGATTTTGCTGCATTTCTGTTTGGTGTTTTTTTTCACATGCACAAGGTGAAATTACAGACAGAACGTTTTCAGACAAATTCCTCACTTCTACAAGATAATCATGTGGTGTGAGGTCCGTGTGTGCGTGTCATTTCCTGATACCTGTTTGAAAAACGATTGATTGTCTTAAGAAAAACACTGTCGCTGTCAAATGGAAAAAAATCCATCAAGAAGTGATCAATTGGAATGAGATGGACCACAGAAACCGCGGAATGTTTTATTACCAGCTGGCAAGAAATTGTCAGATACCAGCTAGGCTATAGTGTCTTTGTAGTTTCGAGGTTCTTTAGCAGATACCTATCATGGGGAGGAAAAACTCTTGACTGGTAGTGGAGATAAAAACATGTTATCATTTTTCATTATCTTCTGGTTTTATCCTGTCTGATTTTAAGCAATTTTGATGTGGCAAATGGCATGTGTGGGTAAATGTTGCAGATTAGAAACTTTTTGAGTATGACATCAGTAAGAGTAATTATTACGCTCAATAAATACCACCTGGCAGCCATGCTGCTATTCTGCCTATGAAAATGACGTTTTTTTTTTACAACGAAAAATTGTGGCGAGGAGGAAGAGATGTAGGAGTGAAATTGTGAGCTTGAAAAACCTCGGGGCACTGCTGACCTTTTCTGTCTGCGAGAAGCAGAGTTGAAGTTTGTGTGAGCTGATGAGATGTCAGCTGCAGCTCATCTGATGACACTTTTCACTTGTGGCTCACATTTGCTTTTCTCAGGGCCAGCAGGTCCTATAATTGAGGTGACGCCTGTGGAACGCGCGTAAGTCTTGCGGGACGAAAACATATCCATGTGGAGCACTGTGAGGATATGGAAGACTTACTTTTTTGTCATCCGGGTCATGGACAGGGTTCATCAAACATTGCTTAGTGTACAGACAGTATATAATCTGCAAAGACAACGGGATACACTGCATTTCTTCAATTCTTTCAAACACTTCAAGTGAAGATTGGATTTTCATCATTAGCTAAACAAATAGCTTGTTTCTCCCTAATGTGCCATGAAATGTAGCTAAACAAATTATGTCTTGACATTTAGAATTGAACCCATGCACACATTCCGTGGATTTATTATAGATGAATCAAGCCAAAAAAGCATGATATCTATTTCAGTGGTTCTCAAAAGGGGGTACTAGTACCCCTGGATGTACTTGAAAGAACTTCAGGGGGTACTTGAGATTTTAAATAAAACAAACAAACACATGCAAAAATCCTTCAAAAATAACTACTGAATTGATTAGGTTCAGGAAAATCTAAGGTTTTCGGTAGGTAATTCAATTTCATTATTGTAAAAAGCCAGATTATCCAACATACTCTAATGGTTCGACCGAACTTGTCATGTGACAACTCTCGTTAAGGTGTACTTGGCTGAAAATATATTTCGCAGGGGGTACATCACCGGAAAAAGGTTGAGAACCACTGATCTATATGATATGTGACATTGTTATTTACAGAAATACATAACCAACCACTCGCTCAATAACTAATAAGACAGCTAGATCAATGCCAGAATAGCTCCGTACACAAATTAGGGCTTCCATCCTCATAAAGTATTTAAAAAGGCCAAGCTGAACACATCTGAAATGTTAATCAGGTTTGCCCTCGTGTGTATGATTTATATTTAATTGTCACGTCTTTGTGGGTACAAGTATAAATTACATTTGGCACACAGCAGAAGGATCACTATGGAGAGAACGAGGGAGAAAGGCACTGTCATGCGGGGGACTATGGAGTCTTTCTGGAAATGTGTCCAGTAAACCAGGACAGTACAGTGAAACTACATCAATAATTGCATTTAATTAATCATTGAAGACAGTAATTATGAAGTAAGAACAGCCAGTGTAAAAGGTGTGTCAAACAAATCATGCAACTGACTTACTATGGTGGCCCCTGACAAGGAAAAGCCCCAAATCATGTCTACATTATGAGGTTAAATTAGCCAGTGGTTGCTTCAAAATAATTCCATTCATTTGCCACAATAAGATTTTTTTTTCTTTTTAACAATGTCTCGAGGGCTCAGAAAAGTAATCAAAAGTGATATTTTACTGTTGTGGCTGTTGTTGCGAATATTTTGTTCATAATTTACGCATTCACTGCCGGTCATAGATGTCAAAAATCCATTAAACCGGGTAGCCCATTTGAAATGGATCTTAACGACAAACTGTCAAAATGTATTTATTATTTCATGAAACATCCTAATTAGTGTTTAATATGTATTTCGGGTTCATTTGTGTTGTGTTTAGGACTGTGATGAAACATATTTCCTTGTAGTACAAGATATTTGTCGGATGAGCAATGACCTTGCTTATTGCCCTGAAAAGTCCTGTCTTGGTAGCCCATTTTTTGGGGGGATAAGAAGAAAAGCAACTTTTGCGAAGACCACAAATCATCACTTCTGCCGACCAATCAAATCCAAAAAGATGTGTGACTTGATTACCAAGGTGTCTGATATCCCAGCACTTGCAATCAGAAGAATCTTGCGTACGTGCGCCCTCTCCCTTCCACCTTTACGTCCGTCCTTCTTTCTTCCCCTCCTGAGCTTCTCTGTTCTCTCCCCAGTCGGGATTATTTACCAGCACATCCAGCAGACTGAAGCGGCGCAGCTACCCGGCCCGGGGAACGCCCGCAGCCAAGCAGCAATCAAAGCAAAGCGTCATCTCTCTACCACCTGCTCCCATGGGTGCTGCCGAGGCAGAGCAGTGGGAATGAGAAGGGAGAGGTGGTGCTTCGGGATAGGACTGAGATGGAGAAAGAGTGTGGAGAAAGACGTAGGGAGTGAAATAACCAAGAGAAATAAACAGCGAATCAGAGGATTTGCAAGGGTCTGCGGGGTGAGGATCGGGATTAAAAATGAAGGGTGACAAAAGCTAAAATAGCTGCGCAGACAGGTGACAAAATCCAGGGATGTTATGTGCAAAGAAACAAGAAAAAAAATGGTGGAAAAGCTCCACTGTCCAATCCATTATGATCACTGAGGACCATGCACTGCCGATGTCTGCCAGTGTACCTCGCTCATCCATTTTCTACACCACTTATCCTGTTCAGAATCATAGATGAGCTGTAACCTGACCTCAGGAAAGGCAGGTAACACTCTGCACTGTTTGCCAGTCCATCACAGAGCACAAACTGACAAACAACAATACATGCTCAAATTACTTCCACTTTTAGTAGCCATCCAAGTTTTGTCCACATCACTCGCTTACTGCAGTTCAAATGTGTTGCTCCTTCTGGTGTGCAATCTTTGGCCACCAGAAGAAACTTTACTTGAAAAGGAATCATAGCTCTTCTACTACTCTACTATTCTACTACTCTTCTACATACTATTGTAAGTGACAGTGAGATGTCGTTTTCCATAAAGGATACAGAAGTATGTTTGCAAGTATTGTTACAAAATCCAAAAGATTTACTGAATTAGACTAATATTGCTAAATTAGCTTAAATATTAGCATGTCTATGTTGATTATTTATTAGCATTATGCTAGCAGGCCACTTAGGAGAACATTGTTTGGTTGTTTTAAAACTGAGATGAGAGTTACAGCGGACTTAAAAACGTTTCCTATTCAACATGATTTCATCATTTTTTTTCTCAGGATAAGGTTGTATAAACATTTGATCAACAGCCACGATTGACCTATTTTGAAACAGACAACACGCAGCCAAGTGAAGAAACAGCGGCACCATTTATCCCTCACTCTCATTGTTTGGTATGGAGGTGGGTGGAAGTTGAAGGCCGAAGGTGACCCGGGCCCACCTGCTTTGCTGGCCAATGTTCCACATAGACCAACTGGTACAGTATCTCTTCTACTTTATAAATAGAGTTAAAAATGTTGATTTTCTCTAGTTTCCATCCAGTAAAGGATAAACATGATGCATAGTGTCAATTAACACAGTATACAAGTCACATAACATTATAGCAACACAAAACATTATAATGCAGCCAAGTATTAAAATAAGAGATTTTGCTCATATATATATAACTGAACCTCAGTCATATACTGGCTTAGCAGATAAAAGCATGGCTACGACCCTAGTAATAATCACCAAATAATGTTCTGCAATACGCAGCAAACACTGTTTACTATCAAAACACATCATCAGCTTGGAAGGGGTTGGTTGTCATTTGATGCTATTCTCCAAATGGAAGAAAATGCATTTCCAGAGGATAATGTCAGCGTTTACCAGCTGGTTACACAAATAAGCGAGCGCTTGCTAAAGAAAATACCTTGTTCTGTTCAATTATGTTTGATTCATGGAGAATCAAATGCTACCTTGCTGCTCAAATTTCTTGGTCTCACTAATAGAGATATTGACTAACCTTTTGAAGTTGCACATTTTCATTTGCATATCACAAATTCAAAATGGCCCCATCCTTTGAAATGAACTGCTTTGTAACGCCTCAAGCAACAGTCTCTCCTGCTTATTAGCTGCACTCGCTCTCCAATTATTCCATGATAAAGTTAGTCGATCTTAATTGTCCATTAAGGTAATTATCACACACAGTAATTGCCTTTTAAAATAATGGGCACCCAAAATGATCCAGTAGCTGAATTCTGATAAGAGCTACACCTAAATTAGACCCATGATGTTCAAGCTGAGTGATAAAAATACGCCAGGGAGCCATTAAACCACAGGAAAAACACTTGGTGGGATCATTAAATGTTCAAGAAACAACAATTCCCCACACACATCCTTTGAAACTGCATGAACAAGCCTATAAAGATGTGTAAACAAAAACGTGATCAAACCAGAAAAGCACTTAGTAGAGTGAAGACTTTTGCAGCGTCTGTACTTATAACAAAGATGAAGTCAAAATCACCTACAATGAGAAGAATTGATTTTGAATGCAATGGACAGAAAACCTCAGACTTGTAACGTTTTTTTCCTTTACATGTCCAAAGTAACATTTCTAAAGCATTTCAAATGGTGCTTATAGCTAGGGATGCACATAACTGATACACAGGTACGCATGCCTGACAGTTAACAATGATGACAACAACCGAGCCTGAGCTGAAGATTTTTTTTTTCCTGAAAAGTGGCTCCAAGACGTGCTGCGGCTTTAAGCACACTTAAATGCGGTACAAGATTTACCGCTCTTCTCCTCAGCTAGCAGTCAAAATCGGTGAGATTGAGTCAAAAATTTTCAATCATAAATGGTGCTGGAGCGTCTTATTTTGGACAGTCATTTAACAAACAACATAAGAGGAAGAACTCATGAAGTCACAAGAAATACAAAAGTGCTGCGTGCCAACTGCTGAGTTGTAAATAAAAAAATCCAAAAATAAAAAAACAATGCGTAATTGTTTAAAATACAACACAGACCAAAGCCAAATGTCTGGTAATGACCCAAATGGCGACTCCCGCCCATTGTGAAACTATATGAAGTGATTGAAGGATTTTATTTGCGCTAAGCAGGAGATGACGCTAGATGCTAATGCTAATGTGAATACTCGTGTTTGACTTTCTGTGACTAAAGCAATCAGCGAGCTATTTCATACAAGCCTGGCAAGTGGTCAATTCTGCTTGTAAGTTGCAGTGCTGATCTTGGCATTGCTGTAAAATTATTTTTTATTTTTTTGTGTATTGTAATGTTTGTTGTCAGGCACGATACTGCAGAGGAGGACTGAGAGAGTCAGTGAGTTGTTTTCAAGTATGATCCTGAGTCGAAGCTGACGGCAGCTCAGGACGACGTGCTTGTTAACCTTTTTCAATTTCATTTCATTCAATAAAAGAAGAGATCGGACATAACCTCAACTGGGTGAATCCTTTGACACACGAAATGGCATTAAAGCGTTATGGACAGCGGAATAATGGGTTCAATCCTGTTCATTTTTTAAATGCTTCAGATAATATTCGTGCGGGCTGGATTAAATCTCGTTGCGTATTTCATCAGCGTTGTTCCCAGTGACTGTCAGTTATTCACAAAGGTTGCCAATCGCGGGCTGGCGCATTGCCTAACACCTGCGAATAGCGAGGCTCCACTATTGAATCAAAAAACCAAAAAGGAACAACAGCGTGAGCGACTAAGACAGCACGGCACAAAAAAAGTGTGTCGCAGCCTCCTGCCAAGTGAAGGCCGGATGAACACCTGAGCCACAGACGATGATGATGGCCGACGCGGAGCGAGTGGCGGCTCACGCTTTCGATAATAGTAATAAACAGCAGCATAAATGAGCTTTCTGCCTGTATGCATCCATGTGCGCATAAATGAGCTCTCCTCTTAGTATTGACAGGGCTTTATGGATGGCTTGCGCATTGTTGGGATAAAAGGCAGATCCATTTGCGTCTCACATTAGATGAGTGCATGGTTCCCTTTTTTTTTTTATCCGGGAGGCCATCATCCCACTCCCACATACTCAGATCAGGGCTCCTCATTTTTTACACTCTCTCTTAAGGCTTTTACAAACGTGTCTTGCTCTTTCTTTTCACATGAGCTGTGATGTTATATTTTTAGCCTATACCGACATGTTTTAACTCTGTGTTATTAGGATGTTTTTCTTATTCCTACAATGCATTATTCTCAGCACTGATTTAAAATGTTGCTGAAAAATATGACTGGTTGATGGCTATATAATGGTTAAAAGAAAATACAGGAATTCGAGGATATGGGGGACGTCTGATGAAGATATATTTTACTGTGACGTTTTTAACACTTTAATTCATGCCAAAATGCCTGACGGAGATGACTTTAATGGTTCCCATTCTGCCATTATTCGCCATCACTGCGATTTTACTTGTAAGATCCACATATAGCACCAGAGGAAATGTTTCAAAGAAAATGTGTCCTTTTACTTCACTGTCTGCATTTTAACTCATTAAATCCATGCATGCTTCCATTTTCTACAGCTGCTTATCCTCACTGGATTGCTGGTGCCTATCCCAGTCAGATCTGAGTCAGGTCCTCCTTTAGCCACACAAAATATGAATAAACACATGGGATTGAATGCCTGGAGTCTTGAAAAAATAAATAAATAAATATCCCTACAATCAAATGAGGTCTTTAATAGCAACCCTGTGAATTTGTTTTTTACTTTAATCATATCCGTAGCCTCAATATGCAGTGTACTATGTCCGTCCTTGAAAGGACAGTGAAGTAATGTGTTTAAAGCCAATGGTAATGGAATTCCAAAAATGACATTTGAGTTTAAGGGCCGAGACCTCTACCAAAGCTTACATTACACAAACCTAATAAGGTAACAGCTTCTGTGATGTTTAGGATCTCTAATGTTGAGAGAAACACATTACAAAGTACTTTACGTTGTCTTCAACTTTGTTCCCCAACAAACCTGAGAACATGCGTTCTTGTGAGACGCGTTTTCGCACATGCTGGCACCGCATCACTTTAACAGCAAATAGTGGGTCCTCTTTGGTCCAAACCACAGCCTCTTGGGAACCTCAGCAAAACAGAGACGCACAAAACATAAGAACACACACAGAGACTAATTCTAATCGGTTGTTAGCACACAGTATTATTAGAACTATATGCACAAATATATACCAATTAACACTCTTTTTACTTAAGTTCTACTCGTAAAACTATATTATCCAATAGGGTTGAAGAGATAAACCAGGATATGAGATTTCATCACAATTCTGTGTTTACTTTAATAACATGTTCTTTTTGCAAAGTTAATATTGACTGGGGTCACTTATCCCAAAGCAATATTGGGAGGTGAGCATGTTTATTAAAAAAGAAAAAAGGAAGAGCTATTCTTTTTTTGTAAATAACATTGGCAAATAATAACTGAACAAAAAACATTGGCGACCCATAAGAAATACTTGTATTATTAAATAACCTGAGAAGAAAGGGGGGTACAGTATTTAAAAAAAGAAAGCGGCAAATGTTTTGAGATGTTAAGAGCTTATTTCCTACTGAGAGCCTGTGTATTCATTTGTATCCATGGTGTATCAGCAAAACAGCCGAGTAAATTGGATCCCACCCAAATGCATGAGACATCATTGGAAAGAACTGTGGCTCAAAGGAGTCAAAAGATAGAAACCAAAAACCAATATCCATATGGGAAACCACTGTCAGAATTTGATCATTCAGCTTCAGAATATAATAAATTATTGTGTATGCATGTGTATACAGCTGTAATTATAAATAATATAAAAATGCACTTTTGGCTTACTGAATGCTGCGAGTGATATGACAAGTTTTCATATTCACATCACATCTCTTCTTGTCTCACTTCAATCATTCTCACAGTCTACATGCAGAATTTAATATCAAATTAAAAGCAGAAAGCTGACCTTTTCCAAGATGCCACTTTCTTGTCTTCGCTTTGGCATCTTAGTAAGAAAAGCAAACGTGAAATGTAACCGTAGTGTAATTATAGTCACAATCTGCATACCTCTGTGCTGTGAAGCTGTCATAATACAAAAAAATAATAAAAAACCTACCCTTTGCGTAGAAGGGCTATTTCCCCCAAAGTTTGACTTCTTGAGAAGATTTCTTTTCAGAATCATATTCAAAACACACGTTTTGAAAAAACTTGTGAAAATTGGATTTAAATTGCAACTTTGAAAAAATCAATATTGCTCATCTTCAAAACATTAACTTGCGTCAATTGAATGGTACAATTACATTTCAGTTGTTTGTATGCAAGTTGAAAAAATGTCACCAGATACAGTCAAGCGAATGCAGGTTAATGTTAACACTGCACATGCAAGGAACACAAGCCATTTGTGATAAGCATAAACTACACTTGAGTTCATCTGAGACTTTTCAGACTTTCAACTAAGTGGAAAACAGAACTTTTATAAACGCAGGTAATTATTGAAATCTAACAAATTCTACTGGTTCTTTCAATGCTGACATCAACTTTTTCACCATAGACAAAGGAAACATATAAGTTCCTTGGCTCAGATAATTGCACTAAAAAATTGCCCCTTTATTTACCATATACCTCAGTATAGCTGCAGTACTTTTTTTTCAAACATTCTAATAATTGAAATAATCTAAAGAGTGCATGATATGTTGACAATTCCAACAATCAGTTTTTGTTTAAAAGACTTTTACTAAAGAAGATTAAACATCCTATACTGTATGTGTGCCGCCAAGAGTGATCTGTCTTCAGAGAACCTCATGTTAATTATTGAACCTTTATGGAAATGACTGTTTTATTCAATGCATCATTAAGACAAAGATATTTTTAGAAAGAACCCCCAAGGTGGAGCTTACCTGATGGCGTGGCAGCATAAAGAGATCATTCATTCAACCTAACACAAATGATCCATTAAGATGCAGACTCTTCAGAATGTGTCTTCAATTCATTTGAAGGACAACTCCAGCCCATTTTCATAAATAAGCTAAAGTTATGTGTTTAAAAAAAAAAAATCAGTACTATGCTGTCAATGTTTCTGGGAGATATCAGTAAATAACTAATGACTTCCAAAACACCATAGAAGTTATCAATATGGTCCTTGCCTCGATCAACTATTGCCTATTTCAACCCAATTCATTCAAAATACTGCATCAAAAAAATTCAACTCTAAGTCACCAAGGTACGCAAACACTGTGCAACCTTTTGTGATCCTAATTGTTTGCAGGTTTTTATACATTCGTTTTCAATTCATAAAAGATAGCTTGACTTATTTTTTCATCCAAATCCACCTCTGAAAATGATGGCTCTGAAGCCACCACACTCGGCTGTAAAATCGGCCCCATCACTGGTGGTCCGGTGGTCCATATTTTTCCAAAAAGTCAATCTATGTATCCATCCTCTCTCATGAAGCATGCAGGCATGCTGGATTTTTTTAAGTTTAACTTTGAAATTTCGCAGACACCCTCTGGGGCTTGTCACAGAGCTTCCCAGACAAGGACTCACTCAAACAACTAGCTCAGCACCGCATATATCCTGTAATGTCCGGTAATATCGGTAATGGTGATGGACAGACTGACAGATGAGGTTAGCCAGGAATCTCCATGCACTATGATGTTTGCAGGTGACATTGCGATTTGTAGTGAAAGTAGACAACAGGTGGAGGAGAAGCTAGAGTGGTGGAGGTTGGCCCTGGAAAAAAAGAGGAATGATGGAGGAATGAAGACAGGGAATATGTGTGTGAATGAGAGGGACCCAAGGGGAAGAGTGACGATACAGTAAGGAGAGATGAAGAAAGTAGATTTTAAGTATTTAGAGTCAACAATCCAGAGCAATGGAAGGTGTGTAAAAGAGGTGAAGAATCATGTACAGACAGGCTGGAAGAGGTGGAAAAAAAGTGCCAGGTGTAAGTGTGTAAAGTGTTTCACACATTTACATTCTCTGTTACTGTAAAAGATGTTTTTGATTTTTTTTTTTTTTTTTTTTACTGTCCAATATGGCAAAATGAAGCAACGTTTGGCACAATTCCTTACATGTCAAATGTACTTACTACATACAATAGTTTAGAAGAAAACTATTAAATGTTTAATCATTTAAAACACTTTCATTGACGTGAATTGTAATTTATCATTAATTCCAGTTTATTTTATGTGTAAAATCTCTGTTATAATAAGAAAAAAAGCCAGTCTTGTGATTTTTTTCTTTTTAGTGAATAGTTCATGAATGAATGGCTGCTTTTAAGGAGCCAAAACTCGGATAACTGTCACTAAATGCCTGGAAATAACAAATGCCCACCAAAATTCACACAAACATGTGTACTCTTGTCCACTTTACCAGCAAAAATATAAAAACATCACCAGAGTTTACATTTTGTCACCTGATATGTTTTTACTCCCAGAGTTTTTTGAAAGCAAACACAAAAACACCTTAAATCACTTGAGTTTTTTTATTGAGGGAGAATTTTATCGTAAATATAATTTTTATATGCAGAAATAACATATATGTACCAATGTTCAACCCTCTTAAGTGTCCCTAAGATGAACTAAAAATCATATTAGAGATGAAAGACCGATGGTAATGGTTAACCGTTACTACTCCCTTAAGATGAGCATCGCTCCTGCACAATCTGAAGACAAAGATGTGTCAGAGGCCTCACGCCTCGGCCCATTAGCCGGACACATTGAGCAATGGTGGCAGACCTAAAAGCAAACGTCCACTATGGCAGCTTGCGTTTGGTCCAGTCGGGGTCCTGTGGTGACATGGTGAAAGATGACACCGCCGGGCATGTTGCTGTGAGCTGTCATCGTTCGTATTGATTGGGTGACAGATGAGCCCCAGGAGGAAGTACGCAACGGTAGATTGGATCTGCTTCTTGTTTTTGATTCCTGCTTTCTTGGCATGATGCAATCGACACAGAATCTATTGATCTGGCAATTATAGAAGTGGACTGGAAAGGAAATAATTGTGCATCTTCAGATCCCCTACCAGACTCTGCGGATCTTAGCTAGATGCAAACACCCACCGGAAAAAGGGGTTTAACTGGGAGCATCATGAAATTGATTCTTGCTTGTCCCCAACCACTTGCTCATTAGCTTGGGCAGCAGTGGTGGTAGCAATCCACTAGCGCATATGAGTATCGATTGGGCAAGAGGACGCAGAGCCTAAATCACAAAGAAACCCAAAGCTACTTGTTAGGACAAGAATCAACCAAGGCTTTAATTGTGTTGCTGCTGCTTAGATTTTTTTTTCGATTAACTCGATGCCTTGTTGTCAAGCCGCTCGGCATTCAGGTGGGCTCAATCAAAACAGCCCCCACCTTTAAGTGGACGCCACCACATATTGCAAGGCGAATTGGAACAGCGTGGGGCCAGAGATTACTTTTAATGGCGCTCTTAAATCAGCCCGAGCGTCAGGGTGAGGGGCTCGCGTGGGCGCCGCATCCACCAAATGCATTACTCACCCTTCGGAGGCCCGCGGTGAGGGGACAGCGGCGTCATATAAAAGCCATCTTAACTGGACGCTCTAATTGCCTGTTGTTCTTTAGCAACACTCGAGCTGACGGAGAGGCGTTTAAAGACAAGGATTATAGCTTTTAGAAGCGCGATCGATGCTGGAGGAGGAAGCGAGCACCTCTCATGTACAGCGAAACCTGAGAATATTGACGCTGTCAAAGCCTCAGAGGTCTCCAGTACAACTACATTTATCTCAGCAGGTGAAGTTTAACAAGGTTGTCTTGGAGTGAAGCACATATTTTTTGGAGGTTGTAGCACTTACTTAGCAAAACAGATCATCTGTTTTGTTACGAGGGAGGAAAAGTGACATGTAATGAGAAAATAATGAGCGGCACGAGTAATGAGTCTCACACTCCTCGTCTATATCGAGGAGTGTGAGTATTGACTAAGATGAGGTACTTTACTCACACATAAATGAGATTGATTGCAGAAAAAAAAGGGTGCCACATGTGCTAATTATGACCAATTACCATTAATATATGCAGTAATTTAACGACTCAATTAAAGTTGTATAGACTGTAACAAAAATGATTACGGTATTTCTCGGAAATACAATGTTTCAATCCTAAAGTGATCACAAAAATGACAAGAACAAGGCAATACAACGAATGTTTACAATCATTTTGGATTTTTCATTATAGTGAAGTTTTTATTTTCTTTTAACTTTTATTGTTTCAATTTTGTTACTTTTAGATTATTTTTAGAGCAGGTTTGTTTATTGTCTTTTCCTTTTCTTTTTTGACAATGATTAATTTTCGTTTAGTATTATTATATTAAATTAAATATAAGAAGGGTTATTAATTATTGTGTAATAATGTGAACTAAAATTGTAAAAAAAACACTTTCTTTTTCATAGACATACACCAAGTACATTTAATATTAAGGCGAAAGTTGTAGTTTCAGTTTATGATTTGGTAAAAAAGATTTTAATTTAGTATAATTTTTATTTTGTCAATGGCAGTACCATGTTTCTCACAACTAATTTAATTTGAATATACATGATAAATAGGATGTGCCCCTTCCTCATTTAAAAAAAAAAAATACATGTTTTAGGCTATATAATAATTGGATGGATTTTTTTTCTGTCATTAATGTTTTGCAAAAACTACCATCAGATCAGGTCCTGCTATTGGGATAACGTCAAAATCAGGTGTAATAAATCCCTAATTCAAGCTCCTATGGGCAGTTTTTAGAACACCCAACCTAAAACTATAATATTGGAATGTTGCGGAAATCCAGAGTAGCCAGACTAAACTATTTTTTCATGCCGGCTTTGAGAATGGAGGCTCTACTATTCACACATTCTTATCCATAAGTACGGCTTGAAACAACTTACATATACTTGACGGGATAAAAACAAAGACATGGATAACAGGCCATGGCCGCACACTCGCACACACACCTGGAGGCCATGCTCCAGACATTCTCAAGAGTACAATGGGGGCAAGGGAGACAGTGATGGATTACAGCCACATCTGGGTTGTAATAAGTAGGTCCCACGTCCCACCTGCATGCAGCAGGAGGCAGGAATCCTGCATAATGGCTCAACATAGTAAGGCCAGGTAGCCAAGGCTCTCTAATGCCTTGTCAGCATGCAGGCACGCATCTTGTCACTGTGGGATTTACCACTCAGAGGGCAGAATAAAGCCGTCTCGTGAGCACTTTGGCCTTTTTGTCGGGAAACTTTTTCGTTTATTCATTTAAATCCAAATGTGCGTTTAGAAAATTACATACTTAAAAAGGTAACACCTGAAGAAAATATTGCATTTTATCACGGTCATCTTGTGTTTTTCTTGTATTGTTTTCCACCATAGGTGGGATAAAACCAGCTATGATTTCTGGTCATTCAACTATCTCAGGCATATATACAATTATGATTTCCCAATTTACTCTACAGAAGGTCGGGTAGGTCGGGTGAGGTACGCTCGTCAAGAATAAGCAGAATAAGAAGACCGTGTTGTAGGAAGCAGGCAGCTCCACTCTTAGGTTTACTTATAGAATCGTGTTGATGCATCGTCTGCAAGTAATGGGAGTTGGTGTTCGTAAACCTGAAATGGTAATCTTGTGTGCGCTGTTGCTGAATTTAATTGCTAATTGTTTAGCATAGGCAAATTGTGTTGTGTCAATTTGTACATGTAGAAGATAAAAAACAATGGCTATTTCATTACCTGATTTCAGCAATCGCACAATGACAATAAAACAGTCAACTGCTGAGCTATGTCGCTAACTGAAATAAGCACTTAGTAAAGCATTTAAACTCTTTCAAATTGATGTATATTGCAAATGTCTCAGTGGCGTTATTTCTCAAAATTTCCGTGTGGTATTCTGGCTTCTCGGTCTCGGATTTTACAATTTGGCTTAATTTCTCCATCCATCCATCATTCGTTTTTTTTATAGAACTTGTTCTCATTAGGGGTCACCCGTAACTGGAGTCTATCCCAACTGACTTGAGGCAAGAAATGAGGTATACACTGGACTGCTTGTCAACCGCAACTTAATTTCTCCAGAACAGTCTATTTTTATTTTCTACTGTGCAAAACTAATTGGCCTCCGTTAGAAATAAACCCTGATTTTTCAGACTCTGTCTGCTTGTTACAATCAATAAATATTGTACCTACGAGTCGGGCTAACAATGATTGTGTATGGTTGCTTTTGATTGATTACATTAACACATAACCATATTACAAAAGGAAATCAAATAAAAATGAAAATTAAAGGAGACACAGACAAGGAATCGTCAATAGATATCACAGTTGAACATAGTTTACATGTTTAAAAGGAGTTGGTAGGTGTACAAAAATGTATTATGTTTATCATTTTCAGACACTAGGTTAACGCTTACAATGAAACGTCTTGAGGCCATATCTCAAGGCAATGTCTGATACATGTATTTTTACTTTTTAAACCTGTCTTTAAATTCCATTCCATAAACGAACACCTGTTACAAAGACACCCATTTCATTTTTGTAAGTTCTTACCTTAGAGCTTTTTCCCTTAAACTCGAATGACCTTCTCTACTGTGGCAAAGTTGGTAATGATATACTTTATACATTATTTGTGCTGTTTAGAATTCGACTAAGTCCTAGAATTTAACTAACTCTAACCCTCAATTTAATGAATAATTAGTCAGTTCTATTCATTGTGAATGCTTGATCATTAATATAGCTTTTTTTTCCTTAAAGTCTGACTGAGTACCACTGTAGTTTATACTCCATCATATTCAAATAAAAACTATTGAAAACAATGACAAATGAATCCAGTGATTTACATTCATATGCCATTATGCTCAGCCCAGGCAGTTATTCGAGTTAGGTAAGACTAGTGGGATTGGTTGGTCTCCATGTAAAAAGTATCCCAGTGAGCAATTAGCTATTAGTAGTACAACAGACACGGTTGGCATGTGCTTCCTGGGAGGTGTGTTCACGCTTGAGCACCCAGCTTGTTTGAGGAGCGCTGACCCCGTACCGCAGCTACTGGCTGGTGCTGATGAAGTGCTTGACGGGCGGTTGTAAGGCAGCTTGGATTAATTAGCACCAGGGTGAGATGCTGCTGTGGTCGTGTAAAGCCCTGACCTTTTTATGTTGGGGTGAAAGTCAAACAGAATTGATCTTGACGGGATCTTGCTATCTATCAAGGGTGGGCGTTAATGGATTTCTATCAGTGGTCTATGTCTCCGGCAAACAAAACATGGCCTCTTATGAGCTGTGATGACAAAATGCTGTTGTGGGCTTGCGGAAAGAAAAGATTATTTTCAGCCTAAATCTAACAAAAATATATCTATTCAATTCAATCGTAAATCATTACGGTTGGCCAAAATATTGCATTCAATATCAAATAATGGCAACGTGAACGCAAGGCTACAACACAGTACTCTGATTAAAGAGATACCTTTCTTACGTAACCATTTTCAGCATTAAAATTTTACGATTTCATAATTACCGTATTTTCCGCTCTATAATGCGCACCGGATTTGAAGGCGCACCCTCAATTAATGACATATTTTGAAACTTTTTCCATATTTAAGGCGCACCATCAGCTTTTAAGAATAAAATTAAGGCTTTTAGGTGTGCCTTATAGTGCAGAAAATATGGTAACTCGATTACTAAGTGTGTCCCGATACAACTATTTCATTCCCGATACGATAAAAATATTGCAGCTAGAGTACTGATAATGATCGGATAAAATATCAGCAGAAATGACATGTTTTCATTTCATTTTCAGTATGAAATGTTAGAAGAGACTTCATCAAGTGATACTATTCTCATAAAAAACAATAGTCAGAGGTGTGTACGTATAGCCCAGGTCAACCTCAAACATGATTGCCCTATATTACTATATATTAAATAAATATAATGAATGATGAAATAAAAAATAAGATGTCATACGATATAACAAATAATAAAAAAAATCAAATAAACAATAATAAAGTCAAAGAAAATAAATTATACTCTTTGATGGGCAATTATTGATACCAAATATTGTATTGGGCTGATACCTGACCTTATGTCAAGGCATTGGTACTCGGGAAGGCAGAGGATATTAAATTCGATTGCTTTCTTGGAGCAATTTTATGAAAAAGAACTAGAAATTGCATAATCGAAGAATACAAACTTGCCATTAATCTCATTAATTTGAAGGAAAATGCTATTTTGCAAAAGGTAAGTCTTTTTTCAAAATGATGTTTCATTGGATTTTGTGTACCTAGTGGTATAAGTACTTGGGTTCGCTATCGGTGACTACTCAAGAGTTGAGAGTACCTGGCTACACAAAAGTGGTAGAGTAACAACAATAAGTATCAGTTGAGCAGCTTTCCACTAGGTTAAGAAAACAGACAGGATAAATGTCAGAATGCAGCATCTGTAACTTTATCACAAGCAACTTCCACAGTAATGCCAAAGTGATTTTTGTTGAAGAAGTACTCATCTTCATGCTCTGTCCCTCACCTGCCAGCCAATGTTGACCAAGAGCGTGTTGGAAAGTGAGGTGGTCAGTCACCTCGCTGCCTGCGGTGTGAAAACGTATATCTACAATTTTGACACATTCCGAGTGAGACCCTCAACGCGCCTCCCACTCTGGAGCACAAGCATTGCTCTTGGCTACTACATCCAAGCTAGCATCACTCTATCACCAATCCAACAAGCCTTGTGACCTGAACTCGGTCAACACAACATTTTCTAACTTTTTGGAGTGTCGATTCAGTGGGTGGCTGCATATTTCACCTTTGGGGCGTCTCTTGCAAACTGCGCAAAAAAATGTGTTGAGTACTTAGGTTGAGGGAATATATATAGATTTAAGACATTCAGTTAGACAAAAGTCAAAAAGCTAGTTAACTTTGGAGCCCACTCACATCAGGACATTCTATCATACCATGCTTCAGTGCAGCTATCTTCCCTATCCCTCGCTGGACTAGGTTTACACTGCCCTTCATTTTTTCGCCATGTTAGGAGAGAGTTGCCTGAATCGTATGATTCTACAGAGACGCTACCTGTTTATAGAAAGTTTCCTGATTTCTCTGGGTCATTTCCTGTGCATTTGTTTTGTTCCATGCAATAGATTCTCATGTTGGAAGATGAATGTATGTAACCCTATTATTTGTAATAAACGTGGCATATTTTGCTCATCCTTGCTATTGATGAGTATTTTGCATTTTTTGAGTACTTTATCAAGCCTCTTGCTAACATTTCATGTTAAAATACAAACGAAAGCATGTGTCAATCTTATATTTGATCAATATCGTATCAGAAAATATGTAGGCTGCAATAAAAATGCTATCACAATTATAATGGTGTAGTAATTGTTACTGTGTTGTTGTGTGGGACCAGCATATCCAAACACACTTATGGTAATTTCATTAAATACTACTTAAAGAAACAATGTATAAAAAAAAAAAAAACCTCAACTTTGAACCATTGGTTTATTATAGGGATTGTAAGTCAGAGTGATGTGTACTGACCTGAATCATACTGAAGGTGTTCCATCCGGGGTGAAAAATGCAAGAAGCGGCTCTTGGCATGATTCCGGGCACTGCAAAGTACAACCACAAAATAACCACAGTGTCAGAAAGATATTACATGCACAGAGTCAGTCAAAACTGTGTATGTTTGGCAAGGCAGAATTTCTGATGTGGTGGTTCTTTTGACTTTTCATATATGGGTGTCTAGTGAGACTGTCAAAGGGTCCAATTTGTGAATTTACATAAAATAATGACGTGACCATGTTTAATGATCCGGCGATATGTCCCAATACAAAGACAGGCAACCAGGTGACAAAGGGTTGTGAACTTGTCCATCACGCTTGGACATGTGTTGTTCTAGTTCTCCTTATGACTGAACCCATACCAAGTATATGCCATTCTCCATCTGGCCTGCTGGCTACAGATGCTGCCAGACTTTTTTTCTGATTGCGCCATCTGGACCACTCTTTGCAGGGGCAGCCTCAAAGTAAATATAGCATTGGGGTTTTTGCCCCTTCCTGCATCTTTTCATGTGCAAACATCGAGAACTTGAACACACTTTTAAATGGGAGGCACGGCCAAATAAACACAGTCCCTATTCTGGTCAAAGCAACTCACTACAAAGTGCTTTATTTAAAATGAGGTCAGTCAACGAGGTCATTTCATTTGAAAGGACATCTTGTTTGGAGGAGCATTATTCATTGCAAATTAATTACAAACTGTTGTGGTCAAAATCATACTTACTATGGGTAACTTGGGCCTGTGATTATTCTGTTAAACTGCACACAAAATGTGCGGTTCACTACAGTGTGTGAATCCTCTCATTTAGTTTGGAGTTCTTCGAAGCCACAAAGATCTATTGAAGAGATTTAGTCTTGATGTATTTGGTCATCCCACGAGGAGAATTTAACGAATAAAATATCAAAATACTAATTATTTTCGAATAGTCGATTAATTGTTCTAAGACCTACAGTGGTTCAAATGATGGGAATTTTAGTTTTTCTGCAGACATTTTTTAATCTTCTCAAAGAAGACACACTAACATTATGTTGAATCAAATGTGGTACGCTGAACAAAATGATTTGTCTGCCACAGTTCCAGAATGTATTTGAACTCATTCAGTGCCAGTCGAGTTCAAATATATAGCCGTTTATGGTAGTGAATGCATTTATCCATCCATCCATTTTCTAAAGCCGCTCATCCTCACTAGTGTCGTTGTCTTGCTGATGCCTATCCCAGCTGTCTGCGTGAAGGTCCAAAAGGGAACAGTATATTTATCATTTGAAAATGTCTTTTCGGGGCCTTCTGAAACAACTGTAGTGAACTTTAACAGCTTAAACTTGGTCAGCCAGGATCACGCCACACCCGTCCCTGACACGATAGTAACCCTGAAAAACTGCATCTTCTCCCTTGCACCCTGCAGGGATTAACGCATCGATTTGTGGCACAGGACCATGACCTCGAAGGAGGTGCTGACTTTCAATCTGACGGCCTCACGTCGCACATACGTCTGCACAGCAAGAACCCCACCAATGCCTCCTCTGCCTATTTCAAAAGACGGCTGACCTCTCCACCTGTGCCAACAGGCGGGCGGCTCCACAGAACATCAGCTTTTATTATGCTTCCGCAGGTTAGGCCATGCTCTCGTGCCCCGATAGCCTCATTTTACCAGTCGGATGTAATAGAAATATAATGGCCTAGTAGGCTATCTCTGACTTCAGCATTGACAAACAATGGAAACCTTCAAGTTTGAATGTCCCAAAAGTTGAATCATTGTTAGTTGGGCAAAAAAAAAAAAAAAAGTTTAATAATCCATCCATCCATTTTTTTTAGAGCCGCTTATCCTCACGTCACCCCGAGCTGGTTGCCAGGGCACACAGAGATCAACAACCATTCATGCACCCAATCACTAAGGACAATTTAGTATGCCCAAATTTTAAATGAGTAAATAGTGTACATTATTTGTTACTTTGGGAAATTCTCATTCCTGGCAACCTCCCCAGCCACATAAATATAAACACGCGGATAAGAAGCTCAATTTTTGTTTGCTTTCATATCCTGTATAATAAATTTCATCCATCATCTCTTTTCTCTCTATGACAGACATTTATTGAAACTGTACTAAAGGATGAAACCTGTCCATCAAGCATTTGGATTTTTGTGACTCATTTATGACTCAGTTATAGGTTGCTTTTGTTATTTTTTAAATTCTACATTTTTTTAATAAATAATATTAAATACTTCCATCATAATTACATGATTACATTTTATCATGTTGCTATTTATCTTTCGATTTTTCTTCCTTTTACGTTAGACCGGTCAAAAATGGATGGATGTCTTTAGTAACATCAATACATGGTATAAGTGCGCCCACCCACAAGGAGCATAAAATTCAAAATCAAGCTTTTGAAAGTGTGACTGCGTAGTTCGTTGGGGGTCACGTAGTCAGTTTCAAAGAGCAGCTGGATAAGAGCTTTGAGAGGAAACACTCTTGGTTAATCATTAAAATTTATAAATATGACTCAAGGGTTATGTTAGAGTACTCACTGAACGCTCAAAGAGTCAGTCCAGACAACATTGTGAATCCTGAAGCTGGAAAGAGAGGATGCTCACTTTTTTCCACAACCTAGCCTCAAACCATTTTCATGTTTTGGTAAATACAATCAGCTCAGCTTTGAGATAAAATTTCTCAAAATTATAGACTGACAGTTCAAGAAGAAATTGACTGAGCAGTGTATGTATACAGTGGATCCTACGCTAGCTATCATAGCAAAATAGGTACTTTTAGCCTTACAGTAATGGGGCAGTATGATACATATTTTAGTAGCATTCTCTTGTCTGACGCAGGTCATGTACATCAAAACACATAAGGTCAGGTGAAACACAGGCTTTAATCGCCACTTTGCCTAAGGCAGAAAATGATGTTAGCATACTGTCTCAAGCTATACTTTTGTACAGGAAATACACAAATATAAACGCTTCTACATACCAAATGGGGGGCATTTATTTAATCAAAGGCAGATCGGGGTGGGGGTCTTTAAGGGGTGTATTTATGAAACAAATCTACTGAAAAAGTAGAGTTTAAAAGAACTTAAACAAGGATGGCGGCTCTGTTCTCGTTAGTTGCTATCTGTACTTGGAACTGGAACATATCGTACTAATTTATAGCGCTCATGTTCATGATTATGTTGTTTTGGTACTTTGTATTCCTATTTTTTCCACTCACTTGTCTTGATTAGTCTTTTGGTTTTATACTCAAACGACTTTTTTCACCTTCAGTTAGCTAGCACATTTTGTCCTCCAGTTTTCGCTCTTTTGAGGGCAGTATCGAATTACTGGCAAGTTTTTGCCTCCACACTATTAATTTTTCAGTTTTCTTCAGAATGTCTGCCCTATTGGTGCACAGATTAAAAAGACAAAATGAACAGATTACCACTGATAACCTATCAGGCACTTACCTCAACATGAAGAGAATATAATTCACTTGAGGCTCAAATCCTTCAAATAATCTCTAAACCCTATGGCCTATCAATCCAAGATGAACTGTAGTGACCAGATAAGATGTACGTGTGTGTGTGTGTGGGTGTGCGTGTCTGGAAAGTGTTCTAAAATAAGATGTTGTGTCTGTGTGCATGGGGGGGACACTATTCACTGTAGCAGAGAATCAAGTTCTTAAAAAAAGAATTAGTGAAGGTAAAGCAGGGATCAGAGCTAAGTGCCATGGTCAGTTTGCTGTGGGAAGCTGGGCCGTCCAAAGCGCAGACAGATGGGAATGATATGAGAGCTCTAGATTAGAGTGGTCATTATCCACAGCTGTTTCTTTCTAAATGCCTTTTATGGATTCCCTGCTTTATCGCGCAGGAAAAGTTTGGATTGAATGAATGTTTTAATGCGGTCAATTCAAATAAAGTGGGTGATTGTACAGGGAAAAGCAACAGACAACATTTAATCGTGCCAATGAATACAAATCTTGCTGGACAAATTTTAGTTGTGAAAGCAGCATGCAATGGTTCCAACTCAAGTCAGCTTTCACGATCCTCCAGGATATTTTTATGGATTTTTGTGTTTTTCTACAGAATTTTCTTTGAACTTCTTTAAAAGTAAATACTCTATTTATCTTAGGAGATCAAAGTCTATACAAAGTGCCAAATTGGTCCATTTACCGACGTGCTCAAAATCAAAGAGATCTTTTGACTTCCCTAAACTGCAATTGACTCAACATTTTATCTTGGACCCTATCCCATTTAGATGGCAAGTGATGATGAAGGTAGTGAATGTACGCCAGGGTTTCATCAGGGTTCGCTCAAGGTCGCATTTGTCCTTAAAACATTCTGAAACATTCTAAACTGGGATCCTGAACAAGTTTGATTCTAAAAAACAATTAAGTCCCTATACCAATGAGGGGTGAAAATTGTGGTAGGTCCTCTGGTCGCAACAGGTTTTGTTCAAGTTGGCCAACATTCAACACTAGCCAATTAGGGCATACAGAGATAAACAACCATTCACACACCCAATCACACCTAAGGACAATTTAGATTGTCCAATACACTTGCCAGGCATGTTTTTGGAGCGTGGGAGGAAGCCCGAACAGAACCCTACACGGGCTCAGGGAGAACAAGCAAACTCCATACAGGAAGTCTGGAGTGAGGTGGATTTGAACTCGGATCCCTGAACTGTCAGGCAGACGTGCTAACCATACACAAACATAAAATAAAGAGCCATTCAGTCAGTGTTTTGGTCTGGAACATGCAATAAGGCTTGGTGCAGGAACATGTGCTTAAATGGTACATTTGGAACTCTTTTTTTTTTTTTTACGTTTTCTTTACATGAAAATGCAGAAATGCAAGCAGGACTCATCATTGGAAAAAATTCCAATGCAATCACATAACATTTCTTTTAAATGTTAAAACATAAATAAAGGTGGCAAACAGTTTTTGTTTTCACAAGTCATTGTTGGGGACTGCGACTAATGATTATTTTAATCAATTGCTCTTTTGATTAATTAAGAAAAAGGTTTTCATTTTTATTCCTTTAATCAAAAATAGGAAATAACTTTAAACTGGCTGTGAAATAACAAATGAGAAGAGATTTAATTACAGGTTTTGTTCCTGTCAGAAAATGGGCAAAAAGAAAATTCCCTGAAGTAACAGCATGTTTTGTTTTTGATTCAACACAAACTATCTAAAATTAATAAATCAACATTTGTCCATTAGCTGTCGATAAACATAATCAATCATTGCACCTCTGTTATAATTATGTCATTGAACAAACAGTTGCAGATTTCAAACACTAAACCCTCCATGCAGTATGAATATACAAATGTGCCGTTTGCATATTAGCATGACAAACTTGTTAAAGTGGATATTTTTTTACAAATGACAATTAGTATCAAATCACTCATCACATACAGTATAAAGTGTTGTGTCACAAAGCTAACTTACAGCTTTGACCTAGAGGGACGCATTCCAATTTGCACTTTGACTGAATCCAGAGAAATGTGTCTACATAGTAATTGTGTGCATGCAAGCATCATATTTACTCTTGAATCATCTGCACACACACACACACAAACACACACACACACACACACACACGCAGGCGCGCAGCTATCGACACGCATGCAAACACACATGCACACACTCAATTATCCCGGCCAGTTCGTGCACACACTTGAAGTTGCGCTTATTAAACAAGAAAAACAGTTGCTTGTTTGATTAACATCAACACAAATTGTGCCTCTCATCTAACTAAGCAAAGCGACGGCCTCAGTGTGTTCTTGTCTGCCTCAATTTGAATCTCCACACTCGCTCCTTTCCACTTGGGCGGCATCCTTTAATAAAGGCGCCTGCTTGCTTGTCCTGTCTCTAGTGAGATGGTTAATAAAGGCGAGATGCTCTGCCCACATCCACAGGCTTTGAAATAGGAGGTGGGGTTGGGGGATTCTTGACTATTATTCAGTCAAGAAAAACAAGGGGCTTTACATAGCGGCACCGCTGTGGGGGGGGAGGGTTGGTGCTGAACTTTCTTCCTCTTCCTTTTTAATGTGTTTTTCTCTTCCACAGTCTAATAGCTTCCCTGGACCCAGACAGCTTCACATTAATTGGCCAAGGAAGCCATGCCAAGGCTATTCTGCTCAGGTCCTCTGGCGCTGCTGCCGCCAACTCAATATAGACCTTGAAGTTTTTTCTCACACGCGCGTTAACGCTTTCTTCTTCCTCATCGTCCCCGCGTTTATACAGTAGTCTATGCGATCGCTTGTTTCCATCTTTTTTTTTTTTTTTTTTTTTTTAGCAAAAACACACGCACAGCTTCTTCTTCTTCGTATGACGGATCAAATCCTCCCTCTCTTCCTCTCAGTCTCCTTCCTCAGGAGCATATAAGCGGAGGGCTTCAGAGCGAGCCATGGCTAATTTGGAGCCCGGAGCCCAGCGGGACTCGCACTGAGGTCAGCCCAGCAGGACATGAGAGGCACCTGAAGCACTTCTACCTCACAGTCTCCTCCTCTTCTGCCCACTCTTTGGTGTGCTGAAGTAGAGAAGGACTACAGGCAGAGCTGTGCAGGTGAGATGACGATATGGCTGCACAAGCTGTTTTCAGACCCTTTTTTTTTTCTCAGCGTTTTCCACCCTGCTGTGGCTGAATCGTTAACACACTAAATGCAGTATTCTTGCTGTTTATACAGTCCCTTCACACGTTCACTAGGCAGTGGGGCCTTGTGATTTTTCTAAGCCAAACAGCAAAAATGCTGATGACCAGAGATGAATAGTTGCAGAAAAATGCTGATGACCAGAGATGAATAGTTGCAGATCAGTCAAACGTGTTTTGAGCCAAGACACATTGTAGAGGGGAAAAAAAAAGAAAAATTACTTACAAAAAAATAAATTCTTAAGTCATGATCTTGTCTCAATTGTAGGAATGCAGCTGCCATTCATTTTTGGTAATTGGATATCCTAAAGAAAATTCTAAGTATTAGGATAAAACTTTTTTTGTTTGTTTTTTGGGGAAGGGGGTTGAAAACGAACTGTAAACACAGAAGACCCAATAACCCATTTCCACATGTTTTTGTCCACTCTCTACACTATTCTTTTCACCTTACAACATAAAAAAAAACTTCTCTTCTGATTTTAACTTCTCTAATAAAACTTCTCTTCTAATTTAACATGAAGCTGATAGCGTGACATATTGTATGCGTGAACAGGTGTTAACTATTTTGCCTGTAACCATAGTTTACTGGCATACAAAGATGAACAATATATATTATACATTATGATATATTATTATATGCAGGCAAATTAAATTGAATTACATGCTAGGTGGCATGCTGCCGAATAATGAAGCCAATAACAATACATTTTATGAAATGTTCTGTTTGCTATTTATTTAAAAGTGGATGTCAAGAAAATTGTGTGTTAGTCATGCTTTCCGGACCGCTGTCCCGCAGTGAGAGACATCACGTGGAGAATGAAATAAATAACTAATGAAGACATATCTCTTCCTGCTCTTTGACCTGACTTTGAATGATGCCTTGGAGGATGTCTGCAGCTCCCGTTGTGTTAGTGACCTGCTGCAACTCTGAATCGTTTGCTATACACAATACATAGAGTTGTGTTCAGAAAAAGTGTTTTACAAAGTATAAAAAATCTTTTTCGTGTCCGGTTATTTGCAATAGCGCAGTTCACAGACGCTAGAAGCAGGTCTTAAAACATTGATTCCACACTATCAACAGATTTCTTGAAGATCAATAATTGATTAACATGTTTATTTCTTTATACAACAAACAAGCGGCTGGTGAGTCAAGCATCGTGTTCAATTAGTGTTTCAGACTAGTTAGTGGAAACACGGCGACCCTCTGCGAGTCGACGGCTATCGATCAGAGCCGGGCTGTCAGAAGTTTGAGCGAAGGGCTTCCTCGGAAAGCTCTGCTAACGAGCTCTGTTTTCTACTCCGCTGACAGTTTTGATTCATTGGCAATTTGGGAGGGAGAACAAGATGTAAGAAATGTGCTCTGGTAAATGCGTAGCTTAGTGTCACAATCGATGAAAACACCGACGGCACTCTAATCGTTGCAGACGAAGCCCTGCGCACGCAAACACTCTTTGGCCGAATGAAATCGTTTTTCGGAGAGGAGGCAATAGAGAGGCAGGACTATTGAGATCTAATCAAATACCCTCAGTGGGAGAGCCTCTGAATTGACCACAATTGCAAGGCGGAGTTAAGCAGTCTTCTCTCCAAGTTAGCTCGCTGCAATCAAAAAGAAATGTAGGGAAACAAGGAAAAGGCAGAGTACATTTTTACTCTTAGATTCATCATGAACATTGGTTTGAAAAGGACTACTCAACACAACAGATTCTTCAGTGTGTTATTCCACAATAAACCCTCCAATTGCTAATTCGTTCAAGTACACCATCTATTCGTCCATGCGTTTTACAGTATATAGCCCTTGGGGACTAACCCAGCTGCCTTTTCGAGAAAGTGTAGCATATACACGCGTCGCTCAATTAGGTGGCAACCATGTCGAGTTCGCCATATAATTAATATTCAATAATGTAAGCAATCTAATTCACAAATTCATTGCAAATTTTGCCTGTCGCAACTTGTCGCGGAATGTACTTGCAAATGTGTTAATGTACTTGCAAATATGTTCACTTGGACTTGCAAAAGCATTTGAGCGAATTTGAACATACATTTAAACACGGTTACAAAATATGTTCAAGGGCACTTGCAAATACGTTTGAGTGTACATGCAAATACATTTGAGCGTACTTGCAAACTTGCAGACGCTAAAGGGAGCCTGAGGGCCAGGACTGCAAGACTGGCAAACAGCTTCTACCCACAAGCCATCCGGATTCTCAGCAAATCCTTCACGTGCGAATCTGTCTCTTACTGCATTGATAAATAATATTTTGCACTTATATTTTGCACTACATGATATATGCACTGTTTTATTAGCACCATTTATTCCGTTGTTGATTATAGCTATTTATTGCTATTTTTTTATTGCTAGATTATGGAATGTAGTTGCTGCTCAGGGAAGTGAAAGTGAATTTCATTGTGTGGTACAATAATACGATACATATGGCAATAAAACTCTTGATTCTTGAATATGTTCCAGCGTACATGCAAACACGTTTGAGCATACTTGCAAATATGTTCGAGCATACTTGCAAATTCATTTGTGCGTACTTGCAAATATTTTCGAGCATACTACCAAATGCCTTTGCGCATACTAGTAAATATATATAAATATGTTTGTAAATATGATAGAGCTCCGGTGTAAATACAGTGGAACTTACTGGTGAACATATTTGAAGGCATTTGTAAATGTTTGAACGTGTTTGTAAATGCATTCAAACAGTTAAATACATTTGAGTTCCTAGTATGTTTGAACGTACTTGGAATTACCGCTACTTTCATATGTGTGGCAAGCAAAAACTGTACTCCACATTGACTGCTCCATGCTTCTCGAGTAATCAACAATTAGTCAAAGCCAATGAATGGATTTCTTCAGAGCCAATTTATTGATTATTGTGTTAAGTGTTGCGCAACATTCTTTTTCACCATTAATGTTTCCTTGCTCCATCAAGCACACAGCAAGCTGAGTTCCACTGACCAGAAATGATGTGCTTGTGTCAGGCAGCCGGACAGACCTCCAATTAGCTTCTCTCTATCTCCTGGGAAGTTAGTGGGGGGGAGCTTCTCTAAAAAGCACCGACTGCCTCCTAATGAGAGCACAAGAGACCACCAAGACAAAACCATGGCATTACACAATTTTGCTTTCGCACACTCTTTAAAGTGTTTGTCCCTGCTGGTCTCACTTTTTCACCTGTGTCATCTTTTCTCCAGGTATCCTTCCACTCAGGCAAAACTGCCTGCGAAAAAAAAAAAAAAAAAGTGAATTGCTGCTCAGTAGTGAAACTAGTCTTGGTAAATTCCAAGAGATGATGTTTTAATCTGGAGTCATAGGAGCACTAAAGGTAGTAAATTACTTTAATATCTGATCATCCATGTCGTTAACTTCACAGTTTGAGAGGGAGCAGCAGGTTTGGTTGTGTAAGAGGTGGGAGGGTGGGCTCTGTTGTGTTTTGATTAAAGAACGCCCCTCATTAAAAGCTTCCCTCCAGTTAGTAATCAAAGCCGTGTCGATATCTGGGAATTAGCTTGGCAAACACTCCCCCCACCCTGCTGTTTTTCACTCGCTTTGCTGCGTTTCTCCTTTCTGCCCTCATCATTTTTTTTTCTTTTTCATTTTTATCGCATCTCATTTTGCTGTCAAATTAACAGTGACTGACGTTTCCCAGTAGTGCTCGTCTAGAGTCATTTGGAACAACACAGCGGTCATAACTACAGAAAATAAACACAACAAAGGGTATTTACATGATTGTTAGTGGCAGACAACATCAAAACAAGCACTGTATATTTGACCATTAAACAGCTTTCAGATATTTCAGTGGAGGCTTCCTTAAGTTGTCCAGACAATGCCGACATTTGAGTCATCCCGCTGGGAAATTATTACAATTTTTTTTAACTTAATAGGGTAGCAATTGACCGACTCGGCATAAGAGCGCTGACCTTTAAAGCAATAGCTGATGATTTATACTCAAAACTGTTGTTCCCTTTTGTTCTTGGTTTAGTCACCCCACTTACTGAGTTCAAATGCAACTAACAGAAAAAAAGATTCTATTTACAACAGTAGAAGTATTGGTTAAATTGGTGTGGATTTATTGGGAAATGGTGGTGGTTAACTTCCTAGATACAGATTAATGCATAATAAAGTTTGCTATTTGCTCATATTCAAACCACCAGAAGTATAGTGATTAAATCAGACACTTTGTTGGCAGAATAAAGTTGAGCTTCATCCACAAAATCCTCTACCATTAAGAAGAGTTCAGAACAGATTCTCCTATTCCAATAAAGGTATAAATAGTGATTGAGAGGCAACTAATCTATAATCAAATGAATGGGTATTTATTGCTGATAATCAATTAATCATTTAGAGACATAAAACTGTCCAAATCAGTATTTCAGTTTCTCAACAGTAGATGTAGATTGATTTATTTAGTCCTCTAAGAAATCGGACTGATTATCGTTGAGAAAATTCAAAATAAGATATTTGTAAACTTACAATCTTCCTCGAATGTTCTCAGATAAAAAAAAATAAATAAATAAAATAAGAACTTTAACTTACTGTTTATAGTGCACGCCCATTCTATTGACCTTCATTTTTTTGTGTCTTACCATTATAGGTTATGCTGGCATTGCATGATTTCATTATTATGCTAGTATCACAAAATCAACGGCTTTATGCCAATCAGATCGGCTTATTTTGGAACATTGGAATTTAAGTTTCAGTCTGCTGCAACATGACTGGCAACAAACAGGAACATCAAGGTTGTGACTGCATTTTGCATTTAATAGCAAGAAATGTTTTGTTTATGTCGCTCTAAAGGGTTTCTGCGGTTCTAAAAATGAACAGATAGCATTCGGTTTCACTCAGAGCATTCCCGTGGCAGCCTTTATGCTATATCAGTTTGTTTGTCACTGAGCTGACCTTATCTTGTGTATTCATGAAAGCGCTCTTCCAAACTCCTTTGTATGTTCATGCCCTTCACTAATCACAGAACACAGAGCTCCATCGGTCCCATTAGAGACTCCCTCATCACTCGTCTGTCTTTTTCCCAGTTTAAGAGAGAGTCTGCGTCATTGCACTCTGGGGGGACCCAACCTCGGCCACTGTCTACTCATCCCCCATCCCCTTGTGTAGACGTACGTTGTTGTTTTTTGTTCGCTGCGCAAAACAGCTACAAAGGGTTTCTGCTTCACACTTTGTTGGCTAATTGCATCAAAGCTGTTGGGGGCCGCTGTCTCAGCTGTGGTGTTTGTACAGGCATCAAAAAGGGGAGCGCTTCAGCATAGAGGGTACCAGTGCCAGATATCATCTATCAAGGATTGAGCAGCTCAGGAATGCAGAAGCTGAAAACAACTGTGAAGGCTGAGTATGTCTTCAAAATAACACGCAGGGAAATTATTTATTAAGTCGCTTATGAAAATCTTTGCAAAAACCCAGACTTTGTAAGGTGTGTACGGATTTATATTACAGTTTCAGTCACAATTCTATCAATTCAATTAAAAGTACAAATACTGTATGGACTCACCCACTGTAAATGAAGCATGCAATGAAGTGTTGTCCGCTCAAACTTTCCACAAATGGAGCTTGGTTGTTGCCGGAACTTTTTTTCTTTTTGATCGCGCGAGTTGGTAGTCCCCACATAAGTGCAGTATGAAGCATGTCAAAATGACGGTCACCAATCGACTTCCTACTATACAAACTGTTCCGCCCTTCCGGAGTGAGTTGTGAGTTGTGAGTTGTGACTCCCGCAAAGGTGGGAAAATCAGTTCCAGAAAATAAAAACCGTGCAACAGTTTGGCTTTAGCCACATGTGCTTTCACTTAACAGGTGAGTTAACAAGGTCATTTGAGTGAAGTTGATTGTGGCTAAAGCCAAACTGTGGCAGGGTTTTTACTTTCTTGACCTGGATTTGCCATCTGTGGACTCACGATATATATATATATATATATATATATATATATATATATATATATATATATATATATATATATATATATATATATATATATATATATATATATATATAAACGCAATGTTGCTATGAGATCAATTCAGGGAACCAAAAAAATAACTTACCTATTCTGACATTTTAGTATAAGACGCCTGTTGCCAGCATTTAGTGCATTGTTCATATCATAGCATAAATTAGCCGCTAGCTATCAACCCGCGACTGCTCCTAAGAGCAGTGAGACTATCTTTCAGAAGCAGTTCAACAAATGAAAATGCATGCATACTTTGATGCTGATATCCTTACACGTTTTCTGTTGCTATTGATCGTTTTTTTAACATCACATGCTGGGTCAAATGGTTAGGTACTAAGACAACAGTTTTCAGCGAAGCACCAATAGGTTTTCATGACATCTTTCCTGGACTGTTTCACGCACGCTGTTGAACGTTAGTATATTTTACAGCTTTGTCCGTGTCCTGTTGGGCGAAGATCCACCAATTCCACGAGTCTCGAACTTTTATCAACGTTAGCAAAGGCAATTCAAATGACTAAAAGAACTGGGACATGGGATGAGTAAAGAGGAGACAGGCTATTCAACAAGTAGGAAGAGGACAAAGGAGAGCAGATTAGGACAGAGAGGAATGTCAACGTCGATGTGTCCAGGTGAAGAAATGATGGCGTGTGACAGATTGTGTGTAAAACCCCGGCCGGGTGTGTTGAATATTCATGAAGGAGACGGCAGCAAAGGGAGAGTTCAAAGTCTACTGGATGGATTCAGGTAGGAAATTGGAAGGGACAGAGTGGCTCCTCTGATGGATAATGACGGCGCTGAGTCTCGGATTAAAGACTTGGATCACCGCTTCCATGCTAAAACCACCTTGGGGATTTTGCACAACAAAATGTAGGTGAACACAAGCTAAAGCAAAAAGAAAGAGGAGCAAACTTTGTGCGTGAGTTAATAAACGATCATTGTAAATCAGGACGGCAGTGCACCGAATAAGAATTTCTGTGATGCACTTTGAAGAATAAAAAAGGAATGTCTCTATCACAAAAATGAAGTTGATACAATTATTTGAAGATAATATAACAAGTTTAATTGGGCAAAATATACTAAGAAGGAAGCTAGGTCCTACTTCTATGAACCACCAATATGGAGATAAATGCAAATGCAGTCTGCAAATGCGACTAAAGAATAATGGAGAAAAAAAAAAAGGAATTGGGGAACCTTCAACATCGGTAATGTGAATGCAGCCTCACTTTGAGTAGAAAGCTCAGTCAAAACTTATCTGAAATCATACATCAATCCATTTACCAGAGCCGCTTATCCTCACTGGAGTCGCAGGCTTGCTGGTGCCTATCCCAGCTATTGATGGGCAGTAGGCGGGTGATACCCTGGGTGTGAGAGGAAGCCGGAGAGCCCGGAGAGAACCCCGGGCTTGGGGAGAACATGCAAACTCCACACAGAAAGGATGGAAAGAGTTAGATTTGAACTCGGGGCTCTGAACTATAAGGCGGATGTGCAAACCACTCAGCCGCCCTATCGGGAATTAATTATTATGATCAAAACAATGTATGAATAAGATGACTTAATTGACTTTTAAAAGTTCAGTGAGCATTTATTTTCCACGATATACCACGATTAAAAAAAAGTTGCACTGATAAATATGAATTATTACATACTTATGTTATTGATATAAAAACTTCAGAAAAATTTAATTGTCAGTGTTTGAACTATAAATTTAATTAGTGACTGTTATTTCCCTTAAAGTTCAATGAAGCTTTGTCATTTTTCAAATGAACCCTGGACATGTTTAAAAACCTTGAAATCTTGATTTTTTTAAAAAGGTCAAATATGAGAGAAAGACTGCTTTGCAAAAATTTATTAAGATTAATATGTGTTCCAGGTTTAAAAGGATGTCAGGCTAAAATGTTGCCGCTAAATGGTTGATGGTAATAATAATGTGGCCGTACCTGTCATTTTCAGTAGAGTTAAGAGGCAAAATGGCCACTTCTTGAGGCTGATAAAAACATGTAGATTTTGGTACTTAATTCATACTCCACAAACACAATTCTATTTGGAACCCTGTCTGGCTAATGGGGGCGTATAAAACAAATGAATGAAAAAACAATTTTGATTGTCTCCCTACCTACCCATGCAGTTTTATCAGCTTAATGGAACCTATCCCAGCTAACCTTGGGTGAGAGAAGTACATTGTGGAATAGATGCCAGTCGAACGCATGGCATAAAAGGTTATACACTACTAATGTTTCATATCAGTCGTTATGGGACAAACATTTTAGAAGGCTGTAATAGAACACCTTCATAATGGCTCATATAGTGTTAGAAAAATTAGAGCGCGGAATTCCTTCTGGCAAGGGGAGCTTCCTGGTTTGTGAGAGAGCGAGAAGCATCTGGACAATACTGTCCCATTGCGTCCAACACTGGCAACTAAAGCGCTCCGTCCCTGCTGTGTCTAAGAGGAGAAAACGGCAGAGCTCACTGCCCAGAATCGCGCGTCACTCGAGGCAACTGGGGCCAAGTCACATGTCCAAACGAGTGACATACATAGATGAAGGACAGAGAAAGTTAAATTCCCATGTGAAGTAAAACTTTTCAGAATAGGATCATGTCTTTGTTGTTTCTTAAGTCTACACTAACTTAACAGGACCGTGAGCAACTCTTTGAAAAATTAGGTCAAACGTGCTTTGTTTTCAGTGGAGAGACCTCTTGGAATGACTTGGGAAAAGATTTGAAAAATATGAACTCCTCATAGTGAATTTGAGTCTACACTTTGAGTTGTACGAGATTAATAACCACCGCATTCCAAGCAAAACATTTGGATTTTGATTGAACCACAAATACATGTCAGGACTCAAATCTGTGTTCTGAATATCAAGCAACTACTGGCTTGGTGTGAATATTACGAAAACGTTACCTGAAATAACTTATGCTTAAAAAAAAAAAAAAAAAACTTTATTTTGGAAAAATAACGCACAATGTGTAAATCCAATTTCAGTCGAACATTTTTGGCAAACCATCTAAGAACAAATCACCCTGCTCATGTTACCACCATAAGCGCCTTAAACTAATACGCAGTGCCCTTAGGCAAAACTAAAGCCGAAAAACGAGAACTTTCTTATCTACAAGAACACTATATAATAAAAGAGTAGTTGTATTTCATAGGAAAAGAATTGCATGAAAGCATTGACGATAACTATTACAATATTTGGGAGAAAATATATAAAGTAAATATATGCTATATGCTTCATAGAATATTCAAAAATATGCTGAAAATGTGATTATTCATGATTAATTATGGAAAATGTTGGGAATAATAAATTAAAAACTTTTAATCGTTCACCAGCACTATGATTTCTAAATCTATGGCTTTATTTGACGTTTGCAAAAATGAGGACAGCTCGGTATGAAGCGAGAGTAGCGGATGTGGCAGCTGTGGCTGTTTTCTGCTCTCTCCCTGAGTTTAATAGCAGCACAGCATGGAGACAACCATAGAAGATTCTGGCAACAGGAGGCGCCACCATTAATTTGTTAGGATATATGCTAACATCTACTGGCTGCCAGAGCCCAATCAATTGTCTCTTGTTTGGTTGTCTGTTTCAGACACTGGGAAATATTTGAGATGATTGTTTTCCTCAGTATACCAATGCAATGTAGGATTTATTTAGATGATAAACACAGTGTTAATAAATGACAAGGAAGCCTGAAATTCTTGGGAGCAGTTTGATCTTTTTTCCATCTTACTGGTCACTGCCTATTAATGAGGAAAGTTCTTTCTAAAAGCTTCTATGGAGGACACCCAGATTGAGAGGTGGCGGGGAGACGATTGTTACCTGAAAGGGAAATCTAAAAAAGATTTTTGGTATTAAGCTAGGCGAAATGAAGCAGATAATGATCACTTTGTAGCTTCTCAATGGTAAAACGTACCTCGGTGATGTCAAACTTGCTTTGCTTTGCAGGATTAGAGACAGATAACTATTTTTAGTCACAGGGATCTTTGAGGGACACCCTCTCTCTCATAGTGCTCCAGGGCTTTATTGATTTTTATGTTGTCATACTTTTACAAATCTATGAAAAAAAAATCATTACACTGTTCATTTTCCGCCCCGAGCTAAGTTTGTTATCAAAAGCACTACCAGAAACTTGTCAAACATGTTAAAACACAAGAAATGTGTTTAAAAAAAAAGTCACTGACGAAATATATTCAGGGTGTAAACAAGAATATACAATGTATGCATGATTCCAGATTTTGTACTTCAGCCTTTTATTATTTATTTTACAAACTCAAATCAAAACAGCTGTTCCTTCATAGACCCCTTGAGCCCGAATGTTGGTCCAAACCTGGTGTACAAGAAAACTATTGATTTGGAATGACATCTGATCTTAGGTTGTTGACAAAGCTGACAAAGGATTTTTTGTTTGTTTTTGTCAACAGTATTAGTCCACTATGTCTTTGGTACAGCAGGACAGCCTATTTAAAAGGTGGCAAAAACAGATCAGTGAGGGTCAATGCAGGTGAAATATACAGCCTAACCCGGTGTTGTCATTCCTGCAATGACCTCGCCGTTTAACGGGTTACGGTAGCTCTCGAGCGACATATCACGCGCTGATGTAGAACGTTACCTTTAATTATCTCGCGGCGTGCGCTGCATATTGTTATTGGCGGATGATTAATTAGCTCCTGGCTGTCTGTCCCCCGGGTAACGCTGATGTCAGAGTCTGTTGAAGATCGTCCACGCGTTCATCCGTTGCCATTTTCATCTCCCTTCTTTGCATGTCATGAAAGCTTAAGCGGCGCAAACAACATTTTCTGAAAATAGCTTCCTCCGTTTTGTTGTTATGATGCACAGCTCTTTCATAGGACACACGCTGCATGTGTTTCTCGTCAGTGCATTTCACCACATTAACAAAAAAAGGAAAACCGATCGAAAATATCTGCAGACATTCGGTTGCTATTCTTTGATGCTTTGCTGTTTTTTTTGCCTCTGATTTCATTAGAGCAGCACGTTCTCCCCAGGGGCCTCAGAGCGGGTTACTGATTACAGATTCTGTCTGTTGACAAGCTTAGCATCAGCGTGGAATGTGCGGTTGCATAATTACCCATTTCATTATAGTCCATCAGTGGCTGCAACACAGTATTTGGCTGCATCACAGGAAGCCTTCGTGGGTGGCAGAGTTGTCACCAAGCATTAATGGCGCAGCTCTTTAAAAGGCTTTTGTGATGCCTGACATGCCAACATCGCCACTAAATCAAGAAGTTTCTTGTTTCGTCCCACACTTTTGCTGTCTGACATTCACTATGATTCAGATTGTGTCACTCAGCCACGATACTTGGAACAATTCTCCCTATCGCGTCTGCCATGAGTAATAAGGAGTTTATGTCTACAAATTGATATCTTTGATCACATTTCCCAGTAACATTATTAACACACTGAGCACTATAATTAGTGCTAAACCTACAATTCAGGCAAAGCTTTTTTTTCTTGCACTATGCCAAGCCTCGCAGCCTCATTCTGTTGTACAAATAGGTCATTGATAGAATGTTTTAACACTTTAAAATATCTCGTTATATTGAAAAAAGACAAAGAAAATAAAAACCAGATTGAACTGGACCTTTGATTGGAACAATTCATAAAGAGGTTTATAAGTATTTGTTGTTGTATCTGCAAAACTTATTGATGCTTTTCTTCTTTGCAAATCATTATTTTTAACCTTACAATACCATACCAAAAATGTGTCCTTTTAAGCTCCTTTTTATCCATTTTGATGATTAATAAATCAATAAAGCTTCTACCAATACAGCCCAAAACCTTGCAGCTGCATTATCATCTGCTGCATGACATAACCGCAGTTTGCAGAATCTAGTAATGGTAGCCTCAATTTCAGAAAGAAAGAAACTCACTCACATCATGGAAAGTTGAAGCTATAAATTGGAATGTCACCTTTCTAGCATTCAACTGGCTGGGTAATGATTGGTTCCATTATTACAGATCAAACAAATCACTGCTTGATGTCATATTGTGACCCACAATCTTGAATATAAAAGTTACAGAAGAGCAGGTAAAGGGAAATTATTCAATATAAATTCGAGCAGTCCTCTGAATCGTTCGGGTTCTTAAAAATAAACTACAACTATAAGTAGTACTGTAGTATTTCTCTGCATTGTCTAGAGGAAAGAAGAGGGGATTACGCCTTCATACTGAGGCTTTGCTCCATTCGGTTTGCCAGGTCTCTGAGATCCGCATGTCCTTTCCTTATTATGAAGTGGCCTAAATGATTCAAATCCTTCCTCGGTCTAATCAAATAATTGCTTGGTGACGATAACCCGTTTTTATGATTGCAAAAAGGATTTTTGTCCCCCCCGAATATGTCCTGGCTTTGCTCTCTAAGTGCTCTTTGCAAACCATATTTTCTGATTGCATATTGGTGCGGAATAAAGAGGCTTGCAATAGCTAATACTATTGGCCATTTGGTTTTGTTGGATTTCATCCACTCTAATGCATAGTGTGTTGTTGTCATTGTTGCTCATGGCTTAATGACGCTTGACTGCAAGTCACTTGCTGCTTTATTGTCTTCATCTGGAGGTATATTTACAAAACACAGTGTAATTAACACGATGGCACAAAATTCTAGAGAAGCAGTTTGTTCTGATATTCAGGCTATTATTAAATCATATGAGTCATATGAGTATCACAAAGTACAAGAGAAAGATTTCCCAGTTAAAGCAGTGATGCCCGCCTCTCATTATTTCTTGTGCACGACAAATTGTTGGAAAACTTGAATGAAAGAGAGACTTGAATACAGTGCCGATCCAAAATAAAACTAAATCCAATTCACCTACTTAGAACCTCACCACAATGGATTTCTTGTACTTCATTCATATTATACCCAAAGAAATGACTGAGTATAACTCACATATCACTGCAATTAATAGCAATGGTTCTAGGAACGCAATAACATTTTTTTTTCCTCAAAACCAAGTTTGGCCTCATTCACAGAGCTGCTGACAACATTTCACCCTCAGCGATGACTCAAGTCATCGACTCATGAATCACCCGGGCTTCATTATCGCAGTATATTTGAAGGACATAATGGTAGTCCTTATCATCAGCCTGACCTCCCAAGTGCGGCTGTAAAGCAAAGGTGTCCACCATAATGGTGCCTTTGTAGAGTTTCACTGCAGTTATTCCCTCAAACTTTACTTGCACAAAAATCCAAACACCCTCAATGTGCTGTATGCTCTAACCTGGGAATAGGGTTATTTTTTTTGTATGATTGTTTTCAAGCTTTTCCCTTTCATATCCTCCCTCATTCCTCCCCATCATTTCACCTGAGAATAAACGGGGTGTCCCAATGTCAAAAAAGCGGTGCGCCTGTTGGCGATGCAGGCTGACGGTGGCACGGTGTGTAATGAGGGACTGTCACTTGAGCAGCGAGGGTAGACGGCGTTGACACGTCAGCATGTGAAATTCATCTAAATCCTATTACCAAACTGTGGCCCGAAGGCGCGCATGGCTGGCGTTTCTGGCGTTGTTGGATGGTAACAAACATTGTAATCAAGCTGACCGTGCTCAATGGCTTAACAAGAAAGCTGACAGTAAAAACAGAGTTGGGTAAGAAACATGAAAACCACCCAGCATACACACAGTTGGGGAATTACACCCACGATGCAAAGGTTTCAAATATAATCGGATTTTTTTTTTAAGTTAGTTTCAAGTTAGTTGGACTTAGTTAGAACTCCACCACTTTACCTCTACAAAATTCAACACACTGAGTTGAAAAGTTTGGATTCAGTTTAAAACTTTTGACCATTAAATTAGCACACTTTAGAAATTGCATGTGAAGCCTGGGTGGCTGAATTCAAATTTGTGGAAAGATTTGGAAAGATATTGATACTAATGCTGGATTATATTGAATGACGGTTAAAACTTGATTTAGTTTAAAAAAAAATAAAACAATTTTTAGAACTTAACTAGCAATTAATTCAGATTTCACCCGACAAGGACCAGTTCAACCAAAATTGGATGGATAAAATTTCCACAGTCGTGTGTTAAAAATAATAATGAATAAAATTGATGAAGTTTCTAGATGTAGTGAAAGAGGACATGAAGGTAGCTGATATGAGAGAAGATGATACAAGAGACAGGCTGAGACAGGCAATTATCATGCTATGATGACTGCTGAGGAAGAAGAAGATAAAAAGAAAAACATTGGAACAAACAGAAGGCAAGTCAGTGGGGTTGGGGGGTAACCAATGCTATTAATTTCAGATTGCTGTGCCTTAAACCTGAGTTTTGGTGCTGGTTTGATAGAGAACATTAGAACTTTGCCCCAATCTGACCATTAATGAGAAAAAAAGTGTACATGAAAATAACTTCATTTTAACAAAACAACAATGGTGTCTATTGTGTCTGTGCCATGCCTAAGAAAGTCTTTTCAACATTTTTGGTTTTAAGACACAAAATCCCAAACCTGCCTTTTCACCAGAACTGAATGTTCACGGCCTTTCACAGCAATTTTCACAATGATAAAGAAAAGGGGCGGACATTAACATTTCATGTTCTTTATGTTTGATCTTCCCATCTTAAATGTTCTTAAATTGGCTCGATTTAACTACCCTGAGGGCTAATAGCGCTAAACTGTGTAATGTACTTGTCAGTGTCAGATTGACACAGTGTGCAGTGACTCGGAGAGGCTGTGACAGCAACAGCAAGGGTCTATGTTGACATTTATACCACATTAGCACGTTCAGCTTTCTTTCAAACAATCACACACAAAGTTGAAATCCATACTGGAAATATAATATTGGCTTGAAGGCTAAGAAGTATCTTTATAACCTTACTTGGAAATTCACTGTGAATAAAGGCAATATTTTTTATCCCTTGTGCGGTATTCTGTCCATTCCTTTGATCTTTAAGTCAAATGCATTTCATATCAAAGGGAAAGCACAAAAAGAAGACACTTAGGGAGCTGACATTTCACCCAGATGGTGACAAAATGTCAAAGTTCAACATGGCACGACAACGACGGGAAAGACAAAACCAGAAGAAATGAGTAATCAAAGTCACGCTGACAAATTAGATATATATATATTTTTTTTTTTTTTTTTTTTTTTGCTAGGCTAAAATACGTACCGTTGCTGTTTTTGTTTGTTTGTTTTGTTTCAGCAGCCACTGCCTCTTATTCATTGGACCATTTGAGCGCTTGCTCACCTGGGAGACAAACACTACAGCCACTCAATAAACGGCTCTTTCCATTTGACTCGACTTAAATCACCAGAGAAGCTTGGGGTTAAGCACGATGCCCCCAAAGCCCCCTTGGCAGGTACACGCAGGGTCACTGAGTTTGCAACCTGGGACTCTCTGGAAACTTCTGGACATGGAAAATGAATGTAAAGCTGTTCTGTGCATAGCGAGGGTTAAAAGCAAAGTCCAAGGGAAAGCGCGAAGGGTTTCCATATTGAAAATGATCAATTGGTTGAGTCATTAATTAAAAGGCGTCAAGGGTGTTTGCTCATTGCCCGAGCATTAGGATAAACGAAATTCATCTTTGATTGGCTGAGATGCTGACCTCTCCCTCAACCTCTATTCCCTTAATTCCAAGTGAAAGCCACTAAAGCCACAAAGGCTGAATTAAAAGTGAGATCTATTCAATATTGGGGCCCACGCTTGGGGAGCCCGCAACCTCCTGACATTTAAGACGGGATTATGAAAGCCAAGACATATATGCCTGGTGACTGGTGTTAAGTGGAATGAAGCCCACAGGATCTGGGCAGGTTCTGGCCCTTTGAAGCTGACAGGCCTGCTCCCTCCTGGCATGCCATGACTTCACTCTCTGCTTTATAGGTAATTTATTCAGCTGAATAATTAAAAGCCATTTGGCAGCAGAAAGCACGAATAGCAATAAGGTTCCTTTCACTTTTGCAGGTACAGTAAAGCCAGACTGCCCACAAGCAAAGTTGTATCCAAAATGTTATTTGAGAGGATCCTGGCTGGGGATCTCAAAAAGTTGAGATAAAAAAATGCTGATGAATAAAGTCTTAAATCCATGGATTCTCTAAGGCAAAAAACAATGCAATAGTTAAATTTTGAAAACATCAGAATCCCACGCGCGGTACCCACAGAATTGGATGTCTTAAAACAGATCAATGTAAATCGGACCATGCCACCCACCACCCATAAATAAATCATTTTATTAATGATTAGTGAATGTTGTAATTCAATTCAAAATTTAATTATTTCAATTTATTTTCTTGTACTTTAACCTGATACCTTGGACCAAAACGCTACAGAACATTCAAGCGTATGATGCGGATATTTTAAACTAAATTCCCCCACTAATGTGGAGCAATGTACGCAAATGTTCTCAAGCAATTTGCATGCTAGCTCAGTAATGGGAGTCTATTTCGACGTCATGAACGCAATTCGGTGGGAGGCGAACACCACAGATGACCTCTGACTTCGCTCGATTATTGTGCAAGCAATGATTTTACTCTCAAAGACTACGGCACTTGTTCGGTCTTTCCTGTCCACACTTGCTCCTGGTTGCCTACGCCACATAATGGCCTTAAATGTGCTGAAGAGCACATACGTTCCAAACTAGAGCAGCACTCAATGGCAAAATTGTCCTCATTTACATCAGCGCCACACCGACAAAGACTAAGCCAACTCATTGCCATTAAAAACTAAAGCGAGGATGTGAGAAATGATGAAAACCTCCGACCTCATGCAGTGTGACATTTTGAAATTTTCATGAGTTCCACTGTTATTTACAAAGTCACAATAATAATATTCCTATGTCTGAATTTGCATTTGGTGACATTGTCTCTTTCTCTCTCCCAGTAATAACATTTCAGCATCAAGTTAGTGATATCCTGTTGCTATCCTGATAAATGCTGTCTGCCTGGCTTTCATTTGTCTTGATTGTTTTACTTGTTTGTTCAAGCGACAATTATTCAACACACCTGTCACTTTATTGCATGCTTTGCTGTTGTTTCAGGGTCCAAATCAACTTTCTAAAAAAATAATAATAATATTCTCTGTACAGCAATCGGCATTGTTTTTGTTTTGTTGTTGTTTTTCAATATGAGGAGCAAAGTGCAATAGCTAGCTAGAGGAATTGCTAGCTATAGCTAGTTTGCTACGTAGCTCAATAGATAGGAAATCACTGTTTTTTAAAAATGTACTTCATATTTTACATTGGGTGAGTTTCTTTAACATCAATGCTATTCGGATGGATGGATGGATGGATGGATGGATGGATGGATGGATGGATGGATGGATGGATGGATGGATAGATAGATAGATAGATAGATAGATAGATAGATAGATAGATAGATAGATAGATAGATAGATAGATAGATAGATAGATAGATAGATAGATAGATAGATAGATAGATAGATAGATAGATAGATAGATAGATAGGCAGGCAGGCAGACAAACATTTTAATATGTGTAAAACATACTACTAGTCGTGTGATTCTGTTCACTTCTACACAGCCCTGAATGTATCTCAAACTGGCTTTGATCCAAATCTAATCACATTCTAGTCAAATCTAATAGAGCATTCCATTGCTCTTACATTTTTCTTTATCTCGTTCAATTGTCTACATAATACACAGTATTGATTTGATACGCAAGCCATCCAGCTGACTTAAGGCTCTGTCGAAACAATGGTCCCGCTGCTGCAAACAATTAGATTTTCAAGCGATAACTGCTTCTTGTTTCATAGTTATCGTACTGCTTTGCCAAGCTGGGAATCACTCGTGAAATGTGTCTAATACAGTTAGAGCAAGTGCTCCTTTCTTGCTGACATTTGGAGTGCAATGGATGATAACATATTACCATAAATAAACACTCTCTCTTAGGCGTAATGTACATAAATGTAATGGATGTTAGGGGATGACCTGCTGAAGGTGCAAACAGTCTTCACCACTTGTATTCATTTTGTAGGACAGAAGGCCATTGTCAAAGTGTGCAGTTCTAACTTTTTCAATTGCTGTCAACAACTTTTTTTTCTAAATCAAATTAACAATACTTGTGATTTAGAAAAATATCTGCATAATTTGTTAGACCATTTTCGTCAGGTTAAAATGTTTACGACATTGGTGTTAATGTTTAGGTTTATTGTTATTTATTCATGTATTTTTTCAGCATTAAATGCTTTCAGGCACTTTAAACTATTTTTTGAGATTGAGAATAAGATGTCACCTAGATAAAGCCCTGTAAAAAAAAAGTGCTGAAAGTGGATTTAAAGTTTTTTTTTTAAAATTCAAGTTTCACTGATAATGATCTTATTTATAGTCATCGCAGCACATGGGGGGTATCGTGCGAAACGTTTTCTCTTTCCTTGGAGGGTTTTGCAAAAAAAAAAATGATAATAATAATTGAGACTGAACTGCATTATATGAACCCTTAAAAAGGGAGAGACAAACTTTTGTGCTCACATTCACAACTAAGTGTAATAACCTTTCATTAATCAAGCGTGATTTTTGAATGCAGGCATAAACTGGAGTACCACTCGAGGTAAAACTGAGCCAAGATTCCTATTCAGATACTCAAAACTGTCGGGCAGAAAACCATTAATTGACCAGACTACCTGATTGATTCACTATTACGGTGTGTCCACTTTTGACTACAGCTACATTGATCACGGTGATTCAGATGACTTGTTAAAAATAAATCAAAAGTAAAACTGAAAGCGCAGTAAAAATAAAAACCTAAACATGGATAACATGTCAGGATCTTGCTTTGATTTACAGGGTTTGGTTTGAGACTGTTTGGTTAAAATTAACCAGTAACTGACAAATTATTTGACATTTGGCCTATTTTGGTCACACTGGGTCAGATGCCCTTTAGGATCCTAGCTTTTTTGCAGGAACAATTTAACATTCAGTACCATGAGACTAGCAGAATTGTGTGAGCATGTTTTCTGTGGGCGACTAGTAACTGATGCTTGTATGGGTGTGCGCACGCGCACACACACACACACACACGCACACCAGCCAGTGATATAAATTTTTTAGCCACATCCAAGACTTCATTGATTTTTAAATATGTCCTTGTGGGCCCGGTTCACTTTGATCTGGTGCTGGTTGGGCCTACAATGCAACAGTAGTCAGCCAGGATAGTGAGGAAATAATTGAAACAGACATGGATAGACTCACACACGCACACATGCACACTAAAATTGTCTGTAATCCACAGATATTTGTTCCCAGATATTCACGTTCCAATAAAACTTTTGCTGCATAAGTTATTGTATGATGCTGAAGTAGAAATCATCATCCTCACACAGATAGACTCATATAAATATTTTAAGTCAAGACATCAAGACCGTCAGGCATTCTTTGCCAAACCAGACATACTGGGATCCAATGTATGTGTTTCAACCCACACACTGGCTGTTTTACTCCTGTAGCCAAATACTGCAAATGCATAATTACACGTTTTCTATTTGTTTTTTTTTTTGTTTTTTTAAGCAAAAAACTTGCTATATTTGCGTAGGACATTTTGGTTTGGGGTGCTTTAAATATCAAGTGTCATGTTTGTATACATTTTGAGATTATTATTTTTTTCCACAATAAAGGGACTTGAAAAAAAATGAAGCAAGTGAACAAGGATTCAAAGGAGGGAAAATAATAATGTGCTTGAAATATGACGGGGGTTGATTTACAATTTTTTTTATACAATAAAATAAAACACAGAATGGCAATGTTAGTTGAGGTGCAAGGAAGTAGTTTGGGTTGGCTTCTTTTTTTTTTTTAATTTGCGTGATTTTTTTTTTACCTGCTCCTGTAAAGTAATATATCAACAGCTTCACCTTCCTCTTTCTTCCTTTCTTTCACATGTCCTTTTTTTTTCTTACCGAGCACATTTGCTTGCCCTATCAAAATTCCTCACTTTAAACATGTCCTCTCTAGCCCAATGAAGCCTGGAACACAGCAGGTGGGAACACATACAAGATGTTCTATAACAGCTCCTGAGCATCCAGGAGTTACTCATAGCAGACACCTTACCCTTATGATCATTGGCTCTGGCTAGAACTCTCTCCAACACACACAACCCTCACCTTGATACAATCTCAACACTGCTGCCCCCTATTGGTAGTATCTGTCATTTGATAAGCAGTTCTTGCATGGAACCGGTGACTATAGTTACAAGACCGGAGGAAAGAGGAAGAAGGAAAATGATAGATGAGCAGTAATGTACAGGATGAGAATGAATCCAGAACATGAACACATTTTATAAGCAGCTCTCGAAGACTGTTAATATTGTATGTTTGAATCATAAACAAATTCAACTCCCAAAAATGAAAGAAAACTTACGCTAAACCTTCTGCAAAAAAGGGTCCCTGTGTTTCCATTTAAAATATATGTATATATAAATTCATTTTCTAGGAATTAATAACGCTTGCCGCACAATAAGTGTTTGCTCCGAAATACTATTGAGTATTGAAGCTGCAGGGATTACATTTCGATGCAGTTGTGCCTAAATGGTTGAAGATATATATTCCTCAATGATGTTTTAAACCAATATGTGACTAGGGATGACTCGGAATTAGGTTTATATCTATTTAGAATCATTTTTGGCCATTTAATCTTGGCCATTTTTTCTAATACATTGAAAATGCAAACAAAACATTTAGTCGGGTTTAAGAGCAAATTAAGCCTAACAGTGTCTTTGTTTTATATACAACAATCCAATTGGAAAAAAAAGCATGAAACTCAATTGTTGACCTGGTATTTGCACATACATGCATGATGTGAATATATACCCCTGTGAGCGCATGTGTATACATGACAGTGTGAGTGTGTTAGCACTTGGCTAGAGTTTAAATCTATGAATAAATGAGGAATAATCTATGCCAGTAGTTCAGATCGAGGAAGTGAGAAAAATTACCACACATACATACACCAGATGTAATAAAGAGGCAAGGTTACTGTGCAACAAGCCACTATATTTACAGTACGTAATATCTCCTGATGAGAATTATATTACCAATTTACCTTCATACGCTGTAAGAAAAATACATTGACATTGATAAACACAATAAATACAATTTAAAATAATCTTCCACTTGTTGCTTGGCGGATTGGTAGACTTGCCAGAAACGTAAAGAATTACAACTTAAACGTACTTGCTAAACATTTTAATATCTTAAAAACTATATAACAAGCTTTTTCACCACAACACCATCTGTTGGCTGTGGTGTGAGGTATAATAACGACTTAAAACATCGGTCCTATATTTTGCCCCGTAAAGTAGCATGGCAATATAAGAGTTAAGCGCTATGTCTTACATTAAATTGGGAGTTTATCCGTGTCATCCTTTCACAGACTGACCTGCCACAATCTCATCCCTGTGGCGGTTAAAAAAAAAAAAAAAAAAAATCCCCCTCCATCTGCCATATCTCAGGATGCCTTGGCCGACCGTGGCCCAATCCATATCCTCAGGCCTCCACATCCCTTAGTAATCTTTCTTCCCTTCTTTTGAGTTCACCCCATCCTGATATTCCTCATTGAGTCTGCCCATTTCCCCCAATTCTCATTTCTCTACCGAGCTCCAGTGAAGCATTATCCTTGCCGGACTTTTGATGACGCCACTAAATCACGGCGGATTCGCACCGACACCTAGTCAGTTTCTTCGCTTGCAAGCTTTGAACCCACTGGCGTTCACACAGGTTTGTTTATGAGGGTCTTTTTTTTTTCCACTGCGAACACGATTATTGTCAGCATGCCGCAGAGGAGATAAATGGATCCTCTGTTGCGTGGCCACTGGCTGACAAAGCCTAGTGGTGGAAAAAGATTGGCAACAGAGTGTGGGATTGTTTGGGAGATGAATGACAGAATGAGAGGCAAAACTACAAATTAAGGCATGATGATGCCCACAAAGGTTGTTTGTAATGGCAAACAAACAGTAAGAATGTTGGCGTAAGACTGATTAAATTGCCGATTATAACCTGTCAGACATTGGCCAAAAATAATCGGCTAAACAAACATTCACAGCAGTAATGCTGCAAGAGCCATATTGAACCAAAAAATAAACAAATCTATCTGAAGCAGCAAACAGTTGAAATCCCTCCACAAGCCAAACAATGAAAGCAACACATATGCAGTAAGTGTTTATTTTAGCTACACTAGCCCACTATCAAAATGACTAAGTAGGTTACAAGTAAGCTACAATAATGAGCCTTCATAATTACATGTTTATTCTCCCTACAGCTCTCCCCTAGAGAAAATGATGCACCACGTGATTTTTTTTTTAAATCAGAGTTTACAAAACTGAGAAATTTCAAAACTGAGCAAAGGAATTACTAAACCGTACCAAAGGGGCTCTGTACATTCTCATTTTGAGGATTTAAAAAATGAAAATGTGTCATGCCAAACATATATTGTCAAAAATCTGAAATTGATTCATAATACAGCCAATTTATTGATAAATGTGTGCCAATGACAGGATTGCGTTCTTACCCATTTATTGTGACTTCGGTTTTCAGACATCACTAGACAGCGTCTCAACATCGGGCATGTAAAATGTTTTTGTTATTTCACAATTATTCATTACAAACAAACAAACATGCAGGCAATTCTTACGCATTGGCAATAAGAACATGATTTGCCACAAGAACTCTTGAATCTTTCATTCTCTCAGCTACGTTTACTTTTTTTTTTTTTTGCAACAACCACCCACCACTTAGCACACACCATGCTGAGAGATTATGTGCGTTGCAGTCAATGACGCAAATCTACTTTGACAGAAATGTTGAAATTGTATTTTTATCCTACGCATTTTTACAGCATTGTAAAATGTAAAGAATGTGTGTGTCATGTGTGTGTAAGCAACATTAAAACAAAAAAGTGAATTTTGAATTAACTTCTCCAAGCTCTAATCAAATGAGCAATACAAGGAAATTGTAAAAGGTCACAGGTTTGAAAAACAAAGTGGAACATAAAGTGAGCATAAATGTGCTAAATATGACACAAATTTTCTCAATGGTAAAATAAGCACATACAACAGGGATTAATATCCATAAAACTTCATTAATGAAATGCATGGCGACACGTAATGCATTCGAGGAGCGGGAAAGGAATTTCATTGTGTTAGATTTTTAACAATATTACTTACCATGCTGGTCATGATAAATAAGTACCAAGCTAGTCCGCCAATAGCAAAAAATCTGCATATAATTGATACCCATGCATTGTGAGGAAACGCATGTTGTTTCATTGGTATTATTTTCTGCCAAAAATCATCTGCCTCAAAACAATTCAAATTGGTCTTGACCCAAGTAAGAAGTGTAAGCATGCAAAAGAATGTTATCACAAAGCATAAGATGGACTCATATAGTCCTAGTGCTTGTTTTAAATATGTTTTACTATAAACCGAGACCACCAAATACTCTTTTTTTTTGTTTCTTTTTTGCAATGGTTTGTGCATATAACAATAAGCCTATTTTTATATTACTTTGGACTCAGTGATTTTTTTGGGGGAAAGCCCCAAAATTATTACTGTTAGACTTGGTCTATCTACCCGGCAAAAAATGAAAAGAAAAATGTCTGTTTGGAAGGCTTAATCCTTAATCATTGAAACAACATAAAAACGTTCCCACAATACAAATCTTTCAATTTGGCAATTCCTAATTCTCTTCACAAGTTGAAAGCATCATCGACGCAAAACGGAACAAAACAGGGCTTAGCTGAAACTTGAAGTTCTGATCTTGAAGTGCTTCATTATTTGTTTCCAAATCTGTTTTGTGATGCTGATTACAGGGGTTCTGATTATAATGTGCAGCTGTCAGCGAGCAATACTGCATCTAGAATTAGGGAGGCACTGCTCCCGCTTTAGTGGCGCCATTGTTTTGGCATTAACATTCCGAGCTCAATGACAACTGAAGCATCATTTTCACTTTGACAATCGACAACAGTTTGATATGTGTGTGCCTTGTGAGAGTTTTATTTTGTGAAAGGGCAAAATCTACCGTTCTTCGTCAAGAGATGTAATGTACTAGTCGAGTTGGTAGAAATATCTATTCCTTGTGTATTGGGAAAATGTAAGGATGCAATTAAGTCACAGTCACCAAATATTTTTGGCCGAAAATGACAAAAAATGCAAAGGCAATCAAAACCGAAACAATACACCCTAAGATGAATGTTGTGATGATGCAAAAACTAGCAGGCGTCCGACTGAATTTTACATGAGCGAACAGAAGAAAAGGGGCGTTGCTTGGATGAAAAAAAATCATAATAATAAAATAAAACAATTAGACGGTGTCTCCAAACTTTTGACTTTCAAATTTTGCTGAAATTGTCAATTCTATAAATGTGACAATTCCTTCAAAGATATAACTTCAATAAAAGATGGTTTTGTATATACGTCATTATATGTGTACTGATAACGCAACATATTTGATACACGGATTATGTGAACATTGGTCATCAGCCAGGCAATGTCGATGTTTCATGAGTCATGTAGCTGGGCGTCTTGCTCCTTTTAATGCAAAGTTGACTGGGCTTCATGTAATTCAAGAGTTAAACTGAAAAAAAAAACAAAATCAGAAGTAGCCAGCGCTAGCATAAGTGTACCACAAATGACTTGCGTGGAAAAGAATATGCAAACTGCAGATGCTAACATTAGCTAGCGATTAGCGATGCTAAACAAGCACGTTCGCGATCTTTTTCATATGCTAATTTCCGTTAGCATGAGTATGCACATAACAGAAACGGTGTCTAGAACACTTAAAAACACAAGTTTACAGCCATTGCTTTCGAAGGGGCAAGGAAGTAACAACACAAACGCGATGCCCGGCTGGAGGTAGGTTAGCTGTAGCACATTCTTCTGCATAAAGCAGGGCCTATCTGCTACCATCACATTTTGCGACTTCCTCTCTGCGCCTCCAAAATAAAGTAAAGCACGGATGCTCACTGCACAAAACAAATGTGTGTTTGTTAGCTCAACAACGTCACACATAGCGTGAAATAGAACACACGAACTACGACACTTTGAAATAGTTCGTCAACAAATATTGCTGTGGACAGAACGATATTATAAAGTGGAACAAAAAAAACCTTCTTAATTACATTATTAACCATATACTTTAGTATCAAGACCCTGACAATTGAAACCAAAAATTCCAGGTCCAAAGGTCGATGCCCTGTCCACAAGATGACAGCTATTATTAACATAACTAAGGTAGTGACTAGAAAAACCAAGCCATACTATCAGTATTCTGCAGGAGGGCTTTTGAGTCTGCAAGGAGGTCACTCTCTCTAACTCTCTCCACAAGTGTCTGTTTTCTTAATTGGAGCTGGGTGTTGGGGGTGCTGCACCAACACCTCTGCACACACCTTAGGGAATCCTGCTTAACTACTAAATCAATAATTTGGTATGGTATATTTAAAGATGATGACGATTGAGGAAGACTGAAGTTTCATAGTTTTCCTCCTCTCATCACAGTTTAGAATGGCTGCAAAGAAAAAGGAAGAAGCTTGTTTTTTTTTTTCCCTCTCAAGCTCTCACAATAACATACAGTATGGACTTGTCAACACACATGAAAAGAACCGCGTTGCTCTCAAACTTTGCTGTTGGTGTTGGTTTATTTTTGGCTGCAGTGTTCTAGCAGCGGCACTTTTAATGACACCCAGGGAATACAAAATACAACCTATGACAGAGTGTATGGCTAAGTAATTTACAGAGAGAAGAGGAGGGAGGAACATGTCAGGTTGAAGAGAGGCAAAGAGAGGGTTAGAGATTCATTAGTGTTTTCCACTTGTTCCATTAGTATAGGCAGATGGGGCTTTTACTTTTCCCATTATTGTTCTCGGCTCGCACAAATCCAAGCGGCAGGACTGTTTTTGTCTCTTTAGTTCACCACGTGTGAGAGCTTAATAAGGAGAAAGAGATAAAGCAAGGTGTCCCAATAACAAAAAGACTTGAATAAAAGGGCGGCCAAGCGAGACTCTATGTTCTATTCTAATGGGCTTAATGGGTTTTACAGATGGTTACTGATTATATTACTCCTTCACCTTGCTTATACACTCATAGGCAGTAGTAGTAAAAAAAGATGAGCATGCATAGCCTTGGCTAAGTAACCTGTCCCAAAATTTTTGCTCAGTGATAAAAGATGCAAAGCATGCTCAGTAACTCATTCACTGCTTTGATAAGTATACTTCTCAATACATTTTTCTTTAAAGGGGATGCGCGGGGATCGGTCCATGCTAAACTTTAATGATGCACAATCACCAGTAGATGGCACTGATGCTCCATTTCAGAAACGATGTATGCACTGTGTGTCTCTAAATTCTATAAAATGGCTGGCACTGGATGAGCTAAGCGTAGTCACTAAAGCTCTATTCTTCAAACAGATTGTTATTTCTGTGTTTTGAAATTCTAAATAACCACATGATACATGTTTGTTAAAAGGTTTTATTAAGATGTAAAAGCTCATTCGAAGCACTGTAGTACTCAGAGATAGGTGGCTAAATATTCAAATGTATGCTTGCCTCACATGAATAAATACGTTATTTTTGTTTTCAAGCATGCCAACGTTTTATGGTGAGCCTAAGGGTGACTAACTAGGTAGTTTTCTTTTTTGCCCTAACTAACCATAACAGCAGCATTTTGTGGGAAGAAATACATCTCAAATTAAATAGAGACAATATATGAACTTTCATTGCTGAAAAAGGCTAAATAAATCAAGTAACTGTATGACCGCTTATCATTTATGTGACATTTCAAAATTGGCTTTGAATCAGGATTTGACCCCTGATAGTGATGCACTCGTGACAGCGAAAACATTTCATATTGGAGGAGCAATGTAAGCCTTTTTTTTTTTTTTTTAAATGCTCTAGCACCTTTGTATCGTCCATTAGAAATATTTGTAGAGACTGAATATTGCAAAATATCAGTCAGTAGCTTATGTTCAGAATGTAAGCTGCCACATGAGAACATGAAAACATAAAGGATGTTTTTTTTTGTTTTTTTACCCTCTTTCACTTATATAATCATGAAATTAAAAAGAAAATCTTGCCACCTCATCGGATCGAACCTCAGAATATTCTGCCAAAGGACAAGCGAGCGAAATGCCGTCCGTCCGCCCTCAGACCTCACACTGTGACATTTTTCCCCCTGAGGTATGTAACCTTTATCAGGAAGTCGAGTCCAGTGTTGCTTCAGCTAACTACTGATCCTCTCCCGGGGAGCTCATTAGCCAGTCACACTCTCCACGGCCGTTTCCCAGACACTCGAGCAATTAGGCCCTTCACAAATAGAAGCGCTACCTGAGGACAGCTGGCAGCCGGGGAGCAGCCAAGAGGCCAAGTGATGAAAGTGAGCATGACCCATGGATGACTCAGTGTCTGGGTCTTTGTGTGTGAACATGTCTGTTCCTTTGGGACCTGTGTGAGGTTTTATTGTCTCTCAGGAACAGTTTCATGATATACTGTTTCTTCAAGCGGACCTAATTGTGGAATATTGACTAATTAATTGGTCGATTGGCCGATGACATGACCGGCTATGTTGGGTGAAGCTCCAGAGCCACTTTCAAGTATATTGTCGATTATGCTGAGGGACTGTTTTGAAAGGGCATCCACTCCCTGATGTTTCCATACGATCACCCTACTAAAACTTAAAAGGTAGGATGAGGTCTGAGTAAAAGGATAAAAACAAAGGCCGCCCAGAATGCAAATGTGTTTTTATGCTTTACACATATATTACTGGTCAAAAAATTGAAAATATCCTCTAATTCCAATTGAAAAAGGAATTAAAACTGTTACTTTCAAGTTCAAATCGTATGAGAACTAGAGGTATTTCCTCCTTCTATGTTGACCAATCATGGGAAATGAAGTCATATTACCACGGGTAATCAACATATTAGACATCTGACATATTATACCACAGACAGCATCATAAATAATAATGAATATTGTAGTACCTCTCTGACAGTGTCTCAAAAATTCTTGTTTGATAAATCATACCAAAAAAAATAATAAATATATATATATATATATATATATATATATATATATATATATATATATATATATATATATATATATATATATATATATATATATATATATATATATATATATATATATATATATAAAACCAGTACTGAATTAAAAAAAAAAAAAGTTGAGGTTTTCCTATCAAAAAACATTCACCAGGTCCAGACCAATTCAGCGGCCCGTTTAATGGAAGCCGTTCAGTATATAAATGCAAAGTATTCAAGCGAATGACGGGACAGCAGGCAGAAGTCAGGTATCATAAATGGCTTTTTGGGTTGTGACACCAAACATAATTGCAGCAAGTTTGAAACCGTAACAGAAACTTTTGATATTACCCCTGCAAACATGAAGTGTACAATTAGATGAACACATTAAAATTCTGACAGTTTGCCACTTTGATTTCATGAAGGGTTTTATTTTTTGATTATAAAAGCTGGACAAGTCAAGTCCCTTAACGGCAGAATCAGGAGGCAAATAAAGGGAACATACATCTGTCACAAGTCTGCACTATTAAAAAGCTGCACAATTCTAAAGCCGCCATTAAGTCTTTGGACCTGACAGGGACAAAGGCAGAAGACAGAAGTGGGGATAATGAGAGATGGATTTGAGTGAGATCCTCGTAGGGACTAGGTGAGCTAAATGCCCCAATCCAACATGGTGTGGCATTCTTCATTAGGCCAGCCATCTCATTAAGCACACAGTGATGCGCCGCGAGGCATGTGCCCTTATTAGGGGTGTGAGGCCAATTAGTTGAATCTTTGTGAGGGAGTTCTTGCAGTCTCTCCAAGTCCTCGTAAATGATCCCCTGGCTCATTGTCATGTCTCTCTATAAGCAACATGTTTGCTTTCCTTCATGAGAAAAGGAATTCACTTTGTTTAAAACATCGCTCAAAAACAATTTAACATTTTTTTTCTGAGTTTAATAGAAGCGCCTGGAATGGATCAAGGATGTTTTACATTTTTGAAATGTATTCATACAAGTCCCTTGGCCACCCGAGTTACCGCATGGCTCAGCCATTACTGCACGCTCTAAATTGTGGGCCAGTTTCTTTGGGTAAAGTACAAAAATAATAATTAAACTATCCCCTCATCAGCCACAAATAATGCCAGCCCCCCAGGCATCTGCCTTGTTCCACAGATGGTCAATCTAGCCCTGGAAATATATCAGATGTAAAACCAGTCTTGGAGCTATTCTGACACATTTTGTATGCAAGTGTGAACACTTGCATGTGAGCGCTTTCTCTATCTTCTTTGTATTCACTGGAGCTCATCTCCGTCTCTATAGCAAACACGGTCACAACATCACCAGCCCAGTTAAGCTCACTCACAGGGAAAGGTCACAGAGGCAAAATAATTGTTTGCATACAACAAACCGTGTCCATTTGGTGACTGGATGTGTGCTAAAGTGACGGCTGATGATGTCATAGGTTTAGTTTGGGCAGTTCATTTGCGGTTTGATTTTCAGATGCTATCTGAGACGGTAGGTGTATTAAAAATGTCAACTACATTAACAATCCAGGAATTATAATGGTTTTATTATGATTCAGAACTGAAATAAAATTTAAAAAAAGATAAATATGCATGTCGACTTCCATGCAGGTACACAGGACAAGCAGTAAAAAAATTACATCATTACAACTCAGTCAGAAAAAGTTCCATCTATGCATTAAGCAATAATAATGGCAAATACCTTAAAAAATGTGGCTTTGCATCTAAAAAAGCTGACATATAAACACGTATATTTACGTATACAATAGAGTAGCAGTTGTGTGGTCCATACGCAGTTTTTGTGGAAAAGAAACTAAAAATATGACACTTTAATGTCTCCGTTTGTCATTCTGTCTTTCAAAGCAGACTGGAGTAGATCATGTAGATTCTTAGCACATCAATAGTTTGAAGTAGAAGAGTCACTCAAATCATTTTGAATCAAAAATCAAATAGAATCAATTCAAATCGGAGGGGGAGGGGTAGCCTAGACTTTAGGTGTCCGGGCTGATGGCAAAACACAAATTAGGGTGACAAACTTTTAAAGCCCTAAATGAAAGTTCACAAATCGGACTGATATTTCATTAATCTGCAAAAACTTGAGGATGCCTCGCCTTTAGGGAGCTTTATTTTTCATTTTGAAGTGTCAAAAGGACAAAATGAAGCAAGTGATGTCTTTGTTAGCACTTCTTCAAGGATCTCACTTGCACCCTGTTGATTTTACTGGTTGAAACATAACTGAGGTGTATTTAGTTCAAAGAGCCAAGTGAGAGTTGCAAACTCCTGACTCTTTCCCCAAACTCTCAAAGGGATTTTTAGGTTTAAAGCAAATGTTGAGAAAGTAAGGTTTCCAAATCCTTCAGTGGAGCGAAAGTGACAAAGGTAAAGCTTAAGAGAACAAAATAGTGAGTGACAAAACAAGTTGGTCTACCATCCATCCATCTATTTATCTAGCTAGCCAACAATCTGCCTCCTTCTTGCTTTTCTTCTTGGCCACAGGCTACGACTGAATAATTCTGTTTGAGATTTGTAAAGAGTCTACAGGGAACGCGAGAGTTAAAACGTCGACTGAGAAAACTGTTGTTCAGGAACGCAAGGTGAGAAGCATTTGGTCTGCCAGAGGTTGTGTCATTGACTGGCGGCTTAGCTGCGTGCCTGTACAGTACGGAGGAAGACGTGCGATTGGTGACATTCAAGACACAAGGCTCGTTGGCCTTTGAAGTTTCGACACTGCCGGGTGGCTGAGAAGAATCATGAAAGTCATGAAACCTTAAACTTGTGTATCTCATTAGAGCAATAATTATTATCGCTGGAAGTGATCTCAAAGGACTTGACAAAGATGAACAATCTGAAATGTGTTGAAGAGAGAACTGTTTTGTTTGCTGGGGGGAAATCACAATTTAAATGCGAAAGGTAAATGGATGGTTGGCATATTCTAACTTCAAAGTATGTAACGTGTCAGGATCCAGACATAAAACATCTTTGTTGTTGCTCGCGTGTATCATAATAGGCTTGAAAAAAATAAGGAAACTCAGTTCAATGTACTTCCTGTGGCAGCTGAACTCTTATTTAGAGCAGTGAACCCCAATGTACAGGTTCCAAGAAATAAGTATGCCCCCTTTTGTTCTGCACCACTCACCATGAGCAACTCCAGAGTAGAAGAGAGTCCGACCCCTCATTAGAGGACCGGTACCAGAACCCAAGCTCTATGAGGAGACCATCTTTTTCTAGTCAGAACATTTCTGCCTCACAGACAAAAGCTCAGGCTCCTTCCCTGCTAGAGAGGTGATGTTTTAAGTCCAAAGAGCAAGCAGCTGGGGATCATAGTCCTCACCTTCGGCCGCTACACAGCTCACATGGGACCCAACCCTTATGCCCAGTCCCACAGGTGGTGAGCCTAAGGGAAGGTGGACCAGTGTTACCTTTTCAGGTTGTCCTCCATGGGTGCAGGCTCGGCCACCAGGCGCTCGACACCGAACCGCACCTTCAAGCCTGGCTCCAGAGGGGGGCCCTGGTGACCCACATCCAGGCAAGGGAAAACATGATCTAAAACTTTTTTTTTTTAATCATTAAAGGTCTGTGAGCCGTGCTTTGTCTGGTCCCTCACGTACTGTAGGACCTGTTTGCTATGAGTAACCCAGCAAGGGGCATCAACCCCCAGGCAACTTAACTCTTCGGATCATATGGAAACGCAAACCCCTTCAATGTGGTACGATGGCGGCTTACAGAGGAGTTAGGGCTCAAGACAGCCCCTCCGTGAGGAGATATAAGAAAGAAAAAAAAAGCCTGTGACAATGAGTTAGATTTGGTAGTTTTGTTCACCATTTGAAAATAATCACATCTAAGTATCAAAGAAAGCTATTGTAATAGTTTTGGAAACAAAATATATATTTTTTTTATTTGAAGATTGTACGCAGTCAAATATCTGTTACAAGCTTTGTCATAAATAGTTGTTGAAAATTTAATTAATCATAATCATAGAAAACCTTTTGATTGATTAGTTTTAAAAAAATCAAAGGCTTGACGGCACTATTTTGATTCCGAATTTGAGCCTCTCACCAGTAAATGCGTGTGAAGGCATGTAGGCCTAACCTTTTGAATCTCATGTGTGAACAACTGCCTCAATGAACCATTGCAGTTATTAGCCATTACCTTTTCTGTGTTTGTTCGGTTGTTGGGACAAAGCATCCAGTGAAAAGGCGAAGACATCCCAAAGGAGTCACTGAAAAGGTGATATATTTCATCCATGATGGCGGAAAATGAAGCAGTATAAAAATTAGCTGCTCCTCCACATTGGAGGGTGAAGCAATGACATCTGAGCGAATCCTCATTATCCCGCCAGCCGCCTTGTGATCCCTGTTATCCGACGCTCATCCCTCTTCTACCGCCCAGGAAGGTGTAAGTAAGATTTCTCACATTTCCTTAATTCCCCCAACGTAACTCCCAGTTCGCCTTAAAGCAACTGGATTTTATTGCTGTTTTGTTGCTGCTGTAAAATCATAATCCTGGGGTTCGCCATCAGGGGAAAATCTTGTCATAAATACTGAAATAAGAGGCATAATCAGAGACTCGGATTCTGAGCGAGAAAACCAGTCAAGATTATGTTAAAAGACTTTTGGAACAAGATCAAAAGCAGACATCTTATGAGCTATTTGATTGGTGCTGCAAGTGAGCTAACAAATTGCGTGCCATCAGTGGAGTGGTGGTTAGCGTTAGAAACAGATTATCGGCCAGGCAGATTATCGACACCAATAGTAACAAATAGTAATAGTAACAAAGATGCTAATGTAGCAATGTATTATAACTAATGTAGCCTAACTAACTCCAAAGTTTGCAGCCAGCACTTGGGTCACAAATACATCAAAAGATAAATAGTTACATATGCCTCTTTTAAAGTAAATAAATGAGCAAAGCCACTGTTTTGTTCTTGTATATCAATTTTTGATCTTCCACAATTAAAATATATATATATATATATATATATATATATATATATATATATATATATATATATATATATATATATATATATATATATATATATATATATATATATATATATATAGGAATCGCTGGTCTCAGATATAAAAATAATAATAATAATAATAAAAATAATAATAAAATTTATATTTTTAGATCTGAAAAGAGTATAAATGTGTATTATTTAAAAGCTTGAAGTCAATACTTTTCCCTTTTACCGAAAATGAATATCAGCTCCAAATATCAGGCTACCAATGACTGGTATTGAAAAGAAAACCCTTTTTATCTTTTCTTATCGGTAATGGTCTAACTACTTAGCGCGCCTGCCTCACAGTTAGGAAGTTGTGAGTTCAAATATCTCGTGTGTGGAGTTTATATGTTAGAGCACTATTGAAAATGGGAATAGTTTGTTCAATCACGGCAACATATTTGATCATAAATTTGGTATGTGTATTCTGAGGACTTTATGGAAACTGAAATGGAACCTGATAGAAAAAAGCTTTCCCACGTCTGTTTTAATAGGTGTAGTCACACATACTTTCCCTTTATGTGATAATCACACGTCATATTACAAAGAGCCAGTAACTTAGATGAGAAACAAGCAAGCACCAATAAAAAGCAGATTGTAACGACCTCACTAAAAATCAAGAGAGGTCGCATGGGGATTATTGTTTGATGCTACAGATTCCGCAAATGAGCGAACAATCGCAAGCGGTCCACTGCTCTGTTTGTGCTAACTGGCAACCGGCACCAGCGAGCAGATGTGGCGCTAAAACATTCTGCGGGCCGCGACCCAACGATTGTCAAGGTGGCATTAAAACCTTCTCAACTGCGGGATGTGAGGACGTCTTCTTCTGTCAACAGCTGCGTCATAATTAGCCCTGTTGCATTTCAAAACAGGAGCAATAAACGTGGCAATTATGGCCAACATCTGTGGGCAAAAAACACTCGCGGAGATGGTTCTGAACTTTTTTTTTTAAAGGCTGTCAAATGTTTGAGATGACTGAGTTGCTTTCCTTGTATATGAATCTATGGTGTGTAAAATATATTTAAAAAATCAGCATGGCAATTTGAGTTCTTAGCAGATTTGAGTTTTTATTGGGGTTTTTTTTGTTTTGTTTTGGTGGGAATAATTTCCAGATCAAAGTGATAATATTATTTTGAGGAATGTCCAAAATCTGTTGGGTTCTACTTCAGCAAGGAACAGTAATTCTTAAAATTCTGTAACTTCATGTAACTTCAGGTAAAGTACACTCATTTAGCCATTTTCAGAATGAAGATTTATTATTTCATCTCAAATTCATTCCACGACTAAATTAGTGTTAATACCTTTAAAAAGACATATTGCCACTTGCGGTCACATGCACTCAAGGCTCACGTACTGACCACTCGCTTAGCTTGCAAACATCACATGACCAAAACCAGTGAAGTTATATTAATTTTAGATGATACATCTTGTGTTTTTAAAGATATTGATCATAAATGAAAAATGATTTACTAATTGGAGGCTAAATATCAACATTTTACCGTTCAAAATGACTAAATAGATGTACCATCCCTTTAAGTGTCTGGAAATCTTCATATAGGTCGCAACAAAAGACTTTGGGTCTGGAGTGTCAAACTAATTTTTGTCACGCGTCACATCATAATCATGGTTTCCTTCTCAGGGCTGTTAATACCGTGAACCCAAATAAATGGGACGATTGTATCATTTTACATATACACAACGAAACGATGAAAAATTATTTTTAAAACTGTCGCCTCAATTATTAATGCATTACTTTAAGGAAGGTTGGGAACAAACAAAAAAAAAGTGCAATATCGCAAATATTTTTAAAAATGAAGGTAATTTGCAATTTCGGTATTTCAGCAAGAAACAAGAAAAACAAGTGTGTTTTTAAAAGAATAGCGCCGCTTTAACCGACAACTGCAATACCCTTTTTTAATTAAAAAGCCTAAAATCTAATTCATGCCTGACAGTGAACGATTTAAATAAATAAAATGATTTAAATAAATATTGCCGCTACTTTTCATCATTAAATCGTTTGGGTGTATTGACCTTTTTGAAAGCCCGCAGTGGTTCTGATGTTTCTGATAGCAATTGATGTCTTTGTATCCCACTCCCAGTCAATGCACAAAGCCCTCTGTATTCATCATGAGGTGTCCATGCGGGTTCTAAAGGTAGAAAAGAGCAAAATATGTGCCGTTATCAGAGTGTGTGTATTTGGCTTATCTGCAAGCGTCACCACTTGGCGCCAACAACTATAAGGGTTCTATATTGTGTTCCCCCAAAAATCCTCTGCAGTATTCCACTCTGAATGCATCCCTCTTTGCTATCTGTCCAAGCTTAAAGCACCAGTTGTTTTCAGATGGGGGCCCTCTGGGAGAGAAAGAAACAAGTGGGCGATTACATTGCTTTTATCCTCACAAAGATGTGCCTCTCTTCCAGGATAGCTTAGCTGCTGCCAGGCTTTTTCTCTTCCTGCCTTTAAGGAGATTGTATTCATCTATGTCTCTCTCTTTCGAGCTCCCTCATTTGCTATTTCTCACCAATTGATGGTAATTACTTAAAAATCCAATTTTCTCTAAAAAGGATTAGTCTTTCTTTTCCACATCTTTACTATTTTGGTCAATTAAGCTTCGACACAATACTTGGAGCAGTCGGGTGGTCTGCAAGGGAGTGTGAAGGCAGACACATATACATATATATATATATATATATATATATATATATATATATATATATATATATATATATATATATATATATATATATATATATATATATATATATACAGTATATACTGTTACTATTGTCATTATAAAATCACGTGTCAGTTTTAATGATAGTGAAGGTTGTGATAATATATTCAAAGTAGAGTTAAAGTGTAACGTTTAAGAAGCCCACACACTCATTGGGTCTATATCATAAAAATGGTTGCCACCGCTACACAATCCATCAGGTTACATTTTGAAATCTGAGTGCTATATTACATTTTTTCACCCACTCACACCCCCACTGGAGAACTGGCGAGCATGCTTACATAAAAGGATATGCATGCCGATCTGGTGGCTTTTTGTCACTTGTTCATCAGTCAAGTTGAAATTACGGCTCTCTCGCTCACACACACACGTATTCACCACCTTTTGTTAAGCATCCTTGTCCGATACTTGATTTATTCAGCTCATTATTATTCTAGTCCAATTTTCAAAGTGATGACCTGCTACTTTAAATTCACATCAGTGTGATGTGTAGAAACAAAGCCAATCAAAGCACACACACACACACATACACACACACACATATCAGGATATGGATGCATTCGATTACAAGTAAAAGCACGTTTGAAAGCTAAAAAGGCACGATTCATGATATCCCTTTCGGCTGATTACGATCCTCAATTGACTTTGTTTGTTGCACTATTGGTGCTGATGTTTATTTCATCATTATTTGCAAATTACCTTCAAAGTGACGATACAACATCTACACTAAGACAAATATTTCTGCTAAATGTTTGTACAATAACTCATTGGTTGCTGAGATAATTTAATATGATCATAAAAGTATGCAATTTGTTTAGACATTAAAGTAGTTACTTATGTACTTTAGTACTTAATTACTAAATAATTAATAAATTATTTTAGATAATGAAGCACTCAAATAATGGAATACTTAACATTATGAAAACCTAAAGAAATGGATTATTCTAGGTAATTGAGCACTACAGTAATTGACTACTTTTGGTAAATAATTATTAAAGTAATTAATTGGTTTAAATATTAGAGTAATTAATTATGTTCTAAAGTGAGCATTTTATTAGTAGTTAGGAAAGCAATTGATTGACTTTAATAAGGTAATTTATTACTTTAGTCATTGATTATGGTACTTGAGTACTCCATTAATTTAGTAAAAGCCCTTTATAGTCTGCTATTTCACCAAATATTTAAAAAAATGGGGGAAAAATTATCTGGGATTGAAAATTTGGACTGTGCAAAAAGTGTAAAAGTGCATCTTTGGGACTGGATGAGTTAAGTGACTTTTTTTACATATTGAAGATTCGAGTTGTCAACAAAATATTTTATGACTTTTTTTAAATAAACATCTGACAAATTTGCAGTGCTAATGTCAATAAAGTATTATTCCTGGTTAAAAATAGTAAAACTTGGTCTGAAACCATGTTAATTCGCAGCTTATGAAATTCATACTTCAGTAATTGCACCAAAATGGTTTCTACAGCGCAAGAGAAAACCTGCCTCGGTTTCTGCATGAATAAACGCAGGATGATACCGAATCCCTCGGCAGCATTGATGTACTCGTGAATTCACACCATCTAATAACACCACCCGCATGAAAAATGACTTATGATTAGTGACAGGTGTTTTCGCCCGCCGTTCGGGGAATTTGGTGACAGGCTGCAAACTGTTGGAAACATACTCAATGTCGTTTCACACGTGTTGTGTTGTGTGTGTGTGTGTGTGTGTGTGTGTGTGTGTGTGTGTGTGTGTGTGTGTGTATATACGTGCATGCTGAGGGAAATGAGCTGGCAGTCAACCTGGGAACGATCTTGTAAATAAAGAAAGCAATATGTGTAAAGATGCAAAGAAAAGTGAGATGGCCATTCTATGATTGGCATTACTTGTGCCTACACAGCACGAACAAAAGTATCGGGACACGAGGCCTTCGCGCCTGCGTGAAGAGGACATCGAAGATGACACGAGGCCTTCGCGCCTGCGTGAAGAGGGCATCGAAGATGATATGGCGTTTGGAGCGCTTTTTTTGGCAGAATTCTTTGCGGTCAGACCAGTTAATCACTGTGACACATAAACAACCCATAAAAACACTAGACTACAAAGTTGATGTCACAAGAACCCTGAAGGATGGTGGCAAAGGGTAAAAATTGGATTCTAGCCTTGGATTGAGGTCCAGTCCTGTCTCAATGCCCTTCTAGTTATTTATTGTCTTCCTTTTCATTCTGCATCGTAGGGCTTCCATCTTTTAACTCCCTCAGATACGATGCCTCCCGCCCTCCTCTTTTTCTTTCTCTCTCTGCAGGTCTTCCTCCTCACTCTTTCTTTGTATAAATGCACTTCTCACCCTGTGTCAAGTGGAAGAGGGGGGACACCTGGGTTTAAATTGCTCGGCTTGCGGTGACTGAAGAAAAGCGGAAAGCAATTCCAGACACCATTTCATGGCGAGGTCCGCTTTTGCCAAGGCGCCCCGCGGAAGAGACAGAGAGAGAGAAACGTCGCCGCCGCTTAATGGGCAGCCAGTCAGCATGGAGAAGATTAGGCGGGGAAGGAGCGGCTGGAGCCGAAGGAGAGCGACATTATCTCGGTTCGCACTTGACAAGCAGTCGGAGCGGCCAGATTACTGTTATTGCCGCCCATTCTAAACAGCTGCATTCACACCGGGGCTCACAATGCACAGCGCAAACAGTGCTGCTTTGCACTCAGTGCTAATAATGTCTTGTATGCTTAAAGGGGACATATTACAGAAAATTGACTTTTTAAATGCTTGTGTACAAATAGGTGGCACTGCCAGCCCACCCATCAAGTGTGAAATTAAAAAAACAAGTACTATTTCTGAAAATGCGGTCTGCCCGACTGTTACATAAAATCTCATTTGCACAGTAATCACAGCGTCACATCAAATATTTTTGTCCTTTGGCATGACCACCTAGGCAGAACGATTCAGACTAAGGCTGTAGCTAATGATCATTTTGATTGTAGATTAACTTGTTGATTATTTTGTTACTCGATTAAGCATATTTTTCGAACATGCTCTAAATTCCAACCCTTCATTCAAGAGCAGGACATTTTCTCAAATTGTAAGTGCAGGGGAAATAAAAACGAGCATTTTTTTTCAATCCGTTTACAGGTTTGCCTCGTAACATCAGAGAAAAAAAGGCCAATGTAGATGTATTTATGTAGATGTATTTAAGTAACTTATTTCCTGTACTGTATATACATGTCATTGACCATGCTGCAAATTATGATGTTTGAGGGAATACCCTAAAGTGGTTGCCAGCCAATCCCAGTGAAAGATGAACAACAATTCACACACACAAGCACACCTAAGGACAATTTAGAATGTCAACTTCACCTTCCATGCATGTTTTCGGAGTTTGGGAGAAAACCGGGGTGCCAGGAGAGAGCCCACATGGGCTCGGGGAGAATATGCAAACTAAAAGGTAAGGAGACTTGAATTGATATTTTTTTGACTGCTTAGAAACAGCGTTACCTTTTGATAAGTGGGACATAACTGTCAAATTGTCGACAGAGTGGTGTTTTCATTTTTTGCTGGGAGTTTAGTATAGGAAGTGCTGCGTCCATGAATGAAAATGCTGATGTTGTTTCACGGGCACTACCTTTATTCATGCTAAAGAAATCATCAGGTGCCAAAGCTGGACTCACTTCCATCAGACAACCCCCGAAAATGTGTTAATTTCATCAAGACAAAAACAGGGTGTGGAAATATTCAAATCCATTGCCAGCCCTTTATTGTTGCTGTCTTTTCTTGCTAACTTCATTGTTGTTTCCAGCAATTGCCAAGCAGGCTTAATTGGGTGAGAACGTCTCTTTTTGAGGATACTTTAAAGTCTTCAAGTATTCACGCAACTTTGATCCATCCTAAATCGTACCCCTGCCATCACCGGCAGACAAAATCTCCCAGCAACAAGCGCACAGCATACCGTGGTGGTTCACAATCAATAGCGGTCTTCTTGAAGTAAATTGGGGTCCTGCTTTAACCTTCTCTCTCGATCTAATCTTTGAGAAATACCCAGTTGGCAGCATCGGAGCCTCACAGTAGATCACTGCGGAGCCTGTTAAATGCGGACAACAGCATTGTAAAGGCGACAGCATTGTTTATTTACAGCGCCGTCTTCTGGCAGGGTTGTTACGTGGCTCATAACTTCCAGCAGCTACTCACTTAGTCCATTAGGCAAACTGCGTATGTTTCAAACCTAGCCGAGCAGGCAGACTTTGCCCCATAACTCAGCTGGGGCAGAGCTGATCCAATACGATGCACCCACCGGGGGCCCGTCGGAGAGACGGTGAGGTCACAGGGGAGGGCTCACCAGATGCTGAATGACATCCAAACAATGGCTTGGAAATCACTCATGGAGATTAAAAAGGGCAAATGTAGCCGTGTTCTTCCTGGAAACCAAACAATCTTGCTGCACTGTTAGCATAATTACAAACATTTTAAATCCTCATGCATTGCCTGTTTCTACTGCGCCCGTTCTCAAGGGATACCTAGAACATTTCTAATGGCATTTTAAATATTTTGCCTGTCTGGATCACTTAAAGTCATCCATGCCAGCTGAGTATAGAAAGCTCGGAGCAAGATCTTTTGTCTCTTTTGTCAGGCTGCATTCACGTGTCTTTCTGATGTACCATAATCCTTTTCCGAGCATTGCTCTGTCACGTATTGATATTCAGTCGATGTTAGTCGTCATATTATACCACTGACTAAACAAACAGTCTCCTAGCATATAATTAGCTATCCAAAACTCTTCCAATTTGCCTGACAAATACTAAGGCAAAATTGCATTACAGTCCCGCAGGTACATTCCAAAATCAGATGCCACACACAACAATTTTTGTTCGCTTCAATGATTCAATTTGGTAGTTTACTTCCTTACTTAGCCCCACTGCAAGTTGACTGATAATGGATGGTGAACAGCCAAAACAGATTTAGACATTTATTTTAGCAAACATTTAAAATATCCAGATTAGCACCAAGTTACAGAATGTTGCAGGGTTTCCCCCTGAAAACTTGCTAAGCCCAGTGGTCAGGGACAGACCGGGAAAAGACGACAAACGACATACAGCGGTTACTATTCACCATTCATTAACCACGAAAACGAATGTGAATGGCAGCTTAGAATTATTATCCATCAGGGATGTGAGCGAAGGGTGTTCTTAGCGTGGCGAGATGGCAGGAAAAGCCTGGGAGCCCACTAGGCTTGTAGAATAGAATAGAATAGAATAGAATAGAATAGAATAGAATAGAATAGAATAGAATAGAATAGAATAGCATGTCTTTATTGGAATTGTACAGTAGGTGTACAATTAAATTGCATCTTGTAGCTCTATATGCAATACTATACAATACGATACATAACTGTAACCAAGCAAAGATTATCGTAAAACAAACATTAAAAAAAAATAGAGCACATAACAAAACACAAAATGCTAACGGATACCATTTTATACCGTAGAGGCTACTGATCACAATGACATTGACTGGAAATACGCTATGACGTGTATAAACTCTGTGGCTCGCAAAAAAGCGGTACTAAAGCTAATAAATGGTGAGATGAAGTTCTTTCTTAACATATGTTTTCAAAGCATTCTTATAGTTTCTCTGCAATAACCCCCGACATGAATTAGTATAATATTTTCATATTAACCTAAAAATATTTGTAAAACTAAAAGAGCTCTAGCCTGTGAGTATATCAATCCGACTTGACGCTGCTTGTCTGTCACTAATAATTTGGTCATTTCTTAAAAGGCACTGATTGAAGGAAAACAAGTATAGGTTCACCAAAGTAAACAACAGTACACTATTGTTGAGACGCTGATTGATCTTATTTTGAAAGTTATTTTCGGCAGGACTCATTTCGCTCAGGCTTAAGGCTTGTGGCTCAACTCGCACTCAGCAGCATTCCTGCCGGACTCAGACAAAGACAAACAACTTCTCTCAAGTAATGGAATCATCCAAGCCTCCTCGCTCTCTCTCTGTCTCTCACTCTCCCTTCTTCCTGGAGTCATCGACTGCACTAAGTTGTCGTCCTCGCCGTTGTTGTCGCCCCACTTATCTCCTTCTCCCCTTCTCCCCAGAAACTCTCCATCACTGTCATCCCTGCGAGATACTTCGCTGGACGGCGCCCATTGACACTATACACACGCATAACCACATACACATATGCAGGAGCATGCACACTTTTCTTCGTATTCACATACACGTACAAGGATCATTCCTGTCTTTCTCTTGCAGTCACTCATTCACAATATACACATCACTGCGTCGCTCTGTCAATGTAGTGGAACGACTCAACTCACTTTGCAGTGGCCAGCCACATCCATCATGGTGGCATTCTCCAGCATCTTGTTGCACTAGTAATTTTCTAGTCTTATCAAGTCTTTCTAGATGACACTTTGCAATCCTTTATTTTTGGCACTCTCTTTTTAAACCGGAAATACAGTAATCCAATGTTTAATATCCGGTTTTGGGGGGGGGGGGTCTTTGTCCCTTGCCACCAATGCAACACTGCGTATGTCTGCAAGAGAGAGTAGTGGAAATAATGTTATTTATTTAAACGAATACTTTGTCAACCTGTTTTTTTATTACCCCACTTGGTCAACTTTTTCCCCCAGCCCTATCTCCCACAATAGCGCAAATGCCAAATTCTAAATGCACTTGTGTAAAAAAATACCTAAAGAAAGAAAATGTCATCCGTGTGCGCAGTTAGACTGTCCTGTGCGCTAGACTTGGGATGGGCACAAAAATAAGTCTCAAACATAAAGTACTGTACATAATCCAAACTTGTCAAGCCAATGACACTGTATACACACATAATACAAACATCTGTCTGTCTCTTCCCATACATAGTTAATGGAAACATCTGCCCCTTCACATCAACCAGTGTCACTCGCAGTTATTGCATCTGGTGGAAGTGTCAAAACATCAGTGCAGTTCAAAAATGATCAACTCAACATGCCTCGCCCTCTGCGGGCTCTCATAAGTTGGCCAATTAACCATGCATTACACGTGTTAGCCTTTTATTTATGACTAACAAGCAGTTAACGAACTGTGATTTCCTCCATGACCGAGCGCATTGTCGGTTCTCAAAGGAAATCCGTCTGAGTTACGGCAAGTTGATGGCGGTATTTCATAATACGGGTGTGGGCGCGCCAGGCGCAATAACGCTGATTTAGGTCGTTGTCGGGAGCAGCCAGTGCTACACACTGTAACGGCGTATTGCTTTATCACACTCCGCATCCATCTCCCAACACCAAACAAGCTGCAGAATAAGCACAATAGAAGTTAAGTGGTGCTAACGTTAAAGAGATGTTGATTTGTTGCCCGTCTGGCAGTTTGTGTTGAGGGAAGTCATAACAAATGAACTGCAAAAGGAATGGAAGATGGAAGGAAGGAAGGATGCTGTGAAAAATCTGCAACTCATCAGACTTAGAGGCCACATACGCATGTGTTTGAGAGTTCAATAGCTAAAATGAAGACGACTTACCTTATAAGGTAAGTCAATTAAAAAAAAGTCTAGATAATAATGCTGAATGTCCTGTGTGCCATCACTAGTGTAAAAACAGTATTTTGATTACTATTGCTTTTGTTGAACATGAATTAAGTAGCAAAGTAAACTGGCTTTTAATTTATTTCAGAGGCGGCCATTTTGCCACTTAGTGAGGACTGATAATACGAGCTCAGTTGCTCAGGCCCCACACTACATTTGAGGATCTTCAGAATGCTGACTTTTCTGATTTCCGACAAGGAAAAGTGCAATCGAGTTGCGTCGGAAACAAAAAAGGACCCCGACTTTGGCAACCAGCTGCAAGATGACATCAATCAACAATGGCGAAAAAAACATCTAGAGTGGCAACAATTTAATGGAGTACAAAACCCTTTATTTTTCTGCAATTATCATGAAATTAAATATTCAACATAATGTCCCTGCAGTATTCCAACAGGGATTCACTGCTTGGTTCTTTTATCTATAATGCTCGCTATGCTAATACTAGCTACCAGAAGACGGCAACATCTCAAATAGACTATTTACTACTTCCTAGAAAGATGGAGGACAGAGCTACGGGGCCTTATTCTGCTCGATGCGGAAGAAGGTCTGATCTATTGCTCCTACTCATATTCTGCTTTGGCCGCCCCCCCACAGAGGGGGCGACCCTGTCCCACCCATGTGACTATGTGTGACCTTACAGTCTTAACCAGTTCCAACTAAATTATGTGTGCTAGGATGCAGATGGTAGGAAGATGCAGAGCTAAGAATGGTCACAGTGACACAAGGGCTTAGCTCAAGTCACCTAGGTAGTCACTAGCAGCCATCTTTGTTGATTACATTCACCGCAAACGCTTTTAGGTCAGAACTGGGAGAAATTCGAATCCTCTGCGAATGCAAGATGAGATAAAGACCATGGCTCACCTGCTTTCTGGGGTTAGTCATGTGACTTTTACAAGTTGAACTGTGAGTGGTCATTACCTTGACCAACTTTGATGTCATTTTAAGTCAAAAGTAAATGGAAAAATGGTCGCACCTAGAAATTGATAAAAGCAGGTGGATTTTATAGCATAATTCATTTTTCACTAATGCTTTATTAATCAGAATTCCGTGTTTACCTTAATGGGGTGCAAAGAACATATTATAGGCTTTGAGGTTTTTGGGTTTTTTCACGTCTCACAAATTGAGAATGAAGGAACGTTGCAAAGTTGTCGCCTGTAAAAAATGTTTCTCTGTCCCTGACTGTGCAGTTCAGCACAGTTTGAGTTACACTGCAAGGTTCTCAAAATGGTATCTGTTTTTGTCTAACCACACAGCGGAAGGTCTTCTACCACTACAACCAGGTATGAAAAGACATTCTGGAGCAGGCTACTTTGCAAAGCCAGGAAAAGTATATCCAGAGGGCTGCAGGGGAACTCAGGGGAAGCTTGATTCAGCAAAGCCTTGGGAGAGTGTCATTCTCTACCCGTACCAACGTCATGCGGCTGAACATCATGATATTCTGCTTGAAGCCTTTGAACAAGCACAATCTCTCAGACAAAAAAAAAAAGCATTCAAAACCCGACGCCATGGGTGACACAGACTTTTGCAGGAGCAGCATAGTGAGAGCAACGATGAGGCACACAGAGAATGCAAATGAGAGGGACGAGTATCGCAGTAATGATTGCCGTTATTTCAATTATAATTAGTGTGTGTTGCTAGCAACCAGTCGTATCATTAAAGTGCCTCCTGTTACTGCGTTAATTGCGGAGAATGCTGCGCAGAAGCTTGCGGGGTGCCTTTGGTAGCATGGAGAAGTTAGATCTGCAACTGTTGAATGTAACAGTATTTTGGAGATATACAGATCGTTTTTTTTTTGTTTTGTTTTTTATTGTAATGAACAAGATGGTTTTCAGAAAAAAAACATCCCAATTAATATATCACAGTCAAATTTGTTCTTAAAACTAAATATGCTGTACAGATCTGCTCCAGATTATGCTAACATTCACACTTAACATGACATCGCACTTGCTTGTTATTGTTTTTTGTTTGTTTGTTTGCTTGCATTTAATATCTTCGCAGGTACAACAAAGTAGCAATTTATCCGAGCTTGATTAAAGGAAGAATCAAATTAAAATGAAAAAATCATCTGAAACATGTTGTGTTGATGAGTGGAGGACTCTTTTTCTTCATCTCCCTCCTTATCAAGCTTACACAGTCGCATCAAGGTTTCTTCTGATCAAGGTCTAATTATGTACCCTAATCAACATCTGGGCCCATTTGCAGGCAGCTATACCGCATGCTCTCTGAGGTATTTATATGAGAATGTTGTTTGGGATCGTTCTAATTTCATCAATCCTTTTTCAGGCATGAAGTTCAGCAAGTAAAGCTCCTGGTGCAACCTCCCTCAGGGACTAAAAACTACAACAACATATCTTAAATTTTGAACGTTTCTATCAGAAGAGGGTATAAACGCCGAGGCGACTCTCTCTAAGGGAGCTGGAGATTTTGCTTTGCCTCTGGCTTGCACTGAGAGATGTTCATTTTCATTACTATTAATATGTACTAAAAAAATGTTAAACTTTGCACTCAACATCCTCATTTCACTCCCCCCCCCAAATAAAAACAGCAACATTCGTTGAGAGAGATGCTCTGAAGTGACATTTCCACACTCATTGCTTCATTTGCTCCCCTTATCTAATAAACAGGCCCCTACACTATTCCATTTACATTTTCAGCAGAGTGAACAAAGGTACACTTATAGTTGTTTCCCAAATTCAAGCACATACACACTCACCGATTACGAGATGCTGCACGTGACACACGTGCGCAGGCATGGCAGGCAACCCTGGTGGCCAGCCAATCGCAGGGCACACAGGGGCAAACAATCACTCACGCACCCAATCACACCTATGGACAATTTTAATATGTCTTTACAATAATGAAATTGAATAACCTACTGAACATAAAATGTGTTTTACGAAATAATATTTTCCTAAACAATTAAATCAATAAAGTATTTTTGCATGTGTGTTTGTTTGTTTTGTTTAAAACCTCAAGTACCCCCTGAAGTGCCTTCAAATACCCCCGGATTGAGAACCACTGATATAGACAATATTGCCATTACAGGTTCCTTGTCAAATAAACTGATTGCACAGCAACCCTCAAAAGTAAAAATTACGACTGCAGCTCTGGGTATGTTTGGCATCATGTCACTTTGTCACTTGTAATCTCGCACAATAATGATGATCTCTGATTAGGCCACTTTTGTTCATTCTTGATAGCTTCGCTTAGTGCCAACTACAAGGATGTTGTAGTGCTTCAGAGGTGCGCGAACTATGGCTATCCAAGTAGGCGGCCGCCCTCTATCCAAGTAGGCGGCCGCCCTCGCCGCCATTGAGAAGCGAAGCAAACAGACGCTTGGCAACGAGTCTTCGTGATGAGAGTCCTCTCCTATAGCTTCATCAGCCCTCTGATTACAAGAAGCACGTCGGTGACAAAACAAAAACACTGATTGTCCATTTTACTGTGCGGACGTGCTGTGATTGTTCACAAGTTATCCATGAATATAAATGCAAACAAACATCCATATAATCTCATGAGATGCTGGAGATGGGCTATACATATAGAGGTTCACTTTAACACCTTTAATTGTTGTTCCTACTCAAACAAACCGGAGGTGCTCTTGAATAATTGTATTGTAGTTGTATTTGTCGTAAGTATAAAGATTCACTTTCATGTTTTCATTTTTACAGACTCATGGAACTTCTAATGTGGAGGAAACATTTTTGAATGGATTTAAATATGCTCAAATGTGTATTCAAATATTTTTGAACATATTTGTCAGCTGAATGCTAAAAACCTAGCATTTTCCCCGTAGTACCACATGGTAATGACAAAAGAAAAACTAAATAAACAAAATCATTGCAGAAAAGCACATGACACAGGATAAAACAAAAACACAAATAAAAAATCACAAGGTAACTACAACAAAAAACAAAAAGATGAAAAGGAATCACGCTAAAAAATAAACCAAAGAAAATTAATCACAAAACAAACTCAAAAACATATTACAAAATGTCCGCAAACTCAAAAATCACAAACAAAAAAAAGAGCAACCTAAAAATACAAGGCGAAAACACACTACAAAACACAACTGCTACGTTTGCAATGTTTGCCAATCAAAAATGTTTACTCCACATTAGAAATTCCGTCCTTCTGTACATTTACTGTGTATTAACTACGCATCAAAAGCAACACGAATGAGAGACGTGACCTCATGACTGGCATAATAAAAGACATGCAGTCATGGCGAAACTGCACGCCTCCTCCATTACTCAAATCCGAGCGCAATCAGGTAAATCTCAGGTGGCGGTGGACGAGTGGGCTACACTAACTATGACAACACATCTAATTAAGTCCTCAGGTTCTCCTTTTTTATTGTGCAGAGGCTGCAGGACTAATTAAAGCCTCGAGTTTGAGTTTGTTTGATCACTTTTATTAGTCAGAGGGTAGTTTGTATTTGTTTCCAACTTCACAAATATTGCATTACTCTTTTAATGCGCAGTGTAATGATGATAAATTATTTTGGATCTCAAAAAACCTTAATATGACTTTTATTCCCTTTTAGGGGCAAGAAAGCCCAATAAAAAGTCAATAATACCTGCAGAGTAAAAAGATAAGACATAAGAGAGGAGCAGAAGGCGTCAGGGAGGGCCAGAGGGAGCGTGGGTTTGTTTGTTAAAGGGGGCTTGCAGCTCTCAGTGTGTTCTTTAGCGGCGTCCTGCTGTAGAAAAACAGGAGCAGAGGCCACGCCGAGCAACAACAAAACAGCAAAAGCGTGCGGTACATGGGGGAAAAAAAAAAGACGGGAGCATCACCAGTTGAGACCCCGACGCTCAACTTGTCAGTCAAAGCCTGGAAAGCCAGATTTCGCCGAAAGCAGTGTGTCAAAGCGAGTTAATGATTTACTGCATCACTGCTTGCTTGCAGCCCACTGACAGCAGAACAGAGTAGGGGCGGAACATAAACAGTGACATAAAACAGCCTGCCGTCTGTGGATATTAAACACTCAACTGTGTCACTTTAATCCAATTACAGTGGAACCTCCATAGTCAGACACAATTCATTCTGTGACACTGGTTGAATGGTAAAATAGTTTAATTGTCATACAGTGTTCCCTTGTTTTTCACAGGACTGAAAAACGAAAAGGTGAAATCTGTGAAGTATTTTTTTAAGTAAATTTTAAGTAAATTTTTTTTAAGTAAATTTTTAAGTAAATTTTTACCAAAATTTTTAAAATGTGAGAAATATTTTAACTTTACATATTTGAGACAAATACATATAACAGCAGCACACATACGGTACTTAAATCTTGAATTATTAAACCTTATACAATAACAGTTATTTCTTCCCATTTCCATCCTTTGGCCGTAGTTGGGGAACACGGAGGGACAGAGTTCTCCTCCAGAGTTCCCGTTGGACTAACGGCCCTCGGACGTCGAACTTGAGTGGAGTCAGTAGCTAACCAAACATGATAGCACGGAAGCAGAATTTACACTTGAAATTTTAATTCACTACAATAGAACTCTTTGTAAAATCTCCCTTATGCTCTCTCATCTCACTGTCACCCTCCTGTCTGAGTATTGGTTTACTCGGAGACTGCTGCTCGAGGGACTGTACACACCAGCTTGGACAAGACTGGACAATCAGCTCACAGTTACTCCAACAAGACACATGTTTGCGACCAATGAGGGCAGGAGTTGTAATCCACTTCTGCACTCATCGGTCGATGTTGTGCCAGAAACCAATCACGCCTCTTGTCGGATGTGCCCACAGCATGTAATTGTACAGTCAACTCGTCTGTAGGGCATGCAGGAAACCTTCACAGGGATGTGGATGGATGATGGATGGATGGACGGACGGACAGACGGACGGATGACCTGAAGCCTCATGAGATCTGCTAACATCTCACATGAGCTCAGGTTTGTTTTGAGACATATTTTCCCTGAGATTTTTGATCAAATTCTTCTAACCTAAACAACAACACCTGTAATATTAAAGAGCTAAAGACCTCTAACCTATAGAGGCCTTCACTCATTTGCATTCTACTAGTAAATAAACTAAAACGTTATTTAAACTCCCCGATGGATTTAGCTAATTACACAAATATTTGCAGCCACTTGCAACAGGTTGACTTTGATACGCTCTAATCGTTACTTAGCGAGAATTTGGCAGAGCCCGTTAGCCCAAGTGCCCCCTTTATGCCGAGAAGCTAATTAGTAAAAGAGGAGCAGCTGCGCAGGCAAGTGGCTGATAATGAGGGGAGATGACGGCACATCAACAGGGGTGATCAATGTGGGGCGGGGTCTCAGCGCAGGGGTTGATTTGAATATGAATGTGCTCTGTAAATATGTTTATCAGAAGCAATGCAAGCTGCGAACCAGTGTGAGTGGGGCAGGATTTTGCACAATAAACAGCAAGGTGAAGTCAAAGTGTCAAAACTTATGACCTTGCTGGTCGCGCCACAGCATTTTCGAGTTGTCAACTGCTTGAATAGCTGTCAAAAGAGTAAGGCAAGAAGGAACACAGAAAACAGCAGGAAAAGTGTAGGTTTCAAGCATGCTAAGGCGGTATAATCCCATGAGTCTACTTTTCAAAAAAGTTTTAAAAATCCTGGATGTTGTGTCGTCTAATTATTATTAAGGCAAAGTTCAAAAGCCAGCATTCATGGTGGTATATTAGCATGTCTTTTTACAGAAATTGAAATCTCAGTGGAGAATAGCTAAGAGGTTTTTTTTTTTTTTTTTTTTTTTTGTTAGACAAGCCAGTGACCTGCATGGACTAAGCATGCTTGTAGGGCCCAAGAGATGTAAAAAAGAGACCGTGACTGAAATCTGTCATGTAAGACATTGGTGCAAACATGTAAGACGTACATGCTTAAATAATGCAAGACATCTCGTCTCAACTGACGGCGCATATTCATGCACATGAACAAGCCTGCACGTGGAAAGCTCGTGATGTATGAAAGTGCAGTTTCCGCAGACGTTCCAATGTTAGATTTCCCACAATGCACCCGAACATAGATTGCACTAATGGCTTATTCATGCAAAGGGGACCCCGGCATCCTTTCTGACACGTTTCAACTGTGCGTTTAGGTTTTTGGCCCATTACAGGCGATATTAATCTGATGTCGTAGGGCTCATTTCCAAAGACGCGCTCCGTAATGAGGGATCAGAGGCAAGGTTTTATCATAGCCAATAAAATATGAGGACCATGTGTGTGTCTGATAATAAGACCTACAGAGAATTGGTGGTGGGGATGTGAGTATCAAGTAAAATGTCTGTCTGGACACAAGAAGTGAGACAAGGAGCGAATAATCGAAAGAGAAGCGTTCATTATTGCAATTACCGTATTTCTCTGAGTAAAAATCGAGTTTTGTTTCCCCTCATTTTCAACCCCCATATAAGGGGGGTCGACTTAACCGCATAACTCAAAACAGATAACATTGATTCAAATGTGAAATAAGTAATATGTCATTCACAAGGCTTCAAATTATTATGTATACATCTCATATGCATCTGTTTTAGCGTGCTGCGCAGAACATTGTAAAATGCACTTTTGTCAAGCGTCGCTTAGTTGCCTTTTTGTTGTCAATAACGAGGCTGCGCGGACTTTGACCCATTATGAAAAGGAAAATACGGCTTGACTTGTCTCTGATCCACGCTCTGATCTCTCAACAGTCATCACTTGGGTGCAGCTTGGGATACCCTACCAAGTAAGAGGATCAGTAAATTATATCCAAAGACCTCCCTTTCAAACAAATTGGATGGGTCTGAAGATGACTCCCCTTGGAAGAGTAATGAGGATGTTTGCGTAAATGACAAGCAGGAAGGAGAGGACATCCGTGAGTTAAGCGCGAGATGCTATTTGGCGTGTCAGATAGTGATGATGAGTTTTAAGGCTTTTCGACATCTTAATTTTCAGCCATGTCAAAAAAATAAAGCATTGAAACTTCAAATCATTTGATTGTTGCAACATTAGTTTCAGCATTTGTGTCTACGTGAGTCCATACATTGCCTCACACTTGTTATAGTACAGTACATGAACACCGACTCTCCAAAACGTTGCCATTGCGGTTGACACTGGAAGCCCTCTTTTTTCCTCTCTTTCCGGTAGATCAGAAATAGAAAAAAAAATGGAGCATGGAGCAGCTGCACTTGATGGGAGCTGAGCCATCCCAATTTATTTAGATTGGCCTTGCCTTATGCACGCCTTTGGGTTGCGTTCCCATGGGCAAACCGCGCATTCCGGATAACACTGGGAAATTCAAAAATGAGAGAGGACTGTGAGCGAAAATTGGAAAAGCATTGCGGACATTTGTGTTCTCCTGAAGGTTAATGCCGATCATCATTAAACTCACATCCTAAATGAGCTTCACACACTCCTGCGCAGCTTTTACATAGGGAAGGAGGAATCTCCATGGAAACCAGATGAAAGGCTCCAACAAGTGACAATTAATGCTCTGCTCAATTACTGTATGTTGAATTGCTTGTTTTAAAACAGCCAATTTGTAGGGGGTCTTTAATTACCTTCCTTAAAATTCCTAAAGCGTTGCCACAGCTGGCATTATGCTGATCCATTATTGACTCTGTGTACTGCCTGGCTCGTTATCAAGGTTTCTTATCAAAAGCCAACTTGAGCAAATTAAATAATATACTATTTTGCAGAGTGTTGCAGAAAATGATTTGTTAAGTCATTTTTTGTTCTTTTTTCTTTTTGTTTAATAATTGATCATATCCAAGATCATCATCTTAGTCACATTGAGGTCATTTTTTGCTATGCAGACCTAATTAGGCTAAATGGTTTAAAAATATATATATTTATCAAATATAAAATAAATGCTTGGGGGAAAAGTATTGAAATCACTACCCTATTTTAAGTAAAACTAAATATTAGAAAGAACAAAAATAAACACAATACTGTTCTAAAGGTGTAGACAAAAGAAAAAGGGTCATTGTAGAAAATACATATATACAATAGTAAACAAAAAAAATGACTTTTGTAGAAAAAAAACACTAATCTGTTGTTAAATATTAAAACACATTGTGAAGGAAAAATGCACTAAATCATAATGTGTAAGAATGCATTAGTTAAAAAAAATCAGTAAAAAAAAATTTATCCTTTGTATTAAATAGTAAGTGAATATTGTTAAGAATAAAGAACAGTATTCAAGCCCAAGTAACAATAAAAAAAACTGTGTTGTGATGTATTAATAATAAAAGTAAAAATACCGTATTGTGAATAATAAAAATACCTTAACCTAACCCTAACACCATTTAGCGTTTAATAAAGTGCACTGTTTACATCAGAACGAAAAAGAATGCCTACTCAGTTACATCTATATCAACATTACAATGCAAGAAAGGTAACGTTACTCTTAAGTATAAAAATAAACCTTGGGGTGGCACCACACTTTGTTAGATTGAAAACAAAAACTGAAATGATATAAACACAATATAATATTTGTATGAGATAAAAAAAACACTAACCTGGCTTTAAAATATATTTATGATTGTATGCATTTTGCCAAAACAGTAACTTGTTTCCAAAATATAGAGCTCAACTTTTCCTTAGCGCTGCTATTAACTATTCACAGGGAGTCTTTGTCATTATTAAACGAGTGCATATGTAGTGGTGCGAAGATGAGTGTGTTATATCACCTCCGGAAAAGTTGGAGGTGTGATCTGGGTTTGAACTTAGCGGTCAACTGGGAGCTGACTGTGAGAAGCTTGAGTGATCTTCTCATGCATGCTTTGATTTGGGGCAGCTGCGTAGAGGGATCAAACGCAGACTTTGCATTCCCAAAACATTGCATTTTCCACTGCAAGTCAAGACTGATTATGTTTGTTTACGTATTGTTTGTTTACGAGGCAACTTGTGTCCCTGGTTGACCATTTGTTTTGGACATATATAGCATTTAAAATTTGAGAATAAAACTGTATGTTATGACTTGTATATTATAGAGCAGTGGTTCTCAACCTTTTTTCAGTTATGTAGACCCTTTGAAATATATTTTCAGCCAAGTACCCCTTAACCAGTGCAAAGCATTTTTGGATTAAAAATAAAACTTAAAACAAGCCATCAGCGTCTGATTTATTCAACATCAGACCCTATCAAACTTCATTTGTATTGGTCCACAAAAATATGATGAACCTAAAGTGTTCTCTTTTGGATCATAGAAGAAATCTGTGATCCAAAAGAAGAAATCCAAAAAATGTTAATAATATCTCTTTTTCTTTTGATTAAATGTTTTATATTAGGGGTCTCAGATAAACAGATCACTTTATTACAATCATAGTTAAAGCATAATCTTTTTACTCAAAATGTATTTTTTAAGCTCTAACTTTATTATTTCTGTATGTTGATTAGATTGCTTTTATGCATTGGGCTTCTTTGAGCTTGAGTGTTTGGGGGTTGGGAAAAAAATGTCACTCACACCCTCAGGTGGATATTAATTGGCTGCAGTTATGCTAGAAGAGAATGTGACAGTTGTCAGACTGACGTATAGCAAATTGAATTTAAAAAGAAAAGAAAAATGCCCCAAAGGGCACCTTTTATAAAGTAGGTATGTGAATATTATGAAATTGTTTGTCGACATGTGCTGCTCCAGAAGAAGTGTTGAGTAGACAGATACTTTGCATCCGCTGCCATTAGAGTGCAAATCTAGCAGACCGGCATGTGGTGATTTAAAAAAAAAAAAAGAATTTGAAGAGGCTATAAATCAATCAATTTGGTCATGATTTTTCCCCTGAGTGTACTCTTCTGAAGAAACCTGACCCATAAGTGTTCTGACATTCAATGGTCTGCGTTTTTAATGAGTCAGGATTTATGGCATGCCTCGTCACGAGCAACGAGGGGACAGCCACCCTCCTCCCAAAAATGGAGCGGTAAACGCAATTAAGGGCCCACGTATCATCGCCCCTTTATTTCATCGCTCCAATTAAAAAGTACCAACCTCCTCGGATGGATCATTTCACATATAATCTGATGTCATCAGCTTGTTGGAATAAAGTTACAGTTGGCCTCATAAATTTACATTCCCCTAGAGGGTATATACAAAGTTACGAGCACAATTGTATTTACCCTGCAATTAGCTGTCGACCGTACATGGTGTACACTTTCTTGCCCAAAGTCAGCTGGCCAGCTCACTCATGACCCAAACAAGGATAAGTGCAACAAGAATGGATTTACACAACAGTAAGCGATCCAAAATCCAAGTCCTCCAGACACCACACGGCAGGCTGCATGTGATAGTCCGGAGGCTGGTGTGTCCTTCAAAGGTGGTCTGTTGCCTCTATCTAGTGGGTTTCAGAGGCTATTGCAGCACTAAATGCAAAACGGTTCACAACCACATTGAAGTATTTTTAGTCTGAATCTGATAATAAAGGCCATTCAAAAGCAATTATGGCCAAGTAAGACAATTTGACAAAAATGAATAGGCTGAGTCTTAGAAAGTTAAAGATAAACAACCAATGACACAATCTAGGAAGGAAGGACATGTAAAGGCTCTGCTGGAACCTTTGCCAAATTAATTCATTTTTAATGATTGCCATGCTAATAGTAATTGGTTCAAATAATTAGGATCATTTTCATGCTCCTCCTGAAAAAAAAAAAAAACACAAAGGGTTCTGGCCCTTGAGGAACGGAGCTTGACACCTGCGTGTTAAATCATTTGCCGTATGCCAGAAAGATGGGGTACACAGCTGTGGAGCCTTGTTCTGCCTTACTTTGACTGGGTCTTTGTTTACAGCACAGGTGTCCAACTCAAGGCCCTGGGGCTAGATCCGGCCCGCCAAATGCTGATTGGACTTTTGAGTTTCTTTCTAAAATGCCAAATTTACAAGTTGTCTTTCACTTTAAAAATTTTAGGGGAGATTTTTTTTTTTTTAAACAGATTCTCCCTGCCTCTGATTTCAAAACTTGCGTAAATGTGTTACGAACACACTTAATATTTATTTGACTTTCCTCTGACAGAAACTATAACTGCAATGCAGCCCTTGAGAAAAATGATTTTGACAATTGGTTTACATAAAACGAACTTCCTCTTTTACGTCAGCGACCATTTCCTAATTGAGTGTCGCCCCTGTGCATTTCCTGCATTTCCTGTAGATGTCGCTCTTGGTTTTGTTTCTCTTTGACCTCGCGCGACCGCGTGGTCACGTGACGCCCGGTGTGTCAGCGGGGAACAGCATGGCGGACATGCATGCGCAGGCAGGTGACGAATACCATCGACTGTCCAGCTAACCCCGCCCGAGAAGCAAGAGCAAAATCGGGTCGCCTCGAGCCGGGCCGGGCGAACGCGACCGAACGCCTCAGCGGAATGGATGACGAGACAAAGCTCCAGTTTCCGTCTCTGCCCGTCACCAAGGAGGAGCTCCTGGTTGGTTCTGGACGGCTTGCTAACCTCAGCTAGCTGCTGCTAAAGACACTCTAAACATGCACTGTATGCAATTGTGTGTTTATGGGTGGGGGGTGCCCCTTTAATGGCGTTACGAGAGTCGCATATTGTTTAAATCTTATTCGAATTCTTGTCAGATTCATCTCATTTTAACTGTGTTAGTGACTAGCCTGTTAGCATTAGCAACCATAGTTTCCATTGAGATAGATTCAAAACATGTTCATATCTGATTTGTGTTTACAGGACTGGGCTTATCCAATGAGACGAGAAATGCAGGTATGTTTACCAGTAACTGTTAAAAACTGTTTAACGGTTTTCTTAGGAGTAGCTCACTCATCAATTACATCATTCTTAAATCCTATTTGACAGTAACCTCTCACTAAATATGTGGAAACGAGCTCGACTATGACCCAAAGTAGAAGTTTTGTGTTTGTTTTTTTGCAAGTTGAGCCTCCAACATGGACTAGAAATCCAATCAATCTCGTCAAAGGAAAGCAAATTGTGCAGAAAACCACTTAAACATTGAAAAGTAGAACGAGTGCATTCAAATGTTTTGAGCAGTTCAAATAAGTATCATCTATGAAAGGTTTGAGTACATTTTAGATTCATCCTGAAAAATGTTTCACCCAACTCAAGTATGACAATACCAAGTATTATTTTGGGGACTATTGTGTAACATTTACTGTATTGTGTCAATCACTGGACACTTTGTTAGGTACACTTGCACAGTACTTAATACCCGATACAGTATGCTTACAATAATTCACAAAATTGTGATCATTTATGTCTTTTCATTTCTTAAAAAAAAAAAAAATAGGAAATACTACCCGGGCTGTTTTTGGGTCCCTATTCTGCTGCCATGAAAAGCAAGGTAATTATTTGTTACAGTGGAATGTAATGCATTGATAAAACAAATGTTTTACAAGATATGTTGTGTATGGGGGTGGCAGCGGCAGGTTCTGGAGAAACATGGCATCACGCATGTGGTGTGTGTGCGCCAAGACATTGAAGCCAATTTTATCAAACCTAATTTCCCTCATACATTTAGGTAAGAATTTCATATTTATCTCGTCGTCAGTTGTTGCCCCTGTCTGACTTGGCTGTGTTTTTCGCAGATACCTTGTGTTAGATATTGCAGACAATCCAGTGGAAAATATTATCAGATTTTTCCCCATGGTGAGTTTTAACACTATCCACGTTCTCAAGGCTATGTTTTCATGACAGTTGTGTATTGTTGGATCATTTTCTTTCTCCAGACTAAAGAATTTATTGATGGCTGTTTAGCAAGTGGAGGTGAGATCACATTGTAAAGTCGCAGCACAACCTTTTTTTTTTTCTGCATTTAGATTTTTTTTTCGTTATTCACCTTTTTAGGAAAGGTACTGGTTCACGGTAATGCAGGGATCTCAAGAAGGTATCTTTCTATTTCTTTGTTGCATTACTTTTTTCTTACACTTTATTTTTCTTACTTTAATTAAAGGTGGAGCTCTAAAAATGTCTCTCTTTTTCCATTTCAGTGCTGCCTTAGTGATTGCCTACCTAATGGAAACATTTGGAATGAAATACAGGTGAGTGTTTTCCCTCAATTTGGTGTTTGACCCATTTTTCATTGCACACACTCGCTTTTTATGGCGCCTGGGGGCTACATGGTGCTCACCATGTGACTGAGCCCTGTTCTAAGTTGTGTGTTCACTCCAGGGATGCATTTAGCCACATCCAGGAGAGGAGGTTCTGCATTAACCCCAACATGGGATTTGTGCATCAGCTTCAGGTGAGCTTCAACAATTGAAAATGTTGCTAAAGGTTGACCATTCCCGGTTGTCATGAATGGCCCACCTTTGGATCACAAAAGTATCTCATTTGTGGAATCACTCGAGAGGTGCTGATGAGCGTTTTGTTTTGTAGGAATACGAAGCAATCTACCTCGCCAAACTGACTGTAAAGATGATGTCACCGGTGCAGCTGGGCCGCTCCTTCTTACAAGCAGGCATGCCAGGTCCTTACACAGTCTGTGATTGGGGGGATCCAACATTTTGACAAACTAAGCAGTCGTGACTTTTCTTGGAACAGGAAGCCGTAAGCGCAGCCTGGAGGAAGATGATGACTTTGGAGCAATGCAGGTCACAGCAGCACAAAATGGATAAACCTTGCTTCCATTTAGCCACATGGCTCATTGCACTGTTTTTGTTTGTTTTTGTTTTTTACATTTTTAATGGGATTAAAAATGTAGACATTTGAAACTTTTTTTCGGGGGGTGGGGGGGGACTCATGTCTGAGACATGGGTGTCCAAAGGGGATGAGTAAATTTGATAACCTTTTGTTGTTTGAGCTGTATGCACTGATGGGAAACCTTTTGCAGTTTTATAGTATTTAAAGCATTTTTGCATTTGCAGCGGGACAGTATTGCAATCATGCACTTTCTATACTTGAAGTTGTGTAGATGACCAGAGGGGGGCGGGTGGGGAAAGGAGAAAGTGGCCAGGATGTCGCCCATTGCAGGACTTGACAAAGAGGGATAGTAAATGCCTTTTTTGGTGTCATAGGATTAACAACTAATATCAAGCTTAATGTTGGACAGGATGAATTTGTTACTTAATAAAAGGTATAACTGAATCCATTTTGTTCCCTCTTCTTAACCAAAAAATTCTGAGAATGTTTTACTAAGATGAAATGAATAGTTACAATGTTATTAGGAACATAAAGATGCAAAAAATGTCTGTTTATGGTAGACTACTGCATCATCCGTTTTCTACAGCCTTTATCTTATGCAAATTGTTTTCTTAGCTAGGTAAGATTTTAACCTATCCTTTATAACATTGGATAAGACATGGGATATATCAAAATCATGGACAGAGCATGCACTTCTTATTTTAACAAGTCCCAAGTCCAGAAAGTACAAGAAATCAGTTTGGGTTACGTTCATTCCTGCTGTTTTATTTCCTTTTTTTTTTTTTTTTAACATATTTGGCAATAAATTACATTAAATACATTCCCGCTGCCCGACTAGGAAAAAAAAGTGACATAAATTTACAAAACTAATTTTTGTATCCACACCCAATCACAAAATGTGATTGTTACAGCATTCCAAATACAAAAAAAAAAAAAAAGACTTTTATGAATTAATATAAACGTGTTGGCTGGCTTACACATTTAAATCCTGTAGGATTTATAGCATCACCAAGATTGCTTAGTTATTTCCAGCACTGGTTAATTTCCTTTGAATTCTTGTTTGGTTACTTGCCAACTTGGCAGTTATTATTTTTTTGTGATTTATTGGATGTTTTGAGGACATACTTTCATTGAATCCCTGGCTGGAGTTCATTCAAATTTTCTGTCACAACAGTAACAAGTGAAGACATTTGCTGTAACTGATGATCCCTTCTTCAGAGCGCCGCTGCTGTGAGGTAGCCATTGTTACCATTATTTTTTTTAAAAGGGGGAGCTTAGACATGTTTGTATTTACTTCAGCTCTGAGGTCAGGGTGACGCTCCTTGAGACGAATCAAAAGTTTCTAAATTATGCACTCCAAACCTGAATGTTCTCCTCAGCTGATGTCAGTGGGTGGCGATAAAAGATGCATTGCAGACCCAGAGTTCCTTAGTGGGAAAAGCGACACTGCATGTAGGTCTCGTCGGAAGCGGCGTAACCAAACTTTTGGTAGAAAGCTACGTTTTTGGGTGCACATTCCAGTGTAATTTTATAGCAATTGAGTTTTTTGCTGAGAAGCGTAAGCGTGGACATTAACCTGTGGGGGAGAAAAGATGGACAAGGGGATTGAAGGTAGAAGCTAAACTTCTTCCCATAAACAAATACTTCTTAGTCCAAAAGGTTCAGGAAAAAATAAAATGCACTTATTCTTTCAAAGCAACTATGGGAAGAGATGAATCTGTGGTCATGCGCTTGTTCGATGACATAAAAAGAAAGTCAATAAATATTTGACTAATTTCATGTATGGCACTTATTCAACTGGCCTATTGAAAAGGGTTACGAGAGGTCTCACACAAAAGGAAAGAAATTAGGGATGCATTTATTTGAAGAATTTGTTCAAGAAGGTCCCAAATGAAGCAAAAAGCACACAATTATTAGAGATCTGGTAGTTGTAAAAGGGGTTACACAAAAGGAAGAAAAAAAAGATACATTTATTTGAGGCACGATGCATGTTTGTTCCAGCAGATGATGCAAACGGAAGGAAAGAAGGATGAATCTATGCGTGGTGCACTACAGGCACAAGAAACTGCCTCAAAAAGAAGGGGGAAAAGAGATGCAGTATATCGCTTTTGAAGTGCTGTGATTATTGTTGTTCAAGGAGATGATGCAAAACAAAGGAAAAACATGTATGTATGAGGTGCAGCAGTGATTCAAGGGGACAATGTAAAAAGAAGAAAAAAAGGGTTGCTTCAATTGATGTGTGATGCTCTTTTCTGAGAGATGATGCAAAACAGATGAGAGGGTGCAGGACAAAAGCATGCATTCAGACGTAGCTCATTTTTACAAGGGGATGGTGCAAAATGGGAAAAGTGAAAAAAGGAAACTTGGATTGTGGAGCTTATTTGATTACGAAGACAACATAAATATTAGGCATGGCATTTGCACGTGGTGAAGGTAATTAGAGCAAAATTATAATTATAAAAGTTTTTTTTGGTTTACCTGAGGAGCCAAAAAAATGCATTTATTAAACGTTCTGCGTTTTTTGACAGGGTTGACTCAAACGGATGCGAAAAAGATACTTGAGGTTATATTGTAGGTGTTGCGTACAATTATTCAGAGATGACACACTATGATTAATGGTGTCTATTAGAGTGGAGGCAACTGTTCGAGCAGCAACAATATGCAGGTTGTCACCAAAATAAAAGTGAAATAAGTTACACACTTTCAAAAAGAAAAGTGTCTGACCAAGCAGAGCTGTACTCACAGTTTTCCCAGCTGTTTGCCTCTGCACACGTCACTAACAACCACCTCCTCCACTCGGCCTCTCTGCAAACAAACCCCGACAGATCAAGTTCTCATTCAAGCTCTACAGTCTACCAGTATGCAGCATTAGCTTTCACAAACTTCCTCATAGGCATTCCTATTGAGGAAGACACACTTGTACTGTCTTAAACTTACCTTTGCACAAGAGTGAATGAATTTGTGCTCTGTAATCAAAGTGGCCGTGGCCACAATTTGTCCAAGATTGGTGTCCTCCACCACCACAACATAGTAGTCTCCTGTTTTTTTCATGTGCTCAAACTTCTCTGAAAGATTAAAAAAAAAAGGGTTGAATTCAGATTCCTTTGAGCTTTTAAAGTTTTAAATCAATTTAAAGTTATGTTGTTAAATCATGGATCATTTGAATTGTCAAGTTGTTTTGACTTACTTATAAACTGGTCTGCGGTGACATCACCTGTCTCGGTTAATTGAGAGAGAACCTTAAAAAACCCTAAAAAAAAAAAAAAAACAGGAAAGGTGTCAGTTACTGTACACCCTTATTTATTAGCTGCTATCACGTGCAAGAAAAAATAAGAAAAAATTGCACCGAATGTGTGACATTTTGGAAATTACCAGATGGTTCAAAATGTGTCACTTACCCCTGTTGAAGTCTGCGGTGCAGAGGGGCCTAAGCACAAGGCCTTCGCCGGGGTTGGTGGGAGAGATGAGAGGGGAGAAGGAGACACTGTTGTCGCTCCAGTCTAACTCCTGAAGCAAAGAAGGATCAAATAGGGGTGTCTCGTCTAGCAGCATTCCACAACCTCGGTCTGGGAAACCCACAAGAATATAAATGAGCTCATGCAGAAAATACACAGTCAAGCATTTGTGTGTGTACAAAAGGAAGATGAGAATTTACACATACAAAAAAAAAAAAAGTGGTTGTTGAGTTTCAACAAAGCACAAATATGTTTGTTTTACTTTGTGCAGGACCTTGACCTGTCAAACACAAATTCTCTGGCTGTTTTCGGTTCAAACACCTTTACTAAAATCAAATTCAACTATTTCTTTTGTTGCAAGTAATTTTTGCCTAAAAATTATACAATTTTTGTGATAATTCTTGAATGAAAAGTCATGAAGAAGATGACTCATTTCTGTTCTTTCCTATAGGAAGAATAAGAACTATGATGTTTAGCTATTGCATCTAGTGTGCTGGTCAATGAATCACACGTCATAAAATCCTATTTGTCTTCATAGGATCTGGGCCAGGTCCCAGAACAGGATACAATTGGGATATGAGCCCATCCCGCAAAGGATTTAGTTAACACGACCAAGGAAACATTCGCCCATTGACTGAGGTTGCCATAGCGACATACACTTAAGCGTACTGCTGGCCTTCATATTACATGAATGTTCCACACACTGCAACTCGTCATTAGTCACACCCCAACAGGACTAATTTGATAAAATACAAACAGCCCTACTATAAATCATCCTCAAACGTTGATATTTATGAATAGGTGCTACTGGAAGGTATTTACTACATCTGACTAAAACATACCATAAACCCTAAACAATAAAGTGCTCGGAGGGATGGATTTTACTTTTATTACTGGGTTGTTTAAATGTCAAATGTGTTCAAAGTTCATTTGGACATATTTGCTTAAATGGTTTAGAGTCCTGCCTGACAGCCCGTGTTTGTTTAATAGAAACTACTCAACCACGAAACACGAACAAATCTGATTAAAATTTGAGCCAAAATTTTTATTTCTAATATTTAATTAGGAAAAAAAAAACAGGTTCTAGTTTGATGCCGAACAGAAGCTACAAAAAGCAAAACTGTCAGCGCTCCAGTTGACCACTTATTTCAATGTGTATGCTAAGCGGCTAATCAGTCGGCTAGCAGGCTAAAGTACTTACCGGTCAAAAGCAAAAAGGAACAGACGGGCAGGGTGTAATTTCCGCGTTGAGTTAAGGTGATGCCGTGGTTAAACTCTACTACTAGTTGCCCAGCCGGTCTAGCCACATATTACGGTTTCAAAATGAAGCATATTTTTGAATGGCCTCAGCCACACCACCAGGGTGGGTGTTGGAGTCTGACACATTGTGACGTGGCAAAGTTCCCGGCGGTAGCGAGCGCACCCCGATGACGTCAATCGGAGCTCCACTTTTTTTTTTTAAAAAAAAATAGCTCAAAATGTATGAAACGCGCTTCAAATGTAATTGCAACGGAAACTTTCGGCATTTTAGTAAACTGAATGATACCAACTGTTTTTAGTTAAAGGGACAATGTGTAAAATTTAGACGGTTTTTCATTACGGGAGGTGCTGCTTTTACCAGTGCCTAAAGCTGTAACGGGACATGGCAGCCTACGGAGGCGTGCCACCCCCCATGTAATATAATTTAATGATATCTAGACAGACGATTATATTTAAACATACTGTTGGGAACACATGTCGTTGAGAACATATTTTTTTCTGCAACTTTTTGAAATTTAACGTAGTCCTTTTTAATGACGGTCTAAATCTTACACATTGTCCCTTTAAAACGAAATGAGGTTACAAGGCTACATGTGTAACAGGCTACAAGAAAACTGGAAGGCACCGTAGTTTTATCACTTTACCCACCTTAGTACAGGAATCACAGTCAATGTTTTTATAAAATTAAACGTCTGCCATGATCAAATTTAAATAAAAACATTGTTCCTAGAACGTCGCATGTTGGGGCTGTCGTAAACTGTGACGCTATTTCACCCAATACAAAGCAGAATTCTCCAGATATGTCTCAACAAAATATTGTAATTTACACTGTCATTAGCTTATATTAATTGAACAATGTGCTTTCCTCTGCAACTGTGTGGTGATTACGTATCAGGAAAGCTTTCAGTAAGATAGTGTAGTTATATACCACTACAAAGTTCAAACAACATCATAAATCATGTACACTGTTCAAAAGAAGAAACAAAGTAAGATTTTGCTAAAAAGCTGCAGCCACTCTTCGTTTTATTATGTATTCTGTATATCAGTTACAAAAAAAAAAGTAGATTTACACAAATGACCCATGAGGGAACCGTCTTGTTTTATAGGCACATTTCCACTGGTAACGTTCAGTCCAAAAATGTCTCTTCATCTATGACAACGTCCTCTATACAAACTCAGAAAATTGCCAGAAATTAAGTGTTAAATAAATGGAAAAAAAAAAATAAAATCCTGTTCTCACCAATCCAAATCACGCCCCAAACATCCCCCCTAAAGTGAGCAAATAGCATCCCATATCTGCACTTATAACGGGTGGTGAACATGAAGCCCATGAGCCATAAACATAACTTGATCCAGCCTACTGTGCAATTCCCAAAACAAATCCAAAGAGTAACGTTATAAAAATCGTGTCATGATCTGGTCTGATCATGTGTCCATTTTGCTGTACTCTAATGAAAACCAAAATATTCACATTGTTAGTGATGATGTTGCTTGCTGGTATGCCCCCATCCCCTATAGACAAAGGCGAAATATTTCCATACACCCTATTCATATTTTAAAATGATAGAAATAGACATGGGATGCCATATACTCAGAAAATAATTTATCAACAGAGTAGTTTAAGGAAGGAAACCCATCACACTTTTACAAAACATAGTAATTCCCCTTTGTAACTTACAAAAGAAGAATATTAGAACCCCCAAAAATGGACATGTCTATGACCCCTTGCTGGTTAAAAAACAAAAGATGAAAATGATACACTGCTGACACGTCAATACTTCTGTTTGCAGCATTAAAAACATTCATGTCCAGACTGAAAAATACTAAAGTGACATTCTCTTACGCAAGGGTAAGAAGCAAACAAAAAAGATGGATTTTGCCTACATTTAGTCCAGTTCACAGTTGAAAGCCATAAAAAACACACTAATACAGGAGATGTGTGTTTTTTTTTCTCAAAGGATAACATAAGAATCCTAAAAACAAGGAACCCAACAGCTTTTCAAAGGCATGGTTTCTCTGAATGCAACACATGCTCTTATATTTTCTCAGCCGACATCCCGACAACATTGTAGCTTCCTGCCCGCACAAGCTGCTGCTTACAATGTGTGGCACGTACACAAAGAGCACTGGCAAACACAATGCTCCTCGTAGTTTAGCTGCAATTGCAGACACGGAGGCCTGAGCCATTTAGTCCGGCCTTGAGAATAAGTAACGGTGGCCGGTGACGGTAATGTACATCATGAGGGGGCAGGATTTTAAAAACACTGTCGTCATGTCATGCCTTTGCAGTGGATGGTGAAGTTTGAAGCGGTGTTTTTAGGGCTCCGCGTCTTGTTGCATGCGTCTCTCGGCGGCTGCCGCCAAGACTCGACGTCTCAGCGTTGTTGAGTCTGCAAGTGAGAAAGAGCCTTCTTCCTCGTCCTCCAGGCTGGGAACATTATCATTGCCCTCTTCCGGACTCCTGGTCAGGTATCTCCTGCAAGTAATGCTACAGTGATTTTTCTGAAAGCATTCTATTATGTCATTAGGCTACCGAGTTTAACCTCATCTATGAATGATCTGTTGTGCTTAAGAAGATTAAATGTGGCCCTTGTGGCCCCCACTGTACCTGCGCGCCTGCAGGATCAACTCCTCTTTCCGTTGCTTTAACATTGTCTGCCTTTCCTCAGCCGACTTGGAAAAGCGACCACCTCGGGCTTCCGTGTTGTCAGGTTCGCTGGGGCCCTCAGCAGCTGCAGCAGCGACTCCACTGGTCCCCGCTTGTTCGTCCAGTGCAGGACTCACCTGCAATGCACCGTGCTCAATGGCCTGCAACCACACTTTTCATAGTCAACTTCAAGCAACTGCAGAACAAATGATATTGTGGCCAAATGAGCACTTTTTTAACTGAGTGCTAATTGAGAATACTTGAAAGTTGAAAGGATGACAGACCTGCGTGGGCGGAGGGAAAGGCACCTGGATGCGTCCCTCCAGGATGTTGTCAGTGGTGACTTCCACAGAGCGGGTTAGTTGAAGGTCTTGCATGACCAGGTAGGAGGGCACCTGAGGAAACATCTCCTGGATCTGATGGGCCTGGTGAATAGCAAATAGAAGTAGAATCACAGAGCAATAGGGAAAAAAAAAAAAGACCACAGAAGGAACAGAAACTAGGGATGTCCCAATCTCAAAATCGGGTTCAAACGTGGTTTTCAGTTGATGGGCACAAAAATATCTGATAAAAAGGTTTTCAGAAGATTGGGGCAAAAAGGTAAAAACAGCACACTACAGGTTAGCAATAGACAAGTCGTTTGAAGTAACTTTAAATACAAATTTAAGGAGTGTAAATTATTTCCTGACAAGCTTGTTTCCTACTGGTTGCATTTAACAAGGTTATAAATAAACGGTGTCAACGTACCCATCCAACTATGCAGAGTTGCCAATTCGCCTGCATACGCGAATAATGATGTAATGTATTGTTTACCATTAAATACTGTAATTCCTCAAATATAGGGTGCGCTTTCCCCCCCCCAAAAAAAATGAACGCCACAAGTACGAGTGCATCCTATAAATGGTAACTTAAAATTTATATTTTTTTATTCGACACCATTCAAGGAAGCTTGATCTGCCAGCCGCACAAACCGAGTTTTGACACACAGATGTGCATTTTATATCTCCCATATTCTTACTTAGAATAATTACTGTGACGGAACGTACCAGAAGGCAGACTTCAGGTGGCTGTTAGCAAATGCCTGTTGCAGCTAACAGCAGCTTGTGTTAGCTGATGTTGTGACAGCATTATTTTCAATAAGAGAAGCATGCAAACTGAACCACCACCCAAGTCCATCCTTGTTCACACACAGGAATATTACTAAAATGGAGATCATCATGTAAAAGTTATGATGTTTCCACTTGATTCAATTAAGAGCGCACCGGTTAGACGACACGGATAGGTATTCCATTTGACTTGTTTATTAATTGAGGTCACACATTGATACGTATTGTGCTTTTGCTATTGTCTTATTAATGGCTATAGGTTTTCTATTAACTAATTATATGCTAAGCGGTAGACCACTATCAGAACATCTCTCAAAATGACAATGGTGTGAAAAGAATCTTACCATTGCTGTCAGCTGAGAATTGTTAGCCTGAGCAATCCCTAAGATGTTGGTGGTGTGCATCACCTCTACTGAGAAACTGGGCAACCAGCTGGCAATACGTGAGCCTGTGAGAGAATGTTTAATTAAAATGACTTGCTAGTGCACTGTGTGGTAGCTGCATGTTTGTGCATCTCGACAGACCATCAAAGTGGAAGAAGTGATTGTGCTGATTGATGTGTGGTCTCGGATCTGCAGCGGCTCCAGCAGGACCGGCGTTGTCTTCCATGCGGGCACCCTGCTGCTGGCCTCTGGCCTGCTCGCCTTCCCCATTGATGTTGAGTGACGTACGGCAAGTGGGGCATGAGGTGTCCTGCTCCAGCCAGGAGCGCAAGCAAGAGCTGGAACAAAAATAAATAAATAACACACCCAAAAGGGGGGAAAAAAAAACAACCTCAGCTCGGCCTTTTTTTCCATAAAACATGCATTTTAGGTCAAAATCTCACTTGTGGAAGAGATGACCGCAGGGAAGCTTGCGTGCTGTCAGCATGGCATCCCAGCAAATGGCACAATCATCATCGTTTGCTGCCAGTTCTTCGGCAGTGGCGACCGCAAATCTGTATCAGAGTGCCTCAAAAATTGTAAGCATCGTTCAAAGGAAAAAATATATACACTTTATCAGTAGTGCCTTATTCTCACCTGGCCTCCATGTTGTTAATGACTCGAAGATAGTTTTTATGTCTGCGAATGCGGCGCTGCACCTCATGGAAGAGGTAACGCAGTTGCATGAAGATGACCAGGCTTGCCATGGACAGCCAGATGTTACCAAAAAGCTGATGAGAGACGTTCAAGAAAAGTTGGAAAAATACAAGAAAATGAGGTGGAAGCAGGTCCGTATATTTATTTCCACTCTTTGTCTCACCAGCATATGAATGTGATGCATGAGGTCAAGAAAAAGCATTGCCAACTCCATGATGAAGTCTGTATAATAGACATAGGTTCCTTTACTCTCCCAAGTTCCTAGGTGGTTCAGGTCCCACAGGTGGATGGAATACCTATAAAGAAGCAAGCAAGGGAAACATGACATGTTATGCCTATCAAGGTCAATACAGTCACTAAAGGTGGGGAAAAAAGAACGTACACAAGTACCTTGACAGATATAATGTGTTGTGTGACCAAACATTCACCAATGAATTTTAGTTACTGGTAATTAAAGTTAATAAATTGTATGTTGTTGTTTTTTTAATCAAGAAAACAAAACAATCCAATATTGTGAAGAATGAAACAGGTTTTATAAAGAATAATTAAGGTGGCTCAACCACAACAGTTTCAAGGTTGGATGGATGTGTGTGCCTTTAAGGCATGTGACCTTGTGATAACAGAAATTTGGCCATTTGGCCTATAGTTCTTCCTTGCCAATGTTGCCTTTTGTAATGTTGTCTTTGGCCATTTGTCAATTGCAATGAATGGCAAAAAGTGTGACCCCTTTTTCACTTCACTCAAACAGTATATCTAAGTTTTACTGGTAATTTAAATGTAGGCTTATATTGCAAAGAAATCAGTTAAGTGCTGCCTCAAAACTTAAAAAAGTTTCTCTGTGACTACTGGGGGGGGGGTGTCTACTTCTGGAGGTGTAAATGGCCAGAGACGAACAAAAGGGTTATTTATGAAAATTAGAAAAAATCAATTTGTCAAAATGAATCAAATAGATCAAAAACCTCTGCCAACCAATCCTAAAGCTGCTGAGGCAAGATTATCGAATGCTGAACTGACGTGTGCATGTGCATGCCCGCCTTAAGGAGATCATTAAAGGGACTTACCGCATGATGACGTGACCAGTGCGAACAGTCACCATCAGACACTGAAAAGGAGTCGGCACAACATATCAGTCTGGGTTCAAACAGTAAAAATAACATATTTCCCAATGTTTACCTCTGCGGCCATGAAAGAAAGAGTGTGCATTCCATGGGATGCCCCCAGCAGACCACAGACCACTGCCAGGCCACAGCAGTCCAGCAGAAGGGAGACCAGCAGACACATGACTCGCACGTGACTGTTCATGGGAGTGGAGGGCGAGAAGGACAGCTGCAACGAAAAATAACAATGACAAGCAGAGTTAGAGGTGGACTGACCCGTGCTATAGGAACATAATTTTCTTATCCCGCCCTATGTTTTCTCCCAGTGTCACAACGTCTTTTCAATTCATGATTGGGGTCATGTTTTGTTTGATTCAGTTATTTGCTTCCATGTAAATAACAATTACATAAAATGGCATTTAAAGTTCTGTCATAGTTTGTAGTTTTGAATTGAAAAAGACATTTTTTTAATTTTACAGTATTATTGTTGACGCATGAGTAATCTTGATGAATGGCACTTTGACTCATTGAAAATTGTATTTGCGGCCCTTAGAAAGATATTTTGCTTATTTAGTCATTTCCAGGGTGGAAGACTTGTTAACACGTTTGCCTCACAGTTCAGACTTCCGAGTTCAATTCCAGCTCGCTTTGGCCACCTTGTCTGGAGTTTGCATATTCTCCCCATGCCCACATGGGATCTCTGGCTTCCTCACACATTCCAAAAACATGCATGGTAGGTGGATTGGGCACTCTAAATTGTCCTTAGGTGTGAGTGGGTGCATGAATGGTTGTTCATTTATTTCTGTGTGTCCTACAATTGGCTGGCAACCAGTTCCAGGTGTCGCCCACCCGCTGCCCGTATATGCACCAGCGACCCAAGTGAAGATAAGCGCCTATAGGATATTGATGGATGGATGGATGGATGGATGGATGGATGGATGGATGGATGGATGGATGGACAGACAATTCCAGTTGCAAGAAGTCAATATTCTGACTCTAATTAGATAACTAATTCATTTTTCAGTTAAAATTATTACTTTTAAAGACACATTTTGCCACTTGCTGTCAACTGAAAATGACATAAAATGTGCACAGTGCACAGATACTGGCCAATCAACGCAACAAAGGCCCCTGTTGGAAAATGTGGAAGAAAATTTTGCAGGCAAGAATCTTTGTCTCAAAGACATAGAGAGGTCTCTGTAAGACCTGCAACAGACCCACATTACCACTATTATTAGCAACAGAAATGTCACAGCTCGTTAGGTCACTGATACCTTTTCCCAGTGTAATGCACTCCTGTATCAGATGGTGTTGTGCATGTGGTGCAAAACAACGTATCAGATGATTCTTGTGGAGCCAGATTGAGTTGTTCCTGAATACACAGAAACTTTCATAGACACAGTAGAGCACAAAAAATGGCTTGGGAGTTTTATTTTGTACACTGAAATAAAGTTTGATTTCATTATATGTAGGTGTGACAGTTATAACAATGAAATGTGAAGTATGTCAACGAAGTCTTACAAGATGGTGTTAAAATAGTGATTCATTGTTTATAACGTATACATAGACTAGTTGAAATCTATTTTTTTATGGTAAATAATGTTAAAATGTATTTTACGATGAAGTGTTAGGCCCCTGCAACAAGCTATTACAATTACATCATTGATTTCTGTCTACTACGGAGGCTTTGCTGTTTTTATCAGTTTGTCAAAGTACTTGTCTCACAGTTTGTTCATTTGACTTTTCCAGGTATTTGTACAGTACAAAGACTGAACTTTGTTCTATTTGTCAGAACGAGTTGGTTTTGTCTTTTGGTTTCTGTGACACCACTAAGTCTGTAAAAACGGAAGGGTGTGATCAATAAAAGCTTACATATTCAAATCGATCCTTGCAGAGCTGCACCATGAGGTGAAGAAAGACCAATGCAGAAAACCACAGACACCACATGACCACCTCCTCCACTGTCTGTACGTTCAGCACACCAAAGATGAATATAAACTTGTAGAAGATGAAGTTCCAGAACTTGTCTTTTAGGTGCTGGGGGAGTTTCAGTTAAGACATAGTTAGTAACAACACTCATGCTTGCAACCGTTTATTTTGATGCCAAACTCACCTGTTTCTCACTGACTCTGAGAGGCCCAAACACCACATACTGGATCATTCTTGCAATTAACATTAAAGAGCAACAAAATGTGTTCACTAGCACCTACAAGAAGAAAAGATGAAACATTAGCTTTTAAACCTAATCTTACGCTTATCAGTTAGATCACAAGTGTTTTATCATGAGCCGCTGCCTGAAAAGTCTTTGGCCACATTCTGCTTTCCATAACACATTATAATAATTCCCTAGATTTTCCATCATTTTTGATTAAAAAAGACACAAGACAAAAATCTAATTAAAATATAAACTGTTTTTTTTAACTTAAAACAAAGGCATACATTGAACTGTGATATTTGAAAGAGTGCTTACTAGCTATAAAACATTTATGCAGTTTCAAATTTCGGGCAACACATGTGGCATGGTATACCAAAGACAGTTAAGAATTAAAGTGTCCGCAAGAAGTATTGGTAAGGTACTGTGAGGGAGCAGGAGTTAATTCTTTTTTGATAAGTGGTGATATGATAAGTGTTCTTGACATTTTGCTTTTGACAAGGCAATTGATCAATAGGCGAGCTAGTTGCATTTGGTGATTACATTTGTTTGACAACACTGATGTAAATGTATTGTTTAAATCAAATGAAGATCAAATGTAAGAGCACAGCAAGCATTTACTACTTTGAATGAAAAGTTAGTTTAAAAATATTTAGTTTGTTGTTTAAATGTTCAAAAAATGTTCATAAACATTCCAGATTATCAAAAGATTCCAAAACTGTATCCTAATTTAATACACAACTATCGAAAAAAATGTTATGTTACTTAACTGCTTTTACTGGGTATTAATACCAAAAATCATAACTCAAACTACTATGGGGCTTTAGGTGAAAACTTTTTGACGCCCTCGGATCATAGCATCTTTTTACAAAAAAAGGCTCACCCATACAAAGAGGCTGTCTGTTACCAAATACCACAAGACAGTGGTTGCCAGTTCTGTGTTACTGATGTCATTATTTAAGTGTTCTAGATCCACGTCCGTGGGCGTTGGGGAATCATCCGCTTCCAAAGACCCAAAACCAGGATCGGTCACAGTGGTGTAAGCGCTGAAGAGGCTGCCCGCCAGCAGAACCACCGTCAATGCCGTGTAGGTCTGCAGACTGGGCCAAGGAAACCTCTCCAGAAATAGCAGGGGCATTTCTGCTCCGAGCGTTCTCTCCTCTCGATAAAACTGCGGTTTGTCCCCGTTCGAGACCTTTAAAGAGTACAAGTTTGTTAGCTATGGGTTGTCACAAGTTTACATTCACTGAAATTAGCTGCTACATTGACGAGAAGTTGATTTTGATAAACAAATACGTATTGTGCAAGGAATCCTGAGAATGACGTTAAACAGGTGAGACGTTTACCTGTTAGCACGGCGACCTAGCTTGACATGTTTATCTAAGCGCCAACCCATCAAACGGCGTGCACTACAAAGCGAGTTTCGCTCTTTTCTTTACATTTCTTTAAAGGTAAACAAGTTATATTCTAAGGTCCCAGCTAAACGAAACAATATCCGACGCGGATTTGGATCTATTCGCATGGCTAACGTCAGCTAGCACTAGCTTCTAAGTTGGCTAACATTAGCTCCTACCAATGATTTGCTAATCATTCTTTGCAACAAGATGAGGCATTGAACACAAATTAAACTTTCACTTACACTTCCCCGGATTATAATATCCAACCTCTGCGTTGTATCAAGTGTTGCAGTTATTTAAGAATGCTCCATTAAAAACATCGTAATTGTCAACATCGTCATGTTTGTTTCGCCGAGCCGCAGACAAGCTGGGGGGGAGGTTCCTGTCTCGTGCGCCTAGTCGCTACGTCATCATAAGAGAGCGACGTCCCTCTGCTGTGGGCTGCTAAACATATCCAAATGTAATCTATTTGGAACATTATCTTGCCAGTGGTTCATTTCACAATTGGAGGACATTTCAAGCCCCACCGATGAAAATGCTCAATAATTCAAATACAAAATACTAAAATATTCAGTTTCTGAGTAAATTTGCTTGTCCAAGGACCAAATCTGTTAAAAAAAAGAAACAACGCTTTAGATGTGTTTTAAATATACTAAATAAGGTGGGAGTACCCCCTAAAATGATATTTTCTCTCGTCCCACACCCTGTAATGACCTAATTGATTCTCATATGAAACAACTGTCAACATTTGTTTTAACCCTTTACTGCAGGGATAGCACATTTTCCATTGCAAATCTTTGCGGGAATAAAACAAAAACAAAAATTTAAACCAAACATACGTGTCCTTTTTATTCCCCAACGGATTCAATTTGACATGTATATTTGTTACTTTTCACCTATACTGAAGATTAGAAAAAAAATGCAAATTGCACACCTCATAACAAACCGGGTCAATTTCCCCCCCAAACTGTTGCTGCCAATTACTTAGTGGAAAACAAAATTATCAAATAAAATGCAGCTTTAGCTTTGCTGGCATCGCCTCACTACCAAGCAACTGTAGAAAGAAAACACATTTTGACAAATATCAAAATGATTACATTTTTCAAAATATATTAAACTGCCCTTGTGGTAAAATGTTACTATGCCCATGTACATCAAATTTCTTTCACTTGGCAGCTCCGTAGTTGGTGCTTATGCTGTAACTTTTGTCTTTTCTTTTTTATTTTGCTTTTTGTTTTTGTATTTTCTATTTCTTTTTGTTACTGTGCATATATATATATATATATATATATATATATATATATATATATATATATATATATATATATATATATATATATATATATATATATATATATATATATATATATATATTTTTTTTTTTTTTTTTTTTTTTTTTTTTTTTTTTTTTCTCCACTGTATGTATGCAAACTACATATAGACCAGAAACCGGAAAAGGCACAGTTTTTCAGCTGGCCCTATAAGCATTTATACTTGGACTGACTTCTCTTCCAATCACAACATTATTCCCTTTGCATGCAGTATAACAGCTAAAGGTCGCTTCACCATATTTGCTTTGAAAGTCGAGCTCTACAAATTGACCTGAATCTGCAGACCTCAGAGCACGACTGGGTATTTATTCAATTAGCATTTTGTTAATTTGGACCATAATTTGGTTTTATGGTGAAAGCATGAGTCACCCCTCAGAGGAAATTGCCTACTTTTTCATGCAAAAAAAGAGGAAGAGAGGTCTTGCTGGTGCTGCACTTTGTTTTTGTTTTTTCATACAAACACCATGCTCAGCACCTCACATTGCAGCGAGCTTTCTCCTCCAGATGAGATGGCCCCCGAGGAATTTGGCGGCGGAATGGTGGCAGTCTGCGTGATCCTGGGCCTCTCCTTTTTGGTCGGGACCCCCGGCAACCTGCTGGTGATCTGGACCATCCTGCGCCACGTCAAAAATCGCTCGCACACGGTGGTGCTAATTCTTCACCTGGCGGCTGCCGATCTTCTAGTGCTCATCACCCTGCCCTTGTGGATCTACTCCTTGGTCCACTCCTGGGTGTTTGGAGAGGTCTGCTGCAAAGTCATGGGCTTTGTGATCAATGCCTGCATGTACAGCAGCGTTTTCCTCATCACCCTCATGAGCGTGGAGCGTTTTTTGGCCGTGCGCTATCCCTTCGCTTCAGCTGGATGGAAAAGGCAAAAGGCCCTATGTAAAGCCTTGCTGTTTTTGTGGGCTGCAGCCTTCTTGTTTAGTGTGCCTGTCCTCCTCACACGAGTTCTTGATGAGGAATTGGGAGAAGAGCACTGTTTGTACAATCAGTACACTTCAGTCACTCAGGAGCTGGTGTGTGTGCTGCTGGAGACTCTGGTGGGCTACGTAATGCCGTTCACCATTCTGGTGGTGTGCTATGGCTGCCTGTGTACCCGCATCACTCAAATGACGTTCAAATCCAAGCGCAAGTCTACGGTTCTCATCGCCAGCGTTGTGGTGGTGTTCGCCATTTGCTGGACACCTTATCACATTGGAAATATACTCTCATTGGTTATCCTTGCTACGAAGACCTCCTTCCCACATATCGGAGATCATTTGGAGGATGTGCGCAACAATATGGCTTATATCAGCGGAGCCATGGTCTTTATCAGCAGTACCATCAATCCTGTTCTCTACATGTTTGCTGCCCGTTCCTTCCGCAGTTCTTTACGGGACACGGGCATCGGGAAGCTCTTCCAGCACATTTCCAGTACCTCTCCAGGTGAGGGCAACAGGGAGCTCTCCTTTGTGTCCAAGAGGCAACATAATCAGACCAGCAGCTCTCACTGTAACTCTGAGTCAAAGGAGCATGTTGACTTTGGACACAACCCAACCTAGCCATATGAGAATGTTGTATGTATCTGCATGTATATACAATATTTTAGTTTGTGTGTTTGTGTGTGTGTGTGTGTCTGAAATGTAACTGCTTAGACTACTTACTTATACATTTATCAGAAATAAACAACATAAAATAAACACCCATTTGTGAGTGCCAACACAACATTTTTACCCTATTTTAGTAAAAGCAACTTATGTATTTTAAGTTTGTTTTAATGTATGTATTTAATCTAGGTATCAGAAAGTTCATTGTTCTGCTTTTATACAAAGTACTATAACGGTCCTTTGATTTGGAACTGTCCCCCGCCTACAACCGGAAGACAGCTGGGATACGTGCTTGTGCGACAGCGCCCCCAGTGAGCATAAGCGGCTGAAGAAAATGGATTGATGTAGAGATGGATGAATGTTTTGGCACTTTAAATGCAATTTCCCTGTCACAATTTTTCACTCTTTACAATGGACTTTAAATTGTCACAGTTTAATGTATTTTTTGTGAACTGTATACAATATAAATTGTTTTTGACAACTATGAATCCTTGAATCTTGCAGCAAACGATTGTCAGGTTCAGGTTCATTTACTTCCTCTTCTTCATCGCAAGATTGTGAAATGAATAGCTGCTGTTCCCTTTGTTGTTACACAAAATGCGGAATAAATGTGTTTACACACGCACGTTGCGCGCGCGCACACACACTTATACATGTGTGTGTTTGGAAATGTCTTGCAACAGGTTTAGGGTTAGGGTCGCCAAGGAAGAGAAGATCCTGGTCGTCATTGTAATTTGTCGCACGACCAGCAGATGACAGTGAAAACACAACTTTTCTTTGGTAGATTACCATCTCTTTTGATGGTGCCAGTGTATTTTTTTTAATTCTTAAAAGGAGTATGTGTAATTTTTCGCAAGCACCAGTGGGAGCTTTATTGGCATTACGGTAAAGGCAGCAATACATACCCTCCTCCGGTTGTCTGTAGCTATAACAGACATGGCGACCTTCGGAGGAGTGCCACGCCCCATATCATTTAATTATAACTAGACATACTTTTGGTCGTAAAGAACACATTTATTTGAAAGTTTTTGAAATGTATATTAATTTAATTTATTTATTTTTAATGACAAACAGTCTAAATCTTACATATTGTTAAGTGTTCAAATTAGAGTTGTGAAAAAAATCTGCAATTTTACGTTTTTACGCATCATGAGGTGAGCATGGCTGCCTCACAGTCTGTTGTTTGGGATTGGAATTGCCGTTGGGACATCTTTGCATTCAGACACAATTTGCATGCTTTTCTGGTATACTTCTTCACAAATTCTGAAAACACAAGTTACAGTAGATTCATTGAAGACTGACTTGTCGTGACCGTTTTTTTTTTTTTTATTACGGACAGCAGGAGGTGCTGCAGGTGCTGCATTTACCATTGACTGTAAGTATAACAAACATGGTCGCCTCCGGTGAAGAGACACCCCCCATGTAATATAATAGAATGATAACTAGACTTATGATTATATTTAAAACATACTGTTGGTCATTAAGAACACAATCGTTTTCAAGTTTTTGAAATATACAATCATTTAATTTATTCCTTTTAATGAAAAACGGTCTAAGTCTTACACACTGTCCCTTTAAAAAAAATCCACCCCTTGGTAATACAAATCAAGACCAAGAAAAACTGAACAAAACAAAACAAAAAATCATTGGACATAATTTGTGCTGAAGAATAAGTATAAAGGTCTTACACCGAAGTAAATGTTTGCAGAAGCACCTGCTCAAGAGGGTTTGAAACATGTACAAACATGCGTGTCACTTCATAAATATTCTCTACTGTCATAATGGAATATGTTCACCTTGGATTTCAGATCATTGTTTCGAATGTTGACAAGGCAATGAATAGTAAACCTAAAAAAGATGGGTGTGACAGAGGTTTAACAAATAGATTTGGAGAATCTTGGCCAAGACAACATTTTTGCCTAATTTACATGTCAACAGAATTTTTCTTTCGATGCAACCTGTCCCAACTCTTCAACGTTTTCGAACCATTTTCCCCTGACTTATTGACAGCCTTACCAATTATTGTGTATTTTGATTTATTTAATAAAATGAGTATGTCCATTAAACCCTGTATGACTTAAAACAAGATGGTAAAAACATCACCTGAACATGACTCCTGTCAGAGTCCCAGGTATGCATTAACTGTATATATATATATATATATATATATATATATATATATATATATATATATATATATATATATATATATATATAGAGAGAGAGAGAGAGAGAGAGAGAGAGAGAGAGAGAGAGAGAGAGAGAGAGAGAGAGAGAGAGAGAGAGAGAGAGATGTAATGTAATTGCTTAGTCGGTATTTTCAATTTTTAAACTTCATTTAGAAAGCCTTTTTTGTTGAAAACAGTCTGAAAGACAAATTTTCAGTGACAGCTGGTGTTTTTTGTTTGTTTCTCACTCACGAATCTTCAACATTCCAGGGGAACGCCTCATGGTGGCTTCTACCACAGGCTATTTCCTAGTTAAACACTACAGACCAATCAGATAATAAAACACACCTCAGTGTCCCGCCTTTACCTTTGTGAAACAGCCAATCAAAAGACGCCAGTGGGACTTGTCTGACTCAAGGGGTAAGACTCACACAGGTAATTTTGAAAAAAAAAAAAAAAAAAAAACCTCCAAGGCTTGTTATGGAGTTCGTGTGAACGAAACACGGATTTCCACCCTTCTTTACCAGTCAAACCAGTATCGCTGGATAGAACTCTCTCAAGTACAGCAACAGGTAGAGTGACTGGCCGCAAACTTCTTCGTGGCTCCCTCTGAAAATAATCTCCCCTCTTTTTTTCTGCCTCTCCCCTTACTTCAATTGAGTTTCCAGACCCTTTTGTTCGCTCTTCTTATCACTTGGAAAAAGGTGAACCCTCGTGTTGTTTTTAGTTTAATCTTTGCTTTAATTGTAGTTTTTACCCTTGTGGTCCCTGATGGCTTCGCACAGTGATACTCTGGTGGTGTTCTTTGGGGCAACAGCTGGTGCAAATGGGGGTAAACTGGGTTCGGATGAGAGGGAATTAATTCTCTTGGTGTGGCAAATTGTGGACCTGCGTGAGAATAAGGTACGGCCCGTTCGTTCGTCTCGTTTCTTGTACTCGAGTGTGCGCGTGTGTATATTAATTCGGCATCTTGTCTTAAACGGTTGTGGTTCGACAGGCTGTAAATCAACACGGTGTGTGCTAACGCTAGCTCTTTAGCCCTCCTTCTGTCCAGGTGTGCAGCTCAAATGTAACCGTCACACAGGGGGTATTTTTTAAATTTTTATTTTTTTTATTTTTGAAGTTTTTACCCAATTGGAGCAAAAAACACACCTTTTTGAATTACCATGTCGACCCAACCCTTGAGTATTAGGTTTTCTTTTGCGACCACGTTGTCATTTATTTCTTAATTGTCCATTTCCTGAATGGGAGGGCAGCCTCTTAATAGCTTGTCACCTGTTCGCTAGACACGAAATGCTTAATGTTTCTTCTATTCAGGTGGGCAAGCTTCACAGATGTTTTGTCAAGCCAGAAACCTTGGAGCTTACTGATCAGTGTAAAGAGGAGACGGGGCTCAGTTTGGACGACGTCGTCAGTGCAGAGCCCCTTGATCAAGTTCTGCAACAGGTGAGTCTGGGAAAACCCATGAGCATCGTCAAATTGACGGCTGACTGACAACACATCCCCCTTTCAGTCAAACTAATATATATATATATATAAAATCAAACCTACATTTGAAGATATAGAAGTGTTTACTTGGCACATGTATATAAAGAAAATATGTTGGCTCTGGTGTAAAGCTCTGCCTGTGCATTTTCTCCAGATACTTGGGTTTCCATCTATATGATAAAAAAAACATGCCATTTAGGTTATAGTCTCTAAAGTGTCTCTAGGTGTGATTGTGAATCTTTGGAATGAGATTGCTTGGCAACCTGAACAACTCTAAGCAGGACAAACATTTATATACAGTTCGATAGGCTAAAAAAAAAGCACCCCGTAAAAATCACATTTTCAGAACTTTAATTTTGTGCAATTTCTTGACATGGCATGATAAAATACAGCACTGAAATTTGCTAGCTTTCAGCAACACGTGATGGGAGACACTGTTCAGGTGTCAAACTCTTCACACGTTTCCTATTTTTCCAGAATTTAATTTTATGCAGGTGCCTTTCTGCTTCTGCATCTTGGAAATAAACTTGAAAGTTCATCAATGTACCCCATGTACTGTAGATTTGTTAACTTGTGGGAATAGAATATTTAATAGCCGCAACCCTGTCATCGCCTCATTTAGTTAGTTTGGTTTGATGTATTTGAATTTGTGACTTTGTGACTTTGTGAGTTTTCAGGATCCCCTTGACCATATGGTAATCAGAAGAGCTTTATGGTCATATAGTGTGCACTCATCTGTTTAATACAAGAACTGCAAATCTCTTTGATGACCTTTTATGGAGGTGGCGTGGTGTTCTGACATTTTTGCAGAAGTTCACGAGCTAAAGCGGCCCGAGGTTGTCGGAGATTAAGAGTAGTCACAGGTCCGGTCTTGTCTTGGTTTAATGCTTGCTGCAGACATCTGCATGGTGGGTTGTTTACCTGCGGCCGCACCTCTCTCTTAGCTGGAGGACAGGCAGAGGAGAAGGAAGGAGATAGTGGGGGGTCTTAAATGGGGCATTTTAGATACAATTTGCTTTCCTTGTGTATTAAGCTTAAAGTCCTAATGTTGTCAAACATGTTTTTTGACAACCATGTGGTTTGAACAACCAATTGTGTTGTTTGCAATGAATGTTGTTTTCTCCATCCTCCACCAATGTTTCTTGACGGTTTCTCATGATCATGCTGTTTTGGTGGGTTTATTGCTAGCGTTGCTTTGTGTCGTGGCTCAGAGTGAAATGCGCAAGGACGGTTAAGGTTTCAAACAGGGCTGGTTAGCTCAGTTTAGTTTGTGTGCTGAACCTTCAAATATTAACCCAAGCAATCATTTGGCTCTTTTCATTCCTTTGTGTCACCCATTAATCTTTTGCTATTGCTCCTGTCATTGCTTGGTTTTACACTTTCACCAACATGTAGACAAAAGTGATTGTAATTCATAATTTTGTTTTCAGTTGAGTTTGTTAATTTGGTGAGTGGTCTAATTTTTTTGAATGATTGTGCAGCTGCCTGTTAGCAGAGGTCACTTTGAGGAATTGAGCACCTACACAGTAGTTAATGTGAAGATGTTCTTATAAATGTAGTTTTTATTTCATAACATTGCATAGACTTCCAAAATGAACACAGTGTAATTATGAGAAAAATAGTGATTTTAATGTCAAATTCAGCCAACCATTTTGTACTGTTCCGTGAAAATCAAACTTTTATTGTAAGCCATTTTCCCTCAACCTTAGAATCTTAACCAGAGGTTCTTGACACTTGGTTGATCAAAGCAGTCACGGGGGTTCTTGTTGTGACAAGGACTGGCTATAATAAGTATGCATCAAGTGCATGTATCTAGCAGAGATGCTGTTAGTTCTGGATCACATATTTTGCAGGCTAATCAATACCACGTCTACAGTGCCATTTGAAATTTAAGTAAATGGATGGAATTTAATCAAGCCCAAATTGTCATAAATTAGACCCACATGATTGTGAGTAAGCATAATTTTTGAAAATATGTTCTCCTGATACAAGCAGTTGTACTGTTGAAATATGTGATTGTTGGGTGTATTTAGATGTCATAGCTTTAATGATCTATTGTCGTTTTAGGAACACCCTTGCGGTGACGCGGTCACAATTTGGTTTCTTGTTTGGTCTATTTGCAGCGTGTCTTTGTAGTGATGCATACGCCTTATTCTTAGGGTGAAACCCAATCACGACTACCTTTCAGTAAGTACGACAACCTTGTTTTGCAAGATACAAAAAATTACTTTGACTCTGCGGATTTTGAGGATAAATCAACACACAAATAGTCCCAAAGTTAAAGTCAAACAAAGCATCCTCTTTGCTGAGTCTTTGAGGCATTACACAAATCTTCATGTTGAGTTTGCTTGTTTTAAACAACCACATTTTTGCATTACTTATCGCTGGAATCGAGTAGAATCCTCATACATTCTAAAAGGAGACCCAAAAACTGGCATGTTTGGTCAACCATTAACATTGATTGTCAAAAAGCGCTTGCCATTTTTAATACTTTAAATTGGATTAATTGGTCTGCCAATTTAAATGGCTGGTTATGGCTTGTCAAAAATCGATCAATAATAATTGACAAATGTCCCCCCCCCCCTTTTTTTTAAGATGTCGCTCACCTAAAAATACAAAACAACAACAAAAACAGGCATTGTAGGAATTGGCTATTAATACCTCTGCTGTTGATGCAAATAGCAAGCCTAAATTTGTTTCTAGAAGTAGTGACACTATTTATACCCTTTGTGGCGGTTCTTTAGGTACCTTTACCACTTAGGGACTATCATGACACACCCTGACGGCTCTTATCGGAATTTGCTGCAGCCACCAGCAACACACTTCCACTCACCTTAACATGAAAACACTCCAGTGGAGAAAGACTTCTGATAGGACCGTGTTCAAAGGCCGTTTCCTCCCCCTCAATTGTGAAAATACTTTGTAGTTGCTTGAAGCATGTTGGAGTCAAATCTGTGTCTGTATTGTGTGAGTCATCTTACGGCTTCTCATCTTAAATTCTTCTTTTCTTAACAGTCCTTGTTGAGACAGGTTGGGGAAATGTGTGTAGAGTAACTCTTCATGCTCACTGTGCAGATCTCTTTTCTGGTACATTAAATGTTTTTTCATGATGTACTGGTGTCCAACTTTGCGGCCCTTCTTTTGGAGTGTTGCCAAAAAGCCATAAAATGGTATTGTGCAAAGTATTTTGAATGACTATATAAAAGGGCATCATGTTTCAGTTTATATTAAATTCCTATTGCACACAGCTTATTATTTGGCTTTGTTGTTGCATTGTTTACATGTTAAGTGTAGTTACTGGCTATATCTGTGCGTTTCACGCTGTTGTTGGTTTGAACACATTTGCTCAGTTTGAATGGAAAAGTCAGGGCGTGTCACTGCTGCTTCAGAAATTTGAGCTTGCTTAATAATTTGGCAAGCTTTACCATACTATGACGAATTATTTGGATGTCACTTGTGTAGAACTCTTATCGCTCTTATCAAACACTAACGGTTATACTCGTAACATCTTTGTGCCTTATGTATATCAAGTGTAAAATCTGTAGTTGCTGATGCTGATCATCAAAACCAATAATGAGACAACCAAAATATACTGATTTGCACTCCATGTAGTGACTAACTTGAAAGATGAAAAACGAATTAAACACTGACAATTTTCTGATGGTATCATTAGTGTTTCTTTTAGTTGGTTTTTTTGTTTTTTTTTAATTACTCTCCTCGTTTTTAGCAGATGTTTGTCGTTGCCTTGTGGCGCTGCCATTTCTATGCTGAGAAACTGGCCCAAGCATGCACCTGTAACACTCGCTGACTGATTATCAGTCTTATGCAGCCTGTGGCCATTTGAGATTCCTGCTTGTCAGCCAGATTCACTGAACCTAATTTATGTCGCGGGCAGCACGGTGGAAGACTGGTTCGCACCAGAGACCTGGGTTCAATTCCAGCTTGCTCCCTCCCTGTTTAGAGTTTGCATGCCCTCCCCGTGCCCTCGTGGATTCTCTCTGGGGACTCTGACTCACTCACTCATTCCCAAAATATGCATAATTGGTTTATCGGACCCTCTGAATTGTTCTTAGGTGTGATTGGGTATGTGAATGATTGTTCGTCCCTTTTGTGCCCTGCAATAGCCTTGCAACCAGTTCAGGGTGTCTCCTACCTACTGCATGTAGACAGCTGGGATAGGCACCAGCAAGCCACGGACCCTAATACTAATTTATGTCGCCAACTGTGGCAGCTGGTGGGATTCAGTGGGTAGGCTAGAAATTCTCAAAACCTAACACCCATTTTTCTTTTGTTTAATAAATTTAAGTAAGGTGCCTACCACTATAAATTCGAACCAAAAAAAAACTCAGACTTTGTAATACTTTGCATTAGATTTATTACTGTTGTTGTTGTGATTTAGCTTCATATGCCACCCTGAAAACAAACTACAATATTATAAATAGCCATTAGTAAGATAAGGGATATTATATATTTTATGTTATTTAAAAAGCATCTGGTTGACACATTAATGTGTGGTCTCAATAAACACGTATGTGCAGGATGCTGGTGTTCAGGGTTGGGTGTTAGCTTGACTTACACAAGGCAAGTTGGACCTGTATGGCCTCTTGGCAAGTGTGATGGCTCCCCTCCCACTCTTGACAAACAGTAAAACCTGTCAGACGAGCCTTGTTTGCAACAACAAAAGGACGCAGTCCAAACCTAAAACATAGCACCACCTTCACTTGTGTACCCTTCAAATTGAAGTCCCTTGTTGTTTTTTTTTTTTGTTCTCAACTTTCTATTTGTCACTGCTGTTTATGCAGCAGTTGAACTGTACATAAAACTTATTGTTTTTATATATATATATATATATATATATATATGCAGTGGCGTGTGTATAATCTAATAAGATAATTCTCTAATGAGAATGTAAATGTTCCTTTACAAAAATATTTAGTTTTAAAAGCAATGCCTGAACATTGTGAAACTAAATTATACACTTTTGTCTGTGCTCGGTTTGCAGTTCCAGCAATCGGTGACATCGGAATTGAAGTGTCTTGACAGAAACTCTTACACTCTGTGTGTCAACAGTCCCCTTGTCATCCGGCAGGCTCTTCACCCCGAGGCTTCTAGAAAGGTGAACAGGTTTCAACACTTGTTAAAAAAAAAAGAAACCTCTCTTTAACTTTGTGTCATTAAGAGTTTATGAAATAGAAGCAAGGGACAAGTACCTAAAAGAGATGTAAAGTTATCATTTTATCATGAATGATGTTATCATGAACGTAAATGGAATTGGGATGTGATGAGTAGAATTTGGATTCTGAAGCAGACTGAACACAAGTGCAGAAATAGGAATTGTATACACAAAATCAAACTCAACTACACTACACTTGGAAACTAGACCCACAAACTCGACTAAGAAATCAAATCGTAAGTCACCTTGAGCGCTTTTAATGTTCGGACAGCGCATCATTAAGAATCTTAATCTGAAATACTGTCAGATATCAATCATTTATGACACAAAACAACTAAATAATTGCAACTGTATGGCAAGTCATACAGCAAGGAATAAACCAGTCACACCTATAAAACAGGACCTATATAACAAAGAAAATGAATACATAAAATTGACTAAGGTGACAAATACATGACCATGACAAGCAATATCAAATCCGAAATCTTGATAAAGTAGTTTTGTTTTTTACATAAACATTAAAGGTATTATTATTGCAAAGAAATGCTTCAAAACATTACTGTATATTAGGCTATGCTATTCTGCACAAAGGTAGGTGTGACAGTTGCTCCTTCCCTAAGTACTAAAGAAAACAAAAAAAATGCTTCAGGAGAGCTTTGCTTCACTTCCTTGTAGCAGTCAAACCATTATGCAAAGTCAGTTAAAAAAAAATAAAAGTTCTGCTGTTCTCATTTTTGAGCTCCTGGTGTTTGACTTGACATGTTTACTTGTGCTTGAACATATTCTTCTGGTAACTTGTTACACAGAATCTCGTCCTTCCTGAATGTTTCTTCTCCTTTGTGGACTTGAGAAAAGAGTTTGAGAAATGCTGCCCCAACGCTGGCCCCGCAGACAAGCTAGAGCTACCTTCCATGTTAGAATGTATCCTTTTTAGAGGTGAAATGGATAACAATGAAATGGGGAGAATATTTAAATCTCTATCAAATGTTTGTTGCTGTGCTGGATTATGAGTAAAACAAACAAACAAACAAAAACGTACCATTATCTTTAATTGGGAATGCAGATGTGGGTCTTGCTGCAGTGTCAGAGCAGCTAGTGGGAGTGAGAGAAGTGAGGAGCATGGTGCAGTTGATCCTCCATATCCTGGCTGAGCCTTACAGTAAGTATTCACCGCTCATCATTAGTCAGTTGAGGTGCTTTCTTCAAAGCTACCAACCTCTGATAATCCACAAGCACCCATTCATTTGCAAAAAGGTACTATTAGAACATAAGTAAAGTTCTATTGGCTACCAACAAACCCGCTTTGACAACCTGATTGTTTAGCCACTTGTAATTGTTACTTTGGACGCTCAACCTGTCTTGCTTGTTGTAGGAGAACTAGTCCGACCTGAAAGACAACAGGAAGAATGTGCACTTTTGTTGAGCAGTAAACTTCAGCTTTGTGCTGTCTTTGACATATTTTCTTAATTCCTTTTCCATTTAGATCACAATTTTTCCTGTGTGGAGACTGTGAAGTACAAATTCGATTCCGGCACATGGTAAGTATAGGTCTTTAGTTACACAGATAATCTTGTTCATGTCGTAAACCTTTAAACCAAGCTGTGAGGCCTACAGTGTTAATTTTCAGCGGAAACAGTAGTGTTATTAAAGCTCCTGAAACTTTGCTGTCAAGTGCTCACATTCCACAATCATGCTGAAATTTACCTTACCTTAGTTCATTTAGTTGATTTTTTTTTTCTCTCTTTTGAAGCAGTTGTGCAATGACAGCACAATTTTCTTCCTCTGTGTCTCTTGTCAGGCATTGCAACTTAATAGATTTTGTGGTTCCGTAATACAAAATCAGTGGGACCGCACACTAGAAAATGAGCAGCAGTCTCTCCCCTATTAGAAACCTAAGTCAGCTGCATGTAGCCGTTCAGCTGTCATTTTCAGAAACTGTAAACAAACTATAAATATTTTTCAATGCTTGGATGCAAATCCTTTGTCATTGAGCATGTTGTGGATCGCTGCTTTGTTTAGGTCGAAGTGACCCTTCAGTGTTGTGTTTTCCTGCAGCAGTAAGACGGAGACAGTGGATAACGAGACTATCATCAGGGCACGAGGACTCCCGTGGCAGTCTTCGGACCAAGACATTGCTCGCTTCTTCAAAGGCCTTAATATAGCCAAGTAAATTTCACTATGGATTAGAAAATGCATTTTATTCTAAGTTCAAATTTGTATCGCGTTCGACAGATATTTTAAAGATGATCGTGATGTGTTTCAGAGGGGGCGTGGCCTTATGCCTTAATGCTCAGGGCAGGAGGAACGGCGAGGCCTTGGTCCGCTTCATCAACTCTGAGCACAGAGACCTGGCACTGGCACGCCACAAGCACCACATGGGCAGCCGCTACATTGAGGTCAGCTTGCACATCCTGGATTCCACTGCACTTGTAATATTGTTTGTGTCAGTCCTTTAATGGGGAGTCTGAGGCTGTGAAATAGCTCATGTCAAAAACTAAACAAGCTTCAAGCTCTGCTGCAGGGCTGAATCACTGTGAAAAGTGAAACTTCAGCACCATTTTGGCAGGGCCTTGTACTAGCTTCCCCCAGTCTTGATAGCAGTTAAAGCTTTGCCTTCAGGGGGATTTCACATAGAGATGAAGATGCTCAGTCATCCTGTAAGTGCCCAGCACTTTTATAATAAGAAACTTTTAGGTTTGTTTGCATCTGTGCCACTTCTGAATGGACCTGACGAGACATGATGCCAGCAGCAAATGGTTATATTGTTTTTTCTGCCTCTTGGGATTTATGGTGTAATACAGATTCTGGGAGGCACCGTAGAAGGCTCGACCTTGATAACGCAATTAATAGTTCAAATGATATCTAGTGCACACTGTACTTTTTTTTTTTTTTTTAAGAACAAAGATAGAACCTCTGCAACTCATACTGAGATTTTTCAGTATTTCAGTTTGCGGCTAATCCACATTTGCTCCTTCTTGTTTTAGGTCTACAAGGCCACAGGAGAAGAATTTCTCAAGATTGCTGGAGGTTAGATTTTTTTTTTTCCACACTATGTGCATGAGGAGTCATTGTGAAAAGCTATCTGTTTTGGTGCAGTGGCCTCCTATTCTTTTTACTATGAGAAAACAAGGCCCTCCCACACACCTTCACTGGCTCTATTAATGGCTGTAAAAGAAGGTTTCTCCTTTGGCTCTCTCCTTTTGCTCTCTCTTGTTACCTGTGTGACTGCCTCATCCCAGTGATCTCCCGCAGCTTATCTTGGGACTCATAAAAGATGCTTTGTGAGGAGCCAGCCCACCCCACCCCCTCACACAAACACACACACCCAACACTAGCCACCATCCCTCACGTCGTCGTCCCTCTTGCCCACCCCTCGCAGACTCGTGGGACAGAAATTGTACGCTCACCTGTTCTGCTCAGGCTCAAAGTGCACACTCCCTTAAGGGGGGGGCAGGCTGGCGTCCACTGCAAAGTGCAGTCCAGTTTGGATACAAAGGGGGTGTGGGGAGACAAAACCGGGGCCGAGAGCCTCAGGTGCACGTACAGTACTAGCAGTAACACACGTCGATAGCTCACAAAGAAATTCACTGGACTTTAAACAGAATGAGTTCAGATCGATGCATTGACACACATTGGCCTTTAAGTAAATAGTTCAAGCAGACCAGGTCATTTATGAAGGGGAAATAAAAGTGATGCATTTGGAAGTTACAGTGAAACGGGGATATATGTAGTTGTTGTTGTTGGTTTTTTGTTTTTTTTTTACATTTATGTGTTAAAAAACAAAACAAAAAAAATGTTTTGTTTTAATTTCAGGATATATAATACGTGTCAGAAACCACCCCAACAGCTCAAACACAGCAAAACCTAAATGCTTACCACTGCATATGTTAAAGACGCCACTTTTTTGGTGCTGTATATCAATCTTTTGATACATCTCAATACATCTAAATAAATAGAATCTTTGAGGTTTTTTTTTTTTTTTTTTTTAGGTGAGGTTAAAGGATTCCATCAAATGCTTACAGTTGTTCTCAATTTTTAAATGCCTTGGCAGCACTAGGTATAATTGAGTGTTCTGTCTAAGAATGTGGCCTTTTTTTAAACAGAGGTGGACAACTTCTTGAGATGTTAAAGGCAAAGAAAGAATTTTTGTCAATATGACTGAGGTCGTTTTATAAGCAGGTGACCAAATACTCATTCAGATGGTGACTGATAGCTAAGTCTAAGTGCTTCTCCATTTTTGTCTCCCACTGACCCCCAGGCACATCTAATGAGGTGACACACTTCCTGTCCAAAGAGAACCAGGTCATCATCCGCATGCGGGGTCTGCCATACACCGCAACATCACAGGAAGTCCTGGACTTCCTCGGTCCCGAGAGCCCGGTCACAGATGGTGCAGAAGGACTGCTCTTTGTGAAATACCCGGACGGAAGACCCACCGGGGATGCCTTTGTGCTTTTCTCCTGTGATGAATACGCCCAGAACGCCATGAAGAAGCACAGGCAGATCCTGGGCAAGCGCTACATCGAGCTCTTTCGCAGCACTGCGGCTGAAGTGCAACAGGTCAGTTGAAGCTGAACATGACCACCACCATTTATTCCTCATCAGATGAACTTGCTCACGGAACACATGAAACTAGTATTTGAAGGTAATACTGTAATGTACAGAAAGAGAAAGTCCTGGATCCCATTAGCTAGCCGTTTTTCTAAGGGCTAATGAAAGCTATTATCTCTACTTGAATTGTGCTTTTCTTCTTCTTTCCCTTTGCTAGGTACTGACTCGCTACCAGTCCAGTCCTCTGATACCTGCGCTGCCGGCCTCGCCTGTCGTACCCATCCTCGCCACGCCGCCCTTCCTGCCAACGGCCAGCAGCGCTCGCGACTGCGTCCGCCTGCGAGGCCTGCCTTACACGGCCGGCATCGAAGACATCCTGGAGTTCATGGGAGAACACACCGCTGACATCAAACCCCACGGAGTCCACATGGTCCTCAACCAGCAGGTCAGACCCCGACTCCACCTCATCATCCATGCATCCGGAACAAACCTGATAACTGGTTTTCCTTTTCAGGGCCGACCTTCGGGCGACGCCTTCATTCAGATGAAGTTCCCGGAAAAGGCTTTTCTGGTGTCCCAGAAGTGCCACAAGAAGACTATGAAGGACCGCTACGTGGAGGTGTTCCAATGCTCCACGGAGGAAATGAGCATTGTGCTGATGGGAGGAACTTTGAACCGCAGCGGCCTTTCGCCACCGCCTTGCAAACTTCCCTGTAAGACGAGCCTACTGCACTCTTGATGATACATTCTAACTGTTCGATACAGCATGACAGTCTCCTTAACAGAAATCATTCAGCTGACTTAAATTGCTCTGATTAATATGTATATTATTTGTGGTGTTCTTTATGGCAGCCATCAGAATGAATGAGTTTGGAGAGGATGCGCACATGTGACTCCATGCAGGGAACTTGCACTTTGCACTTGCTCTCGCCTTCCTATCTGTAGAGATTAGATTTGTGCCCCCCCTCCAACAGTCTCTTAAAGGATTCTTGTGGCATCCTGTAATTAGAGCATGTTCCCTGCTTAGGTGCCCACAGCATCAAAGTCAATAGTCTGTTTGTATGTAAACATTGCCATGCTGCCATTTAGCTGTGCTTATTTTGTGACAATGATGGCCTGCAGGTCCAAGTCAGCTTTGACAATAAAATACCTGGCATGTGTGCAATGTTATAAGGTCCAATCTTGAAAGTGAAACTAAATGATCATTCATGAAGTTTGTCACTAAAAATGTGCTCTACAGTTGCTAGCAATTAAATGTTCTCTAATGGATGTTTTCCTGCTCTCCTTTAGGTTTATCTCCACCTACGGCCTATGCCTTCCCTGCTCCACCTACCATCTTGCCCGAAGCCGCCCTCTACCAGCCCCCCCTGCTGGCCGCTCCGAGACCTCATCAGGCCACACACAGCCCAGCCTGGGCCTACTACCCACCTCAGCCTCACCTCTACATGAACATGAACTACACAGCATATTATCCCAGGTAAGCACATCAGCTATTTGCTCAAGTAGGACTCCATTTTCTTGGACTATCATGTTAAAGTTAATAGCCAGTCAATAATAATATTATTTAAAAAAAATACTTGGTATGAACTTAAATTGAATAAGGCTATATACTTAGTCTTTTTTTTTTTTTTTTTTTTACCCCAAAGCAAGTTTTCTTTTCACTTTTGGGGTGGGAGTGTGTGTGTGTGTGTGTGTGTGTGTGTGTGTGTGTGGGGGGGGGGGGGGGACTTTAAAACAGCACAACCTATTTGGCCATCAAATGACTCAACAGCACCTTCTGCTGGTTGCTGTCAACAGCGCACGTTGCTTCTGACCACCAGTACACCAAGCTTTATTCAGCCTTTGCACTTCTCAGCAACTTCTTAATAGGTGACTGATGATTATTTGTGGGGGGAAAAAAAAAAAAAATATATATATATATATATATATATGTGTGTATATATATATATATATATATATATATATATATATATATATATATATATATATATATATATATATATATATTTATTTATTTATATTTATTTTAATTATTTCATGATGAAGGTCATCAAATCACCTGTCTCAATTGACTTGCTCGTGAACATAATTCAGTTTATGTTCCAGGAACTGATGGGCAAATCTTCATCCTAAATCATTTTTGAACAATTTGGCAAAACTTAACCAAGGTTATCAGAAAAATTATGACAACTTAATAAGGGTACATGTATTTTGGCCCACTATGCCCAATTAAAACCATTTAACTAAAAGCAAATTCAGCCAATTTTGGTTTCCTTTCACAGCCCACCAGTGTCACCCTCCACAATGAGCTACTTCGCAGCCCCTGCGGCGGTTGCGGCTTCTCCTCATCCTGTGGCCACAGCAGCGGCCACGTCGTCCCCGGTTCTGCCCCAAGCTGGAACTTTGGTGCGGATGCAGGGCCTTCCTTACAACACCGGGGTCAAGGACATCCTCAGCTTTTTCCAGGGATACCAGGTCAGTACCTGCTGCAGCCACCGGGAGGCGCGCGTGTGCAGTGTAGTGATGTAAGGGTTTTATTCCAAAAATAATGGTACCAACCTTTGTGTAAACAATGGCCACATGTCCTATAGGTGTGTCACTTTTCATTTCTAGTCCCTCTTTACCTCCCATACGTTTTTGCTGCAAGCCGAATGAGGTGGAACTCTTGAGGTTTGGCTGAATTTGACCTGTAGGTGGAGGGGTTTTATTGATTTCCTTACAACTTTAGTTTTTCTCTCAAGTGTGTGTGTATGTGAGACTTTGCTTCTGATTATCAACTACCTAAGGATGGGCATGATTTATGGATCCACATTCCTCTGTCCTTTTAGAGTTTTTGTACTGTAGATTATGTGTTTTTTTTTATTATTATTATTATCAAAATAAGAATGAGAAGTCGTATTCATCACTGTTGGCTCGAGCATCCAAGACAGTAGTGCCTTGACTTACAAATGTAATCTGTTCCATGAGCGTGGTCTAGTCATTTCTCCCCTGTAAAAAGAAAATGCCAGCACCACAAACAACATAATCTTTTGTAATATTTTTACTGATTAACACTATAGAATTGTACTAATAGAAAACTACAGTAATATGATATATGAGTACATTGTAAGAAATGGAAACAAGTTTTAGAGGGTCACGATTTTATACTTGAATGCTCGTTGATATTTTGCGTGTCTTGTACACCAGGTGGCAGTATGCAGCAATGCATAACTACACATGATGACTTTCCTAAATGACTTGCTAAGCTGTAGTAAGGCTATTTTCACACTTGCAGGGTTTAATGCTCAAATTCTTTTTTTTTTTATGTGAAATACGATTTTTTTTGGGGGGGGGGGCATGGCTGTCATGGTGGAGCTAGAATATTTTCAATTTGTTAAATTAAAGGAGTAAATAAAAGAGTGGAAGAGTGAGGTTTCTTTTTTTCTTTTGGTTGGCATTGCGCTGTTCCAGCAACGTCTCTCTTGCTTGCTCCAAGACAGAGACAAAACACACCTTGCTCTCCATTCACTGAAGTTTTGTTCGCCTCGTCCGCTATTGTTGTTTTGGTTTTTCCAATCTGCTCCCGCCTTTTTGAGTGCAGAATTGTGACGTTTGTAGCCTGTTTGTTTCGTGCGAGTCGGATGAATGCCACCTGGCCGTTCAGATTGAAGTGCCATGTCAAAAGATCGAATATGTAACCGATTTAGAACCATACACCGAAGTGTTCTGGGTCGCATTTGGGGAAAAAAAAAAATGGATGTGTTCACACTGCAATCTAAAGATCAGATTTAGGTCTGATAAGGGCAAAAAAAAATTGGATCATTTTATGCTGTGTTAACCTAGCCTAATAGTAGTTTTTCTAAGTTGTCAAAGGACAAAGAATAAACTAATGCTTATGTTTTAATTAAAAACACATTTAGCAATAAACAGCAAATGGCAATAAACACTTAAGCAAATACCTTTTTTTGTTTAATTTTCAATATTCTTCACAATCACCAAAACATGAAGTCACTTGTAAGTCAAGGTACTACTGTGCGCTTTAACTTGGGTGTTCTCTTGCAGCGAGGGTCTTCCAGAACTGTAATGTGTGTAGTAGTTGTACATGGAAATGTGCCAGGCTGACTGTTGATCATCATGCTATGTGTAGTACGTCCCCGAGGAGTACGGCAGCATGGTTCAGATGAGTGAACAGGCCAGGAGTCTGATTCAGCCCAAAGAATGGCTCTGTCTGTAGGGGCTGGCCCCAAGGTAAGCAGCTCCAGACCCTGAACCCCCGCGGGACGTGGCGGCATGTTTCCCAAACCCGAATCCTTGCTTGCTTTTAGTGGAGTGTTGCAGCTGTCGCCCCTTGCTGGTCTTTCCATAGAATTGCAGCTTGGAACTTTTGTTGTGAAAACAACGTGTCAATCTGAAATTTATGCAAGACAACCAAAACTACATTTTCTGTCTTTTTTTGTTTACATTTTTAATGACTAAAATTTTTGGAACTGTAGCAGTGTCGCTATGACTTGCTTGATTGAATGTCCTGCCTTAAACGGCATTTTCCCGAGGGGGGAAAATACAACGACAAAGCAATTTTTATGCCTACAATTCCTTGACTTGATAATATCAAATACCTTTTATCAACGGATACAAAGATACAACTTAAAAAGTATTCAGTTATTCATTTTTGTTTTAAAACAATGAACTATCACACGATGAACCCCTTACCTCCAATATGTACTCATTTGTGTGTTTAAAAAAAAAAAAAAAAAAAACTACTGTGAGTATTGTAAGAAAAGGCAGCATTAAGTTCTGACTCAGCACTTCTTCGCTAACCCAGCCACCTTCAGTTGATTTGCCTCTTCTGCTTCTTTTCTCATTTTTGCAGCTGCCCCAGACTGCATGCTAGCTGGTTAGCTAATAAACTAATCAACGTGACCTGTGGTTATGAATCCTCTAACCTTGCCGCCTCCTCTCTCCTCTCTCCTCCTCCAGCCTGGAGCAGCGTGAGCTCGAGCTCAGACTCACGGGCTCCCCCTACCTGTTTGTCTCATTAAAACCCAACGGCCGGGCGCCCGAGCATGCGCTTTCATTCTTCTTTTCGCTTGAGCGTGTATTGTTTTGTTTGTTTTTGTCACGGTCCAGCTCCAGTCGGACGCGGTCCTCATCCTTTACAACTTCAGCGGCCAGTGCAGCGGCGAGGCCCTGGTCACTTTCCCCAGCGAGGAGGCGGCGTGCCGGGCAGTGGCCGAGCGCTCCAGTCATGCCTTCTACGGGCAGCGGGTCCACTTGGCCTTCTGCGACCGACTGACTGACTGACTGACTGACATTTCGGCCAACCGCGTGTACATGACTGCGTCTTTTTTTCCTACCAAAGCATTTGTTCGCACTTGAACCTTTATTTTTTATTTTTTTTGTCAAACTGTATAAATGTCTTGTGCCAGCTGGAGCAGCGTGGCAGCCAAAAGCCATAAAATGACTCGAGACAGAGGGAGTCTGAACACCTGCGATTGGATACATTCAAGTCCAGATATCAGTTTGTTGGCTCACAAACGGGCAAACGACCAACTTTCTTTCCACTTGGACTGTGCAACCCCAATGAAAGCGTTAAGGATGACGGAGTTTCGCATCCTTGGAAGCAAGCGAGCCAACAAGTATTTAAGTTCCTGTGACCAAACTACTGATGGGTACCCCGCCGCCATCACCCAAAACGTGCCTACATTACCCAGAATTCAACGTTGGCACTCCTGTTAAACCTCCAGTAGCCGAGGATAATATATACAGTATACATATATATCATTTTTCTTTGTCAACCATTATACTATATATGTATTAAAATTGTGCATAAGAATGTTAACAATAAAAGATATTATTGATTATTCCTGCGAATTCAGTATTGTAATGAACTGGGAGTGAACACGTATATGACGTCATCAACCAACAAAGCTCGCTTAACTACCGGTAATTGGAACAGTATCTGTAGCTAGCCACTAGCATGTTGGCTAAACGATTCGACGTACAAAATACTTACTGCGACGGCTATTGTCGACAATTGGACAACACCAAACGGGTACAATCACCCACCCAGATTTGACCACAGTGCAACGAGAGATTCTACTTGAGGTAGGCCTTTTAGAACAAAAACAACAATGCGGCTGTAATGAGTGCTGATTACATTATCTTCAAATAATTGAATGACGGCTTCGTTAAACATTTTGACCACTGTATGGCCTAGATAAATAGATACACAAGTCTTTTCTCGACTCTTTCAGGCCATTTTTTGGGGGGGATAAATAATTCGTATTTTCAGTCAGACTTCGGTATTTAGAGTGACGTTTGAGTTCCAGTGTTGGGATTAATGCATTACAAAAGTAGTGAGATTATTGTTATGCACTACATTGCATTTTTAACTTGAAAGTCATATTTTGCACCCCCCCCCCCCCATTTGCCAAAAAAAAAAATCCACAAAATGGCCGTTATTTTCAATTCGTCAGAGATAACGACAAGAAGAATATAATAGTTTGACTACAGTATATTTTTTTCTTAAGTCTTTTATCTCCCAGAGCTCAAAGATTAATTTGCATTACACAAGCATTGCCACACCTGTGGCGTAATTCAACCAATCAAATTGACAGTAAAAAGGACTGGAAAAAATAAGGCAAACTAGTTTTTTTCGATTTTATTGATAGTAACTACGTCGAAAACCTACAGCATGATGCAAGTTATTCCCTTTGAATAATTTCCAAAAGCACTGCAGTCTTAAAAATTACAAAAAACAAAACCTTTAACATACAAAATATACAACAGTTACAATACAAGGCTTGGTAAACATCAGCTAAACCTGCATTTCCCTTTTTAAAATTTCTGTACAAAATTGTATACAGATGGGTTATATGAAACAAAAATAAGCTGCAAAAACTATCAACGTCATACGCGTCGTCCTTTTTATTTGTCATATATGTGTGTGTATGTATGAATACATATGTGTGTGTGTATCTTACGTTCAAAACTTATGTCCGCAATTTTTTTCCTTGTTTTTTTAGGAATGACATACATTTGAAAAAAAAGTATCAAAAATAGAGTTAGAGTTGAGTAGTCTTTTTTTTTTTTTTTGTCAAGTGGGAACACGCTGTATTGTTTGCTCTTTGGTTGCGGCCGAAGACGACACACTTTCTTAATTTTGTTTCAGAACAAGACCGCCCCCCCTCAAAAAAAAAAAATAAAATAAAAAATGAACAGCACACAAACTAACAAAAAATATTTTAAGGCATTCTAAAAAAATGTCATTCTGCTGCTGTGGAGTTAAAATAACTCTTTTGTCATATTTATTGTACTTTGCATAGCCTTAGATACACGTGTGCTTGAAAATAGGACTTTTCCTGTCTGTATTTTGTAGAAACACTCTTTCTCTGACACACACACGCACGCACGCATACACACATAATAATTGATCAGGGGTGGGATTTACAGTCATTCAAGGGCTGTAGAAAATTTCACTCACGAAAAAAAAATGACAAGTTGAGCTTGGATCATATGCTCTGACGAGCCACGGGTTAGCCCCCCCTTTCTCTGCAGGCTTCATATTTCGAGCCTGTGAAGGCTTATTAGGCTGAAGGTGAATGCATAGACTCAAAATCATCATAAGGCTAACGGGAAAAAAAATGCTCCAATTGAGTGTTATTGCTGTGGTTATAATCGTTACAAAATAATTTTTTTGTAAAGATGGCGCATCTGGACATTTTATGGACTATTTTATTAGAAAATACTTGGACAAAATTTGTCTTGTTGCAAACAAGGCACACCGGGGAGATTTTTCTTTCTTTTTTTTTTTTTGTTGTAATTATTGCACAGACAATACGAGCAGCCGTTTTATTTCTCCTGAATAAAATGGCATTGGAGAGTTCCGTTTATTTGTAAAGGGATCTTTGCTGCCATTCAATGCTGCTACACAGGTAAAAGGAACAACACAAATAATACAGTAAATCACTTACCCACGGCTCGGCATTGGCCTATGTTTTACCTAGTGGATGTTTTTGTGCTCAGGCCGAAGCTACGGCTAATGTAAAAATAGTGCTTTGGCGCCACCTCGGTGCCAAGCAACTATGTCGAAGTGAGGGGTGGAGCTTCCTTTCACCAGGCCTTAGCTTTGTCTTATAGAAAAAAAAAAAAAAAAACGGGACTCGCTACCATCGTATGGCATTTATATATCTCTAACATTAATAGTAAGGCAATTACACACATGGCCAGCAGGGGGCGTCAGTGATGTCCAGAGATTTACAGGTGATAGTTGCGGAATGTTGAGCTTCTTCTTCTCACTCGGATCACGAATGCTTTGATCGTTCCAAGAAGGGTGATTTAGTGAAAATAGAAAATAAAATCACCCAAATGGATGCTCTTGATGTGTGTGTACAGTATATTGAGCTGTCCTGGCGGGTTTGCATTGCGGGTGTCGGGGTTTCCGTCCCCGTCGGTTAGCTACGACGCCGCGCCGTGTGCCGCTCGGGCATGCCCGCGGCCGCCGGGTGACTGCGACATGTCCCGACCGATGATCTCGTTCACTGCGGGGAAGAAAGAGAAAAAATGTTCTTTTAACTCTATTTATTTTGAATTCTCAGTTTTTTAAAAATTCAAGGTGTTTTAATATAATTGTTTTGTTGCAAGCATGTTCTGGAATGGGAGTTTCCTGAAAGGAGGTCAGCACAAAGTTCATAACCTGTCAGCCAATCAGCAAAGTCGGCTTCTGTGAACTATGTTGTCCTTGCCGGCTACAAATCCCGCATGTCATATTTTGCACGCACGCATTAGTTGAGAGTTGAACCCGTTTGACGTTCCCGTGCGGCGACGCGGCGGCGACGAGGCCGGACGGACTGGTTTGCCGCGGACTGGAAGACGACTCCGGCTTGTCTGTCGGCCGCTGAGGGAAGCGCGCATTCTTTTGGCTTTCTTTTGCGCTGACATCATGTCGTAAAAAAAAACGCGGCAAAACAAGACCACGCGTGCTTCAACTCATTCCAAGAAAAGTCTTTTCTCGAAACCATTGGTGGGAAACGACGCAATTGCTAATGTGACTTTTTTTTTCCCTTGACTATTTTCGGTTCATTTTCTTCCACGTCAGTATTTTAGCCATGGACATTCTTGGTAATGTGAGAAATCTGTGTTGAAATTTGACACCATCTGGGTGAAATTTCAGCTCCCTAGTGTCTGCTTTCCATGCTTTCCCTCTGATGAAATGCCTTTAATGTAAAGCTCAAAAGATTGGACGAAATACTACACAGGGTCTAATCATTGTGTAGGTGTACATGGATTATATTACATTTAAATTATAAGGGGTGTATATAGCTGCACACGATGAATCAAAAAGTGCATAAAATTTATCAAACAAAATGTAACCCACAGGCGACAACAACTGAACGCAAATGGAGCATACCGGAGTTGTCGCATTGGCCCGTGCGCGCACGTGTGTGTGTGTGTGTGCTTTTTGTGCCCGGCCAGCACGGGCCCTATCATCCTGTTGGCGTGGGAGGCTCTTCCTTCCCCATGTCAACACAACCACATGCTCGCACTTTGCTTTACCTTCTTATCGTCTGTGCGGCATTGCGCATATATTTAACACAACTGCTCCATAAACACTGCATATATATATATATATATATATATATATATATATATATATATATATATATATATATATATATATATGTATATATATATATGTGTGTGTGTGTCTGCGTGTGTGTGCGTGTGTATGCGTGTGTGTATATGTGTGTATATTAAAGTGACAATATATAATTTTGACCGTTTTTCATTACATCTTTAAAAACAAACAAAAAAAAAGAAAATCAAGCTAAATCTTACATATTGTCATTTTGAACATTCTGTCAAAAAATGCATATTTTTGTCAATAATTCAAAACTAATCTGAATGACATAAGCCTGGTTTTGTGAAAACACATCATGTAAATGAGTGCACAAAATCCGACCAGCAAATTTCTATCTCTATTTTCGCGCTAATCTTTACGTACAAAGTTACCTTAACGCCACCTCGTTTGTTATCATCATCCGAAATAAGTTTTCTGATGTATTCGCATGTCATCATACTGTATGAATATACAATTAAAAGGCACATTTTTATTTATTATTATTAATTTTCAATCTGGTCCACATCAGATTTCTGCTTCTATGGTGGCGACATTACCTGATCTAAAATCAAATTTTTGTAACCTGTCTGCCGTCCACTTTTGCACCCTGACCTACCAGTTGACCAACACTAGTTTAGAACGGAAACCATTCGATCTAAGATGTATGACTCAAACCAGTAAATATCCAAATATATAGATTCAATAGGTTAGAATAACCCTTTTTGTTTTCCATACAAATAATCAACGTATGAATGTCCAAGAGGCCACTCGGAAGACATGGCGTGTCCCGCGTGGGCGTCTGCAGAAAAACACGCTCATTTTCCACCGCGCCGATTTTAAGGTCACGTAGTGGCGAGCCATTTGAATATAATATGATTCACTTCACTTCGACAATGTGACGTGACGTCGTTTCTCCTCACACCCCGATGACATTTACACGGCCAATCCAGACAACTTGATTTCCGTCGAAAACGCAATCTTATTGCGGCACCAGCATTTCAACGTTATGTTTTGTTTCACAATGTTTCCAGTAGCGTTCTTAACTGTCAAGCATAAAAATAAGTCTGTTGACGCTATTTTTAACAATTATCCAGACCTCTCATCGAATCACACATCAGTCAAAAATCTTGAATGAACAAACTTGAATTTGGGTGTTGAAACCGCTCAAGGAGAAAATTGCGTTTGTCGCGACGCCCCTCAATGAACCCTATGCGCTCATGTCCATTATAAGAAATGTCATGCGTCATCCGCTCTGACCTCTGACTCTCCAATGAGTGTGCAGCAAAGGTAACTTGGTGACATTTGACATTGCAGTCTTTTGTCTTGAATTTCAGACCAAAAAGCCACAAGCGAAAGAGAGATTTGAGCGGAGGCTGAAGTAAGTTTCGTTCACTGCTGCGCCACTCTTTCACATTTACTGGCACACGCGTACACGGACGCTTCCCCCGTCAGGCAGAGGGAGACCCTCTACAGATGACTTGCAAGGGGGGCTCCCTACATCAAAAATACTATGAGGCGTTACACACCTACAGTTGACTGACGGTTGCTGGGGAAAAGCTCAGGAAGACCTTTTCCTCCGCATACTGCGACACAATTAGCAATAGTTCTTCAAAAACAAAAAAAAAGACGTCATTTTACAGTAAGAAGATGGCAAACTCTTGTTGTGGTCTTCTTTGTTTGCATTGGCTTGGTTTAGTTCCTATCTGGTACACAGAACCAAACCTTGGTTGTTGTGGTGTTCCACAGGGTTCAATTTTAAGGCCTCTGCTTTTCTTTTTGTATTGGCTGCTATGTTAATGACAGTCAAGATTTATATGCCACTAAATTTTCTCTTTATTGGCATATACTGTACATCTCCTTAAAACCATCGTTGCCTTGAAGAAATATCAGCCTAGAAGACTGAATTTTTGAACTTTTATGATAATAAATCTGAACTGATGGTGTTTAGTCCGAGCGGCCTTTGTAATTCAACTCATGCACACTAAAACCAAAAATCATGTCAAGATTATCCAAATCTCCTTTTGCTTGTACTAGAAGTGTTGAGGCCGGCATTAGTCGTATAGCATCTTTTGCGCTAAGACCATGAGGCTAAAGCACTTAATGAGCAAAGCCTTCATTTTCACATGACTTTTCATCGGCGTCTCATTAGGCACCCTATGAAATAAAGTTCACGACACTTGATAATATCATAAGTACTTTGTAGAGTTTATCTGTGTTTTGTGAGGGCCTTGAAGGCCTAAGCATCTTCAAAACCACTTAACTGCATTTAAAACTTGGTATAGATTTATAAAATATTATAGAAATATATTTCCAACATTCTTTTGTCCTCTTTTAAAAGCGTGTGACTCGGCTGTGCAGCCTAGTTGTTTTTTGTCTCATCATTATTATTATCATGCTTTGTCCAATCAGATTTCTGCTTCTGTGTGTTACTATATGAGTGTAAAATTCCCAAGGCCTTCAAATTCAGGTTTGCAGGACCAGTACAATTGAAACAACACAATTTTTTTTTTTTTGAATCAGATGTCACTTTCCAATTATCAGGGTCTCCTGAAGGCATCATCACTTTTGTGTCCTCTGATTGGTTCAGAGCGAGATCCACTGCTTGAATGTACGTGACTGTACATTACTTGGAAATAATTTTCAAGGCGGCCTTTTTAACAAAAGGCAAGACAATCTGGACAGTGCCACACGTCGCTTGTAGAGTTAGTCACTAGGAGAATCTTCACTAGCTGGACTGAAGGTATTTTCCAACGCATCCAGTGACCATCACAAGCAACTCTGCCACGTTCTCAAACGTTACTGGGATGAAAAATTTGAGACTGGCACCATGGTTTAAGGAAATGAAGCGCCACAGTGGAAATCTTTGCATGGATGAAGCCTGATTTGCCCGCAGAAGAAAAAAAAGAAGGGAATATCTTAGTAGAGTTTCCATTTTGCCAGGCTTTGGAATGACGTCTTTCGCAAACGCCGGATGCCGAGTCAAAAGGCAGCAACGTCAAAGCTCTTTGGAAAAACATGCAATAACTTGTCAGCATCATTTCTTTATCCAAAGTCGCTTTCTTCAAATTGTTCATCTTTATGAATCATCTAAGGTTTTCCTTTCTGTAAATGTAGAGCTTTGCTGGTCACAATCACTCATCCGGGACCTCGGTTTCCTGCTGAAAAAATGGGGTCCGGACTTCTATTTATTACTACGACTCAAGTACTTAACAATGCATCTGTAATTATTTATTTATTTCGACCCTTGTGAGGATAAGCGGCTATGGGAAATTGATGGATTATTTATTTATTTTTGCAATGGTTTTGTCAGCCTTTTGTTTGTTTATTGCTAGATTTTGGTCATTTTTAATGATTTTTAAGGCTTCATTAGATTTGAATGCATTTTCCATGTTTTTCCTTTTTTTTTAACTTCACATGGTCTATTTGACTTAAAACACAAAACTACCTCAACTTATGCATTGCATCATATTTTGTTTGTTCCTTTACATTTGTCAATTAACTCATTCCTGCTTTTAACTATTTTGAGTATCGGTACTTAGCAAATAAATAGTACTCAACAACAGTAATAATCAACAATGTTTTTAAGCCTTTAAGTATCTGTCGCGCAAGCTATATAAGTAACAATGTACGACAATTGCCTCCTCACAGCTAATTACAACTTCTGTTGAACGTTCCTTTAACGACATGTCATCTTTTCAAGAAAGAGAAAAAAATCATAATAATTATCAGTACACAGCCTCCAACATTCGCAGCAATGCATTCATGTGACTGTCGCACACATTGCATACATTGTCTACATTTCTCCAGGCTTTAGAGAAGGAGTCATCGACTTCTTGTCGCGTTAGGGCCTCAAGTAAGTTTAACTGACGAGTAACGACAGCCAAAACAATGTGTTTAGCTTTCGAACAACGACACAAGCATGGTTCGAATTTAGTACGTGCGTGCTCATCCAGGCCTTTCCATCCTCCAGTCTGGAAGGGGAACGAAGCGCTGGCACCGTTTCCCCAACTTCTGCCCAAGCATTTGCTTCTGTCAGACCTTCATGGTATGGAAAGATGACACATGAGCTCCATTTCCACTTGGTTCGAAAGGGAACGGAGCAGCAAATGTTTGTCATTGACTTTAATTTGATGGAAAAACGCCCCCCCACCCCCCACACACATTTCCAATTTCTTTAAATGCCAGCCAATCTGGAGGATAGCGGACACATCTGTTAGTAAATGGGAGCTACGCTCACGCACACAGAAGCAGCAGCAGAAATATGTTCATTATAGAATTGTAACATTACTGCAAATATGACTGGAGTCACTGTAAGATGCGTAATAGTAATCTAAACATTAAACTGAGAATTACACATTGTATATTTAAACCAACCACACAACTTGTACTCGGAATTCTCCATTTGCTTTAGGCTAACAAATATCCAGAACGATTAGGAGACGCATTGGGGTCGCAAAGTTATATGTTCAAATAATATATGATTCAATGCCAGTGTGAAATTTAGTACCTTTCAGAGCAACGCATTTAGACACATCATATACTACGTTACTCATAGGTATATTTTCTTTAACTGCAACTTATTAGCTATAGCTCTCGTGGATTCACTAATTCACTGACATTTTTTCTCACTATTTTTTTTAATATTTGAATTTATGGGAGCGCCAACCTCTGTTATTACTACTATACTTCAAGGAAAATGTATTAATACGTTTTTTTTTTTTTACAATGTGGTGTCTCTTCCTCACAGATTTCCGTCCACCTCGATAAACAGGGTCACTGTATATTATTGTTGACGTCAGAGGCGCAGGTTGTTCAGTCTATACGGCAGACTTGCTCTGTGTACGTTTGTGCCAATACTGTCTGGCTACAGGAGACCTCCTGTTGTCATTAAGGCTTGCATACAGTTGGAGGCAGCTGTGCAACACACACACACACACAATGGCACGGCACACACACATACCTGCCTCGACGATGACATTACTAGTCTCATTTTGCCGACAAGGACTGCGTAACTCATGCTGACAGCGGGTCCAGTCCACTTGTGAGTTCATCAATTGTGCACTTGGAATCTTTCCAGCGTGAATGCACTTCATTATGTGTGTCTAATGACCAAACGGAATGTTTTGGAAAAGAGCAACCGGGCTTCATTTTGGACGTCTGATGCCGAAAACGTTCCAGGATTGAGTGTCTCGGCTTCGAGGCCCCGCTGTGTGATTGGATGCTAAAGTTGTCCGCCCATCTGTCTGTCAGTCTGTCTTCTTACCTCCTGTGGCATACACACGTATATAATACTGGGTTTGGTTTGGATCATCAATTCATTCACTGCTTGATGATCCAAACACGACTCTGTCCGCTAGCTTTGTTGTGCTGATTATGACAACGGCGTAGAGGCATACATTAAAAATTAGATTTCTCTTATTGGCAGCATAGAATGGGTAGCCACAAAGTCACTGAATCATCTCTCCTGTGTCAGTCTCACTCACACACACACACACACACACACACACACACACACACGAGCCTGTGCGTGCGTCACAGGGGCCATCTGCTAGCTAACGAGGGCACTTTTTCTACAATCGCTCCATGTTTGTACTCATTCCACTTTGGCTCTTCTGTGATATTATTACTACTGTTAATTTTACAGTGGAGCATTGTATTCATTAAGGTTTTAATTAATGCTCACAAGTAAAGCTGGACTAAAGAGAAAAAGATCTGCTTTTAAATAAGCAGGAAATATATGTAGAGGTGTCCCACGGATGACTGAGCTGATTACCTTCTCTTTGTTTATACTTCCCAGTTAAGCCCAACATGATTCATATGTTGTCTCCTTTTTGAGTTCATTGGATGTATTTTGGCAATCAAATATTCTACTGCATTATTGGACGGATGCACATTGTCATTTGTGACCCAATTTTCTTTCAATCGGTACTTGGTTGAAAAAATATTTTTCAGAGGACATGTTACTGGGAAAATGTTGACTGCCGGTTTAGAGGAAAGCTCGCTAATTTGAGGAAATGTGTTACACGCCAATAAAGGCCATTCAAGAAGTTGTTGGGTGTGCATGTGTATTTCTGCACAAAGTGACATCGCCAACTACTGGCCAGGCATGCATAATGATGTGTTTTACAAAGAAACACCTGTTTACAAGGTTGTTGACATGTAAATGTATCTTAAGTCATAATTCATCTGTAGAAAGGCTGGCAACGCATACTGTCCATCATGCTAATGGGTACACTTCCTAATGCCGTGTAGTGAATACGGTCTACTTAGTGAGTAGGCAGTGAGTGACCTCTTAAAAACACAGAGCGGGGCCAGGCTCCATGTTGCTACTTCAAACCGTGGCCTACAGAGCCGGGCTGGCACACAAAGCTATTTTTAGTCACATGCTCAAAAGGGGAGCTCACATTCCCGGCTGAACTGTGTCACTCGCAAACTTTTTTTTTTTTTTTTTTTTCTGAAAAAGAGCACAGCCTGTTGTAAGTATTTGAGTGTGTCAGAAAAAAAACAACCTTCCTTTCATTTTCTGAACCGCTTATCCTTGTCGGGATTGTGAATTTAATGTCCTTTAATGCTATGCTCAGTTTAAAAACTGTGATTGTTTTTTTTCACACCGCACCCTGTTTACTTTACGGTGGCGTGTGCACTTGCATAAATGCAGCTCCCCGATGAACCTCACTGGATTTTCACACGACTTATTGACAAGTGGCCTGTGTTAATTAGACTGACCCGTGCGAGCACACAATGTAACAACTCCCAACACGGCCTGGTCAGGCTATTTATTAACCCTCCCCCCCGCCCGTAGGACCCTGATTTGAATATGGCAAACCAAGTTCCTGAGTGGCAGATAAGAGGCTGTTTGGAGACGCGTACTTCAGATAAAAGAAATTCACAAGGGAAAAAAAAGCCAGCGGCTTTGCTCTGACTCCGCTGCTAATTGTTAAGTCAACATGTTCTCTCGAGCATCCCAATTAGACTTGTGAAAACGCACACATTTACACATACACAGAATATCATAAACACATCAACACACGAAATCTGCGAATTGCTATCATGGTAACGTAAAATTGGAAGAGGTTCCATCCTATAATCATTAGTTCGATTTAAGCCGAAATGAAATGGATTTACTGAATTCAATTTAAGAAAGAAGCCAAGAAATGACAATCATAACCCCTTGCCTGGCGGAGGTATTTAGTCTCCTAATGGCCACCATAGATCTAATACAATCAGAACCCTTCATCTGATGCTGTGGCCATCAACTGTCTGTGTCTTTCGTAGCCAATGCAAAGTCCCTGTGCCACACTGACAGATCACTATCACTGTAATCAAACACCAAGGATTGAGCCCACAGAAAATAAATTGATGCTGACGAGTATTGTTTGACATCATGGGGTATGGATTTACCTTGCATGTCACATGATGTAATTGAATCCCAAAGTGCTGCCTTGTTTTCAATGTGGATGCTAGCAATGATCTATGCAAGCACTTCTTATGAATGGCCTTGACTGCTTCTCAGAAGTGTGCTTGTTGTCATTAGTTTTACTGAAAAGCTGGGGCCTAACCAAATTGAAATTGTTTTGGGTGAGATGTAGAGGTGTGGTACAACCAGGACTGGTGACTGACCAATCAAAGGGCATATACAGACAGGCATGTTTCTTTTAGCTCCGGAAAGCGAAGGAGGACAACTTTCGCCAACGTAATTCAAATCACGTTTTGGATGTCAGTTTATTTTATGTGTGCACCCCAGCGAATTTCTAGTTTGGAGAACTAGTCAGGATGACTAGTTATTCACACAATTGTGTTCACCCACCAAACACAAAAGAAAGTATCAACAAAGACTTTGCGATACAAGAATTTACCTTAGCCTGTGGCTTCTTTCTATCGTGGATGGCCCGCTGCATTCGTTGTGTTGTTGCCTGTTGTTAATCCTCGTTTGCCTGATCGCTCTCATGCATTTACTTGACTAGTAAAGTTGTGTTTTCATTTTCTTTGTTTCTTTTCTTTACAGTCACAATCCAGTGTTGACATATTTGCCAAGATATTTGCCATATTTGCTAAATTTACTAGATTCCGTCCTAAGAACATTGTGCCATTGCTGGTACAAAAACATGTTTGAACTCCAATCTGTTGGGCACGTTTACATGTAGAGGCTTCGTTTTAGAAAGATATGATTAATATCCCTTACCATCGTCCAGCGTGATGTCTTGAAGGCCTATCGAGCGGAAGGTTGGCTCCCTGTCCTCTGGCTCTTCTTTGATGTTCAGCCTCTCGCTATCCATTGAGAAGGGCCCCTGGGGGCTCAGCGGGTGCACCAAAGGCCCCGAAGCAGTCGGAGACAAGCCGCCCATGACCGGGCTAGCTGCTTGAGGGGAAGGCTGTCCTGAATGTGGATGCTGCAAGGCACCCAAGGGACTATTACCTGGCGAAGAGGAAGTGGGTGACTGGTAGGGCAGCGAGTGGAGCTGAGGGGAAGAAGGCCCAGAATGGGCTGACGGGATCATATGCGAAGGAGGGGCAGTGGGCGGCGTGGGGCAGGAGGCTGAACGTTGGCTCACGGGGTGGTAGCTCATGGCCCGCTGCAGCTGGGACGAGTGAGGCCCCACGAGCGAGTGGCCGCCACTTGAGGGCACCTGAGCGGGATTTGGGGAGCAGCGATAGCCTCCGAGTGAGTGAAGGTGTGGGGACGAGGGGGCTAGAAGAGGTTGGTGGCTCTGCGGAGAACCCGCGATGGGGCCTGACGACACAGGCGTTGATGGGGACGAGCAGGGTGAGGAGGAATAAACCATACCCATGCCCAGCGGGTGTGACGCGGCACCGGGACTCTGCTGGAAAGGCATCCTGTCATAGGTCTGAGGAGAAAGGCTGGACTGGCCGTTGAAGGACAGGCTGTGAACGTGACTCTGGTTGCGCTGCATGGGCTGGTATGAGGCCCGTGAGGGTGAGGAGGCAGGCAAAGGGACAGGAGAGGAGGTGGGATGGAACGTCATGTGGCAGTCGGTGGGGGTGTGGTGCAAACTGTGACCCTGGAGGTGAGGCAGATGCTGGAAGGACGGGGAGCCCATAGAGGGGCAGGGAGACTGCAGGGGTAGCAAGACGGGTCCCGAGCCCGAGGCCAAGCCGTGCGGGGAGGTGGACAGAAGGTTATCCGATGGGTGGCCTTGATCGGGGGAAGGCAGCTGAGGGCGCACCAGACTGGCGGCATGTGTCAGGGGCATGGACATGGCAGGTACAGTGGGATGGTCCAGCTCATCCCGGTGCTCCTGTTTCACCATCACTAAAAAGAAAGAGTAAGAAGAAAATAATCCGTTTTAATACTGCATACTTAATTTCACAGAAAGGCACCTGCATGGTAAACACAGTTTCTGCTAAGTTGGACCAAATCCTAAATTGAAGAGATAAGGGGTTAAGGAGTCTAGTTCGACGCGATTGATTACGAGAAATGTTGTTGCGAAATTTTACATTCACAAAATAAACAGGACAGTTACTTCAGCTCTTTTCACCAGCTCAGAATCAGAGGGGTGCGAGTACGCTGCCAGTCAGTCTAGGCGGCGTCACGTGAAATGCTGTGTGACGAGCTGAATGCCCAAATGCCCCGCAGCACGGATCAGAGCAACAGAACAAACGAGTTCATTGATCTCACGCCCTCAACTCAACCCATTACGCCTCTGGGATGCAGGGATGCCGGGTTGAAAAAAAAAAAGCTTTTCCCCCCTACAAATCCATAGAAATGTGAGGTGATGGGTGTGTAAACATCATTTTCAGCAGACCCTGGAAGCAGAATGGTTTACCAGTCAATCGACTTGAAACTCTAACAATAATCCAGTTGATAATGCAGCATGCTCTACAGATTTCAAGTTGGGGTTTCGAATCCTGTTGCAGTTCATTATCAAAGTACAAACCACATGAGCCTCTCCTGCACTTAATTTAAAGGGAATGAGAAGAGCTACTTTAATTGGCCTGAAATCACGTCAGCTGTGTTGACTCCCACAATGGTACAAACATCAATTTCTGCCTATGCATGTCTGAGAAAACTACACATGCATCCAGTCAGACTGCACTTTACACTAGATTTGCACTTGGCATGAAAACATGGCCCCGAACACTCTACTAGGAAAATAGTTGGTGTTGGGGTAAAACAAAGGAAGTTAAAATCAGACAGATGTCACTTAAATACATAATCTAATGTGTGACCTCCAAACACACTTTTTACACAATCGTTCCAAAGTCCTGATATTCATAATGCCAATGTACAGACTTGTATTCCAACTTGACTATAACTTGACAACTTATATATTTTTTCCTAAATGTGTGTGGATGCGTGAACGTGAGCGTTTATAAAGCGCTTTGAGCATCAGACGGTGTAGAAAGCAAGATATAAGTAAGTGCACACCATTATAAGGGGGAAAAACATTTTTGTGTTTCTATAGGTGAAATAAATCGGTAATATCAAGTCAGGATAGGGAGCACTGATTCCATTTTTCAGTATGACTGTGGGATAGTACATGCCTAACTCTTTATCAAGCGGTGTCTGGTACAGGGATCTTTACCCAGACCACAACAAGATAGGAAACATGACTTATTAGAGGACCATCATCTCCTATACACACTCACACACACAATAAAGCAGGTGGTGTCTGCGGTCCCAGTGATGGTGTCAGCAAACCTGCTTTTGCGAACAAACAGAGCAGGGTTTACTCTGCTCTGCTGTCATTGGCTGCACCGATCTGTCAAAAGAGAACAGGAACAGGAACCGCCAGAGTAGGCGTGCACGCAAACAGAGAGCAGGTGGGTGGAGGTGCGGCAACGTGTTTAGTCACACACTCCAGAAAACACTCACATTATGGCATGAGACTCAGGAATCTCTACCAAATAAAATGAGCAAAAAAAAAAAAAAGACCAGACAAAAAAAGGCTTCGGAATTTGAGATGGTTTTTGTTTGTGTCATTGTCATTGCAGTACTCTGTGTCAAAGTCAGGTTCTTGACACTGACGAAATAGATTAGTGATATAATAGTATGGCGTCATTTTAAATGTACCCTAAACGATTAGCATGGGAGGAAACAAAAACAAAAAGGAATGCATTAAGTTTGTTTATGAATGAAAGGGAGAACAACATTTAAAAATAATAGATGAATAATAAATGTTGGTTAATAATAATGATAAATGTTTTTTTCTTTACTCTCACCTGAAAGGTAAGTGAAGCGTTGGGATTGGCTCCTTTTCCGTTTTCCATTGCAGACATAAAACTGCACTTGCACAGCTGAGCTCACAGTTTTACTGTGGTAAGGAGGGATTTCCACTACAATACATGACTGTGAAAAGCAAAACAGTCCACGTTATTTAAATGTTTATGGTGCACTTCCTGAAAATGAGCTGTGCATTGGATAAAGTGGATCCTCAGGACTCAAATTTCTCATAGTTTGTAACATTTTCACTCATTTCACCAATGTTTCATTTGACCTAATTTTAGTCAGGTTTGAAGGACTAATACTAAATTGATTAATATTAAATTGTATCATCCAGTTACAGGCCCACAGCTGAATTTAGGTGAGCGGTACACCTCACAGTTAAGCAACCCGAGTTCAAATCCACTTTGCTCCGGCTTTCCCGTGTGGGATTCGCATGTTCTCCCCAAGCCCGCGTGGGTTCTCTCCGGGCCCACCGGCCTCCTCCCACACTCAAAAAAACATGCATGGCAGGTGTATTGGACATACTAAATAGTACTTATGTGTGATTGGGTGCGTAAATGGTTGTTTGTCTCTGTGTGCGCTGCAATTGGTTGGCAGCTCAGGACGGCCCCCACATACTACCCGAAGTCAGCTGGGATAGGCACCATCATGCCTGCAACTCTTGTGAGGATAAGCGGCTCGAGAAAATTGATTGATGGTAGGGTACACTCTAGACTTGGTGCCAATCAATCACAAGTTTCGGCTTTATTTTTTCTCCTTATACTTTTTCAGTATTTCCAAGACATGATAGATAAAGATGACCGCAATTTTGATTCTGTGTAATCATGTTTAGCATTCTTACTGGTTTAATTCTGGGAGGTTTCTACTTTTCTTTTTGTCACCGTTCCCAAGCAGTTGGGCTTTGACTTAACTGGTGTTGTGCATGTAGCCCATCTGTTTTTGTTGTTTGATAAGAAGTAGCGCCGAAGGAAGACGGAGACTGCTAAAGTTACGTCTCGCATTAGCCACTAGCTGGATACTGCTTGTGCCTGTCATTGGCATCAAAAGGTAGTTTGATGTGTGTTTTACATTTACATGAGATTACTAGTTGATGTAATTTTGTGACTATGTTTTGAATTGAAATTGAATGTGAGACAAATATAACTACCCTACTTTAAAGAGCAGAGCTGGGCAACCCGTCGCCAAATTGACCCGATGCTGATGAAATGCCCAGTTTCGGCATTTTAGGCATGCGCTATAAGACTTGAAGCCTTGAAGAAAATACAAAGATTCAGCACTGAAGCAGATTTGCATCAGTCGATAGGGTCAGTACAAATAGTCCTTCTCAGTCTGTATATCAAGTCGAAGGTATGTGTACGATCGTTCGTATTAATGCCTTAAAACAGTTGAAGGTTTTATAGTGTTGACATTTTTTAAATTTTTTTATGAAAATGCAAGCAAATCAGAAGTTGACCAGATTATGGTCCGCTCCATTTCCAGTTTAGGTAGCAAAATAATGACTCACGCCTTGAGTTTTCTCCCTGATGATTTTGGCCTCCACTTCCCATTGTGGCCGCCCATCTAAAAAACAGTAGAAAAAAAGAGGGGAAAATAACTTTTACCATCAGCACAAAAGAATATGGCTTAGGAAACATCAGATGTATTATTGACGAGCAACGTGTCCTTATGAAGGCCTGCAAGCCAAGTGGAGAAAATCCTAGTAGCAGTGACTTAATCACAATCAAATGTCCAAATAATCCTTCTATTTGTCTTGCCTGGCTGACATTATAAAGAGCGCAGTGGAATTACTGTATTTATTTTAACTGCTGAAAAACATCCTTTGCCGTTTTCCTATGATGGATTTAATTATTTGGCCAGACATCGCATGGAACACTGACAGGCCCCTGTGGGTGGAGGACACTGCAGCCATTGACTAAAAGTTTATTTGACTTGCTATGTTAGCACAAACTGTAGCTCTGAGCTGTGTTATTTGAAGTTTGTATTTTAATAATGATACCACAGCCTGCACCTGCATAGCGTCTTCCCCCAAAGACCAAAGGGTTCCCTTATAATTCCCACAAAAGACATCTGCGTCTGCAGAAAGATTTGAGTCTTAGTGTAGCTTGAGTGTGGTCTCTAATCTCAGGAACATTTTAGGCTTTTCACTTTTCTGTAGCTTTAAATCATACCTTCTATAGCTGTAATACAACACAACAACCAAAGCCTTACTTGTTGTAATGCAGTCACATATCCATTGAGGTACATTTCCTTTCCCGATGAAGAAATGACCTTGAATGTCTTTGCGACTGACAACAGCGCATTATAGCAATGAGTCTTGTTGACATTCAACAGGCTGGAGCAAGGGCCCCACATGCCCGTCAGAAAACAAGCACCAACAAGAAGCTCATACCACGCTAAAACAATAACTTGACACACAATAGAGAAGATGCAAATTCCATGCCGATGATTAAAAAAAAAAAGGTTTTATTAGGGGTAAAAACGATGAGAAACCAGTTAGAATGGGTGTCTGTCACTCCTTGGCTATTTGTTTACACTTTCATTCTTGCAAAATGAATATACTTTATTTAATTTTAGACTGAATAGATGATGAAATGTAGTTATTCTACTATTCTAAAGAAATACAAGATAAATACAAGACAATTATGTCTTGTAAGTCATTGCTGTCGAGTCACAAACAAAAACATTGTATTGATCTAAAATATTTGATCTTAGACGTCTTCACTTTTATGACCACACCCAAGGGACTACAACTTAGATCTGAAGAAGCCTTTTGGATTACGGATGAAACATTTTCAACAAACAGGAAAAGATGAGCTGCATCGAATCAATAATTATGAGTTAACATGACCTGGATTACACAATAGTTATTGTTCTGACCAATTCCATTTACTCCAAAAAGTCTGTTCTTGGTCTTTCGTGTACAGGTCTTTCTCGACGTTGTCCTAACTCCCTAAAATCTTGGGCTGAACTTGGTATCATTTCAACAAACACTTGATCTAGGACTCGGTCTTGACTCTCAAAGTCTTAGCCTGCATTTTGTCTTGATCCTTGAAAGTTTTTTCCTCAACGTGGTTTTAACGTTTCAAAGTCTTGACCTGGACATCATATGAGCGCCATAAAGTCTTGATCTGGAGTCTTTTCATCTTCTGAATGTCTTGGTCTGGACTTGTTCTTGACTTTTCAAAGTCTTAGTCTGGTTTTTGTCACTAATTGACAGATCTACATGTAAAAAAAACTGATTTTGGTTTGTTTTCTTTGTTGGCTCATGTGCTTGGAGGCTAGGGATCACTGTCAGACTGAAGTCATTTATGGTACCATCCTATAATCACAAAACTACTTGTTGTTTTTCAGTTATGGAAAAATGGAAAAATACCAGTCACTGCCTTCCACTCTTTATTTCTTCCATTGCTACAATTACTCTAATCAGTGTCTTTCTGCACTAAAGCAGGCAGATTAGTCGAGAAGACGAGGATCACTTAAACAAACTGTATTACCATCATTATCATCTTCCATTCCCTGTTAGTTCACAGTCTTTCTGCCTCCCTTTACAATCCACTTCCTTCATGCACTGTGTAGCTCAACTTTGCCACTTGTCTAAGGTTTCCCTTGGCCTCTTTGTTTTTGGACTTGAGCATTCACATGCACTGCACCTCTATGCCATGCTTTACCGCATCACCCTCAGAGAGCTGAAGGCATCCCCTTGTACCTAATTTCCTTCAAATATCTTTACAAGGGTCTCCCACTCACGCGTTATTACTTTCTGCCATGTGTGAACTTGATTTTAACAGCAGAACAATAGTAGTTGGAGCAGGTAGCGACTGTGCTATGATCGCAAAGAGAAAGCCGGCCATTTTTAAGCATACACCTTCAAGAAGACAATAACAAAATTCTTACCAGGGCCTTTCTCCAAAAAGATGACCTTGGACTCTGGGAAGAAGTTGCTCCCAGTGATGGCCATCTCCTCGCCTCCACTGACCAGACAGCTGGTCAGACTGGACTTGTCAACCTGGGGCAGTTCTTGAGCTGAACGCTGGGCTGGGGGAGACGCAGGTTACGGACAAAAGAGAGTAATCATTTGCTCAGCCTTGCTTGTGAACATGTATAGGAAACTATGGCATTTACCGTATCTCAAGAATCTATTAATACTTTCATCAACCTGTAGGTGTGTGTGTGCGTGTGCATGTGTGTGCCTCTCACAGCATTCTACAGGGATAGAGGCAGCCTGCAGCGACAGAACCTTCCCGTTCGGCTGAGGGATGTGAACTCGAAACACCACCCGTACCCGGGTGTTCTTTCTCCCAATATCCGTCTCCCCCTTCCGCAGTTCAATGTCTGAATTGCGGAGCTTGAGGATGCCCGCACAGTCGATACTATGTGAAGAAGGGAAAGCAGTTGGCAGTAAATTGTGAAATTCAGAGAGAACTACATACGAGCACGGTAAGGGTTTGGAGGAATCATATTAAATTTGAAATGTAAAATAAATGGGAAAGTCCAGACCACATCCTTTCCAGTTAAATCCAATGCAAACAAATGAGGCAGGGCCTTACACAAATATAGTCATGATGCAGGGTCTTAAATAGTCACATAAAGATTTATTTTTGTTCTCATTTGGTTTTCATCACTTTCTGTTGGTTTAAATTAAAAATGCATAAACGTTGACATTAGAAGGAACCATAAACCCCATAAACAGGGTTGGACTTCCTCACGGTGGGAAGCTTGTAAATGAAAAATGCAAGCTGCAAATACTTGCGAAATGTACCTGGCGGACATGTTGTTTTCAGGCAGAAGAGGAATTTCAAGAACTTTGGTGCTGGTGATCACAATCTCCTGGCTGGCCGTAGCTACGGTTTTCCCAGTGATGCGATGCACTTGGTAAAAAGCATGTGGCCTCAAGTAACGGTCGTCTGCCGTTCCGATAAACATCTGCAGGTTGACAGGCTTCTCATTGTAGCCAACCAGCTGAAACATGACAGAGAATGAAATCAAACACATGGGAGTCCAGCTGAAAAGTGTGAACAAAGAAACATTCAGCTGTCTGACTTTTGTTTTGGGAGGGATTTTGAATGCTGGCTCAAGGTTGTTATAGTTTTGGCAAACGTGTTGGAGACTCATCTGGCATTTTGAAATTCTAACTGATGATTCACTTAATGGGTCTCAATATTTTTTCCTATTCCACACCTGGCGCAATAGACGGTAATGCTCCAAACCCAGTAATTCCTCAGAAGTTAACCAGGGGGTACTTGATAAAGCAATATTATGACATTAAGAGACGAAAGAAAGTCCATACAATCAATGTTTTGCTCTATAACAGTGCTGCAGCTAATGATTATTTTGTCAATCAATGAATCAGATTCAACAAACAAGTTTTAATTCCCGTGTCTTTATTCAAAAACAGGATATTATTTAAACTTGACAGTGCAACATAAGGAAAGTAAGACTGAGTTCCGAGTTTGGTCTGTAACGTCCGAAAAAAACGGGCAAAAATGTTTTTGTTCTTCAGCTTTGTAATTTTTTTTTTTTATTCAACACAAAGATAATGCTTGGATGAGTTACAAAAGAAATAGAGTATTTACTGGCGAGAGGATGGAACAGAACATTATCAAACAACATTATTAATCAATTAATCAGCTCTAATCTATCTTAATAGTGAATTCACACGTTCAAAAGGATCCCTACCAACGCTGAAGAATTCTAAACATGTCCACCTGAATTTAGTGGAGAAGAATCATGTTGGTTGTGTCGATTAAATGAACCAAATGCCAAGCAGATTCAGGTGAAAAGCAGACATAGAAAACAAGCACATTTATGTCTTACAAGGATTACGCTCTACCCGTAATGCTAAAATTGGACCCAAGACTAAAAATTTGAACCCAGTAAAAGAGTAGAATTTTAGTGTCAAGACTGTAGGCAGTACACTTCAGAGTGTTGGCTCAGGGGCAAGCAATTGTCAAAAAAAACTAAAATGATGCACTTTCCTCTAAAACAGAGTCTATACAAAATCCATTCATGGCTCAAGTGAGTATGACAAGGAGAGAAAATTGCCAGTAATAATGTTGCTGTCCTTTTCAAATCCAGTGTCTAACGCCTGCCAACCTTGTTGGCCTTGCGCACCTGTCAAGCAGCTGCTTTCTCCATTTGTCCTGAGAATTGGCACCCCGGTTTCCACTCAAGACAGGTGAGATATTTGATGGCGGAAAGTGTTGCGTGTCTAGTAGAGTCGAGGGCAAGATGGAAATGAGAGTGAGACCTTATTCTGAAACCCAGATGCCGCACAATCCCACTACTGTTGTAAATGTTGTGCTTGGCAGAATCTGTGACGGCAGGATGGCACCCCCGCTCACATTTGCCCGTACTGCCCTCATAGCCCACCTCGCGCATAACCCCAGCTTAGATGGAGGCGCACTGTTCGAGGCTCACAGAGGAGAACAAGGTCTTTCAGTGCTGTTTGCACCTTAGGAATTGCCAAGCCTCAACCATGCTGCAGCTGGGTACTGACCCCATCTTCTTCTAAGCTTTGCGTCACACGCCACCGCATCAACACTCCGTCCAATATTGTGGTAACTGGAAGGAGAGCAAGTGGGATATGTCACATGCTGTTCCAAAACCAACCTGAGTGAAAAGGCTTGTGTGAATAGTCACAATCATGCCTTAAACCTCATTGACCTATGAGAATGGCATCCAGCAAAAGATAATTCGTTATCACAACCAAAATATTAGGACTTAGAATTCAAAGGTATGCTCAGAGAAACGAATCACTTTCATTATTTATGCTTCTTGTGCACCTTTTAAACTGCATGTTTACTACTCAGCTTGGCCTACCTCTACTGGCTACATAGGACCCTTTTTACTGGCAAATGCAGTCAGTAGTCTAAACCATTTGGGTGGCATAAACCACTTCTGGTCAGTCACCGCTATAAATACAGATGCTAACGTTAACTTGTGCTGTTGCTGTGCCTTTAGCGTTGAGCACTGCAGCGCCACACTCCACAGTGTACAATTTACTGCAGCATTCCAGTTGCTCGCTGCATTCAGTCTTTCTGTTATACAATTTGTTGAACTACTCTTTGTTAGAAATAACATGCTATTTATGAAGGAATCTCCCAAATTATCATTGCTTATAAAAGAAACGAACCACAACCAGAAAATGTAATGCAAATCAAAGCACAATGTTATCTTTACCCCAAAGCGATGATATTTTAAGTTCAAACGGATTTGCGTTAAGTCCAGTTAGTATTGGTCAACAGGAAATATACCGCAAAACCTCTGTTGATCTTTTTTTATTAGGAGCCACTTCAATCAGTTAATTTGCAAAGAGTTTGATCTACGAATTTCCATGCCCCCGGCTTCACTGTGAAGGAAAGACCCAAGTGATTATACATATTTTGTGTACTTCAGAAATTCTTTTTTCTGTGTTCAACAGTGGAAGCATAATAGGATAAACATAACTGACTATTCAATTAGGCGGATGCTAAGTTTAATCTAAATCCATTCGAGCCTTACAGAAAACGGGCAAGCAGACACCGATAAAATAAAAGTAAAATCTTGTGTAGCATTCAAAAAAGAGAATCCATTCCCTGTTGCAAAATGCAGTCTTTGGCACTTGAAATGTAATAACCAGTAATGGGCTCATCTTCGGCTGATCTTAGATTTTAAGAGTCAAACATAAATCATGCTAGTAACAAGCTAATAGGTCATTCTGCAACCCAGTCTGAATGGTCCATGAATGTAAATGACACGATATTTATATTCCAAATACCCCAAGGTCAAATTTGTGGATTCAAATCATCTAAATTCTTCCAAGTGTTTTTAAACAGATTCCTCATCCCTCCCCAAAACGGTGCTCACCAGGAGTTTTTTTACGGTATTTAGATCACGGTATCACTTTTCAAACGAATCATAAAGGTGTTTTTACCAGGGAACGTCCATAAGCAATAGTTCGTCCGCCATATTGTCCATTCGTGAAAAAATTACGGAAGATACATGTAGCCTACTCAGGGAAGTGAAGAGAATAAGAATATAATTTTGTAGTATTTCTATGCATATGACAATAAAACTCTTGAATCTTAATGATTTTTTTTTGATTGTTTATTCCTCAAAGATGGCGGCCATTTGCCATGTTGCACGTTAAGTAGACCTACAACAAAGTCTAAAAAAAATCCATGTCTGTAAAGGGTTGGGCTGTTTGGGTTAAAGCCGCTTTAGTCTTAGAGCCCTGTTAGTCATTTTCACGAGTCCTTCAAAGACATCATCCAAGCCTTGACAGTTTGTCGGATTGCCACTCAATTTGACTGATCGTTCCATTTTTTTTTTTTTTATGTTGAAGCATGACCTCCAAATTTGGGATGAAACGCAAAATTGTAAAAACTCAACTTTTTCACAATGTCATAAAACATCTTGTGTGTGATAGTCTCACATCCATATGGGCTCACTACTGGGTGAATGTTATACACACTATGCTCCGGAAGCCTGGAATTCCATCATCCACCATTGTAAGTGTAATGGCTGCATGGGAGTGCAGGTCCATTCATCGCTCCTAGCAGCTTTAATTTATTTGTTTTCGATTTGGTATGGAGTGTTACCAAATACACACTTAACAAGCCCGGGTTTCTTTCTAAGCAAGCAGGAAACCCTGATAAGAAGGCCATGAAAATGGCTCCTTTCATGTCACAGCGACGCTTAAAACTCGCCACACAAATGTTGTTCAACCCAAAGTGCAACTGTTTCTTAAAAGCTGATTATTTTCAATTTACTCTCTCTTTGATTCAATAATTAGAATTAGTTTTGAAAATGCAAGGGTGTTTCAAATATCAGTCGCCGGGAGCCACAAAAACGTCTCTGTTAACATAAAATAAACACGTGAGCCATAAAGCGGGGGTAGTTTGAAGAATAACATTTACTTTAACAACAAGAGCTCAAGCGCGGTTGCGTCGCCCGTAAGGGTAAAGCCACATTAAGAAAAACAACTTAACAGGGAAAAAGTGGGTTGGTTCAGGCAAGGAGAAAGTACTGCTGCTTTTCCGTAAAAAAAAAAATAATAATAATAATAATAATATGGAAGAGTCACAAGAGTGCACCATCAGACACAATGGCACTTCAGTCATATTCTTGTTGCAAAATTTGGCACTATTGATTAACTGGTGGCCAGTGACAAACTTCGGACTGTGTAAAACTCGATTGGGTCCCAAAGTATAATCAGTGCCAAAAAACCCGCAAGAGACAGTTACACTTTGCTGGTGTGTTGATGCGTGTATCAAATTGTAACAGCCTGTAAATGACATCAAACGTGGTCACTCTACAACGTCTTTTATGACATGGACTATTTTAGTACAAACATTTGCCTTCAGATATTTATGCGCCAAATGGAAAATCTACCCTAGTTTGGACATAGCCTGTGTTAATTTTAGACCTTGTGCAAGTCATCTGCCACTAGCGGCTTGAACACAATGTGTTTATGAAACAACAAAAGATGGATGACGGTGGAGTGTTTTTGGGGGAGGGGGTTAACACATAGAGGTATAAAAGCAGGGTCCTGGTTGAAGATGCTTCGCAACAAGAAAAAACACACCACATGCACTCTTGACTTGTCTCACATTCCGGAGTCACCCCCTAAATCTGTGCTGAGTGTGAAATACCGCAGGAGGGTGGTCTATCCACTTTCAAGTCATCTTCTGTGGCTGTCCACAGCAAACTGTATGGACTTTGCTGGTGGATAAGCAAGAAACTGGATATGAAAGAATGATAACTTCTTTAGTAAATGCCACCAACCAACAGTAACCGCTGCTGCTGCTTCTGGCTAGACTGGATTTGTGCTGGGGATGAACCCGCTTCCCTAAAATAAAACAGCTGGATACAGTTACATATCCAGCTCCCACTAAATAAAGTTCCCATTTATTTTTGGCCTTCATCTGTTCCACTGGTCCAGTAATAAGGGCAACAAGCTCAGGGGCACAAACATCTTCCAACGCGGCGTGTAAACATGAAATCGTACATGCAGCAAGGATGTGTTCAAGGTAATACCCAGCCTAGACACAAAATGGATTTCCATTTACGTGTATGAGTTAGTCAAACTTGAAGGCTTTAGAAGGTCATTGAACTTGGAATTCCAATTGAAACAGAATCATGTTTTATTTGAAGGCATGTATACTTGTGGTACTTTAAAAAGAAAGCAGTCATAATGGCAGTTTGTTCTAATTCTTCGAAGCATAGGTCCATCTATCCATCTATACTGCTCAGCCTGTCATTGATCCATGTTTTGATCCTTTTGTAGGTCTAAATTGAAAATACTGATCAAAACAGGTGGGTGGTTCACTATTTAATTTGTTGTTTACAAGTCCTCAACACTCTGCTATTCCGATTTTGCTTCCTGACTCTTGTCACAAGTCTCTTGTCACCATCCACCTCAGCTCAGGCCGTAACTCGACACTTTCTTACATCCAGCGCCTGACTCTGCTAAGTTGTTTCCCTGTGTTGCTGCACTGTTGCCATGGTGAGACTTTTTGTGTATGCAATCGAGTATGTGTGTGTGCGTATGTATGTGAGTGAGTGAGGGGGCTTCATACGCACATAAGCTGCTGCTCTTCTACTTATGCTGGAGAGGGAAAGGGGAGGGGAGTTGACTTTAGTGTCGATGGTGGTCATTCAGGGGTTAATAGTCAGGTTTAGTATGTGTGTGCTCGCAAGTGACAAATGTGTAAACAAGCACAATAATGAAGGTCATTTTTATCAAGCTCAAGACTGTTCAAGATTGGTCAGGATAGACTTCAGCAGTTCTCGAGAGACTAGTGTATTTTGATTTTCTTAGGGTTTTTTTTGCCAACACAGAAGTGTTTGTAAGTCATGACCAAAATGAATCCTGTGATGATGTCCACAATAGCAGATTTCAAGGGTGAAATTTGACTACTGTTTCTTTAGCGTATGTTGTCAGGAAGACGTCAAGCTACCTGCAGCAAAAAGTATTTGTTATGCATGAAAGAACAAAACAACGCAGTGACAAGACCTACTTCAAAATAAACCTTACTTTCCCAAATAACATATGGACATCAATGCCCTAGTACACTAGACTTGAAGTATATCTTGGCAGTGTGCCGCAGCGCAACATCTGACTTGTCCCATCACTGACATCAACAACACTATGTTCTCCTGAAATCAAGTTTATTTGCTAATTGCGGTAATTAAGAATGCTTAAAACAGACTTAGTTACCACGACATTGTATTAAATGGCACTTGCCAGCAATTAGCGGCAGCTCTAGCTTTAGTAGCTAGCACCGGTGAGCAGCACAAGGTGCTAGCAGTGCTAGCAGCAGCTAACTGTTGCATAAAACTGTCAGATTACTTTTCAAGGGCAGTTTAATAGACGTCTAACTCAATTGAGCGGTCTTTCTAGTTTCTTTCAGTCAAGTTTTTGAGTCAGTTTTCTCAGTCTAGTTTCTGAGTATTGTTTCCTATGATAGCTAAGGTTAATTTGGATGTTTGTGTATAAAGACATTTTTCTTTTCCACTCTTATGTCTTGCCCTCTTCTGGGTCCAAATTGTTCATAGGTGTGAATGTGAATGCTTGTTTGTTAGCTAATCGCAGGGACCATTTAGACAACCACTCCAGGTTATCCTGATACCCCACTTCTTTCCCAATCATCCATGATAGGCTCCAGCTCAACCATGACCCTAATGAGGACAAGTGCTATATAAAATGGATGGGTGGTTGAATGGTTAGTAATAAACCGTGGTGACATCGCTTTAAAATTGTATGGTAGTTGCAAATTATATGTTACTTAAAACACTGAGCTGCTTTACTTTGCTGTTTTTTTAATCATGCATATGAACTGTTTTGATCTCAGACGTACTGTTTGCCCAGCACGCTTGGGAGGGCAGAAGGAGCCAAGGGGCCAGTTGACTGTTTGTTTAAACAAGGTCAATACATGTGCACACACACGCACAAGCATTTACTGTATACTGCATCAAAGCTGTATATGGCCTTGGAGGACGGGTCTGCGCTTACTCCTTCCTGTTTCCCATTTTATCCTCCCCCGACCTTTCTATGAAACTCATTCTCCTTGTGACTTGCTTCCTTGCTGCGCACTAAGCCTGATTACAAGGAACAACTTCCACCATGTTTTATCTCAAATAAAGCTCGGTGGCAAAGCAGCAAACAGCAAGTTAAGTGAAAAGCTCCAACTTGTTTTCTATAAGCCAGTTTATTGAGGAAGCCCTCACATACAAATAAATGTGCTGCAGAACAAGCAGAGGAATCAAAACAATCACTCAAAATCTACCAGAATAGTTTGAGGGGTTTGTATTCAAAGTCAAAATGCACAGACATAAAAAGTCCTCTATTTTATAGGCAATTATCCCTAAAGTCATAGAATTTGGAGTTCTATCAAAATTCAGTGGAGAAATTTCTTCATATTTCCTCACAAAATCTGCTGCACTGAATCACTTTGACATTTTTTGCAATATCCAATGATGAGGACCTTGGAAAGACAAGTCTCTGTATTGGGTGCTCAATATGCTAAGTCCTTTATAATTTGGTATCAGGACTACGAAGAATGGAATCAATACTACAAAGTCAATTGTGTTTAGTGTTGAGGCGAAAAAACTCGGTGTCATAATAGTTGATGATGATTACATGATGTACCTTTGCCAATTATTCATAATCATAATTACAATTACTTCTCCAGTTGTAGAAATTGTCTTTAGGAACCACCCCTTTCCCTCACTCATGGCTGAGTCATTTCCTTTTAGCTTTATTTAACTTCACTATTTAGTGCTTATCTTAAACATTAGTTATTTTAATCATTCTGGGGAAGATTTTGGGACATGACCACATAGTCAGAATTAGTCAGTCACGTAGTCGGTCCTAGAAGCGATTATATTTGACGTTGGAGGTTTCATTTTAGTCTAGCAATTTTTTTTTCAACCTTGTGAGGCGACCGGCTAATTATGCTCTGTACTAATACAAATAAATTGAAAGTTCTTTCGTCATAATGGTCACCCTTTGTCTTTTATCTGCTTGCCTCCATCCTCGGCCCAGCAGGTATTACCAAAGTGCCCCTTGTATTTGTGTGGGCGCAGCAGCACTCAATTAAGCTGGTTAAATACGCACAAGGATACCTCAGCCAGCCAGAGAGGCTTTGGACTTATATGTCTCCTAGCAACAGGTGTACCGATTATGATCTGTGGCTAGCCCCTGAGGAATGGCTAACACAGCCACAGTCAGTCAGGCGCAGACATGGACATTCTGTAAAGTATCATTCTATGAAAAATCTGGTGTTAAACATTATTAGAGCAAGTCTATATGACAGGATGGAAATCTTACTATTTTTTTTTAATTGCTTACACACTTACTGTTTTGTCTGCAGTTGTCTTTAGTTAAAAAAAAAAAAAACTACATAAACAAGGCCCAACGTGCACTACACTATAAGTAAAAAAAAAAAAAGCTTATAACAATAGTAGATCCTCAAAAAACAGTACCTTGAATCAGGTCTGTCAAAAATTTTTATGTAACGTTATAATGAATTGAAAACACATCAGTATCAAATAGTTTGTACATCAAAGCAGCCATCTCTGCCGGATCTCTGTGGTGTTTTTAAAAATACGCTTTAGAAGGAGTTTTTTGTAACATGTGAGCAAGCCAAAAATTAAAGTATATACAGTATATGTGCCAGCAAGCAGCATTTTGGTCTGTTGGTATAAGGTGCATATACATATTGTGGCTTAAGCATAACCTCCACCTCTCAAGAGTTATCATCAATAAAGTTGAACTGTTGTTTTCCATTTTATTAGCCAATGAGAGATGTATAAATTTTAAAATTCAAAAAAATATGTGACACTCTGAAGATGCCGAAAAATATCGCTGAAACAAGTCAGGTAAAACCTCTTAGAAGTTTCAAGTTTTTATTTTGAATTATTTTTTTTTTAAGTCTCTCACTGTCTGATAAAAGGAAAACAACTGTTGATTTTAAACTAGAGGGAGAATTACGGTTGTTCAACTATCATTAAAGATGGTTATTATACCATTTCTTGCAAGGGGTGTTTAAAAAAAAGTTGCTGAATAGGAAAATTGGTTTGGATTTAAAAACTGGACTTTAAAATGAAAACTCCTTTACTCACTTTGCCTCCGTCCGTCCGTCCGTCCATCCATCCATCCATCCATCCATCCATCCATCCATCCATCCATCCATTCATTCATTCATTCATTCATTCATTCATTCATTCATTTAATTCCTGTACTACGTGTGCATATTAGGATGGCAGTTCACTGAAACCTGTCCCACCTGACTTCAAACAAAAGTGGGAATACAGATTAGACTGGATCCCAGTCGATCACAGGGCAGTCTGATATGAAGAAGTAATTATTGCATGCTCCCATATCTGCCACCTGTAGCTTTGGCCTGTTCTTGAGGATCTGGGGGTATGCTTCATTGTGGTCTGATGCTACTCCAAAAATCCACCGTTCTAACTTATTATGCACTATTATTCAACATTTATCTAGTTTTGTTAAGCTAGCCCTCTTGTAAAAACAGTGCTCAAACAAGTACTGAAAAAACTACAACGTAGGTGATAAAGACACATACCCCACAGTCCCTTTTCTAAGTCCTTGTTTTTCTGTTGATGCAGCAGCTCAGCGGTGCGCAGCATAGTCACAAAAGGAAGTCGCGGCCATGCCCATATGGCAGCCATGGCGTCACTGGGTGACATCACACCACTGGAGTCAAGCTCCACAGAGAATATAGTACAGAGCTCACAGGTATGAGAGTTGGGAATCTGTAACACAAGGCTGCTGCTGGTGTTGCTTCTAGAGTACTCCACAGTGGTTTGTGTGTGAAATATGATGACAAGACAATATGCAAAGCAAAAAAAAAAAAAAAAAATCCAGCATGGTATCATCCTCTTTGTAACTCATCAATTTTATCTTTTACATAAATTATTCCTTAATAGCATTCAGATGCGGCTGGATAACTGTGATCAGATTTTGCTGGCACACGTGTTGTTGTGCCTCGGGGAATAGCACTATCTGCACCTTCAGTGCACCTGGGAAACGTGATATGTACAAGGTTGTTTACACTCTTATGTGCTCTGACCCTCTTGCGACCAGTGGAGTGGGTCAGATAACCTGAAGTTAACTCTTTATTGCCTTTTGAGACTTCCTAACTGAGCATTCTTAACTGACCTGTCCGAATATGGCGTGTGTTTTGGGGATAACAGAAATGATGTCACATGATTATGACATTGCGTTATGGTGAAGATGAATTATGGCACATGAGATGTTTAGTAAACATTACAAAACTGGAACGGCAAGTTCTAATAATAAAGCAGATCCTTAATTTGAAGTTTTGGTCTATTAAAAATGCGAAGACAATTGTAGGAACAAATATTTATGAGATTTCATGTTTTAGTCAAGTCTTTATTCAATCTTAAACAGTGTTCTATGAAAACTACTCAACCAAGATTTTAAGATCACATGTGATTTCATTAACTGTCTACAAAGATTAGCGCCTCTTTGCTGTGACTTGGACTTTTAAGTTTAACATTATCGGCTCCAATGACTGGTGATATTTAATGTTGAGTACACACTGTATTAGGGTAACTGTAACATTTGTCAAATATTACATTTCATCATTTTATGTTTTTCTTATTTTCTTGATTAGAACCAAAAATTTAACACAAAGATTATTTGACAAAAAGACCTGTTCGTACATCTTCTGGACTATATGCGACATAGATAAAAACCAAATAGTTAATGTTTGCTTACAGAATAAAATATACATGTTCAGTGGCAGTATGTTGTGTGAAGATTAGCATCATTTATAAAGTCTGGTTTTGGAAGTGCTGTGCCATCAATTGGAATATTTTGTAATAGAATTCCAGTTGTTTTTTTTTGTTTTTTTTTGGGCAAGGTAACTCAAAAGTAATACCTTTAAAATGTTCAAACGACAGTAACAAAAAATACATAATATATAGTAATACATTTAAAAATAGCTTCTCTAATACTGGTATAAAACTAAATAGGCAACAGCAATACCCAAACAAATGACGAGAAATCAGGGCAAGCGTGCAGCAAAGCTTGGTTGACAAACTTTGCCCGCTGAATTATGCATTGTCACATATGGGAGGATAGAATCTTGGTCACGCTGAGGTTGAAATGGTTAATAATCAGCCTAGGGGGAGCCTGCCTGCCTGACTGACTGTGAGAACAGACAGAGGTCGTTTCTTGAGCGGCAAGGCTTTGGTCTTCCGGGTTCTTTTCAAGAGAGTTCATGCCAACAGCTGTTCGAACTTTCCAACTGAAACTTGGCTATAACCTTGAAACCTGGTTTTACTGTTCTATCTTGTACTTGAACTGCATAATTAACACATATCTGAACTTTTAAAAGGCTGGTAGCTAACAAATGACAAAACAAAAGAAATACCAAAAACAGAGAAACCACAAAAATGTGATCCAACCTCAGATTTTTCTTGGTTTTGAAATCAATTTTAAGGCCATTCAAACCTTGGCCACTTTCTACCTTTATGTATTCTAACCATTTACAGCAGTTGTATAGAAATGACGCTGGTGTCAATATTTATTACCCATGAATATATGCCATTAATGCATTCTTAACTGTTCAACAAGTAAACTATCATTGATGTAACATCAAAACACTAGTCTTCCCTTGACAAATTTAGAGCCAACAAGGCTTGATCTGCCCAGTGTGTTTCACATAAAAAAAAAACCTAGAAGACAAGAGTTAATGCTTTTTCTACTTCCGATTCCCACACCCCTAACAATGGCTGAATCGCTTACACACTTGCACACTGTTAAATGGAATTCAGCCATTGTTAAGAGTTCAGAATAGGTTCTACTTTAATCTCAAGAGAGAAACAAAAATACAACCACTCTGTAAAAGCTTATTGGCAGATTAAAGCATCCAGACATCCGTTTTCTATAGCCACTTATCCTCACTAGAGCCGCAGGCTTGCTGATGCCTATCCCACCTGTCTTTGGGAAGTAGGTGAGGGACACCCTCAACTGGTTGCCAGCCAGTTACAGGGCACACAGAGACAAACAATCATTCACAACCAATCACACCTAAGGGCAGTTTGGAGTGTCCAATATACCTACCATGTATTTAGACTGTAGGAGGTGAACGAAGTGCCCGGAGAAGGCCCACATGAGCACAGATAGAACATGCAAACTCCACAGAGGAAGGCAGACATGCTAACCAGTTTTCCATCATGCTGCCCCAGATTAGAGCAGCTATACGTACAACAGTCAAGTGATCTGGTAATAACTACTAAAGCAACACCAGGATGTTGGAGGCAGTAAAAATTGTTTCAAAACATTATCAGTTACTGGCATCTGCACTTCAACTATGAAGAGTATTCCAAGTGCAAGGAGGGGCTTCTACGCTTGTGGTGAAAGCACACTGTGTATCAAATGCGGAAGGAAATCCCTGAAAAGTTGTGAAACAGTCTGACTCTGAGGAACTGGCTGCTGAATTCTGCAACTAATTTTGGCTCGGTCTGTTTCTCTTTTCTTTTTTTTGTGAACTACTTGAGCTGTTAAGGGTACAAGAGTTGAACACTTGGCTATGTGGCTTTCAAATTGTATGCTTCACATTGGTTTAAGCCTTAAACCAAGGGTTAAGGCCTTAGTTTAGCACTAATAGAGCTTGCAACAATATGCTGGTGTCAAGGTGTTAAATGCCAAAATGTGATACCTTGACAATGGGATGGCCACTCGACGCCGCTTTGACAGCTCCTCTGCTGCCCTCGGTCTCGTAATGGGCTCGATGGTGCGCTTTGGGTTGCACCTCAATCTTCAATTCATACTGGCCGAACTGACTTGGCAGCGGCCAGTCGAGGGGAGGAAGTGAGGATGTTCTGAGGAGAGAAGACCACACACAATTTAAATTCAAAATAAAAGAGTGCTTGTGAAGTGCTACAGTAAGATTGTTTGGTTTTGTTAGCTAGTTAACTACTACTTGCACATACGATACTGTACACTAAAACCTATAAATCGTACCCCTCCGGTTGAAGGTGAAATGTTTCATTTAGAAGATAGTAAGTATGTAAGTAAATTTTAAATACATTCCCTTAAATTTGAATTTACACCAAAATTGTAATTTGTTAAATGCATCCACAATCTTCTTCTTTGTATAATCCTGCTAACTAACATCCAACAAAATGTAAAAGAGCTAACGATCATTTAATTTCACGTATCGTTACGGTTTAATATTAAATGACCCCATAACAGTAACCGTGCTCCTCAAGCAAAAACATGCTAGGAACATATACAGGATTTGTGATGTGATTTTATTTTTTATTTTTTAGGACATTACAAATGATGTCAAAACTCATTCACTGTATGAACATTCTGAATTTTAAAGCAGTTTGTCTGAAAGTATGAACCGCAATCAACAGACGAATGTAGCCCAGTGCAAAAGTAAAATAAAGAAGGGAATGTGGTGATACCTAAATATAGAGAGAAAGTCCATGTGGTGTTACGGGTGGTGGATGGGTCAGATAAACAGAAGGCTTTGCCCAGGAGGAACATTACTTGATCCCCACGTTCATCGTAAAACTTTCTTCACTTGCTTTTTTTGTGATTTGTACAAATTCTAAGCCACTCAGTATGGCAGTGTAACGGCAGTTTGTTAATCTCTAGGTTTTCCTTACAGGAGCCATTACATAAGCGACTGATCAAGTGTGTCATGGTAATAGAAGTCGAGAAGGCCAGAAGAAACGTGAGTAGAGACAGAGGGGTGCTCTATAGATTGTCTCAGCATAACCTTTCTCTTATGTTCAAGTCTGACTGTGGAGGCTAATCACAATTCTCATTATCCCACTAGCAGTACACCTGCTACAACACGTTGTATAAATTCAGTTGAAATATGAGACAAAAACAGGTATTCAAGTTCACAAAACACTGCATTCATTCATTCATTCATTCATTCTGTTTCGACTTCTTGTGTTTTGTCCATATTCTAGTTCAAGGTTGTTTACTAGATTCAAGGGTTGAATGGACTAAATTTGTCCCAATTCAGAGGCTGCACCCTTTGAGGGTTTACAACATCATAATGGTACACAAAGGCTGCTCCAATTTGAAGACTCCATCAGATGCAGCTTTTTTCTGTGTTTATTTCCTACAGAATGCATCACTTATAGTACTGTATACACCTTATATACAGTCTTAGAAGATATTAAAATACTATGTAAAAATACTGATTGTCAAAATGTTCAATAACACAGCTGAAGAATCATCCTTAGCGAAGACCTCTCAAAAATGTACAGTATTACCTAATTATTCGATCATTAACTTCTTCACTCCAGGCCCACTTAAAATGGATGACATCTACTGTCGTCATTGGCGTGCGATTCTACATTAACATTAGATGAGCACAGATGCCAGTGCCAACAACTGGTGTGATGTATAAAATGCTGGTTGGTCAGTTATAGTTGATACAATACACAATAGAGGTGAGAAAATCAAGTGACTGCATCAGTGTCATTGTTAGAAAGTGAGTGGTCAAACAAACGCGTGTGTTATGTACATGCACATGTGCACATCAGTCTGCATACACAAATTTGTGGGTGGGTGTTGTTGACCTTGTTACCCTATGCACCCTCTTCTTGATTTACAGCACTATAAGGGCCAGTGCGTGCCTGGAAGGCCTTTGTATGGTGAACAGACAGCAGACTCTTAGCATAAAATAATACATGATGACCTTTTAAACTTAATTTATCACACTTTATTGTGGATAATGTTTAGAAGACATACACCTTTCCTCATAGATATTATGGTGTGACTATTTTGAGATTTATACTGGTGATACAGAGCTCAAAGTTCCTTTATTGAACATTGGAGCAGTGTTCTGGCCAAAGATGATATAGTCAAGCAAAGTTTTTTTTTTTAATCTTACTGCACTGCTATTTGTCTTTAAGATCAAAACGTTTCATCTTTATGGCAGCTCACAACAGTGTACAAACATCTTTTATGGGTCATTTTATGGCCTTGACTAATTAATTGCCTTTCAGATCTAGTCAAGTACTGACATCATTCATAATCATAAAAGATAACTGTTGTCCGGTCAGTTTCAGGGTTTGCAAATAAGCTGTGCAATTCCCTATATTTGTGCAAAAAAAAAAACATTTTGCTTAGTTTCTTACTAGTATGGTTAGTTTAGAGAAACCTGTGCTATGATACTTTGCATTTTTACGATATTCTGACCACAATATTGATAATGAGTATTGAAAAAAATACTTTGTTTAACATAGACATTATAGACATTTGATTCTTTGATACGCTACGCCATATCACAATACGTATTATAAGTATTATAAGGCACAGTCTCAATGACCATGTCTATTTACGAACATGTCCATATATCGAGCACATACATAGGCATATATGAGTAGAAATTGATTGTGTTTTTTCAGGGTTTTCATACAGATACAGATTTTTCTTTGTCAAGGTACCCACTAACCAATATTTGGTCATTTTCAGTAAAAGGATAATGTTGGTGTCAAACAAACAAACAAAACATACTAACTCCAACTAATCGATTCACAAATTGTATTTTTTTTTCATTTTAGACAATTGTCGTCTTTGTTTAAAAATTCTAACAACATTTTTAGGAAGTTTCCAATCCCAGGATCATCAGCACGTGAAAAGGTTCAACTAAAATTAAAAGGGTCAGCAGTATTTTAAATGAAATAAATGATAACTGATACTTCATATAGTTTCCCTAAGTTAACACTTTTTAATGTAATATTGGCCATTATAATTTTTTTTTAAAGTCAGATGCCGATATTCTACAAAATTCCAATAATCGTGATTTTCTGTAATTACAAGACGAGTTACTGTACATTAAGGGACACAAAGCAGTCCAGGAAGTAAGTCAAACTTTATTTAACTTAAATTCGGCATCCATACATAAGGCGCACCTGATTATATAACATGTCGATTTTTGAGAAAACTAAGTGATTTTAAGTGTGCCTTCTCGTACGAAAAAATACAGTACTTGACTGTTGTAGAATTGAAATGCAACATTTACATTGCCATCGTGGAAATTACCTGAATATTGGTGTGTGCCCAGGCTTTGGTTTATTCCATGAAAAATGAGTGGGCACAGAGAGGAACTGTTCGCCAGACCCATCCTTCTTGAGATTCTGGAGTGCATCTTCTGAGGGCGAGTCTAGATTATGAGGCAAATTTCCTTTGTCATCAATTCCCAATTCTCCTTTTGCTGAGGGTTGCATGGCTGTTGTGTCTTGTGAGGTCTTCCTTGTCTTGGATGGGATGTCTGCCTCAGTTTGGCAGCACTGGAAAGGCGACATTCCTATAGAAGGGCTGCCACCCCAGGTGTCCTCTGTTACACTGCCCCTCGGGGAAGGTCCTGGCGTGGGCGAGGGCGAATGATGTGGCGACATGGAGCCAGGATAGCAGATGTCCGCACTGGAGTGGCGCCTCTTCCCACAGGGTGAGGTGGGACGAGAGGAAGGCCGAGAAGGTGGCCGTGGGCTAAGCCAATTCTCATCAGTGACACTGGTGCGTGGTGAGTGACAGGGCGACTGTCGAGGTGACAACGAATGGGAGTGCTGGACAAAGGAAGGATGAGGGTGCTGCCACTGTGGTTGTTCCTCCAGATTGCCGACACCCGTTTGAGGGGAGGCACAGCCTGGCGACGTGAGCGGCGAGCCCAGTGTGAAGCGTGCAGCGGCTTCATTGAGCTCAGCATCGACATCGTCATAGACATGGGAAAAGGATTCGCAGGAGGAGGCATCAGAAAACCAGCTTCTAGATGAAAGACTGCTGCCTGGGCTTGGGCTGAGAGAGGAGTCTCGGTACGAGTGGTCAAGGGGCAAATATAGGTGGTCTCTGGACAGAGGCCTCTCATTGTGGTAGTCCCTATCAGGGCCATTTGCCCTCATATCTTGTTCATTGGCATCCATCTCTTGTTGGCAACTTGGGGAGATGGAGGTAATCTGAATACTGGGGCACTCGAAGGCTTTTGGTGCCTCCACTGGGGCAGAATGGAGTAATGGGGAGGTGCCATACTTTGAGTCTTGCGCCTCATAAGTCAGATGCACAGGTCCTTGTTTGTGTGACTGGAGGCGAGGTGAAGTGCTGATGAGCGAAGAGTGTGACTGCATTCCATGTCGGGGGACACTGATTGACGGGTGGTTGGTAACCACTGATGGGGGCTGCCCCACATTTAGAATGTAGAACGATGTGTTGTCATCTGGCTCCAGATCTATGACGAGACATATAATGAAATATTAACACATCATCTTTATATGAAAGCCATGGAATATATAAAGCTAAATAACCCTGAGATTGTACAGTTAGGTGTTGTGATCAGTTTCTATGGTCTTGCATTTGTGACCCTTGGCATATCAGTCATGTTTTTGTCACCTTGGGCATTTTTTGTATTGCTTTATTGTGTCCTAAAGGACTGTATTCATACACTAGGTTTTTACTGAAATGTCAGAATGTCACGCTCCCGTTTTCCAAGTCTAGTTGTTGATTTTATTTTGTATATAAAGAACTTCTTCTGTCCGTGTCCGTTTTGTTTCTGGGCCAAGATTCTGGGTCTTACGCATGCAAACTCCACACAGGAATACCGGCACGAGCGGGAATTGAACTAGGGACTTCTGAACCATGAGACATGCTCACCAGTATGCCACCATGCCACCCCTAATCTAAAGTAATAATTTGATATTCTACTATACTGCAGTTTTTTAAACAGTGACACACCTCTCCACTTTTAGCAAAACAAGTCAGAAAATCTTTGTATCCAGCTTCAGGACAAAAAAAAATTAAGAGGGTTACCACGTAAAGTAAGCCATACAGGCATTGCTTCAAGAGGGATAACTGATGAACAACACTACTCAGGAAACAAATTCACACAATGGTGCGTGCTGTCAGCTGTCAACACACTGCACTGGCAGGCTATTTATACCCAAAGTCATTCAGCACAGGCAACATGTGCACAAACATTCACAAACACACGCACACACACATACATACACACAATAACACTGAAACAAACAAATAGACAAGAGCACATAGTCCACATTGGCTGCACTGGGTTAGTGGTTATTGATAAACTTCCACTGGATGCACTCTGCAGCACCTATCGGGAGTGTTTCTCCACCGCCCTCACTACAAAATTTCTCACATGTTGAAGGGTGAGCCACCTAATTGTCCAAACAATACACAGTAGATCATCGTAGATTCCTACTAGTTTAGTGGTGAATGGCGAGTGTGATACTGGTCATACGAGAAACAGAACGTGAAAAAGCGTTTTTGCTCAGATTGACTCTGATAGTGTCTTTCTTGGCACATGTTCATGTACATATTTATACAAGTTATGTGGATATTGCCTGTGCTCTTTTTCTATTATCTTACTAACCAACCAACCAGCACACCTTCAGTAAAAGAAATAATACTTCTAGACTTTGAACTTTTATTTTTGACAGATGCCATACTAAAAACTATAAAGTTTATGCCAAACACCTCCACAAAATGTTTGTGGAAATCAGCAACGTAGTTTTTCCAGTTACACTGCTAACAAATCAGACATAGATGGCATAGGTCAAAACACAACTTTGCAACTGACAGGTAGAAGTAGAGTGATAGAGGACTATATACAGTATATTCTTTCCTAATAAATGAATGCTGAGCATATTGGGAAATCGTTACACAATACTTCTCTAAAAACCAAAGAAGAAGAGATTATGTACGGTACATAAAAGCGTAAAATCAAAACATTGGGTTGTGTTGTAACTTTGTAGTTCACTTCCAAACTTTCCTCATGTTGTAACCACAACAGCCTGTTGAATCAGATGTTGGGGTTAAAGGATAGAGACTGGCCCCCCTAGCCTAGCTTCCTAACAACAGCAACAACAGGAGCCGCAGCAATCTGTATATTTAGAGCTGCTCAGCTTCACACTGGGCCACACTCCCTGTCACAAGACCCCAGCATTGGCTCCTCTGACAGCAGCATCTGACTGACAGACAACACAGGCAGTATGTACACACCGACACAAACAACTGAGGCAAGCGGAAGACGTGTGGAAAAGAGCTATAAATTTCATAATGGCGGCATAAGACAAGAGAGATTACATGAAGGAAACAAAGTACAGAGACATGAAGGGTAACAGTACATAAATACTTAAGTCGACAGGTCTCCAGGTCATTTAGATCATGGCGATCAGAAAAACTTTGGGGAAGGAGTTTTTTCCATTAATTTTTCAAAATCATACTTTAGATGTGTTCTGAACACACCGAGCTCCAAGCCTGGCGAGGCACCACCATGAGCATATTTTGAGATACTATGTACTCTTTTAGTTAAAAGATGCATGGACACGTTATAATGACTATAGTTCTGTATGTGAGAATAGGATAATTTGTCATAACCATGCTAAAGGAAAGTCTGAAATCACATCCCTGTCGGCTTGGTGGAAGAAACGAGAGCAGTCACCTTTTAAGGTCTGCCTTTTTAGCACTGTAGTCAGGTGGGAGATTACAAAACAGTCTCGTCTAACGGTTCAATACCGTAACCTAAAGATTATTGATTCAACTTTTTATCTTTTTTTTGCCTTTTAAAAAATTGCCATGAAGCTGTCTTTCACTTTCATGATAGTGTTGCACTTGAGAAGGAGCGCTCAATCCAATGTCACCAGGTCCATCTGCTTTTCTACTTACACATTTTTAGTGTTAGAAAGCCGAGGGTCATCCAGGGGACAGCCATGCTACCTGGTCATGGATATAATTAGCATGTGACCTAAAACCTCCAGAGTGGGGAAAGGAGCTGGTGATGGGGAAACCCCCTGGCAAAGACTAGTCACCTTAGGACAGTAGGTCACACAGAAGTAATGGAAAGAGTGGAGGTAACGATTTTTTTTTTTTTTTAATCAATGGCTTTGAATGTAAATCCCCTATGCAGTTCTTGAAAACCCAGAGTGCGTCACACACTCCTCAAGTGTCCATACATCAGAGCCAATCCGTTTAAATAAAGAGCTCTAAGAGGCTTTGCTGTACCTCAGTTATTAATAGTTTCACCACTCCCATTTTATTGAAGCATGATGTTTGGGACATACCACAAAGTGACCGGAACAGCAGGGAAACCTTGCTGGTGACGCCAACATCCACTTGGTTTTATTGTTACAACCTTTGCTAAGCCTCGCAGTGACAGTAACACACTGCCCGAGCATTCTTGCTTGGGGATAAGGCGCAAGTCCCCCTCCCTCCTCCCACTAAGTGTGTCAGGGTCCTGTGACCGGCAGTGACATACAAGCACACATTCTGAGAAAGTCCAGTTAACAACAGAGAGGTAAGGTTAGTCTCTCCCAGAGCAGATTCAGGTTAATGCTATTGCCTCTACTTTCAGCCAATGCTAATGCACGTTCAGTTAAATCTCAAATTATTAAAGGGATATTTTACTTACTTGGCTCTTTTTACAGTAAAAACAATATTTTGTCCATAATTAATTTGATAATTAAGTTTTTCTTATGTCCAATTAATACCTTTAAAACACACTTTTCCAGATGTTCCAAATGACATCACATGCTCAAGACTCAGGTAACAACAGGGCACACCTGTTTTCTGGGTTTGGCCATATGATGTTCACGAGCTGAGCTGTGATTGTTTTTTACCAGAGCCTTGAGTATACAGTATATGATGTCATTTTCGATTGACAGCAAGTGGTAAAATGTGATTTTAAAATTTGTGTTAAAAAAAAAGATACAAATAGAACTGCAACAGTTAACAATGAACAACTAATTGATTATTCAATTAATTGAGAGCTGCCTCTGTATCACTTGTGCAGTATAAAAACACAGCCATATTATCCAAGCAGCCATGCCTATTTTCATTTCCGGTTTTATAAATGTCGCTGCCAAAAAAACTCAAATTTCATAAGAAATTAATATGCCAATGCAATGTCATTCCTTAAAGGCATATATTTAACTCTGGAAAGTTTATATTACTGTATACAGGTACTTTAAAAAGTAGTCACTAGTCTTATTGGATGAATTTTCTAGTGCTAAGTCCTGTTTGCATTCCTGCATTTGTAAAGTAGGTAAGCAAATAGCTAGAATGCCATTGTTTTTACATTTAAAATAAAAAAAAAATATCCTGGATAAATAGCCCCTAATATGCCATTTGTGCATGCATGTTCATGCACCAAGACATAATAGTTTTGGATTACGCATTTGCCACAAAACCTTGTGGCAAAGGATCTTGAGGGTAACCTAACCCCAGATTCCCTTTATGGTGGGCATGCAACTTGATTAGAACCAGATCTGCTTACACCCCATGCACAAAAGCCTTTGTATTCTGACCAGTGGCCCTGTCTCCTCTTTCAACTCACATCAAGAGCTGCTGGGAGACAGCTCGCAGCAGAATTATGCCACGAACCATGACCCTCAGAGATAAACAATCACACCATAATTGCCATTTCAATTATGTTTTTCCCCCTGGTGGGATGATTCTTCTGAGTTAGTGGCCTGATGTGGCTTCAGCCAATTTCTCCAAACATTTGCTACCAGCATTACCTTTCTGAACACAACACTGACAGGAGTTTAGCACATCCAGAGATCAATTCAATTCTACAAAAAATTAAAACTCATGTCAGATATGACGATTCTAAGTAAACTCCATTTTGGTAACTATCCTATTAAGGTTTATACACCAATGACAAAGTATGTTTTTTTCGGTAATTGAGACACACTTTAAATACTGAAAATCAAAAACCTTGCCTGATGTCATACTGAACTCAAGAGTATTACGCATTAGAACAAAAGGAATTTTCCTTTATACTACTTGTATGAGGTCATTCACAATCAAATAACAAAACCAATTGCTTACCCTGTAGTCTTTTAAGGCTTTGTTTTGTTTTAGATCTTGTGGGTTGGCTAGTGGCCTACTTTTCTAAAATGGGAGCTTGTGACGCACGGACATACGTGTTACAAAGGTTTGCCATCACCTGTGGCTTAAAACCTTCCTGACTGGGTTTGTGCCAAGCCTACTGGGGATCCCTGCATACAAATGAAATTTTGATAATGGAGATCCAGTCTGCGTGAATTGCACAGGTCCTAATTTCTTTGTTTAATCATTCCTTGTATCGTGTTTGCGTGTTATGTAATGTTTGTGTGAGGGTTACTTCATAAAGTCGTCATTCACTAACCAGCAGTGGCTCACCCTAAGCCAAGGTTAGCATACGCTGGCAGCTAAGTTAGGCTCCTAATTAACAATCTCATGCCAAAATACCATTATGGGATAAAGAAATAGTGCCAAACAACAACCTGAACTAAATACCCACCAAGATCCCATTGCCACACAATAGTCTTAAAGATGTATTAATGTGTTTTTCTGAAAAAGGCTAAGAAAGCTTCTTATCAGACTTGCAGCTAATCTTATAGAATCTTGTAATGTGCCACAACTAAAATACCCAGTGACTTGACCTCTAACAAAGCAAGCATTTAAGATTCACTATAAACAACATGCTTTGCTCCAAATAGGAAGCGCATTGTCGGGAATCTTCAAAGGATGAATATTGGGAAGCTGGATGCTGTTTATGATGATCGGAGGAGTATGAGGTCGTTGGAACTCTATTCACAGTTGGCGCGAAATGCCCTTTTTGCCCAGCTGTCAGTCCACATGGTGCACATTCCGGTTATGACCCATGTAGTAGGGTTCATACAACCTTATTGTCCGCAGCTGGATTGTGGACCTTGCCCTGTGATAATCTTACTGGTGTGGTACTGATTTGAATTGTGGCAAATGAAATTGATTCTTTTTATGGACATTTAACTCATTCACTGTAATTGACAAGAGGTGGACACTTCATCAGCACTGACTGTCCATCGGTCCGACGAATGACAGGAGTGCTAAAAAAAAAAAAAACGGTGAATTAAAAATGTTGGAATAGCAATTTTCAGCCATTTTGTAATCGTTGGGATAGACATTACGTTTGATGTCCATTTGACGTCCGTCATATGTCTGTCAGTCCGCCACGCCCCATTTTGCTTACCGAAATATAATTCAACTGACTTGCATGTTTATCTGCTATATTGCTGTATCTTTATAGTACTAACTCCAATCGGCCTGCAGTCAATGTGACAATAGTCATTTTACAGCACCACTAAGGCGAGGAGAAACATGTTCAGTTGAGTTGGGTTGGTTCAATTCATTAATTGTCATTCACAGTTACAACACAGCTGGCTTTACCAGAGATTTATTTGTCGCTGCTCCAATTCTTAGTCCCGCTTTATACCATATACCCAAACTCATACTATACACAATATCGCCAACCGGAAATTAAAAGTAATTTTTAGAATTTAGTGTTAAGAGATTTTTTGTGTTATTTCGCTTTTTAAATATGTTTTATGTAAAGAGATTGCTGGCTGAAAAGAGCATTCTGGGAAGCGTTTCCACTGCAAGGTGGTCACTCTTTCAAGTAACCAATGGGTGTGCACCCAAATTTGCATTCTTTCTCTGATTGGCTCTTGGCCAGGAAATGCAAGATAGAAGTTTTTTTAATTCCTTAATGAAATATATATATATATATATATATATATATATATATATATATATATATATATATATATATATATATATATATATAGAGAGAGAGAGAGAGAGAGAGAGAGAGAGAGAAAATTCAATCTCAGCAATACTTTGTTTTACTTGTAGTGCATGTGACAGATGAAAATTAGACAAATTTAGACAAATGTTAATGGATACCCACACATTAGTCTATACAGCATAAAATAATGTCAAGCCAATAGCAGCAACAATTGTTAATGCTCTGTGTGACAGTAAAACTCGCCAGAAACAAGGTGAGAAGGCCAACTCCAAAAGAAACCTTAATTCACCAAACAATATGCAAACACGAATGCCTTGGTACCCATTTTATTTTGGAGTTGTTTCCGGCAGTATGTCATGCTGCAAAGCACATTTTAAATTGAAAGGGCCCATATTATGGAAATCAACTTTTTGGAATGTATAACCGTGTTATTTCTCACCCAGCGGAACTGTTGTTATGCATAGTAGTTTCCCAAGGAGACCAATTTGATAGGCTGTTACGGTGTGTGGTCTGTTGACACGTCTTATGCTTTGTTGGTGACTCCAGTTCATTTCAATGTCAGAAAAGTGACTTTGTGGCTTCTGCCTCTGACTCCCATTACAGATCTCTACAACGTTAGCTTTTTTATTGTTGTTGTTTCGTCATGGCAGTCGGCTTTAGAACGGCCGCCACCCGGTGAGAGACTGGGTTTCGGTGAATGAGCCCTTCCAGGTTAGAAATCTAGTCACCAATAAAAGGGGAAGGCTTCCCCATTTATATGCATATATTAACTGGAAAGCTTAAAATACCCTGACATAGGCTTTTTAAAAAATGATTATCAAATATTTACAAAAGTTGGTTATTCTTTACAAAAGTTGGTTGTTCATAATTGAGTGGAAACATAATATTTGTTTTTTTGTGTTCATAATAATTTTTCGCTAAGTAGGTATATATTTATCCAAATACTTGATATTCAATTTTAATTTCTGTAGGATATCCAAACACCAAAAATACTTGATAACTGCAGCCCTAATTGATTCCCAGACTGACTGCATATTTACGCTAAAAATCTACTATAACTGGGCTAGCAGTTAAATGAGTAAATAATTTTCTTCTCAAGGGAAACAATCTCCACACAATCCTCAATCAGTGAAGCTTTGTGGTATAGATGACAATACCAACTGGTTGCTTGACTGAAATACATCTTAAAAGGTGTTACCTAAAATAATTCATTCAAACTACTATAATCCCTGTCCCCCACAGTACAAAGGGAACAGTGGGGAGAAAGAAACAAATGAAAGGAGATACAGGAGTTAAACAGCTTTCTCTCTGGTGTAATGCAGCCTCTGATATGTTGATACAGCACAGCCAGCAGTAGCTTCAGTTACACTAAATTTAAACTAGACAGATGCCTCACATAGTTAGTCATGCCTTGCCCCCCGGGGAAACAAACGTCTCGTTAATCACACGGGGTGCTTGGACCCCCTAAGTTCAGGTGAGTTAGGGGGCACCCACGTGGTGGTCTGCTCCCACATGTTGACCTCATGCATGAATGTCTGACCAATAACCTTTTTGCCTTTTATATTTTCATGGAGATTGAAAGGCAATGGTCCCTTGAAGTGTCTTTGAAAATTCATGCGGCCTTTTGTCTTACAACAAGAATATAATATTGTATATTACATCTGAGCATATTCTCAGTCATTCAGGTCACAGTCATTTGCAAAAAGTTCATCTCTAAATCTCAAGTGGCGTACGTGGAAAAAGGTTACACTTTTAATGATGGAGGATTTATAAATTCTACTGGAGAGAGTATAGAATGATGGATAAATCAAAAGTGTGAAACTTAGATTTGTGGTGAAGAGGATTGTTGGGGATGGTGGCAGAAAATGTAATATTTCAAGAGAGAGTTTTGGAAGAATTACAAATGTGTAGTAGAGAGAAGTTTGTAAATTTACAAATGAACTAGACATTAATTAAAAAGTCAAACTGTATTTAATGAAACTGTGATAGATTACAACAGTATGCTCTCCGGGAGCACCATAAAACTCCAAATTGCTAGTACATTAACAACATTTCTAGTTCAGTTCATGGTTCATCTATTGCAGACATGGCGAACAAAAGTAATACACTTGTTTGTTAAAATGCTCAGGTACATTTTGTCTTCGCGTTTTTTCAGCAAAAGATGTCTATTTTTATTTCTAATTTCTAACAGCCCTCATGAGTTCGTACTTGCAGAGTTTGAGTCATTGCTATCACCCTTCAACCTTATTTCCACACACACACACACCTACACACACACTCACACAGCTGGCTAGAGTCTGGGGGTGCTAACACACTCACCTGGAGATGTCGCACACAGCATTCTTCTACACCTCTCCTTGTTAAGCTCATGAAATGTCCAAAGAGTAAGAAAAAAAAGGCAGCAGACGTGCTAGGACAAGACAGATCCTTCTGCACTGACTATGATCGAGTCACTAGAAACTGCCGTCTGCTCTGTGCCACTCTCTTTTGGGAGCTCAAAATAGTTCACCATGAGAGCGATGTAATTTCAGTCATTCAGTCTTTCCCTTGAATCAAGAGGACTGTGAGGAAATTTGTTTAGAAGGGTAGACAATCAATAACAGAAATTGCCCAAATCATGAGGAATCCCTTAATTCAAATCAGTATTTTTGAGAAAATTACAAATTCTGATTTGAAATTGCATTTGGACACACAGGGCATAAAATAAAATCCTTATCCATCTTCTGTGTTGTTTTACGCGCGCACACACCTACCTATACATCCAAAAATAGTGATCAACTTCCAACAAAGCATAGCAAGTTGAAAACCACCTCGAAAAGGTAAAAATAACAGATGCAGACATGCACACACACAATGCTGCCCCATGACAATCAGCTGTTAGCAATATCGTGACATCTAAACTGGCAGACCCTAGACATGTCACTGATTAAAGGATACCTGTGGTTTTCCATGTTCGTGTTTTCAGTAGTAAGTTAGCATTTTTAAAAGGTCAGTGGACTTTATGGAAAGCCAATAGTCATTCTTGTTAGTTCTTGAAATATTATTAGGATTCACTATGAAATCCATTTTACTGTTTTATATATAATGTGGAACTTGAACCACGATCTATTATGGGACACAGATGAAGCTATGATTGGGAATGGTTGAAATAAAAATAATCTGTTTTATTGAGAAACTGTTATCATCAAAAGACTTAATTGACTTTTTTTAGTTCATTATTTAAAAGTTTAATGTTATAAAGTAAAAACTTTTGCTTGAACGGTGGAAACATTTCAATTCTTATAGCAAAAAATAACTGAATAAAAAAAATTGAAAAAAATATAAGACAGCAATTATGATGACTAGCGCAATAAGATCATGCAACATCTGGTGTAATTTTTCTTATTATCAGCACTTGTGCTGGGGAAAAAAGATCACAAAAAATCCCAAATCATTTGATGGGATCAATTAAACTGTCAGTGCTCACTGTTTCTGCAATCATTCTCCATATAATTTTTGGGAGAACACAACAAAATCTATTTTTGTTTTTCTGTGAAATTACCTTTTCAAAAAAAATGTCCCTACCTACAGCAAAGATCTTATTAGTCTGTTTCAGGGCTCTATTCAGCTCATTCCAAAGCAATTTCTGGGAAAATCCCGACCAGTCAAATTTGCCTGAGCATCTAAATAATAGCGCTCACTTATTTCAATTTCTTTGTACATCGTTTCCTGAGCAACAAGAAAATAAAACACACAAAGAGCACAATAAAAAAGATGTGGAAAGATGTGTAATTAGATGAGGAGCAGCAGGATGTAAAATGCCAAGCAGAGGCTTCTGGCATTGTATAAAATTGCACTCTAAGACTCAGATTTTAATTAATATTAATGTCTCGTGTTTACTTATGTAAGTAGAAAGGCCACATATGAGCCGAGGGTTGAGATTACTGTATAAGTGACTTCCGTAGCCAAGTGAAAACCTCATTTCAAGCAGCATTAAAGGATTAACCCTACGGGTGTTTTGCCGCTTTATGGATGTGACACATGTTCTGAAACAAGAACCTAGAAGGAGAATATGCACCAGAAGTCACATTTTTAGCTGAAATTTCTAAGTACAGTACTTTTGTCAAGTCTTTGTGAGAGTTGCATAACACAATGAATGGAGATGATCACCATTAGTCATGTTGGATGACTAAACAGAAGTATGCCTTCTGCTAAGATAAGTTTACGACTGGTACTGGATTTATTTTGATTTAATTAGATTTTTTTTCTCTTCCTATTGACTTAACAGGACTCTCAGCCTGAACTGGTATTGAGCTTTGTTTTTAAACAAAGAGAGTTGATCTGGAAGTAATATGACTACTGTAGTACTATAGTGGCCATCTATGCATTGTGACAAGAAATGGAGGGTAAAGATGTCTGTCGACTGCTACGTTAGACTCACACCACCTGCCGACTGGATTGGTTGATTTTAACTTATCCACAGTTAACAAAATGAAGACAGTATATCAAATATTTAAACTTGTGGGTTTATGATTTTGTATGGTTTTTAACTAATTAAATGGTGGCAAATTGCTTCAAGTTAAAATTGTTCCTGTTAGCATTAGCTTAACATTGTCTGCACAGCTAATACATGACTTAATGACAATTTGGGATTCTGAAATTATAAATAGCCTGGGAAGTCACTCTCACTTTCTTGTGAGGAAGGGAGTGGGTCTGGAGTGGTCAATTCATTGACCCTGTTCGCCCCGGTTAAAATAAAAAGTGGAAAGAAATTAATTTATTTGCTGTGATGTATTCTTTTTGAGGAACTTCACTCTTCAGCACCCGATCAAAGTCCGTTCTCCTCCTAAAATTTGAAGCGGCGCGTAGAAGTGAAGGTTGTTTCATTCAGCATTACACTCAATGTTAAATTACCGGGAACAATAACATCTTCAGTATGACACCATTAATCATCAAATGTTTAATGCAAAAACGACATGAGTTATTCACTTCCGTCTGTCTTCAACTAGCCATGTTAAATTTACTTCGCCTCCATCACTACTATTTACTACCACGTATCACTTTTCTGATGTCATGTCCACTCTTCACTAAATTGGTTTTTCATCTTTCTGTTTGATCAACTTTGCCACACCTCATCAACAATGCTTCATAATGATTCATCCAGTCATCGTTTAGTTGTCGATGAATCGATTAATCATTGCACCTCTAAATTAGTAAAGCAAAGTACTTTTTTATATGAGAGTTTGGGTAAGCATGGGTATATTTATACAAGAGTGAAATTCCAAATTGTGAAATGACATCAGCCCAAACCCGGGCCACAACAGGCAATGGAACAAAACAGCGCCTTGTAGAAACCTGTTCGAAACAAAGTAGTAGTTCACCCGCTTGTCACAAAAAAACTACAAAACAAGCCGCGACATGAGTGTTGCCTTCAGAGAAAGGAGAAATGAGTGTAACACTCCCTCTGTGATCCTGCTTTTACGCTCCGCTTATTCATTTAGACAGGAACACTACCCCCCTCTCTTTTTTTGAGCCAAGTCAGGCCATCCAAATACGATTAAAAGCACTTTTTTTTTTTTTTTACTACGGCACTAATTCAAAGTGGTGTATTTTTCCCCCTTGAGGCATCGGGAGTTCAAATAATTCTAACCAGAGAAAAACTGATTTAGGTTTGCAGCAGCTATTCCGTGAGTATATTCCAAAGTTTAAGAAATATACACAGTGGGAGCATTTATTGGTTCCGCTGGTTTTGAGTCAATGACTGAACCAATAAGCATCCAAACAAAGCATGGCTGAACAGCTCTCAAAGATACTGTCGTTCACAGAGTCTTCATAGAGTGCAGGACTTGACTCAATCATGATTCAAAAAATACACACCACAACGGCTGTTGAGTCTGCCTCAGATATGTTGTTTTAAATAGCTACTATCTTGTATCATTTGGGAGTATTCTATATGTATTGTGCAAAACCTCTAGCATCTACTCATAAGCTCTTAGAAGCAACTTTAGGCCTTGTTATTAAAACTTTCATTGTTCCACTATATAGCCAAAATTGATTTATTTAGTTATAACAAAATAGTAACGGCTGAGCTATCAATGGTCAGGATGAAGACTATTGTCATATTATACTGGTATGGTTCATCAAGGTTCTTAAAAATTTGTCTCTTGCAAAAAAATCATCAATGCATGAGATTTCATAAAACCATGAAATGCATTTGAGGGCTTTACTTTTGGGCATCATCCACCAAAGCACAGTACAAGATTATGCAATTGAGAGTATCCTAGAACAAGAACTGGATCATAATGCGATGTTACATTAGCTCACACACATATCTTTGTACAATGTGTTTATTTTTAGTGTGAACTCACCTACTACACATAATAATCTCCATTTATGTTTTAATACAAAGCACAATGAGTGAGGTTAACTGTCTTCAGTAAGAATGTCTCTTTTGTTAATAAAGGTTTACAGTCTGATCATTCTGATGCATAGTACACATACAGTACATGGGTTTATTTGGGTGAATTTTATTTAGGACTGGTGTCACAAAAGATATTTCAAATCCCTTTGAAATCATCGCCCTGGAGTCTACACACGTTCCTAGCCTTCTCTGCCACGCCTTCATGCACTCCTGGAAGGATTCTTTCGAAATCTTCCACACCCCCATCGTCACAGCCATTTTGATGTAATTCACGTCTTAATGACGAGTGCTCTTGATGAGCTCTTTGAGCTTGTTAAAGAGGGGAAAAACACTAGTCAGGTAGGGTGTGTATTGGGGTTTCGTCTGCGCGCCAATGACCTTCTCTCGTCACTGTCAGGAACTGACATTTAAAGCTACCACAATTTGTCCGGCGACAACTCTCCTCTCCTCTCGCACATTGAACGAAGCAAACACAGATCCAGATTGAATAGCCCAAAACATCTTGCAGTACAGAGTTGGATTTGTACTCTGTCTTTTGTGACAACAGTCATGTAATGTTTCAATAAAAACTTTCAATAAACTCACAGGAATCCATTTGACTATGGGACAAAAAATAGTTCTGAAACATGTAGAAATTGATGTGATTGAGACACAACTATACATTAAGGTGTATAAACAGCAAATAACACAACATGGACTCAAACATTGTACAATATATGTACATATTTAGGAGGGCTAGGCAATAATATCGATATATTGCAAAGTGAAGTGACACAATATGCGTATCCCAATACGATGATCAGTTTACAATATTTTGCATATCTATTCTGAGACACATTATTTTTGTGTTATTTCATTATAATAAAGTATTCAGTAAATAAATTATAACCATCCATAGCTCCTTGCTTTTCGTTGTCTTTCTTTTCTCACCAACGCAAGTGATGTCACGGATCTGGTGTATTTCGCTTATGGTTTAAGTAGCAAAATGGCTGACCAAGACGAAGTTGTGTATGTTCATAACAAGAGGGCAAAATCGTCCATTTTCATTAAACATTTCAGCCTTAAAAAAGTAGATAGAGTTGTCATGTGTTTTCATTGTTCACACAACTGTATATTCAAGCGGTGGAACGACCAATTTGACAACGCACATGAGACGTCACCCTCCTAACACAACAAGCATGTTTGAAGTAGGGTCGAGAAAGGCAGACCATAATATGGAAATTAGAAAAGTGATACTGGCAGCATTCAACCATCCATCATGTTCTTGTTTTCAAACAATTTAATGATTGAGTTTGATAGCAAGTGAGCAAAAGCCCAGGGGATGACCACAAAGGTAAAAAACTTCTCCATTCCATCATTTCTATAACTATTTATTATTACATTTCATGTAGTCAAGGGCATGCTTGAAAAAAAAAATCTGGACATGCTACTATTTTTGAAAAAGTGTTTATGTGCTTATTGATGTGAATGATGTGCTGCTTCTAAAAAAGAAATTCTCAATTCTATTAAAATAATTTCTGTTTTTTTCTGTCACTCATTGTTAATATATATGCCGTAGAATACTTTCTTGCAAATATTGCCCAATATATCGCATTACGCCTTTGTTGTATCGTAGCATATCGCGATACACCTTCAAGCTGCAATACCCAACAGTAGTCAGTGATATGCTGCTTCTTAAAAAGTGTGTAATAAGAATTTCTCAATTCTATTAAAATGTTTTCTGCTGATACATTCAATGTTAATATGCCATATAATATATTTTGTTAACATTACCCAACATATGACAATACGTAGAGCAATACTACTTTTTTGTACTGGAGCATAACGCACTAACCCTTTCAAGCCATAACACCCAGCACTAATATTTATGATGTCAAAAAACGATTACGTAGTACTAATTGACTGTTTTGCTTGTCATTATGTCTCTAACTTCACTAAACGTGTTCTTGTTTATAGCATGTTCATATTTACTATCTAACAAGTAAACGCTAGAAGCAAAACCTCGCAGATGTTTACACACATTCATTCATTTATTCATTCATCAAAGTAAAAATCACTAGACTTTTTGAGGCAATCACATTTCTATTACCGGTTAGCATGTCAGGCTAATGACAGCTGCTGTTATTCTCTGGCAGGCGGCCATAGAGAAGTGATATGTAAACATTTGACTTTCTCAAGCACAACTGCTCCCCTTAACGAGGTGAAATTCACAGAGTTAAATGATGAAACGTCGAAAAAAAAGACTAAGTTTAAAAAAACGGAAAAAAAAGTGTTGAGTATGTATGGGGGAAACATGGCACCGGGCAAGCACACTGACCTGCGGGGCCCAACTGCTGTTGCTGGCCGTCCTCCCCGAAGATGAGTCGGAAGTCCAGCTCCTCATTACCGGGGCAGTTTGCCGTCGTCATCGGGTTTGACAGCTCGGCTCGCTCGTCTCGACAGTCCAAGCAGGTTTACGTGCGCCGAAAACGTCGTAACATTTACCGAGTTGCACGACGTTGTAGTAACCCAACTTCAACTTTGCTTCATTTGCCGCTTCAAAGTGTCCTTCGTCGTTACACCTCTACAAATCCAAAATCGGCATCGAAATTGCCCAAAGAAATACAATAAAAAGGCTTTAACTTCGGAGAAAGTCGCCCTCGCCGCGTATGTCACGCTTTTTCGATACAAACAGAAACACTCGTCTCCCGCTCGTGTTTAAATGTTGGTGGTAATCTCAACGAACGTCGGGGTAAAGTCCAGCCGGGTTTCGCTGCCTCTACGCCGGCCTGACTTGTGTGTGCGTGTGCGTGTGTCTCGTCCCGTGGAGCTCCGATCCCAACTTTTACTAAACCCGCGTGACAAGGCACTTCCAGCTGTGATGTCAGCAGACACAACACGCACACGCACACACACGCGCGTGCGCGCTCAAGCTTGTTCTGGGGACAACCAGGGCACTAATTCTTCAAAAAGAAAAAAGATTATAGGCATGTAGGCTCGCATGTTTTGTCAATATAGGTTGTTACACATAATAATAATAAATAATTAATTACATAAATGCACCAACAATAGAATTAAATCAACAACCAGTAATATGTGCAAAGTTTTAATATACAGTACACACGCTTAAACAGTCAGTGCAATAAAATATTAGTATTTTATGTCAGGGGTGGGCAGTGTTGTCCTCAGAAGCTATATTAAGTGAACAAGTGGTCTAAGTCGCTCCTAAATGAGGTTAAAACAATAGATATAATAATAACAACAACAGCAAAGAAATAAATGTTGCGATTGAACACTCATAATGATTTGACGCACAGCTTCTCAATTATTTCCTAAAGAAAATGGATGGATGGATGGATGGATGTTACTTGGTCACCCCCCCCCCCCACACACACACACACAAGTGTGACAAATAGTTTAATGTAAACCATTAAAAACATTTTAATGTGCATGTGTCCGTAAAATAATGTTTTATAATTTGTAATAAATTAATCAACCACTTAGTAAGATCAATTCATGGGGAAAACATTAAAAGTAAAAAGTAAAAGTAAAATCACATTTAACCATTTTGAGTAGGAAAAAGTGCATGCTTTAAAAATTGAACGTTTAATTAATTCAATTTATGTGCACAAAATCACTTTACCAAACCTCTAATTAATTACTAGGGATTCTGTGGTACCAGTACCACAAGTGTACTAGGGCGCCATCTAGTGGTATTTAAAAGTATCACTGAATTTAAATCTTTTAACTGTGTATTTTTTTTAATCCAGCACACACACACACACACACACACACACACATATATATATATATATATATATATATATATATATATATATATATATATATATATATATATATATATATATATATATATATATATATATATATATTGTTCAACGGTCTTACTATTAAACATGCTTTTCACAAAAAAATAACTTAATTAAATGAAAATGTGGAAAACGTGATCCTCCCTTTTCAGTAGCCAGCCATCTATAAATAAATGCATGAATAAAAGATTTTTTTTCAGTATTGCCTTTTGTCAACATCCAATTCCTGGTATTTCCTGTGATGAAAATCTGCAGCTAAGATGAAGTTGGCCTAAGTTGCATCAGACCCATCAGTCTCTTCAGGCTCAGTTTCATCTTCGCTGTGGATCCGGCAGCCATACACACATGCACCCACACATACAAAGTTACAAAGGCTAATGCACTCTAAAGCTCTAATGAGTTGTTTTGATGCCTTAAACATCGATCTATTAAGCATCATTTTGGAAATGTGCGTCATGTTTTCATTTGATCAAGAACCCTGCCGCTATCAGATAAACTCTGCTACAAAGCTTTAAAGTTATTTCTGTCAGTAATAAAGATGTAATGATTAATGGTGACGATGTAACTTTTTACAGGGTTATTAAAGGTGGGAGAGTGTTGATTTTTTTCCCATATTTGCTGTACAAAAAAAACTTCATATAGTACTTGTAAAAGTATCGGCCAAACTATGTTAGTTTTTATTGTTTATCCTTTATTACAAAATGGATTTTGACATTTACATCCAATAAAGTACCGGTACATAAATAATACCACATTGACACAAAATAACATTAATCTCTACAAAAACCAGCCACCTTGACTTTTGCACACTACTGTACATATTTCACTTGTTACCATTTTCAGTCAAAAAAAAGCCATGTGTAGCATTGCATCACTTCCAAACTCTCCCTTGAGACAAGATGCATGCATAGTAGACAGCACCCGCTTATTTGTGACACCGATGCCAGATGCATGTGGGCGTTCGGTGCACAGAAGACATCTGAAAGCATCAATATCACATTTCCTGTGGTCTTTTATTTCCATGCAAAAACATCAGCGTAACCCTTGTTCAACGACAGTATATGCAACTTTTGAAATAAATAAATAGCGCCTGTTAAAAAAACCAAAAAAAAACGTTGAGTTATTGACACATGAATTTTCATATGTGAAAATTTTATATTGTTCAGGATAATCACGTAGTAGTTCTTTTTCTCAATACATGTACAGTAGTACGTATATCCATGTTCTAAATTTATAGTTAATTAGAATGCCCTAAATCTCATGGTGTTACCAGGGTGATTCAGATCAAACTGCTGCATTACCTCACAATTTACCAAAAATAATGTGAATATAAATAACTGAAATAATGCACGCAATGACTTTGGCAAATAATTTGCATTACAGCAAGTTAATACTGCTAAAACAATTTTTAATTTTTTTCCAATTTCTTGTGACATTCACATCTAAAAGAAAAGCTCTCCACACACAAAATTTTTGCTCAGAACTTAGCCAGAGTAAGGTGACTTACAATAAATGTTTGGATTTTACATTTGTCAAATTCTAATATACACACTAAAATATACTAACACTTACTAAAATCCTTTGTATTGTATATTTTGGTTTCCGTTGAGCCATTGAACTGATTCTCATTTGCATTTTTCTTCCCAATAGTATGTTCTATGCAGCCCTGTTAATGTTGCACTTGTGGAATATCGATTAAGCAGCAACATCCATCACAGGAGGCAGTCATATTGCAACTTGCTGTCCACTAAAAATGACATCACAGTTCCTCAAGGCTCAGGTAACACTCAATCATGGCTCAGTGTGCGAACAACACATGACCAAACGCTGAAAACAGGTGAGCTGTGATTGGGTACTACCTAAACCCTGATGAACTGTGATGTCTTTTTCAGTCAAGTAGAAAAATGACCACTCCCTGAGATCATAAAGACGGGTGGATTTTGCTGTTTTATTCATATTCAAAAAACACAATTTTGATTGTAATATGTGTAAACTAGTAGGGGTGTAGAGAACATTTTATTGTAAAGTATTTGAAACGACTTTGAAATATAAATGATTAAACATTTATGGCAACATTGTTAGTTAATATAATAAAGCAAGCATGTTGTTTGCTCCAAAACACTTTGCTGGATTGTTGTTCCTTAAGACTTTAAGTGGAAGGACAATCAATGTCCTTGTTGAAAATGCATAAAAGCCAATTTTCACATCAACAAAAGTGATTTTTTTGTTGTTGTGTTTTTTAAAAGTTTATAATGCTTTTTGATTGTGCTTTCATGTGAGTCACTGATCTGGCATTTAGCTGTTTAAATATCGCTTCTGTAAACTATCTGACACGTGTCGTAGTCTTCTTTCCTGAGTCAAATCTTTGAAGTGTGAACTTAAAAAAAATGCTTAAATATTTCGTTTTCTGTGATGAGAATGTATATTTAGTTACATTATTTGTGTACTGCTTCAAATTTGTGCACAACAGGATCGACTAACTTTTGTCAGCTATCCAAACTCAGGAAGAATGGATAAATTTGATTGTGTTTTCTTCATGTTTGCTCACTTTTATCTCTGTGCTATTTTTCTGAACATAACTGCATCACTCAAAATCACAAGAAAACCTACCAACTGTACCACAATATATATGTTGTATTCTACTTTGTGGCAATCACCTGACAAGACTTGAACTTACTTCTGTGGATACACGCCCAAGTCACATTTTAATTATACCTGTTCGTTATCTTGGCAGATGACCTTTAAAGGGAGAAGATAACAAAGACAATTTGTGTGGGAGGCTGCCGATGTGGTTTGCTCTTCTAGAGAAAGTTAGATGAAAAACACAAGCAAGCGGCATGGTTTCCCCATCTCACACTATTTTTTCAGTGTGCTTTTGAGGTGTCACTCCCCTTTCAAGGATTTGCACACACACGCTACAGAAAAGCAAACGTAAGCACCTACGCAACAGGTGTTTGCTAAATGTCAACAGATATCAAGTTACGTGCAGTCTTGTATTAGAATTTGGGCAGATAAGAAAGCAGGGGGAAATTATTTGTGCAAGATGTCTAAAATAGTACACAGCAGGGTTTCCCCCAGATAAAAAAGCGTGACCCCTCACAGAACCTTAAGACACAAAAATGCATTATGCATTTTTCTCATTTAGCTTCTAAAGGCCTCATGAGTGCCATTAATTTTGCATTGTTTTTTTCGTTAGGGTCGAAGGCGAGACGGAGTCTATCTCAGCAGACTTTGATTGACAGATGGGAGTACACCCTGGATTGTCACCACATTGTTCTGAAATTCATCGTGTGATGAATTTCATGTGAAGAGCAAGTTTATACAAAGTTACTATTCCAACTCTGCTATTTGTATAGGACAGCAATGCATCGACGAGGTGTTAGTTTTTGCTTCCCCTTAGTGGTCAACTAGTGAAACTGTTTGGAGCAGGTTGAAGACCCAGAATGTGAAAATAAAAACTGAAGCAGAAACTGAAGTGTATTTCCTTACTAGAACTTTTTTTTTTTTTTTTTTTTTGAGTCCAGTTCAAACAGCCACAACATTAGTCTGTGACGGACTTGATGATACTGATAATCAATGACTGGGACTGAGTTCATTCAGCACACCAGCTTGTGTACAATCAATTCCACAACAGCCAACAGCACATACAAGTATTGTAATGACTGAAACATGGTGATGAACACATTCATAAGAATAGCCCCTTTTCGGACCCCCTTCTCTGGATAGAAAAAGAAGATTAGTGACCCGTTATTATTTTAAATGCTCAGTGGCACAGCAGCAACACTGGATTATCCCCCTAAGAATCCCAGGACAGGCACACAATGACTAACCAACCTTAAGGCTTTAATTAGTCGTGAAAAAGTTAATAAAAGTCGACTTTAGAGGTTTCTGAGAACAGTTTTGTATGATCACTGCTTGCCTGAGCTCTGTTTTTAAGCCTTTTAACATTACTGAATAGCTGACGAGTTGTTGGTTCACTACATTATTAAAAGGCCAACATGCATGCATATACATTCTTTTTCTATAGTGCTGCACCTGTTTGTCTTCACACATGTTTTTTGGAATGGTTTGGTAAAAACTGGTGTATGCAAGTGTAACCCCAAACAGCAGAACTGTCCAATCTTGACAATAAAAAAAAAGTTTTACAGTACAGCATTTAAAGTAAATATGATGACTTAAATTAATTAATTTAGGCAAAATCATCATTGCCATACAAATCAATATAATGAAAACTAAATAAATTTAAATTTTAGTCAGTAAAATAAAATGTATAAGAAATATTGGCCGAGTACAGATGGCCATCATTTTGTTAGCTCTTGTTGTTACATGTTCATATGTTGTGAGAAGTTATATAATGATAAGACATGAACAAGATTGAAAAAAGCAAATTAAACAATTGCAGTAATAAAAGAAAATAAACTATATATTTCACACCCAATCGTATTACTCTGAAGGATGCTTTTGTTTTTTTATATAATCTAACGTCTGACCTTAAAATCGTCTTTTCCTACAAAATCTAAAGTAATTGATTGCAACTATTTTCGTGAAAACTCAGCGTGTCTTTTAAATAGACTTTGCAAGATATATGGTTGGAGATATATGGTTGGAATTTACTTTGAAATACAGTTCTATTTTTAAATTGAAAACGTTATTCTCTAAGGGGGGGGGGGGGGGGGGGGCTAATGCGTCATCTAAACGAGTCCGCCGATTCCGTCATCAACAATCGCCGAGTTACGCATGTTCTCCTCGTTTTGTTTTGTTTTTGCTTTATTGTTAATGGTGTTTTGTAAACATATTACCTTTGCGTTTTGAGTTAATTGATACAAGTTATCATGTGGAATGCGAGGAAGCGCCATACTATGCGATTTTTTGTTGCTAACTTTTAGCCGCGAGCAGACTCGCATTCACGTTACCAAGAATGTGGTCCCTGAAGGTCGGCTTCTCAGCGCTGGCCTTTTCGAGAATTTACCGGTGTAAAATAAGTAGACTATCGACCGACCATGTTTATTTTTCGGTCTGCGCGGCATCTCCGGAAGAGATCCCCGTCATTCGGGTACCTCGCTCATTGCAGAATCACATTGAGAATGGGAAGCAAGCTCGAGGTAGGAACAACATCAACATTAGCAAAGCCGGAAAGCTTCTCATCCAGAGCAGAAACCCCAGTTTGAACCAGTCCATCGGATACATATACGGCAAATTCGAAGAGCCTACACTCTGCTCCAAAGGATGGAAGCACAAAAAGTCATTCGGGGATTATTTTATCATCAACAAGATCAAATCAGTTGCCCCTTTCATGCCAGGAAGCGGACAGGAAGAGGAAATTAAAAAGCCAGTGAAGACCTTTGATAAACTGCACATCTCCAAGGAGCTGGTGGAGACGTTGGAACGTCTAAACATCATTCATCCCACCAATGTGCAGCTGCAGACCATCCCCAAGGTCATGAAGGGTCACAACATCCTGTGTGCAGCCGAGACAGGAAGTGGGAAGACGCTGAGTTATATGCTGCCCATCGTGCACAAGTTGCTCCTGGATGAGGAGATTTACGAGGAGGGTTCCCCTAAAATCCATGCTCTGGTTGTGGTGCCCTCCAGGGAGCTGGCTGAACAGGTAGCGTCTGTGTCCAGGACTCTATGTGTCCCTCTGGGCTTGGTGACAAGGACAGTTGGAGGTGGGCGAGGCGTGGGGCACATCAAAGGGGTGTTCAAGCAAGGTATTCCTGACATTTTAGTCGCCACACCAGGCGCTTTGGTCAAAGCCCTTCGGAGACGCTGCTTGGACTTAAATCAGCTGAGCTTTCTGGTCGTGGACGAAGCAGACACTATGTTCGACCCGAGCTTCGCTGACATGCTGGGGGGTATTTTTCGGCACACTGAAATTGCTAGAGTCCCAGGTGAGACACAAGGCCCCCTTCGTAAGGCCCAGTTGCTGCTGGTGGGCGCCACCTTTCCTGGCGGAGTGGGCGACGTCCTTAGTCAGGTGACAGATCTCGGCAGCATGGTGGTCATCAAGAGCAAAATGCTGCACTGCCTCATGCCGCATGTGAAACAGACTTTCCTAAGGATAAGAGGACAGGATAAAGTCCTGGAACTCAACCATTACCTGAAACGACTCCAGCAGGAACATGGAGCAGCAGGTGGGGATGCCGTCCTTGTGTTCTGCAACAAGGCCTCCACTGTCAACTGGCTGGGGTATGTCATGGAAAATATTATCTATTTACAGAAGGTCTTAGTTCACTCGGGCCCATTAGCAAATGAGCTGAACTAGGTAAATGATTTCCAATCACTGCGTGGTGGCAAATAAGTGTATCATCTTAAAATAGAATTTCAGCAGTTGTTGCTTTATATTGCGGCAGTTTGACATATCAACGTACCATCATCTGCATTAAAAAGAAAGGTCTTTGTTCATAATTTGTGGATACTATTACTGTCATGCTTCACGAGTATCCGGTAATTCAAAATAAAATAATGTTAGTTTTGGAACTTCGGATGCCTGGTTTTGGCCATCTGAATTATGGCCAATATTCCTACATTATAAACCTTTTTTGGGAGAAGGGTGTCGATTTTTCCTTTTTTATGTAGATTTTTTTTTTTCTGTTTGCTTGCCATTAAAATTTTCCACCATATGTACCCTGTGTCAATATTGTTTGAGAAACAGAATTAGAGTATAAGGAAATGACAACCATATGCGTATTTTGAACCTAATATGACTTGACAAGGCGGGAAATAAAAATTGTGCAATTTATTTTATCTTCGAAGCTTTATTTCAGGTATTCTGGATCTCATGCCGAGTCTCTGTGTTTTTCCACGACAGGTACTCACTGGACGAGATGGGAGTGCCACACGCTCGTCTCCAAGGGGAGATGCCAGCCGTGGTTCGTACAGGCATCTTCCACAGTTTCCAAAAAGGCACCGTCAATGTTCTCCTGTGCACCGACGTGGCCTCGCGAGGCCTGGACACGTCCCGGGTACGCTTGGTGGTCAACTACGACTTTCCCGAGTCGCACACGGACTACATCCACAGGGCCGGCCGGGTGGGGAGGGCTGGGGGTTGTGAAGGGGCCGAGGTGCTCAGCTTTGTCACGCATCCGTGGGAGGTGGAGCTTGTGCAGAAGATTGAGATGGCTGCACGGAGGAGGACTAGTTTGCCTAGTATGGAGTCTGAGATACGGGAACCAAAACCTGTTTCTGAGGAGGCTGACAATCATACTTAATTGCCAATTGAATAAATGTCTCTTTGGCAGTTTCTTTAACGGTTATTTTTGTATTGCGAAAAATAAATATTCCTTGCTATAACTCGGATGCAATTTCTGTGTTTAACCACGAGAGGGTAGCATTTGTCAAATTTCAACATCTTAGTGGACCAAAAAAAAAAAAAAACATCTTTTTTTTATACCGGAATATGACCTTACAACAGTGTCGCTAATTAATGCTCCTTTTATCACATTCTGCCTATTTTTCTTGCATGTCTGTTTTCCATCCACTCCGCAGTGAACTAATTATACATGTCTCCGGTTTCAATGTGTACAAGCCCAAACCTGACACCTTGACTTACTGTGGTGCATCCACATGGCCTTCGAATCTTACCCGCTGGAAGCATTTTCCCCCCTTTGTCTTTCCTTCTTCTTTGGTTGTTTAAAGCAAAGTGTCAGTTGAAATGTCAAACTTTTTGTTCGTTCTGAAATGTTGTCACGCAGATTATGGATTACGGGCATTTGATGGGAATCAATCCAAATATGAATCTCTTCCCTGAGACGTCCTGCTCCCACAGTTGAAATCTTGGGGTGGGGGTGGTGGGTCGGGAGGAAATGTGGAGATTATGGTAGCAGACAGATGTGTCAACATGGTGTTTCCAACAGAATGTTTGGAATTTGACATGTATTCTGAAGCAACTGTTCCCTTCTATCCATCTATGATATGAGCAGGGGTATTCCTTGCTTCTCTGTGCACTACCCCTGATTGAAGTACTGTAGGCAAACACCCATTGTGAACTTGTTCTCCGGTAAATTCAATGACACTTTATTTAGCGGCATACAGCATATTTATACAACAAAAGCAACACAAAATGAAACAAAGTGCTTTACCTGCATTGAAACAAAAAAATGCCCAGCCCAGAATTTAAAAATTAAAGTCAAATCTTGATTTATCGATTAATTTTATTTTTTTACTTGTATTGTACATTTCAATAATTACTTAATTATTTTCAAGCTATCGAGCGTTATAGCCATTATATATAGTTCACTATAAATTGCTTAAAGTACACCTCAAATTATTTTTGCAAATGGATGAATGAATGTTAAAAATACCTTGAGCAACACAACGATGAAGAGTCAATTTTTCTTTTCATTTTTTAAAAATTCTTCATTTTTAAAAAATGCAGTGGGTGTTCAATTATTAGATATCTTCCAGTATTTTAACATGAATAAAATTATTCCATTATTTATATTTCCAGAATTTGAGTTTTAAAAAGTAATTGAATGATATCGATTGGCAATACCACATAAATTACTTATTTTTTTGTGATTGGTAAAATAATTCATGAATATTCCCAAGTAATATTAATCAAATCATTTCATCTTTTAATTATATGTATTATAGCTACCAACTTCTACCCATCGGTTATTCCTAATTAAATAAAATCTTGGCGGTCATTTTTTCCCCTGTCGAAAGCGTGAGGGAGTGGCTGAATGGACTACAAAGCGTGGTCCATTGAAAATGACGTATTTCCTTTTATGCCTCCAATGAAGATCTGCTCCCCCTCCTCGTTTACGCGCACGCACTCACGCGCATTACACGCTCAATCGCCACTGTCCCTATACGCGCGCACACACACTCACACACAACCCGGCTACTTGGAAATTTCCCGTCACGCCGCGTAGGATATTATTTCGCCGCTAAATCAGCGGAAGTGTCCGCCACCGTGCGCCCTGCGATGCGCCACTGGAGCGTCTGAAGGTAGGCTTTTTTTTTTTTTTTAACATTGTAATCCGATTACCCTGGAGCACATCTCCTGCGGCACACGCCGAAAAGCCGCCTGACCTTCTCGAGCTATCGGGGTTTATTAAATGGAGAGGAACCGCTGCCGCGTGTGCGTTGACCGGTGAAGTTGCGTGCTCGCAACACGCCGAGATGCTTGGTTGAATCCACGCGCAACTTGTGGAGTCTTGATCCGTACGAGCCCGGTTCCTCCGGCGGCTTCACCGGCTCGGTCTGCTGCAGCGTGCCCGCCGTGGAGGCGTCTCTAGCGGCTTTTGTTTGGAGAGTTGCCCGGAGGAGGGGCAGGGGGGGTCCCCGCCATGTTAATGTACGATGTCAAGCATGAGTGAATGGATTGTTTGCAACTTTATTTTATGACCCCACCCCTGGGTTATGCTTTCATCACCTCCAATGTAGGGATAATGAATATTAATGCCTCGTTACCCCCCGTCCCGAAATTCATTGTATTGCTTCTTGATATCCCCGAAAGATCCAGTCTGTTGCATGCTATTTGTGAGCGCCTTGTACGTGCATGGATCCAACCTGCAGCCTCCCCATGCACGTTTGATTCCATGGCTCCACTGCCACACCCCTTCCCGTAGAGCAGCCTGCTAATAATCCTGCTTTGTTTTGTGATGTGTAATATAGTCCACTCAATATAGGATCATCCACTTTTATGAGGCAGGTTTATGCAGAAAAAAGGGAAACAAGACACTTTTCATCTTGTACGGTGGGATCGGAGTAAAAGAGCAGTCTTCGACCCTCACCTATGGCAGCCTGCATGTAAACCATCTTATTCAGGTGTCAGTCACCAACATGGTGTCCGCTAGCCAAATGAGTGGCCCATAAGTCTGTTCTAAAGTTTGTTTGCCAGTGCGCTACTTTTATAATCATCACACTTAAATTGGCATCCTTGGCAAAATGTACGCTTATGCTTTCTTTATGCTGGTTTGATCCGATCTTATGCATCAGACTTTTTGTCTGAGCTGCTGCTGAATCCAAAATTTCAAAGGGAGTCAAGAACTGCTTATTCTATATTTTCACAATTTTTTTATCCTTCTTTTATTTTAACAATATCAATACAAAATAGCAGTGTGCTCAATAAAAATGTTGTTCTTTCGTAATGTCTTTGGAGATTCTCATTCATTGTGGTGGTGGTAATACATAAAGGTTGAATGGAGGCAACTGGACTCTTGTATTTTGTTTTTTTTTTCTACACAGATTCAGCATGATGCATTATGAAAAGGTGGATTTAACGCGTGCCTTAGCTTTTGTGAGTTGTGATTGCAGATATTGATTTTTTATTCAACACTGACCTTCCACTCTGTTGTGAATTTTTGGATTAAATTTCTTTGAAAATGCAGCTAAACCAACCTTGCTCTTTTATTTTGTGAAACTTTCTTTGATTGCAGTCTGAAAACATGTTTCCCAGACTGGAGAAGGAACTATGCCAAATGTGAGGCTTTTTGTACTTGAACAGGATGAAACAGAACATTTGTAAATGAGCACGACTAATTTTCAAATATTAAAAAAAAATCATTTTTCTTTCTATCTTTATCACTAAATTACTGATGACTTCAATTAGAAGTTTTATTGATGAATTCAAGATATATAATGCTTGGCACAAAGTCGAAATGGTAACTCATTTGGGGGTATATATATATATATATATATATATATATATATATATATATTTACAGGTAGGTTTAGGTTTCGTTTCTTTACAGGCCTGATTTATCACTTGTGTGAAAATTTCCTTGCTGTTCCTTGTAGTTAAATGTTGGCCATTTTAGCATGCTGCGTCTGGGCTGTTAACTTGAAGTATCCAAACTGTATTGGACATCCTTTTCGGCAAGGAGCAAATGAAAAGCCTTTTCATTACCTTTGCGCTGATCCATGGTGGCTGCAGTGGTCGTGAACAGTAATGTTATTTGCCACTTAAATTTAATGTTCTCAAAAGGGCATGCTGGAACACTCTTCTGCCGTGGCGTAACTGTTCACATGTTTAGTGCTGAAATCACCAGGTAGACGTGAGTCTCATCGGATCGAAAGACAACCAAGTCGATTGTTTATTGACTGGCCTTGGGTGGGTGACTAACCACTGGTAAGCATGTGTGAAGGGGTGTGGCCTGGAACTCCTCATTAGACTTATTCATTGATTTTTGGCTGTGCATAAAAACAGGCCTGGGGAGAAGGAAGAGAATTGTCTATAGTGTTTATCAGTCATAATATAATGCATGGCTCGTCAAGGGAGTGGTGCAACCTCTGTATTAATAATAGTCAGTCCAAATGGGAAATGGGATGATTGGCAAAATTGGCCATATTTTACTATTTGGAGAAGTATGGTCAAAATTTTTGCTCAAGGAAAAGGTGTTGGATGAAGGGCATGTTGCACTTATTAGTGAGCTTGTGTGCTTCACAGGTTTTGTTACTGGAGCTTTTTCCAACGTGATGTCCATCAAACACAGGTGGCTGCCCCTTCGTACTTTTGGATATCCCTTTATTAAAAAAAAAATGCCGAACACCCAGAGAGACTTAATGCCAAACCATAGTTATTAATGTATGCTTTCAATGAAATGCCGTTGGGGTGTTCACTCTTCCACTTCCATTCTTTTCAGTTTGGCAAAGATGATTTTTGCGTTACAAGCTTCGTCCCAAACCAAATTAAAGTTGTAACGCCAGGTTCAGGCAGAAGAAAATATTGATTACAATAATGTTAAAAATTATATTCAGTAAAATAGCATTTGCTCTCTCCAAGCATTTCAATAGTTATCAGTGACATGCTGATATTCTAGATTGCTTAGTACCTATTCCCCATCAATAGCAGAAGGCAACACAAAAAAAAAAAATTACACATATTTTTTGGTTTACAGAATGCATTGAGTTGTGCAATTAATTAAGTTATAAGGACACAAATGGATGTCAAATTTAAACATTTATGCTTAAATCATGTAGCCACAAACTTCATTAATACTGAAGTCTGTGATGTAGCACTGTGCACTATGATTTTATTTTCATTTTAGCGTTTCAAACAAATTGACTTTTGTTTCTGTCTAAAGTACTAAATTCTATGTGGATTCTTTGCACAACTTCCATCCATTGCTCACATTTTTTTGTAAACATTAAGATTTGCTTTTTTTAGAAGACAGGTCTGAGAATAAGCTTATTGAGCTAAGCAATTTTCCTGATGTATATTTTAATTTACAAAGTTATGGTACTGATTTATATGCAAAGTAATGTCATTAATCATATTAGCGTGAATATTTATATTTGAAATAATGGAAACATTTGTTAAACGATCCAATTTATTTCATGAAGAGATCTGTTGAACCTAAAATGCTCGTGCTTGTGATCTGTCAAAAGTAAAGAAAAAAGTTAATATTGTTAAAGATTTTCTGTCAGAACAAAACTGTTTTTAGCTTTTCTTTCTGAAAAAGTCAAAGGGAAGAAAGCAAAACTCGCAATACACCGTTAATATTTTGATGTTAGCAGAAATGATTGAAGAGGTAATAACGTTAGTCACTCTCATGCCATTTTTGAGTGGGAACCTCCGTATTTGCGCTCCTCATTTATTTTTCTCAAAGATGGTCAGATTTGGTCAACAATGCGGCTACTGAGGAATCCGTGGCCTGGTTCAAGTCGATAAGGCAGAATTTCACACTTTGTCGTGGCTGAGCCACTGCCTGTGTAACCTTAAACATGAGAGTCAAATCACAACATTCCAATCAGGGCCCCCTCTTCAAGAGAAAAAAAAAAAAAAAAGTCTCTGCATCCTACATCTGCCACACAATGCTTCTTTCCCCCCAAGCCACCATCACATAGAACAAGTCAGCTTAGCGCGCATGACTATAGAGAACAACTTAATTAGGTGATATACTTGTGGAGGAACAGTGCTGCATTCTACGCATGCTAAAATATTTGTACAGCCGTTTATGGTTGTCAAGGCGATCGGAACCTGCCTGGTAACACACTATGATGTAACACAATTTAAACTTGAAGGCGGTGGGACTTTCAAACGGACCACGCATTTGGTAAATCTTTTTTTAAAAAACTGTCAAGAAAAAAATAAGCACCTGATCCACTGTCCCCAGTTAGTATAGTAAAAGTCGATAAGCTGGAAGGAAAGCGGCAGTCCCGCTGGTGAAATACTGGCTCTGTGAGATGAATGACAGTTATATTTTGCTACTTTTAAGTGTCTTCCTTATGGGCTTTCCAGAACCATTTGTCACATGATCTCTTCCAGCTGTCTTGGTGTATTTATATACATAAGCACACGGAAAAAAGCATTATCCTTATTTGCCTCCTAAATAATGCTTTAAATGTGTATGTTCTTATTGTGATTTTTTTTTAAGTCTTTTGTTCTAAAACGGTGGTTCTCAAAAGATGGTATGTGGAGGCACTTCAAGGAGTACGGGAGCTTTTAATTGGGATTGTGCAGGTATCGTCAAGTTGAATTAAATGTTTTTAAGTGCTGTGGAAATTGCAAATTAATTGGAACATGAAGCAGCATATTGCTAAATTGTAGTGAATCCTTTGCATAGCGTATGACTTTATTTTACTCTTATATTACTCTTATATTTAAAACTAATTACTTAGACCAAGTCTGCTGAAAGGCAAGATACAAACAAGCTATTCATATATTTTCAGTAAATCAGAGTAGTGTAATGCATGTGTGTGTTTGAATGTTTTTAACAAAACAAAAACGTTAATCCAATACCCGCAGCTAGTCTAGAAAGAGAGTTCTCATTAGTATCAAAAACTGCACTGTATTACCCCAGTAAGAAAATCTTTACAAAGACTTCCTGTAAGTCAAAGAATAGATTTTAAATCTTACTATTGGTCTACAAAGCTCTTAGGTCTTATCTGCCAATATTTTACCACCCTTTTCTTTAACTGTAAAACTAAAACCTCGCCACACACATTATTTGAAAGTTATCGGAGCATCCTTTATTTTGTGTTTTCTTCTGTTTCTTTTTTTTATTTTTTCTTACATAAATATGAATTGAGATTTTTGAAAACTCTCTCCCCATAACGTTTGTTCAATGAGACGAAGTGACATCAAAACCACAGAAAAAACACATTTCACTCAGCCTGGTTTGTGGTAGGCAATCAAATCGAAGTCAAATGTAAAGTCAGCTTTTGTTGTGACATGCAGCAACAACTTTCAAAATAGAAACTTGCCAAGGCTCCCATGTCCATATATTATTTAACATGGTATGCTTGAATATTTTGCAGTTGGTTGGTCTTCTCACTGCGTTTGCAGACGTGTTTTATTGTCATGCAGCATATTGACTTGCAGCTCTAAGCACTAACAAGCAACGGATTCTCCTCTGTATTCTATTGCAATAACAACATCCAAAAGAAAATAGTTCGTGTGTAATGCAGGGACAAGAAATCTCACAAGAGCTCGTCGTTCGAGATCTCGGAGTCGTCCCATCCCTGCTGTCTAAGCAAGTATTAGGTGAGCAAAACCAAAAATCCGTTGCTATATTACAAGCGCTAACAACACAGTGTCCCTTTATGAGACAATCACCCAAAAAAGGCATATGACCTACCCCTTTTTATTTAGCAATGAACAGGTCGCATCTGCTGTCTCGACAGCTGGTAGCTTGCATTTCCTAAAGTTGTGAACAAACGGTGTTCTCAATTATTCAACACATTTGTTGACAAATTTTCAGATTTCTATCAATCATCAGAGTATTTTAGCGGCCATGACACCATGGTGTGTGAAACTAATCCGCCGCTGGAATTCTCCTGCAGAGTAACTTGCCGCTTTCTTCGGAAACATTGCTGGGAGTGCTTGAAATGCATCCTACCCCCTTCCACCGGTCTCTCCGGCCCCCCGCAGCCTCTGGGGCGTCTATTCTTGGTTTTCCCATCAGGGTTAGATTCTTGCTGTGAATGTTTGGTGGCAAACTGTGTCTGAGGGAGTCACCCCTCTGAATAAGGCCACCCTTCTGGAGTACATGTTCAAATGGTCCCAGTGTTGCCTAGTGAACTGTATATGATCAAGTAGTGGGAGATCACTTTCATGTCATGGTACTTCCAAGTTTGACCCAATGTCTTCGCAACACTGCTCCATTTGGTTAACATTTACCTGTAACAGGAAGTATTAGGAATACATACTTCTTCTTTTTTTTTGCATTTGCTAACGATCAACATTTCATTAACTGTATGCCAGCCGTATATGTACTCTCACTCAGCTCTTTGGGGTACATTGGAGCCCAATACACCAGAGTCCCTTTACTTGTTAACATACTTGTGTGGAATGTCAGGAATGTCTATCAGGAGCCCCTTTTGTGTTGCCTTTTGAAGTTGGGAATTTGTTTTCATCTTTCTGGAGTCAAAAGTCAACCTGCGAATTGGAGATACTATTAGCTGTATCAAGTGAGATTACGCTAACACTCAAGTCACTTACAGACAATGTACTTGAGAGTGGCACTTCCTGTTAGCTACTAACAAGTTAATAACTTCCTGTTCTTCTTCCTTGCTTTCGTTTTGTTTTTCTTTTTGATGAGCAGATTGAGCACGTTTGTGATTGACTGCCCCCTACTGGGTAACATTTGAACATCAAAAACTGAGTCACTATAGAGTGTTTGTAATGATAGCCACATTATATTCTCGGATATTGCTGCCCTCGTGCACTTTGGGAATTTCTTTCTTTTATTTTAGAAAGCTACCAGTGCTAATATTGTCTTGAATGAAAGCGTGCTCACTACTACAGTCCTTCCGCCACTGGGTCCTGCACCAAGACAAGCAATTCTCAAAGTGCTGCTCTGGTATGCTTTTTTTCACTTTGCAATAGTTGAGCATAATTTGTGTCACTCTTTTGTTTTTCATTGAAAATCATACCAAACTTGTAATATACCCTGTTTTCTTAGGAGTGTTTCTCCCTTGCGCCATTGGTCCCGGCGGAGCTTCAAGCCAGATATTTTTAATCAGCCTTTTTCCGAAGTCAACTTACCAGACTTGGTCGACTTTTTTTTTTTACACGGCGTTATAATCGTCAGATTAATTGAGATATTCGTTAGTTGCAGCCCTAGTTTAGGTATTGAGAAATTGCATGTTCCTTTATACTTTGCTGGATCAGGCTAAGTTTTATACCACGTGACTGGAAAACCATAGGTCAAACAGATTTTACATTGAGATATACAGTTTGTGTCCAGTTCGCTTTGCTGCCTCCCCAACTTGACACATCCAAATCTCTGCTGACTGCCGTTACCAGAAATAGCGCTTTAAGTGGTCCTTAATGAACGACTGCTACACAGTTATTCTATCAGCCCCCCGCTCCGCACTTCGTGGCCCAACTTGGTGGCGGGCCAGAACCACCAGTCTTAAATGGGCTCTCAAAAACTTGTGATGCTGTCTCTTGGACCAAGCTATATATGGGAAACAATCCTGTGTTTATTAGTTTAGAGCAAGTTGATGGGAGTGCTGCCAGGCCTGGGAGGAGAAAGTGAGGTCAGTATGAAGAAGAAGCAAGAGCATTCAGTGTTGAGCTGTAAACATTCCTTTCCTGGCATTTTGTAGAGCCTCTGAGAAATCTTTGTTTTTATCAAGGGGATGGAGATGGCTTTTCATTTGACTATCATGCTATTGGAGCCATGTTTGCTAATGTACATTGTGGTCATGTTAGCGGCTGTCTAATAGCTTCTATTTGGGTGGTCCCTGTTCAAAGTTCAGAGAGGCAGTTGGAATGAGGCCATCCACCTGCTGCATCCTGCCAGCTGTAGTGATGTATGAATCTCAGAATGTGTTCAAGCGTTTGTTTCTGTGTTTTGGACCAAATCAGAAGGCAATATGTGGTACATAAATTTTACTTTTAGAAATGGCAATGATCCAAAGAGTGTTTGTCAAAGGGTAGGAGTGCGGTTGTCATGTGCCAGGCTGTGGAAATCAAAACTGGAGATGGTTCAGACCAATCATGTTCCTATTTGCTCTGTGTACGCAACAATGGGTGCAGTTGAATTAATATTAACTGCACACATGCATGAACTGCTGGCATTTCAGGCACTTGAGTTGCGCATTGTCAAAGTAGAGCCAAATGTGATTCAATTTGCCCTGAGTGCTAGCTGTTTATTTCCTGAAATGGAATTAGGGTAATCCATCAGCAGTTGAAACACTGTAAAAAAAATAAAATAAACAGAATGTTGTCTTTCTTGTGAACTCTTCGGTCCGATGCAAACATGCCTGTGTGCAGCTTATTCTCTAGCTGGCAAGAGGACAAATGCTGCATTGTCACATTCCTCTCTTCACATGGACTCAGGGGGGTTAGAATGCCAGGCTTGTCCTCAGTTGGGTTACTTATCTCCCCAGTGCAGTGTACACCCTCAGGGAAATTACTTGGAAAGAAGAAGAAAGGAGGGGGAGAGGAGCATCGTATAGTCACCCACCCACGGTCAACACATGTCATGGAATTCACAATTTCTTGCTGTTTAAGTCAAACATATCCTCTCCTTAACTATTAGCTGCTTGATTAATTTGGTTGGAAATATAGCATGTGGAGATTTTTTTTTTTATCGTGGTGCTGGATTTAAATGGCATTTACAAGGAGCAGATGGGGAGTGGGATTTTTGTGATTTTTTTTTTCTTTCTTTTTTTTTATCTCCTCACGACACGTTCCCTTATTCAAGCTGCTGCACTTCAGCACTATGAAGTGGCCCTTGCAGATAAATGTGACTTGGCGTAGCAGTAAAAGCAGGTGAAAAGCCAATTTTCATGTGAGGAAGGCATGAAGTGCAGTTTAAAGTCAGTGATATCAGTTTTTGAAAATGTGCTCCTTCACCCTCTTTTGGCAACAGCGAGATTAGAAACATTTGGACGCTCACATGGCAACAGTCGAGTTTTTTCTTTGAAGCATAAATGGATGCTAAACTTATAAAGTCAATTTCAGCAGTAAAATGTCCATATTGTGTCAATAAATAGTTTGATTACTAAGTTAAATAAGGCTCAGGTCACAACCAATCCCGGCTCATCTTGTGAGCATCACATGACCAAATCCAGAAAACAGGTAAGCCGTGATTGGTTGCTACTTGAGCTTTAATCAAATGCCATGTAATTTTCAGTCGACAGTTAGTAGCAAAACAAATGTATTAATTGTACGTGAAATATTTATAATTATTTCTTTTTGATTATTTTTGGTGACAAATTTTTATTAATAATTACGATTTTTTTATTTTTGATCACATACTGTATCTATTATCCAAAAGAGGACACTTTGCATTGATTTTCATTTATTTATATATTTATTTATTTTGTGGACCAATACAAATGGAGTTTGAAAGGTTATAACGTTTAATAAATCAGACACTGATTTTTTTTTTTTAATCCCCTAAAATAATTTGCACTGGTTAAGGGGTACTCGGCTGAAGAAACACTGCAGTAAAGGATAAATGACGTCTATATTTGCCAATTGCAGTGAATGGGTTAACCAAGCCATGTTTGTTTTATCAGTAAAACTGTAAAAATGACTGAATCTATTTTAATGAAATAACCTATGGCTTTCCTGTGTGGTGTTTTCCTGTTCTCCGTATGATTGAATATGCTATTTTATTAATTTTTTTGAGTTATTTACCAATTAACTGCCAGGCGTTTTAAAATTTATTTTTGACATCTACATTCACCAATTGTAGAGAATGTGTTAATATGTTAAATGGTCAAAATGATCACTCACACCAAGAAAAAAAAAAAAAAAATTAGAGGTACAGTTGGTTGATCTGGTGCACCTAATGGAGTGTCCTGTGTTGACGATGTGCTTTTTTTCCTCTTCCAAAGAGTTCTTGGCTTTAAGCGTTCATTCTGTAAAGACAGCAGTATTCTCCACTCCAGCATGCGCGCACTTCTGTTCTCCTCGTCCCTCTGGTGCTGCTTCTCCAGTTTGCTGACCAAGCAGGAAAACTGTAGCAGCCAGCCCTCGCTGTCGCTTTTACTTTCTCTCTTCCCTCTTTATCTCACTGCCAACCTTTCTTTTTCTGCCTCTCAAACGTATCTCCATTCCTCCGTGACTTGCAAGCATGTTGACATTTCATCTTTGAGCAAGTTGGTGGGATGAAAAAAGGCACCAGGCGAGTCTGTGAATCCGTCCGCAAATGTCTGCTGAACGGACGACATTTTTGCGCTTATGGATGGAATGTGCAATCTGACTGTGTGTCATTTTGAATAATCTTCATTACTGTCTATCAGGGGAAAAACACTCCACTCATTTTTAAGATTGTGTGCTTTACTTACCATGGAAAGAATAACACAGGTTGAGGCTAAAGAAAACCCCGGTATCAAGTAAAAATAACCGTAACCCAAAAAACACACACACTGAGTCCTACTGTAAGTAAGCATACAAACAGCATGAATATTGCCAGCAATCAAAGGCGACAATGGCGAGTATTGAGATCATAAGTGGAAAAAGAAGTCTAGGTGTACCCTATTTTTAATGGTGAATTTTGTAAAACTCATTAGGGCCAGAATGATATATGTGTTCATGAAGGTGATGCTGATTTTGCCGTTGGAAACCTGATTCCTTACAATTAATACAGTATATTAAAAAAAAAAAATCAGTTCAGAGAATGTGTTGCGTGGCACAATTAATTAAGTGTTAAGGACATAATCCATGTCACATGTGTTTATGGTACTAGTAGCTGAATGGGGGTCATATGCTTAATATATGCATGCATTGTATGATTTTTTTTTTAATTCCTTTTTAAATTAATGACTTTAAATTGTGTGTAAAGTAGTTACATCCCAGTTAAGTCCTTGCACAACTTCCTTGCATTGCTCACTTAATTATTTGTTTTTGTTTTTATGAATTGTTTTGTTATGAATGACAGGTTTACAAAATTAACTTAACAAAAAGACTGAGTGGCAATTAGGGTTTTTTTATTTCACCAGGTTACCTATGGTGGTTTTGGCTGTGACAACACCCTTATAACGGGGCTCATTTTTTTTCTAGAGTGGTCAATATTTTAGCATATATTTCATGGGTTGTATCTCTTGCAAATACATTGTACGACTGGGAATCTCCATTTAAATTTCACCAATCAGAAGGCCGGTCAAATAAAATCAAGGAAACTTCTTTTTCACCATTTTAATTGCTGAAAGCTCCCAAGTCAATGTCATGCCATTGGATTCCATCCAAGACCATTCTTCAGTGTATTGTGTGGCAGCTGCTGCCACACCTGTGGAAGATGATCCGCCTTTGGGGCGCAGTCCTGCCGCCTCCACTGAATGTGCTCATATTCCATTTTGTCCAACTCGTTTCTTTCAATGCAAACCCCACTCATTTGCTATTTAAATCCTTTGCAAACGTTCTGCCAGCTCTTAAACTAAAGCAGTGCTAACAGGTGATGTGAAGTAGGAGCTGGTCCGTATAATAGAAAAGAGAAATAGGGTCTTGTCATCAGTTGAATGAAGGTGGTGCACCTCTCGTGTTATTTTGGTAATTTTCTCAAGTGTCTCCTGAGCCACAGCCTAGACAAGCACCCACATTTTAAGAGTTGGAGTGGGTCTTTTGTAACAGTAGATATTCATCTTTGTGTTGTATCATCAACATGTTTTGATCAGTGAAGAAGAAGCCCCTTGGATCATTTGGCCACAATGGACTAACTAAGCACTCAGGAGAGTTTCAGCCTCTCAAATTCTTAGTTTGAAGTGCCTGCTTGAGTGAAACCCTCCAGATGGTAGCTGAACAGGAGAAAAGTGGTCATTGGCTCTGACCCCGTCTTGTTTCTGCAAATTGGATTTTAGTTCCACTACGGCCATATTTTCAACTGGTGGTAAAAGTTCAGCTGGGTTCAACATGAGTTCTGAGTCCTGACTGGGTTTTTACTGTGGGGTGAGTAGGCAAGAGTGTAATTTGCAAATATATTTGATTTATTGATGGATATGGGGACTTTTGGGGATTTCTGTTGACACAACATTTTATCTATTCAGTATATACAATTTTAGAGAATGGTCTTTTGCATTTTGAATTACATTATACGCATTAAGCATAATGTTTTGGATTTCTGCGTCTGCTGAAGCATCCCTAAAGTAAATGCCAACACTTCCCCAAAATTCGAGATATTTTAAGAGCTATATAATACATTTTTTAGCCACCTTTCAGCGTAAAATGTTATTATTTTGGCTATAATAAATTGATTAATGGTGATTGTGTACAATTAATTCTTTTAAAAATATTTTGTCACTTTCTGTCGACTGAAAATGACCTTGCAATTGCTTAATGCTCAGGTGATGGCCAATCACGACTCACCTGGTTTTGGTCATGTGACATTCGCAAGCTAGGCCGCAAAGGGTCTTCTCACTGAGCGCGTGTGCGTGGATGCATGTGAGTTCATCCTCTTTCATTTTTTTGAATGATCAAATGTGACGCCCACCCTCCAAAGTAAATGCCCCCCTGTCAGATGTGCTCTGGCGCCAGGACTTGTCATCAGCACCCCTAAACTTCTGATCCTAGAATCAGCTCCGGTCTGCTTTTCATCCTCTAACACTTCTTATTCCATCACTTCAAACCTCATTGTGTGCTTGCGTGACTCAGAAAAATATTCAGTGGTAAAAACCATCAGACGGTAGTGCCTAAAGCACAGTTTTACACCTTGTGCATGCTGGGGGCAACATCTGTCTATAGTAAGTGCACACAATTTAGTTCCTGCTTTTTAGGACTTTTGCAAGGTATACCGTCCCCAAAGTGCGTTTCCACTCAATTACAACCACACTGAAAGTTATCCAACATACTTGGAAAGGGATTGTGGCATGGGTGTCTTAGGAACGGAAATGCATTGCTGTTAAACGCAGCACCCAGAAAGTCACTCATCCATTTTGGAAAACCTCTTCTGCAACCACTGCTAATGGAAAATGATAGTAGTGTTTATTCTAATTGAAATGTGTGCCAATGCATAGCTGCTCACCAAATTGGAAATTTGTTGTGGCTTCTGGCCGACAGTCCGCTAACTCGCAGCTGTCTGGCAGATTAGAGGACTCGCGTTTCTCCATTGCTGAGATGCAAAAGAAGATTAGGTGCGCGGTTCACGAGGGAAGGCCCGGTCGGCTCTAATCTGCGGGACTGGTCGAGTGAAACGATCCCTCTATGCTGTTTCATTCATCTGGATGGATGAGGCCGCTTGGTTGTTTAGTGTTTGTGACGGAGTGTGTGCTAGAACCAGGAGAAGCAAGAATCTGTCGACCTCTTCAATTTCTGACAGTCTATGTTTGTTTGTAAATATGTGTGACATTCCATTCATTTGACCCATTTTACCCATATAGATGCATTATTAGCCTTATTCTTGTTCTTTGTTGATGTTTCTTTAACCCAGTTCAATGAGAATGTTGCGTTCAGTGTGCTGTATCACAGTCTTGACATGCTTCTTAATGTTGGTCTTCTTCTTCCTGCTTAACTCCTGTTTGTTGAATGTTCCGGGGAAAAAAAACGGGGAAAAAAAATGATAGTGCAAAGATTTTTGTCGCTGCTTGCTGTGATTGGTTGGTTTGTCTTTTTGCTGGGTCGTGGGAACAAATATGTCTGCAGGCTTAATCCATCCTATTCAACAGTATTTTTTAAATCTCTAAAACTCATTTGTTAGGTTTCCCACATAGCCTTTCTCATGTGAGGATGCCTGTGATTCCTCTATTTATTTATTATTGTTTACAAAGGAAGGTTGACAATAATCCTCCCTTGTGCCCTTTAGTACTTTTAATAGTAGTTTTGACTTTCTCTTGAGGCTGAAAATCATCTCAATTGATTCACTTTTTGCACCACTGTCTATTTTCCTCCATTTCACGTCATTATTTTTTTTAAATTGAATTTCAGCTCTCAGTTTATAAAGGAAAGGAAGGTGCTGGAAAGAGTGAACATGTAGCGAACATCTGTGGAATTCCGACAGTGTAGTTTTGCTCTAGTGACAAACCTTTGCACGAGTCATACGGAATTTTGTCACGTTTTGTTTGTGAGATTATTGTCTTATGACGTACAATTGTTATAATGATTCTCAAATGAACATTTATTCATCCATAAACTGTATATGCTCATTGGTGTTGGAATCGCCTTCAAAATGATCATCTTCAGAAGATCAACCATTAGCACTGCATTGTGAAAAAGAGCAAGCCATTTTCATATCTTTAGAATTCATGGAAATGACACCCACATCACGCAAGGATTGACCAATAGTATAGGATTTTGAAAGATTTTGAAAATCACCAAAATGTGACTGATCAGGTGCTAGCATGATGATAGTTGCTTTGGAGGACTGCTAAAATAGTACTGATTGGATTGTCAATATTTAAAAGACATTGATTTTATTTGTGATTTTTTTTTTGTTAGACACATTTGTTAATTTTTTTTTAAAAGTATTAATATTTTTTTATTGCCTACCTTATTATTTGCTCGATTATGGAATGTAGTCTGCTCAGGGAAATGAACAGAATAAGAATTTCATTGGTATTACTATGCATATGAAAAAAAAACCTCTTGAATATTATATATATATATATATATATATATATATATATTTAATATTCTGAAAGCGAAATTGTATGCAAACCAAAGCAAGCAAGTTCTTAGAAAGTGAAGTGGACGTTTTATTCCATTCATAGAATTGGATTGAACAGAATTTGAGAGGCTGTAATTGAATTAGTAGGCACACACACACCTTCTCTGCCAGGGCAGCACTCATCAGTGAGAATCTCCGCTGTCCCAAGTGAGCGTCAAATGTTTGGTTGCCTTGTATAGAAGAGACACGAGTGGGACTGTGTGTGTGTGTGTGTGTGTGTGTGTTGGCACCTCTGTCTATTTTAGTGCAAGGATTCTGCTTGTGTTGGTGTTTGATTTCCACTGTTTGTCTATAGGTTGAGCAGATTAAACGGTTTGCCTGGACACAAGGCCCCTAACCCCTTAACCTCTGTTGCTGAGGCCATTATGTTGCAACTGCGTGTGTGGGGAAGTGTGTACGTATGTGTGATGCATAGCAACAGCTGCACTCCAGATGTCTTCAGCTCTCCGAAAAAGGGCAAAAAAGCAAACTGGCGAATGAGATTTGCAGGACTGAAGAAGATGATGGAAGCTCTGTTCGATTGGGGTTGAAATGAATAAGATAGGGTGACACTTGGAGGGGTTATGCCATAGAGAGGCACCCCGTAGACAAAACTGCTTGTCTGCAAACAAAAAACGTTTTCCTTTATTCTGCCCAATGAAATCTGATCTCCAAGCTTGTCATTGATGAATTGGGTTAATGTTTTCAAAAAAGCCAGGATGCTGAGCTTGAGCCAGACATATTACTTCCCCCGCACACACATAGCAGGGGACATTTTCCAATTTATTTTTTGCTAAAGGGGCACCATGTTGTCTGAGCTCTTTCAAAGATTGTCTGCGCAAACCCTAACCCCACCTATGGAGACCCCCAAGAGTTCCCCATTTCATTTCTTTTTTTTGTATATTTGGTTTCATTGTGATCAAGCTTCTGCTGTTTGTTAAGTTTGATATGCCACCGTGTTACATGTTTCCTCAACTCAGCTTTGCTTTTGAAATCGAAGTCCCTCCGGAATTCTAACAGTCTGTGAAGTTGCTCAAGATAAGGTTTCTCTCTCTCTTCTTTCTCTTTTTGTACGGAATGCTCACATTGATTATCCTGAAGGCAAAAGGGAGAAGGATTAGTGTTTCTTCATCACAATGTTTTCAGCACTTTCCAGGGATCCCGTTTTCTTTATTGTGGCTTTGATCCTCAAGACACCATCCTTTGAGGCTTGTTATGAAAATGGCATAGTAATGAGTGCGTCTCACATCATAGTCAGATTTCGTTTTTGTAGCCGCAGGTCACGTATCGATTCCTTCGAATAAGGCAACATATCAGCCCGATATCATACTTGATGTCCCTACGTTTTTTTCTTTTTTCTCTGTGTTGGGGCTTTTTTTTCCTGCTCATATAAGTGGTTATTGTTTTTCTCATTAAAAAAAAAGAAGAAAAAAATGTGTTGAATTTAATGTTTTAAATGTTTTTAGAAAATGACTTCTTATATCATTCTCGTTTTACATGTTTATTCACATATTACCGTATATTTTAATGACATATAAATATAATAAAATGACAGCTTTATTCCAAAAATTATTCCAAATTTATTCCAAAAATATTCCAAATATTACATTTTCTTCTTGTAGTATACTATCTTTCTCACACATTCTTCAAATCACATGAATTTATTCTTGTAATACAACTTTATTTTCAAAGGTTTTTTTTTTTTATTGCTGCCTTTATACCAACAAAAGCCAAATGTCCAGTAAATATTTCTTATCTGCAAAAGTAGGCCTATAGGTTAATTAAAAGTGCACAATTTGGGAAATTTTAAACAGGGAAACTTCCTATAATAATCATTGTGGGTTTACGGGAATTTGTTGAATTTATGAAACCGAAGGTCTGTTCTTAATAGGAAACAAATAAGTTAGATTAATTTTCCACATTCCCTGGCTTAACCTTGTGTGGAAATTGTCCTGTTAATTTTCCACTCGTATGCAATCCTGCATCACAATTAACACATCACTATCACCTAGCTAAGCTAATTGTTGTTTGCTACTTCCTCACACATTCCCCACACAAGGGGAACATCATCATCATTATCATCGTCGTTTGACCTACTGTGTAAAACCTAAAAAGTGAGTCAGCGGCTGTCGGAAATGTGAGCTTATTTCCTGTGAGCCAGCGACTCTCAGGGAGGAGGAGTGCACGGTTACCCAAACCGGCATGGTGTCATCACATGCAGCTGCTGTTATCTGACAATCTATAATGTGATTTGGAAGCTCGATCAGATGAGACCATGCATCATGAAAATAAAATGAACTCCCCGGCATGCTTCGGAAAACAAATGAGTGGCGCTTTGCATCATTGATCACGCCAGCCGTTTTCATTTTTCCTTCAACCAGTCAGTCACCTTGAGCAGCTGCCGCTTGTCCTCCATCAGTTTGCGGCATATACAGTGCTGCTTGTCAATGCCTACAGCCCCATGTCATTAACTGCCAGCCTGCGGTTGCTTTCTTAGTGGCCTGCACAGGTGGCCATTCCAGTTATCCTTGTCCTCATGCTGCTGCTCCACACGATCTAACCACCCAAAAAGCCCACAAGAAAAAGCTGGCTGTAAAAAATGTCAATCCATTTACACTGTCAAATTTTACAATTAGGTCATTGTAGCTGTTTAAAAGAAAAGCAGCTTTCTTTTTGTGGCTGTCAATTATATTGTTAGTCTAAAAAGGCAATTTTGAGAAAGAACAAGGAAAACAATGGGAAGGTTTTTTTTTTTTTTTATTTACAGTGGTGAGGAAATCTGACGGTCAACATAATGTATAATTTCCCAGACTCTATGTGTCTCTATAAAAGTGAGATAATACAAAAAGAAATACATTCACCTTTAATATAATTCTGTGAAATTATAAAATATTTAAGTGTATGTCTAAATTATGTTATTGTCTTTGTAAATGTTATAATGATTGGTGCAATCTTTAAATTTAATGTAATTAATGTTTAAAAAAACATTTGCATGATTTATTATTTATTATTTTACTAAACTTAATGGTTAATTTGCTTAAATTATGCCACATTAATGTTATCATAGATGGACTATGATGTTTGCAGATGACATTGTGATCTGCAGTGAGAGTAGGCAACAGGTGGAGGAAAAAGTAGAGTGGTGGAGGTTGGCCCTGGAAAAGAGGAATGAAGGTTAGCCGCAGCAAGACGACGTATATGTGTGTGAATGAGAAGGACCCAAGTGGAAGAGTGAAGATACAGGGAGAGGAGATAAGGAAGATGGAGGATTTTAAGTATTATGGATCAACAGTCCAGAACAATGGAGAGTGTGGAAAAGAGGTCAAGAAGCATGTGCAGGCAGGCTGGAACGGGTTGAGAAAAGTGACAGGTGTGATAGAAGAGTTGCAGCAAAATTGAAAAGAAAACTTTACAGAACTGTGGTGAGACCAGCAATGTTGTTTCGCCTGGAGACAGTGTCGTTAAGGAAAAGACAGGAGGCATAGCTGTAGGTAGCAAAGATGAAGATACCGAGGTTCTCTTTGGGAGTGACTAAGATGGATAGTGTCAGAAACGAATACATCAGAGGGACAGCACATGTTGGAGTTTGTGGAGATAAAGTCAGAGAGGCCAGACTGAGATGGTCCGGACATGTCCAGAGACCATATAGTGACTATATAGGTAGAGGTGTGTTGAATTGAAAGGTCAAGAAGAAGACCAACGAGAAGGTTGATAGATCTAGTGAAAGAGGACATGAAAGTAGTTGGAGTGAGAGAAGAAGATGCAGAAGACAGGCTTTGAAGGAAACAGTTGATTCGCTGTGGCGACCCCTGAAGGGAAAAAGCCAAAAGGAGAAGAAGAAGTAAATATTATAAATAATATTACAATAATATCTAAAATACAATTGAAAAAAATGTTAAACAATATAATAAAGCTAGATAGGTAGGTCAATTAGACAAACACTTCAATGCCTTTTAGCAACAGACAGAGTACAACAACAAAGGTAAATTCAATCAACAATTTCGAAAAGGAACTTATTTGGAAGCAAAAACGATTTATGTATTTTAAAAATTGAATATTGCATATAGGGATGATCACCATTAATCATTTGCAGGACTGCTTTGTTGGCATCCAGGTTTACGTTTACTTTTGGTTTACATTACATTAATACATACACTTAAGTCACATTGACAGCAACGAGTAACTAAAAACGAGCAATAAATTCATATGCACTCTATTTTTCAAATACATTTGCAATATAGAAAAGTAATTACATTTTGCTATTTTTCTGGTGTTTCTTCTAAGAACATAATTTGAAAAAGCATGCTTTTCATCGCGCTGTGGGGATATGCTGTGTATAAAATTACATAAACCCTTAGGAAAACACAAACCAGACTCGCAAAATATGTCCTCTTTGTATTTACCTGCATATATTGGTCTGACGGGTTTCCAACCCGAGCGCTCAAAAGCAAGGCAGCAAGCTCTCCAAAGGCATGCTCAGATGAACTGGCGTGGAAGAAAGTGATAACAATTTTTGATGGAATGACCAGGCGTCCCGAAACTTTTGTCTGTATGGCATCCCCTTTTTTCCCACATCGAATAGAATGTCAAACCGTTAACGGCTGATGCATCCCACAAGGGGTGACAGCAGGACAATGTCAATGCCGCCCGTATGAAACTGTTTATTTCTACAATGCCCTTTAGACCAATATCACACATTTAAATCACTACGGGATGTTTTTTCGTAAGATGCTGCACATGGCGAAAGCGTGACTGCATTTTTATAGTGAGTGGTAACATGGCTTCAGTCAATTAAGCTGCAGTCAACCTTGTTGAAATGTCACTTCAATTGAAGAGTTTGCATTCAAATTGCATGTTTAACGGCTAGTCGTACGTGGGTCGATATCTCAAAGCCCATTGTTTGTCATTTCAGCTGTGAAGATCAGCACATACACGAGGAAGGAAGGCGACCTTTTTGCGTTCAGCGATAAGGTGAGTTTTGCATGTTGGCCCGTGTCATCACCACAGCTGCTGTGCAATTAACACATGAAGGCTGATGAAGCACATTTTACATTTAACTTGCCGAGATAAAAAGAAACCTTATTCTAGCCATTGTCTGAGGGTTGCCATAGTAACATGCAGCTAATTGATGTGAATTAAAGCCTTTTCCTGTGAAGCTACTATTTGAATGTCACTGTTTTTGCAAATGGCTTCTAAAGCCAACTATGATAAAATTAGTGTGACAACATCACTCATACGAGGTGAAATTATAAGTGAGAAAAATATTGCAAAATTGTGTGCTTTTTTTTTATATAACAATGGGTGATGGTGAGAAAAGTGTTTTCATCACCAACGTCATGTAAATACTTCCAATGTATTTTTATTGTTTCAGCTTATTTTAGCAATGCAAAAGAATACTTTTTTTTCCGCTATCTGTGCTGTGGTCGTATATAAAATAGAAACTTACCTAGGCTTGTATATCAAATCATAAAATTACCTAGGCTTGAAATAATCAGTGCAAAAGATAATGTCCTTATTGTTGGTATGTGTTCCTAATGAATTAGAATCCTAATGAATAAAATATATACATTACAATCATTGGTGAATTTCTGGACATTCTTGTCACATGAGGATGAAGATTTGGACCCAGCAGCAAACGGACGCAGATGTGTAGGAGTAGAACGCCTTTATGTACAAAAATTCAATGTAACCACTGTGAGTATCGGAAACTAGAACTGATCTTGGAACAGTAGACTCAAAAACTGACACTGGAAACTAAACTTGAAAACTCCAGACTCGGAAAGAATCCTGGAAGATAGCTTAACATCACAGCTTGATAGGTTGTCAACCAAATATTTTGACAATGTGTCACTGACAATTTAAACACAGTTAGATATCAATTTTTTTTTTTTATGATATAGCAAAGCAAACTAAAGGGCCATAGCAACTGCATATAACAGTTATTAAGGAAGAAAAAGGTCACAACCACTGAATCTTTTTCAAATGAATGATACTATTGAGTGTTCCATGAATAAGCGAGGACCCTCAGTCCCAAAACGGTGAAGCTGGTGAAGCTTTGAGGCAGATATTTTTTGTCAGTCTATTTTCGACTTTTTTTCTCCAACTGTAAAAGGTGACTTGCTCAAGATTGACTAATGACTGATTAGGCTGTTATCCATTGTTGAGGGCATAGGTCCCGTTTGATTATATCAAAGAATGATGAAGTCAGGCATGACTCCCATTTTCTCAGGAAAAGCCACTAGTCAAATAGGGCATAGTTCATGTTTAGTGACGATAATGGAATGCGACTTTATGCAAGTATGAAAATAATAGTTCAAAGAAGTAATGTACGCTTCAGCTATGCCTTCTAGCCAAGACTATTAAATCATCTTTAAATGTGTCCAGATCTCCTGAGAAGTACTAAAAATCCTCAATTTACCTCTATCATTAAGACCGAAAATAAAAATATTTGACTTCCATCACTCCCTAACGGCATGCTTTCATACATTGACTGGCCAAGGTGATTTTCACAGGCCAATTAAGCGCCGGCATCTGGTTCTCCACTGCAGAGGTTGGCGTTCCAGTGGCGCATCCCCGCTTTTGCAGCTTTTTTAATGAGCTGCAGTAACACACGTTGCTCTCCTGTGTGGACACCCCTCATCAGATTTGAGCCTTAAGCAGTCCGGAGTAGTTAAATGTAGTATCCTTTTGATGTGACCCGCCATGTTAAAAATGCTGACACCCCCCCTTTTTTTATGTTCTTAAAGGTCTGACAAGAACCTAATTAAAGTTTGATGTTCCATGATGGGATTATTAAGTGCTCTGACATTGGGTTCATTATTTGAAACTCTCTCAGTTGTACAATAGCCCTTTTCTTGTTGATGCACATACCAATGGAACTGCATTTAAAAAATTAAACAAAAAAACAGATCACCCTAAATAATGTTGCGCGGTTTGGGTTGGGTCCTTATGGTTTGGCGTGTTAGTCAGCTAGAATGATTAGTGCATAGCACATGTTTGCAAACAGCGCATCTATGTTAGTTTATTATTATTTTTTTTTTGTTCTAATATGAATGTGTCATAATGCCGTCATTTATAAACTTTCAAGAGTTTACCCTGTAAATGAAAATATGTGTGTCCATATTTTAAGAAACTGAATGGTTGAAAATTTGGCAAATATTTGCATATAGTATGCTAATTAAACTGCATTCAAAAGGTACTTTGAAGCATGGCAAAACATTTAAGCTGTTATAGCAAAGTGATGCGCCAATTATATGTAAGATATTGGTATGTTTTACCTTGATAGCCCAACAAAAAGGAAGATTTATTTCCACAAATGCAGTTAAAATTCAGTGATTAAATGGATGGTTTTGGGGTTATCAATTTGCCAAAATTCCACAGTTTGTCCCACCAGATTGCCATCTATTTTTTTCAGATTTTTTTATTTGAATTCTGCTTCTCTTGCATCCGTTTATAACGCATGAATTAAGAAAATGTCTAAAGTGACAATGAGCAGGCTTTATTGTTTTTTTTATTCAGGCTAATGACGTGAATTGTGTTGTTCTTTAAAGGATGTGTTTGAGACAATAGTCAGGCCATTCATTGTCTCTCGCCATTACGTTAATACACTAACATAACACAGACTCATGAATATCCTCCCGAGGCCCCAGTCTATGTATTTGTGTCCACTGCTATGTGTATTATATTTCAGCAAGACAATAAGGTTAATTGCATCCCACCCAAACACATGACACACACACGCATCATTGGAAAGGCCAGGATGTCCTCTATTGCGTACACTAGGAGTCATTAGGGTAGCTTGAATGAGTCAAACGGTAGAGATCAAAAACACATGTCCACTAGAGTGAACACTAATGAATAAGCTGGGTCTCAAGCTGATACACAAAGTATATTGTGAAACACAATGCAGCAGATATTGCCATGAAATGACTTGACAGTTTCAATTTAATTCATACCTGAAATATACTTTTTGATCATGTGGTATTTTACATTACAGCTGCCACAATAAAAGTAGTTAAGTCACGTCGTGTGGCAACTTTTAAAGGAGACACACGATACAATGCAATGCTTTCCACCAATGAAGATATTTCACCAGATTGTCACTGACAAGCCGACACTGAAGCTGCAAGTCTTGCTCAGTGGGAGCAATTACCAGTGCCGACGGATGAGTCGACGGATCGGGTAACGGTCTGACTTTTGGGACTATCCTTAGACGTGACGCGACGACACGAACATGACCGCGACTGGCTTGACTCCCTTTTAGTGAATCACCTGCTCCTCCGGGAACCGTCGACGTCTCGTGGACGACAAGCGTTGACCTGCTTGGAAGCATTGTCCGCATGGCTAGCATGAATGTGCTGATGTCTACAAAAAAGCCTCTAAAATAGAAAAGGAATCATCGTAGTTCATGTGACGGAAGAACATGTCAACTAACTAGGGCAGGGCAATATGTCCCCAAAATGAAATCATTTTTTTTTCAATAATTCTGGAAAATTACGATTTTAATCTATTTTAATCAATAAAAATGAATAAAGAATGTTTGATTTATTAAAAAAAAACTTAATGTATATGGATTTAAAATAGTTTCTAACACAAACTCAACTTTAATAGCTTGCGCATAACTTGCTGATTATTGATCGTAACTTTTGTCAACATATCTTGTAAATCACCCTTGCAGTATTCTGCCACTTGTGCAAATGTCATTTTCATATATAGCTAATTTTTAAATTATTGATTTTTCAAAAATTAAAATGTATCATATCAAAATGTATTGTCATTATATATATATATATATATATATATATATATATATATATATATATATATATATATATATATATATATATATATACTGTACTATACTATACTGCACTACACTATACTATCCTATAATGTAGAAAAAACAATGATAATGCATATTATGTTGGATTTTTTTTTTTTAAACATAACATAATTGACAAAGGAGTCATTTTCAGTCATTTTCTTGTCATGCATTCTTATTGGCCCGCCTGACCCAAAGCACCATGGTCTCTGTAGTTCACAGTGCTGTGTTCGGCTGAAGTGGATCAATAGTTATGTTCTTTGACATAGATATACTACTTTAGCATTACAACATCATGGCTGTTTTTATGCCACAATATCACCATGACAGTCAGATTCCTACTACCAGACAAATCTACGACCAGGTGACTGGGAATGGCCTTTAAAAAAAAAAAAAAATGTTGGGACACCCTTGCATGAAGATGTCAATTTATGTTGTGGAGTTTAAAAAATGATCAGTCCGACCTGATTCTTTTATTGCTAAACATGTCCACTTTTGGGACTTGTTACATTTTGAGCTGTCATACTTTTACTGTATATCCTTGTGTTTCAACATACTATAACTCTTTTTTTTGCTCCACGTGCCCACTTTTTTGGACCTCCAAAATCATAAATTGTCATGCATTGTTCCTCTTGACTGTGTTTCCTCCAAAAAGGTCCATGGAGAAAAGCATCTATTTGGTTTTTACATATTGTTTCTAAACAGCACTATTATCCTCTCTGCTAAGACTACAATAAACAACATTTTTAGTTTTACAAATACAATTCAAAGAGCTCTTGTTAAAGCAGACAGCATCGAGTAAACAGATCAAGCTAAATCTGTGTCTGACAGACACATTCTTTGCTGAGCTTTAACTAAAACCGACAGACCCCAGAGAGACACAATATCAGCATTAATATAAGCTGAAAAATCTCTGAGCTTATTTTGTTTTTTTAGCAGTGGACATGCCATTTTTAAATTGGTTTCTATTATAAGTTGTTTGCTTGGCTGCTTTGTTGTCGTTAAGTACAGCATGTCAAATCTTGACCAGTAGAGAACATCACATTCCCTTCCCCCTTCCACAAGTTTTTCCATCATCCCATCCTGTAACTTTCCAAGACCACTGTTGATGTTATCTTTTTAAGCATCACTTTCCATTGACCAAGCTGTGTGTGACGTTCCCTCAACGGTACACTTGACATGATTTGTTTGACGATATTCGCATTTACAGGTCAGTCTTAGTCAACCAAGGAGCGCATTCATTTGTGTTTATTTTGTTACTCATTCCCGTGCTGACCTATATATGTGATGTGGGAATTCCCCATATGCACCCCTATAAAACTGGTAGTAAAAGCTGGTTTACTTACTCAACCAACACCGAACAAAAAACCCTTAAAAAATAAATAAACAAATGATATATGTATGTATTAAAACAATACTAATATATATCTCTATCTATCTATCTATATATCTATATCTATCTATCTATATATATATATATATATATATATATATATATATATATATATATATATATATATATATATATATATATATATAGTGTCCTTTTGATGTCTGCTAAAAACATGTTTATTTTAGTCTTCTTTGCAAGCTATAATAGTCAGAAGTTGAACTATGGTTGGCTCAAGGTCTTCCCCATGTGAGTCTGAATTTCACATTATATGCCGTGTGTCAATGGACAGACAAATATTTGCATTGTGTGTGTGTGTGTGCGTGTGTGTGTTTGTGAATGGACAAAGACTGCCAGTCAAAATATTTAGTAGTATTGAATCAAAGTCAAACATTTGTTTTTACTTTGGAAAGTAACAACGTTTTTTCATCCTTTTTTTCCTGATTATAGGTACCAAACCAGTAATTGAATCTCAGGTTATTTATTAGTCATTGCAATTAATAATTCAAATAATGAAAAAAAAAAAAACTTGTTTTTTTAGTTGGATTTGGATTGAATTTGTATGAACGGGTGGATTTTGACATTGCATATATGAAAGACAGATTTTGCTGTTTATGTGAATCGGCCAATGTTTACAGGATTCATCTTAATTCGGGTTAAAATTCAACCTGTTATTGACAAATGTGTCAAAACGATACTCTGGAGTTTGCATTAAAATCTCAAGCAGATTTCCTCTAGTGGTGGAGAGGCTTGACTGATTCGATTTCCTGTCGTTCCCAGCGAAATGATGAGGAAAAAAAGCAGTAGGAGACAAGTGGATGGTGGTGAATGTTCAAACTGTGTTAGTTCAGAGGGTGTGTTTAACAACTGTTTGCCTGCTGCGTGAAACCGCACACCATCACCTGCCTCCCTCTTCCTCCTTCGTGTGCTCACAAAGGCAAAATGAAAACCGCCATGGAACAAACGATAGCTGTCGAATATTTTGTATTTGGATACGTCTTTAAAGACGTGTCTAGTTTTAATGCTCCATTTGAAGTTGAGAAGAAATTGATGTGTGAAGTAGAGCAAGATGGCAATTTGTGTCTGTAAAAAGAGATAATAAAAGAAAAAAAAAACAACTTTAAGGTGTTCTCTTTAAAATTCCAACCTACTCCCGCCTCATGAACTTGAACTGAACTGTGTGTGTGGGACTAAGAATGTAGCAGAAGTGTCCTGTTTATATTGTTTGCACAAACACTGACTCTTGAATACATCTGCCTCATTCTCACCAAGCAGTTTGCACAAAAATGTGGCCAAAGTAACAAATATCCTCCTGAGCTCATTTGACCTGAATACAAATGTATGAATGACCATTTTTTTCTGTGACGTGGACAGATTGATATTTACATTGTGTGTATGTGACCGGAGCAAGTGATGTTTACACTGTCCCTGTGTTTTGAGCAGTCTTGACTGATGGTGATGGAGATATCATATGTGACTGGAAATGCAGACTTTGACTGTGAATTAGTGAATGTGAAAAGGTCAACATGTTTATATGTTCTTGTTTAGTGTATTTTTTTGTGTAGGCAAAAAAGTTTGCTTGTCAGCGAATACATTTTTGCGTTGATTATAGGACAAAAATACGATTTGGAGATTTCTCCTCCTTTAGGCCTTCCATTTTTATTTTTCAATAGTCAAAAGATTAAAATTGTAGGGAAGTGTGTACAAATTTGTGATTGAGTGTGTGCATCATTGCTTATATGTTATAGTTTGGCTAGCTATCTATTGTGTATGTGTGGTTGTGTGTGTGTAGAGATCATCCCGTCATCCGCTGTGTTTTGTATAAAACTTTGCAGATGACAATGTTTTCCCCCCCAACAGTTAAGCGAAAAAACACCTCTGGAAAAAGGTTGAAATTTCCTAAATATGTCACAAGATGGTGCCAAAACACTATATGTGTCTAAATGATACTCCTCAATTCACTTCAATTTTCATTGAAACCAAAATATCACCACTATGCTTCCTTCTGAACAAAAAAAAAGTTAATTTAAGTTTTTCAGAGAAAAAAATGCATCTAGACTTTCCCCTAAAAGATTATCCATAAGATTTAACTGTAAATTTGCTGAAGTTTTCTGTATTACACAAGTTCGCGGTGGTTTTCAAAAGGGGTCACATTAATCACAATGGCTGTGAAGTGAATCATTTCCTTCGTAGGTTGCTTCTTTTTTTAAAACTTCAAACTGGTCACAATGAAACCATTTGCTGTAATTTTCTTGTCTCCTTTAAAACTTTAATTGTGGTTACACATCCTGATGAAAATGATTAAACAGCAAGTTCTTATCTCTCTCCGGCCAAGTGGGCGTCACCTCAGGCCAGTGACTGCTGCACATCTGCTCTCTGGAATTAAGCAGTTGTTATGCGGAAACAAACTTACTTGCCAACCAGAAAAGGCAGATGGACTAATTATCACGGTGCTCCAGCTCGGTTCATTTGCACAAACTGGGTTAGTGACATGCCCATCGCCAAGTATTAATTTGATGCTTTCAGGCCTGGGACTGGTGTAGAATGGCCTGCTGACTTGTGTGCTGCGCTATTATTGGATTAGAGGCCATGTTACAGTAATAAGGTCTGCATGCGCTCTGCATCATTGATCTATTGAACAATGGCTGCATGCTCCTGCTTTCTGTCTCCGTTTACATGTCAGGACTCATGTCTGCTTTCTCCTAGTTAGGAAAGAAATTGGGTCTTTGTGAGTAAAATGTTTTTTTTTCTTCTTATAACTGACCTGGCTTATGTATGTTTTATTTTTTACATTTATATAGTTCCTGTCAGTGAGTCTTGACTGATTGCTTGGTTGGCATGGAGCGCTTTCTCTATTTACGAGTCCACTTCATGGTATTTGTTCACTTTAGCAAATCAAGTTTGTTTTAATCCATAAAATATTGTGCCCCCAAAACACGTCAAACATCTACTCTTAAAATGAAATTGAAAACAAGGGTTAGATATTTTTAATTGCTGCTTTGCAAAGAAAAAACATGCACATTCAAAAACGTATGTGACTTTGTAGCTTCCGCTAACAACCCAGGCTAAACTTAGCTCCTCCTCGACAGACAAAGATCTCAAAACATTCGATGCATCACGTCAATCTATCTTCTTCTATAAATCAATTTCTGCTTTCAAAGTAGCAAAAGCTTTGGCGCATAGGATAAAACTGATCTATTTCTTGTCATGTCATATTAAATATCTTCTTTGTAAGCCACTAACACTTGCCTTCTGTTAAATAGTGATGCATCATTTTACATGTTATTACATGCAGTCGCATTAAAAATACACCACTGTTACATACAATAAGTTACCCTGTTGTAATGCCAACAATTGCCTTTATTTTCTGCAGCTTTGCGCTTGCCTCAAAATGCAAACAGCAGGGCAGACAAAAATGAAGTGTGCTTTGGGATGTGAGGCTGCAGCAGATAAAACAGTGTAGGTGTCACTAGTGCATTTGGGAGACGAGCGTGGCTTTGTGCTGGTGGATGATAGTGTGGGAAGACGCTGACTGTTGGTTATTAATCATCGCAATTATTAATTGTCCTGTCTCGGCATAAGAGCTTTAAATAGATGCTTTGCTCGGCTTTTTTTTGGTTTTGCTCATTTGCCACTTAGCACAAAAATAACCTTGTAAAAATTATTTTATTTAGTAGTTCAATTCACACATACATATAGAGTCTTTTGCTCAGGACAGTCTTTAATAATTTATCTGCTGATTTAGTGACTATAATAAAAAAAAGTCCACACATCTTATTCAAATGCCAGATTTTTCTAATATAAAAAGAGACCAAAATAAATCATTATAAATCATTTGGCAGCATTATTTTGCATATAACTTTTACAACTCAACTGAATTTTTCGAAATGATTTCGAGAGGGAAGGAAACATACAATTGATAAAGTTGCACGAAAGTGGCGTTGGGGCTATGTTCACAATTACACTAGAATCACAATCAAGCTCATTTTCAATGACTCAGCACCCACCTGCCACTATTTTAAGTGCCACCAAATTAGGGCTTTCACTATCACATATGTTTAAATCAATAATTTTATTGAACATCCCATCGATTAGTCGAAGAATCTGATCAACTTTTGTTGTTTAGTTAGTATTGTTTAGTGATTTAAAATATACATAACAACAATTAGATTGCAATGAAAATCTAAATTGCTGAGACAGTACAGTTTTAAAAAATGTAAAAGATAAACCTTAGATACAAATTTTAAAGTATAGCAATAGAATTTTATAAGTAGTGCTATCAATACCGAATGTTTATAGAAATGTTTATTGAATATTCTATCGATTGATTAAAAAAATAATAATAATAAATTGTGTTTCCCCACAATCAAGAGTTTATTTGCCAATTGCCAATTGTTGTTTGTTTGGTATTGTTTAGTGATTAAAAATTGCACAATTAAGCAATATCACACAAGCGGGATTCAGTTACTGGTTTGGACATTGTTTTCCCACTTTAAAAGCAGATCTTTGCAAATCTTTTATTATGAATGAACACAATAGCTAATTAGCCTACTTTCATGAACGACTACTAATTCCGAATAATTATTGTTGAGATGATGGAAATTGGGAGGATTTGAACATTTTTAAGATAAAAATGGCTCTGTACACTAACTCAAGTATATTAGTAGTTGTCAATTAATATGATAATTAGTTGTTGATTAATTAATTTTCACAGGCATACCACTAATACACCCAGATGAAATGTTGTTGTCCTAGTAGGCCTTTCCTTTTTTTTTTTCCCAACAAAATTTTAATTCCGTTCACCTTGTCCACTTGTGAGTGTGCACACTTGCATGACCAAGTTTTTGTAGTAGTTTGCATTTACTTTACTTCTTTCAAAATGAGAACACATGTAAATTATCGGTGAAAATTTTGAAAAAAAATATAGATTTAGGTCTTTCTTTTTACATCACAAAAGATGAATGGATTCATCGGGGTGTGTGGAATATTTTCAGTACATTTCTAGTGGAAAAAATTTCAACAACACCATTGTGTTCCATTGTGACATCAAAGATCCTAACTGAGGCCGATGTAATTCAATATTAAAATAGGCCGTCGTATTTTGAGCGCCTCCCTGCAGTGTGGTGTCAAGATTAGGCGACGGAGCGACACCTTCTCCCCCGGGTGCGAACACATATCACATAGGAAGCAAATTCTCAAAGTGTGAGTCAGGGTCAGGAGCCCGACGGGCCAGAAGAGAGATTTGCCTGTATCTTTTCCTCTGTGGTCCATCCAGTCTGACCTTTTACCTCTAACCTCAGACACAGAGGAGTCCTGTGCCTTCTAACTGGAGTCCAGACAGGAGATGCTCTGTTCATGCTCGAAAATGGTTTCTTTTACATGACAATATGGAAACAGATGCTTTTTTTTTTTTTTTTGCACAATTTTGTGTTCGTGTCAAGCTGCTTGCTCAAGTTCTAGTCAGTGGTAAAGATAGCCTGATTTGACATTAAATCTTGTCAAACACTATGGAAAATGAATCATTTTGGTGATTGCTATTGGAAAGAAATGTGTGGTGTCATTCATCACCCATTGTAGGAATTTCAAAGGGTTTTACAGTGTGTTTTTATTCGTGCATCAGAGAGTCTTTTGTATTGTACTACACTGATCCGCAACCAGAACCCACGCGGGCTTGGGGAGAACATGCAAACTCCACACAGGAAGGCCAGGTGGACCTTTGAACTGTGAGGCGGACGTGCTATTCACTGTGCCACCGAGCCGCCCGCAACCAGATTATGAAAAGCAAAAACGAAAATGCTACTCCTGTAATACGAGGTTCTTTCTAAGGTGTCTGTATAGAAGATAAAGTCATTACTTTTGTATACTTTAATATAACAAATCCAGACAAGACACTGTTTGACTATTAATATTTTCAATTTATGTAGCATTGGTCCAATATTTGCATGATCCGGCAAACTTTTTGAGGAAACGTATACAGTTACTGAAAAAGTATCTATTTTCTCACACAAATTAGCACTTCTTTCACACCCACGGAGCTCTAATAAATTTTTTAACAGGGAAAGAAATCTCACCAGTTTTGATTTCTTGTTCTTTACTACAGGTGTAGCTGCAGCCCCTGCGGCCAAGATGGTGGTGTTATCGCTGAAAATCTGCGTCCGCCACTGCAACGTGGTGAAGACCATGCAGTTCGAGCCATCCACGGCAGTCTATGACGCCTGCAGGATTATACGCGAGAGAGTTCCTGAGGCGCAGACCGGACAGGGTGAGAATGCGGAAACTGTGATGTCAAATGTCACGAGACAAAAATATTGGAACACGGTACTACAGAGGGAAAATGGAGAGCAACTGAGTTTATTATGTTTTATGAACATTTGTGAACTGGAAAGATTTTTTTTGATGAAAGCACTAAAATGCTCATGGGTGTCCTCTAGCATCAGATTATGGGCTGTTCCTGTCTGATGAAGACCCCAGAAAAGGCATCTGGCTGGAATCTGGCAGGACACTGGATTACTACATGCTCCGCAATGGGGTAAATAATGCCTTTTTGGGGGAGCGGGGGGGATCATTACTGTAAAGCACATAGTATACCAACTCTATATCTATATCGCTCTAATAATTTCAGTGGACTTTTTGAAAACCACCTCTGAGGATTTTTAACAGTTTTATGCCACCGTAGTGAAAAATCTAACCAAATGACACCAATTGTTATGAATTTATCCTCTACATATACTGCCAAAACTAGCATCTGGATTCCACTATGTTTGATTGATTCATTACTAAGACATACCAAGGAACATTTTGCCAGCGTTAGATTCTCATTTCCCCTTGGATGGGAGACTAAATCCTTAATTTGGCCGTTAAGATTGACTCGTGCGACGCTGCCATTCTTTGGACTGCCAACTTGTGTATTTGTGTAACTAACACGAGAAGGTAGATGACAAATATACCATATTTTTCCAAATATAGGACACGCCTGTGTATAGGATATACACCGCATCATGTGTATATGATTTTGTTTTTTGTTTTTTTAGCAACAAGCTAGAGTCATCAAACCATTAAACAGCCTGAATCCTATTTTTTAATTAATTGTTGAATATTTCTCAAACTGCTGCTTATCGTAGAAGTTGAACATGAAATCCCCACCGCCATGCATTGTTCATATCTCAAGCTGGAAAACCACAGATAAATACATTCCTGAATAAGAAAAATATATAAATAGCAGAATGATGGCCCATACCCTAAAAATCTCTTTCAGTCTCGACATCACTGTGTGCATAATTTCCTGTATTTAACTGTAGTCCAAATTACCACTGGCAACTATGTTATACATAATTAATAATTTATTGTAATGAATTTATCTAAACAAACATCCATCCATTTAATAAACTTTCATTTTTGAATTGACCTGCAGCACTGTTATTGCGATCCGAGTGCATATATAGTTAGCATTATAGCCAAACCAAAGTCTATGGGAAACTTTAACACACTACTATATGTAGATTCCATCCAAAATCAATAAGCTAACATCACTTGAACATCACGATATAAAAGACTAAAGCGAGCTGGAAAAGCTTTGAATAAAAGAGTGACTCATTTCGCAGACCAAAATTAATCTTAGATTTTGTAGCTGTGCCATTCTTTTCTTTTCCTTTTTTTATAAAGGTTTTTTTTTTTAATATGTGCCATCTTCTTTGCTCCTAGTGCTCTTTCTCTTTTTTTTTTTTTTTCCCAAATTCACCCGAGGTAGAATGCATGACTGTGACGAATCCATCTGCACCGAATCTCCCCTCATTGTAATTGAACCGAAAGAAAGTAACGGGTAGTGATAGGCAACCGCTAAATTCGCTTTTTGTGCTTTCTATTCGCTCTCCTCGGTCCTGCTAAAACCTGGACCCATTTGATCATTTTCCTCTGCGGGTACATTTGGTCTTGCTTTGTGCTTCAACGCTCATTTATTTTACTCCCCTATCCCCCCACCCCACCCCCACCTCTCCTATCTTTGTGGTCGCTCTTCTTCAACATTGCAGGACATTCTTGAATACAAGAAGAAGCAGAGGCCCCAGAAAATCAAGATGTTGGATGGGGCTGTTAAAACCATCATGGTGGATGACTCCAAAACTGTCGGGGAGCTGCTTGTGACCATATGCAGTAGAATAGGTACGACTAAAACTGGGGCCGAGGTTCCAACTTGAGACCAGATGACTCGGAATACAAATATTCAAAGAATTTTCTTTCAACCACTCAGCATTGGGTGTTTTTTATACTGCCCAAAAGCAATAAATTCATCGAAAAGCTCATATAATATGAAGAAAATAATAAACCACTGTCCACATTTAAGCCGTAGCGATCATCGTATCCCCTTTGTGTACCTGCAGGCATCACCAACTATGAGGAGTACTCTCTGATTCAGGAGACGGCGGAGGAGAAGAAAGAGGATGGGATGGGAACATTAAAGAAGGACAGAACACTGCTGCGTGACGAGAGGAAGATGGAAAAGCTCAAAGCCAAACTGCACACTGATGATGACTGTGAGTTCCTCTAAAGTTCTTGTTGTTTGTTGTCATATGTTTAGTCAGGATGATAAATGTGACCAAGAAAAGCTAATCTTTCTTTTTGTATTCAACTACACGTACTAAATAATAGAGGAATGTGAGTTTTTTGTTCACAATTTCACAATTCTAATTGACTGCACATTTACACCAGCACATTCATGTTTTAGGACAGTGGAGGCCATTTTACCACTTTTTTGTTGTTGACTGATAATGACACCACAGTTGGTTAGGGCTCAGGTGAAGACCAATCACCTCTTTTCTGCATTTGGTCAGCTGGCATTTGCTAGCTGAGCTGCGATTGGTTGTTAAAAATGTAATGAAAACCAGATACCACATAGAACATATTATTGTAAGGAAAATATTCACTTGACTTGCCATTTAGGTCCATACATGGCTTGCTAGTGCCTATCCCAGCTGACTTCAGGCAGTAGGCGGGGAACACTAAAATATGTATTTTCTTTGAGTTTTATTCATTTGAACCTTTCGTGATTGGCAACTGCTCGATCTGTTGTTAATTTTACTGATTGAGGAAATGCAGTATGTTGGAATCCTGTGCTAATCCCAAGTCATTAAAAATGTACAAAAGTGTACATTTTAAAAACATAACTTCTGTTCAGCAAAAAAGACAATTTGCATGTAAAGCCAGCTTCAAATCAATACCAAAATCGACTCTTGGTTCACGTATACAATAAAGCTACTCTCGATTCAAATATAACAATGAATGTTAGATAAAAGTATAACTGTTTTTTGTCAGTGAACTGGCTGGACCACAGTAGAACGTTCAGGGAGCAAGGTGTGGAGGAGAGTGAGACACTTTTGCTGCGACGGAAGTTCTTCTACTCGGACCAAAACGTGGACTCCAGAGATCCGGTTCAACTCAACCTTCTTTATGTGCAGGTTGGACCCTTTTCAGCCTTGTTTATATATACTGTACATATATTGTCGTGTTCAAGTGAAAACAAAGAAAAGATTTGTTCATCTGTTTGATTTTTTTGAACCTCCTTGTTCATAATTGTTTACAAATTAAAATTAGGGCTGTCACTATGGAATCTTTTTAAAATCAACCTATATCCTATTGATTATTTCATTGAACAATCCCTCCCCCCATTTTGTTTTTTTAATAATTTACTAAGGTCATTTGGTAGTTGAAGTGAATGGATACAATACTCATTAAATATTAGCGCACTAGCGATTACCGTTTAACGTCAGTAAACACAAACTACCATTTAGTTCACACTTACACAATGCTTCAGCAATATTTCATGAGTAAACCTAAGATTGAAGCTGCCTGTTAGCTACAGAGGGCAATACCTTCCTGTTACTCTTCTGCTGCTGTTGCTTCTTCTTCTTGACAACCAGACTTGCCACTAGGGTCATTGACTGCCCCCTTGTGGCTAAAATTTGAACATCTAAAAGTGAGTCATTAGCTAAAACTGAGCTACAATTCAATTCCAACAACGAATAAACTGAAAGATGATTCAGCATATTGTGTATTCCCTTCTGTGGGAAAGGTCAAATAAGTGTTATTAGGATAGTAGCAGTGGGTCTGAATGTGGAATGTGAAACAAGGGGGGCTGAACTTCAGCCAGGGGGCGAAGTCATCGAGTGCCTCGCACTTTGTCAGCCGGATCTTGTAAGCAGTCGAGAACAGCTCGTAATATGGGTCTGGGGTCTGGTTATGCTTAGGAGTCTCTGCAGAATCACTGTAAGCGATTAAACGCGGGTTGACTCGCTTGTAAGAAGTGGGTGATGTCATTTTGAGGAAATCCTGTGAAGTTTTATCAACCCTTTTCCTTGTGGCCATCAATCATAATGAAAGGGGGGTTGGTAGTTGGTTTCAATGATAGGAAATCATCAGCATAATGCGGCATCCCTCAGACATCAAAAGGCCTGCTTGACTGTCACACAAGAGAAAAATAATAAAAGAACTGAAATGGGCTCGGAACAAATCCTTGAGGGACTCCAGTCTATGATTTAAATGCAATGTACATTAACCATATGTATCTTTGAAGTAGTCTGTCTGCCTCACATTTTACAGTTTTCTCCATGTGCCCCTATGCATATTTCAAAAATATACTTACGGTACTAATTGAAGACATTTTTACGAGGTGTAATTGTTAGTATAATTTTGGACTATGATTGACTGGCAAACATTCCAGAGTGCTCTTCACATCCTCACCAAAGTTAGCTCTGCTGAGAAGACAATGAAGCTGACATTTTATCGCACTCATTCTACTTTAATAATCTTCTTCCATTAATATGTCAGTTTGGGGATGCATATTAACCTTTGGGATTAACTTTAATGAAGTTTTCTTTTCTTCCAGGCTCGAGATGACATTCTGAACGGCTCGCACCCCGTGTCCTTTGACAAGGCCGGCGAGTTCGGCGGCATCCAGGCCCAGATCCAGTTTGGACCTTACATAGAGAACAAGCACAAACCGGGATTCTTAGAGTATGTAATAACCTATCTTGTTGTGAAATTTGGTGTCCGTTTGCCATAATCTCCTGAACAACTCCTCTGATTGTGAATCCACACGGCTTTTAACCTTATAGGAATTGTTAAAACATTATGCACATGTGTTTGGGACCTAAAAAGTCCAAAAGAATTTCTTATCTTGTCTCTTGGAATCTTTGTAGCTTAAAGGAGTTTCTTCCCAAAGAGTACATAAAACAAAGAGGATCTGAGAAGAAAATATTCCAGGTGAGGCCACATTGCCACTTGTTGATGATATCTTCTACCATTCTTCTACCAAGCCAATCTTTCAAAAGATAAATAAAACTCTGATGTCACTTCCAGGAGCACAAAAACTGCGGCGACATGACAGAGATCGAAGCCAAAGTGAAGTATGTCAAACTGGCGAGGTCTCTGCGGACTTATGGAGTGTCGTTCTTCTTGGTCAAGGTCAGCTCAGTGTTTTCATTCCAGGGATGAAAAATCTAGCCTCCAGTTCTACCACCTTATTGCTTTTCAGATAATTGAGAAAAGAAGAAAAAAAATACAATTATGAATTTGAAGACTTTTTTTTTCTTTTCTCCCGAGTAACATCTTTTCGCTGTGCTTTTGGACGTCAGTGGACAAAAAGGAAATTACCCAGCAGGTGTCCGGGGTCCACTTTAACTTTTACTGCCTTTCATGTCCTAAAACAAATATCCCCGTTGGCCGTTTCCCTTTCACATGCTGTGATAACCAGTAACACTAAAGAAACTACAGGCACACTCAGAGACTTATGCAAAGTCCAGTATACTGTAAATGGATACATTTTTGATACCTAAATCTCTTGAGAATATTTCCCTCTCTTTATCTTATAATGCAATTGAAATGAAATACTGCTAATTCAAGACTGTATTAACATTATTATTATAGTAGTATTAGTTGGATTAGCAGTAATCAAATTACTCAAATCTACTGTAAATTATTCTTATTTTAACATTATGACATTGATTTTAATTATTTTTGTTTTATTATTAGTTTTGACAGCAACAAGGATGGAGTGGTGGTGGTAGTAGTTAATATTATCCATAGATACAGTATTTTAGTGGTTTTCAGACTAGGAGGTTTAGCGCTGTGCTATGATGAATAATTATTAAATTACAAATCATTACTACATTTACATTTTTATTACAATTACAATTTTTATATCTGCAGTATCTATCTATCTATCTATCTATCTATCTATCTATCTATCTATCTATCTATCTATCTATCTGTCTGTCTGTCTGTCTGTCTGTCTGTCTGTCTGTCTGTCTGTCTGTCTGTCTGTCTGTCTGTCTGTCTGTCTGTCTGTCTGTCTGTCTGTCTGTCTGTCTATCTATCTGTCTATCTATCTGTCTATCTATCTGTCTATCTATCTATCTATCTATCTATCTATCTATCTATCTATCTATCTATCTATCTATGTCTAACTATATGTGTGTGTGTGTGTGTGTGTATATATATATATATATATATATATATATATATATATATATATATATATATATATATATATATATATATATGATTATTACAATCATTTTCAAATATAAAAGTGACTATAAAAGTGATTCTTGAAGATGTTATGTTTGCTGTTTATGATTTTGTTGGTTTCCAAGGAATAATGTTCGCAAGGTAAGCATATGTATATTTATTGGGAAAAAAAATGGACTTGTGGGGTGGGGTGACTCCAAATGGAGCGTGCTGCAAAAAACTTTGGGTGCTTTATTCATACACAAGGGAAATTAACTACAAGGGAAAATCACCAGAATTAATATTAGCAGTCAAAACTTCAGCAGAAAACCTTACAATTAAAGAGTCCCTACTGTCAGATCGCCAAACTTCTGCCAGAGGTAATAGTTTTTTTCTTCGTTAACTGACAACACAAAATAAGGAGTGTTTTTTATTTTTTCAAATGAGATCAAATTACAATAATACTGTATATCGTATATTTAAAGGTAATCGAAACTAAGTCACAAAAAACAACAACATTCGAATGGCTTCAGTAGAAATTTGTGGCCTGGTATCTACTCTCAGTTTCTTCACATTTTATGATGTTCTCAAAATGAGGTTTAGAAAATTTGGCCATTGTATAAAAAAAGGGAATCCAGTTTCGAATGAAAAACTACAGACAGGAAATCATTCTCACGTTTACACTACGTCTATTTTAATCCTGAAACCTACAAATCTCAAAGCCTAGCTTGCCTCTCGGCCTTGTCTCGGCTTTCACCTGGAATTCACTCGACCTTTGTCATTTGGGGTCCGCCTTGAGTGTAATCCGACAGAGCGGAGGCATTTAAAAATAGCCCGGCCTTCAGTCCTGACCACCTCGTAACACCCCTGGAGACCTCACTCAGCTGACATTCCCTCCATAACTTTTACACAAGTGGACCTCTGTGACCCGATGTTACGGATCGTCACGTTCTGTCCATCTACTCACAGTGTGTAGCCTTTGTTATCGCCTCACTGAAATCATTTGGGGGAGCAAATGTGTCTCATGCAAATAATCCACTGCCTACCTAGAGTGCACCAACATGATAACCATCGCAACTCATGGGTGGCACTAGGAGGGGGCTACTTCAGTCCTAAGTTTAAAAAAAAAGTGAACTAAAATAACAGCGATAAAAACATTAGGTTTTTTTGTTTGTTTTGTTTTGTTTTTTTTACTCTTGGAGGCAGTACTTCACAATGAGGCCATAGTATTACTCTTGTGAATTGGTGTTGGGGATCAGTGCATGTGGTGCATGCAAAAGACCTATGTTATTAGAAGCCAACACTGATAATGCTAATCTATGCTTCCTACTTCCTACTCTTACAAGCAATTAACAAAAGTCAAAACAAAATATCCTCCTGAGGCCCAACCTATTCTTTTGAGCCTACTGTAGTGAACATTTGTTTTTGGTCAATATCTTTTGACTCATTCAAGGTACTCTACTAAATTTTAGTGTACTCAATAGAGGATATTCTGGCCGATCCAACAGCCACTCATGTGTTTGGGTGGGGTTGAAATAGCTATGCTGTCTGGCTGAGACATATTGGACACAACAGTGACTTGGTCATTCATTTCATTGTGGGATTTGTAGACTCTTCAAACACATTTGATATGACGCTAAGTTCAATTACCTATTTAACTCATTCAGCACCAGCCATTTACCAACATTCTCTTACTCTAATGCTTGAAAAAAATTGAGTTCTTGGATATGAATGGCTGCACTCTGAAAAGATGTATAAATATGATTTTGACGATCAATTTGGTAATCATGAGCGTGTTTAAGTGAGATCAAGGCTGTCACGGGAGGTTTTTAATTCATAGCGCGGGTAACAGATGTATGAATCCATGTGTTACCTATTTTTATTATAGGGCTTAATCCTTTCCCTTACAAACTGCATGAGAGACAAATCCAGGCTCATTTATATTGTTGACATGTTGATCCAAACAGCATTTCAGTCACGTTTCCACTTAGGAACCATTTCAAGTGTCCAATCCATGCTGACAGATGAATTATTTTGGTCTGTAGGCAAGACTCAAGCAATGCTGGCAAAATGCGTCAAAGCCAAGAGCTTTTGTGCATGTTTTTCTAAAGACACACAAGCTCAATCTTATCAAATCCAGTAGTACAGCTGTATCAACATCTCTCCCCTCAAAACGATGACAATGCTCACCAGTGACTATCTCATATGTGGTTGCCTTGGTAGCTATTTTTTGAGGAAAATAAGAAACAGCTCTCAGTATGATGCATTGCAGTTCTGCACCCCTGCAAACTACAACAACAAAAACCATATTGTTAAATAAAAACTAGTGCTGTGGAGAGATGAGAAAAAGATGAAGATTAACGTAAATAAGATCCGTATTAGATTGAGGCAAGTCTCTTTTTAATCTTATTTGAATATTTTGGGGAAAAACAACCATTATTTCTTTAAAACTGATATTTGTGTGATTGTTGTAGATTAATATAGATAAGATTCATATAAGACAGAAAAGTGGTTTCAGTCATTTTTTTTTTTTTTTTAATTTAAGTGAGACCAGTTTTTTTATTTGAAACCTGTCTCAAGGTCTGGCTGCAAGCTTTAGTTTCACCCACAAGGACGAATGGTACAAAAAAAAAAAAAGTCCAGCCAGTATAGCAGAGAGTTGCTTAAACATGAGTGTTCTCGAGTGTACAGTAATTAGGCCAAGAGCTTTGCTTTTGCTCGCTGCAGTAGTGTCTTCCTTATTGCCAGTGCTACCTGTAGCTGTAGTTGCAGCCGGGTGCTTTGCATTTATGTGGTAGGCTAAACTTGAGCAAGTTATTTACAAAGAATGCCTATCCCTCTACTTTTATCAAAGGTGCTATCAAAGCATTTAGGTTAATTTTCCCATTCATTGGACCGACAACTCTCACATGCGCTTCCATTTTCACATTTTCCTTTTTCTCCTTAACTTGCCCTCACACCCACAAAAGGGGCCTATCAGTGGCAGTCAGTGTCCGCTTCAGTTACTATGACTGTAACTAATCAGTTTTTTACATGCCTAATTAAAAAAAAAAAAACTCATGAAGCATAGATCTGTGTTCATCGTCATAATTTTTTGTGTGTGTGTGTGTACAGGAGAAGATGAAGAGCAAGAACAAGCTAGTGCCACGCCTCCTGGGGATCACCAAAGAGTCAGTGATGAGAGTGGATGAGAAGACCAAAGATGTGGTGCAAGAATGGCCGCTCACCACCGTCAAGAGGTGGGCGGCCTCACCCAAGAGCTTCACTCTGGTAAGGCACCGTGCATGACAGCACTGAGCACAATCCCCAGCGGAGTCGGAGTTTCAAATCAATTAGTTCTCTCTCTCACTTTACATAAAGTAATTGTCATCTTTCGTCAATGACTACTCTCAGTGCCCAAAGTGATTCTCTCCAAGTGTGAGTTCTTCTTTGGCCTTTTTGTGTTTCTTTTGCGCTTCATCCCAAATGTCACAACAAAAAAAAAATCCCAAATGGGATGAGGACCATATCAGTAGAAAAATAAATGTCCAAGCCAGTCCAGACTACTTCATGCAATATAGTTATGCCGAAACATCAAATGTTTTCAGTACAGTACTAAGAGTGGGTAACCTAATCCGAACATTTTATTTTCAATTAATATCTTTTTATCACTATTTGAGAAGCACTGGACTACATAGAGGTAAAAAGTTAAAAACATCAGCAAATAGTGTCTATTTGACCACTTATTGTTAGATGATGTTTGAAAGTCCACAATCAGCTGATTAATCATGCCTATTGCACACCACAGAGAGAATTTGAAATTCATACTGTATATTTGGAAATCAATCTTTTTTTAAATTTATTTTGCTGATTATGGTCCCTCATTCAATGCACACTTCTATATATATATATATATATATATATATATATATATATATATATATATATATATATATATATATATATATATATATATATATATATATATATATATATATATATATACACACACACACACACACACACACACACATTGTAGGTTGTTTCACGCCAGAATTTGTTTTCACCTAAAGAGGTTCCACCGAATGCCCGTTCCAGTTTGCGCACATTCACAGTGTTTGTCTTTTTCCTTCTTTTCCCCTCACACTTGGCCGAGCCTTTCTGTTGATAAAGCAGCAGCACTCCGGGAGCTCAGAGAACTCGAGCGTTTCCCTCGCTTCTTAAATTCCCTCGTGCACTTGTTTGACTGAACGCCTCTCCTCACTCATCGATATTCAACCTTGCGTGCGCAGGCACAAGTCAATGAGCAACACGGATTTAATCTTGCTGAAACAACCAAGATGGCCTCCCTTTTCATGCTGTTAATTCATAAGAGTGCTTGGTGGGATTAGTCTGTTTCCGTGTGAACGGCTAATTAGCTTTTATTTAGGTGTCGTCTATGGTTTTTTTTTTTGTACACAGTCAAATGAGTTCACGTTACCGTGTTTCATTGTGTGTGTGCAGGACTTTGGCGAGTACCAGGAGAGCTACTACTCGGTCCAGACCACCGAAGGCGAGCAGATCTCTCAGCTCATTGCTGGTTATATTGACATCATCCTTAAAAAGGTGAGGCAGTTATGGTCAAAAGGATCTCTTTGTGTATGTACTATATTTATATATTATTCCCTGAATTCAATAGTCTTTCCTAAAAGACATCAAATTATCTTGTGTGTTTAATCAAAATAAGACATTTGCAAATATCTGCTTTTACTTTGACCGGGCCAGAATCTAATCAGTTTCAAAAAGGTTTGGTGTTGGGAATATATATATATATATATATATATATATATATATATATATATATATATATATATATATATATATATATATATATATATATATATATATATATATATATATATATATATATATATATATATATATATATATTTTACAAGTTCTACCACATAAAAGCTGCACACTGTGTTTGCTTTAAAAATGGCTCACTTTGAGCAAATTATTCCCTTTTATTACCCTTTACAGAAACAAAGCAAGGATCGTTTTGGGTTGGAAGGCGATGAAGAAGCAACCATGCTTGAGGAATCTGTATCACCTAAAAAGTAAGTGCCAATTTAACAAAACATTTATTAATTACAGGATTATATCATACCATCATACTAGCTGTCTTCTATAACAGTGATAATAACTGTTATAAAAATAATAATAATAATAATAACAATAATAATAATAACAATAATAATAATAATAATAATAATAATAATAATAATAAACAGAATACATATAATACTTTGAAGAGTACTTTTCATTTAAACTAAGTCTTGAAGCAATGAGTGGCAACACAAATTCAGAGAACAACAATCATTGTGATTTTAAAAAGCAGTAGATAAAAGCCTTTTTAAAAAGGTAAAGTCTTCAGGCCTTTTCAAAAGTGCTCAAAGGGGTACTAAGCTTGTATATGAAAAATTATTTAAATAAAAAATAACTTGAGAAAAAAAAATGAACTATTTACTTCTAAAAGTTGGTTATATATTTTTAATATCCCTTAAATAGTTGTGGAGTCCTTACGTGGTTTATAGAAATGACTTATTTGCCTGTGCTTGAGCTACAGTCTACATTCTGTGTTTTCTTTTGCAGGTTTATCAGCTGGGTTATGATGGTGTTATTATAATAACACAATGTTATTGCATCCCAGTCCTACAAAAACAACATATCACACTGGGTCTTTTTTTCCAATTTCCTCCTCCATACCAAATTGGAGCACAGTTCACACATCTATCTTCCAGGACTTCATTTCGCCACACTAGCTTTCTCCCCTGGGCTTTATCACTGAGATAATCTCTGGTGGAAATTTTACTGGAAAAGCGAAAGCTTGATCTAAACATTTCCTGATTGGACGTGCAGTCTCATTTTCCCGTCCTAGCTCCAGCTTCCCATCGAGGCGATTTCATCTTTCTTCTTTCGATGCGTGTCGCTAACTAATGCCGGTGGGTGGCGCTTTCAGGTCCACCATCCTGCAACAGCAGTTCAACCGCGTGGGCCGGGCGGAGCACGGCTCCGTGGCGCTGCCCGGAGTGATCCGATCCGGCTCCATCGGCACCGAGTCGCTCAGCGTGGGCTCCATGCCGTCTCCTCAGCAGCAGATCACCATGGGCCAGATGCACCGTGGACACATGCCACCGCTGGTAAGAGCATGCTGGCTCACGTTATGGTTCAAGTGGTAATTTTTCGTTATGGGCCAGTCAATTTTATATCAATAAAATTGCTTGGCTTGTCTTGGCACAGACCCCCCACCAAACCTGATTGGTGCTGACCTAGGGATTCAATGACAACATTAATATGTAGGCTATTTATTGTCCTGCCGATTTGGTACATTTCAATTTTTATACATTCATTTATTGACTATTTTAATGGAAGGTATCCTACATACAGTATGTATTTATTGACCCCCTAAATTTTCCTTCTGTTTTGTTCCTTGCATATTATTCCTTGTAAATTGTTGCCTTCGCCATGATCAACAATGAGCTTCTGTTTCCTTTGCAGAGTTCAGCCCAGCAAGCTCTGATGGGAACCATCAACACCAGCATGCAGGCTGTGCAGAAAGCCCAGATAGATCTGGGAGAGGTGGATGATTTGCCTCCACTTGGACAAGACATGGTATGTACGCCCGTAATAAATATGACCAGGGCAAAAATTTAACCTATGCGTTGTTCAGACTTTAAAATGTCTTCTTCTGACGGTTTTTGTGCAGGCCTCTAAGGTTTGGATCCAGAACAAGATGGATGAATCCAAACACGAGATTCACTCTCAGGTTGACGCCATCACTGCAGGAACCGCTTCTGTCGTCAACCTCACTGCTGGTCAGTAGCCGCCATGTTCAATTTTGGCTTTTTTTTCTCTGCAACCAGTCTGTCTTAAAAATATCATTATTTAAATTCGCAATCAATTTCCCCGCCAGGCGACCCAACCGACACGGACTACACAGCAGTGGGCTGCGCCATTACCACCATCTCCTCCAACCTGACCGAAATGTCAAAGGGCGTTAAGCTGTTGGCCGCTCTCATGGAGGACGAGGTGGGCGGCGGTAACGATCTGATGAAGGCCGCCAGGACGCTGGCAGGAGCCGTGTCTGACCTGCTCAAAGCCGTCGAGCCAGCCTCTGGAGAGGTAAGCGGAATCGCTTCTTCATGCACCTGGTTTATTGGCCATGACTTCAAGTAGGCATACAGTATAGTTTTAGTTTTGGTTTGTTTAGTGGGCCAACTGTGTGTCCGGCCATTTGTCGTGTTTGAAAATGGCCAGGTTGATTATCACCAACCTTGATGGGATGGTGTTACATGGACAAATGAATGAACCCGTAACTAGATTGTACCATCAAATCTTTATTTTTCTTTGACTGATTTTGGCATTAGACCCAATCACAAGATGCAAACGATTTTACAAATATTTTACTTTTTTTTTTTTGTTTTTCCACAAATTTTAAAAAAATGTAATATTATCCGAATACAGGCAAGATTTAAGATTTTTTTTAATGTACAGTGTTCCCTTGTTTAGTGCTGATGTTACATTCTGAAAAATACCCACAATAAGTGAAGAATAGGTTTAGTATATTTTATTTTGTCTTTTCATTTAGTTTATATGCTCTTTTGTTTAATATACTGCAATTGGCTGACAACCAGTTCAAGGTGCCCCCCGCCTACTGCCCAAAGACAGCTGAAATAGGCACCAGCAAGCCTGTGACCCTAGTGAGAAGAAGTGGCTATGAAAAATAGATGGATGGATGTTTAATATAGGTTTTTTGTTGTACCCCTAACCGCGTTGTTTCTCAGGCAGGCAGTAACTTTTTCGCTCATTTTTCACCATTTATCCAGTCTCAATGTTTGAACCTTTGTAGAAGGCATGAAAAAGAAAATGCTCTGCCCCCCCCCCCCTCAAATTTCATGAATTTTATGATTTTAGAGTTTAATATGCAAATTAGCACCTTAGTTAAATGAGTTTTAAATTATGACAAGCTAGCAAGCTACGTTTTCTCTTTTTTTTTGGGGGGGGGGGGGGGGGGGGGGGTGACACGTAAGGCTTTCCATATACTGGTAATTACTTTTCTTTGTTGTGTCCAAATTAACTCCACTCCTAGACGCCTGAAATGAAATGTGCAATCTCTGAGTAATACGGCTTTGCTTTGCCACTTTATTAAATGTGCGCGTATGTTGTGCTGACCGCATAAAGGGCTGTGACTGACGTGACGCTGACTGCAAGGCATTTTCAGTCTTTAATGGAAGACAGCAAGTGGCTTGTTGACTCACATACTAATGAATAATGGAGTTGACTTTATGGACTTGTGCTGCAGGACTGTAACGATCTGTCTGACATTTGTTCAGAGTTGTTTGTTTCTCCTGCTGTAGAAAAAAACATTTGTCAGCTAATAATATAATGCATAGCCCTTATATTCTACATACTTGTGTCTTCTGGTATATAAAGACGGTCAAGAATTAGAGATGCTCTTTCATGTTGCTATTTTGAAATGCACCATTGAAGCATTAAACAGATTAAGCAGAAGCCATTTTTCAAGCCTTGTGTGTACATTTGTGTGTGTGTTCAGCCCAGACAGACAGTGCTGACAGCAGCAGGCAGCATTGGCCAAGCCAGTGGAGACCTCCTCCGCCAGATTGGAGAGAACGAAACAGATGAGAGGTTCCAGGTAACCGTAGTGCTCATTCGCTTGTCACAAAGATGCACCTTTCACTCCACTTTCAGCTAGTGGAAATTTCAAATCCTTTTCAGCGCACCAGAAAAAACATTCAGAAGCTGCATTGACGTAAAAATAAATGATAAACCTTAAAACAACTGCTACTTTACCACAAATGAAGAAGCAACCCAACACCAACAGAATATACAACAAAAAATGATGAATTGTTTTGTATTTTAACACGAGACCATGAAATTTCATCCAACAAATGGCTGCTAGCTTAATGCTAACATAAAATGTGAAACACCATAGATACACCGATGGAAATTAGCATAAACATTACATAAGTTTAAACATTACGTCCCTTGCTCAAAAGTGTATATATACTAGGAGGATAAAAATTACTATCGATTTGCAAACAGGTAGAGAGTTCAAAATTGCACCATGCATTCATTCCTAAATGCTTGGGTTTTATTTGCAAAATTTATATTAAGTACCCGTATCGACACCGAGGAGTCGATTTGCAAGCTTCAAACATGGCCAGCATGTTACTGTACAACAAATGGTTATACTGAAATCACAGAACTATATAAATTCAGATTTTCCTGTAAGGTGTGGTACATTTTCAAAAAGAGACATTAGTCTGGTTTTGCTTCCTACGCAGGATGTTCTCATGAATTTGGCCAAGGCGGTAGCCAACGCTGCCGCCATGTTGGTCCTAAAGGCAAAGAACGTGGCTCAAGTTTCAGAGGACACAGTTCTTCAAAACCGGGTCATTGCCGCTGCCACCCAGTGCGCCCTGTCCACTTCGCAACTGGTGGCATGTGCTAAGGTACTGCATGAAGCATAATAAACTTTAAGTGTTCATCTTTTTTTTTTTTCATCATGACTTCTCCTGCCATATGCGTGTAGGTGGTGAGTCCCACTATCAGCTCCCCAGTTTGCCAGGAGCAACTTATCGAAGCCGGTAAGCTGGTGGACCGCTCGGTGGAGAGCTGTGTCCAGGCATGCCTCTCAGCCACAGAGGACGGAGAACTCCTCAAACAGGTCAGCTGGATCACTTTTACTGAGGAGGTCAATTACATACATTTCGGGCTGTCATAAAAAACGTTTTTAAACTTGATCATTATTGCGAGTAATCCCCCTCCTGCCCCACCGGAAAAATGTATTAACATTTTATAATCTAGGGCTGAAAGTAAATTGAACACCTGATTAATAAATCTCAATTGGCAGTGGAGCACTAGTGATTAACATTTAAGTTCAACAAACATTTACTTCACATGTACTAATCTCTATATGTATGTTTCACATGTAAGTGTCTTAAACGTCGGTTATGATATTCAGTGAGGGAATTTGATAGTCGAGCTGCTACTACGAGGTCAATAACTTCCTCTTCTTCTGCTTGATACGCAGATCAGGCACATTTCACACCTGACTGCCCCCTACTGGTTAGAATCTGAACATCTAAAAGCAAGTGTTTGTATTGACAGGTTAAATTTTCGGATAATACAGCCCTGATACTTTCTGGGGAGGTGACAACTTTCTTTCCTTTCTGTTGGAAATCTCCATGTGCTAATATCATCTTTGATGAAAGCCCACTAACCACTATATCAAAAAGAGCTTTTAAGCACACAAATCACAACTGCTATTTGGCCACATTTGGCACAAACACAGTTACGAAAACGTTCGAGGCGAATACTTTTAGTTGACATATTTTTAAATTCGACTTGGTTGATTTTAAAATTTACAAATTACTGTAAAGTGTCAAAGCTATGTTTTTCCATTCTATACTACCCTATTATATTTTTAAAGTTATTTTTTTCTATAATTTTATCTGTTCCCGATCCAAATTAACCATTCATAAAAGATGAGGTTGTACTGGGTTGTATTTGTTTGGTATCTTACATTTTGTTCCCATTTGATGTAGCTTTACTTTCTACTGCCATGATTAGATGGTTGACATTTTCTTGATTTGTTCCTGATAATGTGGTAGTATTTTTAAATTATTGATTGTGGAGTCTGTGTGTTTTATAAGCGCGTGTCTCATAAGTAGCCTGCATCGCGTTTTGAAGGTGAGCGCAGCAGCCAGCGTGGTGAGTCAAGCTCTTGAAGATTTGCTGCAACACGTCCGTCAGTACACTTCCAGAGGAGAGCCAATTGGCCGCTACGACCAGGCCACTGACACTATCATGACCGTAACGGAGAGCATCTTCACTTCCATGGGAGACGCTGGTCTGTCCTAAATCCAGGACATTTACCACAACACACACATTTTCCAGCTAAATGACTTCAGTAAAACGACATTCAAATGGTAACGTTTGCCTTCTGCTGTCCTCGTTACAGGAGAAATGGTCCGTCAGGCCCGGGTGCTGGCCCAGGCCACCTCGGATCTGGTCAACGCCATGAGGTCGGACGCTGAGGCTGAGGTGGATGTGGACAACTCCAAAAAGTTGCTGGCGGCGGCGAAATTGTTGGCTGATGCCACTGCCAGGATGGTGGAAGCAGCTAAGGTGTTTATTTTATTCTTTCTCAGCCTTTAACTACAGGCCATCCTTCTCATTTCATCACCACTATTGCAACTACCACTACTACTATTTAACAAATTAAGTCATTCCGGTAACTGAACTCCATACAGCTTTTGACTGTCCCAAAAAGCGTCTTTGGCCTGCATGGGTGCGATCTAAAAATGTTGCAAAGTTACCCAGAGGTGGGCAACTTACATTTTTTTTCTGGTTCGATGAAATTTGAGCCAGATTCAATTGTAATCATCAGTCAGTCGGTCAGTATTTGACGTTTGTTTTGTTTTTTTTCTGGTCCATCATTCATCAAGCGCTGGTCTACTTCTGGCTGCACTCATACTAATTATTTTTTTCTGTTTTTGTACTTACATTTAAAGTTAACGCCATGTCTGTGGTTCTACAGTTACACTGCAACAAACACAGTAATATAAGTGTAACACGAAAAGAGTTAGCAAGCCAACTAAGGGGCTTAACCCTAGGCAATAATACATCTTCATGTTTGACATGAAATCGTGAATTACGTGCTTGGGTCTGCCTGGAACTTCATTAAAGCGCAGCATATCCAAAGTTGAAGAGCAAAGTAGCAGTTCATTTAAGAAGTTCCTGGAGAGAAAATAATACACAGAATAATGCTACACACACAGTTAACAGGATCGCAAACAAATAATAAATAACAATGCGGCTTACGTCAACCAGAAAGAGTGGCCCCTGAAAATTTAAATTAAAATAATAGCGAATATTGAATGTTTATCAAATTAAAAAAAAAGTGCTTTTGTTTTGACAATAGAGCTCTGAGTTTTGAGTTTGACTTAAGAGTTTGACGTAACAGTAGGTCTCATCTTTTGTTTTGTTTTTTTTTTGGCTATGATCCGCAAATTTACTCAACACTTTCTAAGAACATTCTTACAACAGCATTGCATAATTGGGGAGCAATATTAAAAACAGATGTGCGTGTGATGTAAATTTTAACCGCAGTAAAATCTTTATTGTTCGATTAATACGGCTAAGAAAACAAAACACTTTTGAAACATCTTTTATATTGGATGCCATGAAGTTGAGTAATTGTACTTTGAAGAATTGGCCAGTGAGTGAGTATTAAAGACTTATAAAGTTATTACTTTGTCAAATGGAATTAAAAACATCTGACATGACACTGAACTGTACGTTTTGTTTGACATTTTAATTAAGTCTGTACAAGATTATAAAACAAAACTCTGACTCCATTGTCTCACTTTGGCTCCACTCATTTGGTCTGGACCATGATCAAAGCACAGAAAATTTCCCCAAACTAAAAGTTGGCACTCATGTGTCTGAATGTTAAGTCACTGAGATGCCAAGTGCGGCTCAACGCGGCTCACTTGCCGTTTGATCCTAATTTAGCTTGTGTAACAACCCCCAAAAGGCGGGACATTCCTTCCTTGTATCAAATAGAGCCTAAACGTGTTACAGTTAATATCGGACAACTCAAAAACTTACAGCAACTTGTCATATGAAAGTTAAGACTGAGGATTAACAAATGACAATAATACTTCATAAGATTAATTTATAAAATAATTTATCCCTCCACTGGCTCAATTTCCAGCTCCCCACTTTCCACTACGATAATGAAAACATTCCCTCCAATTATTTACCTTAAATTAAACCCTAATTCATCACCGGTTGGCCCTTTACACATATCTGCTGGATCTTATCCTGGCGCTGTTTCTATGGCAACTGATGAACTGAGAGGACTTCAGACTGGACAATGTTCATTGTTTAGTCATTTTTGCCGTTCCTGCATGTTGCATTGCTATAGCCAACAGGGGCTTGGGACTTGAAAGTCTTTTTAGCGTGTCGTCGTCAGTCCCTCTGGAATTGGCAGGTTTTGATAATTATGCAAATGAACTGCTCCGTTTAATTCGTGTCAACAGGCAGATGGCGGCAGTAAATTTGACTGGTCTGAAATTAAATTTGGTCCCAGCAAAAATAGCTGCCGTATATTTCGGACGGCGAGCCGCGCCCTGCGGCTAACGGTTCGGTGCGGCTTACCTGTAGGATTTATTTATTTATTTATTTTGCTGGCCACCAGGAGACAATCCACTGGTAAAACAAATGTGTGTTCGACATGTCGATTTATGGAACAAATATGAAATAGAACTGAAAAGATGTGCACAAAAAGAGTTTTAAAAATATAATATTAAAAATATAAAAATACATATAAATAATTTATTATATATTAAGTTTTTAATAATTTGTGATGTGTCCATTTCATATATTTATAATCAGTGTATTGTATGATTGTAGAATTGACTAATGTGCAATGTGCTAATGTGTTCACTAAAATAATCAATCAAACAAAGGGCAACAGAAAAAAATGCTATGAAAGTATTTGAGTTTGAACTGCTGTTTAGCTCGTTATTATTTGTAAATATCCATCCGTTTTCTATAAATATTTTGGGGCTTATTATGCAGGCATGTTAAGGCTGTTGAAGATAGGAGGTTTCTATAAGCAGGCATTAAAAAAACAGTTAAAAATAAATTAAACAACTTCCACATACTATTTTTGTGCGTTAAGTGTCTGATGTTAACACCTGCGGCTTATAACCAGCTGCATCTTATCCATGCCAAAATTGTTTTAGTTTACTCACTTTTTGTTTATGTTTGCTCATGTTTATATACCAGTGCGGCTTATAGTCTGAAAAAATACTTTGATATTTAAAAAAAAAACACATTAGCCAATAGCTTCCTTTCATTTAGGCGTTTTTCCAAATATAGGTGTAGTAAGATATTTTAAAAACCTTTTTTTTTTTGTCTAAAATGTGTTGGTAAAATTAACCATCATACATTTTTGTCCATACAAGAATTTACAAGGTCAATAAACTCAATTTGGACTCAGATAATATGATCAGCACTACACATTGGACAGATAAATGATATGGTTCTTTGGTCGATGCTATGTGCTGATATATCCATGGTTGCGTCTGTGTGCGTTTGCCCTCAGGGTGCGGCGGCCTATCCCGAGAATGAAGATCAGCAGCAGCGACTGAGGGAGGCTGCCGAGGGTCTGCGAGTGGCCACCAATGCCGCGGCTCAGAATGCTATCAAGAAGAAGCTGATCAACAGACTGGAGGTGGGTGAGCATCGCTCTAGGGGGAAGAAAGGACAGAGATCGCTGACTTGAGCACTTTTTGAATTTTAAGATTTCACAAATCACTTTCAGCTTGCATTTTCCTAATACAGTATGCTCAATCCAAAATTTTACATTTTACAACACTTTCACACCGTGAGAATTTCCGAGTTGATGTCTGGTCAGAGATCGTGAATGGAGGGGCAGACAGATGGATGATAGAGTATTCTCTGATGAAGCGTGTGCATGTTTGTGCTTCAGAATGCTGCCAAGCAAGGTGCGGCCGCTGCCACACAAACCATCGCCGCCGCTCAGAATGCTGCCGCCTCCAACAAGAACACAGCCGCTCACCAGCAGTTAGTTCAAAGCTGCAAGGTGAGCATGATTGAGTCATTTATAAAATGTGGTATAGCCTAGGGCAGTGCTTTCCAATTTTCTGCTGGAAAATGGTGTCACTTATGACAGTGGCCATCCATGTAAGCAGTCACTGTAAGGCAAGTTGGCAATTAGTTGCTTCATGTTCCAGTTAATTTGCTCTTAATTTGAATAGAAAGCCATAGATAAAGAGAAGCCGATAACATGCAGAAATACTGTGTTCTCCCTGATGTGTCTTTAAGTTCCCCCATCTGAAAAGTACTGGCCTCCGGCAATGATTCCCAATTAGTGTGCCGCAAATTAAATGTGCTGAGGCAAATTTTCCATTTTTACTTAACTGGTATGTAAATGATTTATTTATGATAAATAAAGTATGTTAAGTTATCCATGCCAAATCTGAACACATTTTCATCTGTTATTACACTTATTTCTTGTAGGGCTGCAACTAACAATTATTGTGTAATAAATTATGCTGGTGAATATTTTTGTTTTTTTTCCGTTACATGTCAGCAAAGAGGTATAGAGCACTGTTCATTTTATGTCCAAAGTATAATAAGCATTCGGAGAATACACTCATTAGTTGGTGATTAATCTTTGCAGCTGTAATTGCTCTTTTTCTTGTGTTTTTTTTTTTTTTGTTGTTGTTTTTTTTAGGCAGTGGCTGACCATATTCCTCAGCTGGTCCAGGGGGTGCGCAGCAGTCAGGCCAAACCTGACGACATCAGTGCGCAACTTGCCCTCATTATTGCCAGCCAGAACTTCCTACAGGTAAAACACATGGCACACACACACACTTTTAGATGCAAGTGCTTATAGCAAAGGAATGTTGAAACTGGATGCCCCAGAATTGTCATGGCTACTTTAGGAATGAGGCTGATGAAAGTATAAATAGAGATTGTTCCACGTCGGGACGTTTTTAAAATGGACCTACAACCTATTTTGCAACTAATAGCTCAGCACTCCTGTGGTGCAGTTACGATCTCATTGATTCAATTGCTCCATTTTTACAGATGGTAGTCAGAGGGGTAGTTTTGCTCATTGCTATAACACAATGTTACAGATATATTACAATTTATGTCAATTAACATAGAGTTTAAAATGACTATGGAGAAATGCCAAGAAATGATAAGTTCTTTTTTTTTGTTTTCTGTATGCTTTCCAAAACATAAATCCACATGCACACAACGTTGCGGAGCGGCCACTCATCACTGTTTTCACACCTGAGCCAGTTTACATGCTCACGGTGCTGCTGTTTTGCTTAAAAACAAAGTTCAGTTTGGACCAGTAAACATTCAACTCATTCACTGCCATTGACGGCTATGGACATCAAAAATCATTTTTGGACTTTCAGTGAATACTTTAATTCAATTCTTGCTCTGGAAAATATGAATCTTTGTCATCTATTGCCATCAATGGCAATGAGCACTCCCATCTTTGAAATTGGATAATTACATTTACTACTCACTTTATCCCTCAAAGGAAAACAAGGAGAGGCATTTCTCTTAAGTAGAAAATGAATCTGACTTCTTATTAGGACACATTTTCTATTAGGGACTGCCGTTACATGAAGAACTATGGCTTAGCATAACCGTTGTGGCATTTTTCTTGACAAAGCAGATTTAAAAATAGATCTTTGTTCCCTGCCCTACACAGCCCGGTAGTAAGATGGTGACCTCTGCAAAGTCATCGGTTCCCACAGTGATGGATCAGGCTGCAGCCATGCAACTGGGTCAGTGTGCCAAGAACCTGGCCACTTGCCTGGCCGAGCTGCGGACAGCTGCGCAGAAGGTAGAAGACAAACATCTGTATTTCATATCTAATACGATACAGAATTTACACACAGGACTGGACGATATATTGAATTAAATCGGTTGAGTTTTAAAAATTGAACTAAATCGGGAAACTGATGTTTTGCAAAAGTAGCAGAATGCTGTGCAAGTAGTTTACAAGACATATTTATGGTAGTTACTAACTAACTAACATTTTCTGACCCTCCTTCACATTGATACTTAAAAATAAATACGTAAATACAGATGACTGACTCCTAGACTCATGACACTTAAAAATACATCTTTGGGACTGAAGGAGTTAATTGTGACATTTAAACAAGTTATGTACGAGCTATGAATGTCAAGTTTATGTCAAAACTGATTTAAAAATAAGCATTATCGTTGTCTAAGTAATTTCCATTGGATTTTTTTGTTAATAGGTCAAATTTAAATAAAATGTGTGTTGAGGTCCTTATTTCAATTAAAACCGATTAGAAACATAATTGTCCAAAATGACTGGTAAAAATATTTTCAGGCCATATCGCCCAGCCTTTCTTTCATGCATTCTCATATTTTCTGTATTGCTATTTTATGAGCTACTGTAAGTCCCTCAGGTGCTAAAGTCTGCCGAGCAAAAAGTGACCTCACAAAATAAAGACAATAGACTAGCTGTAAAGCAGACAAAGAAATAGCGTTAAAGATTAGTGTATGAATGTATGTATATAGAATGTATGTATTTATTTTTTTATGTCAGTTTGCCTATCTTACCTGATACTACATTGTATACATATCATTCATTCATTCATAAACTGAATTGTGTGGGTTTTTTTTTTTTTTCTAGGCTCATGAAGCTTGTGGCCCCATGGAGATCGACTCAGCTCTGACTGCCATCCAGACACTCAAAAATGAGCTACAGGATGCCAGGCTCGCAGCCGGAAATGCGCAGCTGAAACCACTGCCGGGGGAATCTGTAAGAAAAAGATTCTTTATCCACAAAAAATTTAAAAAAATGCAATTAAAGTTCTATCTAAGGTTATGCTTTCTTAAATGGGTCTTCAGTTGGAAAAGTGTGCTCAGGAATTGGGCAGCACCTCCAAGTCAGTTGGGTCCTCCATGGCTCAGCTACTCACCTGTGCTGCACAAGGCAATGAACACTACACAGGTCGGTACTTTCAATGAACTGCGCAATATGTTTGTGAATATGATCTTAGTGCTAGTGACCTTTAAATAACATTATGCATCATTGCTATCAGCTTTGAACCACTGAAACCGCCCAAAAAGTCAATTTAAAAAATAAACTCATCCTGACAAAATGCACACCAATTAATGGCCTCACTTGAAATAATTTTATACACTATACTAACTCATGCTTATGATAAACGGGTATGATAGGCATAGCAGCCAGGGAGACCGCGCAAGCTTTGAAGACGCTGGCCCAGGCGGCCCGCGGAGTCGCTGCCTCCACCACCGATCCCAACGCCGCCGCCGCCATGCTGGACTCGGCCCGCGACGTTATGGAGGGCTCGGCGCTTCTCATCCACGAGGCCAAGGAGGCGCTTATCTGTCCCGGGGATGCTGAGAGCCAGCAGAGGTTGGCCCAGGTGAGATCTGATGGGTTACATTCTTCTTCTGTCTTTTAAAGGTTAATAAGTATACAGTGATCCATCTCTACTTCGTGCATCACCTATTGCGACCGCAGTGCATCGTAGATTTTTATTTATATTCGATTTATAAGCGATAGCTGCAGACTTTGTATTCGGTGCACGCAATGCAAACACAAGTTTAAGTTTCTCTACATTTAGAATACTTAATCAAATAATTAGCCTTTTGTCCTCTATTCGAGGATGTCAATGAAACACAAGGAAGAATGCACATGGTGCATTCAGACGCCATCGGACATTTCAAACTCAGACAGAAAAAAAATTAAACGCAGTAAAGGCTATTAATTGCCAATGTTTAAATTGGCTTCTTATTAATCTATGAAAGGTGGTAAATATATCAAGAAAAATAATGGTGGTGAAATTACTACTACTATTATAATACTTTTCTTAATTTCAATAAATGGCCCATTTTAGTCAGCTATCTTTACGATATTTAATCAAATAATTAGGCTTTTGTCTTCCATTCTATTATGTCAATGACTGGTGTTTCTGTTTACAGCCAAGCATTTCTTTACGGTTTCGACTGATAATTTTCATTTTGCTGCATCCCTAATTGTAATGTAATATCCAGATAATATCAACAATTCTTGATGGTCGTATGTAGTTGTTGAGAGGTCTTAATTTGGTTCAAAGTTTCCTAAAAAAAAAGTTGACGAAGAAACTTTGTTCATCCTGCAATTGCCTGATAAGAGAGTCCTTCTGGTAAAAATTTGCATTTAAGAGAGGCAAATAAGCAGCACAACATCTGTCATATTAAGCAAGGGAAAGCATCGTAATTAAGCAGGTGGCATATTTTATAAGCAAAACAACCTAAATGATTTATGCCTTAGCATCCCATTTTTCCAATTTAATTAACACCGGTGGTCGTGATAAACACAAAGGTGCTGCTGCTTGTTAATGCAGTAGTGTTTTGTATTATAAATCATCGAGTTTGTGCATAAATTGTCTTTCTATGAACATGCAGGTGGCCAAGGCCGTGTCTCATTCATTGAACAACTGCGTCAACTGTCTGCCTGGTCAGAAGGACGTGGACATGGCACTCAAGAGCATCGGGGAGGCCAGCAAGAAGCTCCTCATTGAAAACGTGAGTTGAACTAAGCTTCCCTTGCATAAAATTTCTAAGCAAATAAAGTTAATTTATGCTGGGGAAAAAAAAAAGCAGTTCTGTAAGCTGTACTCTGCTTTTTAGATCCCGCCAGCCTCCAAGACCTTTCAGGAGGCGCAGAGCGAGCTCAACCAGACGGCGGCCGACCTCAACCAGTCTGCGGGCGAGGTGGTTCACGCCTCCAGGGGCTCCAGCAGCCAGCTGGCGATGGCGTCGGGGAAGTTTAGCGAAGACTTCGACGAGTTCCTGGACGCCGGCATCGAGATGGCAGGGCACACTCAGGTCTGTCTCGCTTCACTTGAATTTTTCTAGTGATTCTTCACATTTGAGTTAATATCAATAACTAAAAAAATCTTGATCTTTTCACTATCATTCATAAAGAAAAGCTTGTATTTGTTGTTGCCATGTTTTATGAAGCAAGGCACAGCAGTACTGACAGCCCAACCACCTACCTACCCATTCCCATAAATTATTGTAACCAGTCATCCATTTTCTAGAGTGTTTGTTCTTATTAGTGTCATGGGCAAGCCAGAGCCAGTTGCAGCTGACTTCAAGTAAAAGCTAGAGGACAGCCATTTTCTGGTCACCAGACAATTCCGTGGCAAATATGGACACACACTGTGCACATTTACTCATTTTCAAACTTAAGAATCATCAGTTAGCATCACATACAGCTCTTTGGAATGTTGGATGAAGCCGGAATGACTGTGCTGACCTTGGTTTTCGATTAAAATAAACTATAGTGTATCGTCATGCCTTCACACTGAAAAAAAACAACAACAATTGCACTCTAATTAACCTCTCATTTCTATTCTATTCTTAATATATAATTTTTACATTTATTTTTATATTATTATCCAACCTTTGTGCAGTATTTTGTCTAATCCACCTACTTTCCATCAATGGCATTTCACATCAGAGGTGAAGTATTCAAAGAAGACACTGGGGAGCTGAAATTTCAACATGGCACGCCCATTTAGTTATCCCACTACCAGGAGTGCGCCATCCATCAGCTAAAATACTGTGAGAATGATGTGGGAGAAAATTACCCCAAAATTGTCAATTTATAGCGCAACGTTTAAGATGTACCAATCAGAGCAGCACTCCCAATCTCGTTGTATACACATGTACAATGACAATAAAGGTATTCTATTCTATTGTCATCTCAGAAGAGGGACGACCAAGTGCAGGTGATCGGTAACCTGAAGAACATCTCTATGGCCTCCAGCAAGCTGCTGCTAGCTGCTAAGAGTCTGTCAGTGGATCCTGCTGCAGCCAACGCCAAGAACCTGCTAGCAGCTGCTGCAAGGTACACCACTGTGTATTTGCAAGGATGTCAGTGGTTCCGATTGTTATTTGTCCTTTCCTTTGGCATTGTGATTTTCAGAATTAATTGCTTATGACTAGAGGGAGCCCACATACCACCTGGGGGCCCTCTAGTGGTAAGCAAAAGAATCACTGAATTTAATCAAACCTTCGAGGAATGGCAATTACTTGGTTCAAAAAAGTATTGAGGTATATTTTTCCGGTCCGCCCCTATGTTTAAGCACAATGTTAATTATCAAACAACCCATTATATTACAGTGGCTAACAATTCTATAAAAAATCGTGTTTAATGTTTTGATGAACGCTTGTGCCTACATACATGTAGAACCCTTTTCTCCTAACAAAATACCGTTAGGAACTGACCCCGTGGGTTCTCCACGGTTAAGGTGATACTTGTGAAGCTTGAGAATCACAGCATTAGAGAAACTTTTTCCGGTTCTCGTTTCAGAGCTGTGACTGACAGCATTAACCAACTGATCACGCTCTGCACTCAGCAGGCACCCGGCCAGAAGGAGTGTGATAATGCCCTGAGAGAGCTTGAGGTGAACCACACTCATTTTTAATCATTACGGTTCCCGTCAAGCAACAGGTTTGAGAAGTATTTCTTGGCTCTTATTGGCCACTACTGCTATGCTTATTATCACATGCGGCTGTCAGCGATGATTATTCTGTATTCATATTAATGTAAGAGCCCAATTCATTTTGAAGGATATCAGAACCGAGATTTATTAGGCGGTAAATATTTAATGTCGTCATGGTTACATTTTTTGTTTTGGTTTGATGGGTTGTGCGTAAAGGTGAAACGCTCTATAAAAGAAGTTGACTGCATTATTCCAGGCTGTCCGAGGAATGCTGGACAACCCCAATGAACCCGTCAATGACCTCTCCTACTTTGACTGTATTGAGAGTGTCATGGAAAATTCCAAGGTAGGCCTTCCAGGTCCACCAGCTGGGAGCTGAAACATCCTTCATCTCTAACGGTCCGTGACACCGCGCTTTTTATTCATTGTGCTCTGTCCAGGTCTTGGGAGAGTCAATGGCGGGAATTTCCCAGAACTGCAAGACAGGAGATGTGATGTCATTTGGAGACTGCGTCGGATTGGCGTCCAAGGCCCTGTGTGGGCTCACTGAAGCAGCTGGACAGGTACGTACATTTCCCAAATGTCATTGATTTATGTGGTGTGATTACTGTGTTCATTGTTTGCTCTTCCGTCCCCCGCTATTTCGGAATTATTATTTATTTATTTATTTTTGTTATCGTATCTTGCAGTCATGGAAATTAATACTATACTGTGAAAATCTCCAGTTTGTAGTTAGAGTACAGTATTTCTAGGTGGCGGATTACAGTGCATAGTGGTTATTTGGCTTGACCTTAAAGAGCAAGTCAAGTTAAACAGTTTTTTTGTGACCCTAAAGTTTTGTGACTCTCCTGCCCCCTACACCATCACTAGTCTAAATGTACATTTTGATTTTTAATGCATTTGCGTAACATGAATTAAGCAGCAAAATCCATCTTTTTTTTTTAAATCGGTCTCCAGGTGGTGGCCATTTTGTCGCTTACTGTCGACTTTAAATTACTTCACAGTAGCTCAGGTAATGACCAATCATGGCACACTTTTTACTGAGTATATTCATGTGACATTTGCAAACTGAGTCGTGGTTGGTCATTTCCTGAGCAGCTCTTATGCTGTTTTCAGTTGACAAAGTAGCAAAATGGCCACCCCCTGTGGTGGATTAAATGAGTGGATTTTGCTGCTTAATTCATATTCCACAAACATGATAATAACAGTAATAATACAAGTTTTAGACTAGTAATGCTGCTTCAAACATGTTATTTATTTATTTATTTATTTATTTTTTTACTTGACCTTCCCTTAAACCAGTTCAGGTTATTCCGATTGAATTTCCTCATTGATATAATTGCTTCAGTAAGACCCTTTAATTCTATACATGATGATTGTTTTTTGGTGTGGCTTCCTTACACCAGGCTTCCTACCTGGTGGGCGTGTCCGATCCTAACAGTCACGCTGGTCACCAGGGACTGGTGGACCCGATCCAATTTGCTAAAGCCAACCAGGCAATACAGACTGCCTGTCAGAATCTTGTGGACCCAGAGAGTAGCGCCTCGCAGGTACATGCAGCCATAAAATTAAACAGCCTAACGGATAATGTTTTTTATTGTGTCCCATGTTAGATGTTTGTGCCATAAAATGACTGCAAATGGGTGAAAACCGTGCTTTATGTTTGGAGGGTGAAGACAAGATATTAGGATAATGGATACTTGGAGTAAATGCTGCAGTGGCCTTTAAATGGACTGTGAATTTTCTAGGCCTATTTTTCACCCTTTGATAATATTCCAGGTGCTCTCAGCCGCCACTATTGTTGCAAAGCACACATCTGCTCTGTGCAACTCCTGCCGCCTGGCCTCTTCCAAGACTACCAATCCAGTAGCCAAGAGGCACTTTGTCCAGTCGGCGAAGGAGGTGGCAAACAGCACCGCCAACTTGGTCAAAACCATTAAGGTGGGTCTCGGCATTCAAAGCCTAATCACTCGGATCGCATTTTCATCCACAAACCCCAAGTATGCGTTGGAATACAGAGTCAGTTGATTTGTGGTGGCTTATTTCGAATTTGTTTTGACTTTTGATTCTTTCGGTCAGCTAGCATGGCAGCGGAGCTCATTTGTGACTCTTTCCTGATGTCACTTTCTCGCCTCAGGCTCTGGATGGAGATTTCTCAGATGAGAACAGGAACAGGTGTCGAGTGGCCACGACTCCGCTCATCGAAGCGGTGGAAAACTTGACGATATTCGCGTCCAACCCAGAATTTGCCAGCATCCCGGCTCAGATCAGCCACGAGGTCAGTGACAGACAAATAATTTATGAAGCAAAATACATTTGGTATCTAAAGTCTTCACCCATCTTCTTTCCTGCAGGGCTCTACGGCTCAGGAGCCCATCATCCAATCAGCACGCTCCATGCTTGACAGCTCCACATACCTGCTCAAAACTGCCCGGTCATTGGTCATCAACCCCAAAGACCCGCCCACCTGGTCTGTTCTGGCCAGTCACTCCCGCACAGTCTCTGACTCAATCAAGAGTCTCATCACAGCCATCAGGTGTGCTGGGGGAGGGGGCACTTAACCTCATAGATAGAGAACTCATTCTTTTTAGGTGTTTGAATAAATCATTACCGTCTAAAGGCTGAAGGCTTTCACATATTAATCCTTGTCTTTAAGATTATTATTATTATTATTTTTAGTTTATTCTGACCAATTTTTTGTCTGGCATTTTTTTTCTCCAATTCACCTCATTCAAATTTCAGTATTCAACATCATTCAATACCGTTCCAAATTATTTCATGTTTTTTATTCCTTTTTTCAGCCTTTACCTGTAATTTCTTTTTGACTTGCATTCTCTCGTTAAATAGTTTAATATTTTGCAAAAAATATTTTTATTTCTTCCATTTTCTAGCTAAATGTGTTTTTTTCTGTTTTTGTTTTTTTTGTTTTGTTTTAAATCATATGTGATGCACTTTATAAGGTCATTGACTGTAGGAGCTGTCTAATTATTAATTGGGGGGTTAGCTAACACTCGCCAAATAGTGAACCGACAGTACATAGTACTATAGTACATATTACTGAATTAGTCAGTAATTTTACAGGGGTATTATTAGCCTAAACTTACTATAGGTGTGACTGGAAGTGTGTAGTTTCCTGAAGTTGAACGTTAACGTTCCTTTCCCCATACTGTGTTCTCGTCCCATGTTTCTCTCCCTATTTCTCTTTTTCAAACTCTGTCCTCTTCACCGCCCGTTCATCATCCTCCAACCTCGCTCCCCCATCCATTTTATTGCTCTCTCTCCGGCCCACTTCTTTCTCAGGGACAAGGCCCCCGGCCAACGGGAGTGCGACTCGTCCATTGATAACATCAACAAATGTATCCGGGACATTGAGCAGGCCTCTTTGGCTGTGGTCAGCCAGAATTTACCCAGCAGGGATGACATCTCTCTGGAGGTAAAGAACCATCAGAAATGGACTCAAAATATTTCCCTTTTATTTTTCTTTAAACTTCCACTTGTCAAATAATGCCTTCATCGGATCTTTTCTTTATATCGGAGACTTTTTTATGCTTGCATTTTATCTAAGTATGAATCTGTATGTGTGCATTTTCTGTCTAAAGGTTGTTAGATGAAGCATCGTGAATGCAATTCTGCCACACAGGAACAAATGTACTTTCATTTCCTTTCCTTTTTAGGCCCTGCAAGAGCAGCTGACATCCTCCGTGCAGGAAATTGGCCACTTAATCGACCCTGTTTCCACTGCTGCCAGAGGCGAAGCTTCCCAACTAGGACACAAGGTGCAATAAATAGGACAACACACTAATGACTTTACCTAAATGCTTTAATTGTGAGGCAAGAGGCACAGTGTGGCCTACCGCAGTTCACAGCCCGATCTCCCTCTCACACACACACATACACACACACACACACACACACACACACACACACACACATATATATATATATATATATATATATATATATATATATATATATATATATATATATATATATATATATATATATATATATATATATATATATATATATACACACACACACACAAACAAAAGCTAGGGACTAGTGTGTGACAAAAATACGACAGTATGTACTTACTCAGTATGTACTTAATTACCTTAACCTCACTAGTAAGACAATTATATAGGGATCAATGAGAATCTATTTAATAAGACCGAGTGTGCCGCAAATAAATGCATCAAAGCTTTTCCATAATGCCGCACAGCATAGCAATTATCCCCAGATGCCGTGCAAGTGTGTCCTCTAGCGGCCAGTGAGGAGTACACAGATAACATCAGACCAATCTGATTGGATGCGCTGTGTTTTCAGCCGTTACCATGACAACATTATTGCTTTCCTGTTCATAAAATCCTCTTAGATCCCATTATATATCTTTTTGGATATATAAAAAGAATAATGTAAAAAAAAAATACGTTTTCAATGGTTAAACTCCACACACAACTGCCCTATGTTTTGGCCTCAGGTGAGCCAGCTAGCCAGCTACTTTGAACCGCTGATCAGGGCAGCAGTGGGCGTGGCTTCCAAGCTAAAGGACCACCAGCAGCAGATGACCTTCCTTGATCAGACCAAGACCCTGGCAGAGTCCGCCCTGCAGATGCTTTATGCCGCTAAGGAGGGTGGAGGAAATCGCAAGGTCAGAGCTTTGCTGATGGTTGTTTAATCTAACATGATATCCTACTAGGTCTGAATCCTTAAAGTCTTCTAAGACATATACTGTATGTGGAAATAATGACAAGCAGCAATCATTTATTTATATAAACTTGCTTATGTGTGTTTGTGCATTGTCTTAACAACTCAGGCATCACACACGCACGACGCCATCGCTGAGGCCTCCCAGTTAATGAAGGAGGCGGTGGATGATATCATGGTGACGCTGAATGAGGCTGCCAGTGAAGTTGGCATGGTTGGGGGCATGGTGGATTCCATCGCGGAGGCCATGTCCAAGGTAAATCTAGCTTATTCCATTTTGTCTCAGCAAGACAGCACTCAAATTCACAAGACAATCATTAGAGGCGAGGGTGTCCTCTAGCGATCGCACTCGGACGTTTGAGGATTGCTCGAATGAGTCAGAGGATCAAAAATAAAAATGTCCACTACAATGGGCACAAATGCAGTGACTTGCTCTGAGGAGGTTGTGCATTGTTTTCACAGTTCTAAGGTATCTTTCTTAACCTCTCCTGTTTTGGTTTAAAGATCCCAAGGATAGCCTTTTTAAGCTGTCTCAGGCCAATTGTCTCATGCAAGTGAGCCAGGCCTCATTCAGTCCCACGTACTGCTGACAAGCACAGATTTTGTTACTAGGATGACGGGGTGGCTCGAGGTTAAGGCTGCATATATCTAAAACAAAAAATAGCGACAGTGAATGCATTGTGGACTCAACTATTTTTACAGGCAATAAAAAGTTTGACATCATTTTGTATCATACTGCGGTAGCTCTGACTATTTAAAGAAGTCAGATTCCGAAGTGTGACCTTACAGTAGATGAACATCGAGTTCCTGTGATATTGCAGACTGCTTTCAGCCGGCGCACTCCTTCTCCCCGGCCGGCGTCATGTCTCTGCTGGCTTTTCTGTGATGTGTTAATTCAACACAGACGCTGTAATGTATGCAGTGCAAGCTGGCAATCACGTTTTTTTTTTTTTTTTTTGGGGCGATTCTTTTTTTTTTAACTGTGATTAAATGCTCAACAGATGCTTCCTTATTATTACGTGTGATCTAATATACAATCTTTAATTCTGCATTTACTAAGCCAATCAGTTTTATCACATGTATTTAACTAACAATATGCTTATTGTTGTGGGTGCATTATTATTAGCATTAGAATTTCCATGGGACAAATAATAAATTTAATTAAATTAGTGTCGTCGTTCCCCCTCCCCTCCCCTATTAGAAAAATCATGGTACCGTATAATTTGTAACCAGTTTAAATTACAGTAAGAAATACTTTCCCATATACATGGACATCTCAACATTATTCCCTGAGCCTATTTGAGCTAAAGCTTGATAAACAGCAGCACCTACAAAAGCAAGTTAATAGTCTCTTATTTGGATTAAAGTGTGTAGTCTACATTATTAATGATGATCTTGCATTTTGTGGAGGCCTTTTAAACAGCTATTAAAATTCCAATAGTCTGTCATTTGTGGTTGTTCCACAGTGTTGTGTGGGTGTTTATGTAGTGGGGAAGTACACCATGTATTTCTTCTGCCCAGTCTGCATTGCTTCTTGACATGCAGTCTATTCGTGTTGCCCCACGAATAGAGGGTGATAGGAACAGAACCACGAATAGCTGGAAATCTGCAAGTAATCGAGAAAATGCCTCAATTTGGCAGCAAAGCACTACTTTTGTCTAAAACAAGATGGTTGACAGTAAAGCACTATTCTCTGAATGAAGCTCCTAATCCTGTTTCAACATAGTTTCTTGGAACTGAGATAGGACCAAAGCAATACATTTACTGCTTAGCCTGGGGACAAAAAAAAAAAAAAAACTAATTCAGGATGATTTCCCTATATAAACAAATCGCAAATATGTGAAAGTACCAAAACTCTTCCTGTCGGCTTTCATGTAAATGCAACAGACACACGTTATAAAGGAAGAGGCAACAAACATCACATCACATTCGGTGAAGGTAAACTTCAATGTAAACACACCAAAATAATGCATAGACATCATCACACTAGCCATATTACGCTTTTATTTTGAAGTTGGTTTTTGCATCGGTGATTGTGTCGCAGCTAGATGGCGCAGCGCTTAACTTGACTCATCCTCACAACTTTGTTTATTGCCATCACATTACAAAGTCATATTTACGCCAAGAAACCGCTAGTCGATTAAAATGTCATCGTACGATTCCACACAAGTCTTCAGCCTTAGCGTTAGCCGCTAAGTAATCGGTGCATTCAAATGCAGTCGGACATTTTGAAACATTTTGAGACAGAAAAAAACATGTCGACTTTATGCATTAAACATAAAAAAACGCAAATATTTGAACAATATGGGTTTTCTATTCATCTATAAAAGCTGACATACTTCATCACAATAGATGGTCCATGAAGTCGCTTATGGAGTAGATCATGATGATTCTTTGCCATCTATAGATTGAAGCAATGGTCCACAGTCCGAAAATACTGTTCTTCTTCTAAAAGATGCCCTTTCTATCTGCCTTTTCCAACATTAGTTATAAACACACAAGTATTTGCTGGAATTTGAGTATTGGGTAACACTTGATGTGATTTGTATTTGTTTTGTCATTTCAATCCGAACGCTGCAATTTTTCTTTTTTGAAAGTCAAACCTGTTTCTTGCCTACTCAGCTGGATGAGGGAACTCCACCTGAGCCCGAGGGCTCATTTGTGGATTATCAGACCAGTATGGTGAAACACTCCAAAGCCATTGCAGTCACTGCTCAGGAAATGGTAAACTAAATTGCAATATCAAAAGTTACAGAGTATAAAATGTTTAGAAAAATTGATAACCTTTGGTGCGTTATGACTCAGATGACGAAATCGGTCACGTGTCCAGATGAGCTCGGAGGCCTGGCCTCGCAGGTGACGGTCGACTTCGGCCAGCTGGCCATCGAGGGACGGATGGCCGCCTACACGGCCGAACCTGAAGAGGTGCCGGCGGTGACCCCGAGCACGTTACAAACTAACACCCGGGGCTATCCTAAACTAACTGCCGCTACGTCTTTCCCAGATCGGTTTCCAGATCAAATCCCGGGTGCAAGAGCTGGGCCACGGATGCATTTTCCTCGTGCAGAAGGCCGGGGCGCTGCAGATCACGCCTTCTGACGGCTTCACAAAGCGAGAGCTTATCGACTGCGCGCGCACTGTCACAGAAAAGGTTAGCATCGTCACCAAGATTATATTTTGAGTACATATTCATGTCTCATCATTGATTTCTGCGTAAACCGCTTACTTTGTATGCATTCCTCTTTTGGTCTATTATTAAAATGAAATGACTGTGCCTTGTCACTTGCTGCCAACAGACAATAACCTTACAGTTTCTCAGGTGATGATCATGGCTCACCTGATTTTTGTGTGTGGTCATGTGATGTTCACCAGCCATGGATGCTCATTAACAGTGCCCTTAAAAACTGGGATGTCATTTCCAGTTGACAGCAAGTGGGAAAATGACCGCACCCTGAGATTAAATAAATAATGTGGAATATGTTGCTTAATTCAAATTCTACAAATGCAATATTAATCAAAATGCTGTGTTTATACTCATAGGTAATAATAGAACTATAGATAATATAGACCATATCATTGTAAATAATATTGTAGGGTTGACTTTCCCTTTAAAACCTTTAAAAAAAAAATCTAAAAAATCAAATGTGTATTTTTAAAACCTGATCCTACTTTGAAACCCTTCTTTGAATCCTACTTTCAAATCCTGAAATTAAATTTGTTTTAAAAGAGAACTAAAAAGTCTAGTTCGGATAAGGAATAACATTACTGCAAGTACGTAAAATATTATTCAATTTAACATTTCCAAAGGATTTAAATTACTATGCTTCATGGTAAAGTAGGAAGCGGAGACAGGTAATAATTTCTGTTCAAGGCATTTTAAAATACATACTTTACATTTGTTAAACATTCTATTAGATCAATGTACAAGACATGTTCATTAAAGGAAAAATATTTTATTATATCAAATTAACCAAATTATGCTTTTTTTTTTCCTCTCTGAATTGCATAATCCAACTATTTGTGGAAATACTGGTATCCTTATTATTATTGAATACATTTTTTTTAATTAGTCTGGAGCTGCTAACTGAAATGTCTTAGAGTTCCATGACCTGCCATGGAATGAAAAAAAAATGCAAATATGAATCAGTACAGGGCTTTAATGTCTTGCCGAATACTTTCAATTATTTTCCAAAAGTGAACCAAAAAAAATCTGAAAATGCTGCAAAGACCTTACTGTTGCTGTTAATGATCCAATTTTAATTTGACTGCTAATTCTCCAATCTTTTACCGTTTAAACACAATACGTACACAATTCCGTCAGCGGCATGATTACAGGCCGTCATGGTGTGCTCCTCTTCAGGTGTCCTTGGTGCTATCGGCACTCCAAGCAGGCAACAAAGGAACGCAGGCCTGCATCACGGCAGCCAGCGCCGTGTCGGGCATTATCGCCGATCTGGACACCACTATCATGTTCGCCTCCGCTGGCACGCTCAACGCTGAGAATGACGAGTCCTTTGCCGACCACAGGTGGGAGTGGCAAAATCTGTCCGTCTGGCTTCATGAATTTCTCACGTCTGTACAGTTTAAAATCTGCCTTCTGCTTATGTGTTATCAGAAGTGCTCAATGTTTTCTTCCGTCAGAATGTACAAATTTCAGTCAGGCAGTGTCACATCTTTCATTGTTGTAATCTGCTATTATTTGACGCCAGGTCCAAAAGGTTGATTTAAGATTAATATAGTAAATTGTTGTGCACGTATTTTCATCTATCACACCAGCCTATATGGAGCACTTGAGCTCCGCTAGCCAGCGGCTAATTTATGCTAGCCACAGCTCTTCCCAGCTCTGACCCACCGGTCAATGTTAGTGTAATTTAATTGTTTGTTAGAGCCACAAAATGGTGATTGGTGATTTCAGAACAGCGTTGTGTTGTTTGTATCGCACGTTTGAGGCAACAGTTGCAGTAACGAGACGAGTCAACCTGGTCAAAAAATTCAATCAAAAAATTTTGCTGCGATCAGCTTGACATATTTTACTGATGCGTACACTAATAAGCTGTTATCCAGGGCAAGAAAAAAATGCCTCAAGCATGTTCCTAACTGAACAACTCGAGAACTCATTTCCGTCAAAATTTACAATGTCGCTGAGGATATGAAACTATCACTCATTAAATGTTATAAATTACCTTAGTTTGTCTTCTTTCCCACATCCCGTGACTCTCTCTTTTCCAGAGAAAATATTCTAAAGACAGCGAAAGCTCTAGTGGAGGACACAAAAATGTTGGTGTCGGGTGCCGCTTCTGGACAGGACAAGTTGGCGCAGGCCGCCCAGTCCTCAGCTAAAACCATCACCCAGCTCACTGATGTGGTCAAATTAGGCGCAGCCAGTATTGGTTCTGATGATCCAGAGACACAGGTTGAGCAGTTTAATCGTCATAGCAACATTACTTAATGCTTTATTACCTCATTAACTGATCGTTTTAACTCTAGGTGGTTCTGATAAACGCTGTTAAAGATGTCGCCAAGGCACTGGGTGAACTCATCAGCGCCACCAAGTGTGCGTCCGGCAAAGCGGCAGATGACCCGTCCATGTACCAGTTGAAGGGCGCGGCCAAGGTGCGGGCATCACTACAGCTATTCGTTTTCCAACCCGTTTGATCTCATCACTAGGGTCATGGTAAAAGTCCTTGTTATGTAAAAATAGATATAATTTGTCTTATATATTTGACATACCATATATTAAATACATACATTTGAATGATTATAACCTCAAGTGAACATAAATAAAAAAATAAATAAAAAACTCAAACTATGTCAACTCTCAATCAAACAATGCTGCTTTGACTTGGAAGATTGAATTAAAATTAATTTAAATTAAGAGAATGTGTTAGGGAATTAATATTTTGGTAACAAAGCTACACAAATGCAATCAGGTCCCAAGAAACCTTTTTGCCTAGCAATGGAACAGCACACCGACCTCCTCTAAGGTACAACAATCCTAAACATGATCTCTGACAGGGTTTGAATATAATTAATAAGGTTCTGGGTTTCCAGTCTTGTAGGTGGCGATAACGTAAGTCTATGCTAACTACCCATTGCTTTTTATTCACTATGCACTTTTGGCCCCCTGATGCCAGTTGACTATAACCTCTGAGAGGCAAAATATTTATCAGGTGATTTTATCTACATCTGCACACACAAAAAACTTCACTAATCCATCATGGTCAAAATTAGTTCCATACATTGTATCCTGTATTATTTTGGTGATTATCTATCTCTTCCTTTAAAATGGTAATATTTTGGTTGGGTGCAATGCAAGGACAGTCCGTGAATGATTGAGAATTATTGCTCCCAGGTGATGGTGACCAACGTGACGTCCCTGCTGAAGACGGTAAAGGCCGTAGAGGATGAGGCCACTCGAGGTACTCGCGCGCTGGAGGCCACCATAGAGTGCATCAGACAAGAAATGGCGGTGAGGGAACGCTGGCTGGTGCACAGCTCTGTCAATACATGCAGTGCTAGGTACACTTGATTCTGGATTAAATCTACAACAAAAATGGAATATTCTGGATTCTTTTAAGATGAGCACATTTTACATCTACTTTATTATATTCTCTTACCATTTTGGAAAGGTTAGGTCTGGTGTATTTGCCTTGTCACATGACATTTGCCTCTGTGTCGTCATCCGCAGTTGTTCCAGTCCCGGGACCCTCCGAGCAAAACAACCACGCCCGAAGAGTTTATCCGCATTACCAAGGGCATCACCATGGCGACAGCCAAAGCGGTGGCCGCCGGCAACTCGGCACGACAGGAGGACATCATTCACACAGCCAACCTGAGCCGCAAGGCCATTTCTGACATGCTGGCCAGCTGCAAGGTTCTTATAGTTAGTTCATTCGATAAACCCAGAAAGCGTTAGCCTCTACAGTGTTGATTTTGTTGTCATGCAGCAAGCAGCCTACCATCCGGACGTCAACGAGGAAGTGAAGAACAGGGCGCTGAGATTTGGATTGGAGTGCACCACCGGATACATTGACCTACTTGAACAAGTCCTCATGGTGAGTGGTTTCCGTATGATTAATTCTTTCAGAAACAGTATGATCAACTGTTGCATGCTGTTTGCATTACCTTATTTGGCTGAAATACAGCGTTTCCTCCCACATATGTATGATTCATTGCACGCAAATTAACCGACATTTTCCATTGAAACTTAAAACCAAGTCTGTAATCTAAAGGTGCAAATAAATATCACAAGGCTTCATTTTATCACCACAACTGTCATTCGTTATTTGCTGAAAAACTCCACTGGTTATTCATTTTGGATCTGAAATGCCCTAAAATGCCACAAGACGGCGCCAAAGTGCTCTGTTGTGCAAACATTTGCATGACACATTTTACCACAGATCACCAATATATCTTTGGTCATCTGTCCAGGCCACTGATATAGTGACAGGCAGAACAATTCAATTTCATGCGGCACATTTAACCTGTATATCTGTTGCCAGTCATGCAACTGAATAATAACTTTATGTTGAACTAAACTGGCCCAGATTTCACACACGGTGAATTTGTGATTAAATTGAGACAAGATAGTCATTTAATTTTCTAATGTTTGTGACATTTTGTTTACTAGTGTGCCGTTGAATGGTTTTAATTTAAAATTAGGTGCCCAATTATGTGTCTCGCAATATCAGTCAAAAAGAGCGATATCATATTTGTATAGGATGAATCTCTAAAGAGCAACTCATATGTTAGCTCTCACTCCCTTTTGGTGTTTTTATAGTCAAGGTTTGTTTCTTTGTGATTTGTAGGTTTTGCAGAGACCCACACCCGAGCAAAAGCAGCAGCTGGCAGCGTGTTCAAAACGTGTGGCAGGAGCGGTCACGGAACTCATCCAGTCTGCCGAGGCCATGAAAGGTAATCATACGTGGATATGCATGCAAATATGCAACAGTTTAGAGTATAGCTTGTTCAAATAAAAAAAAAAATTAAGGACAAGCCTGTAATATTCATTGCTTCTCAGATAAGAAAAGAAATTCAATAAAAAACATGTTCTTGGGTTTTCTTTACCTAATGGTAAAATTAAACCAATCAAATCAAGTCACAATTACACTTAAAAACATTTTTTCCACTTGCTTTAGGGCTGAAACTGAAATCACATGTGCTCCAGGTTCTGGTAACAACCAATCAGGGCTCGGGATTGTTCATGGGACATTCACAACCTGGGATGTGATTTGTTACTAGTTAAGCCTTGAGCAAATGTTAGACCTTATCTTAAAGAAAACATACAAGTGATGATTGGGTGTTATCTGAACCTTGAAAGCATGTGATGTTGTTTTCAGTTGACAAAAAGTGGTACATAAAAATAATTCAGTTATAAAATTATTTATAGACAAAAGATAATAACTTTTTACTTCTGAAAATAACTAAGTTTAGTTTCCCTCGAGCCTTGTGATCATGGCATCTTATCAGGAGAGCAAAAATAACATTGGCTAATGTGCCACATGCTGCTTCACCAAATACATAATCTGATCACTTGTTGCCCGTTGCGGTAATATTCCTCTACTACTGTCCTTCGTGTCCCTAATATTCTTTTCAACTTGAGTTCATATAATACCTTTGTGGTTGCTTTTACCGATAAACGCTTCTGTTGCAGACATGTACATGATTAGTTATTGTGTTCTCACGTCAATAAACTGCTTCATAACTCTCCTGTCTTCCTCCTTTTGTTTGCCACAGATGGAGGTAAGTTCGTGTTGTTCCCCGTCCTATGACTCGTTTCACCAAATGCTTGACGATTTTTTTTTTGGGGGGGTTGCCATCTTTTGGCTGCTAACACAGTTTCATTTCATCCCATCTTCAAGTCCAGCTGCTGCACGGAGTCTCCACCGTCCGACCCGCTTTGTTTTAGGCACTCATATGACTTCATGCGTGTTGCGGTGAATGTGGCACACGGTGAACGTGGGAATGTGCCGATGCTCTGTTGTCGTGAGGCATGATCCTGCGACGCGTTGACGTTTTATCCGCAAGCGGCTTTTGTAACCGAGACGTTCCCTTGGCTCATCCAGGTTCCGAATGGGTGGACCCCGAGGACCCGACGGTGATTGCGGAGACAGAACTGCTTGGAGCTGCGGCTTCCATTGAAGCGGCTGCAAAGAAGCTGGAGCAACTCAAACCTCGAGCCAAGCCCAAGGTGAGATGCCACGTTCATGTTGTAATAAAATATATATAATATATATATATACATATATATATATATATATATAAAATTTACGTTTGGGGTATTAGGCTCTCAGGTGAAATTTCAGGATGAAGTCGAAATATACAATAACCCTTACAGATGACATTCTCTAAATTTCCGAAGGCATATGTCCAACTGGTCAGTCCTTCTGTTCTTAAACAAGAACCTAAAAGGCATAAATGTTCTGGTGGCAGGCCCAGCTCAGTGGCCACTTACCTCAAAGTACATCCCCTGTGACCAATATTTAGGTGCTACCTTAATCTCATGATTACAAAATGTGAAAAGTAATAATTGAAGGAATTAAATTGGTTGATTCATGGGTCAAATATCAGCTGTGAATCTGTTTTTTGTTAGAGAAACAGTAGCTGTGCAAAAAATACTAATCAAGTTCATCCGAGATTGTTAAATTGCATTTTTAAATTTGTAATTTTTTCACCTGAAAGCCCTGTATAATCCTATTAAGAGTAAATTCCCTTCAACACACCTGTTGATCCAGCTAAAAATGCACTTTGTAAAATGCTGTCCACTTATAGTCCTTGTAGTTAAGAAAAGAATTTCTAAAACTTTCAATGAATTAGTTGTTGGAATATGAATACCAAACTCTCGCATGTAAAGAAAATGTGACTACTGATAATGCTTGTATCTTGTAACCTTGTCTTGATGACTTTTGACCTTGTCATGACCATTTTTAATCCTATCATCTCTTCATAATCGATTCATGACTTACTCCTCATAAATTAATTCCTTCATGATGATTTTTTTAAATCTCATCCTGATGCCTTTAAATCTTGTCTCGTCTTAACCTTTGATCTCGCCATGAAGACTTTATCTCATTACAATCATGTACCATCTCGCCAGGATGATTTTAGATTGCACAGCGATGATTCAATCTCTTAATAATGACTCATCATAATGATTTCTAATCTCATCAAGATTTAAAATGTTGTCATGATGATTTAATTTTATCATGACATTTAATCTCGCATGATGATTTTTTCTTGATGACAATTATATATATATATATATATACTGTGTGTATATATATATATATATATATATATATATATATATATATATATATATATATATATATATATATATATATATATATATATATATATGAAACTTGCACAATATAGAGGAACGTGGGCAATTTTATTTAAAAAATATTTTCTAGTAGGTATAATGCCATTAAAACAATTGTATAAAAGATACGTCTTGTCAAGAGTGAATTTTTGTGTATTCAAACAAATGTTTAAAATGAGGCTGCTTAAGTGTAAATACGGTGACACATTAGTACTTTCAGGAATGTGGATGTTGTCTCTTGTTGTCTTCTCCTTGTTAAAATGTTCCCCACAAACCCTCAACCTGTAAACTTGAAAACATTGGGATTATCTATTGCAAGATTTGGCCCTATTCTCTTCTGCCATGTTTCTCCGTCATCCTCCATTCTTCCATCTATGGAAAACTAAGCTAAATTCCTTTGCAGTTTATACATATCCTCCTTATAAATGCCACATCAAATCACCCTCTCCCCCCACTCCCCACTCCCAACCTTACCACCCCTGCCCCCCAAACCTCTCCTTGTGTCCCTGCCTTGCCTGCCCCCGCCTCCGGAGGCCTCCTCTGCAGGGCTCTGTCTGATATGTTTGATATATTAGGTTGTTATTCAGTCCCAACTATATATCAAACATATTCCTACAGTGTCCCGCCCTGTCTACAGACATGTGGTGTGTGAATGTACATATGTCTGCATTCGTGTGTCTGTGAGCAAGATGTCACGTCTTAACTTAAACGTGATTCGATGAATAGTTCATGCAGCCAGTCATTGCGTAATTCGGATTATTAAGTTTAGGTTTGCGGGGTGTGTCGGCCTCCTTCAAAACGCACATTTACTCACCTCACTAATTAACAAATTATTCACTCAATTTAAGGGAAAAGTAAAACAACAACAACAAAAATAATTGTATACCTGCATCGTCATAAGGATGAATGCCCTAATTTTGATCTTTAAATTAAAAAAACAAAAATGAGAGACATATACTATTTTTTTTCCATATGAAGCAAATTAAAAAATATGAAAAGTAAATGGAATATCAGTTAATGTGTACGATTTCAAATGTGTAACTTTTTTTAAAGGTAAAAAAAAAAGAAAAAATTAAAACGAAAAAGTGAACTGCCTGAATATATTCTTCTTGTGAACTTCTCATCATCCAACTCAGAAAACAGCTGATTGGTTGTTACTAGAGCCCTGAGAAACTGTGATGTCATTTTCACTCGACAGCAAATGGCAAAATGGCCACCCCAAAAGATGGATTTGCTGCTTCCACAAATACAATATGCATCACAATGTCATGTTCAAACTACTGGGGCCAAACAGTAGCCTATATATGATTGTCAATAAAGATTTTGACTTCTTAAATTTGTTTAATTGTGCCATCTCGCAATTCAAATTAGGATGAAAGCAAACCCTCTATCGTGGTAGCTAATGCTAATATTGCTAAAGCTATTGCACACAATGGACACTTGTGTGTGCTGGGAGAAAAAAAGCTTTAACGGGTACTTTAATCCCAGAACGTTGCTGTATGACTGGTATGTATGAAGAGCCATCATGAGTGAGAGATAATCCTGATTTACTGTATGTCCCTTACAGCTTCTTTTAGGTACAGTACGTACAATATGCATGCACTGTCAAATGGTCGAAGGTTCATGGAAAATGTTGTTGTTTTCTTTCAGCTGGCAGATGAAACATTGAACTTTGAAGAGCAGATCCTGGAGGCGGCAAAGTCCATCGCCGCCGCCACCAGCGCTCTGGTGAAATCCGCCTCGGCTGCCCAGAGGGAGCTGGTGGCTCAGGGCAAAGTGGGTTCCATCCCAGCCAACGCCGTAGACGACGGGCAGTGGTCCCAGGGGCTCATTTCTGCGGTGAGTCCCACGGATGTTTGTTTAGCTCGCCGCTTCGGACCGGGTGGTTGACGAAGCGTGTGGCTTCTCTCAGGCGCGTATGGTGGCGGCGGCCACCAGCAACCTGTGCGAAGCGGCCAACGCGTCGGTGCAAGGCCACGCCAGCGAGGAGAAGCTCATCTCGTCGGCCAAGCAGGTGGCCGCCTCCACTGCGCAATTGCTGGTGGCTTGCAAGGTCAAGGCTGACCAAGACTCTGAGGCCATGAGGAGACTGCAGGTACACATTACTACTTACCATTACTAATGCGGTGGTACCTTGACCTAAAAAGGACCTGACGTTTTTGTGATCATTTTTTGTGATATTTACTTCAAATTACTACGAATTGGAATTCTGCTTCTGGTTATTAAGGATTGTCAAGTTTGAATCTTGGGTGCAAGGTCAAAATCTTTGCATAGTTTTAATTTGGGGTGACCAAACTATTCAAGAAAATACCAAATTAAATTATTATTGTATGTTTTTTAGGTTCTTGAAAACAAAGGTGATAAAATTGGTTTACTGGCGTAAAATAGTAACTTTTCTTCTCCCATTTTTTTGTTGTTAACTTAACACACTTCATTCAGTCGGGCCAGTCAGCCCCCCAAAAATCATAACATTTCCTTTTTGGGGTGTGGATGTACTCTTGTTGTCTACAAAATTGACTTTCATCGTGAATTTTTCACAGAATTAATTCGTTATGTGTTTAATTTGTGACACATAGCTAGTTTAATGCTAACACAAAGCAAAACACAATAGAGGTGCAAAGCATTGATGTTAATTTGTTACAGTCTATAAAAAAATAAAATAAAAAAATGGGCGGGCCGCACTTTAGTTGAACTTTGAATAGGAACCCCCACCCATTTTTTTTGTTAACAAACCCTCAAATCTTCAAAAACACTCTGGTAGAGAATCATGGAAAAATGGAACAATGGAAATATGTTACAGTACAGTGCTTGGTCCATCCTATCAATATAATACAGTGTGCCACATTTGTGTACTTCCTGGTGATTTTACGTGACGCTCCCATTGAATGTCGACTCAGATTGCTGGGAATGCAGTGAAGAAGGCGTCCGACAACCTGGTTCGAGCTGCTCAAAAGGCGGCGTTTGACAAAGCCGATGAAGACAACGTGGTAGTCAAGACCAAGTTCGTGGGAGGGATTGCACAGGTAAACAACGACAGTCCCCGTATAAGCTTTTCTACTCGTTACTGTGAGTCGCAATTACTCTATTATATTCAATCAAAATTTGCTTGCTAGCTAACTACTAAATAAATGCTTTCAAGTACACAAATAACATCAGACATTCGGCCTCCAGGTGATGTACCAACATAGGAAATGAAGCTGACACCACAAGACAGTATTTGCTTATGTTAAGTTGTGGAGCACACTTAGCGAAAATGTCATGTTTATTTTTTTCCACTCTTTTATTTTATTTTTTTTAATGATTTCAAACATCTAGGCTCCTCGGTTTCTTGGGGAAGTTTTTCTCCCTTGCCATCATTGCAACACTGCGTGTGTCTACAAGAAAAGTTTGTGTAGAAAACAGTGGCACAAAAATGGTCCCATCAGAGCTTTGATTCAGGCATTTCTACTCGACTTACCTGACATGGTCAACTTTTGTCCCCAGTCCTCCAATTCTTTTTTTGCATTTTCTTAGATTTCCTGTCAATAATGATCTTAACTTAATTGTTTAAATATGTATTTGGTCCCTTTTATCCTTTACCCATATTCATTCATATTCCATGCAGTTGATTTGTTTGTGATTTTTTTCTTTTTTTTTTCCATTCAGATCATCGCAGCTCAGGAGGAGATGCTGAGGAAGGAGCGGGAGCTGGAGGAAGCCCGCAAAAAGCTGGCTCAGATCCGACAGCAGCAGTACAAGTTCTTGCCGAGTGAACTCCGCGAAGACAACAATTAAAACAAGCATACAAGCAACTTACTCTTGAAATGTCACTTCTGCTGTGAGACTTGTTAGAAGCTAACAGTTCCATTTAGTCTTCAGACGGATGACTTTTGGGACAGAAACATTTCGATTGTGTGTCCTCGTACGGCAACACAGCAATTTTGTATGATTTCAAACCGAATGTGACCCGACTGGGAGTGACCATGTGAAATGTTTCATTTATAAATGATTGTTTACCCGCATTGAGACACTCCCATGTTGCGTGAATGTTTTTTAAATGGCCATGAGGTGTCACATGACCCCATCGACGAGTGATGGTTTTACATGTTTGTCACTGTAAATTTTACACATGGTCATTTCTGTGTTGATTTTTTCTACATGCGCAATGATATGCATGTTTGTCTTAGACCTCGAATCTACAGTGTGGCCTCTCAGACTCATAGGTAACTTATGGATATCATGGAAGGAATATTCATTTTTAATTTAAGGGTTTTTTTATTCACAGGAATCTTACACCCCCAAGTTGTTATCACACTTGGGGTGGGGTGGGGTGGGGGTGGGGGGGTGGGGGGTGGGGTGTTTGAAGCTGATGCAATAACAAGAATGGTGCTGTAGAGGGCAGTCTCTGTGTCCTGTGTAGGTCAATGCAAAGTACAGCTAACATTAATAATCAATAAAGATGCGTATAATTTGGGATTCGTTAATTTGGCTGAGTGTGAGAAATACCTCAAAGTGTTGCTTTTGGTAAAAATAAATAAATAAATAAATAAATAAGAGGCATACTAAGAATAATCAAGCACAGTTCTGCAGAATTAATTGAAAAAAAATCTTTATTTTAACTGAAGGGTACGGCTTTATGAAAACACTACCTGCAATAGATGAGCCCTTTGTTTACCAAAATGTGATTGTAGTGGTTTTTTGCCTTACTTTATGAGCTGTGTGACAATATAACATACAAGTGGGGTGTACTGTATATTGTATCAACAGGTTAGTGCATGGCTTAAAGTACATCATACCATAACAACCTATATGAATGCACAAATACTTTGACAACTTAAAATCAACATTTTTGGATGAAGGTCTTTGTATTGTATGCGTGTGGGCAAGAGTTGTGTGTGTGTGCACACTCATAGTATTATTATTAGTGCCTTAGTCCATAGCCTTTTAGTGTCTACAGTGGCTTGTGTATATGAGTGGAAGCACAAACAAATTTTTGACAGTGGTGGTTCTCTGTTGTTGTTGTGGGTGTTAGCATCGTAAGTTAACATCCTAAGTGTAAAATTTCATGCAATATACAATGTCTCTAATCATGACACATTTTATAGCCCTTTAAATGGGTGATGGAACCTGTTCACTGCAATTTAATCATGTCTTACGCTGACATTTAAAAGTGATTTAGAGGAATGAGCATTGACTTCACTTCAATTTCAGAGTGCGTCTTACTTTTGAATGATGCAAGACATATTTGCGAGGTGAATTTTCATCCTGTTTCTCATCATTTTGATACATGGAAGGCCTTTTAGGGTGGTGATTAAACTTCTTGACTGCCTTTTTTTGGGGGGGGGATTTTAATCATTCTGCCTCATGAACGGTCTTTCAACATGACCCTACTACTAATGTTCACTGCATTTTCACTATGTATAAAAATTCTTTTTGGGAAATGTTATAACTGGTCACTGCATTTTTCTGAGGTCTCATGGCTGTCTGGGCATGATAACAGTGGTTCACTAGATGGACTTTTGGGGGGGCATATTAGTATTGCGTACTTAGCTGGTCTCTTATGTTTCTGACAATGGAAACTTTTTTAAAGAAATTATATAACTGATTCACTGCATTCTTTGTCTGAAGACTTTTGGGGCAAGCTAATGCTACATTTTCAAAAGGTCTCAATTTCTGGTACATAAAGTTTTCGGCGATGATTGAACTGGTCTCCATTTTCATTTTTCCTAATCATTTAAGGCATTTCTGCTATTGTATTACAGCATTTCCCTTATGTTTCTTGTCGTTATGACATTTATAGGCCTTTTTTGAGGGATTATAGTGCTGTTTCACTTTAGGCCTTTTTCCAGATGACAGTAATAACGATCTGGCAGGCACACTTTGGCTTTAAAACCAACCACCAACTGGATCTGTTTGTCAGTGAGTACCCTGTAGACATTTTATGAATAGGCTTCCTTCCATCTCCTATAGTCTAAGAAGTTATTTGACGTAAACATTTGTCATTAACATATTGTGAGACATTTTAAAGATGTATGCGATACCCCTTACAGATAGATGGTAAAGATTACATATATAAGATATTTATCCGGCCACGGTAAAATTATTTTTTTTGTATTTACTGGAAATAAAGTGTTGCATTGTGTCAACGGCCCTGTGTGTGAGCATTATGATTTACTTCACTGTGTTCCATTGTATATTTATGCCTTGGAAAGCTTTTTTTTGTAGCTTTCTCCTGAGCTACAGTATATACATTTGCTCAATGACATCGCTCTGAAGTTGAGGAAGCTCCGTGCTGTAGAATGTAATGACAAAATTGTCAGAAAAAGCCTACTAGAACATTAAATTAGTTGTACAGAATTTATATCAGTGATTTCTCTTGGTTTCTTTTTTTTTTTTTTTTTTTTTTTAAGATCACAAAAGCCTTCCGATGAACAGGACTGCAGACTTTTGTATCAACATTCGGTCGGTCCAATTTCAAATTTGATGGCCATTGCATTTTTGCATTGCAACCAGACATTGTTGTGTTTTGTTCAGCCATCAAAAATAGCTCCTGTTTTACGAGATGGCATTTTTGAGTCAGCAGTAAACCTGAAGCTGTACCCACGCCTGCCCGTTCACTTACTAAATTTGTCCAGCACTAAAATTTGAGGAGGTGAAGTCAATTAGGGCAGCCACCGGCTGCTTCTAGTACTCCTTTTAGATATTGAATTCCTTTTACCACATATTGTCTTGCCTTCCAATACTACTAATTATTGAAATCGGATCTTATGAAATTTTGAATGTTGTCATTTGTGGATGCACCACAGCTTTTGTGTTTATAAGCCTAGATTTACTGAAAAACGTTGAATGTGACTGACGATAGTAAAAGTCAGGTGAAAGTATTTAAAAATAGAACATATAAGGTAATTTTGAAATGTTTGTTTTCATTCTCAGATACAGAACAGTATTGGATCTCTTTGGATAAACAACCATTGACACTCATCGACGTAGATCCTTCAATCTACCTCAATTCCACAAAGCTGTTGCTATCCAATACAGGTCAAAGGTGATCAGTGCATTCACTCAGTAGTAGCTGCTCAGTAAAGTATGAGAAGCAAAATGACTAGAAATATCAATTTAGCTGAAAGTAGTGAAATGCTAATGACTAGCACAAGCATGACAAGAAATAGCCAGAAAGATCCTCCCAAACAAGGTGCACCATCGGGTAGTTTATTTGAAGTGCATTCACATTTTAGCTTGTTCACTTGTTTAACAGTTTAAAATTGTTAAATGTTTAAAAAGTTATTGTACAGGTGATATCGGTTTTACTGGTAACAGTATGAGTCTGCTTTGGATTAATTAGTTTCAACTAAATAATACTATCAAGCAGTGTGTGGTTCTGGTTTGAGGTATAAATGCATGATGGTGACCAGTGGTCAGTAAAGCTACTGTTACCTCACCATGCAGCAGAGTTGGTCCAGAGTGTGTGTGTGTGGGTGTGTTTATGTGAGTAACAGCTGCAACACTGCCTGTGCCCCTTCAACTAAAGGGCCCCTAGGTAAAGTGGGGAGTGAAATGGGGGTGGGCTGTTGAAAAGCCAAAAGCCACTTGATCCAGGGTAGCCAATTAGAGAGCTATGACTCTCCAACATACATCAGCGCAGAAAGCTACTCAGACAAGCTGGCTGATGATCCACTGAAAGGAGAGCAAAGCCTGTCTGGTAGTAGCAGGATGTGAAGTATGCCAGCTAGGAGCTTCCCAAATGATCCCTGGAACACAAACATAAAGTGCCAGAGCTAACCTGACACCCCCCTGAGAGGGGGAGTAACTTCCACACCCGGATTATTTAATCAGATAGATTTGCTTTGCAGGAATAGCTCACATGCACAAGATAACCCGACACAACTTTTATTTCTCCTGTCCAATGCGAGAGTTGTGTATAGATAGATAGATAGATAGATAGATAGATAGATAGATAGATAGATAGATAGATAGATAGATAGATAGATAGATAGATAGATAGATAGATAGATAGATAGATAGCATCAAATGTCAATCAGAACTGAGTTTATTTTTTTAAATTAAAACCATACAGCAATTTAAAGGGCGAGTCAAGTAAAACCAATCTTTAGCCTTTAATGGAACTTAATGTAACAGTGGAATTTTGATTAAAATGCATTTGTGAAATATTAATTCCACAGACTTCACTCGCAAAAGCCATCCATTTTTATTCCTCATAAGATGACAGTTTTGTTACTTGCTGTTAACTGAAAATAACATGACAGTTGCAAATTTCACAGGTAATGACTAATCACGGCTCATCTTGTGAATGCCACATGACCAAACTCAGAAAATCAATAAGTTGCTGTTGGTAGTTACCTGAGCTGCGAGCAAATGTCTTGTCATTTTTACTTGAGAGTGAGTGGCAAAATGGCCAACCCCAGAGACTAATTGAGATGAGTGGATTTTACTGCTTGATTCACATTCCAAAAACGCAATACTAATCAGAATATTAATCAGAATGCCCTGTATAGACTGGTTAGACACATCCATACATCCATTCATTATATTGACCTCTTATCCTCCTAAGGGTTGCGGACATGCTGCAGCCTAACCTTGCTGGGTTTGGGCATCAGGCACGGTACACCCTGAACTGTTGCTGCCATTGCTCCACAAAATTCCATGGCCAAAAACGAGTCATTTCTATTTCACCAGGTCCTCATTTTGGCCAACAGTTGTGCTACCCCCATAAAAACCAACCTTAAGCACACTCACTGTGTTTGACGTCACAGTTTCCTCAATGTGTATGTAGGACAGTTTTGGACAGTTAATAATTCACACACAGGCCACATTCAGGTTGCGTTTACAGTACTTGGAAAAGACCTCCCAAAAAAAAAATCAGATTTCACAAAAAACTTGAATAAGAGCGTTAATCGCTGCATTTTCAATGAAACCTTTTGAGTGTCCAATTTATCCACCATGCATGTTTTTTAATGTGGGAGGAAATCGGAGTACCAGGAGAAAGCCCACACAGGCACGGTGAGAACATGCATACTCAACACAAGAATGCCAGAGCCAAAAGCGAACTCACGACCTTCCCACTGTAAGGCAGACCTCCGAACATTCATCACTGTTCCGCTGTTGAGGAACATACTATGAAAGGGTTGACTTCTCCCTCAATGCATTATAATTGATGATAAACACATAACCAACACTGTAGGTCATCATAATAATTCAATTCATATTTTCAAAATGGAATAACATAATGCCATGTAATGTTCTGACATTCAAATGAGTGAATTTGATTGCTATGAGGGGTTGATCTTGCAAATAATACTACATGGTGAGCTAAAGAGGAGTTTGAGTGTATTTAACCACTGTACTGCATTTACTGGAATACATAGCTGAGATGGGGAACGTGACGTGGTTGAAATGGCCGCTCATCGAGTCAGTATCAACACGTTCTTGCATGTTGCTTCATGGACGGTGTTGGAAATAGGGCTGGACGTGTTAGTGGCGCAAGAATTGAGGGAGGAGGTGGCGGTTCTGCTTGACTGACATCCATCCCCCATGTACGGTCACACAAGTAGTCAAATGTCACAGAGGAGCGAATCGGCGAAGACTCGCAAAAAATAGGGCTCCGACAGTGGCAAGCAGCTGCAGTTGTGTCCAAAACGGTTTCGGGTGTCCAGTGACCCGCCTGACGGAAAAGACATATTTGCCTCACTACAACGTGAGCGACCTCGCACTCCAGCTTGGTGTTCAGTGTGGATCAGACGCTCCGAGCTCCTCTCCACTCACCTCGATTTGTTTTTAATTCTTGAAACGCGCAAAGCCCTGAAACTTAAGCAACCATGGATGCCATTAAGAAGAAGATGCAGATGCTCAAGCTCGACAAGGAAAACGCCTTGGACAGAGCTGAGCAGGCTGAGTCGGACAAGAAAGCGGCGGAGGACAGAAGCAAACAGGTTGGCGTCCAATTGGGGGAATGTTTACTTGTGCGCTTTTACATGCAGAACATTGGGCGCATCATGGTGCATGTCTACTAACATGAGAAATAAAACAACAATGAATATTGGTTTTTTTTCATTTCTTTCTCCAGATTACATCTTAAGAAAGCACGCAATTAGCAGTGGGTCTCAATAATAACACAGTCATTTTTGGTTTAAGCTAGGAATCAAATTTATTGGCCAGTTTTTTTCAAATCACACAAGGAATTAGTCATTCGGGTCACTCTAGTAAATGAGTTTCATTGATGACTCGCTCTCTCTGTGTCCCAGCTTGAGGATGATCTGGTGGCACTGCAAAAGAAGTTGAAGGCGACAGAGGATGAGTTGGACAAATACTCTGAAGCCCTGAAGGATGCTCAGGAAAAACTGGAGCTCGCTGAGAAGAAAGCCACAGACGTGAGTTCATGCAGGCCTCAGTCACGTGACCTTCAAGTTATCTCTCTGTCAACCATCCAGCTCCCCTTTATTTATGGCTATACAATGCAATAATCAAGTGAAAACACCTGTGGGTAAAATGTTATATTTAGCATGTCCTCTATATGGTAAGGTCACTGCTTTGCGCCTTCCTGAGTGCATTCCACAAATGCTAGCACCAAGACGAATACCGGTGTAGCGTTACACCAGAGTGTTTTTCATTTGTGTTTGACCCATGTGAACCTTGTATTTGTCCCAGTTGGCATCGGTTATCTCCATTATGTCCACTTTCATGTCAAATGACCAGTTTTTGTCTAACAGTGACAGTTATAGTTGAAAAACAATCACATCTTTTACCGCATGGTTCAATTAGGTCAAGGGCCAAACAGTTTAGGAGATTCAAATATATATATTTCAGATATTATATTTTGAATAGAATTTGAAACTCAAAAACAATATTAATTAAAATGAAGTCACGTGTGGGTTGGAGCCTCTCCCAACTGACTTTGGACAAGAGGCAGAGCACATCCAGGAATGGTCACCCGCCAATTCCAAGGCAAAGTCAAACAACCATTCAGACACACATTCACATACAGTATTAGCACGATTTAGAGATGTCAATGAACAATGCAGATGGTTGAAAAATTACATTTTAAATTGTTTTGCATTTTATCTTTCAGCATTATTCTGAGTGTCAAAACAAAATTGTACAAGGCCTACTTTACTCTTTCATTTGGTTGGTCAATTAGTTTTTAAAGCCCAATTAATTTGTCAGTGAGTCACAAAAAAGTCAGCTAGGATGTAAATAGAATATTTAGTCAATAAGTCTTCTTGTTATTTAGTTCATGAACCAATTAGTTACTAAATAAATAGGAAATTACTTCTTTATCCTAATTACTCAATTACTATTGTACTCTATCATTGAGTACAAGTCAAACAATATTACAATTATTATTACTACGCGTACTGTAAATAACAACAATCAACAACAACAACCATAATAATAATAATAATAATAATAATAATAATAATAATAATAATAATAATAATAATAATAATAATAATAATATAATAACGATAATATAAAAAATACAAATGTTAAAGTCACAAAAAGTACACACTGATGATACGGTATTTTTAAGGGCAAATGTTACTTCCTTGTTTACTTTATGAAAATAACTCAGTTTGGGGGTTAGCTCAATTTTCCTGGAGGAGGTGCCCTCTTTATTAGTTCCTTAATGAGATTGCTTTAATATTGAAATATTTTCATAGATAACATTTTGTTCTGTAACAGTAAGCCAAATGTCTGAACAAACTGAATCAACGGGATATGGATTTTAATTTGGTTGATGTTGTTAAATAATTTCCGTGCGAAGCGAGGCACTTCCGGGTTCGATGGCACGTCCCAATCCTCATCAGGACTTGATTAAAGTGCAGTGGGGGTAGGGATCAAACGTGCCGCATCTCGCCTTGTGTCCGACGGCGGCGCCTGGAGGCCAGCAGGAACCGGACTAGCTTAGCCGGAACGAAATCGGACGCCAGTCGGGGCACAGTCATGGCCGGGGGAAGCTCATTGGAAGCGGTGAAAAAGAAAATCAAGTCGCTCCAAGAGCAGGCGGATGCGGCGGAGGACCGGGCTGCCTTCCTCCAGCGGGAACTCAACCTGGAGAGGAGCGCGAGGGAAGCAGTAAGCCGACGCTAATGATTTAAGACAATTAGGGTTGAGGCTGCCGACGGTATTAAGCGTAAATCTGGTCAAAAAAGCGTGGCGGCTAGGCCCGGACTGAGCTTTTTTGCCCACGTTTTGCATTTGCACACATAGGTTGAGGTCGCTTGTTGTGAGCCCCCACCGTTAGCGTAAAAACGCCCTGTTAGCCTGGCGACAGGTTCCTCCTTGTGCTACGCCCCACGAGATACATGGAGCACCCCATCAGGAGTTGAAAGCAGCCATGTTTCCATGACTTGGGACCTCATGTTTGGCTCAGTCGCACACTTTAAATTATTCACCCCAAACTGTGCTAAAATAAGCCAATGTCTAAACCCCCCACCCCTCCCTCCCCATTTCCTGCATCCCTCACCACGCCCAAGATTTGTTTGGATGCTGCAAAGTCCCACAAGGGAAGATTTTTTTTTTTTTTTAAAACAGCTCTGATGCAAATCCACCTGACTGAATTGTCTTGTGCCTTTCCCAGGCTGAGGGTGATGTCGCCTCTCTGAACAGACGTATCCAGCTGGTTGAGGAGGAGTTGGACCGTGCCCAGGAGCGTCTGGCCACGGCCTTGACCAAGCTGGAGGAGGCTGAGAAGGCTGCTGATGAGAGCGAGAGGTGCGTGCATGCCACTTTCCTCTATTTTTAAGTGATACCTGGAATGTAATAGTTTCAACAACAGCCACAGAGTCTGTCAGATGTGACAACAGTAAATACCCGCTTCAGCCTTGCTGAAGTTCAGAGGGTCATAGGTCACTTGTACATCATTTATCCCCATGCTGCATGACTAGATACCCTCTACATGAGATCAAACTAGTTATATAAGATAATGACTTTTCTTTCAGTTGGTTCTTTACAAAGGTGACCACTCCCAAGCATATGTCTCAGTGATGACACATCTGGCCACATGTTGCAATGCAGGGTTGGTACATAGGTCACATAAGTGTTCCCCCCCAGTTTCCTAGGGAACATTGAACAAGGTGGGGCAAGAATCAATATACTTGAAATATTTTTCCGTCATCTTTTCTTTCTGACCTCAATTTTTTCTTACATTCTTACTTATGTCAGCCCAACATTAAAGCTTACTTTGCTGCCTTTGTTTGTTTCATTTTTCCCTCTTTTTCTTTCTGACATCTTTTCTAACTTCAGTGGTGTCATGCATGGACACATAAAAATAACAGTTTCTCCGGACATTCTTCTGTTCCCCAAGACATGCTTTTTGTTCTTGTTTTGAAGCCTTCTTTCACTTAAATCTACTTTTCTTCTTTCCACTGTTCCCACCCCTCCTTAACTTACCGTCAGCCTTTTCATGCAGCCTTAACTCCTACTTATTGGCTTCCTTCCTTCTTCCTGCCTCCCTCCCTTCACAATATTTTTTATTCATGCATCACTTTTTTTTAAACTCAAACCGAGTCATTCCTTGCTATACATCACTTATTTTAAATATCTCCTTTCACTTTTTTGGTACCTACCTGCCACAAACCACTTTAGAAATCACTGTTGGTTGTCGACTGAAATCCTCCAAATTTGATTTATTTAATATATAAAAAAAAAAAGGAACAGCAGGCCAAATGACATGCTCATGAACTAGGATGTCATTTTCAGGTAGTTGACAGCAAGTGGCAAAAGAGCCACTCCCTAAGTTGGATAAAACAGGTGGCTTTTGCTGCCTTATTCATATATCCAGGTTGACATCCTCTTAAATGTTCAATCATTGATTAGTCACTGATACAAAGATGATCATGTCCCAAAATCTGTCATGGTCTCCTTTGTATTTGTGCCACATATAATTTTTTTGTTTTGTTTTGGTAACTTCCCTCTGAAATACCCAAATGACCAACTTTGTCCCCTCAGAGGCATGAAAGTTATTGAGAACAGGGCGATGAAGGATGAAGAGAAGATGGAGTTGCAGGAGATCCAGCTGAAAGAGGCCAAACACATCGCTGAGGAGGCTGACCGCAAATATGAGGAGGCGAGTTTCTCGGCTAAAGGGCTTCTGCTAGACTTTGACATTTTCTGACTCCTATTGCAACTTTGACTTCAGGTAGCCCGTAAACTTGTAATCATTGAGAGTGATTTGGAACGTACAGAAGAGCGCGCTGAACTGTCTGAGAGGTAAGAATAAAAAAAAAAAAAAAAAAAATCTAAATACTCGATTGATTTTGTTCTACGGTATCCAACCAAAACAATAACCCCACAGCAAATGCTCTGAGCTTGAGGAGGAGCTGAAGACCGTACAGAACAACCTGAAGTCTCTGGAGGCTCAGGCAGAGAAGGTAAGACAGCAGAATTGCGGATTGACACGTGACATTTTTGAAGCTTTTAGTTAGATGTTGTAGATGTTAGATGTTGTGACATTTTTTTCTTTGGGTGTGTGCAACTACAGTACTCGCAGAAGGAGGACAAGTATGAGGAGGAGATCAAGGTTCTTACAGACAAGCTGAAGGAGGTGAGGAGGCGCAGATTTGTTCAACAATAATTCAGTAGTTCAATAATTGTTGAGCACGTTTTGAAATTGAACTTTTAAGCTTTTAAATACTTATTTGTAACAATATATAAGGATAATGTTTATTGGATTCTTTTTGTGATAATTGAAATAACTTTTCCTATATTATCAAATGGCCTAATGCTGAAGGTCCATCCACGGCCCAAACATCCTTTTCAGTCAACAAAGGGTTCTAGTTTGCTCTATAAGGAGCTGTTTTGAGTTTTGCTAATGCTTTTTTTCTGTACGCCTTACAGGCTGAGACCCGTGCTGAGTTCGCTGAGAGATCAGTCGCCAAGCTTGAGAAGACCATCGATGACCTCGAGGGTATGAATATATTTAAAATCTTTGCAGATGTCAGAAGAACCCAAATTTAGTTCTTACAAGTGATTCTTTGAAATGTAATACAGTGTCAAATAATTCACACGGGCGTCATGCATTTCAACGGTTTATCGCATGTGAAAAAAGTTGACACGGCCATGCTGTTATTCACACTGGCAGTGGCGGTCGTCACCGTCAGCATTTGGCATTCCCATTCGCTTGCTGTTCAGGGCCGGCAAGTGTCGAGCTGGACGTTTTCTTTGTGACTCCTCCGGAATCTATCACTACCTCAACAGCTGTTGCGTTTCTATTACTGCTCCAGTCCTTTCCATGGTTTATTGTTTGCCTTGGTTGCCTGACTTCATTTCAATATTTCATTTTCCTTCCTCTTTTTTTTTTCTTTTTTCTTTTTTTGTTTGTCTGAATCCAATCTACCACCTGGGTAATAATTCCTCCACTATAGATGAGCTGTATGCCCAGAAATTGAAGTACAAAGCCATCAGCGAGGAGCTGGACCACGCCCTCAACGACATGACTTCAATGTAATTTATCAGGATGCTTGCGTGTGTGCTCAGTGCCCCCCTTTTAGTAGTCTCCTCACAACAGCCTTGACCACTTTAACAAAATAGCTCCCCCTTGTGGTTTGTCTGGGTTTGATAATTATCTTGCTTTGTTTTGTCAAATTATACAGTAGGTGCAGCTCAATAGATTTTAAAAGAATGGACCAGTTAAGTGATTCGTTTGAAAAAGTAACTCATAAATTACAAATTAACTACACAGTTATTTTGTTAAAAGAATGGTGATTTTAGCTTCCATCTACAGAAAACCCCAAATTTATGAAAAAAAAAAATCAAATCTCAAATATAAAAGTAGTTTTCAATTTTAATGCATCTGAGTTTCAGTTTTTGAGTTGAACTGCTGAAATAAACCTTTCTACGAGTAAAATGTATTGCAGTGCACCTGTATGTCCACTAACAGTAGTTATTATTACATTTGGTAACGTCTAATAATACATTAAAATGAAATGCAGTTTTTAGTCACAAATCTCAAAGTGCAACGGTTTCTCTCATGCCTTCATCCAAATTCTCCATTTTGCTTGCTTCATTCTGTCTTTTTTTTTTTTCTTCCTTTTTTTGTTTCTCATTTTCTCCTGCAGCTAAAAATGTGCATCTCGGAAGCCTCATACTGGTTCGTCATCATCTATCTGTGCAGCGCTGCCTCCATTTACTGTCTTCTGTCCTGTCTTTGCTGCCCTCTACTGCCACTTTTCTGTACACGATGGGCCATCGCTGCTGCAACCACCGCTCTTTCATGCACACCTTTCAAGCTGTTTTACTTTACTGTGAAATAAAACTCCTTCCATCTGTCATCTCTTTCCCCTTTTTCCTCCAGCAAGTTTCACCATTTGTCATTTTTTAAGTTTTGTCTTGCTGTCTTTGTGTTTTAATTTATTATGTTGAGTAGCTTTTGAATAAACTACTAAGCTCCTCTCCCATTCACTGTTCCTCGTTTCTTTTTGGGAGGACTATTTTGAAAAGGAGTTTTGTTGGAAATTTAAATACTTAAAACAATGGCACCTTTGAGGTCAAATGCAAAATGGTTTGCGGAAAATGGTGCTAAATCCAGGAAATAACAATAGAGCACTTCAAGTTTTGATGTCAAATTGCTACCATCATAAAACTATTGACAGTACATTGAATAACATTAACCGTTTGTTATGGTCATGTGCATTGTTTGCTATCAGTTATGAGTTTTTTTTTTGTTTTTTTTTTTAAGTTTGCACAAAAGGTGCAATCCCCTCTGAGCTTCTGCTTCGTCCTCTGTCCTGCCATTACAGTCTGGTCTCCACTATGGCACCGATGCATTAACTCTATCCATGTTATTTAGTCTCATGTTTGTTTGTTGCCCCCATGACCAAACAATATATACATATGACTGCTTTAACTAAAGAGTTCTTTCTGTTATGAAATAATGTATTTCATGGGCAACAAATGCTATGTTGGCTAGCTCACGCCGACCAAAAGTTCAAATGTTACAAACTACTAACTATCTTCTTCTTTGTTTTGTCTTTTGTGACTAACCTGTCATTTTCTCCTCTCCTTCTCTTTCACCTGCCTTCCGACTGTCAAGACCACCTTTACAAGCAGCTTGAAAAAAACCGTCATCTCACCAATGAACTACGGGTAGCCTTAAATGAGGCGTGAGGCTGTCCCCTTTGCATTTATTTCCGTCACAAATGTCCTCATACTTTGATGCTCTGGTGCGCATCTTAAATCAATGGGTGCTTTCATTTGGCAGGAGACTGGGGAGGAATATACTTTTGGACTCTTATTATGCATGCTCCTAGTTGACTCCTTGGCGGAAGGTCAGACGCTGAAACATTTTCATTGCGTCTGGTTTTTGCTTTTCTCAGTTACTGTCAGGGCTGTGGCACAGTAATTCGTCAGCATTTGAAAGAAGCTGATATTATGAGGGTTGCTTTAGGTGTTCTTGTTAGATGGACCTATGCTATAGAAGTAAACAGAATCAAAGCTAATGATTTACACGCTGTCTGAACCCACTGACCACTCAGTACGATCATGTTGTTGCTGTTACACTCAAACCCAGCAGAAGTCAGTAAAGTGCGTTTCCAACTTTTACCTGTGTGAACTCCTTCGGCTGACTCGACAAAAGTTTCCAATATGGAATTAACTCTACTTGTGTGCCTTGATCTGTGCTAAAAACTCAGAGGCATTGGTGCATGGTGTGCATTGCAACTATACTCTTCTCAGATTTGGGGAACTCTGCTTGCCAATTGAACGGAAACACTGGAGCCACTTGCTACACGCCCGCAAATTGTAAAATGTTCAATTCGAGAGTGGCACGTTGGTTGCTCTGTAGCTGTCAGCACTCTGGCATTTCTCAGCCAGCCCCTCTCCCATTGGATGATTCCTCTGACATCACTGCAATGCCACTCTAATTAAACAAAAAATTCCCACTCCACAATTGTAGCCTTCATCCAACAATAAGCGAGTTTTTTTTAAAGGTAGATCTTCCTGAAGCCAAGCTTTTTACTTTGCCAGAAACCTAAAAGTATGGATGCAGTCTCATACTGACTATAATTGTAATGTTTGACAAATTATTACACTGGCAGCTGCTATAAATGTCTTAACTCATGTCCTTAGAGCGATGACTACAGCCCTGCCTCCAACTGAAATGAAAAATATTCTAAAGTTAAACTTAAAATTGTATCCAATAATTGAAAACTAACGCCTGTGGTTTGCACTTTGTTTGTAACCAGATTGTCTGTCTGCAAGTGTGTATAGTAAAATCCTGTCTAGAGCTTCCTGTTTGTGTTTTTGATGTTGTGTTTGAACGGGTCTTAATGCTGCCATGCTATATTAACAGATAAACTTGGCCGTGCTAAAGAAGAAAACCTGCGAGTAAAGCAGTCGCTGGATCAGACTCTAAAGGAGATCTGTAACATTTGACCAACAACGACATGACTGGCTCTGGCACAACATGGCTGCCGTAAACAACACATTTGCGTATCCTCAGACCTCATTCAGAAACGACCTACTGTAGATCAACTCTATAACTGCACATAATTCATTGTATGTCTATTTGTTGAAAATGAGCACTTTTTTTCAGGGGAAAACACATCACTTGATCAGCCACTAAGTCAAGGAAACTTTTATTGACCTCTTATGTATCTGCTGTTTTTTTTTTCTCCCCCCATTCAACAAATAATTTACATTGTGATTTTTTTTCCTCCACTTGATGCTAGCACAGTTCACTGAATACACACAGACCAAATATTTGCACTCTGAACTCACATTTTGTTTCTTTAGCTGTTCTCCGTTATACCAGTTGTATGACAATGAAAATGTTAAAATCATGAATAAATTGTTAAATCAAGTCGTTGCTTCGTGTGTGGCTTTATTTAAAGGAATAGTTTAGAGCTGTACACGTTCGTTAAGAAAAAATATAGTGTATTTTTTAACAACGAGGCCGAAGGTCCCCCCCCCCCCCCCCCCCCCCCCCCCCCCCTCTGATTTAGGACGGGAAATACTCAAGCAATAATCCTCACAGCAAAAACACATCGACTGTTAAATCTAGTAAACAAGATATCAAATAAATTGTCGAAAGGCTTTTAATTTTCTCGTATTAATCTTTTCCAGCATTTGTCTTCATTTGTTTACGTCGCTTGTTGTCACCCAATTCATCCTGGCCGATAGAGGCAGTGTTGTCTTTTGACTTTCCCCCCCATTAACACTTCCGGATCAAACATCAAATTACGTAGCGGGGCAGCTTTTTTTCAGGCGAACTTCACGATTTGAGAGGGAAGATGGACAATAATAATCCTGGTTTTGACATTCCTCCATTAAATAACAAGGCGACGTATGTACTCAGCAACGTTGTGGAGGTCGTCGAGCGAATTCTAACTTTCGTGCCGACCAAATCTCTGCTACGAATCGCTAGGTAACGAAACGATTTCTTGCCCAAGTAACAAAACTCGAAATGCGCTCAACGTGGCCGGGGGAAGTGAAAGTGTTATTCTAAGACTTGAATAACTTTTACATAATTTTGCTAGCGTCAACGAACGTAGATTAGTTGCAAACCGCCAACTGTCAGCAGCGTGAATGTTTTCCATCGCTAGCAACGCTAACTATGTTTTGTGTGGTTCAATTCCGAAGTGTGTGCAGACTGTGGAGCAACTGTGCCCGGCGAGTGCTGAGAACTCAGCAGCAGTTGACATGGGTGTCGGCTTGTGGGCCCTCAACCACGGAGGTTCATGTCCTCTGCAGCAGCCTGGCTGAGGAGGTGGAGGTAAGCCACACAAGCATACCAGCTACAGATTTACGGAAGTTGCGTTTCTTTTTCATACCCTAACCCTAACCCTAAATATACACTTTGTTGAGCATACCACAAGTCAAGTTTCTTCATTCCGTTCTTCATCACAAAAGCACTCAATAATTTTAACAACCCCTCATTTTACAAGCAAGGAAAAACTCAAAGAATGGACCACAGATCAATGAAGTTCTCTTCCAGGATGACCAGATGGCAATGTATTCCAAATGGGCAACTGTCATCAAATTCTTGCTGATGCAATGGGAATTTAGAACCATGTCAAGGCATGATCCTTCATAGCAATGCGTGAAGTCACACGCGGGGACAAAGTTGTACCCTTTATAATGTGCAACTTTATCAAGAACAGCAAAATTTCATGTTTTTTTCCCTTTGGGCCTGGTAGTTTCCGTCAACCTAGGATATTCAATAAATAACACATAAGGAAGAAAGACAAGGGGCTTTAGATTCCTATTGCTTACTAGGAAAATGGACAGGTAGGTAGACAGCAGGTCTCTCACCACTCTGCCTACACCTCGTCAAGTTTCTTTCTTTTTTTTTAATTTTTTTTTATTATAGTAGCCCGCAGTTACAATCATTGCCACCTTGAAGGTTCAGCAATGTGACAGTCATCAAACAATAGTGTTGTGTGTGTGTGTGTGTGTGTGTGTGTGTGTTTGTTTGTTTGTTTATGTGTGTAGGTGTGTGCTACCAGTTCTTAGTTCTGTTTCCATAAAGGTCATCCACTGACCGTTCTGTTCCGTAGTTACGTCACGATGCCTCCCTTTCTCTTGAAGCTGCATGAGTCATGTGCCTTCTTGTGCATGCGTCTTTTCACAGACAACTTTGTTCAAATTAGTTAACTGTATACTGCTGAATAAAGGCTTTGTAATACAACAAGAGAAAATATGGGATAACCTTTGAACATGTATTCCAACATGAACCGGATCTGTTATTTATTTATTTATTTTTTTTAGAAGAGCTACATACAAGACAATGGGCTGCCTTTCAAGCCACAGTATCAAAGTCAGAGCCACATTTTGTGAGGAAGTCAGCTAATCCTACAAAATAAAGTGTACTTATGGTACAAGTAACACAGGAGTGTACAAGTAACATATGACACAAATGGCTTTGCCACACTTTTGTTTTGAAATTATTTATGTGTGAATGTGAAACCCATTGTCCTTGTAATACGAGACATATATCTGCTTTGTTGAACTTAAATAAGTGTTTCCCTAACATTATTGCTTGTATTTCCAGAAAGTGTTTCTCCTGCCCAAATTGGTCATAGCGATGATGGACTGCGAGGCTTTCAAGCTTCCAGGTTACTGCTACAGACAGAAAAAATGTTTGTATTCGTTAACAAACATAGTATTTTGGTGCATGCTTAATAATATTGATCCAATGTACAGCTGTAAGCAATCTATTTTTTCTCTCTCCCAAAGCAAAGCGGAGCCGGCAGACTCCAGTTGAGGAGCTCATTCAGGTCTTCCCGAAGAATTGTGAAGTCTTGGGGATTACTACACCAGGAATTGTCTGTAAGTTTTTTCTTTTTCCTGTTTTAGAGATGCCAACCTTAGCGCTTTCAGCTAAATTTGACCAGCCTGCAGGCATCGTCACGTTTTGCTAGGTGGAGATTGTAGGACGTCATTATTTCTTTCCCTGCATTATACTGTACATATACAATTTTATACAAAAATTCTGCACTGTACTGTACATATACATGTTTACAAAAAAATTTTTAAGCCACCCTACAGGCATAGCCACATGATATTTGGGAGTCAACTGTAATAACATATTGACCACTACCAAGCATGATTACTTGTTACGATGAAGATTTTCTTTCTCGTGCATTATGTGCAAGGCACACTATAAAAACCTAGCGAGTATTCATGGTCACTTGTTGCTAGGCAGATTTATATAGACAATCTTTTGTGCACTGGTATCATCAGTGTAGAACTTTAAATTTAAAGTAGTTAGCCAATTATCAGGTATAGTTATTTGTTGCCAGACAGATGGACAGACTTTGTTTTGTGGACATTACCGTTTTTTTTTTCTTCCCAATGTTTGCTCATATAATGGTTTGTACCAAGAAAAGAAAAATAAATCAAGTTAATCTATGGCTATGCAGAAATTTTGGGTTTCCATCTCTGTGAACATAAGCCTAGTTAAAAAAACAGAAACAATAAACAAAAGACAAACATCAATCACTCCGTCTATGGGATTTCTTCATCAAGTTCAGGTTTTAAGCTCAACAAACAGCAAAGAAAGGACCTGTAAAATCTACGCCGGAATAATGCACACCTTCCGGGCAACTTGAGAAGAGGGATCGCCCGCTTTTCCGCTGACGGCTTGGCATTAATCCATGCCGCCGGTGCCGAGTCGGGAGGGCTGGCACCCCCCAGCCCCCCCTGATAAATGGCCTTGTCTGCAGTGCCCCACGCTCGCCATTTCTCCACATAATCACAACCCTGCGGAGAAGTGACTCTCCATCAGGCTGGCTCTCCTTGGCGAGGATGATGGCTTGTCAGCCTGCCATCGTCTATCAGACCTAATGGCGGCCCCGGCTGTTTGCCATAACACTCATTTATTGGTGATATTGCTGCTGCGACGGGGGTGGGGGGGTCGGCGCAGGGTCGCCGTTGCTCTAATTCAATTGGAGGAAATCTGTGATTAGATTATGTATGGCAATGTACGGAGGCTGGGATGACATGCAATAGGTTTCCTTATAGCCTGAAGTACAAGTTATTTATGCATGTTTGTTATCGACTACAGGCCATTGAGAAATGGTCCGCAGAAGGGAGCAAGCGGGAGAAATGAGACATCCACGTATGAAATGTTTGCTATAATATTCATTGTCTGTAGCACATTAGCAAAATAGCCTTTAAAAGTAATATTGAGTGAGTTTTCTAGACTTTTATTAAAAACAGTCCTTTTTTTCCCCAAATTGAAAATGTTTTTTTTTATAATTTGGTTGCTTGTTCAGTGAGAGTCCATAACATGTCAGAAAATGTGTCTAACATTATTGTTTATAGTTATCGTATGCTACTTTCACAGAGAGTTTTATGTGATATCACACAAGCAGTCTTAAGTGTGGGTCAGGAAGGTGAACGGGATAGAACTTTTCCCCCGGCCGTTCTCAGCTTTCGTAAACGAGCAAATTGCGAGTGACCTACCAGCAAGTTGTAAGCGAGCGAGCAATATAGCAAGCAGGTGAGATCATACAACGCTAATCTACGTTTGTTTTGAGCTACGCCGCACATGTTTGGTGTGTTTATTTTTACGCTGATTTATATGCCCAGTGGTATCAAAGACAACATCACTTCCAAACTTGTATGATCTCATCTGCTTGCCTTAGTGCGATCGCGCACGAGTGAATGAGACAGACAAAGCTTGTTTGTTCTTGAGTGCGTCAATGTAAAATGACAGAATTCACATTTTACTTTTAATTGATACACATAAGGGTTGAAAATAATCGCTGTAAAATGACAGAATCCACATTGCACCATTAAATGATATTAGCTGAATGATTCATTTAATCTTTTTTTTTTTTTTAAATATGGTTATTTTATATTGTGGCCATATTTCAATTAAAACCTATTGTGCTCACGGAAGTTTTGTTTCGATTTTATTTCCATATTTTAATTTAGCATTGTAAATGTTATGATCAACGATTAATATCAATGATAAGCGGCTAAGAAAATGGATGGTGTGTTCATGTTTGCAGTAACCCCAAGCGGCTCTCGCTCCAGACCTCCCGAGGAGCATCAGGAAGGAGAGGCCGGCTTTGCCATCATGTTCCCAAGCATGGAAGGCGTCCACATTAGGCCTTTTCACTTCTGCCAGAAGTCTCTCTCGCCAAGCGCTCTAAAAGAAGCAGGTGAGTGGAGATCAATGAATATAAACAACATTGTTTTCATGTTAACAATGCAAATGCACTTTTTGTCTATACAGTGGTTGTTTCTAGCTTTATTTTGAGATGACTTTTACAAAATGTCTTGTCCCAATAGGACTAACCGACAACCCGGAGTTGAGAGTGGTGTTTCTGTTTGTCTATGAGGCATATAAGACTGGAGGGGCACGTTTCCTTGACCAAATCCTGGAGCCTCTGGCCAAGAGCAAAGCTCTAATCGCAGGGGGACTTGTAGAAAGTGTCTTTCCTGCCAGGCTCTGGTAAGAAAAAGCAAGCAGATCTTGGTGTGTATGTAGTTTTTCCTCATATAGTGGCAAAGGTTGTTTATTTACTCATTGCTGTGGAGTTTGCATGTTGTCCCCGAGCCCATGTGGGTTCCTTCTGGGCACTCCGGTTTCCTCCCACACACCAAAAACATGCATTGCAGGTGCATTGGACATACTAAATTGTCCTTTAAAGTGATTTGGTGTGTGATGGTTGTTTGTCTCTGTGTGCCATGCAATTGCCCTGGAATTGGCTGGCATCCAGTTCAATGTGCCCCCCCTGCCTATTGCCTGAAGTCAGATCGGAGAGGTACCAGTAAGCCTGCGACCCTTATGAGGATAAGTGGCGATAGAAAATTTTAGGATGGATGGAAATATTGCACATTGCTTACAAATGTGTAAAAGCACCTTCTTACGTGTCACAGCACAATTTTTTCCTTTAATACAAGGTTCCCCAACCATTTTATCAAATTTTATCGAATTTAAAGTGCTCAACATTAACGACAAACTAATGGAAGCCCTCAGCTGGTTTCTCTCTTCACACAGATGTGAAAACAATTTTGAAAAATTTTCCCTCTAAAACAGGTTTTAAATTCATTTTTGTCACAGACCATTTTGTAGCTACAACTCCCCTTTCAGGAGACTGCGGAAAAAGACATCACAGTTGTTCTTACAACAGAAGCCACAATTTGAGGAAATTTAGTTTTTATATCACTGCCAACGTTTTAAGTTGATACTGTATAGTCAAGCAGGCGCATTGTAATTTTCTATCCGTGACATAATTCCCGCCCTTTTTAGCTGTAGCCAAGATGCGTACGGCGTGATGGGCCTGGCTCTGAGCGGCCCAAAAGTGCAGGGCGCCTCGGTGCTCTTGGACCAGAATGTCAACAGCCCCAAAGCGGCGGAAGCCACCATCCGCAGGCTGAAAGCTGCCAAAATCCCCGAGAGGAACACCTTGGGGTTCATGTTTGCCTGCATTGGCAGAGGGCAGAATTACTACAGTAACCAAAGCAACGTGGAGGCCGACGCCTTCCGAAAGGTCTTCCCTGAAGTTCCGCTGTTCGGCCTTTTCGGTAACGGCGAGATTGGTTGCGACCGCATCGTCAAAGATGACTACACGCTGTGCGACAGCGACACAGACTGTCTGCAGCACGAGTACACCACGGTCATGGTGCTGGTCCATCTGGGTTGATTGCGCAAAACGAACGTGTGACCACCACCAATTAAGACGAAAAGTATTCGGAATTAACTCTTCAGCTGCCATTTCAATGGCAACCGCTGGGACACCGTTGTGTTCCTATTAACACTTCCAATAGGATAACACTGATCATCTCTTGTAGTATCCTACTTTGATGTAGCATTATTGTAAAACGTGTAAATATTTCGCTTAATCTTTTGGAAGTATTTCAGGCAAATTTAGATCACCTTACAGGGTTTTTCCTTTAAAAAAAAAAATCCCCTGAGCTAATTGTAAAAGTTTCTGAACTAGCGAAGGCACTTTTTTCTCCCTGTACGAAGAGATGTCACTTTCCTTTCATAAAGCCAAGGCCGTTTTCATACACTGTGAATCCCACAGAGCTTTTGTGTGGACTAAAGCCCCTTTACAAAAGCCAACATTTTTCTGTATTTTCCCTCATTATTCCCATTCAAACGCAACAAAGTTGTTATGGCAATTTTCCGCCTTCCAAAATGGTGACTATTTAAGGTTGAAGAACTGATGCTCTGATGCAAATGCAATCTCTTTGTCTATATAGTCTGGACATCGTTACCTGGCGCGGCATTTCAGGCTTATTTTTCCATCTTATGCAAAAACAGAAGACAGATAAAATAGTACGTGCCCTTTTTTGCAATACCAAAACATTTGTAAGAAGCAAACAAAAGTGAAGTTCAACAAGTTTCCTGCCCAGAATGGTGACAGTTGTTATGGTCCTTTTGTGGTGAAGGTGCAATTTCCACACTTATCTATGTTGAATTGTCACGTAAATATTGATATTAGCTGTTGCTGTCTATTGTTTGAAGAGTTCAAATATTTTTGCTTAAGAATACTGTAACGATTCTTATGTTTGTTTTTTTCACCCACCAAATACTTCCGTGAGGTAACTGTTAAGCTCTACTTAAAGAGCTGTAACAGCTGTCAAAACTCATATTGACTCTCAATATATTACAAAAAGTACAGCTTCCTTGGAAGTAAATGTGCTGTATAAGCTCCTTTTTTGTGCTATTTTCATCTGGGTGGCAAAGTGCACTTTTCTACACGATGTGCCAAAATAAAATCTGTTGAAATCTACGCTCAAATAAAGTAAGATCGAAAACAAAATGATTCATGAGGCGTTTACGTACTTTGTGTTTTTGAGCTCCCACGCTGTGTAACGAGCGTGTAACGTGGTCAGCAGCTATTGATTGATGTGCACGCTAACCATCGGCTGGCTAATGCAGATGAGTGACAAACGCTTAAGCCAATTGCGGACGAGGCAAACCCTCTACTCCCATAGTATCTTTATTTTTGGAAACCATAAAAACGCTCTCGACAGCCGAGAGGAGCGACCTAGCGGGCGTAAAGCTAATAATAATCTAAAAAGGGGAGAGAAAAAAAAACATCAGTGGCTCTGCACAATCGACAATCGTGAGGGAAGCTCGTTGAATGCTTGGCAAGCCCCTGTTCTTTTTTTTTTTTTTTTTAAACACGTCGTGACCGGAGCGATGCAAATGTCACACGAATCATCGGCAAATGTCTTTATTATGCCGTTGGGGTAAGAATTCGCCCACTGTGCTACCGTGGAAGGACGCCGGATACCCGTTTCAGCACCCGGACAGTTCCTCGTTCTTGTTCCCGCCTCCTCCTCCTCCGCGGGACTCCCGCTGAGCTCGCCGGGGAAGCCCTCCGCCGATCGGCGGCGTCATCTCATGGCTCCCGTGCTGGTGCTGGTGCTGGTGCTGGTGGTACCGAACCGGGATGCGGCTACTACTACAATGCCGGGCCACGATGCGTGTCGCGTTTGAGGTTCGCTATTGGGGAGCTTCCATTCTTCGACCATGTGAGTCCCACTCAGGTAATCGCTTTCTCCTTCCACATAACGCACTTCTGTTAGTTTTGGGGGGTGGTTAAAAAAAAAAAAAAAAACAGGACATTTTAACCAGCACGGCTTCAAATGCTCAAGCAGGAAGTGATAAGTCGTCAAAAGTTTTGATACAAAATGTCGGTGTCGTTGAAGTATTTTTTTTTAAACCAGACCTTAATAACCTCAGCGAGTTGAACAAGAGCTAAATAACTTTGACGTTATCATAGCAGTGTTAATTTAGCAATATTGCACTTTTTAATCGTAGTTGTTCTATCAATTACTCTCGTTGGGAATTATGCTAATCAAAGCTACTCTGCTTGGTGAAAAAGCGTTAGCAGTGGAGTTAATCCAATTTCGAATTTTATTATGTATTTTGTGATTGGTTATAGGATCAATTAATGTTTATATTTTACACTGTGTAATTTAATATGTGGAGGAAACGGTTCAACTTCAAGTCAATGCAGTCGCACCACAGCAAATTAACACCACACTCATTAATACATAAATACGAAATATACTGTATTTTTAAAGCCACAAAAACTCAAATGCCATAGACCAGGGGTTTGCAACCTTTAATATTCAAAGAGCCATTTTGCCCCCCATGGGTCACACGAATTAATGATAGCCACAAAACATTTTTCATATCTGAAGAGAGGTTAACATTATATATAAATTGATTATAAAATGATTTATTGTGTGTTGCTGCCTGTTCTGAGTGACTTGAATCAGACAACTTTTAAAAATCAAATTTGACTGTGTTTCCCAACGTTTTACTCGTATGATTGTCTAAATTCTAAAACGGTTTAATTTTAAGAGTGCCACTGTCACCCTATTTACATTTAGAAAACCAAGGAACTATTGTAGTTTACATTTAAATTAAGTGCTCATTATTTTCCAAAGTTACAAAGAGCCACAGCGGTAGAATAAAAGAGCCACATGTATCCCTGGAGCCCTTGGTTGCAGACCCCTGCCACAGACCAGAATGATGACTTTTGTGGCAGCTGTCAACTAAGATTGAGCATTGTCTTTACAAGGCATCTATACTACATATCCCTCTTTTGTTTTATCTCAAATAATCACGCAACTGTAGTAATATTGCAACTGGTGAGTAAGAAAACCCTCAGTTCTTGGCTGACAAAACCACTCAGATGTTAATATATGATACACAAATCCGTACTACAACACCTTGAATGTTGGCATTGTTGCCCAAGGCTAACCCCATCCATCACAAAGGGTTTATTTCCTACCACTGTCACGTCAAGCGATACAAAGCGATACTGTGTTGACTTTTTTTTTCCTCCCCTTTTGTTTTTAATGTCACTTATCAATCTCAATGTGTTCTACACAACAGGTTCAACATGAAAGCAGCATATTCACAGTGAATTATAGCCCTAGAAAAGGTGTGGAAAAGTGGCAATAAGTATCCTTCCCTCTCACCAGACGACATGGCTAATGCTGGGTAAGGTTACATATATACTGTACGCACAGATACACACGTACACATACATGTTAAGTGGTTTTCTGCCACTACTCAGCTATTAACTATTGAATGCCATTCTAGTTTTCGTGATTAAATAAATACATTTCTTGATTTAATAAATAATTATAAAGAAATGTCATCATGTAGGAATATTATTTCTTATCATTATCTTCCTTTAGGTTATTCAAAATAAATCTTGCTCTGTTAAAAGGAATAGCACACTGCAAGTACCACACTTCCAGAACTCTGATATAACATCATGGTTTAGCTGTTATGAAAAAAAAAAACTGCAAAAAAACTGGTGCTCTCAGGAGATTAAAAAATGGAAAGATGAATTACTTATCACTCTACTTTTATCTAAGGTGGGCATCTTTTTTTTCTATTTTCTAGTTTCAATTTCACAGTAATTGGACCAACATTTCTCGCATGCTTTTCCATTTTCATGTCTTCCTTCTGCCCTCCCACTCAAAACAAGATACAGTCATAATGAATTCACCATTAATAAAGTAGAGATTAAAAATTAGATCAACACAATTAAAAAAAAAATAACTGACTGTAATTCATTAAATGCCATTATTCTGTCAAACTGACACCTCTACATACACCGTTGACTGTAACATTAGTAAAGCATAGCTAACCGGCTGGTCCATTATAGGATGTAAAGTCGGGTCACTATAGCAACTAATTTTTTTCTGGTGTTCAAAAGATATACACAATGTCTTCTTATTTTACTGGTAATATGAAGAGCATGATAAGTTCAACACAATATTGACTCAAATGCTTAGATGGGCAAGGTTACTGTAGCCTGTTGTGTTTTCTGCTGCTTTGGCTCTTTTCTTTCACTTTAAACCCTAATTTAGTTGCCAATAAAATCCCAGAGGTTCAGCAGACACAACATCTTTTGCCTCATCTTCACTTTCGGATGCGAAAATCCATATTACTGCATGTATGATTCTGCAGAAATGCTCCCCTCTTTTCGATTAACCCTGCTCACAATGCCATGAAGTTAGAAATCAGCAAAGGTTGTTTCAGGAATATCTGCTTAGTGCTAGCTTGTTTGTACCAAGTTGAACCCGTTCGCCGTTGTTGATCGATGTCAAAAGTTCATTTTATTGGGCTGGGAGTGAATGGGTTATTCTTTTTGTCACTATATGTCACTGGTATATATCCGAGAATAAAAATGCCTTCCTTGCAGTAAATAACTAAATCTGCCATTTCTTGGAAGAACATTTAACTCATTCACTGCCATTGACGGCTTTTTTATGTGTTCAGTTGTCTATTTGCTACACAGCCTCTATTGAGTCACAGTGCAACTCTTTATGGATGAACTATAGTATGACTTTCCAGTTATTATGGTTACAATTTATGCAAGCACAAATCTTGCGCTTTATGACAGGAGTTGAGCCAATCAAATGGTCTATCTATTCTGAGCATCTTTGCAAGTGGGTAGGTGTTGTGAGGCAGGCAAGAGGTGATGAGAAAAGAACGTGAGAGAATAAACACTTTAATTTCGATCAAAGCAGACCGGTAGACTAATGGTTAACACTTCTGACTTGCAGTTCTGGGTGTGAATTTAGCCTCCTCTCTTTTACATTTCTGTCAGTAAAATTCTATATCAATTGGAAAAAAGGCTTTTGTCAAATATTTGCTTTGATGAAAATTGAAATTTCCTGAACTCATCAATTGCAGATTTCTGCTATATAATGAGTTGAGACATGAAGTGTTTGTATTGAAAATACTCATACATATTCATAAGTCTGTTTTCAGCGCATCTTGTTAGGTAATCAAAATCTAATCAAATTCAATTTTATTCACAAAATTCATTCTGTAAGGCATCTATCCCATTATTCTGTCATTTACTGCCATCTACCCGATGTGCCTCGTTCAGCAACCCCACTTTATGGCGTCTTTATTAGAATGATTTTCATCGGGTAGTAGATCTATTTCTGAGGGTCTGTGTGAGGGTGAGTCATGATTTATGAACAGTGTCCAATAAAAGTTTAAACTTGTATTAGTGCATGGAGTTCACCCTAAACTACTTTGAACTGTTGCCAGTCTAGTGATTAGCAGTGTGGTTCTCAAACTTTTTTTTTCACCTTTGTGAAAGAGGAAGTATGCGTTAACCAGCATAGAGTTTTTTTTTTTTTTTTAAAAACAACTTTAAACAGAGCACTTTGCCATTAGTGCCAAATTCATTAAACCTTTGGAAGTATATCTCTTGTGGTATCTCTACACAGATTTTATTTAGAGCCTCCAGAAGATGAGTCGTGTAGCATCACCTGTTTTATTTCTGGCTCATTTGCCCTAAAATTTTGACACTAATGAGTGCGCATCCGTATAAAACTTTGTAGGATATAGCCATACAACATTTTGCAAAGCAATCACTTTAACACCAATTAGAAAGAAGTTGCATTATAGGCCAATCAATTTGCTCTTAATTTGAAATGAAAAAAGAACTGTTCCTGTAATGACATTAACTAGAATTAAATTATGGTTGCTGATATCTGCAGAAACCCTGTTAAAATATCACATACTGCTGGATTAACGCATCAGTCTTACAGTTTAAAGGGTTAAAATTTAGCCACAGGTCTCTCATATGCCCTAAGTAGACTTTTGCTCATTTATAAATCTGAACTAGGTAATGTTTATTGAAAAAAACAATATGCATGGACTCCCTCATTTGCAAATAAAAAAAAAAAGAAGATGACTGGCATCATGAGCTAGACACTCAGACTTTCTGGATGAAGAATATTCTTCAGTGGTTCTGCCTCGCAGTTACTTACATGACCTTCTGTTTTGGCCGCTGAAATCCCCAGAGCAACTTTTGTCTCGTAATGACCTTTCCTACCTGGCGCTCAATATTACAGTCCGCTATTTAATTTTATCTGCCTCCCTCGGGGAGATTCCACTCCCCTGAATATCACTTCTTTCTTTGTGTGTGTGCGCGTGCATGTGCGTGTGTGTTCCATGGCTCGTTAGTGTGTACATGTGCTAATGTTGCTCAGACTATTCGCAATTACCAAGCTGCTTTTAGTGCTAGAGCGTCAGGGGGTCTCAGAAAGGTCATGACGTGTGTGAGTTACAGCGCAAAGCACAGCAATAAGATGTATTTGTTGAAAGCTTGGCACATCTAAGTTAATGATTTTGTATTGTTGCATCCATTATTTCTCCCAGCTAATCATTAAAATTAAATGAATCCAATCAAAACAAAAGTCAGGAGCACAAGAAAAAACAACAATGATTTATCATTGCTGTACAACAGAAATTAAGTATTTGAATTTGTATCTTTTTTTGTTTTGTTTTAATTTAAACAATAAGTTTGCTTCTTAGGTTCTCTCCGGGCACTCCGGCTTCCTCCCACGTTCCAAAAACATGCATGGCAGGTGTATTAGACATACTAAATTATCCTTAGGTGTGATTGGGTGCATGAATAATTGTTCCTCGCTTTGTGCACTGCAATTGGCTGGCATCCAGTTCAAGGTGCCCCCCGCCTAGAGCCCGAAGCTCGGATGGGACAGGCACCAGCAAGCCTGCGAATCTTGTGTTATACACACATATTTCCATATTTTAGTTATAAATTATTTCCATCAGCATAAACATAGGCTAGAATGCCAGTAGTTCCTATTTTAATTTGCCAGAATGCACATTGTAAAAGTGCTCTCAATATAAACTCTGTGCCACTGGATTCTTTGCCAGATTTTGTGATGTGGTCAGATTTGAACTTCAGATCCTTTAATCATTTTATGTGTACAGTGATTATTATTGTCATAGTTGTTGCTGCTTCTTTCTGTGGGGATTGATGTGGAAGAAATGTTGTGGCTGGAAGTGTGACTAGTAAAGCAACCCTGTGACATCTATCTGCAGGCTGTGAATGGGGATCAGTAAAGCAAGCACTCAGGGATTTGTCACGTATGTGCCACACACTGCGAGCTGTCCCATTTTCATTATTCAAACAGTGCAGGTAGCATCTGCCTGCATTCCCTCGCACGTTATTGTATTTTCTCATTTATTTGTTTGCACGTTTGTGGTTGCGTATACACAAGCGTAGGCGGCATTGCTTACACACACAAGTTGCTGAACAGACAATAAAAAGTTGAGGTCTGCACAAGCCCCCCACCACCACCACCACCCTCAATATCAATTTTGTTGAATTGCACGATACATATTGCGTTTGCCGTATGAGTCAATAGCATCCCGGCCTTGGGTGAATTTATTTTTGTGTATCTTCAAAGAAATGTGAGGCGCGCTCGCTGCGGGAAATAATCCCATCAAATTGGGATGAGGGCAGCAGCTCTTGAGACAAGACTGCAATAACATCCATTGCTTGGTCAAAGATCTTTTCATTAACAAAGGGGGGAAAAAAGTGAAAGTAATACAATCGTCATATCAGCCGCTTTGTCTCTTGTATTATTCTCATCTGGTGCTGAATCATTTTCTAATTTAGATCATTTATTTTTGATGTTTTATGTCAAAATTCAAATTATTCATCCTCTAAACCAGTGCTTCTCAACCTTTTTTCTCTGATGTACTCCTGTGAAATATCTTTCCAGCCAAGTGTCCCTTAACCAGTGCAAAGCATTTTTGAGTTAAAAACAAAATGCAACAACAACCAAAAAAAAAACTTAAGACACACCATCATTGTCTGATTTATTAAACTTTAGACCATTTCAAACTGCATTTCTATTGGTCCACAAAAAACAAAATCAACCTGAAGTGTCCTCTTTTGGATCAAAAAGAAATAACTTCATTATTAATCAATATTTTTCCAACAAACCATTATCAATATAAAGTGTCAGACCTGTTTTCAGAAGAAAATCTAAATACATATTTGTCCACAGAAAATATTCCCTGTTTCGGGGTTACAGAAGAGATCTGTTCACAAAAGTAAATCATTAACTTAATAAATAAATAAATGTAAGTCCACAAAATATAATCAACATCAAGTACCAGATCTGTTCTCAAAAATAAATAATTAACTATCTACATATATATATATATATATATATATATATATATATATATATATATATATATATATATATATATATATATATATATATATATATATATATATATATATATATATATATATATATATATATATATATATATATATATATATATATAATATTTAGCCACAGAAAAATATTCAACATAAAGTGTCCTGCTTTAGGATTACAGTAGATGTGTCTTCACAAAAATAATCAACTTAATTGTTAATAAATATTTGTGCCCTCCCATAAAAAAAAACAACATAAAGTGTCAGACCTGTCCAAAAAGAAATAAATATGAATAAATATTTGTAAACAGAAAATATCCAACTAAAAGTGTTCTCCTTGGGGATCATGGTAGAGATGTGTTCACAAAAATAAATCATTAACTTGACAGGTAACGAGAGGTGGCACAACATACGTTGGGTCCAACCGTTCCAGTGTGGGTAAGAATCTGGCGTTTATACAGTAAATAAATTGAATTATCTACCGAACATAAAATGTGTCTTATGAACTTATATTTTCCTGAATCAATTAATAAATTCAATAATTGTTTTTAAAGGAATTTTGCATGTTTCAGGTGTCAGGTGTCAAACTCCAGTCCTCAAGGGATCCCTATGCTAAACCTTTTCAGATATTATCCTACAAATACTGTATAAATATGGCAGGCTAGCTGTATTGTAACATACTCCATCAATATCAATAATGCGCCACTGGCATCGGGTGAAATCCTTGTATGGAGAAATTTTTCAAGAGACTCCCAAAATAGCAAATTTATCACTTATTCTTATATATAATGTGTGCATTTGAGTGTTTCTAGGAATATATAGTAGCTACTGTAGGTAGACATGCTTCCCTAAAAAGCTGTATAGAAATGCTGAACTTCAGCATCAAATTGTTTAAAGTTAACAACTTCACTCACCATTAATTTTCTGGCAAGACGGTCAAAGCAAAACATTAAACGGTTCCTTAACAACTACACATTTCCATCAGTCTGTGATGACCTTGAGGAGTTTCTGTCCCGCCGATTAAATCAAAAGCCTTTCAGCGTTGATGTTAGCAATGCATGTTTTAATAAACAGTGTGGGTCGGTTTGTGTCTATCCTTCATGTGTGTACCAGTCTCTCCTCTCCTAAAAGTACGCTTGTCTGTCCAGCTGTCAGTCAGTCATATTGCATGCCTCCCTAGTGAATGTTTCAGGTCACTCGGTGCTCTGCCATCACAATTCAAAGTCAACAGTCTAAAGGAGGCACCATGAAGAGAGAAAGCTAAAGCTGATAGTTGAAACATCCGTTCATCCATCCGTTCATCCATCCGTTCATCCATCCATCCATCCATCCATCCATCCATCCATCCATCCATCCATCCATCCATCCATCCATCCATTTATCCATTCATTCTTTTCCTCAAAATGATAGCTGCTTATGCTTAGTAGCGTGGTGGGCTCGCTGGTAACAATTCCAGTTGTCCACGGGAAGTAGGCAGGAACCACCCTCAATTGCAGGGCACATAGGGACAAATAACCATTCACGCACCCAGTCACACATAAGGACAGTTTAGAGTGTCCAATACACCTACCAAGCACGTTTTTGAAATGTAGGAGGAAGCCAGACTGCCCGGAGAGCGCCCACATGGGCACGGGGAGAACATGCAAACTACACACCTGAGGCTGGAGAGGCTGGAGCTAGCTGCAATTGAACTCGGAACTCCAACCCATGAGGCGGACATGCTAACCACCTCTCCTCCGTGCTGCCTCATAGCTGAGGCCCTGAAAATGTTTTTTCTGGCATGTGACAGTAACAGATGGGAAAATATAATTATTATGTTTATTTGCTGTTTAACCCCTTTCCGTCAAACAGACACCATGTCCCAATTGCAGTAAATGCTGTAAAACACAATCAAGCACCCACAAGAAAATGAAAAAGTGAATCTGAAGCACCTAAGCAGATTTACCACATTGTAAACAAATACCCAGTGCAGTATTAAGTTGACGATTAGCACTCCATTTTACTCTGACTTGGTCACTCCACAATGTCGTGTGTGTTCATTTTCATTCCTGTTGTTTCTTGCGTGATGATTCTACACCCCTGATGATGACATATAAAAACAAAAGTATGCTTGCACAGACAAAGGCCTCTCCTCTGATAGATGCCTTTCCTCATCCGCAGTTGAGTAAATAATTGCCTCTGGCCACTATTTGCAAAATGTGTGAATTCTTTGTGCTATTTTGAATGATTTGAGTTGTGAATTGTAGCTGAAATAATTGTGAAAAAGGCTGACTTGAACAGAATGTGGCGGCTCCATCTTTATGGTTCCTCATCATCTCCTTTCATTGCCCTCATCCTTTCCTCTCCCCCGCCATCCATCTTTCTCTTTCCAATCTCCACCTCCCTCCCATTCATTTATTACCTCCACTTTTCACATGCAAGCCTCCCTGTCTCTCTCAGCAGCAGCAGCGCCATTTCCCCTCTTTTACTGCTCAGAGCTCTCCTCTTTTTGTTTGTTGTCCCCCTGAGCTTGTTGCATAACCCCTGACATGCCCCCCTAGCCCCCTCTCTACTTCCCCTCCCTCGCCTGACTTCCTTTGACGTTTGAAGGCGAGTGGGGATCTACTCAGCTGACAAAGGGAGAGGCAATGACGTCACATCAGACTTGATACACCAGCATCTGCTCTGGTCTAAAAATACAACCACAAGCACACAATCGCACACATACACGCAAAGAGTCAGTCTGCGGCCGCGTTCAGCATTTGTTTCCACCTCCGTGCTCAATTGAGGCGCCCCAGCTTTTGCACAACTGGGTCTTGTGGGCAAGTTGCCTAAGATGGCAATGCTGCTCGCCTACCACGGTCTTAGGCTATAATGTTGTTACGTGAGCGGCGCTAAAATGGATTAAGGTGCGTGGTGTTTATTCCATATAGAAATTGTCAAATATTTCTCATCGGTCGAGCAGATTTGCCCATTAAGAATTTGGGACCATTCGTCAAAAAAAAGAAAAATAGAATGTTGAGTCTGCATTTTAGTCTTGCAGAATTTTTAGTCACGGCACACCATTTTGAAGAGTGATTTCAGCAGTGACACCGATGGTTACCAATGTAAAATTTGGGAACACGTCTAGACAAGAAAATAAAAAAAAAAATACACTAAACTTTAAGATCTGGGGGAAAAAAAACAAATTCACCATTTTAATCTTTAGCAAAGTTTGTAGTCACTGCACACCATTTTGAAGAGTGATGCTAGGAACTGTTCTACTGGTTGTCAGTTGAAAATCGTAGGGCATAGGTTGAGGGGAAAAAAGAAAGAAATACAGTTACCTTAAAGACTTTGAAAAAAAAAAGATTAATTCTTTTAGTAACTGCAATGTTTTTAGTCAGTGCACACCATTTCGAAGCGTAATATTGGCAACGACGCTAGCGATTGCCAAAGGAAAATTAACTGACAAAGATCTTGAATAAGACAGATTCACCTTTTTTTTTGTTTCTAGCAAAGTTTGTTGTAATTGCACACAATTTATGTGCAGGGGTTGCAATATCTATACTGTATATTTGGCATTTTCCAAATATACAGATAATTCCTACAATATAGTGGACTTTTGAAGCTCTCCTACAATAACCTCTTCTCATTCTCTCAGTGTCTCTTGCTGCTTTGTGATGACTAGCCAGTGCTTTAAAATGCATTCAACAGTGGTCACAAATATATGCGAGTGCTGCACTTCAAGCAAGACACGCCCCAGTTATTACGGTCCCTCCGAGCTAATGTCGGACCGGCAACTTCTCTGGTGTTGCTAAACTGTGTGAGCGCTCATTCGTTTCACGATGCAGAGTGGGTGTTTGTGCGTGACCCACGGTGACCCAGCGTTGATGCCCCGAGGGCACGGCAGTGAATAAGAATGTGTTCTTCATGTTGCCCGCCTGAATAATTAAAGTCTTTTTCATCTGCGCTGCCTTTGTGCAATGTTGTCTTGGCACCATCTTTCACTTTTTTGCAACAAAGGCATGCTTACTTATTTAGCCATTTTCAGCAGTATAAAGCTGACTTTTTTTTTTCTTAGTTTAGAATTAATTTGATACTTAAAAAAAAATCTTCACGTACAATAAATACCTTTAAAAACATATTTTTGCACTTGCATTTGCTGTCGACTAAAAATGACATCACATGCTCAAGGCTTAGGTAAGGACCAATTGACTCACCTATTTTCTAGATTTGGTCATGTGACATTTGTATGCTGAGCTGTGATTCGTTGTTACCTGAGCCCGGAATATATGTGGTTAAATGTACATTAAATTGTACATTACAGATAATCAAATCACAGAGGAAGTATTTACTCATTTTACTGATTAATATAGCTAAATGTTTGGTATCTGTTTTGAGGGACAATAAATCTAAATTGACAATAACTCCCTCTGTAATATATCAATAAAAATCATATTCGTTTGTTGCTGGTCTATTTACCCTTAAAAAGCTAAAACTGTATCTATTCACTTCAATTTGCCAGTTAAAGACCCCATCTCATTGAGATGTGAACATTGGCAAGTGTCGGCAAAGGAAATGGCAACTTTTTTTTTTTTATTTTACGCGGTAGGTCACAATTATCTGTACAACGTTCTTAAGACATTCTAAAACTGTCATAATTGTCCTGAAATAGTCTTAAGCCTCTATGTTGCAGAGTCTTAGCAAAGGTAGCGTCTCTTTTGTTCTAGTGACTTTTGTTCAAGGTCGCCATTGTTCTTAACACATCCTTAAGACATTCTGAAATGGTCTTAATGATTCTGGATTGTTCTGAAAGTTCTGAAAGCTACTATACGACTGAGGGGCAAACACTGCCTTGTGTCCGCAAAGGTAGTGTCTCTTTTGATCTTTTCCAGGGTTGTTCATAGTCACAAGAGGTTGCTAAAAGGTCACTAGAGGTCGCCAGACGTTGCTTATGTTCAAAATTTCCTTACTTAAGCTCCTATCACACGGCGGGAAGAACGTTGGCAAGTGTCAGCAAACTTTTGCTATTTAGATGTCGTCACATTTTGTTCAAGGTCACTGTTGTTCTTAAGATGGTCTTATGACATTCTGGACATTCAGTCTTTAATAGTTGTTGCAAGGAAATCTATTTAACATGCTCCCAATTTTGAATGTTCAAAATTTCCTGGTGACACAAACAACTGTACGGAATGTCTTAAGAACGTCTGAAGAAAAATTACAACATTGAACGAACACTTATGAATCTCTGACATGAACGCGCACTTGCTAACTTAGTCAACATTTGCAAATGTTCGCGTGCCAGTGGGATAGTAGCTTGAGACTGTTTGAGAATGTCTTAAGAACATATGAAGAAGAATTGCGATCTTGAACAAACCCTGCCAAATCCCTGACAGACCGAGGTTTTGCTGTCTGGGTCAAAACTTGCAAATGTTCACATTCCAGGTGGAGGGGGCAGATCATCAATTAGCCTTTCTGTTCTTCAGGCTGTTAGTTTGTCATTTAGTAAAGTGTGCTTCCATCAGGTCAGTCAGTCAGTCTGTTCGAAGAATAATGCAAAAATTTAACCATAGCAGCCAACTTTGTAGCTTTGTAACAAAATTGTAGCTGTAAACCATTGCCACACACACAAATAATTGGCTAAGGAGAAATGAATTTAACTTTGCAGCAAAACTTGAGCAAATAATTTTTTGAGGCTGGGCGGCAGCAATCAGATAAACTTCTAATGTGTCATCTCCCTTTTCTCATGGTCTTCAAGGGATGTGGAGACTGCAGCTCTGTCAGATTTGGAGGTCATCTCCCAGCAGGTGGACGATGAAAACCAGTGTTTGGCTCCTCCGGTGCAGCTGTTGAGTTTTGGCTACCGGGACCTTCCCCTTGCTGCACTGGACCTCTCTCTGGCTGGCTCGCAGCTCCTTTCCAATGTGGATGAAGATGAAGCCAGGGAAGGGTGAGTAAAGTGATGAGGACTTCACACAGAAACATTGGAAGTATATTTGTCACTCCTAAGTGATTAATTTGATATCAGGTGGAATTTTGTTGTTGTTGTTGTTGTTGTTGTTTTGACATATACTGTACACTGACAATCTGCATCAGGCCAACGTCTTATTTCACAATGGAAAATATTTGATCTTCCTGAAAAACCTTTCAATTCCCTCCTATCACACTGGCTTCAAATCTGCTCCTTTTAATAGTCACTCCTGTTCTCTATTATAGTAAGGTGGGCACATCATGTCTTGTGCTTCTCACACTTTTTGCTATCAAACAAATAATGAGCGTCAGTGTTTGCTGTAGATAACACATATTTATTTCTATTTCCCAATTTTTTTTTCTGCATCAGCCGACATTAAAATAAAATGCCCATGGATATTCAACGTGCAGCCTGAACAATCTGGGTATTTTTTTTTTTTTTTTTTTTTACAAATGGAAAGTTCTGTTTGCGTATGTGTGACATATGGAAAGGAGGTCACTTGCCACATATTGCTTTCTAGCCTGCTCACGCTCCAGGCTTTCCATTGTGTCGTGCACCTGCGTCTCTATCCTAGCTCAACATATGGCTCTCACCAGGACATTTATCAACGCCATACGCTACTCATGGAGCACCAATGGATCCATGCTGTACATTCCATTCTGTGTCCAACTTTATCGTTTAGGTCACTAAAACGACCGTTTCACAGCAGCGCGGTTGGCAGCGCTGATACACACTCAACACTCGCACCTCACTCCGGGTCAACTTTGATAAGAACAGATTTGAATTTGCACCGATAAACATCGTGCGTCTTGTTATTGTGCCTTCCTTTTTGTCTCAATTAGTGCTACAGTTATTATTTTTTTTTTTTGTCCCGGGGAACGCTAGTGGGAAACACGACTGTGTCTACAGTGCTGAATTATGCATGCAGCATTTCCCATCGTAGCTCTGCCAGTAAAGCACCTGCAAGGCAATGTTTCATAAACAAGCACCACTTTAAAGACGGGGTCACGCATGGGCTATGTCACCAATAATTCCATTTATACTGCTTAATTCCCTGTCATCGACAGGAGAGGGTTATTTTATGAATCATCATACATAAAGCAACATAATTGATAGTGTCGATGGTTTAGTAACAATATCGTGAGAAAATTTTAGTGCTTTGAGTGTGACATGAAGTGCAAAATGTGCAGTTTATTTTCGTAGATTTGTCATTTTTGATTGATCTATTTGTAGGGGCTGCTGTAGATGACCCACACTATTCTAGTTCATTTTGTAGATTTGAGTACACAAGGTCCTCCATCTGTTATTGACACAATCAATATGTCTTTAAAGTCAGCTTGCATCCGGCAGCAGCAGGTCATTAGTTTTCTTAAATGACAATAACAAGCACTGTGGTTGTCCAATGTCGACACTATTTACAACAAAGTTAATTTTTGGAGATCTGTGCTGATGATGGAGTGGCTAAAAGAAAATTTTTCATCTTTGAAAGGGAGGTCAAGTCAAAAGCTTTCTTTCTAATGATGTGTTCATTAACATCAGCAATCTTCAGGAAGATTCAAGACTTTTATTGTCATATACATGTAACACTTCACAATGAAATTCTTATTGTTCATTTCCCCAAGCAGAATTACATTCCACAAAATAGGTAAAATAATAAAGTACATAATAAAAACAAAAACAATGTCAGCTACTAATGACATATGTTGTAGTGCAAAAAAATTGCATCAAACCTTTATGGCACAAACTAACAAATGAGAGCTTCTGTCGGAGTTATCAGTAAGAGATACTGGAGACAAAGAAAACAACCTGAGTCAGATGTCTTTTATAAAAGGACAAGTGTTTTGCCTTTTCATACCAAAACAAAAGAATTAATCCGCCTTTGTTAATCAGGGTATTGCCACATCCTGAGCACATACTGACAATTAAAGACATGATTTAATTGACTTTAAATGAGCTTTTGTATATTTTTCCATCTTCGTCCATTCCCTCAAGTTTGTGGTGGCAGTTGCAAGTTGTCAAATCAGCATATTCCTCCTACCAAATGGTCAAACATTTTGGACCCTGACAGTGTGTGATCGCACAGTGTGTCATCAGTAGAAGTTAAAGCAAAAGTGCATCCAAGAGAAAGACCGATTGCTCAGCTCACTTTCAGGGAAATGGGGCAGAGGAATTCTTTTTTTTTCTTCATGGCAGTGCAGGATGATGAAGTGCGTTTGAGCTGAGTCGAGACACGGGCGGCGGCGAAGCAATCCACAGCCGTAAAAATGAAAACGTATAGAAATAGAATGTTAGCGGCTCCACTGACCCAGCCTGAGAAAGTTGCTTGCCCATTTCCATTCACTCTGGGTTGTGTGCAAATGTCAGCAAAACCTATTTAGGGAAGTCGAAACATAGGAAAACTTTATTTACTTTTTAATTTTGGAATGGGTTCAAGGTTATATTGTCTCTATTGTGCATTAGCTGGTTTGCACTGGACGATTTTAGAAGTGACATTTGAAGTGTGAAACGGTCACATTGTAATTTAAGATGGTTGCTATTCCACTTAAGTCCTGTAGGTGCCAGTAGCAAGCAGTTAGAACTTGTGTATGCGCTAAATAAACAAAGCCAGGAGGCCACTTGTTTGTCTGTGGACTTGATATGCTAATGCTAAATAAAAATGCCAACAGCAAGTTAGCAGAAGTATTTCCTCTTTGGTAGTGTCTAAAACAAACAAACTAAAACCTAACCCTTAGCTGAAATTGGACTTAAAACAATCTTAATTAATGGTACAAATGGTTTTCACCTAGCTTCATGTATTTGATGGTCCCTCACACAAAAATATAATAAAAAATAAAAAAACAGAAATTATGAACTGACAGTTTTAACTTGATGGAGATCTGCTCCTTTCTTCACACTGACACCTGCGGCCCGCATTTTGTATGATTGATTTGACAGCATTATCGGATCGTTTAGTTCCTACCAACTTCATCTCCTTGTATATTTCCAAATGAACCGTTGTTTGTTTGTAGTTAGAAAGCTATGTGACATCGATCAGCTTCAGCTGACAAATGGCCCACTCAGGCATGACCTTGAAGGACATAATTGTGATAGAACTACAGTTAGTAACCAGGTGAAAGTGATGATTTAGGTTGAAATTACACACACTGACTTATATCAGTACTGAATAAAACATGAACATTTTTCCCTACATTTTATTGACCATTGTCTATGGTGAAAGAGTTGTTCTAAAATCTCAGATTATATATACGTAAACTATATTACAGAAATGTAATTCATAATTAAGTGTAAATGTGTTATTTACCAAGCAAAAAAAATGTTTTTTTCTCTAATCTTCAGTCAAATACCAGGAAAGTCGATAGCTGCAGCTCTACAGGAGAAATACAGGATGTTCATACTACTTTTAAATATCCGTTAAATAAAGTTTTTGCAGTTGGAGGAAAAGATGGTAAAATATTGGCAGATAAGACAGACAGTTTATCCCCTTTTCTGATTTAATTTGAATGCTAGCTTGTGGAAACAACATGAAAAAATATGAAAACTGGAAAATGAATATTCATATTTTACAGCGTATTTCACATTTTGCAAAAATCGCATCTCGTCTTGTTCTCGTCAACTCAGTCTCACGAGTCATCTGGTCTTGTGGGATTTGTGTCTCATCCCATCCCTACAAAATATCAAACGACAAAATTTAAAATGACAATAGGATTAATTCTATTTATTTGTGGCGGGCACAAATATAGAGCTCATGCTCTTTTTTGCCAAACTGAATTAGCGAACCAAACTTCCAAACGAAATCAAACCATTAGCCAACCAAATGTGTGAAATTACTCTTAGCACCATTCAAGTTCCACACGACTTCCCAATAAAGAATGGCACCATCCCACTTTGCATTTAATGTAAGGCTGCCGCGCATTTTATGTCAGGAAGCAAGCGGCGGGGATTAATCATGACGAGAGGTTCAGGCGGCAAGCTGCCACGGCCTGATGAAGCATCACCCATCAACCCCTTTTGCATATCATAGCCGCTGGCATCGTGAAGGTGGAGCTGACCTTACCGCTATCTCTCACACGGTTACGCCGGCGCCGCCAAAGTGAGCATGGCATCCGCGTGCGTGCGCCGACGAATGTATTTATAAACCGAGCGCCAGCTAAAAGCCGGGGCTGTGTGGCGGTTGTTATCTAATCCTCTGTAATCATGCTTCACTTCATATTCCAATTTATCCCGGCCTGTCACACCTCATTAGGAACAATGGCATTGCTTCATTGATGCCTCCGTATATTTAGATAAGCTCTTTTCCAACTTTTTTTGTTTGTTTATTTTTTTTACATATTTCAACAGCGCTTTGGATTCCTCTTATCCTTTTCCTACCCATCATCAAGTTGAAGCCTCCGGGAGCACATGATAACCCGCTGTAAATCGTGTTCCGCTCACTTGTCGCCTCATCGATCAATAGCTCCCGGTTGTCAGGCCCCAGAGAGCCTGGTAGTTGCGCTTGAAGGGTTCTGCTAACTGCATTGTCGTTCCAATCAGGAGAGGAGTGGGCGCCATTGTGGGAGGTGGTAGTTGGAGCTAGTATCGGGGGCCAATTGCAGTGTTTGCAGTTTTGGCGCCCTGGTGAGTAAAGTGTACTTATTAATAGACTTGGGCCCATCCATCTTCCTGTCTGGAGAAAATGCTAGGAGGACCAAAGTGGCGTGGGCTTGTGTTCAGCGCTTTTATGGCCGCCCACTCTCCCCCACACTGGTCAAGCCTCTTTATATTTGTTCTCTCTCCCTATATATTTATTATTTCAGTTTTCGTTTCAGTGCCTTTTGTGTGAGCTGGTGGAACCATCAAGGCTCGTTCATTCAACCTTTTTAATGGTTGACTGATGGAGCGGTGAGTGACAACTTGAGCAATCATCAAGATGATGATGATGATAGTGCTCATACTTCTTGTAGCCCACCTCAAGTCTCTTGTCCTGTTCGTCTGCATCTTCTGAGCTGGGAGACTCATTTTTCAAACCAAGGAAGGTTAAGTCTCCAAATATGCTGGGATGACCACAGTTGAGACTAAAGGTTCTGAAACGCAAATGCCCGCACCTTGCTTCCAAAATAGCTTGCTGGAGTTAAACAGGATCAAAAATTGTGTTGTTTTCTCTTGTGCTTTTGAACACCATAATTCTCCATTCCTTTCCTAGACAACACAACCACTGGTTCCTTTAAAGATGTAGTTCATTAAAATAAATAAATAAAATATATTTGACTTATTTTCTTCAAGTCAGTATTTCTTTATTGTTGATCATTTAATATGACCACAAATGCTAATGTCTTATCCACAATTACCGCCAGTAAATGGTTATTGTGCCTTCAGTAAATCCTTCTGATATTCCATTAAGGTTTTCCAGTTCAGTTATAATTACAAAACCACCTATTGCTTTGGCATATGCATTTTTAATGTATTTTTTTAATCTATTGATCCAAGCAGTGGTTCCCAAAGTTTTTCCAATAATGTTCCCTTCATGAAATGCTTTTTCTGTCAAGTACCCCCAGCCGGTGGAAAACATTCTTGGCTGAGAAAAAAAGAGAGTCTTGTGCCATTCTTGTCTGATTTATTAATGAATTCACTTCCACTGATGACAATAAACGTCAATGATCCAGCCATCATTCACTGCTAGCCCAGTCAAAATTGATTTTTGACATCTATAGCCATCAGTGGTAGTGAATGAGTTAATTTTTGGAGCCATATTTGTAGTGATATCTCCAAGCGTAATTTATTTAACTCCAGAAGATAGATCCTGTTGCGTCATCTTTTTATTTATGGCTGGTCTGACAAAAAACTGCATCAAGTAATGATAATGTGAATCTGTGTAAAAGCTAAGGAAATAAATGCTTGCGTCTCGGAAAGGAGTCCCTTTAACACAATTTTGCAATGAGTTTGTTCATGTTCCAATTAATTTGGTTTTAATTTGAAAAACTAATTGAACTGTTCTTATTGTGGCATTAAAAAGCATTAAACTAGATGATACCTGCAGAAAATCTTCACCACTGTTTTCAAATAGCCCAGAAGTGCATGTCTGAGAACCACTGGACTCCTTGGTGAACATAATTTTAAACTAGTGAGTTGGGCTTGCTGATGTAAGAAAAAATAAGGATAATCATAAGTACCAAATGACCTTGTAAATATAATATGCAGTCATCCTATGACCTCCACGCTTTTGATTCCTTGCATTTTTGCATACAGTCAAACTACATGAGCTTTATATACTGTATGTATCATGTTGTCATCATCATCTTATTGTTATTGTTCTATCTTTAGTTTCACAAGTCTTGGGACCTATGGGTTAAACCTATGACTTTGGGTATCATACTGTATTTCGTTCCCACCGTGTCTTTGTATTTGTGGACATGGAATGAATGTTCACAGGAATGGGACATGTAAAGACAGCCACCGTACGATTACACCATACAAGGATGGTGTACTGAAATACTAACTTAGGATCTCTGTTGCTAGACTACCATTTCCCCCCCGATGGCTTCCTGGCTTTACTGGAGCGCACCTGAGCTGTGGTGTGATGTCACCTTCCATCCTGTTGGAGAGGTTCACGCCTGCCAGACAGTGAAGTAGTAGCATATGCCATTGATACGGCTGTTCAAAATGTGCAAAAAAGTCCAGATGGTTCTTCTAAACGTGACGTGAGCAAGGGTATAAAAGAGGAGAGTTCATCTTTGCCACCCACCACCGGAATTTGGGCAAAGGTCAAAAAATCCAATTTTGGAAACAGCTCTTTTGGTCTTAGGAGGTGCAGGGTGAAACAACCCGTCATTTAATGTTTGGTTGCTTACCATGTCCATTTCAATCTTTTTGAATGAGTGCAATTTGAAGGTCAAACCACTCATCATCACTTCTACTTATAAAATGCTTCCGCTTTGTCAGAAGAGAGACAGAAGTGGAAGTCTTAGTCGGTCGAGTCAATTTGGCCCACTTTAATTAGCCAGTACAGGAAGTTGTCAGAGGCGGTGACCAGGGAGTGACTTCTTCATATTATCTCCCAGACTTCCTAATTCCTCTGCTGCAAACATGGCTGCTGGCCAGAGTGATGAAGGAGCTAAAGGTTTGATTTAATAATTGAATGCATGTCTGCATGAGCTCACTGGCCACATCATTAGATACACCTGAACATGGGTGTAAGCAGTTCTCAAATGGAATAGAATATTGCAGCATAAAATGTTTATATTATCTTTGTAAATGCACACTTATTGATTAAATTCTAGTAAGTATTACCGTTACACAACAGAGTATACAATGATCAATACCTATCTGACTGTTCATAATTTAATAAATCAGCATTTATTTTGATTGTATGTCATGGTTACATTATATTAAGGGATGGGGGGTAGACAATTACTTTTTTTACTTCACCTCTCAAATGCATGGTAAGGGTTATGTTATGTTAATATTTCAGACTTATTTGAAACCTGACCTATGCAGAGGGTATGTAGACTATTCATTTCCTTTGTTTTACTTAATCATATAAAATTAAATTGAAACAAAGGGTCCCTACATGTTCTAAACGATACAGTGGATTTATTTATCTAAGAAGATCATCAGGTGTTTGTGTGTCGCTTTCGTAGCTTTCAGTGGCTCAATCGACGCACTGTTATTGATCTCTCTCCGTGATTTATTCTCTCGTTTCTGATTCCCTGTCGAGAACCACCCCTCTTAGGTGCTGACAGCTCTATCAACACAAGCCCTGGAAGCAGGGAAAGGGAATACAATGAGAAGAAAATATATATTGGGATGTGTTATAACAAACGCTGGTGTATGTTGTGGATATTAGTTTTGAGTTATTGACAAAAATATACATTTTTGTGGACATGTCTGTGGATTTCTACAAAAACAACATCTTTAAAGTGACAATATGTAACATTTAAACTGTTATTTATTTTGAAAACCCACTATAAATTTCAATAAGGTGCAAATAAACGTGTTCTACCCAACCAACCTATTTTTTTATATATATTCGTAGGTCTAGGTCTCATGGCGATACACGAGGATCGGTGATCCGTTTGAGAGTTTGAATGACTAGTTATCCTATGCATTTGACTTTCCCCACCAAATACAAAAGAAAATGCCAGCAAAGACATCGCGATACAACAAGAATTCACCTTAGCCTGTAGCTTGCCTCTATTGCAGATGCCGCTGCATACGTAATCTTGTTGCCTGTTGTCATTCCTCATGTGCTTGGATCGCTGTCCAGCACTCTACTTGACTGGTAAGAGTTGTGTTTTCATTTTCTTTATGTCTGTAGAAGCCCAGGGTAACTAATCAAGTGTTGATGTGTTCGCTCAAGTTTTGTAGGTTTCGCACTATTAGGAAAGATAAATAAAAAATGAAGTTGACTTTAATGTCATAATAATGATGATAATGATGCCAGGTCATGTTAGGACAGCAGAGAAGAATATATATATATATATATATATATATATATATATATATATATATATATATATATATATATATATATATATATATATATATATATATTGTGTATATATATATATATATATATATATATATATATATATATATATATATATATATATATATATATATATATATATATATATATGTATATACTAATATAGATCCTAACCTTATGTAATTAAGATGCAAAAAGACTGGAGAGTTTATATATATATATATATATATATATATATATATATATATATATATATATATATATATATATATATATATATATATATATATATATATATATATATATATATATATATATATATATATATATATATATATATATATATATATATATATATATATATATATATATATATATATATATATATACTAATATAGATCCTAACCTTATGTAATTAAGATGCAAAAAGACTGGAGAGTTTCCAAATAATCAAGGTTGTAGAGGTGACCTTGTCAATCGTGACTCGGGCCAGGTGGTTCTGTCAGACTGTCCGTGTCTAGTGGGTCAGAAGTACAACATTTGTTCTGTTGCTTTAATAAGACTCATTAATATCCCGCATGTGTCAAGAGCGGCTTCTGTGACGCCCCCTCTGGGCCGGGCCACTTTTGGCATCGCACAAGGAGCCGCCATACACTCATGACTGTCTCATCAATGCTTCTTCTTCCTCCTTTCCTGGTCACATTGCAGCCGTTTTTAATTTGTGCACCAGTGTGCGTGGATGTGTGCGTGTGCGCGATATGTCACAGTTAGCCTGTAACAAGATGGCTGGTGTTATCATTGCAGATCGTAATTCAAAGGTTTATTGCCGTGTTGACTCATTTTAATATCCTCTGATGATAAATCTTATCCTGGCATCAATGCACAAAGAGGTGGTAAGGGTGGTGTTATCAAAGGAACATGGTGCTTGCATAGTACCTCTTCCCTTACCCAAATAAAATGGTGCCTCTTCCTTTACCCAAATACAATGGAACGTCTAAGGCAAGACGCATATGGTGAAAGAGCTTATGAAGAAAAATTTGACGTTACAGTAAATTGGAAAAACAACCTGATGTCGGGGGGGATGGGGGGGGGGGGGTGTTTGAAGCGAAGTGGTTTGAAGCGATTTGGAGAATTTATTCTTAACTTTTCACTGTATCAAATATTAAGTTATGCTGGAAGTGGTTTAGATGAAGGGGACATCTGGTGGTGGCTGTAAATCATTTGATCAAGGTTGGGGAAGGTTATTGTTGCAGGCTGAGAGGTGCGAATCCCTTGAGTGTCGTGGATGGCGATAGCTGGTTTACATTTTTTGTGCAGCAGTCCCCTTGCCTCCAAAATAATCATGTTATTATTAAAAAAGGGTAAGAAAATTGTCCCTGTGTGTGATTAGGTGTGTGGATGGTTGTTTGTCTCTGTGTGCCCCGCAGTTTGATGGGGGTCCCCTGCCTCCTGCCCGAAGCCAGCTGGGATAGGCACCAGTAAGCCTGTGACCCTTTTGAGGATAAGCGCCTGTTGATAATTGATGTATAGATGGATGAGAGCATCAGGCAGGAATTCATAAGTTGCATTTACTTTCGAGCAACCTTGTGCAAATATCCCACCTTTCAGCAGCACAAATTCTTTTGTGTTGTACTGGTTTGTCCAAGAACAATAGTACTTGGGGTGTATGAAAAGTTTTAAGCATTGTGTAAAAGAAGCTTTGTCGCATGTCCCAAACAAAAGAGTTCTTCTAAACCTGGATAAAAGTGCTTCAGCCCTTGACAAGAACTACTTTGAAAAATTACTTTTCAAAAATCTTTTATCCCTTTTAGTTTTTACAATGCTTAAAAGTTTTCATACAGCCCTCATATAACTATATTATCACTATGGTGACCAAAGATCACCTATTTTAATAGGACAGTATAAGCTGTGTTTCACAACTTTTATTGAGCCAAGAGTAAACTCATAAGACTGTAATAATGATGAGTTCTTCTCACTTTACTGGCCCGGTTTAGCTCATGGACACAAAGGTGATTTACATGGTGGAATACAGAAAATGTCGAATAATTATTTTGGACCAATTAAAGCGCAGTTTTCTGTTTTTTCAATTTCTTTTAATCAAACTTGTATGATGAATGAATGATTAATCTAGGGCAGTGGTTCTCAACCTTTTTTCAGTGATGTACCCCCTGTGAAATATATTTTCAGCTAAGTACCCCTCAACCAGTGCATTCTTTGTTTTTTAAAAAAAAAAGACCTAAAACATGCCATCAACGTCTGATTTATTAAACTTTAAAGACCCTTTCAAACTTCATTTGTATTGGTCCACAGAAAAAAAAATCAACCTAAAGTGTCCTCTTTTGGATCATAAAAGAAATCCGTTATCAAAAAGAAATTATTATTAATTAATTAATTATTAATTATTAATACATATTTTTTCACAAACAATAATCTAGTGTCAGACCTGTTCTAAAAAAATTAAAATGAATATTCGTCCACAGAAAAATGTTCAATTAAAATTGTCTTATTTTGGGATCATAGTAATGATGTGTTCACAAAAATAAATAATTAACTTGACAGGTAACGAGAGGTGGCACAAGATAAGCTGGGTCAAACCACTCTACTATGGGGGAGAATTTGATTTTTACAATAATGAAATTGTATAACCTACTGAACATAAAAGTTGTTTTATGAATTTACGTTTTCCTGAAACGATTAATTAATTCAATAATTATTTTTAAAGGATTTTTGCATGCTTGTTTGTTTTATTTAAAATCTCGAGTACCCCTGAAGTTCCTTCAAGTACCCCCTGGGGTACCAGTACTGTACCCCAATTTGAGAACCACTGATCTAGGTTTTTTTTTCGTTGTTGAAAGGAAGTATACGTCTCTGAGGAAGGCACAAAATACTCCCATTATGTTGGCACAGTTTTTAAATTATTTTAAATAAACATGTGCCAATGATATAATGAAGTCAAATATGTCTTGCATTGCAAAACATGCATAAGCGCCATTTTATGAAGAGTATGGCAACTTCAGTTGAAATGAGCCATATGAGTAGCACGCCAAACAATAGAGACGTCAAATGATGGGGGGGAGGCAAACGCTTGACCGACGTCGGTCACCTTTTCTGTGCCAACACATGGTGAGGAGACAAAAATTGAATCCGGCGCCAACTTTCCACTCCAGCTGGAGAACTGCTGAGAGGCTTTGTTCCACTCAGAGCTCCAACCTCGAGCACCTCAGTATGACTTCAAATGATGGAAAAAAAAATGAAGCCAAGTTGTCATGCTAGACTATTTAAGGCCGACGTGTCAATATGTTTATTGCCAGACAGCAGATGATGTAGCATTTAGGGCCACAAAAAAATGTAAGAATCGATTAACTTGTCAATTAATCAGATTAAAAGACAGCACCAATTAATCGTGGACCTCTTATTCAATAAAAAAAAAAATAGAGACTATTTTTACCTCATTTCACGTCTCACTTTAATGCCTGTCAAGATGGCTGAATTTGTTGCATGTCCCTACCCCCAAGCAGCCTCCGCCACAGTGGTCCTCTTCATGACCCGCTGAATAGGAAGTTCATCAACATTCCAGCCTCAGATGCAGCTAATGGTCAAATGAGCACTTCACAAAGCTTCACTGTCCCTTCCTCTGTCAATGCCCTCTCTCATCATCTCAAGTCCGAACACCCTCACCTTAGCTCAATTTAAAGAGCATCTCTGCGAACTAGCGTCTTCTGTTGGACACTTTGGAAACTACAGGTTTCTTGATAAGTATAGAAACTAGCAGTGTAGCGTTATATTTATTTTAGTAATAGTAGTAATACTTATAATAATAAACATCCACTTTAATGGTCGTTTGCTGCTATAAATTCATCATTGATAAATAGTAACAATAGTAAACTATCGAATGCTTTATGATAAACTTGCAAATCAACGGTACACATTTTTATGACCATTTATGTGGCGTTTACGATACTGTCACTCTGCTTGTAGCCACAGCGTTAGCTTTCTCTCAGGTTTAGTTGCCAGTTGTTTAGTTAGCTGATACTGTTGACACTTAACTTATGTAAAGAATAAAACATATTTTTAATATTCTGATAAAGTATGAAAACTAAAATAGTAATACGTTTGCTCTATCCATTGTTTTGGAAAAGTGATTATTTCAAGTCCTGCTTTCTTCTACCATGCTCAAAATAGTCATTTGAAATATTATGTTTATTAAACTAAATTTCCCACAGTTACAAGAGGTAGAAAAAACCCAAAATACCTAATCAAGAATTTTTTAATTTATTTTAACTGATTTATATGAGATCCAATTTGCTCACCAAGGGTGCCATTTTATGGGGTACTCCGGACTTTTTTGGTAATCTTTAAAACTATTTATAAAAATGATTTTCTCTTAAGGATTTTTTCTAGATGTGGTCTGGACAAGTAAAACTAGTCAGAAACGGCATGTTTTAGTATTTTGCATTTTAATGATGGGTAGAACACAAAATGTCATCCAATTCTGTTGATGAAAATCCCAATAAAACTTGTTGTAGCAGTTAGCTGGGTTCTAACTGATCGAGATGTCTGTTACTTCCAAAAACTGCTGCTACTACTACTTGATTTCAAATTTTTCATTAAATAGAAATAAAAAAAAAATGTCAATGTTCTGCTGCAGGTCCAACTGGCTGAAGCCTTGCTGCGGCCGTCGAGTAGCCCTTTGGCAGGTCTGTCTGCTCAGTGCCGGCTTCAACTGTGTCCTGGTGGCCTGCGTTATCCTGGTGGTGCTTTTCCTCTCCTTGGAGCTACTCATCGACACCAAGCTCCTTCAATGTGAGCCCATCTGCCTTGATGTTACCGATTTGCTGAAATTCCACTTTCTGCTAGTACAGCAAATGCCGCTGAAGCGTATCCTTCTTCATACTGCTGATTCTCCAAATTGCACAATATACCGTAGATTGTGGTCATTAGATCCAATGCTATTATTGTGACAACATACATTGGACATGGCAGGTCACATGGAGCACGATCCGTGTTCTGTACACACAAGATTGATATGGTAAAACAACCAAGGTTGCCAAATGTTTTTTTCGAAATGTCATTAGCAGTACAATAGCAGTACGGGCAAATGAGATTTTGGTGACCTTTGGTGGCACTTTGGTAAATGTTGGTGTTCTTGAACACATCATGAGGTCAGATGAGCCGCTACCTTGCCAACGTTCGCCCCGGTTCCTTAGAAATTTTACCAACAACTTTTAATCAATTTTATGGATTGTTAACTTGGATTTTGGGGTTTATATTGTGATGTTCTGAGTATGCGTAAGTCTGGGGTATGGGAAGGCGTTTTACAAGGTATATGATATTTTAACAGGGTTTCTACAACATGTTTAATGCAATGGTTTTATTACAGTGGACAGCAATAGTACTATTTTTTTCAAGTTAAAAGCAAATTAATTGTAACATTAAGCACAGTAACTGCTAAAGGGTGTTCTATTCACTTCTTTGCAAAACTTTGCATGTTTTTCAGAAATAAGTGTAGTGTTTGTAGAAACTTCATTCAATATGTAAATAATATGTAACTACTACCCCCATTAATTTGCAATTACCAATACGTCAATGCAGGGGAGGCAAAAAGGAATCGTTCCCTACGCGTGGCTTTAATAATCAAAACTAGTAGTTTCATAGAAGATAGGTATTCTAATATTTTTAGATTCTGTAAGTTGACTGAGTACTGACATACTGTATTCATTTGGTGTATTTGTAAATGAACATACAGTAGGCTAGACATGATTCACTCCACATCTATAGAGTACATTTGCATTTGAACAAATAGAAAGACATACAGTAGGCTGTATGATGTCCATGAAAGCTTGAAATTGTCGCTCGCATGGTTTTAGTGGTGCCAGTCACACATGCACTGGCTTTGCATATTGCCAAACTGGTGATGAACAGCAATGCAGAGACACGCTAACGAAGCAGGCATCTTGTCAATGGCAGCAGGCAACCACCTCCATTGATTAGTGGCCGGCGTTCAGCTTTAATGATAGCACAGTCTGCAGGGAATGGACTGAAAGATTAGCGCTCTAGACACTTTGACACCGGAGTAAAATGATGGCCTCGTGATGGACACGGTGCCCTCGCTCATCCAGGAAGTAGTTCATACATTAGGAGTGCGATTGTTATTTATCTAAAATTTGCTAAGTTCTGCTCATGTGTCCATTTCCTTGTTCTTTGCAGTTAGCAATGCGTTCCAGTTTGCCAGCATCATCCACTGGATCAGTCTTATCATCCTATCACTCTTCTTTTCAGAGGTAATGCGAGTGACTGCCATTATTCCAGTAATACTCCACTTTAAAATCACACTTGCTACTTAGTAAGCAGAATACATCTCAAGTGAAGAAAGCCACTTACTCAACAACGAGCAAACATGTATATGCCAATTAGCTGAAATTGAAGTTGGCCTTTCAAATGTAAGTGTCATGGCCCCAAAATCAGTTTTTGATCTCATTCTAATAGCAATAAATGTGTCATTTCATGTTGTTTTTCATGAATTTAAAAGCAAGTACAGTATAATCACAATGTAGTACACCCATGCATATTCTCTGTTCACCCATTTGTTGCTGATTTATTTATTCATTTATTTATGGAGCGGGGTATCCTCCATTAGCCTCCACCTATTTGCCGTATTTTTTCTTCCTGACCCACAACTAATTCATGTTTTTTGACACGAGTTTCTGCTTGGTCTATTTCCAGGCTAAAAAAAAAAAAAAAAAATCGAAACAAACGTTTCTACAGGGGGTGGCGCTTATTAACTTATTAAGCATCAGTTGTTCGTACATAGTCCCTATATGATATCCTACATATAGCTGGGATCCTCTGTACACAATAAAAAATTCATGTTTTAGCATTGTATTTTAGAACTGTTTTTAATATTTTAGTTTTCAAATTCTTACTGCAATTCTCGCAACTACTCTTTTAACATAGCAAAGTTCTAGGGACAGTATGTGAGTCAAGGTATTCTTACATGGGTGTGTTTTAGGCCAAGGACATCTCGTATCATATCGCCGTTAGCATGGCTGCAGGACCAAGGACTTGATCCCTACGCAAATTTGTTTATTTTCAAATTGATTACGCTCTTTTTTTTAATATTCATGGCTTTTTCGATCAACTTAAGGAATGCAACATTGATTGAAGCACAATTATATTTTTGAAGTACAATTGTGAATTAAGACTTCAAAAATAAAACTTTACATTTGAGCAGTGCTAAATGAAGAGGGAAGAGTTTAACCCGCAGGCCCAACTCCTGTGCAAAACAATTACGCTGACAGTGCCGGCCTTAATGCCCTAAACCAAACGTTAATTACCATCTAGCCAGCAGGAGCAATAATTGAAGTGGAATTTAATGAGCACTGGGGATGGGTTTCGAGCGATATGATCCATCCGAGCACCTCGCCAATGACGTCATATGTGAAGAGTCAACGGGTGGGACGTTTAAAGGGTGTTTAATGACTTTGCTATCGTCTCGCAGTCGGAACACATTGTTCAAGTTCTTCAGCGTTTCGCTTCATTGACTGCAAACCTGTTGTCCAAATGGCACCAACGCATGATGGATTTGCAGGAGCACTTGCGCGTGACCTCTCATGCTAATTGGCGATGGAATCAATGGCGCTGCTGAAAGGCGCGTCCCCAAAGCGGCCACATTCACCAAGTGCAAGATGGACGTTAATGTGGTTGATCACATCACTTAATGTCTCCATTTGTCTCTTTGTGCAATAGACTGTCTTCAGAATTGTAGTGCTCGGGATCTGGGACTACATAGAGAACAAAGTAGAGGTAAGTGCGTTCAACTTTGACTGTAGCTTTAAAGCACTATGTGGCCGAAGGTTTTGGGCCATAATTTTGTGTTTGTTCAACTTTGTGGATGGGCAGCTCTTTTTATTTCATAATGCACAAAGTGAGTTCCATAAGGGCAAGTTTGGACTGGGATGAGTTTGGAAGTGCTTGACCTCCAGAGCCGTTATTGTCAATAATTTCATCATCATAGTCAGAAGATATGAAACAGGGTTTCATTAAATAAATAATACATTTAGTATATACATTTTAACATGCACTTCATATAAATACATTGTGGCAGAGTATCAAGGGTCTAAGAATATTCCTTGCAAAGTTATCAAATTCTGCCCTAGATGTGCAGCTGGCCCAAAAGTGACAAGCCTGATATTAAACAGTAAAACTAAAGTTGAACTAAAGTTGAACACAGTCAACTCATTGCTGTTGGTTCAATTTTGGGATTAGAAGTGCGTTAAATGAATTAAGTGAATGAATTTGCTCCAGGCAAAAACGCACAAATAAAAACAAAAACAAAAGAAAACCAAACAACTGTGGTTTGACGGTAATGACCAGGTGTACTAATACATTTTGTCCATGTAGTGTCCCCCCTAATAACATCCCAATTTACTCTGGGTGCCTTTATACAACTTCATCACTTGCGATACGATACCGATATTGCAGCTTAGAGTACTGTCCAATACTGATAATTGATCCAATATGATATCAGCTGAAAGGATACATGCTTTTATTTTGTTAGTATTAGTAGAAGAGACCAAACAAAGAATTATAGTCAGCAACAGGAGCTATGAAAAAATGCAATATTCAAAATTAACTAATTAAGCAGGAGTGGAGTCAGAAATAGACTGCTTGTATATGAGTGCTACTACTTTAAATATTAGATGTAAAAAAAAAAAAAAAAAAAAAAAAAGACAGTATTGAATCATATAGGTAATATGATTCAATACTGTCTTTTTTTTTGGTTGTTATCAGATATTATCCAATCCAACCTCCCTTCAATTTACATAACTAAATTTCCCAATCAGAATCTTTGTATTTCATTAGCGTTGTCACCATCAGGTGTTTGACGGCGCCGTCATTGTGTTGTCCCTGGCCCCCATGGTGGCCTCCACGGTGGCCAACGGGCCAAGCAGCCCTTGGGACGCCATCAGCCTCATCATCACTCTGCGCATCTGGAGGGTGAAGAGGATCATAGATGGTGAGGCACAGATATCGTCCACAACTTTACGAAGTCAAATGGACCCAGTTACCTTGTTAGTGGGAGCACCTGGTCCCCATGACGCTGGGAGAAGATGAGTAACCTCATTGTCGCCGTGATTATACAAATTATTTACTATTCAGAGCAATATAGCTATTGATCAGCCCCAAGAGTAATTTGCTGTCACTCGTCTATTCCAGCCGGTATCGATTGTAGGGTCTGGATAAGCACATTCATGGGGACTATAATGAATATAGTGGTTGTTCTCCCCTATGCTAATGCGCGCCGGTTCGATAGCCGTGTCGAGGTCACCCTCAACGCCATCCTTCTGCTGCATGCGGGATTAGCCTACAAACAGACCACACAGCATCTCTGTTTGCGCTTTGATTTTTACTGAAAATCCTCAAGACCAGTCCCTCATTCACTGCAAGTTGCACCTTCACAATGTTATGAAAAACGAAACTGAATAAAACAAACAACAACAACAAAAAATGAAGGACAAGAATATAGTTTCCACGACATCACACTTTGGATTAGTAAATCAGACATTCCATCCACTGAAATAAAGTTTCTTCATTGTTATTATGCCTGCACAAGGATAAGGCAGCGAAATTTCACTTAACAGGCTGGAATCGTCAAGAAACAAAGATAACGGCTAACAGAGGAAATACGGGACAGAAAGGCCTGTCGAGACTCACTAAGAAGATCTCCGAGATCTAAGATCAGAAAAGAAAAACACAAGGGATAGGGGAGGGGAGCAACACAAGAATTGGACCATGTCCCCAATGGGGGCCATTGTACAAGCCTGGAAAAAAACACTGCACATGCCACAGACATCACCACAAATCTCAAGCTCTTAATTCTATGGACATTAGAATAAATAAATATTAGCCGAGATTCAAATGTAAACACTGGTCATTAGTTGAATTACGTGCACACCTTGTAATTTGACATCTACAAAAAAAAAAAGGGACAGGAGGGGAAAGACCACTTATTTGGCCATTTTCACCGGTAAAAAAAAAAAAAAAAAGTCTATAATCAATTTGATGACTAAATTGTTTTCCATGCACATTTAATACTTTTAAAAACACATTTTGCCTCTTTCTGTTGACTCAAATTATATCACCTGTGCTCAAGGCTCAGGTAATGACCAATCATGGCTCACCTGTTGATCATGTGGTGTTCCTGTTATAGTATAAAAAAAATGCCAGTAAACATCCAAAAATTTGCTTCATTATTTTTGCCATTTGATCCATATGTGGTATATGGTCAATGTGAGGCACTCTTCTGCATCATCAGAAGAGCCTAAAAGAACTTATTTACCACATGTTAAAAATATATACGTACAGGTAAATTTGATTGCATTTAAGCTAAATATAAAATCCTGTTATATTATCATGAAATTAAGGATTAGCAATGCCCTTAGGGGTCGTATTTATTTTGTTTGATACTTTTGGTAAGTGGGCGGCATTTATGAGTAGTTCGCACGTCCGCCTCACAGTTCAGAGGCCTGAGTTTCATATTTATCAATAAATAAAAATAAAAATAAATATAAAATGAAAAAAGAAACATAAAAATCATTCTTGAATCTCGATACGCTCTCATAATAAGATAAAACAGTGATAAAGCTGATTTCTATTTGTGAATAATTATCCTCATTGCCAACGTTAACCTTGCTGGTGATTTGCCGCCCTCTAGTGGTTGAGATAGTACGGTATTTAAAAAGTAAATACAGTACAGTATGTATCTACATAATTTGCACAATTTGCAGCACAGTACTGTACTGGTTTTGTTTGCTATATTGACTTATACACTTTCAAATTCCTTGATAGCTTTTGCCTTTTTCCCTAAAACTCTCTTGGAATAAATGTTTTAAATCCGTCTATCCGTCTGTGTCAGCTTACGTGCTCCAAGTCAAGGTAGAGATGGAGCTGGAGATCCAACAGTGTGAAAAGACAAAAGCAGTGCGAGAGGAGCAATTGGAGCGTCTCACTCAGATCTGCCAGGAACAGGCTGTGAGCACCTTTTCATTTCTTCCTACCAAACAAAGAACATATGAGTTATATAATAGAATTGTCGTTAAGTTAAATATTAGACAAAACTATTGAATAATTTGCTCAAGTTATTTCTTGTACTGTATTTTATTATATTGTTGCGTGTTGGTCCATCTTTCGTCAGGAGGGGGCAGCAACGCATCATAGACAGTCGTTCCAAAAGCGTCAATGACACCACCCAGCTAATATTTTTGCATGAAAATACAGTAATTTCTCAAATAATAATATAACCACATTATCAGAGAAAATGATCAGCTATGCTCGGCTAAGTTATTATTTTTCAGGCCTAAATGAACTACCTTACTAACAAATTAAACATATTGGATGGGACTTACTTTCCTCCACTTTTTATTAATCACATCCTATCTTCCTCTTCCCCTCTCTGCTTTCATCCTCATTTGCGATCCCGTCGACCCATCCTTGCGCTGCAGTTTGAGATCAGGCAGTTGCGGGCCCATTTGGCCCAGCAGGACCTGGACTTGGCGGCGGAGCGGGAGGCCGCCATGCAAATCCATCGCGTGTGGGCGAAGCAGGGCCGGAGTTTCCAAGTTGTGGAAGGCTTGACTCCTGGGGAGTCCGATGACGAGGGCGCTCACAGGAATCCCAGAGAGCTGCACAACACTGCAGGTACGATTAAATTGTACTTAATGACGATGTGAACGACACTCTTCATAGCACCATATGTTACGATTCCTGTGGATATTATGGGAAATTGAACTGTTGAAAGGTTTTTGTCAATTTGGAATTCACAGTATGTAACAGAAAAAAAAAAAAACCTTATGTCGCACTTTGTGCACAGCTATGGGTGTAAGCACACACAATCAAGGTTTAGGAATTATATCAGTAAACAAAACAATTAATAATGAATGATCAATCATTTCTAAAAATGACAACCACACATGTGGGCTGAGCAGTAGTATCAATTATTGAAATGAAATTCACCAAAATGTGTCTCATGAGGTTTATATCATTTGCGGAACTGATGCCAATGTCATCAGATCATTAAAACAGAAGGCTTCATTCTTACAAAACTGGAACAAATGATTAGGATCTGCAGTAATGTTCATTGAAATTGAATTGTATCACTGAGGCTGTATAGAACATTTTGACCCATGTGCAGTATTTTGAAAATTTTGGGCCTTTTTCTTCTACATCATTCTCACAGAATTTTAGCCAAGGGATGGCACATTTGGGTGAAATTTCAGCTCACTTTTCTTTCAATAATATGAAATGCCATCGATGTAATGCTCGGTGGAGCATTTGCTTGAGAGGGCAGCAAGACAAAACCAGAAGAGAGGTGCAGCATCACGTATGTGCATAAATTTGTGGAACAAACAGACCCTAATGGTGCAACATCAGGCCAAGCGGCTGCCGATGCCGTGTCGACATGACACGGCCCTGGAGCGGCCTCTTAGCTCCCTCCGTTCTCACACGCCGCAGCCATCTGACCGCAGGCGCACGGGATCAATGCAGGGGCAAAAAAGCTTTTAGGATGCGCTGAACGCTGGAGAAAAACAAGCATGCCTTCTGACACAATCACGCTCAACTCTTGCCATGCTTCAGCCACCACGCGGCCTGGCGGCGAGCTCCGCTCGGGCTATTTGTGCTACAGAGTGCTCTGTGCATTGGGCCTTGTTAGGAGGGCAGGGCGCCTGTCTACAGCTGTTCTCGTTCACCTGCAAACCACAATCGGGAACCACAAAATGACCCCGAGGGCGCGCAGTGGTGGCAAATCTGGCTGCGGAATACAAAGTGGACCTTTCTACGCCGACATGGTCACTGGGAGGAACACTCGTAAGCCAGCAGGTGCAGGCTCAGGTCAAATCACCTCCAATCAAGTCAAAATGCTAACTTCTTTCTCACCTGAGTGTTGACACTATGCCCCACATACTCGGATTGTCCTCTGAGATTGAGTGTTATGCCACCTTTGAAGTACTAAATCGTGTCGCATGGTGACAACATCCACTGTCACTCAAGCAAAACACCTGCTTCGAGAAGCAGGTCATTGTGCACTTAATGCAATGCTGCTTACACATGCACACACACACATATACAGTATATGTGTGTATCTACCCAGGTCCAGGAATCACGTCTCTTTCTGATGTTCACAATCGCCTTTTATTTTCTCTTCCACGTGAAACACCGTAAAAACTAACACAAGTAATTACAATTAATATTTACAGCATTGGAACTAAACAATGAATCAATAAATAAAAATAGCGTACCATGTGTGCCCAAAAACCAAATACAAATACGTAACAAACCCAAATACATAATCATGATAATAAATTCACATGAAAGTCGTACATTCAGGTTGTTGTGGCAACAGACCATAACAACACCAGCGCAAGCTACAGTGTATATATATCTTTTTCAAACAAAGAAAGCAAAACAACAAAAAATCCAAAAAAGCAAACAAAAGTAATCGCACGTGATTGTTCGAATTAACTGCCATTGTTATAACAAATAAGGAAAAGGAGGCGTGACATATGCCATTTAGCAGTCACCGCATTTGTAGTTTTTTTTATGTGTTCCGGCCACCCCCCTCGAAGCTGCCTAGTACAAGTAAAAGACCCCTCACGTCATGACAACAGTAATATTTAACTAGTAGTGAGTTGCTGTTTCATCAGCAGAGTTATGAGAATATTCCTGTTTTGCTTTAAATCAGTTTTAACGTAAACTTAACATTCATAGCTTGTCATAGTCATGTGCATAACTTGCTGAAATGCCACAAATAATGACTGTAAACACATCTTGTAAATTACCCATTACCTCTGCAGGTATCAGCAAATTTAACTTAATGTGTTTCAATGCAATGACAGGAACAGTATATTTTTCCTTTCAAATTAAGAGCAAATTAATTGGAAAATGAAACAACTGTTACTGAGTTGTGTTTGTCCATATCTTCTGACTCTTTTGAGCTACCCTACTTAGTCCAAGTGTCCTCAGTAGAGGACATTGTGGTTATACTTTTTTTTTTTTAATGATGTCTCCCTTTGTTTGGGTGGGATGCATTTAACCCTTGTCTAACAGACAAATTATTAGACACAAATGAACAGGCTGGCTCTAAGGAGGACAGAGTTGCTCCTTTGCAAAACGTCGTATGCCTTTTTTAATTTTAAACCTTTGCGGTGGTCAAGGGGGACATTGTGGATTTGTATTTATTTATTTATTTTTAACAGGAGGTATGTCATGGCATTTGGAAAAAAAAAACAAAACAACAACAACATTTTATAACCTGATTACACCCAGACTGATTTTAATTACTTGAGCAGTGGTGCAACTCCACGACATCAGGTCTGAACTACGGTCGAGTGTACAGCTGCACTAAAAGGATCCAGCATGTCACCTCTCCTCTTCCACACACTAGTGACAGCTTGATAACCGGGCCGTCTAACAAAAAAAGATGCGAGAGCCTTTTTATGTATGCCGGACGGCCACCCCCCCCCCCCCCCCCAACCCCCCTTCACCTCCATCACTCATGTGTTATTAATTGTGCAGCGATTGTCTCCGTCTTGTTTTAGTGAGTGCAATGCCTCCTCTCCAGGGGTGGCCCTGGGATTAATATTTTAGAATGAAAAATAAATGAGATTACCCATCAGAGTCTGCAGTAGCGTGTCCCGCGGGACGAGAGCTTGCACTCAAGCTACTCGCGCTTCGCACTCAGCCGACAGACAGTGAGCTCAAGACCAATCAAGCGAGCGCAAGATCAGAGCCATTCAACCACGCACATCGTCCCCCCCTAACAAAGAGCTCTCATGCGGGCCCATTTTTGTCAAGATGAGCCGAGCCTAAACGGGCCCGGTCTATTACCTGGTGCACTATACGGCTAATGCGGCGGCAAGCAGAGCGTGCGCCTTTCAAGCACCTGTGGCCTCAGGCACAAGCCGTTTTTGTCAATATTCCCTTGTAAACACTACAGATACTTTCTGTTTGGACTGGTTTGCGGTGGTTGCACTGAAATGGATCAGTATCCGCAAGGGTGTTAAATTCAATTAAATCAAATCTACGCCATTGTCATTAGTCTACGATAACCCAATATCAACAATTACTGGAGTTTGTTCGGAGATCGATGCTAATACTTTCATCGTTTTCTTATTTTTCCTCAATTAGATCCGGTTGTGCGTGATGACATGAACAACTATATCAGCCAGTATTACAGTGAAGCGAGCAGTGGTAAGTCACTCAAGACTAACAGTTTGATTTAGATGTATGCACTACTCATTAAGGAGCACAAATAATATCTCATGATCAATTATCATTTCCTACTATCTAACGTGTTATTTACCTCCTATTTGTCAACGGTAATGCGCTAAACTGCACCAACAGCCAATGGTATGTTGGTATGGTATGGTATGGTATGGTATGGTATGGTATGGTATGGTATGGTATGGTATGGTATGGTATGGTATGGTGGGTCATGGCCATGTCTCTTGGTTGTGAGCTAAAATAAATTATAGACGATACACCTCTGCACCGCCAGTCCATAGAATGCATGCTAATCGGCGTTAGTGATATTAGCTTTGCATTTCAACAGATAGCAGCTCCAAACTGTCACCCGGCTACTACAAGATGATTCAAACGAGCAAGATACTGTATCTTTATAAAGGATTCAACAACATAGCATGACCCAGCCACTGTAAGGAGTTCATAGCTTTTAAACATCAAGAATAGTGGGAGAGCAACGTTAAACAAATTAGCTTAGCCAATCGAGAGTGAGAATGACAAAGGCTTGGGCACACAGCATAACGTCACCACGCACTCCTCTACCGATGCGCGCACACCAGCTCTCACGTAATAAATGCACAGGCGAAAACAATAACCAAAAATATTTGTCTTAATTCCAATGATAACAGAAGTGTTTTGGGTGAAATTAAATGTATTAAATTAATATATAACCAGCTGTAGTTAGCTTTAAGCTCAAGATAGCTTCCGTGCGATGTCATGCAATCTACTAATATTCATGCTCAACCCGGGTGACCATGATCAATGTATTGAACAACCATGTCTTAGAGTTAATTGGATACTTCACTTATTTTAGTGGTAAAAAGCTAATATTTTGGCTATAAGTAATTTGAGAAGGAAACAAATTTTCAGGTGCCTTTTTTTATGCTTTTCAAACCCCTTTTTTTCCACTCACTGTCAATAACATCGCTTTTACCTAAGGCTCAGGTAATGACCAATCAGAGCTCATTGTTCTGGGTTTGGTCATGTGACATTCACAAGCTGAGTTGTGATTGGGTCATTTTCAGTCTACAGCAGAAGACAAAATGTGTTTTAAAGGCACATGAAACATAGTTATGAAAATATTTGTAGACAAGATATTTACTTTTTACTGAATTTGTCCATTTTTTTTTGTTTTTGTTTTGAAAAGCTGAACATAAGCTCACTGTGCCGTTTCCCTGGCAACTTGAGACAGACAGGGAGGTGTGGCAGGAAGAAAACCTGATTGTTGTTCTCTTGCTTTTTTACTCTCCAAGATGGCCGGACTTGTGGCACGGGGACCCGCGTGGTCACCACCGCCTCCATCGACATCCACCTCCCGACCAATCACATCCAGTCCACCCCCGCTCCCAACTACATTTCCCGGCCCTGTTGCCACCCTTCCCTCTCGGGCCAGGACCAGAGCACGGTGGTCCAGGAGCTCCTCTCGTCTCTTTCGGAGGACTCCTGCCTCGCTCAGAAAGGACTGACGGTGGACCCGGTCAACCTTAAGCTCCCGAGTCCGACAGGCTCCGAAAAGGCTAGCCCTGAGCTGGACAACAGAATAAAGGTATTCAATCGTAGGAACCACCAGGAGAGGCGGGGCCGAGGAGGGCGCGGTTGCGTCCTGCTGCAAACCAAGCCGCTCATCCACCTGCAGGGCGGCGCCGCCGAGCCCTCGTTGGAGGAGAAGTACCGTCTCCTCGGACCGGCCGACACACCTCTGGGCCACGTGTCGGACACATAGCAGTTTCGTCCGCACTCAGTGAAAACTTATCAGAAACTTTTCCAAGATCGGTCTCTGGTCCTCCGTGATGGATGTGAGGATTAGCGTATAGCACAACAAATACACCCATCAAGGTGGATCCAGGGATGGGGCAACAATGATGTCGCGCTCCGCTCGGCCCTTTCAAGTGCTAGTTTTCTGTCTAAAGAAGGACGATCATCCAGTATGTACTCACACTAGGTTAGCGGGCCTGATTTCAAGCGTCTTCAGCATTTGGCCTTTTGCCCATTCAAGAGAGCAATCACACCAATATACAAATTACTGGCAACTTCATAACGGAATGAATTGTTTTTCTGTTTATTTTCACTTGAGCAGGCTGGCTCTTATCATGAGTATTTTGGCGAGAGGTGCATTGATTCTATGAAATGTCCATATTTTTAGTGTCTATTTTTATTTATTTTCTTTTATTTTACAGGGGTTTTGTTCCAAAAGATACCCACAATAAATGAAATCCGCACCAAAGTAGAGGGGATTTTTTTTTGTGTTTTTTTGTGTGTTTGTTCCATGCAGTATTTTTTTTAGTTTAATGTTTTTATGATATATATTTTCTTTTAGTTTTTATTATGTTTTTTCATAAAGTATGTGTTCTTAATTTTTATTATTACACTATAATGTATATTTGCATTTATTATGTTTATTTTCTCCGTTACAGTGTGTATTTTATTTTTAAATTATTTTTATCAATGAAATGTTTTCAATCATGTTTTTCAGTATGATGTTTTTTCCAATTACACCTTTTATTTTAATTTATTACATCTGTTTTTGTTATAAATATTTTTGAATTATTAATGCACCCATACCCATACATTTAGGCATTTTGCATCTTTTTTTACTCTGAGTTACAGTACTTGCTTTGTTGTCATACTTATTTCTGTGCCATATTCTTTGTGTTTTTTTTCTAACCCTGCATCATTTCTCATTCTGTTTATTTTAATTTTTGACGAAGGCAGCTATCATCAGTTATGACTGAGGATCAATCAATGAGTGTGTAATAGTGAAATCAGTTCTCACGCTTGTTATTGAATGCGTGCCAATGACTTTTTGAGTCATTCTCTTTATTTCTATCGCGCAATCTGCCAGTTGTCATGAGCATTTGTGCCTTTGCATTATTGAACAATTTGTGTTTGAGTGTGTTTTTGATTATTTCATGTTTATTACTATCGTGAATTGTGATGTTAAATAAGTGAGCCCAATAGCCAAGTATGAGTACATACATCAAGAGAGATTTTTGGGGGGACAGCATTAGGACCTTTTTTATATTTTTCCCAATCCATGAAATATGACATAGTACTGATGAATAATTTTCCCCATTGTCCAATGCCCATCCCTGGTGGACTTGAATGTGTTATTGAAGACGTTCTCCATCTGGAAACGTCGCTTTAAGGCATAGAACCTTGAGCCAATCGAAACCAGCAAACAGGCCGTTTAAGCCTTCAGTGAACCTCATTGGTCAGAATGCCAAACAAAAAAGATGCTCTTCCCTCTAACTTGGAGATTCCAACAGGTTTAAAGAGTTTTTTTTTCATGGCATTCTTTTTTTTTTTTTATGATGAATTTTTATCCATCATGCTCTATATTTCCTAAAAGACACACACACACACACACACACAGGGTACATTGAAGTGGATTCATTAACAAATAATTTTTGTATCGTTTCCGACTCACTGAGTTGGAAACATCAAAATTTATACATACAGTAAATGTTTTTGTTGTTCTTGTTGAATAAAAATGACGACAATTGGAAATGTTTGATTGGATTAAAAGTTAGTACATTTCCAAATGAGGCTAATTCTTGTGCGAGTGTTTGTAGCATGTACATTTAAAATGGCGGCAAAGTCTTTTGCAGTTTAACGTTTACACACAATTGTAAAGTTGTTATACTTTGAGGAGAATGGAGAGGGAGACTGCGGAAATGTGATGAAAAATAGCAGAAATAAAACAGTATTTATTTAACTGCTCTCTAACGTAATTTAAGATATTGTACTGAAGGTATCAACAGTAATGAATTTCCTGTAACAAACATACATTAATAAGTTGAGCTGTTGCCCTGGCAACACCTAATAATCTGCTTCAGTGGTCTGTCATTGTGTATGCTAACATTTTATTCATATTATGCATCTTTAACTCTACTCTTATATAGAAGAATTCCAATTCAAATTCTCTGACGTTCTGATAACTGCCAGTGGGTACATAAACGTCCCTCATGTTCACAATTTATTTATTTTATTACACGTACAATTTCAAATTGATTACAGCAGAGGGAGCCCAGACTCAATTGTTGTGACTGCAGCTTTGACTCCTATGCTTACTGACTTCATGATGCTCACTTAGTCGTCGATTAACGTCAACAAAACAACAATTTGTATGCACTTTTCACAAACATCGATTAATCATTTTGAGATCAGATGAACTGTCACAACAACTGCGTTTTAGTGTGCTTATTTTGCTCTGAATTATCGTGCAACATTTAGGGTTCCAACTTAGGACTTTTAAGGTTTGCAGGGTTTTGTTTTCAAATTATATTTTTGAATGCTTAATTTCCAAACCTGGGTTGTTTTAACAAGGCAATGATTTCAAAGTAGGGCTTCAAGCAGGTCTAAGAGTGGGCTTCCAAGTTAGGTTTTCAAAGTATGGTTTCAAGCCTGTTCTCTTTTTAAACAATTGCTTTTTTTTATAGTAGGGGTTTAAGCTTCATTTAAAACAAGGGTTTTTGTGTCGAAGTTGTGTTTCAAGATAGGGTATGAAGATGAGATTATGGTTTTAAATTGTGGCTTCCAGACAGTGTTACAAACCAAAGTCAGAGTTTCAGGCTAGGTTTAGGGCTTTCAAGTACGGTTTCGAGTCAGGGGTCTTTTTTTGTATGAAATACAAGAGTAAGGCTTCACTATTGTTTTAACTTCGGGTTTGGCGTCAAAGTAGGGTTTCAGGATAGGGTTATGGTTTTAAATTTACACTACAAGCCGGGGTTCCATCCATTCATTTTCTATGGCCGTTTACTCTTACAAGGGTCACTCAAAATACATTTTTAAAGAAGGCTTAGGGTTTCAAAGTAAGATTTAGAGTCAGGGTTTTGGTTTCAAATTAGGGTTTAAATGATTGGATTTTCAAAACCTCAGTAGTTGTTTTGAACAGAGACTGTGGGTTTTAGATATCAAAGCGGGGTTTCAAGTTAGCGTTTGGGTTTCAAATTAGTGTTACAAGCCAAGCTTTGAGTTTCAAAATAGGGCTTCAAGATAGAATTATTAATATAAGGTCTCAAATTAGGGTTTTGAAAATGGTTAGAGTTACAACGTACTGATTAAAGCCAGGGTTTTGGTTTCAAATTAATTATTAAAATTTCCACACTTTGGTTGTTTTAAATAAAGACAATGATTTCAGAATTGGATTTTAGCTGTTTAAGAGGGGCTTCAACCTAGAGTTTGGATTTCAAATTAGTGTTACAAGACAGGCTCCGTTTCAAATTAGGGCCTCAAGATAGCTTTAGGGTTTCAAAGTATGGGGTTTCAAAATGGTTTTCTTCAAGAACTTGCATGTAAATTCCAAGCTAGGGTCATCATTTCAGAATGGGGTTTCAAATCATGATTGTTGATTTAAAGAAGGATTACGGTTCTAAATAGGTCTTCAAGACTGGCCTGGTGGTTCAAAGACGAGTTTAGGTTTTAAAGTGAGGTTTCAAGCAAAGGTTAGGGTTTTAAAGTCGGGCTTCAAGGCAGAGATTGTTGTTTCAGAGCAGGGTTTGAAGTTGTTTGTAGGATTTTTAGGTAGTTTCAAGATATAAATCAGGTTTTTAGGAGTCAAATTTAAATCCAGTGTCAGAGTAACTTAAAAGTAGGGTTTTGAAACAGCGTTGGGGATCCTTTGTCGACACCCTGTTTTAACATTTATTTGTTATTCTTGAATTTGAGTGAATGCTCAAACTTTTGCTTGTACAGATTGCTCTGACGAGCCTTTGACGCTGGTGAACTCTGACCTGCCGACTTCTCACATAAGCAATGGCTCACCTGAATTATTCACACAAATATAATTTTGTCAATACCTATGAGAGTCGGCGTGAGAGCCCAGTGTCCGTTTGTGACAGGTCGGCGGCGCCAAGAGCTCAAATGGCTTCGGGGATGAGGAGGGCGCCGTCGCTGTCATGCCGATGCGAATGAACAGTGACCATTAGAAGCTTCATTATTGACATGTTTTAATAATGGCACACGGGGAGTCACTTTAGCCGCATTAACATTACATGATAATATTCTTTGCATTCTCATTAAGCAAAAAGCTGACGAGATCTCAGCAAGAGATTTAATTTGAGACTTTTTTACTTTGTGCCTCGTGAACATTATTCAAATGATAATTGCAAATCAAATGACCTGTCCGCCATTGCCTAGCATCTTATCTATTTATTTAAAATACATTTTGGGTTTTATATTCGTTTATCTATATGTACACAATACATATGTTTATTGGTGCTAACAAAGCTTTTTTCAATATACTTTTGTGGCAGAAGAACTTTGCAACTCTGCAACCAAATGTAGAGAAAAGACACCAGCACAGGCAAAGATGGCCTTTTATGTAATTTTACTTTAAAAATGGACTTGATGTCTCTTTTTTTTTGTGTAAAAGAAATATTTTAGAAGTATCTGTTCATGGAAGCTTCATAGAAAATAGTGTTGAACAATGTGATCGCAATCATTCATCAAAGTTTGCAATTAAAAATGCACTTGACAGCACTAATATACAGTGTATACTAATATATATATATATATATATATATATATATATATATATATATATATATATATATATATATATATATATATATATATATATATATATATATATATATATATATATATATATATATATATATATATATATATATAAATGGCAAATGTTTCTGGCATGGTGAATTACATAAGTTCGGACCTCCCTCCAAAGTAATGACCAACGATCCCAGATGAGTAGAGAGTGAGTGTGTGTGTGGATGTGTGTGAACATAAACATTCATATCATGTGGTTGGGCTGTGAGTGCACGGTGGAGATTTTTGAGGATGCGTGGCACAAAACAGCCGGGTGGGTGAATTTAAAAGAGGAAAAACAGTCTCATTGAGAACAAACAGAGTGACAGATTGAGAACACGTCTCACACATGCACACGTTGAAGCAAGAGAAAAAAAAATAGAAATGAATTATACATGGTGCTTTAAAAAGCTTCTCAGGTTCTTTTGCAGACATTCTTCTTAAGTGCTTGCTGCTCCCAACAAGTGTGCAAGGAATCCACTCAGGAGGCTGTTGTCATGGTGACAGTACTGCTTTTTTTTTTTTCCCCTCCCTTGGATACTTACGATGGCTCTTAGTTTAAAAAAAAAAAAGTGGGTCAGGTCAGTGATAGGAAGAATAATGGAAAAAAGCGAGTGACCAGCCATTGGAAGGTAGACTATTAATTATTCAATTAGCTTGTGAAAGTTAACCATAAAATGCCATTTTTAATATTCTACTTCATAATGATCAAAAGTGTTCAAGTTTGAGTCTAAAAACAGGAGATGCAAAAACAAAGAAAAAAACCCCAAGAACAACAAAGATTGTTGTTGTTGTTGCGTATGTGTCAGGTCATGTGATAAACATGAGGACAAGAACTCCCTCCTGAGGGACTCCTGAGAGCTCAATTAAATGACCTCCACGACATTAATTCACCAATACAATGTATAAGCATGTACTTTACGCTTGGCTAACAACGCGGCGGCTACATTAGCAAATAGTTTGGAGTTAAAAAGCATTGAAACTCTTTGGGGAAATTGTCGTCCATTGGATTCTGTGTTTTTTTTCCTTCAGTCGGAGGTCATCTACATATTCATATTCAATAAACACGTTTACTTACATGAATATACAATGAGCATGCTTGAAAGACATGCAGAAAGAATTGAATGAGGGCGCACCTACATGCTCATTTATTTAAAGCAGTGGTGAGCAATAATTGGGTGGATTGCTCTACGGCCCCCCCTACTGGTGCACTTTTTACAAGCTGGACATGGCAAAAACACTGGTGACAGCAGGTGTTTGGCTTTTGAGAAGATAGCTGTGTGTGGGGCTGATGAGCAGAGCCTGAGAAACATTATTCATTTCAAACACTTGTAAATAAATGTGCCCTTAACGACCAACAGTATGTTTTAAATGTAAGTCTATTCCTCATTAAATGATATTAAATGGGGGGTGGCACCCCTCCGGAGGTTGCCATGACTGTTATAGCTGCGGACAGCAGGAGGAGGTGTGTGTATTGCTGCATTTACCGTAATGCCCCTAGAGCTCCAACGGGCACATATGAAAAATTACACATACTCCCTTTAAGTTTTTCCAGCTCATGATTGAGTGGTATGAAATAACGCCCCTGGTGCAGACTACTTAGGATCAATCCCTATCAAACAATCTTTGTTTTAAGTGCGGTTGAAATTTTTGTTGTTATACCATGTAAGGCATTAAAAAAAATATATAATAATTTTATAATACTGTTAAAGAAAAAAACAACCTTGTATGATTATGGATTATTTTTTTTCTTCAAAAATATCAACCATGAATCTCCAAAAATGACCATGTGTAGAAAGGCTTTTTTGGGGAGGACTTATTTGGAGGGGGGGAGGGGGGGGGGGTAGTTTGCTTCAAAAAATAAATAAGTACATCCCTAAAATTTGATTTGTTTTTTGTTTGGTTTTGTAATAGAAGCAGGAAAAAAATTAAAGAAAAAAGGGAACCAGCAATGGAAAACGTTATGGTCATAAATGAAATTCCACAGAAAAAAAATCGTTTGAATAGTTTTTATTTTGTTCATTTTGTTCAATGTATACAGTACATTCATTATTTTGACTGGTCCACCTTATGCCTGGGTGTCAATTTGACCCTTTGATCACGATACATCAAAGATAAAACATAAAAAACGGCTAGGAGGCTAAAAATGATTATAGATAATGATTATATATATAATGATTATATGTCTGAATCAAATCATCTGATTTCTTAGTTTTTATAGTTTGTACTGTATTTAGTTTCACCCAAAAAGTCAGGAGGCTTGACTTTACCCACTACTTTATGACACAATTTCAAATTTTGTGCGCGCGACTTGTCTGTGCCCCAGGCTCAATCAGTGTCCCGGGCCGGTCTCTGGGTGCTGTGTGTTTGTGTGTGTGTCGGGTGGGAGGGTAAGGGGGGGGCCGCAACATTTCCATGCGGCCTCTGGAGAGTCGCACAGCAATTGCTCTCTGCTAAATGCACTCACATATAAATATTTCAGTACAATTTAATGTTGCAGCTACAGCCCCACTGGAGCAGAGCATCAATTTGTGAACACAGTTCTGCTGGAGTTAAAAGCCGGGCCGGATAATACACTAAGAAAGCCACTGTCAATCCAATGGGAAACACACACACACACACACACATACAAAAAAGGAACAGCACTTCATTTGGCCTGCAGAATGCAAACTGCTTTAGAGTTATTTTTTGGGGGGGAAAGTGGCCGATATTTGGAGGAGCGGGCCAGTCAATTTGCCAAGCTTGGACAGTTTTCCCAGAAGTGCGGATGTGTGCCATTTGCTCCACACACACACACACACACACACACACAAATTTGGGCACACTGCTGGCGGAGGGAGAAGGTCCGTCGCGCACCTGCTGTCTTGTTAATAAAATACCCCAAAGTAATGCTCAAACGTCTTCTTTCACACAAATCAGCTCCCCTCAGGTGTGAGAACATGAGTGTGCTACAAAAGATGCACTATGTCGCACACTAAGCGACACTTCATCAGTTCAAGCCACCGAAACAGAACGAAAAATGCAGTGCCTAACACAATGAAAGGCACAACACAACTGAAAATTGGATTGCTTCATTTCACAATTCAGTCTAAAAATTAAGTACATAATGCAATGTATATATACTGTATTTATGTATATAGAAACACCCCCAAATTCGCACATATGAGTAGCTCAAGAGTAGCTGAGAAGCAAAATGCATTCCAGATCAAAAGCATCATCCACATCATGAAGATGAGTAGGACAATACCAAGATGTAAAAAGCTCTTAAAAAGGAATGTTGTCTCTAGAGCCAGTAGAAAAATACTTTTAAAAAAAAACATTGTTGTTGATATGTTGTAGGGCCACCAACGATTTTTTTTTTTTATTGGAACTGCAATCCCACAGCGGATGAAATGTAAATTGGCCTTCACATCTGAAAGGGGAGCCATGGTGCAAAACCCCCAACACGACACTTGGCTGATTGCTGCTTTAATTGCACAGCAGTTAATTCACATTTTTCTGCTTTGCTAAACATGACAAAATACGACATAGCGATAAACAGGAACTTAATGGAATGTAATCCATCCCTGTCCATGAAGACAAATAACAACTGTGTGACGATGTGTCGGACGGCAATTGCGGAGTGACGGGCGTTGTTGTGACTGCTAGCAACACACAGGCGCACGGGCCTCATCGAAGTGACACAGCTTCTTGTTTGAGACGTCCATAAGCAACAAGACAGTGCATTTGTAAAGTAAAGCAGACACCTGACAGTTACACTAATAAGGTAATAATGGCCGCCTCCACAATGGAGCGCTGCCCTCAGGCGCCAATCAAAAATTAATCCTAATTATCATGTGAATGCTGCATTACCTCCGCACATCTGATAAATTATAAATCTGCAGCGTGCCTCCGTTCTCACAAAGGCCTGCGTTGCATGAGCACGTCTTTTTTCATATGCGATACATAGCAATAATTATGTATTTCATGACAAATCTTTGGTGATCACCGTTTACATATCTGAGCACGCTTTGCTTGCATTCATTACATTTATAGCTGACAGCTTGTTAACAATGGACAAAAGAAATACGTTATTTTTGTTCTGGTTAATCATTTAATCCACTGGTTCTGTGGTCAATAACGTACAGTAACTAATGTGAAATATCTTTTTCAGCCAAATATCCCCTTACCAGGGCAAACCATTTTTGGATGAAAAACAAAACAAGACAAAAACGAATTGCTTCATGTTCCATTTGATTTGCTCTTAATTTGAAAAGAAAAATGCACTGTATCTGTCACAGGATTAATTCTAAAAACATGTCAATTAAAAAAAATACCAAAGATATTTTTTTTTTTTATAAACCTACTGTAAATAACCCCCCCAATAACATTTTTCATGCATAATATAAGCACATCAAGCACAAGAGAGCACTCTAAAAAGAGTAAAAATAACCAAATTATGGGTCAAAAATGACCAGCTCAATATTTGGCTCAATTTGACCCACTTTCTAACAAAACAACTGTTTCAACAATGAAGGTTCAATGAGTTGAAATTCAGTTATAAACAAATGTCTAATATTTGAGCCATTATAAAGCTAGTGTGCAAAATGGATATGGTGCACATTAAAGGGTTAAATTGCATTAAACTAGGTTTGGTGATACTTGCAGACACCTTGGTAAAATCCAATATGCCTTCTTGAAGTGCCTTCATGTACCCCCACAAGCACTTGTCACAACCCAATTGAGAACCAATGATGCCATCCATCTCACACATAGGCGGGTAACGTGGTGAATTTGTGGTTTTCATAAGAGCCTCAGAGTCAAGAGGGACAGGTTTTCAAGGAAGAATTTAAGCTGAATATATATGAACAAACACACCATATCTTGTAACTGTCTAATGAAAGGACCTCTAGCTTGTTGCTCACACACAATACAGAACGTCATAGATAGGCTAACAAAACTAGCACTGTTTGCATTGATATTTAAACACAACACAAGACAGACAACATAACAATCAGCATATATGTGTTGTCCTCTGTGTAAAAAAAAATAGTTATTGCAGCTTAGTTGTGATGGTCTTCTTCTGTATTTCATCATCAACTTTACTTGATGTACATCTGCGATATATTGCCCCCTGGTGGCACACGATAAACACAGACATTGTGGCCATTGACTAATGATGCAAAACTGTTGAGGGCATTCTATTAAACTGTTTTTACAATATGCTTTTTTTTAAATAAAGTAAAATCACGTGGACTGCTAGTTTGCTAAATCTGATAAATGCATGCTACTCAAGTCAAGATAAAAAACAATCTTAATAGACTTAACATGTTGAGCCAAATTGCATTCATCCACGTATGGCATATTGTATCAGCTTTAAAATAGATACAAACGAGAATGACACACAGTCACACATTTGCATACTGTTGTTTGTGACCTGTTAATGGTAAACCAAACACCACGTCCAATAGCTTTGCTGTCCAAATCACATGACAAAGCTCCCAAAAGAAAGTCTAATCAAGCTTTGATGGGCCATTAACGTCATCAAAAATGCATGCGACACTCACATCATCCACTTAAAACTTTGGCAACGTACTCACGTCTGGACGCGCTCGTGTGTGTGCGTGTACGTTTGTCTACATGTGTGTCCATGTCCCAGGCCACTTGACAGAACTTTCCTTCAGTGCCACATTCTCTTGAATGTTTTACATTGGGATGGCACTCTGCCTTCATTGTATTGCCAGACAGATTAGTTATTCACAGTGGTTGTTACAATAACACCCCCACCCCTCCAAATTTATGTCAGAATATTGCCAGGTTTTTTGAGGTGTCCTGGACTTTATAAAATGCTTTCCCTAGTCCTAACTCTAACCTCGACTAATAGTAACCGTAAAACGTCAAACGCTTTAGTTGAGATTCACACACATCCAAGCCGATATCCAGTCATAAATCCCAATGCCACGACAAAATATATGCTGTTCCACCTGTCTCCTATGGATGTCACTGTCGGGCAATACGCTTTTGCGTTGACGGCTTTTTTTCAGGCTTTTTCGGGGATTCATTTGAATTAGAGGAACTGATGTTTTGAATTGATGGTAACGGTATGCTATTTTTAAACGTGCCTATGTTTAAATAGTTTATGTGTTCATAGTTTATGTTTAAATAACTATTGGAATTATGGCCAAACACTTCAACCATGCTTTTATTGTACCAAAAAGTATTTTCACAAATGTTTAATAATAATAATCATAGTAATAATAATGAGTTGCACAGGTTATCGGTCACAATAATGGTGAAATTTCACCAAATGACAAATGTGTATTTTTTTCTTAGGTTCACACCAATAAATTATCATTACAGTATCTGCATTTAGCCTTACGAACAGTTAAATATCAAACATGATCAAAAAAATCAAAACAACTTATTACAGAAAGTAAAGTTTTATATTGGAAATCCCACTTACAAGCAGTGTACGTGGTTATTCAAATCTTATTTGTAAATTTGTGCCACTTCAAACTGTTAATTTGAGTCAAAACTATAAAAACTGGTTGCTGTTTTTGTTGTTGTTTTTTCATTTTATTTTAGACCTAATAGATAATTACAAAACGAAACGAAAACGAAGGACATTCACAAAACACACACGCTTGAATCAGCGAATTTGTCTTTCAAGTCTTTTTGAGTACAATTGTAAAGACGGTGTCCAGTAATATTTATATTTAAAAAAAATGACAGCTTCGGTTATTCCATTGAGTTCCATTCAAATAAGTTGGAGTCACTTCAATGCATGCAAATTAAAGTGAAAGGCCATTATAGAAATGTGAGCTGACAGTACGTGACTTCACTTTAAACACATTACAACCCTCTAAATGTACAATTCAATCTGACCAAAACTCATCTGAGTACTTCCGAAAGTACAACTTCCTCATATAAATAGAATATTAAGATACAGCTCTTTGTCCCTTTTATTTTGATTTCATTTGGATTATTCAATCTATAGTGTTCATTAAACTGATTACGTCACTGATTTGAAAATGCCCAATAAAATGTAGTCCTCATTTAAATCCACTAGATGTCGTTCTTGCGCAAATGAGTGTGTAAGGAAGTGGAATTCCATTCTCTTGAACAAGGCAGAAGTCTGCGTGCTTTGTTTAAGATTCAATTTTCTAACTCATTTTTTCAACCGCAAAACTAAATTATAACAGACACTCCAATGAGGTCTTCTGTTACAGAAATGCACAATGTTATGAAACATAGCTACTGAGTAACATACAGTACCAGTTAAAAGTCTGGAAACCCCTCCAAAGACTCCCTACAAATTCAAATGGTCTCAAGCACATTAAGTTGTCGAGATTTTCAAGATATTAACTTGAAAATGCACAGCTGTGCAAGGCAAGTCATTTCAGGCCATTGAACATCATCCGCAAAGGAGACTGAGAACATAAGGTGGGCAATTCCACTTTATTCGTGCAAAAAGTGCATCTCGATTATAAAACAATATTCTTTGGATTAACATATTTAACTACAAAAATAATATGTCTTCATAATATTGTGTACTTCAGTTTTTTTTAAAATAAGGAAATATAAAAACATAAGACGGGGTTCTCAACTTTTTGAGTGATGCCATATGATATGTTTGTGATTTAAAAATATTGCTGACTCGGTGCAATGTATTTATGCCAACCACTATCATAAATAAAGTCCTGTGTAAATTGGCTTGTATGAATTTTTAAAAACAACGTAATTTACAAAACGTTAACTTGATAAAAATAGGGATGACCGAGTATACAAGTACCTGTATCAGCCGATAGCTTGCCTTATTTCAAATAATTGATAGTAACGAATGCAACCATCTATTGATGGCTCTCTTGAAGCAGTTTTAAGATTACAAATGTAAAAGAATAGAAAACTGCCATTAATTACATTTTTAGAGAAAAATAATGGAATATATTTTTCTGTTACTGTATTTTGAGAGCATTTTGTGTTTCAAATGTATTCGTTACTATATACTTGGCATCGAGGTCTGAAAAAAAGGTCATCCCTAATAATAATGACATCAAAACAAATAATGTTAAATTTGGCATAGTACCAACAATAACCCTGCTTCATCCCCACCACCGCATAAAAAAGAGCAGAATATATGCCTCGAATGATTTCAAGTGTATATTAATTTCGGCGAATCTAGATGGAATCGGAGAGTCGTGCTCGGGAGTGGTGACGTCACAGCTGCAGCGCGTGGGACCCTGCAGCCTCTTCACCGCCCCCCTCCCTCCCAGGTCTTCCTCACTCCTCCTCCTCCTCATTCTGGTCGTCCTGCCTGGCTGCAGTCAGTCGGGGTTTGTCCCAAGTTGTGAGGGAGGCCGCCTCGCACTCACTCCTCACTCACTTCATCTTTTTTGCGCACCTCCAGCTCGCCCCGTCCTCCTTCCTGTATGGTGGATATTATTTTCAGCTCTTCTTTCTTGGGTGATATGGGGGATCATTCCAAAAGTAAGTATAATGTGGAGCCTTTAATTAGAGTTTTTTATGCTGGTGGGGAGGAAAGAGCAACATTAGCTTATTTTTTTCCCCCCAAATTCTGCAACAATGAGTGCGGTTTTGTTGAAAATACGACCCCGTGTGTTTCATTTGCAAAAACATGCAAAATGCAAGCGGACTATGGGAGTCTCAAAACAACTTTTTGTGTGCAGAGAAGCCAGGATTCGCCATGTGTGTGGGATGCGGAAGCCAGATCCACGACCAGTACATCCTGAGAGTCTCCCCGGACCTCGAGTGGCACGCAGCCTGCCTCAAGTGTGCCGAGTGCAGCCAGTACCTGGACGAAAGCTGCACTTGTTTCGTGCGCGACGGCAAGACCTACTGCAAGAGAGACTACGTCAGGTAAGGCCATTTGGAGCTGACGACGTGCAGCAAAAACGCGTCCGAGCGGGGTTCGATTCAAATGTGCTTGTTTTGTTTTGTTCCCTACTCCCGGACGCATGCAGGTTGTTCGGCATCAAGTGCGCAAAGTGCAACCTGGGCTTCAGCAGCAGCGACCTGGTGATGAGGGCCCGCGACAACGTCTACCACATCGAGTGCTTCCGCTGCTCGGTATGCAGCCGCCAGCTGCTGCCCGGTGACGAGTTCTCCCTGCGGGACGACGAGCTCTTGTGCCGGGCCGACCACAGCCTGCTGCTGGACAGAGGCTCGGCCGGAAGCCCAGTCAGCCCCGCGCATAACTTGCACTCTAACAGAGCCATGCACCTGGCAGGTACCACGACTTTTCAATAAATTACACATTTACACTGTTATTTTATACATTTGGTAATTTTATTAGTTTGTTTTAGAGCATGCAGCATCATATAGTATTTATATCGATGCAGAAAAAAAAAATCAAAATGTTACACGAATATACGTGCGTACCGAGAAACAAACTATGGTAATGTTATTGTAAAAATGAGGCCACGTGTTACAATAACAAAACAACATCAGCGTGCATTAAAGAATTAAAAAAAATCATTGAACTGAAACGCGTAAAAAAAACAGTACAGAAATTACAGATATAAATAAAGTGATATAAATTTGAAAAGATATTTAAAAGTACACGTGTATTAAAATAATGAGAAAGCGAAGTTGCGCGTATTGTTTAAAATGATTTAAATTTATGATTTTTATTAAAAGTGGTCCTAGTATGTGAGACAAACAATTACACTTAAAATACGACGAGCGATAGATACAAATGATAAAATATCATTTTATTTATATAGATAGGAACTCTTTTTTAAAACGCCACATGATGTTTCGGGATGATTTTGTATTATAATTTATGATGTGTGATTATTCGTTTTTTTGTTTTTATTATTGAAGGCTACTTTTATATATATATATATATATATATATATATATATATATATATATATATATATATATATATATATATATATATATATATATATATATATATATATATATATATATATATATAAATATATATCTCACAAGAATCACAACCAAGAATATTTCTATAGATTTTACAAACAATACAAGTGTTTTGTGCAGTGTATGTCAGACAGCGTCGGAGTGCAGACTAAATTGTCATAATTGATCCCATTAAGGCGAACCTCTTGTGCTGCTGCCATTATCTGAATAAGCAGCTATTACGCGTGTGCCTGAGAAAGCGTGTGTGTGAGTTGTCAACTTAAACAGCTTTCACGGACACCCACACACACACAAACCCAGGGAGAAAATGAAGCCGTGCAGACTTTTTTTTACTGTTTGAAAATTATGGATCACATCGACTAATTTGTGTTCATTTTCTAATTCGACATTGGCTACAAAGTGGTAAAATATATTTAATGCTTGCGCGTATGCGTAAAGGCCCGTTTTAGATGAAAGCTAAAATAAATGTAAATAAATGAAAAAAATACATCCGTCTGAAATTGCGAAAGTTGGAATGCGCCGGAGCCTTAAAACTGTACACATATTGTAAATCCTTTCCAATCCGGTTCACCGGAGACCTTAACGGAGCTCGTCGCCTCCTTTCCGAGCAGAGCCGGTGACAGTGCGGCAGGCCCCGCATCGCAACCACGTGCACAAGCAGTCAGAGAAGACGACGCGAGTGCGCACCGTGCTGAACGAAAAGCAGCTGCACACGCTGCGGACTTGCTACAACGCCAACCCGCGGCCCGACGCGCTCATGAAGGAGCAGCTGGTGGAGATGACAGGCCTGAGCCCCCGAGTCATCCGCGTGTGGTTCCAGAACAAGCGCTGCAAGGACAAGAAGAAGTCGTTGCTCATCAAGCAGCTCCAGCAGCAGCAGCACAGTGATAAGACTGTAAGCATCTTCGTAAGTCCAGCACGCTTCCATTACTTCTCAACGCCATGTTCTTTGCATGCCTTGCCTGTCAACTATAACAAATGCAAGCATGCGAGACAAAGCAAACAAAACGAGAAACCCGGAAAAGGAAACCCAACGACAATCGGACAATTCAATCAAACGAAACGTTCATATTCCAAGCGGTCTGGGCGTTGTGCAAGGGGCGTAATTTCAAAGATGAGATATCTGATGCAGATATAATTCTCATGTCATATATTTACATTCACGAACATGTTTTAATTAATATAGCCAAATTTCAAATGTGCACGAAGAGCGTTAATGTAATGAATGAAATGCTTTTGCTTGGAATATAGTCAAAATCAAGCCTTATTTTAAAAAGCAAGAGAAAAAAGCCAAACGGAGAGTAGGCTATACTATTTCGCCTAAAAGATGATTAAAAAAACAAAAAACAATACATAGGCTATATTGACTTTTGAGTAGTTGACATTTTACTATAGGTGCACCCACACTAGAATTCAACAGTCGATTAGTATCAAAAGATCATACACAAAATGCTAGGGAAGTGCAAAATTTTGAACATGATTTTTTTTTAAATCAAATTGCATCGATACAATAATATATTATTATTGTTTACATAAATAGTTTATTTTGATTAAAAGATTGGATTGTGTATTATTCATAATTCAAATAAATTAAATGAATATTTAAATATTTAAAACGTATATATAAAACTGATTATTTTACTATTAAAAAACAGCAACCAAGGAACTTAATAACATAATGTAATGATGTTAATATAATTCTAACAATTAAAAGATTTTTTAATCAATTGAAATGCGACAGAAAACTGATTTCAATATTAAAAAATACCCAATGAACTTAATGAGAACATATTGCATTATCCTTCATAAACTTTTGAATCATTCACTGATTATTTAATCAATAAAATACAGATGTAAAACTGAGTTTTTACTATTTAAAATGAAATAAATTCACAATATTTTAATACGATGTGTAATAGATCAATCTTAGAGGGAAAACAACAAAATGAATGCAATAAATATCACAGGGCTCTTGATAATGTAAGTGATCTGTATACCATAATTTGCCCAGCACAGTTCTCTCTTTAGCCAATACAAACTGGGAATAATGTTCAATTACTGCTACTCTTGTAACAATATGTTTGATATTGTGGTTGTGAAAGTTGATTATATTTCAACACATTACAGACAGCTGTACACTATACAAGTCATGACAAATTAATACCTGACATTAAACAGCATTAACATCTCTCTCTTGACAGAACAGTATTCTATATTGGTTTGCAGGTTAAATTCACAGGTCTAAGGTTTTGGTTCGAACTCTTTCATAATAGTGGTTAACAACATTGAAAAGGAAAATTGGCACTTTTTTCAATTTGATGAGATTAATGGCAGCATGGTGTGCAAACAGTTAGTACCTTTGCCTCACAGTTCTAGGGACCTAGTTTAAATCCCGTTTATGCTCACTTCATTGAAGATACTAAATTACCCACCTGCAATGAAGGTTTATTTTGTATTGGATGTGCATGGCACATAGGTATACCTTAAATTGTGGGCAGTCGTGAGTCTGAAAATCCATTTCGCTCTTCTTGACATTTTTTCCGCCTAAAATGTATTTTGCTGTGTCACTGTGTGAAGTGTGGAGCTTAACATTCCCATTTTCCACCCTGTTGTATTGAAAACAATTGTTACTGCAGGATGCATATTTTGCACATCACACTAGATGATGGGACTGACGTCACCTTATTATAATCTGATTGCAAAATGCTGTGTTGCTGTATGAAAAGCGTGTACCGTTTCTGTGAAATGTAGTGTTTTTTGGTGGCCTTTGGTGTCCACATTACAATCACTCTCTTGCTATGTTACAGTAATAACATGGTTAGATGATACTAAATATGAACATAAAATGTCCACATAATATTACTGTTGGCAAGCAATTCAATCAAAAAAGCTATTTTGAACATATAAGCAATGTATATTGTGTGTGTCATAATCACGTTAAATATTTTGCATGTGTCTGTCAAACTACTTTCCACTCTGTCATAATAAGCTAAGCTAGCCATTTACAATACATACAGATACGTTCAGTGACATAATGATCGGCATTTTGTCTTCCTTCAATGGAAGTTGAAAAATTACAAGACTAAAGGTTTAAACTTGTGTTTTAATTTGCATAATATACATGTGTAGTCAATGGATATTGTCAAACACGTCCACCCTGTCATATTGTGAAATATTAATTGATTTAAAACATTTCAAATATTTGAAGTGTGTTTGTTACTGTCAGCTTGCTAGCTGAATTTAGGCGCCACCTATACGCTAACGTTAGCCTAAAATGTCCACCCTGTCGGCATGCTCACATATGTTGCTGTTTGCGTGCACATTGTCTGCTTGCATTTAAGTCTTAGGAAAAAAAAAAGGGAACTCCACCAATAACATCTACTTCATGCAAAGTCTTTTTGTAGAAATGCATGTAGAAAAGTATATTCAAAACAATACCAATGACGCTCATTTCTGAACGACCTTCAGAACCTGCAAGGCCTGACGGGAACGCCTCTGGTGGCTGGCAGCCCCATCCGACACGAGAGCACAGTGCAGGGCAACCCCGTGGAGGTCCAGACTTACCAGCCACCTTGGAAGGCACTCAGCGAGTTTGCCCTGCAGAGTGACCTGGACCAGCCTGCCTTCCAACAATTGGTGCGTACGTGTCTACTCATCTCTATCTACTCGCATACACTACTCGTATCTATCTATCTATCTATCTATCTATCTATCTATCTATCTATCTATCTATCTATCTATCTATCTATCTATCTATCTATCTATCTATCTATCTATCTATCTATCTATCTATCATCATCCATCCATCCATCCATCCATCCATCCATCCATCCAGCTAGCTAGCAACTTTTTTGCTTGCTTTGTGAAAATTCCGTAATACAATATCTCTGATTGCTGAGCCATACCCATATGTTGCTAGAATATCTATTGTAGCCTTTATAAGTGCATGTTGAAAAAGCATGATGTAACAAACACCAGAAAAGTTTATTTCTTTCATTCATTGAAGGAAATAAAAATAATGTTCTAAATGCATAGGGATGTTCAGGTCAATTGCTACCTAATATGTATGTCAAAAACTGATTTGATTGTTGCTCATGCATTTTTATTCAACAGTAAAGCAAATTTGGGTTTTCATGAGGTGTTTTTTTTCCACATAAGAAAAATCCAGAAATATTTTTAAAAAATGAGTTTCACTTCTTAAATCCAATTTCTCTTGTACTATAGATTGTCAGTTGGATTATTTAACAGTATGCGGCAGAATATGGAAACATGTTTCTTAAAATGTCACTTTATCTCCAACTACAACAATAAATACTGTTGGGTCAAAAATAGCCCAAGATATGCTCAAACAAGGAATGATCCAATATTTGGGTCAATCTGACCGAACTTTCTGCATTGTTTTATACAAACAGCTCAATTTTGGAGGTTGTCTCGGATTAAATAACCGATTTTTAAGTAAAACACACAAATATTGATCAGTATCTTTTTAACGTACAACTGGGTTATTTTTGACACAACTGTTTTTAGAGTGTGCATCTGATTCCTATATAATTAAGCATGGTAATATGTTAAATCAAGTTTGTGTTTTCTGGGGTGGGATGTTTTTCTCCAAAATATATAAAAAAAAAATGAATTGCTGATTATTGCACATATAATGAATATTGAAAATTTCCGTATTAACATGCTGAGCATTTTTTGGAACAGAACTTCAACTCATTATTGGGTTAAAATAACCTAATTAATCATTAAAAAAAATAAAACTTGATCCAATATTTGCAACAATTTTACCCAACTTTCTGTTTTGTGTAAAACAAGGATTTTTGAGGTTGTCTCGTGTAAAATGAGCCATTTTAGAGGGGTGTTTTGCGCAAAACAATTCAAACTGACCCAAATATTGGGTGTTCCTTTTTGTCCCATAGTTAGGCTATTTTTTTTTTAACCCAACTATTTTTAGAGGGTATGAAGGATCTTTTATAATTTACATTTTTAAGGCAACATTTGCCAGGATAACAGCATTGCACATTGTGGTAATTTTTCAATCTGCTTTATGATGTGGATAATGCTCTATGACTTGGAATGAAGTTCAGTTCAACAGTTTGAAACGCTTACTTGAATTTTTTAACCTCTCTTCAAGACCAACTAAATTGGAAGGTGATTACAATTTTTTTGACTGGACTGTATATTCACACAATTTGTTTTACTGTAAAAAAAAAAAAAAAAAGCACAATGCTGAAATACGGTCTAGGAAAACAACTCAAATTTGACATTAAATTAATATGTAATGTTTGTCTGCAGGTGTCTTTTTCTGAGTCGGGCTCTCTGGGCAACTCGTCCGGAAGTGACGTCACATCCCTATCCTCTCAGTTACCGGACACCCCCAACAGTATGGTACCGAGCCCGGTGGAGACGTGAAACCTATGACCTCCGCCAAGGCGCCCGCCCCCTGCAAATGTTGCAGCATGAAATCCTCCTCCTTAATTCCCTCTTGCATGTGAGCAGCTCATCACATCGACCATAACATTTAAAAAGGATTTTTCTTCTTTTTGGATTCCCAATCGTGGAGGAGAAGATGGATGACAAAGTGGCGATGTTGCATGAAGAAAGAAAGATGTACAGAGCCTTTCTATGTGGATGTATACAAGACTTGAATACCGTGGAAACACTTCATAGACTTTCAGTCACCTTTCATTGTGATCTTTTTGTGTCATCTTGTTTCCTCGACGTCATCTTTTTTTATACGTTGGACTCTTTGTCTTAAACGCTGAGCATGAATACGAAAAACGAAAAAAAAAACGCATTTTATTCATGTTGTAAAATACAAGCTTGTTTGAGCTCCTCGAACAAACAGAAAAACTAAATTATTGTTATATTATTTATTGTGAGGAGGGCGATTCGTAAAGGGAATATTAACTGATCTAAATAATAATAATAAAAAAGATGAATACACAAGTTCGTGTCGGTGCAGGATTTATTTGATTTGCAGCTTTGATTTGAATTGCGATTTATATTAAAGGCGTGAAATAAATATTTATTTGCATTAAAATTGCATCACGTTTCCTCCAATCCACGAAAAGGACAAAAAACACTTAACTTTGTCGTTGCTGTCCTATCATTGCCTCAATTTTGCCTCCTCGCGACAGTGGACGCTGGTTGTCCCCATTCTTTTGTCTAAGAAAAAAAAAAAAAAAAAAGAAAACTCTTGCTGCTCTGTCCAGTTCCTCTGGTCTGTGCAGACGGCGACCAGCGCGGCTTATCTGCTTCTGGCATCAGCTGATACACACTCAACTGAGACCGACAACAAACCCCACACGCGCGCGCACACATTCACACACACACACGCGCCCGCGCCCTAAAGCAAACGAAGGGAGCAGCCTTTCTGCAGCATGGTTTATTTATATTAATCATTGCATTTTGTCGACTGAAATGACGCTTCAATGCACATTAAAAAATGAAAAAAAAAAATCACAAAACAGTCATTTTGAACTGTAGGGTTTTTTTTCGTTGAAACAATAATTTACGGACGTATTCAAAGCCGCGTTTGCAGCCAGTGAAATGACAAATCTCAGTTTAACGGTGAGATTGAAAGACAGGGAGCAGATAAGAGACGTGTAATTGGGCTCCCCCCAAAATAAGATAAGTAAACAATGCAACTGGATTAAGATAAAGAAGATAAGTGAAGAATAACAATGGCGCTGAAAAAGCAAAGAATGCAAACCCTGTTCAACTGCATGACGGACTTGCATGTAAAGCTACCATTTCCACATCAACATTAATTAAGAGAAACATTCTGAAATGCTTTTTGATGAAGAAAAATGCTTCTTTTTTCATTAAATGTGTTTTGTAATAATTTAAAAACGCGCATAAATTCATCGATTGATTTTGAACCACCTATAAAGATTTTTATTCATTCAATCTGAAATACAATTTCAATTAATTGCATTCAATTATTAAGCACTGAAAACACACTTTGTGAAGACGACACACGAATGTTATTTCAAAACGTGGTGATGATATGATGCAATTAGCTGCAATACATTTTTCTAATCATGTAGAAATCCAATTTTTGTGTAGTAGTGGCAGTGGCCTCCAAATGCATCTCTAAAAATACTTTGTTCTTGTTTTGATCAAGGTAAGAACATCTTTTCGTTACATAAAAATGAATTGGAACAAAGGTATAAAACCATCACTTACTAAAGTATTACTTTACGAATAAAAATAGTTAATTTTTGTTAGTATTATATATATATATATATATATATATATATATATATATATATATATATATATATATATATATATATATATATATATATATATATATATATATATATATATATATATATATATATATATATATATATATATATTTGTATATTTGTATATCGTCATCGAATGAGTTAGTCGAATGAGTATTTAGAAATTAAAACTCTTGAAATCTCTGGAAATGAACTAAATCGTCAGTCAAAAGAATGCGCAGTTTTTGTTTTTGTTACCTTGACTTAGCGGTAATTTTAACGCGTGCACGGACCTGTCAGTAGCGCAGTGACGTCATCACACCACGAATGATTGAACAAAGAGACTCGGTTCAAAGGTGTGACGTTACCACGTCATTGAGAGCAAATCGTGCAGGGGTAGTTAGATCACCTCGAGCCACACACGCGCTGCTAGCATTACAGAGTTACATGAATTTATATATGTATTTTGCTGAGTTTTATTGACAATCCATAGTCGTCATCAGACGGAATTTTTTACTCCTAGCTATGAAAAAAGATAGATCTTTTCAAGTGATGAGAATCAGCATGATCTTACATTTGTTATAATTCATGTAATTACTACCTACATCACATTGACTCGATTTATACTGTAGTGAGGCTTTCATTTATTTTAATTTATAAACACAAACAGAATTTGCCCCTCTGTTGTTAAGCGCTTTGAGATGTGCACTTCAAGTAAAAATAAGGCACCGTTTATTAGCATCCATAAAAACCTTGAAGCGAGTTCAGAAAATATTACAAAACTATTTGAAAAACAAGTATGTTGTGACTATCCTCTCTTTGTGTTCAATGTGATGACATGCTTTTCAATGAACAGCAAAAACCATTAAGAGATCACCACAGACAAAAACAGGAAGAGCAAAGGGGGGAAAAACATCAGTATGTTGTTGGCCAGGTTGCTAAGGTCATATTGGAATGTTTTTGAGTAACAAGAAAGAAGACATCAAATTGAATGAACAAGAAAAGCCCACTTGCCTAATATTTTAAAAAATATATGATGTAATTGTACCCCATATATATATATATATATATATATATATATATATAGTGTGTGTGTGTGTGTGTGTATGTAAATGAGAATCATGATTCATAATAACATAACTAAAGCTAATTTGAGAAAATATGCTATTTTAGAAGCATGTATCTTACTTCAGTTCCCAAGAAGGAGCTCTCAGTTTCAAAAAGGTTGTTGACCCCTTTTATATTCTATAATACAAGCATTCCTCGGTTTGGTGTGTATGTGAGTGTTTTACTTTTTTTTTTTGAGATATTCCTTTGAGATTTTACATAATATTTAGAGTCACATGGCTCAGATGTTCTCGGGGTTCTGTAGGTTGCCCTCCCCTGTATTTGAGATGGTTCATGACAACAGTTTTGGAAAGTGAGGTTTGTGCTCCATCGTGACCTTGGTGGTCCTTAGGGAGGCCACCAGCAGAGAGACAAACTCTCCTGGGATCATCCTGACAGGCTGACTTAATGCAGCCACTCAAGTGGGAGTTTTATTTTTCACGTTTAAAAGGAGAGAATGCAGGCAGAGGCTTGAGGAGAAACAAGAACCGAACATCCTTTTTCTCACACTTCTTTGGAGCAATTACAAAATATCAAACATACATTTCTGTCGTTTTGATTACAGGAGTTGGATTTGGAATATTTTATTCTCCAAAAGCTTTCTCTTGTATTATTATGACAAAAATATGAAGCATTATAACTTTAAGTGCTATTCTGCTCACTTTCTCTTCTTTTGCTGTTTTTAGGAAACCACAAATAAACACATGTACACAATGTTTACTCGCAATAACCAAATGGAGCCTCTAAGGTACATAAAAACAAATCTTACCATTGGAAGCAAAGGACATTTAAATATTTGATTCCATTGTCAAATTGTTGCCATTATAATTGCCAATATAAATAACGTCTCTGTTTGCAAGAAACAGCAATCAAGTCCTTGGGACAAAGTGTTTAGCTATCCAAACTGGCAGAAACACATGAAATCCAAATCCAATACTTTGATTGAACGTGTCTGTTATGTTCATTTTTCAACAGCAATCATGTCTCTGGGTCAATTTGACTCAGAGGTGTGTTCGATTATCCAAAGTGTCAGAAACAATTGTGTGTGTATAATCCTACCAACAAATCTTGTGATTCCGGCTTTCGGTTCGGGGAGAACATGCAAACTCCACACAGGAAGGTCGGAGCGAGGTGGAATTGAACTCAGGACTCTGAACAGTGAGTCGGACGTGCTAGCCACTCTTCCATCGAGCCGCTGACAAAGCACAGGTAACAAAAACAAAAATTAACAACTTCTACCCACATTTACTGTCACATTCAAATGGGCCAATTTGACCCACAACATAACAGGAGGGTTCACCGTCATATAAGTGTAAAAAGAAGAGAAAAAAAAGAATCCAGCTAATTGCAAAGACAAATAAGATGGTGTAAAGTAATGCAAAGATGATTTGTGTCACAGCAAAAATTAAAATAATGGCGGTTGGTGCCAGGGAACTTCAAAACAAGCAGCAGTTTGACAAATAGTGAAGTTCTATCCTTCCTCAAAAAAAAAAAAAAAAGATGGTGTTGGCTCCAAGCCATTGCAACTTGAAATTTTCTAGAAAATTGAATACGAATCAAGATAATTACAATTTATTCACTAACATAGTGCTAACTTCTAATGCGAAACACCATTGACATGCTAACAAGACTAGGAACCATTCGCAAAAATTATAAACCTTTAAACAAATTGTATTTGAACACAGTAGAAAACAACATTAATGTGCATATATTCTTTATCCTCCCTAAAAATTGCTCATTTGTTTCTCACATGCTATCTACAGTCCTTTGATTCATCATCCACTCTTTCTGGGTGGAGCAAAATGATTCTCTTTGAAATTTCATGAAGAACAAACGGTTTAATTCTTTACATTCTGTAAAGCCTCATTTCTTTTCATTATAATTTCTTTTTTTTTCAATTTTAAGGGCTATAGTAGTATGCATAATGCCAAAAGAAAAAAAAACGTGTATACTCAATGCAACATGAAAACAGCAGAAGTAAACACAGAGCCATTTGGATAGATTCTGTGACTCAAACTTGGTTGCACAAAATGTGATCAGGACATCCCTAGTTAATACTGAATGCTACTTTGAATAAAATAATGTAGAGTGCTAGAACAAAGATAACATGTTCTTGACATTCTTAGCTGCTTCTTTGGGGAGTTTGGCATGCATTAATGGCATCTATTCATTTCATTGGGCAAAGATAATTTTAGATAGTGGAACAAATTCGACTCATAGGCCATTTCTAGCCACATAAACAGGATATTACATCATTAAAAAAAACATGATGTAAAAATACATGTGCCAGCCTAAGCAGTGGGCCCGAATGAACACAGTTAAACCTAAAATGTTCCAAAACAACTTGTTCTTGTCCAAATTTTGCACTGTAGCGCAAACATGAAGGTGTGCCGTTATGCCTGTTTGTCAGGTGTTGGGTTGTGCTGAATTGAAGGATCCATTCATTGTGGACATTTAAAGGCAACCCTAAGATGCTGTGACAAGGATTTTATCATGGCTGCTCCCAGGTTACAGCCACAATGAAAGCTTGTGCGCAATTGATCTTGAACGCAGCTTTTATGTTAAACTGACACAATGAGTAAATATCCACATTTTGTCCTCGCAGCTTAAAAGCATCCCGGAAAAACATCAAGGATTTAGGTATTCAAAAGATGTCCATTAAAAAGAAAAACATACACTTTCTAGATACTTTATTGGTTAAGGTACAAGAGTAAAACGAAGCTTGATAATTGAATTAGTCAGTTAGGTGACATGAGCAAAATATTAGAAATATTGTGCATGTAATATGTTTGATAAGTTCCATACCTGATTGAAGTGTGTAGGATAAACAAATTACTGAAAACAATTATTAAAAAAATATATGTACACAGTGGAGTGCTGCATACATGCTGTTTGGCATTCATTAATTCAAGCATTTATTGATTTTTATTCATTTACTTAATTTAATTCTTTATTCTCTTAAACGGTCTTCCCATCTCCCCCATTTTTGTGGAAAACATTTTTTATTTTAAGATTAACATTTTAAGATTTTCTTAAAATAGGAATATGAATTACGAGTACATTTTTGCTTTACGTCAAACAGCGGGGGTCCACTGTATGAATAAAAAGAAAAAGGTGTATTCAAACATGCAGGAAAAATGTAACAATACAATCAAGGAAACCATAAACAAATAAATCTAACAATATCAACAATAATTTTAAATAGAAATCAATGCATTCAATACATTTGTGAAAATAATAAATATAAGATATATGTAAAAAGTTAACCGATGCATACTGATGGTTTGCAGAAAAAAATGACACAAATGTGTGATTAAAAGGTATGCGGAAAAAAACCTAATACTGTGAAAGAAAATATGAATATAACAAACACCAACAAAAATAACAAAGTTGAATTACAAACAATGCAAACCATAAAAATAAATAACCCAAAATTATTAATTTTACACTGTACTATACCATACTGTACTTTATCTGTACACCTTTTTGATTAAATGTGTAACATTGCACAGCACTATACAAAAATATATTTGAATAATAATAAAAAAAATTAAATACACAGCTGATGAGAAGAAATCATATTTACAAACTACAGTATGAAAATAGTTTACATGCAAAAGAATTGCAGTAGCGCTTCCATAAGTTTACAAAGATTTATATAGAATTACAAAGGTCATTTTGGAGGTTGTCATTAGGAGATGTCATTGAAATTTCTAGTTCCCACCAGCAAAACATTTTGTTTCCTTTCAGTTAAACAAAAGTGACTGATTTACTAGTTTGAGTGAAAAGTTGCCAACATTATTATATGTGCAAAGGCATATTTTTGTTTATACGATTCTTGAATCGGATCCTCAACATGACCTCATCACCAAGTGTGTACTTTAAATGAACCTGCAGGAGGAAATGACAACAGGAGCAACAGCCCGGGGCATCACACCAAAGAGCTTGTACACACACACACACACACACACACACACACACACACACACACACACACACACACGCTGAGAGCCAGCCCGCGTGATCCAGTAAATCACAGCGCCACACCCACACATAAATCCGTAAGCAAAAAACAACACAGCAACGGCCATTAGGAGGACAGAGCATGGCACAATGACTCACTGTAAAACACAGTCAGGCTCCACCTGGCCCCGCCCACAAAGCGGCCATTAGGTGGGATGGCAAGACAAGCGTGTGTCAATAGAAGCGAGGAGGACGAATCCAGACCGAGACTCGGCGGCGTTCGCTTCGCTAGGTCAGGAGTTCATGAATGTCTCGAGGAAGTCTTTGTTTTTTAGATTTAGTGCCAAAGTTCAATTAAGCCTCTGACTCACAAGTTCACCAACTTTAATGATACGCCTGCAGCGGATGCGAACGGCGGCCGAGATTTACAGCGGCCGTCAAAAGACAAGGCCGTAACTCAGGCGTGTCATCTTTGCTGCTGCCGGCACAATGAATTACATACGCCGTCTTTATGGATGACGCTCTCTTATTCAGGCTCGTGTCGCTTACAGAATGTGCTTGCTACAATGGAGTATTGGGGCCACACGCACAAAACAAGAGAATGGAGGAAAAAAAGTCATCAAAACGAGTTCAAGAAAAATAGTGTGAGTGGTTAGCACGTCCGCCTGGCAGTGCAGAGGGCACGAGTTTGATTCCTGCTCCGGCCTTGCTTATTTGAGTTTGCAAGTTCTCCCCATGCCTATGTGGGTTTCTCTGGGTGCACTGGTTTCTTCTCATGTTCAGAAAAAACATGCTCGGTAGGTATATTGGGCACTCCAAATTGACATTATGTGTGCTTGTGAGTGCGAATTGTTGTTTGTCTTTGTGTTCCCTGCTGGAATTGATAGCGGGGATAGGCACCAGCATGCCTGCAACCCAAGGGAGGATAAGCGGCTATGAAAATGGATGGACGGATGGCTTACACCCTTTGCATCCAATGGTGGCTTTAAAGACCTTTATAAATCAAGTTGTGTTTTTCTGAACAAATGTCCAGGCATCAGCAAAACCTCTGAATGTATTTTGCGTAAACTAGTTGACAAGATTGGCACACAAAGAGCCCACAATAGTGATCTTTGTGATGATATTTGAATTTTGTGAAATACTAGATATAATTTTTTTTCTGTGTGACAAACTAAATTAGCATTCAAGGTTCAGTTATTTAAAGTAATTATTGAAATAATTTGCTCAATAGTAATTTTTTTGGGAGCCTGCATGTATTACATTACAAAGTATATTACATACTATATTTTTCAGACTATAAAGCAACTTAAAATTGTTGAGTTTGTCTTGAAAATCAACAACATACCTTCTAATCAGTTGCACCTTATGCTAAACCGAAACCGAATACAATCTGACTCATTTTCTGTACTGGTTTGTTTCCCTTAATGTGCACTAATGCCCCTTATAAATCAGTGCACTTTATAAATCAGGGTGCCATAAAATGGAAATTCCCCAAAATAGACAAGGACTCGCCTAAGGGAGAAGCAAAGCCACTCGCATTATGTTGCCGCTTGTTAAACATTGATTTCTCCATGGAGTAAACAGAGCGAAGCTAAGACACTACAAAGAGCCACAATTTGGGAGCAAAGAGGAAATCAATGACTTTGTGACAGTGTGACTTTGTGACTGCGTGCACGGCATGAATACCTTCATGCGTAAATAACAATAATATCGTCTGCCGAAAGTATGAAGAAGAAATTATGTTTATTTGCTCTGCAATTTTGTACGTACATCAGTCTGGAGCGGAGGTAACAATGAACATAACTCCAATAAAGTGTCAGAAATTTTGACATTAACTCAAACTTAAAATGGTGTCTCATGCAATTTAACGTTCTTCTAGGTTGACTTTGTTCGTGTACCATTTTGACATTTTTCCTGAAAGAAATAACCTCAGTGATCATAACTGACGATAATAGGCCTTGACACTTTAATCATTTTTATAATTGATTATGTTATCGATTATTGGTGGTTAATCAAATGAATTGATACAATTACATTTTCATTAAAAAAATCTGTTTATTTACCAATTATGGTTGTTTGGTATTGTTTAGTGGTTAAAAACAGCTAAACAATGATACAATAAAAAAAGAATTCAACATTTTAAAAGTGATTCAGTTACTGGGTCGTTCATTGTTTACAAAGTAAAACAAATGTTTGCAAATGCATCATTTTGATTAAACGCAACAGGTACTGTAACTAGTCTGTTTTTATTAAGGATAAAAAAAAGAATAATTACTGTTGAGCAGCTGAAATCAGATGATTTGAGCAATTTTAAGTTAAATAACTCAAAACAATGAAATGGACATATTGAACCTAAAAATGGAACACCATCCTTGGTTGTAAGAACCAAAACACAAAAAAATCCCTATGTGTCAATCCAAATATATACTGACAAAAAATCTGAAATCTCTTTACGTGCCTATAGACTGAATTGTGTTCTTACCCGTTTAATATGACTTCTGTTTTTGCACATCGCTTGACAGTGTCTCAACATTGGGCATGCAAGATGTTTTACGCTATTTGACAACTTTTCATTTCAGACCTAATATGCAGTCAAGTGTTCCATATTGGCAATAAGAACAAATGATTTGCTCAATGTTTTTGCAGTCGTTTTTTTTTCCTGCACCACGTCGAGCTGAAAGTAACGTGCGTCACAGGTAATCCGATAAAGTAGAAAACAAGAGTATGGCTCTCCAACCAAGCGTAACAAGTTCCATTAAAAAAAGAAAATACTGGACGAGTTGCCATGTGCGGTATTTTGCACTTGTCTACTGCCATGAACATCCAGTTGCAAGATATTTCACCTTTACCACAACAAAATACGCAATTTTGTGCAGCCTGTAGTAGTATTTACTTGTTTATAGTATTGAGAGAATTTCCATAGTCTGATTGGTTTAAGGCAACTGCTGGGCAAGCCAGGAGCAGGCCGAGGCTGCCTTGCCGCCGGGACGCCGTCGGGACACCGCCTGCCTCCTGGGACTCGCTGGCAGAGGCAACAATGGGTCAGCGGGCCGCTTTGTGTGCTTCCCTCCTTAATCAAACTAGCCGGAGGAGTGATTGGATTTTAATACTGCCGGGCCCACCGTAATGGCGTGATGGACGGGGTATCCAGAATTGGAGCAGGATGTCAGCCCAGCAAGGCCTCCATTAATGATATTGCTTCATTTCTTAAAGTGGCAGCCACCACGAGATCGCCAGCCGGGGCCCTAACCCCGGGAGGGGAGCCTTGTACCACCTTTACACTTTTACCACTCTTTTTCTATATTTTCATCTCACACAGCTTCCAATATAATTTTGGCGTTAGACAAAGACAGATGTGATTTTTTTGTTGTTGTCAGTTTCCCGTGCAAATGTACTCATGAGAATGTATTACACTTTAATTTGTCATGGCTATATGATCTTAGTTGACTTTAAACTTTTCATTTTGGTAAGTTTCAATTTTTTTTTTTGCATCACTGAATTTTGTAAAAAATAATGAACAATTTGGGCTTACTTGAAGCTTCAAATTATTTTGTAGAATATATAATTTGGGGGGAAAAACAAAAAATTTGAAAGCTATCCGCCATGTTTGTAGAATGCTGCTCAACTTACAGATGGATAGAGAAATAATAATAAGATTAATAACGACAGGAATAAATTGTATAGAGAATGAAATTTTTTCTTATTTTCCACATTAAAATACAGTAATAAAAACGTGAAACTACGTCCAGCCATTTTCAATAAAATAGAAAACAGATTTACAATGCTGGCAGCTTGCAAAGCATTGTGTTATAATGCAACAATTTAAAACAGCTTTGAACAAGGCAATTTAATACATATAAATAAAAAAATACAGCTTTTTATTGTGAATGCATGTGGTGTGAGTTGCATCAGTATTTTAAGGGGGTGACTGACTGAGCGGTGTTTGTCCACAACGCTCCCAAAGGCACAATGATGCTCATGTTGCTGGGAAGCTGTCCAGTTCTGGAACATAATACAGTGCAATCTTTCTGACTAACACAATTTGTTCCAGGAAGCTGCTCTATGTCTGATTTGTTTGGACTTTTAGACAATTTTTCAGGCAAAATATTGCAACCACTTGAAATATATGGGAAACATCTAGAATATTACAGCAAACTAAAATAGTGCAAATTCCATAGACAGTATGAGTGTTATATTGTGTTTCACCCATTACACAAGCGGTTCTCCAATCTGGGTACGAGTACCCCTGTGAAATGTGAAGACACTTCAGGGGTTAAATGAGATTTAAAAAGAGTTTCTGCTCGTATACATTAAATTTGATTAATGCTTTTTAATGCCGTACCAGGAACAGTTAGTTTCAAATTAAGGGCAAATTAATTAGAACATGAAGCAATATTAAAAGCAAAATGAAGCTAAATTGTACGAATGTGCATTGCCATTAGTGAGGCAATTTTCTGGCAGATAAGCTCTGATGAGCTATCTTCTGAAGTTTCAGAATAACATACAAAGCATAGCACTTTGGTTTACGTCTTTTTTTTTTTTTCTCCATCCAAAAATCCTTTGGGCTGGTCAGGGGATACATGGCTAAAAAGGTACATCATTGGAAAAAAAAAGATTGAGACTGTTTTATGTAATAGCAAATTTGGAACACAAATGCTGGAGCAACACATGTAGATATCTATAACAATACTATGAGACATATTATTTATCCTCTACAAAGAACAAATAATATTACTGTTGGTTATGGGGCAATTGTCAGCTTTACGCATATTCCACGCAAATTTTAATTGGGAATGATGATTTGAGATACAAATGTTTCAATGTCGTATCCCAAGGCATCAAGGAACAGCAGATGACGAGTACGCATTGAGTGAATGATTCTGAACGCAGTGACAGCGAAGACGCATATTTAGTCGTCTTGGCTGTCTTGCATCAACGTCATGCGGGCCGCTGCCCCACAGGAGGAGGTCACGTCGGTCAGCCGGCGGCAGCGCAGGTACGAACCCCTGCGCCAAATTAAAAGCAGAAGGCCTGGGGTGAGCCTCCATGACCGCGCTGACATAAATTACGGAGATTTACAAGATTTTTAAAACACTTTTAACAATACTCCTGGTTTAATGTGCTTTCTGTTTAATAATGCACTTTAGGCTTTAAGAGCATGATAAACAAACCAATAATTCACCGTTTTTTATCATCTGAGGGTGAAGCCCCTTCAAAGAGGAGAGTGAAGGGCTGTCGCTTGATGTTGTTGCCAGCACTTTGGGACACAAGCGCTGATCTCTTTGCTCTTTGCCAGATAAAAGTACAACGAGGTTGATCTTCCCGGGAAGATGGAGTGAAAGGGGATGCTGAGGGAGGAGTAAACAAAAAAAGTTTGGGAAAGGAAGGATCTCTGATCACGCAATAGGCACCAGGATATTTCAACCAAAATAAATGTTATGCTTATGTGAAGTTCCAGGATCCTTATGTCTTTGCATTTTTTCAAAGTCCCCTTCAAAAGTATTGGAACAGTGAAGCAAATGCCTTGATTTTTCCTGTGGACTGGAAACAGTTTGACACCAAAAGAAAAATATGAGACAAAAGATCAATCATTCTGCTTTTATTTTGAGGTATTTACATCTGGATCTGATACACAACATAGAAGATTTTTTTTTTTTATGTATAGAATCACCACATAGTTAGGTGTGCAACGCAAGTAAGACTTGATATTTTCTTGCAAATCCCATCGACATCACCAAACTTTAGCATTCTTCTTTTGGATGGCTTTTCCAGGTTTTCATTACAGCCTCTTTCAGATGATGTTTGTTTTGGGTTTTTGTTCCATTAAGTCTCCTCTTGAAATGCATGCTCTATAGGGTTCAAGTCTGGAGACTGACTTGGCCAGTCTAAAACCTTCCACTTGTGGCCCCTTTTTTGTTGTTTTTTAAGTGTTTTTTTGGTCGTTACCTCTCTAAATGTTAAATGATCTCCAAATCAATTTGGTTGCATTTTTCTTTAAATGAGCCCACAAAAAGTTTCAAAAAGTTCATTTTGTAACTTCCATCAGGTGTTACATCATCAAAGAAGATTAACGAGCCCCTTCCAGAAGAAGCCATGCAAGCCTTAGTCGTAACATTACCATGTTTTACAGATGAGATTGTATGTTTGGGCAAATACCATTTTTCTCCATACTTTAGCCTTTCCATCACTTTCATTTTAATTAAACTTTAACCAAACAACTGCTGTTGTTCTTGGTCTACCTGTTCGACATCTGTCACTTCCTTGGTGTAGTTTTAAGGCAAGGTTGTTTCACTCAATGATTACAGGATTTGAATGCTGCCGCAAGCTAGCTAGCAAGCAAGCTCCTTGAGGTTTGAAGTTAACTTAATGGCATTGTTTTCATTAGTGCTTACTGTTTTCATTTTTTTTTACTTTTCTTTACTCTACAAAGAGTCAACACCATGTGCCATTTTAACTTTGCCTTTAATCTTCGCATGAAAAGAGTCGAATGAAATAACTTCATATGTATATAGCTAGTGGAAACAAGCTGGGGAACAGGGCGTGTTCGGAAACTCACTCCGACACAACCCTAAACCACGAAGAATTGCTAGACCACCGCTGGGGATTAATGTAGCTCAAATTAAAGGGCGTAAACACCCGTGAGCAGGTGATCATTTCTGAAAGTACTCCTGTTCAATTGAATTTTTATAGTGTTTCATAATAACTTTTGAGTTTGAAATGTCCTAGTGATTCGAATGCACCATATGCCTCATCCTCAAATTAGCAGCTAGAGGAGTCGTATCATTCAATGACAGTGTTTCATAGCATTCTTAATCATTGATTGATAATGATTATTTAATGGTAGTGTGTTGATGCTGGTAGTTACATAATGTGATGGCAATAATGTGCGAGAAAGGATTCACGAGGACGTCAAACTAATCGGAATGCAAGCACTGCTCTGAAAAAAAAAATCAAAATAAAAGTCCCTGTTGCATTGATAATTATGTTATTTGGTGTGTTATGAGGTTGGCCTACGTAGCGTATTGCTGGTGTGTTAAGTTACTTAATTGTCGCTTCCTTTGCATGTCACAGCGCATAAAATATATATAAATGAACATAAGATTGACAATCATCCTTGTTTACTTTTTTATTACCAGCATTACTCAAGGATTCGTTTCACCCCTACAAAGTCTAACAAAACCTGGCCCTCTTTAACACGAATGAACTTTTGTACAAAAACCATTTGGGATTGTTGGCGAGCGCTTGATTCTCAGTTTGGCGATTCCATGTGTTTACATTAGGCCCACAGCCCAAAATTTACATCACAACCAGCAATGCGAGACCACGTATTTTGAGCAATGATTTGTCTGGAAAATACATATAGGCCAATAATATAAAACGATTGAATAAAAAAATGGGAAGTATGGTGGAACGTAAACATGCTTTCTTTGTACCAAGTACAAAAGTGGCGTCCAAGATGTTGGACACTCTTTTGCACATGTGAAGCGTGTCTGGGGAAGCTCACGGTAGCCTTTGGGCAGCTTTTCAGAGAGTGAAGCTTTGCAGAAAAAGTCAGTAACTCCCTAGCATGCCGAGAATAAAAAAAAAATATGAAAAAAATATGGCGACGCGAGACTCAAAACCAATAAAATTCTGCGATGATCAATCTTCTAGTAGCCAGCGGAAGTTAGACTTGGACAATGATGATTTTTCCTCAGGAGATAAAGCACACTTGTAGAAGACAACTGACGTCTGTGTTAGGGCAAAGACCTGGAACTGATCACACACATAAACTCACACTGAAACAAACACTCACACACACACACACTGGGGCTGACCCACTACCAGCCGCCACAAATCACTGGGCCATCTCGTATAATCCTCCACCAGCAGCGCCGCGGCATTAAACATCCAAACAAATTGCCTCTCGTCAAGCGCTCGCAGCGGGAGGACGCCAGAAGGAAACGCAAAGGTTGCAAGTGCAGCAACTCCTCTGCGGGGCTTGGAAAATAAATTAAATCATAAATGATTTAATTTAAGAACGGTAATAAATTCTAGCAGGGGGACAGGGACAGTAAGAAAGCCACCTACGGTTTTGGCACTCGTTTCTGTTCCTTGTACGGGATATAATATGCATGCAAGTTAAGTAAAATCATCTCATGATTGTTTTCCAAAATCAAAATGGTACATTCACTGTTAGCAGTTATTTAGACATGTGTGGCTATGAAATAGCTGTGAAATGTTGGTTCATATGAAGTAATGTTTTTTAATATACCAAAGAAGCTCCAGGAAATTTACTAGATTTTTATTAACAGTTAGTCTTAACATAGTGTGTGGTGGTTTTAATATTTTTTGTTTGTGCAAGTGAGGGTCTAAATTTGGATCTTTTGTTTCTTTTGGATGAGCTGAGATGGATGTCATATAAAAGATGTTTTAAAGTTAAAGGAAAAGAAAAAGATACACATAATTTGATGAGTTTGTTCAACATTTGGGTTACTTGAATTTAACAGACGTCACAGACCTTGCGATGATTAGTTTAAAATTTTACAGGGGTGCTTTCCCTCAGGGTTTTTAAAATTCCAGGCCCTAAATTAGAAGCCAGACATCAGGACTGGCCAACTGTCAATAAAATGCTGTTTGACAACTATTTTATTGATCTTCATGCAGGCATGCAATTTTACGACAAACAGCTTGTTTATGCGTTGGAGACGGTGGGAAGTAAATTCGTGTCTTCAGTGTGTAAATTTGAGGTTTCGGTGGAAAACCCCCATTTCCAATCTGACACTGGAGTAAATGAGTTCTTGAACGAAATCATTTCCCTTATCAGGCGCAGCGATTACGCGGTTATAGGAAGTGACACTTTGAGCTGAAGGGCAGCCAGCGACTTGGCCGTCTAGACCGGCCCTAATACGGTTTACCCCGTGGGCCGAGCCGCGTCAGGAAAAAGGACACCTCAGCAAACACAGGCAGATCCTGCTGATGTCCGTGCAGGCTTCCTGTGGAAGTAGGCATGCTCGGGCCTCAGATAAGAACAGAGGGCACGCCTCTTTGTATCTGCTCACACATCTGACACTTGCCGAAAGATCTCGGGTGGACCGACTTAAGCTGCGACGGGGACTTATCTTTACAGTTTCCCATACCACCTACTGACAGATCCCCGGGACTGTGTAAATTCCTTCCCCAACCCTTCCCCCACCTTAAAACGACTCTGGGCAGACAATGAGACGGCGCTTTGTGTACTATAACACAGAGAACAGAGGAGCTTTTACAAGGCGTATGGGAGACAGAGACAAATACAAGTTTCAGGTGTTGCAATGTGTGTGTCGAAAATGGGCAATCTTGAAGTGAGTCCCTGAGGCATAAAACACTTCTCTGAATCTTCTTGAAAAGAACATTAACTTCACTTCCTTTTTTGCAAGATTGTACACATCTAGTTAGCTCCTCCCACCACAGTTGGCATTTTGTGTTATACAAGGGCAAAATATGTCCACAAATGGCATGTTTGATATAAAATATTCAATTATAACAAATATCCAACTAGAACAAATCTGAAACCAAAAACTAGATTTCTCTTGCTTCGGAGTAAAATGGTTTAAGTAAAAATTGGTCCTCAAGTAAATTAAATTAAAAAAAAAAAGCGAAACTTTAACTTTTTTTTTCATTATACTGTAAAAAAACAAATGAAGAAAAATAACTAAATAAAATGAGTGAAAATCCAGATAGTGCTGGAAAATATCACTTAACTCGAGCGCTGCCAATGACGGCTATAGACGTCAAAGATCCATTTTGGCAGTGAATGAGTTAATTATTAAACATGTAACTAGACCTTGCTGGCATATTTAGGTGAGTAAAAATACATTATTTGCAGTTAATAACTGACTTCATGTGCCATTTCTGCAGGACATTTAACTTATTCACTGCCAATGATGACAATAGACGTCAAAGATTGATTTTGAATGGCTGTTGATGAGTTAAAATAAAACAAAAAAACATTTAAAAAAATGTCATACAAACACATATCTCTCAACTTTCTTGACAAAGTGTGCAAAATTGGCTTTTAAAATTTCAGTCACAAATCAGAAAAATAGATAGATAGATAGATAGATAGATAGTAGATAGATAGAGATAGATAGATAGATAGATAGATAGATAGATAGATAGATAGATAGATAGATAGATAGATAGATAGATAGATAGATAGATAGATAGATAGATAGATAGATAGATAGATAGATTGACAGAGACAGACAGACAGACAGACAGACAGACAGACAGATAGATATTATACATAACTGCTCAACCTTATTTTATTTCCTATAATGATCTCTGCTCAACCTTATTTTATTTCCTATAATGATCTAATCTAATAACGGTGAGGTTTGATTAGTTTTTTTATTTTGATTTTGATTTGTTTTACTCTGTTGTCAGCTGCCAGGTCGGCATTGCAAATGAAAATATGCTATCAATCGCATTGCCTGGAAAAAAAATAAGTTGAATAAATATCGGATCCAGGAAATCACAAAACCTTTCTTCTTACAGCTGACATTTAGTATACCGCGCGAAGGAACAATCTCGTCGAGAGTCTGTTTTCTTATCCCATAGATTTCTCTCACGTTTGCTCAACTCAATTCCCTGTGCATGAACCATTGCTATCCTGAAAAATATGGTGCTTTAGTTGCTCTTGTGATGTCTTCTTTACTATAGCGAAGTTATTTATATGTGGACGATCTTGCGGGGGCATTTATCATGTGTGCTAGTGGTTCCCCCTTCAAAGTTCCCAGTTTTATGACGTGCATTATTTCTTGTGCACACACATAAACAAAGCCAGGGCTGCCGGCACTGAATCAGCAGCCTGTGTCACCGTGTGGCCCCCGGGTCAGGCTTGCTTTCTTGTGCCGCCAGTGCTTACATTAGCATGTGAAAGGCTAAAGCTGTTCCAAATATTCCCTCGAAACATTTAGCTAGCCCAAACCTTGAATGGAAAATCTCCACGCAGGCGCGGCGATGAATTAGAAGACTTAGCCTTCGAAAAGATATGTTATTTAAGTTAGTATCCGCTAACATTTGACTTCATTTCTCCGTCAAGGGTTCTCCTCGACAGGTGTCATCAGCACGCTTGAGCTTGTCCATGATGCGGCAGTCAGGAAGGCACCGGGAGTCTGTGTTTACATAGCAAGTGCCTAAAAACCAATTTAGCCACACTAGCCTCATTTGTCTTATCAACGTGTAAACGTGTTGCCGTGTTGACGGCGCATTTAAAAGATTAAAAACAATCATTGATTTCATGCTCCCGCTTCTTTCGGCGCAGCCAGAGGACGAGAAGCAGCGTGCGGCGACGGCGGCGGCCCGCAACAAGTTCAGCCGCAGCAGCGCCGCTGTTCATTTTTTAAATTAGCAGAGTGCCAAAGGGCAAAGAGGGGTGTTGGAGCCAATATATAAATATTCAAAAGGCGCACGCCGTATTCCCAGTCTGCTCCTTCTGTTAACTTTTCTCAACTGGGAGCTGAATCATGTGTCATTCACCCTAATTTAATCATCAGCCACTCTCATTCAATTATCCAATATAATATGCAAATGAGATGAACAATGGCCAGCTCATGCTAATTATCTGCATCAGAATAATTAAATTGGACACAAGCGGCGGAGGGGAACTGAACTACCGTAAAATAGGGAGCAGATTCTTTAATTAGGGTAGCAAAAATTTTATTAGAATCTGTAATCTGCCCATAAATTGTGCGAGGGTGGCCCCGCACAAGGGGGACATTACTCTTATTGGAAAGCGCTCCCTGAAGACTTGCTCAGGGGAGTGGCCAGCAACATGGCTGTTACCAAGGGCAAATCCATCCTAAAACGGGCTTCTCATTTATAATATTCTAGTAATAATCATGGCATGCGAACGTTAATAAGATTCTCCAAAGCACAAAGCTGTTATTACACTAGGCTAGTAATCATCAGAATCAAAGTGTAAAAAATAAACTTTTATATTTTGAGTCAATTCTTTTGATTTCTTCCTACTCAATCTGTCCTCATTTACAAATGTCCATGTCAGCATACATCTTCACAAAACGGCACGCAGATGAGAACAATGCGTGAACAATTGACGCCATTTCTGTATGCATATATATATACTGTATAGCATCCCTATAAATGTTTACTAATCTCGGCAAGGCCTGATCCCTATCCATCCCTTTGTCCATTGTATATATTTGGGATGCACAGAAACCAATAACCTAAAATGAGAATATTATTCTTGTTCAGTGTCTAGACTAATTTTAGACAAATTTTAACATGCTTCAGTTTATTTTGCTATTATGTTTACACATTCTAACCCAAAAGCAGGTGTTTTCCTCTGTCTTTTGATTCACATACCAATCACTAGAGTGGAAGACAATTATTTTATTAGGTATTGTAAACGAGAGTGTCACAGTCCACCATTTCAGCCACCTCACTTCCAGCTTCACCACACCCGCTCAGCCCTCCTTCTAATCAGCCTCGAACACCAACACCTGCAACCATTTACCCGCTCAGTATAAAGCCCGGTCACTTCCCTCCACAACCCGCCAGATCGTCTCTATGCGCTACGCCGAGCTTTCCAGCAATTCCTCCTGCCAGCCTGCCTGTTGTCCGACCCTGTTCGCCCTTGACCTCCCGATTGCCTGCCGAATTGACTGGATCCTTGGTATTTCGACCTTGCCTGCCTCTGACCACCCGCTAGCCTGCCGTCTTTTCCTGTATGCCCGAGCCCCCCTCCCGTCTCGCTCCCTTTGCCCGACTCCCAGCCAAACCCCAGCTCTCCCGACTCCAGAACCCCCCAGACGTCTGTGCCACGCTCCCGTCAGCTCCCACGACTACCCGCACCTTCTGTTCAATAAACACTCTGCCATTGCCCTTACCAGTGCGTGCGTGCTCTTGGGTCCTCCCTCGTCCCGCCGTAACAGAGAGAGACTAGATTGACCATTTAGTATAATTTTTTTAACTCTCAGCTTTTATGGATCGATAGGAAGCACACATTATTTAGACATTTGCAGTGATTAACTTTTAATGTAATTACAGACTTTTTTTCTGTCTGAGTTTGAAATGTCCGACAGCGTATGAATGCACCACACGTGCAGTTTGCGGCTAGCGCCAACGCCGGAGACTTGTGCCGTGTCATACAATGACAGCATAATTGATCAGTTTCTTAGTGTCCTTACTCAGTGATTGAATTATGCTTTCTTTTCTGAAGGGTTGTGTGTTGATGAAGGTAGCCCTGTGAGGTCTCAAGCTAGCTGCTACGCTCCAAAGCTACAAAGGCAAACTTCAAAATAAAAGCCTTCTATGGTTAATGCATTGTCTTCCCATGTCTTATTTGGTGATTTTACTTTGAAGTTAGCCTTTGCAACACGTGGGAATGTGACATAAAGTTGTTAGTCTTCCTCTGTAGGTTTGTTTTGGATTGTCTGTCATCTCAAGAAAGAAGTAGAAGCTCGGCAGTGCCTACCAAGAACTGCGATCTCCCTTCTCATGTTTGCTTGTGCGAATTTCAGACAGGCGCTTGCTGGTTTTGCCACACTAGAATCACTTTTCGGATGTACTGTTTTGTTTTGGGTTTTAATTATATTTTAGAATATGCATTGTTTTGGGGGGAGGCAACATTTTGGGGAGAAAATTCAGTGCATCCCTAAAATTGTGTTATAGTGAGTCCTTTATGGGGTGTTTTTATGCCTTTGTTTTGTTAAGGATTATACAAATGCAGTGTCATCAGTGATGCAATTTTCTGTCAGATGAAACTAACTTCTAGAGATGCTGCATAAAATACGCTGAAAAATACAACACAACTGCAATTCCAGAGTTGAATAAATCAGACATGAATGGAAAGAGACTGTTTTTTTTAATCCGTAAATGCTTTGTGCTAGATGGTATTTATGGAAGTACTTATGAAGTACTCATGCGACTTAGATGAAAAAAATCTTTGACAGACAAAATGAGCAGCAATGCTCAAACTGCTTTTTGAGGTTAAATCACGTTTGCACACTGCATCCTGGCATCCATTATACCAGCACAGTTCTTGAATCGAAGCAACGTTATTTCAAGTTCTTCTGTGTAAAGGGATTCCGTCGTGAACATGGTCGGTGGTAAACTGCGGTTCTATGTTAGCTCACTGTGATACACTAGCAGAGCAATTGCAAGAAGGAACAGAACACTGAGTGAGTTGGCCAACCTTGGGCGTTTTCTGCTGCTTCAGCACAATGCCGGTCATAAATAGGCACTTTGCCACCAAGCACAACTAAATGCTGTGAATAATTTCTGCTGTTCCAAGGCAGCAGAGCATGCCCGGTAGCCGTTTCGACAGAGAGAAAAACCCGGACTGTAATCCTGGGCTCGGCTCCAGCACGCATGCAGGCACCGCTGCCTCCGCACAACAGAGCAGCCGCGTCCAGTCGCACAAAACAAACCAGTGTGCCACTGGACACACAATGAGTCACTGAGGGCCGGCAGACAGCGAGCAGCAGGACCTTGCGCAAGGTGCCGAAGCCAATGAAATATTTACAGAGGCGTGTTTTGTTGCTTTTGTGCCGAGTTCTTGAAGGGGAAGACCTGAAAGGCGGGCGGTCGCCCTCAGAGGAGGAGACGGCGGAAACAGACGACGTAATATTTCAAAGCGTGTAGCGAGTTGTGAGGTCTCCGTGGATGAAATGCGCGAGAGTGTGAGTTTAAAGATAATGATAAGAGGAGCTTCAGCGCCATATCGTCCATCACTTTGTGAGCGGTGGGACAACAACATCTCTGTAACACCCTGATGTATCCTGCACATGCCCGACAGTATTTGTTAAACATGTCAGCGTGACAGAACAGCAGTGGGTCGGGAGCACCGAAGGATCAAAGCGGCACTGCGTTTGAGTGAGGATGTTGAGACGACTCGCAGAACACAATACGCAGCACCCGCAGCCACTCTGCTGGCTCTTTTACATTTTCACATATATCTACTGTAGAAGCGCACACAAAAGGAAAGGCCAGTGTTTACTTGGTGGATCCCCTTTACTCACTAAGATAAGCATACCAGAAGGCTGGACGTAAAACTTTAATATCATCAATCATAAATGGTATACACACTGCAAAACATGTTCTACCCCAAATCGCATGTCATCAATTAATTTTAAAAACGGCGGACATCTACATTTAGATAACAAAAATAAGATCCGTATCAAAATTAAAGTAACCACTGTGTGACTCGTTACATGAGTATTTGAACAACTATTTTGAGGCAAAGAACATACAGTAAGATTTACAGTATTTAAATAATGGGGTAGCTTTGTAAACATTCACTTCTGCTGCCTGACGTCATAAAGAGTTGACACAGCATGAGACATCGTCATGCGTCACGCATCTACAGTGATTCAGAAGCCAGAATCATTCCAAAATATCAGCCTCCCCGCACACACCCATCCCTTCCATTTCCTTCCAAGTGACAGGTCACTATTGAAGGGGAATATAAAGTACAGAGCTGTGTGATTTTTATATATATATATATATATATATATATATATATATATATATATATATATATATATATATATATATATCTTGTATATAGATCTTGTTGAATCATTTCAATAAATGCCACCTAAGTGAATGAAGTAAACATTTTGAATATGCAAGTGGAATTTTCCCATTGTCGCATTAGCAGTTTAGCCGCTTCTAGCTAGTTATGGTGACACCATACCAAAGTGGCAATCAATTGCGTCATCTTTATCGTGGACAAGTGCAAGTAGCAATGATGTTAAAACGATATGTAAAATTATAACCAAAATACTATAGTTTTTAAGTTTTAGGCCATATCCTTTCTTCAAAAGGGGTTAGGGTTAGGCCATTGTGTTATATTGTCAGTGCATATATGGTTTAGAACTGGCATTTTAAAAACAATGTAAAGTCATGGTTACAATTCATATATAATATATACATATATAAATAAAAAATATGGGGCATATTTTTTATCAACTAAGACTTTTCTAAACAATTGTATGGCTGCTTAAACGTTTTGATGGTAATGGCAAATGAGGGTTAAATGAGGTTTTCCTTTATTTCTTATGGGACAAATGATTTTGCAGTTCAATCTAACATAAACCAGCGTCCTTTCGAATAGAATTGTGAGCATTGTCCAGAAATGCTCTTTTGGAATCCATATTTAAATCTGAACAACATCAAACTAGCTGGCTGTCTCAGCTTGGACTATCGCGCTACCGACACAAACCATTGGCCCTGTCTTGTCTGTCCCTGTGATAGATTAACAAGGGTCAATGGTCAGACAAGTTTATTCTCGCTGAGGAAACAGCCCATTCTAATGAGTTTGGGGCTACAAGGGGGATGTTGCACGTCAGGTTTCAGAATGCAAACAAAAATTTTATGTCATCAAAATTGATGGTAGTGATGACAGCAAATTTAGATTTCATTATATATGCACCATAGACGGATGCTTTCTTCCCTGGAGTGTATACTGCGCATCAAATGACTGGCAGCTTGTCAGCTAATATCCTGAATAAGCAAATTGTCCACACCCTGAATTGAAGTCCTTGTTCCTAGATGAAAGGCAACATGCACGTAAAGGCCCGATTCAACACGATCATGTCTAATAAAGTCATTACAATTAGCATCAATTTGCCAGTTCAATCCTCTAAATGTCAAAGTTGTTCGCAGCAACAAACACCAGCCTCACAGCGTTGCGGCGTTAAATCCCTGCGAGGATTCCTAATGAGTCGGCAAACATTTTCCTTGAGAATTTTTGCGCCACTTTCCGCTCCAAACGAGAGGCACACTTCCTCGTGCAAATACCTCGTTCAAGTATTTTACTCGTACGCTCTACACAGCATGCCAATATCGCCATATAGCTGCCCTGTCCTGGGAAAAGCCAAGAAGAGAGAATGAAGGACGCGTATTTCACTCTCCTCTCGATAAAATCGATGCATCTTGAACGCTAAGGGAGGGTCAGTAAAGTGGCACTAAAGAGACTCCATTAGGTCTTGAGGAGGGCACGGGTGACTTCGTGATCTACTCCTCTAGTTAATGATGGCTGCTACTATTTTGGATAAAAGAGCTGCTTTTTCCTAGCCAGGCTGCATTCACTGACTTTTGTGTTAGTGGGAGTGTGGAAAGAATGAGGCAACAAGTCACAGGTTTCTCACACATATTCAGTGACAAGCATGCGCACCATCAAACGGCAGCCTGTCGTTAAAGCAGAGCAGCTGGGGCTGACATGACGCCAAGGACCTTTGCGGAACGGGATGAGGCATGGATTTGTATAAAACAACATACGTGCAATACGTAAACTGGCAGCGATAAAACAATCAGAGAACATTACGTATTTACCGTTACAGTCGAGAGCGAAAATGCTAAATAAGTAGAAACAGACCAAACACGAAGTCGTACAAAAACAGATAGTTTAATAACAAAAGAAGCATGTAACATGGAAAGGGAAATAAAAAAGTATTAACAAAGATTCTATATATATATATCTTCAAGGAAAGTAACAACGGAAAACACCAGAGTGGGAAAAGAACAGTGGAACCTATAATAACAAAAATATCACTGGAGAGAGGTGCCAACATGGGACTGAAAGGAAAACGTGTATTTACTTGGAGATCGAACAACAAAACGGAATTAAATAAGGCACAGGACAAGAAGACTACTAGGAGCATAACGTTAGCTGGTGCAGAGAATAATCGGACAAATGCCAGTGTTCTGGCTGTGCTTTAATGGCAGGTAAATGTCTGATTGCTAACAGGTGACTTCACCCCCAGACAAGGACATTGTAAGTTATGTAAAGACAAATACTAGCCACATGGGGGACACCCAGAGCAGACACACGTATAGTACGTACACTGGGAGAGATTAACCAATCAGAGAACATGATGTATTTAAATATAGTACGTATACTGGGAGAGATAACACATTTAGTGAACGTCACTTTTACTGCCGACCGTATGTTTAAGCATGCGCCTTTAAATACGGTGCACCCTATGTAAGGATTAGGTATGGAAAGAGATCCTATAATCGAATCTGCGCCTAATAATATGGTGCAGCATATGGTGCGGAAAACACGGTACAGTGGACCATGCGAGATGAATCCATTCCGGAGTTGGGATCGTAAGGCGAAATCGTCGCATTGCGAGCAATAGAAACCTATGGTAATTAGCTCATGCATATAAAACCCCAGGTAAAATCAATGCAATTTTATATACGTATACATACATAAATATAACACAATAGTATAGCAAGTGCCACTTAGACATATTATACATGTATATAATTAAATCATAAATAAAAATACCGAAAACTTTCTATTTGAATATACACAAGTCACATCGAAAGCGTCAACAATGGTGGACGACAGACTATAAAACCATGGAATGACTGTGCTTCCCCCAGTGAGACACAATAATCAGAAAAGGAAACCGGGTTGACATTTAATATAGTAGGATTAAACCACCCTCACAATGCATTAGCGGGCTATCGCTAATTTGTCTGGCGGTGACGGCTCAGAACATTCAATACAAATGACTGGTAATTGCTCTATTACTCTGTCGCCAGACCTGCTTTAGAACAGCTCAGCGAGGCCGGCGAGGATCCGTCTCACCTTGTCTGAGGGGCTCAGGTATGTCAACCCCCTCCCAACATCTCACTTCTCCCGAGGGGAAGGGATCTGTCAGTCATGGCCCTCCTTGCAAATAAATGTCTACAAACCCCGTCAGGTCTGGAGGGGAGTGACCTTCCATGGAGCACGCTTCTCTTTCACGTCTTTGTTGGCGACTTTGCTCGCGACAATAATTACAATCTCAAAGCCTTCAGAGCCTCCGCACGTCACTGGAGCTTAAGCTTGTTGTTATGACATGCTTGTGTTAAATGCTTTCACCGTGGAGGCGGCTATTGTCAATTTGTCAGCCTCCGACTGCGGGCGCCAAAGAAGCTTGGATTCATGTGCCGTCGGCCACACTAGAGCTTAAGTGGGATGGCTTTAACTACACTTTGGAGGCCACGCCCCCTTCATGCGCTAATATGCAGGACAACAGTATCAAATGCGATTGTGGATATTAAATGCAATTTGAGGTGTAATAATTTAGAGGGGAATTACACTCACAGTAACTTAGTGGGAAATTAAACAGTGGATGACCCCAAGGAAAAGGCTTTGTTTTTGTCACATGAAATGTAACTTTGTTTGTTTCAGATCCTTTGATGCATGACGATGGTTATTTTTTCTGTCTTAGACTAAGCTGTAACCCGCATAAACGCTGAAAAAAATAATGAACAGTTGTTGAAAGTTGATTTATACTGCTTTTTTCTTTTTTTTAATGTTTCAAAGGATACAGGTTTAGGGATACAGTACTTAAATAATTGATATAAATAATAATCTTATTTATAGTCAGTGCATCGAGTGGGGGTGTGTGTGCGAAATGTTTTCTCTCTTAGGGAGGGCTTGGCAAAATATAACTGAGAAGCACTGGACTATGTCAAGAAATGCAGAAGAAATCGAATGCCAAAATATGGCAAAATAAAAAATATAAAAATAGAAGTAGAGTAGCACATGTGTGCTTTCAGCACTCTCACAATAACGGTGCGGTGAAGATAATAGATGGAAACAAAGTGGCATGTCAACCAGGAAGTAAAGTCCATCCATTCAGAATTTTGTGAATGAACAATGGCGTGGCTGGATACAGATAGCCAACACAAACTTCCTTCGAAGGGATGATCACTTCATCGTGGCATCTCAAGTAGGACGACAGCTTTATGTTTGTGTTACCTAATAGCGTCAGTGTGACAGACCATGGTCGTTTACATCGTCGCACATGTCCGCCCCCTGGCTCAATTAAAAGCCCCTCATGAATATTTATGGCTATCTACCAGCCAGTAATTCATATAAACGAGGTTTCCGCTTGTGAGCACAGGCTGGTCTCGTCGCCTTGTAAACACAGCTCAGTCATGGGACTGTTGCTCCGCTGTAATTCCAGAGCTGGTGTGAATCGGGCCTGGGGCCAAGGCCTTGCAACTTGGCCACGCTAGCAGTGATCGCTTTCGTCAAAGCGGCATAGCGCCGACTCATCTGTCGCCAGAGCCCGGCGGTCACGATGATAGACGAGCAATGCCGGAGGGGAGAAAATAAAACCGAGGTCAAACGTGTGCTCTGCCGCAACCGAATTTATAATCGTCAGTTGTCATTTTGACGTAGTAAAAAGGTGAATGGTAGAACACGTCGGTGTAGTGGGGTTGCACAAATGTTTTCTGGTGAGGATGTGCACCAACGTGCTTGAGTCACAAAGGAAAGTCCCCCGACGTCAAATTGCTTCTTTATTCATCGTCAACCAGGAAGTAGCCTGCTAACTGGCTGCTAAAACCCCTAATCTAAGACTTTTAGATATAGGACAGTGCAGTACATCTGCACATTTTCTGGAACAATATCGATTGTGGGAATTCAGCTAAATTATTGAACTATGAATTTTCAGTTTTCTTTGGATTTTTTTATTTTTTTTTATGATGTTGCCACAGAAGTCTACCAGTAACGTCAAAGAGCAAAAAGTGCATTGATAATTAATTCAAAATCAATGACACAAACAAAACAAGCTTATAGGGATACTTTTAAGCCATATTAGCGGGAAAAGTTAATATTGTTTATAATTAAAAACAAATACCTTAAAAAACATATTTTCCACTTGCTGCGACTGAAAATTGCAACATATGTGCTCGATCAATTGGACATGGTAATGACTAATTACGTATTTGTTTTCTGAGTTTGGTCATGTGAGGTTCACAAGCTAAGCTTTGATTGGTTAATTGATTAAGCACGTGTGATGTAGTTTTTAGGCAACAGCAAGTGGTAAAATATGTTCAAGGTATTGATTGTGTGTGAAAAACATTTTTTAGTCTATTCATTATTGAATATATATACAGTATGAACTTTTACTGCTAAAATGACTACCGTAATCAAGTATCTCATTACCTCTTCTAATGCCAGCCAATAAAAGAGAACCTGCCAGTTAATTTTAAGCCTTCTGACAGACTTTTTTTTTTTCTTTTTTACTTCCCCATCTTAATGATTAAGCCAAAGTTGCACAAAACCTTTCTTTGAAGGTGTTCACTTTGTATGGTCAAAGCAGTCAAACGCGCTGCGTATTCATGTAAAGCTGCACGTGCACATGTCTAATTTGCAAAGGGAATGCCAAAGCATGGCACCCACAAATACAAGCTCCCTTCCCTTTATTATTCATCAGCTGCGGGCTAAAGGCGATCGCCAGCAGTCACCGTGACAGATGCTTTGTGGTCGGCTGCCAAATGAAGGTGAAGTGAGAAGTCTCGGAAGTGTTTGTAAAGGAGCCCTGCAGGTCATGTTAGCCCTGTTCAGATAACCACGGTTAAACACGGAGGCCAAGCATGAAGCGTGTACAATGAGTTAACCCTCCAGAGGACGATTACAACATCACAGTGTCAACTTATAGCACGACCTGGGACTATATAACTTGATCCATTATATTAAGTGTGGTGAGTTTAATGTTAAACTCTGAGTGGCCGGCCGTGACACTGTCTAAGGACACGTGTATTCAGGTCAGTTTTGTGTTACATTGTTTTCGTGGTTTACATTATTAACAATATGACGCACTCCAGGCCGACACCATTTGTTTTTTTCATTTAGTGGAATGCATATTGTTGAAAATGTAATTGAAGACTTTTGTGACCAGTATTGGATTTTCACGAGTCATTCTGGATGATTACGATTTTAGTTTATTTTAAATGACGCAATAAACCCAACAGACATTTATTTAAAGGTTTGATTTGTTAAAATGTAAATCCTGTGGAAAATATTTGCACAACAGCAAGAGTAACAGATTTTAAATCAGTTTTAAGATAAACTTAACATTCATAGCATGTGCATAACTCAAACAAATATCACGATTAATTCATTCAGTGTTTACTGGTGGCTCGATCTAGTGGCGTCCAGCATAAATTAGCCACTAGTTAGCAATGCTCAAGTGCTCCATATAGGCTGGCATGATAGACATTGCGTGTCTTTCTGATCATATTTTCACAAACCATGTGGACTCACGTGCTCTTTACTGCAAATTTGTCCCAGACAAATATTGATGAGGAGAGATTTGTCAAAAATCAAATGTTTCTGGAGAGGAAAGTAGTGTTCTGCAAAGCACTGTTTAAATTTAAGCAAAAAAAAAAAAAAGACCACTAATAACGTGATAGGAACACTCAATAATTGATTCCAATGTTCTGCAGTAGGAATAGGAAAATAGGAAACAGGGTATCCAAATCCCAAAAATCCTTGATGACTGCAGCCCTGGTTCCCGAATAAAAGACCTTATATTATTAACTTCTACTTGCTCTTTTCACCAATCCTATGCATATTTGTCATGAAAATAGTTTTGATTTATAGTATTTGATCAAGGCTAGAGCCCTAAATTCTCCTAGTCTGCATAGACTACGTTCGTGCGACAACTATGCCACAACTATATATATTTTTGGGTAGCAACGTTGAACCTACGATGGACGTCTTGATGTCAGTTACTGCGCATGTTAGCATGATAAGGTCAAAGACGTTATTTTCTTAAACGCAAACCATGTGTGCCGAATTCTGGTGAATGAGCTTTGTTTAGTCTGCACGGTTCACTTTACATGACGACGTGACAAATTCAACATCGCATGGATCAAGTCTGGAGATATGTACTTAGAAAAATAACATTATTGAAACTAATCAAGTTATCAGTTTAAACAATGAGAATTTGAAAAGGCTGTCATTAACGTCACTTCGTTCATACAGGATGAACTAATGTCCTGTCACAAAACACCTTAACATTTTTTGATTGTTTTGATTTGGCTAACATTGTCCTAATTCGGAAAAACCCTTAACGGAGGTTGTTCCCTACATTGTAAAGCCTGTGGATTCATTTGTGTCTTCGTACACGCCGCTAATTCCAGAGATTTTGCTTTCAATTATTCATGCCAAGTACATAACTTTTCAATTAACTAATTGCCAGGCTCAGGAGATTTCTGCAAACAGTGTTACACGCCTACCAGCAGCAAGGTCACTAGCAGCCTTGGCATGAAATGCTTCACGTGTATTCTTAATAGACACTGACTTCAGTCGGGCTAGCGCTAAATATTAAAGGGAACAAAATGAGCTTTTATGATACAACATCCATCTGTGTTAGGATCACAATGCTTTAATGTGTCTTAGGCTGGCACAGCACTGATTTAGAATACAGAAACTGATCATTTCTAAGTGCCAAATACCAACAATCTATTCCTACAACGTCTATGCTGCAAATGCAGACGAAAATACACGATCCTAACATACCACAAGCAATATTAATGTTTCTGTCCGCAGGGAAAAAAAAAAAAAAAAAGCTGCTGCAGGGGCAGAGGAAGTGGTGGTAGGAAGAACCTGTTTCACTCACTCGCCAGAATCTACCTAGCAACCAACAATCTAATCTCTTTGGCCCAATGACCTGTCCGCACAGATAAGAGAGCAGGAGAGCAGACACTGTGTCACAGGCAGGCTCCTTACATAACCTGTGGTTGAAGTTCCATTCAGAAAAATGACAAGGGAAAATACATTACAAGATAAAACGGGAAATAATCTATGCCAACAAAATCACACGTGGAAAAAGTCACCTTGTGTCAGACAAGAGGGCAATAAGAACAATATGGAAGTCAGCTACTAAGAGATATTCAAAATGACCCTAGGTCCTTGTTCTGAAGGAAAATAAACCCTGCAAGAGCATTTATAAAGTGTGCAGAGAAGATTGTTGCAAATTATGATACCTTCTAGTAATTTTCATCATATCAATCCCAAACATTGTTTGAACTTGTGTTAAAAGAAGCACAGAAAAAGCAGAGGCAAGTAATCATGATTTTTGACCTTGATAACCTTCAACATCTTGAGTAAGCGGTTTCAAATATTCAATAGGGGTCTTTCTTTGACATGGAACAACAATTACTGGTTTCAAATACTGACCTTTAAAAATGCAGCCACAAATTTGATGGAGTCCCATTGAGAAAATTATATATTAGTTGTCTTTACTATCTTTAACCCTTCTGCAGTATTTTGACCATTTTAGGTCATTTTCTTCCACATCATTCTCACAGCATTTTAGCCAAGAGATGGCACACTACTGGTAGTGTCTTTATGCACACATATTCAAGGTAAACACTAGCTGGAAAACTAGACTAGGAAACTAAACTCATCATACAAGACAAGGAAACCCTGACAAAGAAACTTGACAGTCTGACTTGATTTTCTGACCACCTTTAACTAACCAACAAGAGCTTAAATGTCACACACGATCCTATATGACATAATAACACAAATTAAAGAACTTTAGCCACTGCATGCATTTGGCAAATCACGGAACAAACCAGACACGGCAGTAAATACCGGACCCGGTATGACAAAGTTGACAAATACACGCAAATGACAAAGGTGAAAAACACATGACCATTATGACAAAAGTGACAATTATTCGACCATAACAACTGAGATCCCAACAATATTTATTAGATTTAACATTTAAAACAAATCTCATAGTCACAGACCACTGCTTTTTGTGGCCCCTTCTTCATACAGCCAAAGCAGAAATCTGAACATTATTGCAAGCAGAAAGCCAGCATGATAGCATCAAGGCTACATTTGGAGTTATTCTGGAGCAAGGCCCTGTTTATACCTTGTCATAAACATTTCAACATCCATGATAATTGTATCCATCTGGCCCTCCTTCTCCGATGCAAAAACGGTAGACGTGCGCACAACCACACGACGTATCGAGACGCCAAGCGTGGCCTTGCGGCCGCGTTCCAGATCGGGCCGATCTGAGCGAGGTTCAAGTATGGCCGCCGCCGTTGCTGCCTTCGGGCAGGTAAACACAGTAATAGGAAACTGTCACAAGTGATTTTAGGGGCATGCTACGCATGATGGCAATCTGTTGCGTTGGAGGGAGTGGATGGGGAAGAAGAATACAAAAAAGAAGAAACAATAAAGGTGGAAATGGAGAAGCCGGCAGAGATGACAGGGATAGAAAGAACGCAAGAAGGAGGCTGCGGCAGTGAGGAAAAAAGCAAAGGTGTCAGGGTGAGTGCGCTACAGTGATAATAGGGGTTCCTTTCAGCCGCTGCACAAGGGTAAGGTGAGACTCCCTCACAAACTGTGCTTTCTGGGCAGCGGCCCAAGCCCGGGGCTGCCTCATTGATTTGTGCTGGAGAAAGGTCCGATTGTGCAGCTGCGCCAAAGCGCTTAGCATCCCCAAAAAAAAAAAAAAACCTCACCTTGCTTCCCACTGACTTTTGCAGAAGCAGTCCTTCTAGCACCCAGCAATGCTATATGCAGAAGAAAATACTTAATTTAACTCTATAATCCTAAAGATAGTCTTAAATTGAATAGTACAGGAGTAATTTTGTACTCAAGTAATCAATTCAGTGAATATTCACTTATCAATTACTTTAGGTAGTTAAGTGCCAAAGCCATTGATTTTAGTAGGTACTGTATATTATCACACCGTGTTTAAAATAAAGTAGAGGATTTGCTTTGACTGGCCATGCTTGAAGTCATCTGTGACCACACTCACAACATCGCGGCCCTCCTTTTCTCTGATCTGCCGGCCCATGAAGTTAAAAACACCTGCCAACACAAACCACACTGCAAATGATTTACATCATTCACACAAACAGAGCCCTTCATCTATCAAAGCAGTTGCATAAAAAATAACAGATAACAGGTCAAAAAAGGACCGATCCACTATTTGGGTCAATTTAGACAACCTAAAATAATAATGTTGAAAACAAACCCTAATGAAAGCAGTTGTTTTTGTACAAAAATGCAGGAAAGTTGGGTCAAATTGACCTAAGTAGCAGTTCAGTTCATTTTTCACCAAAATTATTGTGTATTGCTATGTTATTATTATTTGAAAACAATTCTGTATAATGTGTTGCTTAAATCAACACAAAACGTTGGGTGAAATTATAAATCGCAAAGGAACCCACATTTGAATACAGTAACCAAGAATGTTCTGATAGTCCTTTCTTGACCCAGGTTGGTTCATTTTTAACCCAAACATTTTTAGTGTTTTCTAAAAATGACAATATAAATAAGTCACGTTCGCAATGCAGCAGCCATGGCGACATCAGGTGGGCGTGGCTTTAATCAAGAGGGGAGGCATGGCTGAAGGGATGCTAAATTCAAAATTTCAACCTGCCCTTCAAGAAATTGTAACTCATATTTGTGAAATTGCATAAAAACGAACTTGAAAATGTAAAATAAATAAATAGCATTCACTACTTAGGACCACTATCAGTTTTTTTTTTTTGTCCTATTACAAGTAGATGAATCCAACCATCTGATTAGTCCTTTCAAGGTGGACGGGATAAGGCAGGCCCCAGGTGGCTCCTTCTTATTAAATGACAAGATTAGGCAGGGTCCAACTAATTTCTTTAGCCTAATCTTATTAAAGGCAAAACAGCTGTCAACTGTCACCATGTGACTCCAGGAAAAAACCCGAGTGCGTCTGCGTGGTGGCACTGCACTCTAGCGAAGACGGATGCTACCAATTTGCATCTTTATTTTGTGGGGATGAACGTTTGCTTTGTGTCACAGGAGTTTGTAGCATTCCGAGTACTGTACAACTGCACGCGTACAGACTCCCAGTACACACAAAGCTTGCCATCAGCACATTTTGATTGCTCCTCCTCCCTTGTAATTGCCGGTGACTGACCCTGACAAGAGGCATGCTTGGTTGAGGGTCCCTGCGCCCTATTTGCTGACAATCCTTGTCAGTGGGCTTGAGGGGCAATTTGGCCGCTGAGCAGCCTTCCTCAGTCTCCGGTTACCGGGGCAAGTATACGCCGCATTCGAGGCAGCCTTGCGAGACAGTCGGAGGTGGCTAAATTCCTCCCGAAATTCTTTTTCTCTTTTGAGCTGTCTTTTCCTTTGGCCCCTAATTCTTGAAGGGTCTCTTCCTCTCTTTACTCTTCTTTTTCACAATGGACAACGCCGCCTGCTCGCGAGGCTGCAAGGGGCCAACAAACAATGGGCATATTGTTAATCCGTCCATAAGAAAGCCTTATCTTGTTGTAGACGCGGTATTAAATTTCGAAGAGGCCCCATGCGGCCAAGCCAGGGGAGGCGGGCGCCGAGCGAGAGCAAGAGCGCGAGCGAGGGAGACAGAGAGAGAGAGAGAGAGACAGAGAGAGAGAGAGACAGAGAGAGAGAGAGAGAGAGAGAGAGAGAGAGAGAGAGGAGAGAGAGATGTAGATAAATAAATAAATAAACTGCATAATCTCTTCACCTACTCTTAAAGAGCTTAACCCCATCAGATGCCGCTGGTTCAGTGGTACCCCGAATTAACTCCTTACAAACCAGCCTCATGTGGTTTGTCCAATGCAAGACAGTAAGTATGTTGGAAGGCTTTAAAGTAGGAAGTGATATTCAAAACTGAGAGAAAATTTGACTATTAGTAGAAACAGGTCGAATACAGTGTCAGGGCTTGGGCTACAGTTATTTGAGGGCCAGAGAATATCTTATGCAAATGATTTTATCATTTGTACAGTACCAGCCAAACGTTTGGAAACACCCTCTAATTCAGTGTTTTTTCATTATTTAAAAACTCCCACAGCGCGGATTTATACTTAGGTCATTAACACTATGAAGTAATAGTGATTATTCCGTAAAATCACTTCTTCAAAGTAGGTACCATTTTGTCCAGATAACAGAATAATCCATTTTGGTATTTTTTCAGCCAACCTTATGATATGCATGATGCTTTATGACTTGAATTTGATTTAGTTTGACCATGTAACATGCTCCGAGTTTTCTCAGTCTGCTCATGATGTGAATGATACTTTATGAGGTGAAATGACTTTAAATTCAAAGCTGTGTCTTTTCAAGAGTGAATAGCTTGAGGTATCTGCATTTGAATGTGGAAGTGTTTTCAAACGTTTGACTTGTTCTCCAAGTTAGGAGCATTTGAGAGCTTTTAATAAAACTCCTCAAGCACATTATTAGTCACATGATTCATAATTCGGCCCTAGATCATATGAATACCCAAAACTATTAAAAATTGAGTACACCACACACCTTCCGTTTTCAGGAATTTAGCTTTCTTGTCACACAGTTAGAATTCCAGGCCAGATGGTTTATCAGGGTGAAGGGAAAAGAGGATTATAGTGAGTATTTTTAATTTTTTTAAACATCATTTCCAATATACTCATCTGTGCCTCATTTAAGTTAAAAGTTGTCTTTTAAACACACTCAGATGTTTCCAGTTGCTCGAACAAACATGATACCCGATATGCAATTTGATGTATTTATAGGCACTTTACGAGGTAATTTGCGTGGGGAAAAAGACAAAAAAGGTCCCTCTTGCGCCAAAGGATCATTGGGGATTACCTAAATCAGGGGTGTGCATCCAAAGTTCAGATTCCAGAGTTCACACTGGACCCCCTCTGTGATTAAAAAGAAGTAAGATGGTGAATCAGATCAGAGGGCAGTAAAACTTGCTGTGGTATGATTTGGAATGCTAAACCCTCATGTGACATCATAGCGGAGGACACGTCAATGAAACAACATGAAAAAGAATATCCCGCTGAAGTACACGGAGGACAACAAACGAGGACATCCATTTTTTTTTTAGAGTTGGCCACTTTTTATTTGGCCAATCAGCAGACTGCATTGTGCCTAGCTTTTTTGTGACACTGCAGTTTGATCCAGTGTCAAGATGAGTCCTCATAGAGCACTTTGTTATCCTTCAAAACATGTGTAACATTTTATTTCTCCGTGCAGTGGCCAAAGTTTATTTAGTTTCCGGGGGTTAACCAATGTCTATGAGAGGATACGAATGACTTGCTGGAAATGCATAAATTGAAAAGATCAAAGTCCATACATTAGACACACATGATTGTCGAGAACTGCTGAGAACATTTGAACTCCCACTGCTAACTAAAACAGCAGCCAATAGCTGTGTAGTCTCTCAGATGAAATAATGTGGACGTAACAAAGTATTTATTTATTTTATATGACGTAGGGAATGTTGCTTCAGCAATGTTATTATTTTCTTGCTTAGGATTTTGCCATGTTTCTGCATAACTCCACAATAGTCCTTTTTTAAATTTAATTTCAAACTCTACTTTCACTGTAGTTGCCATACATTGTAATGTCCAAGTAATAGTGTTTAAAACGAATCAAAAAATGTATACAAATAAGGGTCTCTCCCAAAACAGACAGCTTTCAAAAATGCTAAAATACTTCTGACATCGCACTCAAATTAACACACCAGTCAAGCCCGTTTGCTGCATCCAGGACACAAAACAGCTTCCAACCATCAATGGTTGATGCAATGATCAACATGAGATGGAATTCATTGATAGTCACATTCCCTCCCATCTATCTTTAAATTCAACAATAGACAAGTGTGCTGACAAAGCAGGTTAAACCGTGTTTTCAAAATGTTTGTCTGCATGAATATGCAATGTATTGTTACTGTGGCTTTTTCGATCAGGGTCTCCTTGGAAACGTGATGATTTGTGGACTGATTGCTGACAGGAGTTTGGTGGCAAGCCCAGATTGTGGACTGCACACATGCAAGTTTACAAACACACGCATATATACATGCGCGCGCACGCACACGCACATTAACTCAGCTACTCTTTAGCAGCACCTACTGGAGGAAGTGTGCGTTCAGAGGCAGCCGGAATGGAAAGCAACAAACTTCGAGGTATACTTTATCTATTATAAACATTAATGAATCATGATTATAGAATTTGTATGTGGTTGATGTATCTTTGAAGTTATGTGTATTAAAATAATGCAGAATAGTTAGCACAATATTATATTATTATCAACACACATTTAATTTTAAAGCTAGATGTTTTTCATTAACCAAAAAGAACAATAAAACCAAAATATGAAAAAAAAATCCTTGACAAAATACAGGAAATACTTAAACTATAAAACTAACAAAATGAAGCTTTACGCTGGTAAAACGAACGAAAAATAAATATAGCAGAATTGTTCTTTGTTTTCATCTTTGATGATAATTAAAATAAAAAAAAATAACTAACTGAAACTTCATTTTATTTTTAAAAGCTAATTAAAACCGAATATAGTTATAGGAGAAATGTTCTGTGTTTTCATGATGATTACTAATATATATGAGCTTGCTAGGTTCATTTTAAATCTACACCTCTTACTTAAGTATTCTGTACATCTGTACAGAAGTTGGTTTAAAAAATTCAGTTTATTTTACCACAATAATTAGTGACTTTTTTTTTTACAAATATACCATATATGCTACTTTAAAATTAAAAAAGATAAAAACTAAAGAAAAATGAAATATTAAAATGAATTAAAACCACAAAAAAATAACTAAATTGTTCTAAAATAATTAAAACTAAAATCATCTGAAAAAACAATTGTCTGAAAATTTAATTAATTATGATGACAAATCTGAAGCTGATATTACTCTGGTTTAAAAACAAAACAGTTAAGTGAAAACTGCTTTCAATTTACAGTAGTTATTTTAACCCATTATGTGACACTTGGAAGTCATATTTTAAAATGTTTTGTTTTGTTGTTTGTTTTTTTTGGAGGGGAAGGGCATTATTTGTAATATAATATCCACCCATCATTTATCTGTAGCCCCCTTACCCTTTAATAAGAGTCATAGGCCTGCTGGTGCCAATCCTAGCTGTCTATGGGTAGTCAGTGCGGGACACTGAACTGGTTGCCAACCAATTGCAGGGCACACAGGGACGAACAACCAGTCGTGCAATCACACCTAAGGACAATTTAGAGTGTCCAGGTGTGAAATATATATTTTGAAAAAACATAAACCATGGAGTTCTTTCATTGTGTCATTTAAAATATTTAACTATAGCAGAACATCATCATTAAAGTTTTATTATTTTGATCTTTTTTATGTTAAATTAATGTCATAAAATTTGTCACGAGAAAGCGTATAGGTGACCTGATAGAGTTCTTTGATTCAAAAGATGCTTCATCTGAAAAAATGAATGTCCTATCAAACAATATCAGACAGGAAAGCTAAAGGGATGAACACAGGAGATGCTTAAGATGAGTAAGAATCATATTGCCCAGGAAAAAAACGTGAGGCTTTCCAAATCAGCGATGCATCATCCACAGAAGCAACATTAGCTCGCATTTTCCTCGAGTGAAATAAAAATGGAGAGAATACATAAACATGGCATGTACTTATCAGATGACAGCAATACTTCACTAGGTCACTTCAAGGAAACATGAGCAGGGGGGCAACATTATCAAAACAAAAATCAATGAGTATTCTTTTTTTTTTGTGTCGCGTATGTTGAAGTAAAAACAAAGCGAGCGCATAGAAGAATATGAATGGCCGCATGCTTGGAGATGATGTTGTGTGCTTGTCTTTATTTATTAGAGGACAATCAGGGTCAATGTCTTGGAGGCTGTCCATGCACATTACATGCATATCCCTGCAACAGGTTCATTAAGATGGTTATTTATGTAGACAGCAGCCGTTGTTTCCCTGCGCTTGTGATGTAGAGTAGTGCACATGGAGCTTTCTTTATTGCTAACATGACAAGCATGAAGTTAGAAAGAAATTGCACAAAAACCTATGCTTTATAGTATTTATAAAATGACGTTTCTCCTGCAACACTCACTGCTATAGATGTCATAGGGTGTAGGTGTCAAAAGTCTTCCAATGTAGTGCAATTAAAAAAAAACTGCTACCATATCATATCATATCATATTTTTGAGGCTCCAGATAAAACACTGTACTGTGTATATACATATACATAAACACACACACACATATATACATATATATATATATATATATATATATATATATATATATATATATATATATATATATATATATATATATATATATATATATATATATATATATATATATATATATATATAAAGAAAAAGTAAGTTTATGGGGGAAAAATACTATGCTCCTGACACACATCAGCCTCACATTAATGATTAAAAAATAAATAAACAAAACAGTCCAAGGTTGCATCTTGACGCAAAGTAACTGGATTAACAGGCTCCAGAGATTCACTGAAAGGAAATGGTGGTGTCCACCAGGTAGGCCAATTTCTGCCGGCGTAATCTTTTTCGGTTAATGGTCTGACTTACTCAGGAGCTGCCAATCAATATGCTGCGGAGGTAAACTTGCTGAAATTACTCTCTGGTAATGGCACACCTCAAAGAAGCACCAATGACAATAGAAGACGAGCAGATATTCATGTGTGATACAAATATGACCTTGGCGATGAAGAAGGTTTAATCTAAAAGTAGGGAAAATACATTTAGAAAATGTTTCAAAAGTGTATGTGAAGATGAAATAAGTGATGTGTGTGTAAAGCACGTTTTAATAACATTATGTCAGTGCGATAGTCTGTATTGCTACAGTCGCAGCTAGGTGCTTTGCATTGATGCGGTAGGCTAAACCTGTACTGCTTCAATGATAAGCAAAATAATTCTTACAAAAGTAAAAAGAAAGTGCCATTGGGGCATTTTATACAGTTAAATTGACCAGTTTTTGGACAGACAACTCTCACATGCTCACATGTCTCTTCCCACCCAGAACACGGGCCTATCAGGTCATGCCAATAAGAATGACAGCCAATCAGTGTCCGCTTCAGGGTACAAGTGAGGTGTTTTTCAACCCCAAACAACTAAAGCAAAAGAAGTCTGATTCATCAATCGGGATTCAATCAGCATATAGAAATCAGAAAAATATTAAAAATAACATCACGATTAATAACAATGCTCCTTAACTAGGATTGCAATAAAATTATCACAATTATTTTGTTAATCTGTCACCCCTAACCACAACTGACTGGTGTTTTTGTCAAAAGTGTTGTGGAGAAAACAGAAACAAAACACCAGCCTTTCATCTCGTGATGCTTGTTGAGCTAATTTCATTTTTTTATGTGACTTGATTGGTTAGGTTTAGGGTAAAACTTTTGTCTTCATCTCATCTCAAAGATGTGTTAGATGCCCATGCCTTTAGTGAAGTCTTAATGTTGTCTGGCTCGCAATCCTCAACACCAAAGATAGCACAAGTGGAGATGTTTTTCACACTCACACACAGACAGGAAGTAGAGGTGCTGGGGAAGCCCACTCTTATCGAACACACACACACACACACACACACACACACACACACACACACACACACACACACACACACGTGCATCAGCTCTGCTTTCTGTCTCCGACTTGAAAACCTCTGTGGAGTATTTTCATTTGGACATCATGCATGCAAGCGAGGAAATCACTCGATACCTCCGAATCGGTTGACGTTGTTCACAAGAAGGGGATTTCCACATTTCGGGAGAGGAAACTTAAATCAATTTTACTGACATATGAGGAACATCACTTCCACTGTGCGTGCTTTGCACCCTTCTACATTACACCGTCAGACAAAAAGCACATCACTGTAGCTGTAGGGCTACAAAAGCTTGTCACTGGAGCGGTGCCCCTCATACGTGCCTTTTATCATTACTTGGAAAACATATCTATTATTTTTCAAACCTATAATATTTTGGAACCAGGGGTGGGCCATTCAAAGAAAAATCACAAGATGCAAGGGTCAATTTGATTATTTTTTTCTTAAGATATCAAGCTCACCGACATTAGTCATTCGAGCATATTGTTTATTTTTTATAATGTTTTTAAAGCTGAGCGGGACTTAGGATTTGATAAGATTTTCGTGGTAGCCAGAGAACATGTAACCCACCAGAAAATATCAGCCCCTGTGCTGAACAGCAACTGACTACTCAAGACAGGAGTAATCTGTCATTAACTGACCAGTTTTCAAGCCATTACGTGGAAATCATTTATGTGATGTTCACACTTTGGACCTTGACACAGCAGAAAATGTAGGACAAATATTTTACTTGTAAAAATAAATTGTTATTTACAAGATTGCATGGAAAAAAAAAAAAAAAAAAAATATATATATATATATATATATATATATATATATATATATATATATATATATATATATATATATATATATATATATATATATATTTTTTTTTTAAGACAAGTCCTATATTCATTTAAATTGATATCCAACCCAATAACCTCGAGTTAGCAAAGGTTATACTGGTACGTCTCAGAATAGAATGTGTGATCTTGCGGGTATCAAAAAGTTTTACAGTGCACTCACGTTTTCATCTACTAATGTTGTTTTCACTGACATAAGCACAACATCTATTTTTGTGGGCATCAGTCATCCATCCGCATGCAGCAACCACACACCCTTATCAAAGTGTTGTCTTGTTTTGCAACTCAAACCCATACTTTCTCCTTAATGCGAACCAAAAAAAAAAAAAAACTTACTTCATATTCCACAATTGTGTAGATTATGATATTGATCGTCCAGCCCTCTGTAAAAGCATTATAAATATAAAGAGCATTTCTCCATTAATGGAGAGTAGGAAGCTGGCTAATGCTAATGAGCCTCAGAGTGCCCATTCCAGTCCATTAAGGGCTCTTAGCACTGGGAAATGATGGTGTTGTCGCGATGAAGGAAAAAAAACTAACACGGGCCACACGGGCCCACAGATTACACATAGCCAAGCTATGATGAATGCTGCTAATGGACTCTGTACATTGGCGAGGAGGGGGAAATTGTATTTATTGCTGTATAGATGAAAAATTTAATTTATTCGAGGATCTGATTCCTAATGGGTGATATGAAAGAGGAGAGCTTTTCTGATGCGCCGAAAAGTTTGAAAAGGTTAAAGTTTGTTGGATAAGTTGCGGGAAAATTTACTTTAAGTGGCAAACATATTGGGAAAAATGGGAGTTTGTGCCATTTTTAATGAGTGTTGCTGAGTTTAAATTATATCAATTACTCTCTAAACTCCTGGACTTTTGAATCCTATTCATTTGAATAAATGTTATAAAATTAACAGACATCAGTTCCTTGTCACTTGCCCACCTTAAATTCTTCCAGATAATTGTTTGCAATCCGAGCCTTATTGATACTGATGATACCAAATGCAAGATTTTTGATGTTTTTTTTTATTTTTGATGATCATGTTTTAGCAGCGTTTTGTCACCTCTCCAGAAATTGTCTCCTGAAATTGTCTTGACATCATTGATGTGCCCTTAATTAGTAGATTTTTTTGCTTTATCAATGGGACTGGGACAACCAGTTGTGTGGACAATCAGAATTTAGATTAATACTCAGCTAACAACCCCATTGGACAGCTATTAAAATTCATGTCATGGACAGGTGTGCATTCATATTATAGCAAGAACCAATTAGTGAACGAAAGAAAAATAAGTGGCTATCATTACCTTTGGAAATTGAATGAGAATCTGTGGTCAATGTTTCAGAATAAAATCAAATACCCTGTGTAAAAAATCACATGTAAAGTATGAGCAATACACTGCTATTTCATTTTTTCATCGCTATGTCGATTTGTTTTCACGTTAGCATTATTGAACTGAGCAGCTACCACAGTGCACTGCCAGCGGTATTGTTTCACAAAGGCCAAACAAAAAATGTCTTCATGCAGCATGTTTAATGTCATGCATGTGAATTTCAAATATGTCGTCCAAAATGACAATCCTGGTGTTAAAATGTAGAGGTTTCTCTCTAAACACTTGGTTGAGGTCTGTTGGGCTGCTTGGGACTGTGCATAGGGATGGATTAAAAAAAAAACGCAGACACAACAAAAGGGGAACAGTGGAGGTGTGCAGGGGTCCAAGTTAACTACCTGACTGGAGCCAGAGCGAATGAAAAGCGTAGACTTATACAAAGAGAACGGAACAAGGGGGCAGAACATGGGATGAGGGCATTGGGGAGGCCTGGATTGTGCTGCTGACTGCGTGAAAGAGAGAAGAAACAAACGGATGCTGTGAGGGGAGTAGAAGGGGAGGGCTCTACCTGTCTGCAGAATCAGGCCTGAAACGTTACCCCGCCTGCATTGTTCACCGACCGAGTCAACAAGACACAGTCAAGAAGCAACCAGCCAAGGCGCGGATCAAATGATTCTCACAGAGAACAGATTCACCCTGCGACCCCTGACACCCCCTCACCCACAGCTTGCCCGTTTAGCCAAAATGTCCCCCATTCTCGTCGCTTCACAATTTCCAGAGCTGAGGTGAAATCTGAAACACAACAATCCCAAAGCGCTAAATCTCAAAAGCCCACGTTGCCAATGCTCCTTGTCGCATAAAGAGGCCCGCAAGCACACTAAATGCCCATACACGCTACAACATGCTCTCTCTAACACACACAGAAACACACACACACACACACACACAAACATTGAGAAGAAGCAGGTCTGTGCGTGAGGGAGGTCTGCTCTGATCCAGGATGGCGAACAGAAGGAGAGAGCGTGGGAGGGCAACGCCAATAAGGGAAGAGGGGCAATGATGTAAAAATACAAGAATGGGGGGAAAAAAAAGGTATGCTCTAACTTTGATTTGAACCATTTAGGGGTGTAACAAAGGCTTCTATTCAACATGTAATTGCACTACATTAGATTTTGTATTATAAACGAGATTTACTCATTTGTTGTTTCCGCCCTACGGAACAAAGACTGTTTATGTAGTAATGAAAAAGAAGTCCAACTTTGAAAGGAAACCGCAATCAAACGACTACTTTCCAGTTTCAACACCAATACGCTGAACGTTCTGTGCTGGAAACTATTTTGTAAAAATAAATAAACACATTTTAAGTAATGTACATAAACAGGGTAAGCTAACATTAGCATAGCTTGACCAACAATCAACCACCAGCACTCATTATGTATGCTATAATGAGTATAGCATATGTATGCTATACATATGCGGCTTATGTATAGTACAAATTACAGAAATTCACCTTACCATATGTCTTCTATAAGCTTGTCAACATTAAATCTCTTTAAAAATTCATTATCCTGTCAAACATTCCATTGAGTAACCAGGCACTCCCAACGCACCTTCAAAAAAAAAAAAAAAAAAAAAAAAAAAAAAAAAAAATATATATATATATATATATATATATATATATATATATATATATATATATATATATATATATATATATATATATATATATATATATACACACACACACATCCTGTTTTTTAGTCTTCTTCTGCTAGTTTTTGTTCTCATCATTCTTATTATTATTGATGAGAATAGTGGGTACGTTTCATGCTTGACTGTCCTCTAATTTGAACACATAAAGCCAAGCCAATATAGATCGTTGTGACAGGTTATATATAGTATCAGATAAAACAACCCTAGTGTTTTTTAGGAGGTTCACAATTTTTTTTTGCCTTCTTTTCAAAAACTGGAGCCATCCGTCAAGACAATCTTTGCGTACAGGCTTTTCTTTGTTTAAACGCAGAAACAGTACAGTACAGCAGCGCTATGCCAGGTCCACTTTGCAATAAATGAATACCACATTATATTTGTCAGTCTTTTTTAACTGGATCCCAAACTTCTGAGATCCTACTTTTTTGCTTTTTTAAAAAGCAGTCTTTCTCCCTAGCCATCGTAGCAAGAATATGTTTGTCTTCAAGAAAGGTTGATGTAAAATATGGTAACACAAATCTGGTTAGGCCAGAGTTTGATACGGATATTTTCAGAGCGACTAATTCAACCTATCGTTTTTAAGTTGACTTACCCAACTTGGTTGGATTTTTTTTCCCCAGCCCTATTCGACTATAGTCCCAGTGAGAAGAGTTGGTAACAAACAGTAGAAAAGGGCACATATGGTAGGCCCCTTTTACTTGGGGTTTCTCCAGGTTAATACAATATGATTACATTGTAGTTATACTATATTAAATGTGAAAATTGGGGCTTTCTATAGGTGATACATTTCTGGATTTTTTCAATCTTTTAAAGAAAAAAAACATGAGAGACCTCCCCAAAGAGGGCTAAATTCTGAATGAGTGAACCTTGGGCTAAGCCCCGCCTCCTTAAAGAGGCTTAGCAAGGTGCAGGACTTTCACTGTGGCAGCAGCCAAGAGGCTACATGATCCCTCTGCATTGCTCACATACTTAACCTGTTCTCAGGATTTTGCAGCCTAAGGGCTCTTTGTTAGGACTTGCAAATGATTTTTCAGTGATACAAATAACGTCCAAATGCTTTGGATAATTTGCAGATGTGAGGAGATACCGAGTGAATGAATGAAGTTATGAATGAGGAGAATGTACCCTCAGAATGACAAACCGACCGGAGCTGTCTTGGCTTCCATAACCAGGACACTTCAACTTTCTCCACGGACATGTCATCACCTTTTGTGGATTGCCAACAGCCCAGTACGTTAAAAAGCGACGCTCGAGCGCTTTTTGTCACACTTTGATGCAAACAGCGAATGAGACCAGGCCTTTAATGACACATAAATGTGCTTATATGGTTGACCAATCTCACCAAAGATAACATAGGTGATGAATCATAGATAAATATACAAAGATAAACATTTGCTGATTTTGAAACATTTGGGATTTTGCAATGGAGTCATTGTGAAAATATATAAATAATTGTAATAGTGGTACATTATGGGCTGTCTGACACTGGCCAGCAGGTTTTCCACGTCCTTTCTCTGACCAGCTCAGCTGTATGAGCCAAATTAGCGAGGAACCTGCAAAGTCAGCGTGACTGATGTACACCAATTTTATTGTGCACTGGGGCACGTGTAATGATTTTAAATGGACATGCAAATGTGTAACATGTCCAGGCACAGAAACCAAGAACTGTACTTCCACATTCTGCCTGGGGGGAATTTACTCAACTGCAACAACTGTCAATGAGGTACCTTGTTTGCATAATTGTAATGCGGTGTTCATTTCAGTCAGTTATTGTGGCTAAACTCTATAGCAGATTTTAATTTATGACCATAACATTTTCTATATCACGATTGCATCACTGTTTTACTTGCAATTTTTCTTCAAAAGTCAAAATAAATAAATGAAAAAAAATGCAGTTTAATTAAAAATGAAATTCAACATCTACGACATGGATTTTCACTCATGACCGAATCTATGGCAGGGTTATTTCTCTATTTTTCTTTATATTTTTCCTCCTAAATTGGATAGACAAAAAAAAAAAAAATCAATGTCATGTATTTATTTTTTTAACAAAAGAAATAAACAGATGATAGGGGAACTTTCAGCTTCACGGATTTCGGTTGCTGTGGGTATTTTTGGGAACGTAACCCCTGTGATAAATGAAGAAGCACTGTACAGACAACAACCAAAGCAGACTAACTCCTCAAATAATAAACACAGATACATACAGTCAAGCTCGAAGGCAGTCTCCAATTGCCAAATTGCTGAATCAAATTGAGTGTGCTCACAGCTACAATGACGCAAAACACCCTTTTTAAACTGCAAAACGTTTCACGCTTCTGTGAAAAACTGAGTCTAGCCTTCCTCTGCACAAATTTGGACAGTGCCTCATGCCAGACTTGCATTGGTCACGAAAATACAGAACTATGCGTTGTACAGTACAGTTAGTTACCACGATGGCCCTAAATGGCACAAGAGAGCGCTGAACATCTAGGAGCTCAAACGTTCAAATGCTCGATTCACCCCAGGCGCTGGCAACATGCACTACAACACTGACAACTGTCCCCACCACACAAAAGATTTGGATGTCAATAAAAAGGATCAAGTGATTTATTGCCAAAAAAATGTGTGATGATCCATCTCAGCAAAGTCAAAGTCCAGTTGTCTGACCCACAAGGTCAATGCGATCATAGCCTCAGGACGTCCGAGAACAGACACACAGAGGACATCTAATCATACAGCAGGCCCAAAAGACAATATCTCTTTAATGACAGACTATTGGCCTGGCTGACCAGCAACTAGATTAGAGGCCAAGTCGTTGAGCAGCAGACCAAAGACAAACACGCGAGGTGGGCCGGGTGGGACGGGAAGAGGTGAGTGACGCGGCCCAGCTAGCCGGATCCCATGATTAGCCCTTTGTGTCCGGGCCTTCTTGGACCTAATCAAAAGACTTAGGACAGGTCTAATGGATAGAAATGATGGCTCGGTAAAAGGCGGAACAGGGTCAGTGGGTGGGCCAGACGAGGTCTTTGTACTGCCCTTTCCTCACCCCACTAATTAGCTGACATGGAAGGTGGAGGATGGAGCAAAGGCGAGGGAGGAGTAAAATGAGAAGAAGGGAGGCCTGCCTGGAGGAGGAGAAATGGGAGAACAGAGGTGAAGATTTGAGACAACAGATGGAGAACAACTGTGCCAAGCAAAGTGTGTGTGTGTGTGTGGGGGGGGGGGGGGGGAGTACTGCTACTGGTAAAGCACACTTGGCACAGGAAGACACAGCGACATGGAAAGTGACACAAATTCATGGGGATCTCAACATAACTTTACAAATGCTTAGTGGAGCTGTGATGAACGCCCTCGGGTGCTCAATTTGAGTTTTACTCTTGCATTCACAATAGCCTAAATCATGAATGCACCTAAAACCATCACCGCCGCATGTGCTTCAACAAACTGGATAAGGTTAATGAGTTTAGGGGTATCATCAAAGCTTTCCTTTATCAAATGTCATTTACTAGAACCTTTTAACTCAAGAAACAGCAATGATCTTAAATGACATTTGTTTTTAATTGATACATGTCCTACAAGCAAGTCTATACGCAAGTTAACAATGTTAAAATAATACAGCAGCCCTCAGGGTTTATTGACAAAAGCGCAATTCACGTAGGTGTTTTCTATTTTTGAACAGTCCTAATTTGAAATACAAGTAAAATAAACAACACCCTATGTAAACACATGCATGGCCTTTGATTAGCACGTTTAATACAATAAAATATGATGATCACTGGTACAATTAGAATATGGACCAATCTTAAATAACTTATTTACAGCAGTCAACCACCGCTATTTGCGGTGCATTGTGACCAGCCTAGCACATAAATAGCCAAAAGAGATATCACCCTAAAATGTAATATCTTTCCTTTTTTTATTTTATTTTTTTTTATTTTTCTAATGAAGCAGATCTGATCAATTACATAGGGTAAATTTTGACATCACAATCAAACACTGATTAAGCATGAAAAACAAAATATCTGTTGAATAGACCCGCGTAAAGCCTTGTATGAAGTGAACAATAAGCCAAACAAAAAGAAAACCAAATGCGTTGGCATCCTGACATTTCATATGATTAAAATCATGAAAGCAGCTTGAATTGAGTACATCTTTAGAGAAAAATTACCCCAAATGGGGGTCAAAATCTGAATCGTACAAGCTTATTATCTTTGTGACCAAGTCTGAATGATCTGTTCATCTTTTTCCAATAAATCGGTTTATGTAAGTATAAGTCAGTAGAAAAAAAATAAACAATGACAAAAGCACTGTTATTGGTTGCAGACTGAGTGGGCCTGGATGCTGACAGCAGCGGTGGAAAATGATTGACATTTAGCACCACAAATAATCAGCATTCCCTCTTCCCTCACTTCAAAAGATTCTCCTGCACTAAAGTTCCAAAAAGACGGCCTTGATGCACTTTCAGAGTGACGATGCCAAGCTAGCAACCAAATATTCTGCATTACTGGAAGCAAATGTCATCAAGTGCCATCTCCATTTCTGATTGACTCTATTTACTGTTCATATTTATTTCATATGCACCAATCGTAGCCTCGCTCCCAATTTCATTGCGCTATACAATAACAATAAAGGCTCCTAGAAAAAGAAGCTTTCATTCTCACTGAACCATAACAAATGCGGCGACGTGAACCCTCCCAGTTTAGAGACTCTCACCAATTGTTTTACACAATAAATAGAAGCCATGCGGTGACCGTGAACTGCCACGGCGGCAGCAAGAAAGAAGAGGGAGTCAAAATCACCTTGGGGCAACTATCCCAATGGACCCCGGGCAGCTCCCAGCATCTAGTAAACACTGTCCATCTTGGCTACCTTTTATTTGAAAGGTGTGACAAACAAAGGCAGAGCTGCATTGTAAACACGTGAGCTCATGGCTGTCTCCAGTTGCAGCTGAATTTGTCCAGAAAAAAAGAAAAAAATTGAGCTGAGGGGAACTAAAATGCACTTTGACACAAAATAAACCATTAGTGGTCACCGAGGGAGCGGCACCACCAGGTCACACGCTTGGGCTAAACCAGGAGGCCCCGAGTCTGGCGCGGCAATGAAATTCACCTCGCGAGTTGACTTTTAACCTGAGCTACCTCAAACGTGTGGTGTTCAAAATCAGTACCCCTGCTTGGTTGCTTCCACTTTTGACATGATTTTTGACTGATTTAGAACTTTTTTTAAAGAACGACTGTTAAAAAAAAACAACAACAAAAAACACTGAATTTTTGCATCTCTGCTGATGACAAAGTATTTTCAAAAAGAGCTCTTGCTTCGACATAGGCCAAAAGTGGTTGCAATTTTTGAAAAAGTTCAGTTTTAGATTTTAGCATGCAGTGCAAAAGAAAATTTAATTTGTGAACTGGCATTTAACCTTGGTTACCACTGACAAATTTGGTTGGATGACAAAACAATTTCCTGCTTACCTTTGGGTGTGACATTTTGATCTGAACTGATTAAATCCCCAAATCATATTTTTAAGACTTCGGACATTGAATCACATGTACTTTTTCAATTATTCATTTTTTGGCTAAAGAAGTATATACAAAAGACTGATACTAAATTTAGTATCAGGTCACTTATAGAAAGAAGAGATTGGCATGAGAAAAACTTTATGAGGTGCTCAGGTCCTCATTTCTCACATGTGCGTTGTTTCGTTGCGATATTTTGAAAGAATTGGTGAGTAGCAGAGAGGTCCACATACAATTTTAGGGCCAATGGATCCCTGTTTGTTTATGGATAAATTGTGTCCAGTTCCTTCTGACCAGACATGGAAATAGGGGGGCGTGGCAATATTACTCATTTCTAGGGTGCATTTTGGAAGTTGTTAGACATCTACTGATTTCTCTAAAACAAATTGATAAAACTGAAAATTCAAGTTTTTGTGACAAATCTAAAAAAAATCTGTAGTTGTTCTTGTTGGACACTGAGAAAATGCAAAACAGGGCTGATGTCTGTTGCCAACCTTCGAGTAGGAATTTATAGGAAGATCAGATAATCCAGAGAAAACAAACGTAATCCAGGGTTGGCCCAGGACACGAGAGACGGTAGCGAGGTCCATTTGCGTAAGTGAGTTCACACTCAGCAGTCTGGTTTACTCAGGAGTAAATGTTTTATGCATGTACTGATGCTACAAAACTACCGCGATTCTTCGGCAGTTGAATCAATCGTAAAAAGGAGAAATATCCACTGGGTTTGCAACAGTGACAGCAGCCAGTCTATTGACTGAAGTGGATATGTGATCTGAGCGCGAGGCAGGGGAACTCCTCGCCCTTTGACCCCACCCCCTAGCCCTAAGGCATGGCCCTTATGCCCATTGGCAGATGTGACTTACTGGAGCAGACTTTCCTGTAGGGTGACAGCTTGTTAGCCACCCCCTCCCCCTTTAATGACACAAGACTACTCACGGAGCCTTAGCTGTAAGGGGCCAGCAACATTTTTTGAGGGCATTATTATTTTGTTGCCATGGTGAAGTGCTGTTAGCCAAGAACAACTGCGCTGATTTTGATGGTGCCATCATTCATGAAATGATATGAATCATTGCTCATACATCATGCGTGGCAAAATGATCAAGATTTTTTTTTATAGGTTTTGTATGGTTAAAAAAATGTCTTAGTAGTGTCTCTTTAGACGTCTAGTGAACCAAGATCTATGAAAAGTTGATGGCATATCTTAATGCAAAAGACCTACACAAATTCAACCCTACTCTAAACGCATCAGGAAGTCGACCGTTTTTATTTTATGTGTATTTTTTTTCTTTTTTTAATGGTAATATTTTACTGAAGTGACTTTTAATCTGATATATTTCATTTTAATAATTCCACTAAAAGTCTGGGCTGTAGTTTTTTTTTTTTTTTTTTAATTAGATGACTGTATTTCATTTACTTCTTCAAACTCACAGCCCTGAGAAAAATGGACGCTTAATGAAGGACGTTTTGCTTTTTACATAAATGAATCATCCTTGAGATTCAATAAATACGACACATTGTTAGTAACTGTCAGGGCTATAAACACAATGTAAATGAATTTGCTGGATTTTGTCATAAAAAAGACACCGATAAGTCAAACACGCCTCCTCTACAGTTGCTAATCCGCCCCTTCACTCAGACTCCTAGATATCAATCCCTGGAGAGACTCATTAAGGGTCTACATTGTCTCCGCCCTCCCCAATGATTGGCACTATCCCAGGCCCATCTACTCCGCCCAGGACATCAATGATGGCTCTGTGAGTTTCTTGGCCAGCTAGACAACAGGCGAATACCAAACACTGTAAATTCGAGACACAAGAGCACCTTGTGACATTGAAAATGCTCGATCCTATAAACCAAATAACATTAAAACAAGTCAATCAGAGGTAGATCTTACAAAAGGATTAAAACGTGTTTTTCTTATACCTACAATTAATGTTTTTTCAAATATATTTTGAATTCATTTTCAAAAATCTTTTCTTACATGATACATTATTTTAGTATTTTCAGTGAGCTAATTTTTATTTTTTTTTCCATTTGTTTTTAAATGTCATTATTTATATTTCTTGCCAAAAGACTGCTTTTAAACATTAGGATTTTTAGTTAACTAAAGAACATACATACTTGCCTAATTTACTGAGTTATATATATAGTTTGCTGGAATATATATATATATATATATATATATATATATATATATATATATATATATATATATATATATATATATATATATATATATATATATATTGTCAGCTCCATTTGTTCAATCAAAAGTCAGTTAAACTTTATACTTTTATAACTTTTCCAAACTTCAACTTTCACACTACTCTGATACTACTACCTCAGAAGCAGAAATTCGCAGATCAACTTCAACCATTCAGTGTCAGAATATACAACAGGGACAATGCAGGGAAAAGACAGCTTTTATGGGCAATGTTAAAGGACCCTGTGCGATAAACTAGTGACACCCCCAATGACAAGAAAAGGGGGAATGAAGTCCACAACCCAAAACCACTGCCGCATCAAAAATATCTTGAACATTTGCATGCTTTCCAGTTTCCCAAAGACACTTTCCTTCTCTGACCCTACAAGGTTCCTTAAAGGCATGTTTTCATGAGTTTGTGTGGAAGAACTTGACCTCAAGAACATCAAACAACTTTAGGATGAAGTACAAAGTTCCTACAGTATATTAAAAATGCATGTGTATTGGGTCATTTTTATTGCTGTCATAAAATGTGAGAACGTGAAACTGTCAAAAGAGCTCCACCCCTGCAAGGCATGACAAAACATCTAAGTGGAAGGAAAACAGCAAGCGCTTAGCGGAGAGAGGTGTCACTTGTTCTCAGTATTAGCGCTGGAGCAGATAAGAAAACAGATGGGACAGGGCAGGTCAGAGGGCCATGCTACGGCTGACAACTTTGTTTATTTGGCCTGTCTCTGATATCCTGCTTCCAACCCCCTCGCCGCACGCACGCTCCTCACGCCCGACCTGGAAGTGACCACTGGTGGATCAAGGCCGCTTTTCACCCAAGACTCAATACTACCTGGACCGCTCACCACTCCAGCCAACTCAAAACACATGCGGCAAGTGAGGACTTATTACCTCGCTTTGACAAGAACAACAATTGGCAAATTTGTTCTGGCTCGGTGGGGGGGGGCGTTAAAATACCGTAGGGTGGAAGGAATGTCAGCCAGAATAAACATAGCTGACCTCGGCGAATAGATCAGATAAACCTGCTGGAAACTCATTAGATGAAGTCTATGACGATATGTGTGAGACCGAGATTGTCATAAATGGGTTAACTCTAGCTTTGCGATATGCGAGATTTGAAAGGCAACAGAAATGATAACCCTGCACGGACAGCGGCCGATAAGAACAATCACTGGGATCCCAGTCACACTAAGCTCATGGGAGGTCTTGGCCAAGTGGAAGATAGTGAACAATCTTAGGTGCTATGACTCACTTCCTGCAAAAAAAAAAAACAAAAAAAAAAACAGAACGCTAAAGGATTTTAACAGAAAAACTAAATTCCCCATAAAAAATGTACAACATCAAATGGACATTATTTACATGTTTTACTCCCTCTCTCAGCCACAGATATAAACCGATTCGATTTACTTAGATGCAATAAGTGAAATGAGCCTGTGCATTACTAATTGTTGCTGAAATTCAGTGATACAAAACCCTCAATTGTTTGTGAAGTATTGATGCAACATGACAAAATTCTGAAGGGAATAGAAACTCTTCAAAAAAAAAAACAACGGAAGCTGACACTTTCTAAGTTTATAGTATTAAGGTAAGGCATTTTAACTGTACAAGTAGCAATCTGTATTCTTTAAAAAAAAACAGTTAAAAAATAATTTAAAATAACCCAAGTATGGGTCAAAAAAGGCCTACCCAATATACATCGAATTGAGCTAAATAATTGAATCGATCCATGATTAATAATATTGCTAATATTAAATTAGAATTGGGAAATTACTATCCCAACTGTTTTAAAATGTAGTGGCGAGTCAATATTTTTCTTTTTTCAATTTGTAATGGACAATTTGTAATGCCTCCGCCTCTAAACACACCAGGGAAAACCAAAAACAAAGGGGCGCCAAAAAACAACCAAAACATCTGCAGGGTATTGGAGCCGCCTCACACAGACACTTTCAAGCCAAGCAGATGGTTTGTCTCCACCATCACCCTTACACACATACACAGGATCACGCTGCAGAGCCGCCAAGCCGTCAGGGAAAGGGGTGGTAACAAAGTTGAAAAATTAGGAAAATTACACATGAACATCCGCGGTTGCTGTATGTGTGCTGTACTGGGAGGAGTGTGAGTGTGTGTGTGTGCGCGTCTGGACTTCTTCTGTCTGTCGCTCAATGCGATGCAGACCTGTTGAGACAGCGAGGGCCGACTCCTGTTTAGACTGGGCCGGCGCCAGTCGTCCCCTCGCGTCGCCCTCAGCAGCGACAGGTGAGACGCTTCAGTCGGCCATCATCACACTCAGCGCCGACAACGCTGTGACACGCCACAGTCAATCTATCACTCCTGTCACAACCGGAAAAGTTCCCATGTAGTGTGAAGGAATTTGTTTTCTTTTTCCTATCATTAATATAAGAATCTCTTTAAGTTTTTATGACATGCTTCTTTGTATTTTGCGCCAAATATTTTCAAAGTTCAGGCCAGGCCACTCATATGCTTTTACCTTGAGGCCTGACATTGTTTTGCTGAAATAAGTATTAAGTAGTAATAAAATGGCGTTTCTACATCTTCAGAATACATCCGCTCTGTAAAGTTCCATTTTTGTCATTCGGTTTTATTCACTGACAAATGAAAGACAATCTCACAAATGAAATGTTGTCAATTTGCGAAATTGCACTGGCCATCTGACCTTAAACTTTAGTAGTAACAAAAATCTGGCACAATCAGAAGGTGAAGGTGTACGACTTTGAAATGGGGTTGGTTAGTCTTTGGAGGGGGTTGATGCACTACTATTATTGTTACTGTACTACTATTCGAGTTTTATGCCCCTACAAAACAGGCAGACAATAAACACGAAACATAAACATGTTTTGTCAACAGTAGGTGAAACTATTCAAAGTCACCAGGAGAATAAGAGGTGACGGATTGCATAGTCTGTCGTCTAGCAGATCTTGTTCAATTTATTGCAAGTACATACTATATAAAGCAGCATGTCCTTGCGTGTTGTATAACAACATCTATAAAACCAGCAGAGTTCACTGTGTGCTGATGACAACCAACAATCGGCTAAATCCCGAGTTCAGGTTTTTGGAACTGCTGATCTTTTTTAGCAAGATACTGTAAGATATCCAATGAGTCTGGTTACATGTCATGAATTTTGCATCATCTGGCCAGGATTTGAAACATAATGCAGAGGTTTTTATGACCCTCCTTTCCTGCAAACTTGTGATCAAATTTGCAGGTATGAATTCCCCCAGCGCCGCACTATAATTTGCCCCTTTATAAAAGTGAATATTACACTCTTCCCCTATGACAGCTTTACAATCTTCAAGGTTAAATGAGGACCAATTGCTAAGCAATATATAACCGGTAGACCGTTCCCAATTAAATGGGCCGACGGTTATAAATATTAGTAATCATTCGGGGGAAAACACACGGCTTGTGAGCCGAACTAATGATCAATGAATCAAAACTGTCCCTGCGTTCACCCCTGTGTAGGATTGACACACACAAGGCTTGTCATAAAACGAGATCACTGAGGAATTTGCTATTTATTGCTGCTTATCAAGCACTGACAGTGGACATCTGTTTAATGCGTGGCGAGGGCGTGCCTTCTATTGAAAGCATTCCTCGTAACGTTTGGCGACCTCGGCGCGCGACGAGAATTGTTGGTGCTGTCGTTTCAATGGGCCTGCATGAAGAGTAGCAGTCAGCCACAGCAGTGACGACAGGTGACATGGAAAGGCTCTTTGTTATGGATGCAGATCAAACATTACGCTACTCCTAAAAAATGCAGATAAAAAGTCAACAAAAAAAAACTGTGTTCCAAAGAGCTTGATATTAGAGATTTAAGACGTGACTCTTTGACTTAACAATAGGCCGTCTCCATTTCACCCAAGTACTGTATTTTACTAGCCGCTTGGCTACATTACAGTATGTCTAGCAAGATGAAGTGTTTTTGCCAAGGCTTGAAAACAAAACAGCCTCAAACCACCATAGATCACAGAAGCAGGACATTATGGAGAACAGATGAAAAAGATCTTACACTTTAATGCAGTAACAATGCCATCAAGAGATGGTAGCTTCTTCTAAGAAGCTGCACAATGTTTTTTTTTTAAATTATGTATCGTTGCTGCCCAATGACAACCATGTGTCGCATTCCTGGACAGTCATATTTTAACAAAACATTACACAAATAACTCAGATTTCCTATTTTTCTCACTGTTTACCATGTCCCGTCTCTGTCCAAAATTTGGACTCATCATTAATCACATATTATAAATCTAATAAGTCCATTTTCAACTATACATCAGACTTGGTTTGGAGAAAATACAGTAGATGGAGTAGATACAGTCATGAAAATCGGTTTGACTTTGCCCTTAATCAATACAAAGTGAATAGGGCACTTGTGGCGTGACCGAAGTTCATTCAGCATAGAACAAAAATAGCTGTTGAGCTATTTATGGACTATTTTTCTTTTCTTTTATGTTATTGTAAATGTGCTGATTACTATACAGCCTATTTACGTTTAATAGTGAGACAGATACACATGCATGCATTTTCTATCCTCGAAAAGACATTTTTAAAATATTTACATGGAAAAATAACTGATAGAAAAATTGATGAGTCCCCTCTTCTGCTATCAATGACCAATATAAGTTGCACAATTAATACCATATTGAGCAGTTAAACACAGTCACTAGTTGTTTACATTTACTGGAATACTTATGGATTGGCACGTGGACATTTGTGGATTTCCCAATAATTTTCAATATTTTAAAATAGTAATTAGCTCAAGATCATTTCTCTTTCTCAAAATGAATTTCAGTGGCCATCATTTATATACAGAATTTCTCATTTCACTGGCCGGCCTGGTCTCTGAACGCAGGACATCACTGTAAAGTATTTTGTTAATAGGAGGGGCAAGGGGAGAAAAAAAAAATCACTATTCCACATAACTATACGACTTGATTTTTAATGCCAAAAATACCTTGTCTTTGCAGATTTTCAGTTTAGTTTTCACAATCACAGATTAATGGAGAGAATTTTTTTTTTGAAAATGATACATTTACTTGTGGAACTACTGGAATTATATTAATGTGTAGTAATGTCCAACTATTACATTTTTAATAACTAGTATATCACAATTTTTTCCATATTTGTGATTAACTGCGTTGTACAAGAACTATTTTCCATGAAGGTTGTAATAGATATTTAGTTGAGTAAATTTTTGGAATTAACACTGTAAATAAAAATATTTCATTTAAAAACTGTTGTAATAGCTTTCTTTGATCCTTTAATGCAATTATTTTCCTGTAAAATACAACTGAACAAAATTACTTTATATGTCACATCACTACAAGCCTTTATTTAAAGGTCCATCCTTCTAATAGAAATAATTCTCAAACCTTACAGTGTTTGGCAAATTTCTTATTTTTACTATGATCCATTTGAGCAACTTTTAAATTATATTTACATAGATATGTTTGCAATTTTTGTGCAAGTGACTTTCCCCTACGTTTGGTTCCAAAGATAGACTTTTTTTTTAATTAATCTCCATAGTTAGTGCTTTAACTTTGACATATTTTGTGATGTCACCGTTGGTCCGAATATTATAGGGAAACAGATACGAAGGATGCAAACATCAGCTCATCATAGTAGCATACTAGCTTGTATTTTCTGTATCCAATTCCACACACTCCACTTGAGTACAATAAAAGTATGATCATTTAGTGAAGCCACCGGATGCGCACACGCATGACAAAACAATAACACAGAGCGAAACGTCCACTGTGAGCCGCCTCCCTCTCCTCTCGCAGAACTCATTCAGAGCCTTTAAAAGCCTCTTCCATTTAACAGTGGGCCCCAGGCTGTGAGTGACAGCCAACAGAATGGACCTTATGTTGTCACGTTCTCAGCCTGGAGGGAGGCCTGGCACAGCACTCAGGAAGGAGGGAGGGAGCGAGCGAGAGAAGGAGGGGGAGGTCTGGGCATGTGGCACAGACCAGCAAACTGGACGTGAGTTTCAAATATCCATAGAGAGTGTTGTTGTTGCCTGCAGGCAGAGTGGCACAGGCGGCCGCCCTTTTGTGTTCAAAGTGAATGAAGATTTGATGAGATTTGATCACCGTTTGACCAAAGAGCATCCCGGTCTTATGAGAACATTGTCCAGATGTTGTTTGATCCGTTCTTGTGTTTCCAGGCAAGGGAAACGCGTGGTACAGTATGGAAACTACTTGACCTCCTATTGAACTGGAGAGGGCAGGAGTGAATGTATTCCAGTTTACACAATGTCATGATTGACAGCACCGAGCAAAATATCACATATGTTTGGGCAGGTTTTGTCATGGAGCCTTTTCTATTGGAAACGATACTTTATTAGGGACGCTTTCGTAGTTAATACGCTGCCACACAAGAGCTGCATCGCACTGTTTCTTCTCTGAGACCGGAAAGGGAATAATTCAGATTCATACCAAATGGCCCAGAAGAAGATTCTGCAGCATTATATAAGAAATAAAGTATACATTTTAAATATAAATTTAAAATATGGAATGTGCCATCGGTTGAATGATAACTAACCATTAGGGGAAACATGGCCACAACGGGAATGAATGGGTAATTTGGGGTGAAAATGTTCCATTAGAAAACCACCACAATTTTTTTTTTAAAATAGTATGTCAAAATTGGAATTATATGAATTGGGTGAATTATGAGTTAGGAGATACATGTCAAAAAAGTTGGAGGAATAAAAAATAGAACTAACAAGACTGGAGGTCATCAAACAATATACAAAAAATAACATGCATATAATGTAAATAATAACGTGATTTTATAAATATCGGATACAAGAATACAAATTAAAATGATGAGACATATCGAAATATAGTAAGTATTGGAACTGAATATTCATAGAGTATTTATTAGTTTGTTTACTTTCTTTTTTGATAAGGCCCACTTTACCTAAGGGCGTATTCAATTACCATGAACCTGATTTTACCAATAAACTTTATTGGTTGTTTAACTGCAAAATGTAATTGACAGCATAGAAATAGTCATCTTATAATGGCCGTTTAACTCAAAAAGCTATTTTTTGCGGTGGTGAAAAAAAGAAGAAAGAGAAATCAAAGAACAGGAAAAATGTGAAATTGATACCTAGCCCATTGTCTGGCCCGCATGTGCAGCTACCTTCACCTATCAAAAAAAAAAAAAAAAAAAATCCCCCACAATCAGGCTCTTTGAAAGGGTCTTTGGAGCAGACAAGCCGGGGTCCAAAGCTGGCCTATCACGTTCAGGTATGCGAGCGAGAAAGGCGACGTGGAGCCCCGGCGAGGTGTTGACAGTGAGTGGCAGGTGGAGCGACTGTTTCACAGTTCACTTGGAGATTCATGAAGCATTTTGGACGGGGGCTCCTTTGCAACGTCGTCGCCAGCGGCGTAACGCGATACCCAGCCCGAGGGATACAGTAATGTTCTTACACGAATGGCCCCCAACCAAACGATAGGCTCCCGGTGACAAATGACACATGCTTCCACTGTCTTTTCTGCTTTCTATTCAAAACAGCTTTCCAGCGTTGTTTTGCATGCTCATGTTGTGACAGGCCTCTAAACTGATTACGCCGTGCCCCGGGATCTGACACTACAGCGTGTTGCCTTCTATTTGTTGATTACTATTGATTTTCTTTGATACTTCATTTAAAAATCAATGGCAGGAGCACAAGAAAAATAGGTGCAGTTTACACGGACTTTAACATAGTATTGTGTGACGCGGAAGGCCGCGCTTTTGGCAGTCCCCGTGATGGAGGCAGCCAATTAGGTGGAAAGCTCTTAACAGGTGAGAGAGGCCTCGCTCGGATCGATGGCGCGCTTTCGTCTCCAATCACAGAAAGTGGCCATAAATTACGGCGCATCTGTTTTGTTTCCACGACAGCGAGGGAGCAACTTTTTTTGTTGTTGTTATTTCTTGGTATCCCTCACTCTGTCCAGGAGTCCCACTTGTGAGCTATCTTCCATCATTACATGACATGCGGGGAGGACAAGTGTCAAATAACAGTGCCGCCAAAGCGTGATGTATGTCAGGAAAATTTCACCTCTCAGTACATGTACATTTACAGTGGAGGTGTTTGTCTTTTTGCGTTAAGTTATGCCCGGTTGCATGCAAAAGCCACTCTAACTGAAAGGGCCATATGCACATGAACACATGTTATATGTGTTTTGACCTTTCGTCTGTTTTTTCTGGGAAAATTCTTGCCCCAGTGGAGAAGAAGTAGGTAAGAAATGTTGATTGTATGCCATGATAAGACACGCATTACCTGCAGGTTGCCACTAACAAATATTCTTACAATCGTTTATATATTGATTAGGGCAGCACGAACAGTGGTGAGCATGTTTGCCTCGCGGTGCAGAGGTCGCGCGTTTGCTTCCAGCTGCGGCCTTCCCATGTGGAGTTTGGGTCTCTCTAGGTATTCCAGTTTCCTTCCACAATCCCAATACATTGCGGGTAGCTATATTGGACACTAAATGGTCCTTTGGCATAATTCTTAGCCTGATTGGTTGTTTGGCCCTGTGATTGATTGGCAACCAGTTCTGGGTGTGCCCTGCCCACTGCCCAAAAACTACTGGGCTAAGCACCAGCATGCTTGCGGCACTAGTGAGGATAAGCAGTTAAGATGATGGATAGATATTTGTTGATTATTCTATTAATTAATCAATCGCGGTCATATGGTCAATTGCAACAGTAATATTGGTAGATCGCATGACAACGCACAACATGCAAAAATGACAAAAACAACAATAGGTGCAAACAGGAAGAAAGGCTATCTATGTAATATTCTAATCATTTCACCAAAAGCTGTAGTTTGGAAATTATGAGGAATAACAAAATCCTCTCCATGTACAAAATGCAAATAATAATAATAGCACAGAATCAATATAATCAATTGTTTCATACATACAGTACATCACTTAGGAACAAAAAACATCCATATATATATATATATATATATATATATATATATATATATATATATATATATATATATATATATATATATATATATATATATATATATATATACCTACCTGTTGTAAAGTTGGCATGTTTCAGTTTTGCACTAAAACATGCTGTTATTGAATCTTCCTTATCGAGCATGGCAAAATTCTTTCAAATTAATTATTGTGGAAGGCCAGTAAAGCTTTAAAACCCTATGAAAGTTTACCAGCACAACAACTTGGAGGTCGAGCATCTTACGGGGAAGGATAGTGTTCAACCTTAAAGGCCCCACTGTACTCCTACTTATCATTCGACCCTCTCACATAACCATCTCCATAGCAACAAGTAG